>NC_140777.1:117506846-119906846 GCF_044657685.1 Stegodyphus dumicola | reverse complement strand
ACCAAATTGTCAGCAGCGATAAAACGCAAAGTCGAAAAATTACAACTATCAGAGCTGGAAGGAAACTAACACGTAGCGTACACGCGAAGCCAGAAACGCGATCTGTCTTAAACTCCTTAAACCTCAGTTTAAATACTAGTTACACTCACTTACATTTTGGTGAGGAATACTGAGAGGAGAAGTTATAGTAATGACTTTTTTAAAATCATAAAAACTAGGTATTTTAAATAATAACCTTATGTACTTATCTGGAATTTTCCAAGTAATTAATGCAAACACATGTAATTAAATGAAAGTATAGTAGAATAAATTTTAACCGACAGCAACGGGACCGATCCGATTCAGGATAATTGAATATTATTTCTAAAACTCAATCATTTTTTGTGATACCTTCTGTATAAATTGTAGCGTACTAAATCCGTCAATTGTGTTTTCAATCTATCGGCCACAATCAAATAAATAATATCGAAAATTGTACATATTATTTAAAATTAAAATACATGCACATGATTTTTATATTTCAGAAAAATAATTTAAACAACATTTTTAAAATTACCATATTTATTATCACGTGAAAAATACGAATTACTTAGTATGATAGAATATAGCTTTGAGATTGTCGCCGTAGTTTTAAAAATTCGCTGTGTATACACTGAAAGTTTGTAATATAATGTACGGACATAGATGAATCTTTCTCAGGAAATTTATGAATGCCTGCAATTCTTCGTCAGCACCCTTCCACGTAACTTTCTTACTCCGCGTGTCGACTTCATCCCACTCCTTTTCACATGGAGGTAAGAAACTTCCTACCTCCATGCCTTTTCACCGTCTTTCTCCTTCCCTAATACATGTCCGATTATTTTTGTCGCCATCGTAAGAGACTGCGACAGGAACAGAATTGTCTATATTCATCCCTGCGCCTCCTCTTCACTAACAGTGATCTTTTCCGAATACGTAAGTAAATCCAAGATGTCTGATGCGGGGGCCGCACGTGTTTTAAAAACAAGAGAATCTTTGTCACTCAAAGTAAATATGGCATCCTCCAGTGTGAATTATTTCTGAAAATACAGCATACTTCGTACACAGTCGTACACAGTTCGTACGAAAGTTCGTACACAGTCGCATTAGAAAGGGATCGGTAGCACATTTTTACATTCTGTATAATTCCTTGATTCAGTAAGGTTTGATATACTGGACGACAAGAAAACATGATACATAAACAGAATAATTTTTAACATTTAAATCTTCAATTTGTTAGCCCATTACATGTTTTTTTTAAAACCTAAAAGCCTAAATTTTGGATTTAGACTTTCAAAAGAACCGTTAATTTGATATTGCCTGGTCGCCGATTACGAGGGATTTTATTATATATACTCTTGACAAAACAATACAGCTTAATATATGTTTATAACAACCAAGAGTTAAGTGATTAGTGAGAAGCAGTAGCAAAAATTATTCAAAATTTATACTTCATTGCTGTTTCTGCATCTTTTAAGTGCTGCTATCATTGGTGGACACAGCGGAAAAAATGCTAAATTTCTATTATTCAATTTTTATATTAGCTGGATAGGTCAAGAGTAATAAAACTTAGAATAAATTAGCAATAATATATTGTTCTAACGGCATTCTGACATTTACAGATGAGGTCGTGAGTAAGTAGAAGATAACGAGTAAACCGCGAGGCCTAAGTTTCAAACACTGGCACTTTCAATAGGGAAGAAACGAAAAACAAAATGATTCTTCAGCTCATTGTTTAAACGATTTTCATTGTTCTAGTAGTCTCATCGAGAAGAGAGTCAAACGACACGAACTCCATTCTATGAATGTAGATGTATTAACATTTCTATTCTCATTAAACTTCTTTATCACGTCTCGGCATAATGCAGTTTTCATTGCTCACGCCAAAGCTTTCTCGCTGTAAAAGTTATACAACAGCCATCTTGATACAGAATATTTTAAATTATTTTATAATGTAGAAAATATTTGTGCAATCAGACAATATGTTAATGAAATATTCGATGTCATAAATTTATTAGGAAATTTATTATAGCCTTCTTAAATTTTTAATTATGAGTAAGGTAATTTTAAGGCGCGGGAAGACAAATGGCAAAATTTAATAAATAATGGGTTACTAAATTTCGATGCCCAAAATTTATGCAAACATTTTCATTGCCGAAGGATAACATAAATATTGCAGACTTTGACAGATATAAAAGTTTTCATGACTTATTCTAACTTTGCAGACTACTGTGCACAAAACAATCGCTTGTTCTATTGCTTACATCTTTCATATACAGTTTTGTTGACATAACTGATTTTCAAAATTAACGAACAAAAGCAGAAATTCTTATTTGAAAGCTGTTTTTGCACACAGATCAGAGTAAACTTTGCCATACACTTTTTTTTTCCAAAAGTAATGAAGACGATATTAAGTTTTTTAATTTTAAAAGATAATACTATAACATTTATAAAAGATATTAGAAAAATACTCTCTTACGGACCTTTTCTACGCTTGTTGAAACTCAACAGTATTTATGAAAATGTTAATAAATATTAGTATTGAAATCACCTCCATAGAAAATTAAACCGTCTAGAATAGCGAGTGTTTGGTCATTTTCAAAACAACTTTTTTAAGCGGGAAAGGAACATTAAAATAAATGGACTTTATTCGTTGCACATGAAATGTTTGAAAATCCAAATAATTACTGAAAGTCACGCTACGATAAAACCATTGCCTTTATTATGAGATTAGTGTCTTATTATTGCCTTTATTCAGCTTTCTGAAGAAAGTCTCAGATACGAATTTTTAACCATCCGGGGTTGAAGGCATACAAATAAGAATGCTTTGATTTATTTTAAAAGCAAGTTTTTTTTCTGTTCCATTCAACATAATTTTTTTTTTAAATATAATTTTTAATGTTTGAAAGTAAAATGCAGCTAAAGAGTGATAAAAAATTCGGGAAATATATTAGTGTCTTTCTACAAAATGAGTATTTGCCGTTTTTGAAATAACAAGGGGGAAAAAGTCACCAAATTTTAGGCATTATATATGTTTTATGATGAAAATAGGATCTGGTTAATCAGAAGATTCGAATATCCTCGTCTTTAAAAAATTTAATAGTCAAAACACTTCACCTGACGAAAATAAAATAACTTGAGAAACCTTTAAATATTTCATTAATTTTTTTTTAAATGATTCTCAAATGTATTCCAAACAGCAAAACAACTCAGCCAAATAAACTGAAAGCAATTTTCTTTAATATTTTGATCTTAAAACAAATTTCAAACACCGCATCCAGTGCCTCTTAAAACAAATTTCAAACACCGCATCCAACGTCTAGGGGATGATAAAAAAAAAAAAAAAGAAGACTTTAAAAGCACGAAACAAAAAAAAAAAAAAAAAACCTTCGGATTATGAAAAAGTACAGTGACGCTAAATAAAATATGAATTTATGAAGATGGAATAGAAAAGAAATGCTCCAAAGTAAACAAAAATTTCCCTTAATTGATGGTAGCAGCTTCCAGATATAACCCATCGTTGATACAGCTCCCATAAGAAAGGTGCATACAGAAGCAAAACATTACTCTGCCAGTTATAAAAACAAATATCTCGTTAGAAAATATATATTATATATATATATATATTTCCTAACGATATCTCCACAAATTTTCACAGTGACTAGTTTCGATGGTTTTACCGAATCACCATCCTCAGCTGCAAAACCGCAAATCAACAAGATAGGAAAAAATGATTAGATAAGATAAGAAAGCTTGAACAAGAATAAGCAAGTGGCGCCATCTGTTGGTGAAACCAGAACTAAAACATAATTTCTTTAAAGGCCGAAGGCAAATTTGGATTGGAATTAGGATCGTTAACTAGAACAGAAAGATTTTTATGAATGTGAAATGCCTCTAAAAAATCCAGTTCTCCAATGGAAGATGTTTTTTGAATAATTTTGGCAGCAGAAAAATTGAAAGTGTGATTTTCGGACCAACAATGTTGCGCAACAGAAGACTTCTGTGTTTCCTTTTTTCTAACATATGCCTCATGTTCCTTGACGCGAAATTTTAAGGCTCTCTTAGTTTGGTCAATGTAAATTAAACCACACTGGCAAGGAATCCTATAAATACCCCAGGAATTCATATCCGGAATGGGGTCCTTAAGTATGGAACTCGGAATTTTATTGATGGGAGAATAAACAACCCGAAAGTTAAATTTCTGGAAAATATGTGCAACTTTATAGCTAATTGATGGAAAGAAGGGAATGACAACAGAATTTTTATAATCTCCTAAAACAAGAGTGTGCCTTTTAGAGTGTTGAGATGAGAATTTTTTAACTGCTTGATTAATAATGTTGGGTGAAAAGCCCCTGTCAATAGCTATTGCTTTTAAATAATTTAGTTCTTCATCAAGGGCTAGTTTGGAGGAGCAAACTTGAAGAGCACGGGAAACATAGGAATCGAATGAAGCTAACTTTTGTTTAGTCGGATGACATGATTTAAAGTGTGGTGGAAAGCAAACCGATGAAGGTTTACGGTAAACCGTAGTACTGAAGTTGGATGTGTTACATGTGACCAGAATGTCGAGAAACGGAAGAGAATTGCAAGTCTTAAATTCAGCCGGGAAGTTTAAAGTTTCAAACAATTTTGATTCATAATAATGCATGTAGATATCAGCCAGGATGGGACTGAGGGGGTTTCCCATGGCTAATCCCTCAGTTTGCTTGTAACATTTATTTTGGAAAACAAAATGTGTTTGTTTCAAACAGAGTTGAGTGAGAGAAATTAGCTCATCAATTTCGATGCAAGAGAAATGAAATTCGCGAAGTCTGGTTTCTAGACATCTTAATGCACCCTCCACTGGGACATTGGTGAATAATGATTTTACATCAAAAGAAACCATGAGTAAATTACCAGGAGAAATGTTTTTAACCTTTTTTACAAATTCTATTGAATTTTTTATGGTGTAATATCTCCACACTTTATGTGATTGTCGATATAATGTTTGTATTGGAATGATTTATTTTATTAAAGAAATATACATGATGGCTATTTCCCTAAGCCCAATCCCCATTTCGACTGACAGAACGATGGAATATAAAAATAATATTCTAATTCACCTTGATAAGATATTCAGTTACAGATCATGGCCGTCCTTTCGGCATGTGATAGGAAAACCGGCTGCCATAGCCTTGGACTCAAGTTCGAATCCCGGAGAAGGCATGGATGATGCGAAGTGTACAGTATTTTTAAGGCAGGAAAACACTAAAATATTTTATAGCCGAAAGTCCTTTCGAAAGAATTGTCAAGAAATGCCACCTGAACTGCTGGCTCTTTCCTGAAGGTAGTAGATGGTAGTAGAAGGTAGTAGATGGCATTTGTTAAGATGACAAATACGCACAGAGGCTCCTAGTTTCGGTAGTTATCTTTGGTAGTATTTCCGGGAGTTTTCCCTTTAATTTGAGACGGATCAAATCCGCCAGCGGAGCTCAACAGACTTACATGTTAAGCCGCTCCATTTGTATTGGGGGGGGGAGATATCGCAAATCACAAACAAAGGCGAGAAAATTTAAGAAGGGAAATGAAACTATATGTTGTACATTTGGCCATCTCTCTGTTAATTTCCAAATCGTGGACATTTAAAATTTTCACTTGCTGAAAAAAGTGATAAAAGGTTTAGCAGCTCATGACACAAAAGGGTTTGGGCTAACAACTTAGACAGAGAGGTCTGATCGAAGATAATCTATTCGAAAACTCCTGTTAAACTAGACGATACAAACAGCAATTTATAATTTCTCATAGAAACATTCTCTCGTAAATCCAGTTTGGAAAATGGATTCTCATTTGTAATCTTATACTCGCAAACTAAAAAATGTTGATTTTGCGTGTAGTTCAGCCAATCGAAACGAAGGTAGTAGATAACGGAAATTTAACAAACTTCTATTCAGCATCCAATTCAAATTCAATTACTTTAAATTCAACTGAAACGATAATTAAATGTGTAGGCAATAAATTCCACGATATGTTTCGTCTGATCCGAAGATGCGGCACGTTTTCTTGAATAGAAGTTTTAAGAATGTCCTATAGAAGGTCGATGAAGAATTTTGAAGTCATACACTGGAAATAAGGACATCAAATAAAAATAATTTTACCACTTAAAATTTTAGTAAATAGTGTTATTAAACTTTCTATAGACTGGAATTATCAGAAAATAGAAATAAATTGCCTCTCAGATATCATAAATGCATTAGAATAAAAAACACCAGCATAGATATTGATGTTATGTGATAAACAATCAAAATGAGATTTAAGTACGGTCAAGAAGGGCTAATTAAACTCATCGTGATTATACTTGGCAGTAATACTGAATACAAACCATTCCACTGCACGCAAACACACATACAAATCTTCCAAGTAATTAAACTTACTTCAGCAAAAGTAATCGGACGTTTTCTATCATCAACCAATTCATTACTCTTAATAAAAAGCAATTAAGCTTTCGAAAACTCTGAAAGAATTCAGTAGCTAATTTGACGATTTTCAATCTAGTAAAGGCAACGGAAGTTTAATTGCGATTATGGAATAGAAGTTAATTAAGGTTTTCCAGAAATACCGATTAATTACTCTAGGGAAGACAGCAAAGCTAAAAGAACTGCAGCATTCTAAAAACTAAAAAGCGAAGTCTGCAATAACATTTCTTCATTTAAGTAACATATCGATTTTTATACTACGTAAACGTAAGGCATCATAAATGACAGGGAATATATGAAAAGCCCTCATTATTATCATCACCTAAAACAAACATATTTACATTAATATGAGATGAATTATTATTTCAAAAATTTATATATCTCATATGATGCTATATCATTTTAATTATATTAATTATATTTCATTATGCACAATGAAATATAAAATAAAATTTTTTTAAAGGTTGAATTGAATTCAACAACTTTAAAGTGGCATCCAATCGCGTTTTCACTTCAGTGTGGACCTTTTCGATGGAAAGGTGGAACGAAATACGAATCTTTTGAATTATCCTAGGTGGGAAGGTTAAGGAAATGGGAAATCCTTCTGAATCATCCCATTCCGTAGTAAAAGGCTGGAACAGTTTGCAAAAGGCTGTATCTGGAAAAGCCTGAGGCGGGACTTAGCCAATACTATAGCCTTCTTTGTTATTTTTACTGTATATTGTGTTAATTCTTACTTTATTTTACTTACATTACTTTTTTAATTTTGGCAGCCTTCCAGTTACAGCACTTATGGGAAAAGAAAAAAAAAAGCTGAAATATTATATGAGACTATAAAATATATAAAAAAAGCTGAATATTATGTATACTTTTTAGATACAGCTAAATGGTATACATTAAGCTTACCAAATCTCAGAAGGGTTCAAAATAGTTCCCTCAAACATCAGTGCATTTTAATAGGCGAAGTTTCCAAATATTAAATGTTCAACCATTTTTTAGAATTGATGAAAAATATGCTTTTTATTAGCCTCATCAATCTCATTTTCAGAATGAAAACGATGGCAACGCGAATTTTGTTTTAGATTAAAAAATATCCAAAAATTACACAAAACAAAATCAGAATAGGGTGGTTGTTCTGCCACTTTAATGTGTTTCTGTTTAAGAAATTCAACTGTTAATCTTGCTGAATGAGAATAAGCGTTATCATGGTGAAGCAAAGGGACCCTAAATTTCACTTCTTAAAGAATTTATCTAGCTTGATTGTCCTATACTTAGTGGTGAACTATTTAGTTGTAACTGTCTTCTGTCCCTATAATTTCATGGGTTTGACCAGTTCTGTACTTCTTAAGAAAAAAAGCATACATTACTTTTTTTTTATTGCTCGAGATCTTTTCCCCATTATTGATTCGATTTGATGTTTTGTTTCAACCTGCGGCCACTATTTTATTTTTCGGCTGAAGTTTTACCGGTTGAAAGTGGACATCACCATTGATTCTAGGTCATCTTTAAAGATCATAATTTACTTCCTTGATGTGTTGCAACCTCAAAAATAGTACATATGTTTCATCATCGGATATGATTTTAGAATCCGGTTAAATTAAAAATAATGCGGTGTACACCGTCATTAAGTAGTTTAAAGGTTTTTTTCTGATATATTCCATGTTTCAGTGTTAATTTATGGGGACTCAAAGATAAATTAATTTTTTCATGTGCAGTTCTTCACGAATAATATTAGTGTGGATGACTGCTGAATAGCCATCTTAATTTCCTGCTGCGTCATTTGACAGGAACGGCGATTATCACTGCTTAACATTTTTTGTATGGCTGACACATTTTCCAGGATTTCAGCTGACAAAGTCTTCATATGCACTCTTCATCCAAGAGAGAATTTTGACCTCTGTGAAATTCTGTAGACCGTCTGAATATAGTGGCACGAGATTGATCTTCATTTTCATGTGCTAACTGTAGTCGTCGAAGGCTTTCTTCTTGGTTTAGCGTCATGTTAATGTAGAAAATCGTAAGGCGATAATGCTCTCGCGTCAGCTCCAATTCTCCTTCTTTCAAAATTTATTCTACAATAGATAGATTGCAGCTATTGCCACAAATTTCCGTCTGAGGATATAAAAGAGTTCAAATTTTTCAGAGTTACTTAAGTTAAGAGTTTTTCCATTTTCAGAGTTACTTAAGTGTAAGATCATAAAGTAATTTGGAGCTCCCAAAAGCAGTCTTCTTTAATCGGTTGCAGCTTGCGAAAGTCAGATGCAGTTAATTGTAACAACAGGCTGTCTATGAAGAGCATGCAAAATTTCTCTTTTTGTGATACACAACAAGGTGTGGTTGCTATAAAAGAAGATTATTCGATGAGTCTCTTCCTTGTGATCGTGGCTCATGATTTTGAATTGAAACTAAAGATCTTTAAAGTTAACTGTGATAGTAACGTTTTAATGGGTAACACTCACCTTCCTACAAGTAATATCAAAATGACAAGAAGTGCAAAATTTTTAAGCAACAGATAAACCGTTTCTCAGAACATACGACATATTACGAAAAAAAAAGTAAGAATGAAAAAAAAAAAAAAACAATTAAGTTCGCCGAATCTGAACTTTCAGATTCAGAGCCGACCATGCACAAAAAACTCTTTAACAAAAAGGCAAAAGACTTTTTAAAAAAATCTTTAAGTCGTCAGGCAGGCAAATTGAAGTAGGAGAACAAGGAATGATATAGGGATTAAGAGTGACTTTTCTTATAAAAAAGAAGCTCAATTTAGATAGCGCCGCTGATTGACGAAAAGTTTTATGGAAACGATTTCTGGAAAAAGTACAAAGAGTTAACTCAGAAAAAGGAACTGACACTGCTTCGTTTTTTTGCTTAACGAGTCAGAAAATGGATTTATTGTTGGAAGCTGAAGTTTGCGTATACTTCAGCTTTTGTGCAAAAATGAACTGTTATTGTGGCTAGTCTGAATACATCAGAACAAGCCCACGAATATTATCGTGGCAAAGAGTACAAGACTGCGTCTGTCGTTCGCATGAACCTTGAGCAGCATACAGGTTAAAGTAGGACTTCGCGTAGTTCGACTCCAGTTTTCAAGGAAAGCACCCTCAGGAACGGGTCCCAGGGTCTTTCACTCCTCTTCTCCTACCACTCAACTATTCCAGAGTACTTTCTACTCGTCGCTTATTTTGAGTCCCCTACACGCCTAACAAACACTATACCAGTGATTCTCAACCACTGTGGCGCGGCACTTTTGCGTGTCGCCAAATTCTTAAAGTATGCTGCCAAATTTTAGAAATTTATATAGTAAAAATTATAATAGGTTTACTCCGGTACACATGAGAATAATAATAATGAGTTTAATACGGTACATATGAGAATTGGCGAAATTCAGTTTTTAAGACATTAATAAACGGGCCAATTTTGGAATCCAAGCCGATTTTGGTGCCGAATACTTCTGTATTTGAATTAACTTTGAACGAAGAGGAAGAACTAATTTCGCTTTCTAATAATCGAGATTTAGTTAAAAAATATTCGGAAGCGTCAATTAATTCATTTCGGATTGACATTAGATGCAATTATCCCATGATGGCCAAAAAAGCTTTAAAAATATTATTAGAGGTTTCTGCATCTTATTTGTGTAAATTCGGATTTTCAATATTAACCAACATAAAAACGAAAAAAAAGATCGAGACCGTTAAATGTGGAAGACGATATGAGAATGGCATGGTCATTTTTACGACCAAATATAAAAGAAATCATCAAAAAAACATCAAGTTCAAATTTCTCATAGTGGCATATTCAGACCCTACCTTCCGATAACATCTCTTGATATGCTGCGTCGCTGCACTAAAGGAGTCGTTGTCATAGCAACACTTTATCATACACCTGGAATGAAACGAAAACTACCTTTGCAGATTTTAATCGTGAAGTCTCTAGATGTCTAGATGATTATCTACCTAACAATAATTTCAGTCAACCTCAGCCTTTTCTCAAATTATAGTGAAACAGTTGACATTTTTGTTACCGTTCTTAAAATCTGAATTCTTTCGAATCATTTTGTTTTCATTTGCTATGTTATCATGTCAGTGCAGGCTGTTTTCGAATGGCACGCAGAGCGGTGCAAATCCGAAAGAGGATTAAACAAAGAGAATTTAATTGACAGATTAAAAAAAATTGCAAGGTAAATTTTAAAAGGATTATGTAATTTTCAAATTAGAATGATATAGGAATAAAGGTAATAAAAGCTAAAAAAAAAATTATAAAATATCATATGTTTTTTTTTTTTTTTTTTTTTTTTTTTTTTTTTTAAATTTTGAAAGAATATCAGACAACTGCAAGAAAATGAAACCAGACATATAATTTAATTCTGTATGCATGGGTAACTCACGGATGCTAAAAAATATCAGAGTAATCATAACTGATTAGAACCACAATTTTGTGGGTTATAAATGTTTGCAGTTTAACAAATTGCCATTCTAAGAGGTGTTACCATTTCGGAAGGCATAAAAACGGCAAACTGCAAGTTATGAAAGCTTTTGCCAGTTTCATTCAAGAAGATTTTAAATTTATTTTTCAATTTATAACAGTTCATTCCTGCATTAGTATAAAAAAATAAGTAACGCGGGCACCTCACTACTATCTTGTACGGCTTATTTAATCATACACATCTTTTGCTACATTTTATTTAAACTTATTTTCTTGAATTTCATTGGAAATATATTTCTAATTCAATTAATTCAGTTCTCTTTTTGCAACAAGGCAAAAACACATAAAAACTCAAAGCCCCGCCTTCATTAAAAATTATAAATACAGAAAAATCTAAAACACCCCCCCCAAAAAAAAACAGTTAAAAATTATTTTTAGAACTAAAATTAGTGTTTTTACGCAAAAACAAGCAAGTCGGCCAGTGGACAGGAAGACAGATTTTTCAGTGCACAAAATTGAAAGTTTACTTTTGGTCCCACTCGGCAAATAGACACTGAAGTTGGTATACAAACTGACTTAATTCACTGCTCTATTAAGACTTTCCAATGTAAACAAATTGCTTCCACATTAGACTTAGTACCACTTAAACAACTTTTAAATTGTTGACAATTCCACAACTATTGCATGCAGATTAACTAAAGGCATAGAAACCTTACAGTCACTTTTAAATAAAAAAATGCACAATTTACCAACATATAAAAATAAAAAAAAGCTGAGCTCACCCAGCCGGGTAAAAGAATGTGCGTATATATGTACGTTTGATGCGGCCGATTGCAACCAAAAAGGGAGATGCACAACTATATGTTATGTTATAGCAGACCCATGCACAAAATTTCAACGCTGAAAAATATCACTTCTGAATCCATTTTAAATCCAATTTATCATCCGTTTTGGAAAAAAAAAAGTCCTTTATCCTGTCCGTACGTACAGACGTCATGCAAAAACATCGTTCAAATGGATATTTTCTTTGAAATATGATACCTGAACCTATATGGTACCTGTACGATTACAGTACTTCCTTTTAGAAGGAAGTAAAAAAGGATGATTTAAAAAAAATATACGTAGTTCTTAATAAATCTTATTCTCATTTTACATTTTAATAATATGTCCATTTGATATAATTTACAATACATCTAACAGAACATTTTCATGAATATTCCCCCTTCCATCGCTGATTGGACGGCTCAAGTGCTATTATGTATGCTTCAAGCCATTTTGTCCAGCCAGTGAGAAGTTAACTACTGCCTAGCCAACCACATCCTGAGGGCAGGGTCAGAAGGCAATTTAATTGGGCATTTAATTCTCTGTATTAGTAAAATTACAACAATAATTTGCACTTTAAGTTCCGCGTACATTATGTGGAACTGGAGTTTATAGAAAGTGGAATTCTCCATGTATTTACAATGATGTCTTGACAAACACTGTCGTAGAAGACAGAGTTTGGAGCTGTATCTTTTCACTAAACAGTTGTTGCTTTGGTAAATGACTGAGAAAAGATGCTTCTGAAACCATATACAGTAAAAGTCCAACAATCTAACACCGAAGGCTTCTGTATACCAGATTATGCGGCACGCGTATATCCTACATAACTGTTAACTGAAAAAGTTATGAACGAGTCATTTGGAAGTAACTGGAAGCGTTCGGAATTCGTTTACGGGCGATGCTTCTAAAGCTACATCCAGTACAAGTCACGCAATTCGGCACCAAATGTTTCGCATTACCATATTATATTATCCGGCATGCGTATGCCCGAGATAAATGTTCATTGCCAAAGATACGAGTGTGTATTCTGAAGTAACTGGAAGTGTTCGGTACTTGCATATAAGATCACTTTCCTCTAGTTTTACATTATCTACATTATAATTATACATTTTACTACGTTTTTGATCATTAAATATATTTACATGGTAACTTTATGTCGAACTCCGTTCAGAGTTTGGGATTCTTACGATAAGTTTGTTGAAGCAAGAAGCAAGAAAAATGTGCATTCCCCTCGCTGGGATTCAAACTAAAGCGGATTGCTAGCCGGACGTCCTTTCCAATTACACCACAAAGGCACGCGGTAAAGACGGAGAAAACGCTTAACATTCTTACCTCCCCCCCCCCCCCGTTAAAAGAGCGATTGGGTGGACGAAGATCCAATAGCCAAATCCCGGTGATGAGAAATTATTGTTTACTATATTTTAGTTTGTGCGCCACTGTAGGATCATCAGTATTTTTTTTTTTTTTTTTTTTTTGAAAAGTTTGTTGCGGAAATGGACTTACAAGAATCAGTTTCTAACTTATATTTGGCACTAAATATTTTTTTGAGAGTTGCTTCTTGACAGAGAAGCTTTAAGTTGAAGTTGATAAAAGCTTTTTTCAGTCAACACGACCCAAGGTAACGGTTTTGGAATCCTTTCCATTGAAAATGCAGTAACTAAAAGCATTAATTTTGATGAAGTTATAAAAAAATTTTCAAAAGTCAAAGCTCGCAAAAGTTTTAGCTTACACGGACAGAAATTTAAAAACACTTTTTTTTTTTTCACATGATCAACAATGGCAGATTAATAAGCTTTTTTAATATATGTTTGTTTAGTATACGTAAGTTGTTTTTTCTTTAGTTTTAAGACTTTATGTTTTCAAAACATTTTAATTAATTAATTTTAATTAAATACACGTTAAATATATACTTGTGTTGACATTTTGTATGGGGATCCTTCCAATAAGGGATTTACGCCCCGGGCCTCGACAGTTATAAGTCTGTCACACTGGGATAGAATCCCACTGTTTCCCATTCTTGTTCTCCCATCAATCTTCTGGAGAGGATTTTGGTTCCCAAGTATTTTAAGTACCATCATGCCGGATAGACAGTATATACTTACAAACATCTAAGCCTTCATATTCGAACCCGGACCTAATAATACGACAGCCAGCGTAGCTAATCACGATGGCGATCAGGGCGGCTAGAAGGACTATACGAAAACAACTAGGTATATCATCTTAAGGTCGTGGTCAATCCACAGTGTCACAAACCTATTAGCATTTCACAAGAGTACAGCTGCACCCATAATGTACTTCCTTGCCCTCAATGCTTCTGGTACAAGATTATTTCGAAGTTCCAGTTCCTAGTAAAAGATTTCTGCATTCGGATCCTTCTTATATATATATATTGTTACAAATTTGGTATTTAAAAAGCTAATGTTAGTTCAATTATAAATTAAATGGTTTTATTTCTCGCGCAGTGCAGCGCGTGACGAATATTAAAAGAAAGCTAAGCCGGAAAAATTAAAAATACAAGAGCGCGTGCGTTAAATAAATAAATATCTCTTTTTGATTTCGAGAAAGTGCTGGAAAATTCTAGCGCGTGATTTTAAAATCTTATAAAAGGAGGAAAACATCTCAGTTTGTAGTAGTTGCTTAGTTTGTTGTTGTTTAGAAAACTACTGTTGTTGATTGTAGCGAATTCGCGGATTAGCGTTCTTTAGCTGTTTTGAATTACGTTCTATTGGACATTTGAGTAGTTAAAAGATAACTACTGTGAGATATTGTAATACTGCATGATAATTTGAGAAAATTTACGCATTTTTGTTGTGATAATAATAAATTTTTGTTCATTTTTCATCGGACTTGTGCATTCATTTCGTAACGAACCCGTACGCACGCAACAATTTTTGGTGTCAGAAGTGGGATTTGAATGCCAATCACAAGAGCGATGGAAGAGCAGTTAAGACAGCTGATATCAGCCTTTGCTGCATTTAAGGGAGAAATGAAATTGGGCCAAGATTCCGTTAAAGGAGAGATGAGATCCGTTAAAAAGGAAATGGAAGCCGTTCACGAAAAGTTGGAAGCTGGTCAAGTAACTTTTAAAGAAGACATAAAAGCTGTACAAGAAAAGATTGAAGCAGGTCAAGACGAAATGAAAAGAGAAATAACCTGCGTAATAGAAAGTAAATTTGAGGCTATGGAAGACAGAATAGGAGCTTTCGAAAATAAAGTCGGTCAAATTGAAGAAAAGGTTTCTTCTGTCAAAGATGAAATAGAAGATAGAGTGTCGGCTGTGGAGCAACGAGTCGAAGGAAGAGTTTCGGCCTTCCAACAACAAATTGAAGAAAGAGTTTCTGCCGTCGAACAACAAATTGATGATAGGGTTTCTGCTGCCGTCGCCAAAGAAGTTGACAGCCTAAAGAAGTGCATAGCGACGGTAGGAAACAATTCTGAAGGTTTCAAATTCTTATCGATGCCTGCTCGTCCATCTCTGAAGTTATCCACATATCTTCTTTAAAAGTTACTTGACCAGCTTCCAACTTTTCGTGAACGGCTTCCATTTCCTTTTTAACGGATCTCATCTCTCCTTTAACGGAATCTTGGCCCAATTTCATTTCTCCCTTAAATGCAGCAAAGGCTGATATCAGCTGTCTTAACTGCTCTTCCATCGCTCTTGTGATTGGCATTCAAATCCCACTTCTGACACCAAAAATTGTTGCGTGCGTACGGGTTCGTTACGAAATGAATGCACAAGTCCGATGAAAAATGAACAAAAATTTATTATTATCACAACAAAAATGCTTAAATTTTCTCAAATTATCATGCAGTATTATAATATCTCACAGTAGTTATCTTTTAACTACTCAAATGTCCAATAGAACGTAATTCAAAACAGCTAAAGAACGCTAATCCGCGAATTCGCTACAATCAACAACAGTAGTTTTCTAAACAACAACAAACTAAGCAACTACTACAAACTGAGATGTTTTCCTCCTTTTATAAGATTTTAAAATCACGCGCTAGAATTTTCCAGCACTTTCTCGAAATCAAAAAGAGATACTTATTTATTTAACGCACGCGCTCTTGTATTTTTAATTTTTCCGGCTTAGCTTTCTTTTAATATTCGTCACGCGCTGCACTGCGCGAGAAATAAAACCATTTAATTTATAATTGAACTAACATTTGCTTTTTAAATACCAAATTTGTAACAATATATATATATAAGAAGGATCCGAATGCAGAAATCTTTTACTAGGAACTGGAACTTCGAAATAATCTTGTACCAGAAGCATTGAGGGCAAGGAAGTACATTATGGGTGCAGCTGTACTCTTGTGAAATGCTAATAGGTTTGTGACACTGTGGATTGACCACGACCTTAAGATGATATACCTAGTTGTTTTCGTATAGTCCTTCTAGCCGCCCTGATCGCCATCGTGATTAGCTACGCTGGCTGTCGTATTATTAGGTCCGGGTTCGAATATGAAGGCTTAGATGTTTGTAAGTATATACTGTCTATCCGGCATGATGGTACTTAAAATACTTGGGAACCAAAATCCTCTCCAGAAGATTCGGGAAGACATCCTGGCAAGTGTATAAAACACAATTTTCTATCGTTTCGGATACGAATGGATGGGATTCCCAAACTAAGGCCTGTCATCTCGCCGCTTCTCTGAGAGCAGACGCAGCGGATATCCTGCAGACACTTCCAGAAAACCAAAGACTTGACTTCGAAGCTCTATCCGGCGCATTGGAGCTGCGCTTTGGCGAGAAATGTTTAAAGGACTACAGCAGGCTTCAATTAAAATCCCGTCAACAGAAGCCCACCGAATCACTCCAGGAACTCGCCACGGATGTTGAAAGGCTGTCACATGACGCCTTTTCGGAGTGCCCGACAGAAACAAGGGAAATCCTGTCCCTGCAATATTTCATCGATGGCATCCGGGACCCTGAAATACAGAAAGCACCGCGAATGGCGGATGTTAAAGATCTGAAAAGCGCTTTAGTGTATGCCATGAAATTTGAGGCAGCCCAGCAAGCCACCCGTCGAGACCGCCATCCAGTCAGAGCTGCTCAAGTCCAGGAGCCAGGGGATCAAGTCACTGCTCGTCTAGACGATTTAACTAGACAACTGAACGCCTTGAGACAGAATATTGGTGACAAGAAACCGACCGTAAAGTGCTGGAACTGCGGTGCTGAAGGACACATACGACGAAACTGCAGAACACCCCAGGGCACGGATGCTAAGACCGCTCCTAACAAACAGCAGGGAAACTAATTAGTGGCCATCTCGCGGGGCGGAGGTTGCCAGATCATGAAAAGCCCCAGTTTAAAGCGCTTCAGATTTCTGCAGTGAGAGGCGGCAGTAATGGACTTTTCATAATAGGATATATTAATGGAGTTCCCTGCAATATGACGATAGATACAGGAGCCAACGTTACTGTCATGTATCTGGCAGTGGTGAGCCAGCCAATCAGCTGCCTGGCAGAGCCCAGCAAGTAAGAGAGAGGACAGTGGCATGTTAGCCTCAGAGGAGGCAGGTGGTAGGTTAATTATGTTGTAGGAGCGAGGTAGTGCTCCGAGTTTGCCGTTATTCTTTAAATGTTAATTTTTTTTCTATTATTCTTTGAAAGTTAATTTTTTAATAAATGTTGGTGTCGTTTTCCTCACGGTGCCTTATTAATCCGCAAGGTCATTACAGCACGCTCTCGATTGAGAATCAGAGCTAACGAAGCCGACTGGATTTTGGAGAAAAGGTGAGAAATTTTTGTTGTAACTTTAAGGAAAATTTCTTCTAAATATGTTTAAGGGAGTAGTTAAAAGTGATTTGATTTCGGTGTTGAAGGAACTAGGTGAAGAAGCCGATTCTAGTTTAAAAGTTGTAGAATTAAAAGATAAGCTTTTAAGTTCTAAAGAATATTTGAAAGATAAAGATTTTGTTACTGAATTTCTTAATACTACGGTTGAAGAAAGGAAAAAGTCAGAAGTAATTGTGAAATTGCGTTTGATGCAAATCGAAAGTAGCAACGAATCTAGTAATAACGTAGAAAATACACTTTCATTAGATAAGCTTTTTTCATTAGATTAGCTACGCTGGCTGTCGTATTATTAGGTCCGGGTACAGGCATTATCGATTTCTGTACCTAAAAAGGGGGAAGCATGGAACTTATTTTTTGATTCCATAGAAAGGGCTTTTAAGCATAAGAACGTACCAAATGAGTTTAAGTCTGAAATTTTACTTAAACTGATAGGTGATAAATCCTCTAATATTCTAGTATATATTAAAGATGATGATTTGAAAGATTATGAAAAAATTAAATCTTTAATTCTTAAGGAATATGAACCATCGCCAATTATATGTTTAGAAAATTTTCGCCAAGCTCAAAGGTTGACGGGGGAAACTCATTTGCAGTTCGCCTCTCGTTTAAGATCATGTTGGATCCATTATTGTAAAAGTAGAAACGTCAATGATTTTGAGTCTTTAATTAACTTAATAATTTCGGACAAACTTTTTCAAACATTGGATAGTGATTTAGCGTGCCATGTTGCAGTTCGACAAGGTGAAAGTTGGCTACGTCCAGAAGAACTAGCGAAGGAATGCGACACTTATTTCATCGCAAAAGGTAAATCTTTTGATGACATAAGAGGTGAAAAACGCGCTAATTTTCGTGATTCATACAACAAAAACTCTAAATATATTCCACCAGCGCTAAGAAAAGATTTAGTGGTAAATGAACAGAAACATTCGTTTAAACCGCGAGAATGTTATGTGTGTAGTAGCAGTTTACATTTGGCTAAGGATTGCCCGAACAGGCGAAATAAATTTGAGAGGTCCAATAAACAGAACGATAATTTCCCGGTCAAACCGAAAGTTAACACTTCAAGTAAGTCGAAGGACAATGCGGTTGTTACAAATGTAAATTCTAAACATTTACAAAAACCCGAGTGTTTCGACGGAAAACTTAATTTTTATTCCTTGGAAAAGATTACTATTTACATTGCAGGGAAGCAAGTAGAAGCTATAAAAGATTCAGGTACGGAAATACCAATTTTGAACACTACATTAATTCCTGATTTAAAAATAGAAAGTAAGGGTAAAATCATTTTAAGTTCCGCATTTGGCGACGTCATAGAGGCAACGTTAGCAACTATTCCCATTTATTACAAAAAACCAAACAGTTGTCTATATTCGCGCGTAGAAGCTCTTTTCGCGTTGACAGATAAGCTAAATGTCCAATGTTTAATTACACCAGATGTATGGGATCGCATATTTGAAGACGAGAATGAATCAACAGTCTTCCCCGAGACGAAACCGGAAACTCATAAACAAAAACAACTTGAGGTTGGCGCCGTTGAACTGTCAAATGTAAATCTCTTTTATAGCTCAGTTGCGAATCAGAATGATGAAAGACTAAACAGTTATTCGGAATCGAATAAATTTAAGGTCGATCAGAGAAACTGCCAAACGTTGATAAATTCTTTTAAGGACGCAGAAGTAGGGAAGAACAATTTCTTTTTACAGGACGAATTATTATTTCATAAAGAAAAAATTTGTGGGGAAAACATACAACAGTTAGTTTTGCCCGAGAATTATCGAAATAAAGTCCTTCAATTAGCTCATGATTCCATATTCGGAAATCATTTAGGTATGAGGAAAACTAAAGAAAGAATTAAGCTTTCATTTTATTGGCCGAACATATCCAAAGATGTAGAAAATTATTGTAGAACATGCGAGAGATGTCAATTAAAAAGTCCGGAAAGACAATCGGATAAAATTCCGATTACTCCTATTGTTCGCGCGCCATATCCCTTTCATACAGTAAATATAGATATTATTGGTGAAATTTCACCTCCTTCAGGAAGGAAACATAAATACTGTTTGTGTTTGATAGATAATCATTCAAAATGGCCAGAAGTCATACCTTTAAAAAGTCTTTCTGCTAAAGCTACTTGTGAGGCTCTTTTAGATATTTTTATGAGAACCGGTATTCCAGAAATAATTTGTAGCGATCAAGGCACTAATTTTACCTCACAATTAACTCAAGAATTCGAAAATAGGTTAGGAACTCATCCTCGTTTTTCGACACCTGGTTACCCAGCATCAAACGGCTCAGTGGAAAAATGGAATCGGGTATTTAAACAAATGTTACATCATGTAATTCGCACAGATCCTGTTAATTGGGACAAGCACATACCTTATTTACTTTTTGCGTATCGTGAAGTTCCAAATTGCACTACCGGTGTATCTCCATTTATGCTTATGTACGGTCGTGAAGCTAGAGGTCCCTTAGCTGTGTTAAAATCATCATGGTCCGGTGAAATACCATTACCTCTTAATCTGAGTAATTCAGCAGTTGATTATCTACAAGAATTAAAGATAAATTTAGAGAAAGCATCTGAGCTCGCTTCTTTATCTGCCGCGGAAAAACAAGAAGCTTATGCATATTATTTTAACCGTCGCAAAAGTTTGAAAGAATTTAAAAATGGTGATCTAGTATATTTACTTATACCAGACTCTAGCAACAAGCTATATGCTAGGTGGACAGGTCCAGGTGAAATTGTTGAAAGAGTAAATCCTCATTCTTACAAAGTTAAATTACCCGATGGGAGTGTGAGGCATGTTCATGTGAACAAAATAAGAAAATTTTATGTTCGAGCACAAACTGTGGGAGTGATATTTGAAGATGATTCTGAGTTTGGGGAAATTCATACCACTCCAAATAAAGGAGATTGCGCAGTAACTAGAAGGAACATCGAGGTGGATATTAGTCATTTAGAGAATAGCAAACAAAAGGAATTACACGAGCTCTTACTCAAGCACATCGCGTTATTTTCTGGGGAGATCCAAATAGCCAGAGTTGGTGAACATAGAATTCGGTTGTTACCTGGAGCTGAAGGAAAAAAGCCATACATCTATAAGATCCCAGAATCTTTGAAACCTGAAGTAGATAAACAGATCGAGGAATTGGAGAGCTTGGGTCTTATTGAGCCAAGTGAAGCTGAAATAGCATACCCAGTCGTATGTGTTGCCAAGAAAGACGGAAGTATGCGTTTATGTATTGATTTCAGGTTGTTGAATCAAGTAACTAAGCCTGTTGATTTTCCAATGGAGAATGTGACTGATCTAATCAATAAAATTGGACACGCGAATGTTATCACCTGTTTAGATGTCTTGAAAGGTTACTGGGAAATACCTTTAGAAGAAGAAAGTCGTGATTTAACATCATTCAAGACACATCGTTCCCAGTATCGTTGGAAAGTGATGCCTTTTGGATTAAAAAATGCAGCTTCTACTTTTCAGCGAGTGATGAATGATGCCTTAAGAAAACATAGTGATTTTTGCAAAGCATATATTGATGATATTGCTATCTTTTCACCAGATTGGAATTCGCATCTCCAACATTTAGATGCTGTGCTAACTACATTAAGTGATCTCAGGTTTACGGTGAACGTGAAGAAATGTGTTTTTGCACGTTCGGAGATAAAGTATTTAGGACATATAATAGGAGCTGGAAGACATCAACCTGATCCTGAAAAATTACATGCCATTGAAATTATAAAAAGTCCTAAAACAAAGACTGCTCTAAAGAGTGCATTAGGCTTATTCAACTATTATCGTGATTACATAAAGAATTATGCAGAAATAGCTCGCCCATTGACGGAGCTTACAAAAAAGAAAATTCCTGAGATAATTCCATGGACTGATGTTGAGGAATCAGCATTTAAAGAACTGAAACGTCGACTGTGTGAAGCACCAAAACTGTACACTCCAGAACCAGAAAAACCTTACACCATACAGTGTGATGCTAGTTCATATGGTGTTGGTGCTTGCTTGTCACAACGAGACAGCAAAGGCAGTTTGCATCCTATCAGCTTTGCCAGTCAAAAACTTTCGAAAACTCAGCAGAACTGGTCAACTATTGAACGCGAGGCTTATGCCGTTGTGTGGTCATTAAAAAAGTTCGAGTGTTGGGTGTTTGGATCGAATATCGAGCTGATCACAGACCATAATCCATTATTATATTTGTATAAGTCGGCACCGCATTCAGCCAA
The DNA here is from genome assembly GCF_044657685.1 of Stegodyphus dumicola. NCBI lineage: Eukaryota > Metazoa > Arthropoda > Arachnida > Araneae > Eresidae > Stegodyphus > Stegodyphus dumicola. Next base: position 119,885,096 of record NC_140777.1, on the reverse strand, counting down.
ATTACAGAGGTGGGCAATGGCACTTCAGCGCTATAATATTCATATTTCTCATTGCCCTGGTGCACAATTAAAAAATGCAGATGGTCTTTCAAGACTAGTGGGTGAATGAAATAGGTGTGAACTAAGTATGAACTAATATGTTTTAAAACTTTGCATTAGTTACTTTCTTTTGTTCCGGAATTGTACGAGAGCTACTTTCCATCTGTTTTGAAAATCAAATTACTGGTTTCCATTTAATATTGCATTATAATAGTGTGTTTTGAAATAGTATTGCATATATGTTTTATTACAGAACTCCGGTATTGTATCAAGCCATCTGTTCATCTGTTGTGAGATGAATGTTTATTGCATTTATTTCAAAGTATGTTATTATGTCATGTATACATGTTCATATATTTTAAAATTAATTTGGTATGTGGAGTATACAATTTAAGTTTGTATTTGCTGGTTCAGTTTTCAGATTCTGCTTCGCTTTGGCGTAGCACAATCTTACCGGGGGGGTGTCATGTATCTGGCAGCGGTGAGCCAGCCAATCAGCTGCCTGGCAGAGCCCAGCAAGTAAGAGAGAGGACAGTGGCATGTTAGCCTCAGAGGAGGCAGGTGGTAGGTTAATTATGTTGTAGGAGCGAGGTAGTGCTCCGAGTTTGCCGTTATTCTTTAAATGTTAATTTTTTTTCTATTATTCTTTGAAAGTTAATTTTTTAATAAATGTTGGTGTCGTTTTCCTCACGGTGCCTTATTAATCCGCAAGGTCATTACAGTTACCATCATCCGAAAAGATTTGGCTCAACAACTGGGAAGCAAACTTATCTGGACTCCGCCCTGCGTTACCCTACAGACTGTGTCCGGTGAGAAGATCAACATCGAAGGAAAAGTAAATGCTAACATCACGTTTGGAAGTGCCGCTTACCATCACACGGCATATGTAGCAGAGATCACTGATTCTTGCATACTCGGATTGGACTTTCTAAGGAAATACAATTTTTCCTTGGACTTTAAAAATAACGAATTGCATTCTACATCTGAGGACATAGCGTTATTTGGAGTCAATGATGAAGTTAAATCTGTCCATAAAATCATAGCACAAGACAATATCACAATACCGGCAAGAACAGAAATTTTACTTCCTGGATCCATAGCCGAAAACAGAAATTTCCGCTACGGCATCATAGAATATCCTAATAACTGTAATAGCCCAAAAGGAGTACTAGTAGCCTCAACACTCGTCGACGACATCATCATCGTCGGAAAGAGTTTTGAAGAACATTTAGAAAATCTTAGGAAGGTGCTTCAGAAACTGAAAGAAGCCAATCTGAAGCTGAGTCCCGCTAAATGCAAATTGTTCCGAAAGGAAGTGACTTACCTGGGACATGTCATCTCTGCAGAAGGTGTGCGCACGGATCCTGAAAAGGTATCAGCCGTTAAATACTGGAAACGTCTCGAAAATGTCCATCAGCTGAGAAGCTTCCTAGGGCTTTGCACCTACTATAGGAAATTCGTGAAGGACTTTTCTTCCATCGCAAGACCCCTACACAAGCTGACAGAGAGCAACCAGAAGTTCTTGTGGACAAAAGAATGCGAGGATGCATTTAACAACTTAAAGGAGGCTTTAACATCTGCTCCAATCCTGACGTATCCTCAGCTTGACCGACCATTTATTCTCGACACCGACGCGAGTAATGAAAGTGTTGGTGCTGTTTTGTCCCAAGAAATAGACGGCCAAGAACGTGTAGTGGCATACTGGAGCAAGTGCCTGTCTAAACCGGAGAGGAATTATTGTGTCACCAGGAAAGTGTTGCTCGCCATAGTCAAAGCTGTAGAACAGTTCCATCACTATCTATACGGCAGAAAATTCCTGCTCCGCACCGATCATGCATCATTGACCTGGCTTTTAAATTTCAAGAATCCTGAGGGTCAAATAGCCAGGTGGATACAGAGACTCCAAGAATATGACATCACTATCCGTCATCGTAAGGGATCATCACACGGAAACGCCGACGCCTTGTCTAGAAGACCTTGCCAAGAAAGCTGCCGATATTGTTCCAGGGTGGAAGCGAAATACGAGCTGCTGACTCCGGTCGCAAGACAAATTACAACATCATCGGCTGATCGAGAACCGTGGAGTGATAATGAAGTCAGGAAAGACCAGCTGGAAGACCGCGACATTAAACCCATAATTGATTTAATGGAGTCATCAAACAGAAAACCTACCTGGCAGGACATTTCTATCTGTAGTCCTACAACCAAACAATATTGGGCACTCTGGGATTCACTTCACATTCGAAACGGCGTCTTATACCGGAAATTCGAATCGGATGATGGGAAGACGTTCCGATGGCAACTTATACTTCCAAGATCCCGCATTCCTGATATCCTTAAAAAGTTACATAGCACCCCTACTGGAGGTCACTTTGGAATAATGAAGACCTTGCAGAGAGTTCGTGAGCGCTTTTACTGGAATAATGCAAAGGATGACGTGCAAAAGTGGTGCCGATCTTGCGATGCCTGTGCAGGTCGGAAAGGACCGAGGAGACGCAGCCGAGGCAAGCTACAACGTTACAACGTAGGGGCGCCTTTTGAACGTATCGCCTTTGACATCCTGGGACCTCTGCCACGAACTGCTGATGGCAACAAATACATATTCGTTGTCATTGATTACTTCACCAAGTGGCCTGAAGCTTATCCTATTCCTGATCAAGAGGCTGTCACAGTAACTGAGGTAATGATACAGCACTGGATTTCCAGGTTCGGAGTGCCTCTTCAGTTACATTCCGATCAGGGAAGGAATTTTGCCTCGGCAGTAATCAAAGAACTATGCAAACTACTCGGCATTGACAAAACTCAAACGACGCCATTGCATCCCCAGTCGGACGGCATGGTAGAGAGGTTCAATCGAACCATCCTTAATAACCTCTCATTAGTGGTTTCCAGAAACCAACAGGACTGGGACAAGAAATTACCACTCTTTTTACTGGCTTACCGCAGTGCTGTCCACGAGACTACCGGCTATTCTCCATCACAGATGCTCTTCGGTCGTGACCTTCGTCTGCCTTGTGATCTATTGTTTGGCCGCCCTCCGGATGCTCCTTCATCGTCTGAGGAATATATTCAAGATCTCCAGGCCCGGTTTGAAGTGATGCACAACTTTGCACGAGAGCGAGTCAACTTGGCGACGTAGAAGATGAAGACCCGCTACGACACAAGAGCTACGGAACATCAGTTCCACGAAGGAGACAAGGTGTGGTTGTGGAATCAGACTCGACGGAAAGGACTTTGTCCGAAATTACAGTCACCATGGGATGGCCCGTATACAGTCCTAAAAAGGCTGAATGACGTCGTGGTTCGGATTCGTAAGTCTTCGAACTCTAAACCTAAAGTCGTTCATTACGACAGGTTAGCTCATTACTATGTAAACAAAATATGTGTAAATCTCTAATAAATCAGACTGGATCGCAGTTAAAGTAATAAACAGAGGAGCGTTCTTCCACACAACATTTATTCACGAACACCAAAGACGAACTGATACATATACATAATTGACATCACAGTTTCTTTTTACAAACAAACACTACCGCCATCTATTGGCGATCTATGGATACACAATCCTAAACTTAACACTCTCCCCCCCATGCATCCGTAACGGATGCATCAATTTTATTGAACTTCAAGATTATAAAGTCTTTCAATTGGTCTTCTAACAACACCCTTATCTAACTGAATCTCACATGATCTAATTCTATCATCTCTTCCATGAAATAATTCCTTAATCCTACCTATCTTCCAGTTACAGCGTTTCACATTATCTTCTCGTACAAGTACAACATCATTAATTTTAAACACGGGAGAATTCTTTGGAGGTTTTGAAAACATGACTGATCTTAATTCTAACAAATATTCTTTATAAAACCTTTTCCAAAAATGTTCTAATATTAATTGCCTATGCTTCCATCTTTTAATCAACTGAGATCTTGTAGATTTTAGTTTAGATTCAGGTGAAGGCAAAACAGTCAATCTAGATCCAGTTATAAAATGAGATGGTGAAAGAGGATCAGGTTCATTTGGTTCGTTGTATACATACGTTATAGGTCTAGAATTAATAACAGCTTCAACTTCAACTAAAACAGTATACAGTTCTTCATAATATAAAGAAGCTTTACCTAAGATACGTTTTAAACAAGTTTTTACAGATCTTACCAAACGTTCCCAGAATCCGCCCCACCAAGGAGCACCTTCTACAATAAATTTCCCTTCAAACCCATTTTTACCAAGGAAATTTAGAACCTTTATATCTTTACATAATTTATACAAATATTTTAATTCACGATCAGCAAGCAGTCTTAAAGGTTTTAGCATTATCAGAATACATAACTCTATAAATACCCCTACGTGCAAAAAATCTACGTAAGGCTTGAATGAAACACTCTGCACTTAAATTTGATAACAATTCTAAATGGACTCCTCGAGTCACTGCACAGGTAAACAATGAAATATACACTTTTGTACCATCCTTTAAATACAAAGGGTCAGCGAAATCTATGCCACTTACCTCAAATGGTTGAGCTTTCTCCACTCGGTCAGCTGGAAGTGGAGCCGATATCTCGTGTCCAGCTTTAGCATTATATTTTTTACAAAATCTACAATCATGTAACACAGATTTTACAAAACGCCTAGCTTTTAAAATCCAAAATTTCCCTCTTACTTGGACTAAAGTTTCATTTACACCACTATGAAGTACCTTTTCATGACAATTCAAAATAATTAAACGAGAAAAATAATTATTTGGTAATATTATAGGCTGAATTTCATCAACATCTAATGATGATTTTACCAATCTACTTCCAACTCTTAAACAACCCTTTTCATCCATTACTGGATTTAACCCAAACAAATTGGAATTATGAGACAATGCTTTTTTACATTTAACATCATTCAACTCTTCAAAAAAATACTCACCTTGTGATAAGATAATCCAATAACACATAGCATTACATATTTCATTTTTGGTCACAGGACCAATCACTCTATTCTGTGCCTTTAAATTATTAATGAATCTAAATACATATGACGTGACTCTTAAAAGTTTACCTAAGTCACTAAAGTTTTCTATTTTTAACACAGGTTGTAAGGGTTGAACACTGCTAGTAACTTGAGTCACAACTCTTTCTTCAGCACTATCTACTATGTTACAATGCTCGTTCACTTTAGGCCAATTTATATCATCTTGATGAAGCCATGGAGGTCCATGCCACCACACTTGATCTACTACAAGATCACTCACTTTAACACCACGTGTAATTTTATCGGCTGGATTATCTGAGCCAGGACAATGATGCCACATGCTCGGAGATGTTTTGTCTTGAATTTCAGACACTCGATTTTGTACGAATGTTTTCCATCGCCGTGGTGAGTTTTTTATCCAATGAAGCACAATAAGAGAATCTGTCCATAAATGAATCTTAGCTTGAGTAAAATGCACACGGACTGTAGTTACAAGTCTTGCACCTAACACTGCTGCCATGAGCTCGAGTCTTGGTAAAGATAATTTTTTCAGGGGAGCCACTCTGCTCTTGGCTATCACTAAACTTGTTCCACAATATTTTAAGCTACGGAATTTCACGTACACTGCTGCTCCGTAAGCACTTTGAGATGAATCACAAAAACAATGTAGTTCCAGTGTTTCAGGCGTTTCATCAACATCACGAAAATACCACCGAGGTATCTGGATATTAGGTAGATCACATAGTTGCCTATACCATTTGTTCCACTTTTCCTGCAATTCTGGTGGGATAATTTCATCCCAATCAACACCTTTCAGCCATAAATCCTGAAACAGAACTTTTGCTTGAATAACATATGGAGCAAGAAACCCAACAGGATCGAAGATTTTTGAAGCAGCTTTTAAAACACAGCGTTTTGTTTGGTCATTTGACTGGATGAACTCAATAACGTCTTGTGCATTAAAACAGAAGATATCCTTAATTGTATCCCATTGAAGTCCAAGAATCTTTGAGGGGGAATCACAGTCAGGGAATTTAAAGCTAACGAAGTTGTCACTTGATTTATACTGGTTTTTTACAGTATCCGAATTAGAATTCCATTTGGTCAAAGTCATTGATGCCTTTTTCATTATATCATTGGCTTCATGATATATCTGTATATCTTCCTCCTCCGTATCTGATCCACAAATAAAATCGTCAACATACATGAAGTTTTCTAACATTTCTACAGTTCTGGGATGGATGTCTTCAAATTTCTTTATATGATGCTTAATGCAAGCGCTCCGCAAAAATGGACTTGATTTTGCTCCAAAAATTACACGACACATCCGATAAACTTCTCGGATTGCTCAAACTTGAATTCTCATCAATCCACAAAAATCGCACTGAATCTCGATCTTCAGGTGCAACAGAAATTTGTAAAAACGCTTTCTCAATATCTGATGTAAATGCAATTCGATGAAGTCGAAAATTTATTAAAACTTTCAAAAGTTCAGGAAGAAGATTTGGTCCTTGTAGTAAATTATCATTTAGAGATTCATGATTTTTTTCCTTTGAAGATGCATCATAAACAATGCGAAGTTTCGTAGAATTATGATCTTCACGGATGACAGCACGGTGAGGTATGTAGTAAGTTCGTCTCCCAGATGGAGTACCAAGATCGACCTTTTCTATGATTTCTTCCTTAAGCTGATAGTCAATCACTTCTTTATAATGCGCATAAAAGTTCAAGTTCGATTTAACTTGTTCGATCAGATTTAAGAATCGTCTTTCAGCATTCTTAAAATTGTCTCTTAAAGTCACATTCTGATCTTTCCATGGAAGTCTAACTTCGTATCTATTACCCTTTTGTGTAATCGAGTTGTTAAATATTTGCATGGCCATTTCATTTTGTTCTTCGTCAGAAATATTTTTAGTTCCTATAGATTCAATATCCCAAAACGATTCGACGCTTTTTAGAAGTTTCTCTTCTACACTTAAGTTCAAACACGCATCATGGATTTGAAAGTCTGATGAAGGAAATTTGCCTTGTATACACCACCCAAACAAGCATCGCTACGGCATTTCTGTTTATCCTTTTTATTTCTTCGCTTGCTATTTTCCACATAATGTCCGCGCCGATTAAAACGGAAATATGACTCATTCCACCGGCGCCACCACAGTCTGTCAAAGTGATGCCGAATGTTTGGAGTTTGGATTTGATTTCTACATTTCTACTCGTATATCGATGATTTCTACATTTCTACTCGTATTCTACTCGTATATCGGCATTTGTTATGACTGGTATTTCAATGACTTCGAGATTTATGGATTTTTCAGGGTCATTAATATTCCGGAGCGTAAGTTCAACTTTCTTTCGCCGCCAATGTTTCCCGTTCTTTTCACCGAAGGTATGCAGATTTAAAACAGTTTCTCCTTTCACTGGTAACTGTAATTTTCTTGATAAATCTTCTCGAATTGCAGAGATTTGGCTACCGCCGTCAAGAAGACATCTCACAATACAGTTCTTATTTCTGCCCTCAGCCACAGCATACACCGTTTGAAGCATAATATTAGATCCAGTTTTGGCAGAAGAATGTTGAACAATTTCCGCCGATGTTTCGGTTTCCTTATTTTTTGCACTGGAGACAGCTGATGCGGGATTCACACACACACTTTCATGATGTTTACCGCGGCACTTTTTGCAGGAAAACTGTTTGTTCTTACAGTTGATAGCTAAATGTTTACATCCAAAACACTTAAAACATTTTCCTGTACATTTCAAAATGTTGCGTTTCTCATCAGCGTTCACCTCAGTACATTTATATTTCGTATGATATTTTTTGTCACAAAATATACATTTGTATCCAATTGTTGATAAAGCTGAAGCAGTCGGAACTTTCGGTTTATAATTCGGATAAACTTTCGTGCGTTGTTCATTTTGACGAAAGTATGGTTTACGATTCGTTTTCTCAGAGTTCATTAAACTTGCAGCTTCTCGACAGTTAACTTCCTTTTTTAAGAATTCTATAAGTTCCTTTATATCAAATCCTGCTTCCATATTTCGACTTCGATTAAATTCCAAATTTAATTCCTCTGGAAGTTTCTGCAAAATGATAGGACAGAGAATATTTCCATAACTTCCAGAAGTAACGTTTAACGATTCTAAACTTCGAATGTTGACTTCGCATTCATCGTACAGCTTACGCAGTGCTTTAACATTTGAAATGTTTCCCACTGGTTCAAGGGATAATAATTTATTCATATGCGAAGTGATAACAACATCTTGTCTTCCAAAACGTTCTTTCAATATTTCTACTGCGGAATCATAATTCAGGTTACTTAAAGCGAAACCGGAAATGGCAGCTAAAGCATTACCTCCAAGTAAAAATTTTAGGTACGCAAATTTTTCAGTTTTTCTCAATCCACCATGATTATGAATTGTATTTTCGAATTGGTTCCAAAAGTCTAACCATTTACACGAATCTCCGTAATAAGTTCCGATTTGCAGACGTGGTAACTTCACTGGTTTTGTTTCAACTGGAAGTGCAACATTAGCCGTTTCGTTCTGATGAACTGTTCTAGAAGATTCCGAATTCTTCTTCAAAAATCGTTGCATTCTTCCTCTCCATATAACAGTTTTATCCTGGTATTCTTGACTTAAGGTAACTTCATTTTCAATCTCCTCCGAAGTTACTTTCGTTTCTATTTCTGAATCTAAACTTTTCAGTTCGTTGATTTTCTCAATTAACTGTTCATATAAATCCTAGATTATCTCAATTTTCTCATTTAGCGGAATATTATTTGCTAAATTCGATTCGACTTTGCTTATCAGTTTCGTAGTTAATTGTCTTACAACCGATCGTTTCTTTTTCAAATTTTCAAGAACGCCCTCCATTTTCGAAATATTCAGTCTGTCGATTTTCTGGTTCGTAATAATCCCGGTTTGCAGGCACCATAAACAAAATATGTGTAAATCTCTAATAAATCAGACTGGATCGCAGTTAAAGTAATAAACAGAGGAGCGTTCTTCCACACAACATTTATTCACGAACACCAAAGACGAACTGATACATGTGGGAAATCATACCGTCCAATGCTGAATGAGAATTGCCCGTTATGACGTCATCAGTACAGCATCACCCAGCGCAGTAAGAATCATCCCAGACAGCGCTGAGACCTGGTCGAGAGTGGAGGGCAGACGTGAGCAGACGGCTCACACGTCTTCAAGAGTTTATAAAAGGACTGTTGGTGCATCATTATGTTAAACCTGCATACCGTTAACTTCATCTTTATATACTTTTTTTATTTACTTTTATTTCTTTCTATTAAATAAACCATTTAAATATTACTTCGTGATCTCATGCTGTGAATCAAGTCAAATTCTACAAAAAAATATGGCGACCAACCGTGCGGCCTCGAATTCCAAAATGTGCGAGTACTAGAACTGTGCTTTGAACTGTGAACTGAGTGAACTGTTGTCACAAGTTATTCGATTTATTGGATTACTCGTATAAAGTGTGATTACCCAATTGACGACGATCATCTGTCGGGTGAGTACAAAACTTTCTTTCTTTCTTTCCAATATGAAGTTAGTAGAAATTCCAGAATTGGAAGCAGCTTTAAAGAACAGTAAAAGTTCTGAAATCAAAAGTTTGCATAAGCTTATTTTTAATACTGATGGAGATCGAAATAACCGGAAAAGATTACGTGAATTTTCTGGCTTTATATTTAAACCAGATTCTGAAGAATTTAATAAGAAAATAGATGCAGTGCAGAATAGTTTTACTTTGAATGAGTTAATTAAAATTTGCAATGTACTGTGCATAAATTCAGAAGGTTCAAAAACGGAAGTCGTAACCCGAATTGTCTCTTTCCTATGTGATTTATCTGTATTATTTGAAAATATTTTGCATGAAGAAAATAGTGATATTGAAGATGAAACTATTAATAAAATTTCTGAAGTAATGCTTGATGATAATCAAAGAGACAATCCTGGTTTTAATGAGTCTCAAGTAAATAACAGTATGCAGCTTCCAATTCAAGATCATTTTAAATCTCATCTTAGTTTTTCTGATATTGAAAGTATTGTTAATCCTTTTTCTGGTAATTCATATGAAAATGTTGATAAATGGATTGATGAATTTGAAGATGTTATAAACTCTTTGAAATTGAGTGACTTGCATAAATTAGTTTTTGCTAAAAGATCATTAAAAGGTAAAGCGAAACTATTTATTCAGAGTGAACCTAAAGTTAATGACTGGTGTAAGTTAAAAAAGCTTTTGAGATCTGAATATGGTAAAGCTTTTAATTCTGCTGAGTTGCATGAAATGTTATGTAAACGTAAATTAATGCCTAATGAATCTTTAGATGAGTATTTTTTGAAAATGAAAGAAATGTGTTCGCGAGGTAACATTGAAGATGCTTCATTAATTAAATATGTTATTGATGGTATTCCTGATTCTGTGGTTAGGAAAACTATACTATATGGTTGCGGAACAATATCTGAATTTAAACAAAGGCTTAAAATTTATGATAAAATGAGATCGGACAATGATAAGTTTAAAAATCCGAAACCGAAAGTAGACACTCAAGTTAAAGATAGAAGTAAGCTTTCGTCATCAAACCGAAATCAATCTTAACGTTAATAAGGTCAAATGTTTTAATTGCCAGGAATTTGGGCATTATTCTAAGCATTGTGTAAACAAATCAAAGGGTGTAAAATGTATAAAATCTAAGAAGTTCGGGCATTATTCAACGGACTGTCCAGATCAGACCACCGAGACACATCAAGCAGCTTTATTACAACGAATTTGTGACAAGGATAGAATTATGAAGACTGTAGAGATAAATAATCATTTAGTTGATAGTTTAGTTGACACTGGTTCAGATGTAACGATATGCAGCGTAGAGTTACACAAGCAGATTGGTTCTCCTAATTTAAATTGTAGCGATATCACATTAAACGGAATTGAATCAAAGCAAACGTACCCCATCGGCTTTTTCATTTCTGATATTTCAATTGATAGTTTTTCACTGCGTACGAAAATTTATGTTGTTAAGTCATTATGTAATCAAATTGTATTAGGTTTGGATGTATTGAGTCAGTTTAACTTCTCTTTTACTGAGAATGGCCTTCAAATAATTTCTCATCGGAATAAAAGTAATGTAAACTTGATAACTGCTGAGTCATCTCGAAATTCTAACGTTCGTTGCGTTATGGGAAATTTGAATATTGCTATCTCATTGAGGAATGCTTATGATCCTTCGCGATCGTCTGGCGTCTCTGTTAATGTAAACAAAAGTCCCGAAAGCGGAAGTAGCGCGACGTTTAATTACCTTTCACATCTGGTGGATGCTATTTCTGTCAACGAGATTGATTTATCGCATATTTCAAATGCAGAACATAAAGAAAGACTGTGTAATTTAATTAATTCTTACCAGCCTCGGAAAAATAGACAATCTGACTTCAAGATGCAAATAAATTTATGCGATGATATTCCTGTCTGTCAAAATAGAAGATACATGTCTTTCGCGGAACAAAAAATTGTTGACGATCAAATTAAGGAATGGTTAAAAGAGGGCATAATAAAGCCTAGCAATTCTAATTATTCGGCGCCTATTGTTTTGTGTAACAAGCGTAATAATTCGAAACGTTTATGTATAGATTATCGGAAATTAAATAAGAAGATTATTAAAGACAAATTTCCACTACCTTTAATTCCGGAAGTACTTGATCGCTTAGAACAGTCAAAAGTCTTCACGACACTAGATTTGAAAAATGGCTTTTTCCATGTAGACATAGACGAAAATTGCACCAAATATACCGCATTTGTAACACATAATGGTATTTACGAATTTCTTAAAGCTCCTTTTGGTTTATGTATTAGTCCAAATGTTTTTCAAAGGTACATTTATTCAGTATTTCGTGACTTGTTAAATGAAGGTGTACTAATTATTTATATGGATGATATAGTCATACCGGCTAATGATGAAGTTGAATGTTTAGACAAATTAGAAAGAGTATTCAAAACTGCTTCGGAGTATGGATTACAAATAAATTTCAAAAAGTGCCAATTCTTAAAACGTAAAATTGAATTTTTGGGACATGTAATTGAAAACGGAACTATTCGACCATCGCCTTCCAAAACTGTTGCTGTTCGAAACTTTCCACAACCGCGTAACTGTAAACAACTACAAAGCTTTTTAGGACTAACGGGATATTTTCGTAAATTCATTCCTCAGTATGCTAAAATAGCTAAACCTCTTAGTGACTTGCTTAGAAAAGGTATTGGTTTTAAGTTCGATTCCGAACAACAGGAAGCTTTTTGCAGATTGAAAGAAATTCTCTCTCAGGCACCTGTTCTACACATATTTAGGCAAGGATATCCATTAGAACTTCATACTGATGCTAATAGTCAAGGCTTTGGTGCGGTATTACTCCAATTGTCTGATGATGGTAATTATCACCCAATCCAGTATATGAGTAAGAAGACTTCACCGCAGCAAGAGAAACTCTGTAGTTACGAATTAGAAGCCCTTGCAGTAATAGAAGCTCTGAAGAAATTTCGAAACTATTTGTTAGGGACTAAATTCAAAATTGTAACTGATTGTAGTGCTTTTCAGAAAACTTTAGATAAGAAAGATTTAACTCCTAAAATTGCAAGATGGGAAATGTTTATTGAAGAATTCGATTACGAAATTGTACATCGTTCAGGAAGCCAAATGAAACATGCTGATGCTTTAAGTAGAAATGCTTTAATTTTAACATCATACACATCCGATGTAACTGAGAAGATTCGGTTAGTACAACAACAGAATGAAGATGAACATGTGAAGTTAATCAAGAATTTAGTTGAGAAGGGAGAAGAAAATGGATTCTTCGTGAGAAATGATATTTTGTACAAATTTGAAAATGGTAAAGATCTTCTAGTAGTGCCAGAATCCTTACAGAATGAAATCATACAGAAGGTACATAAAAAAGGTCACTTTGCTGTAGATAAAACTGTGAATGCTGTAGAGCAAGAATTCTATATTCCCAGACTGAAATGTAAAGTTGAAAAAGTAATTGCTAACTGTAGAATGTATACTGTACAACAAGAAGCAAGGAAAAGCAGAAGGATTTCTTCATCCTGTACCAAAAGAAAACGTTCCTTTGAGTACGTATCATATCGACTTTATTGGACCTCTTCCATCGACGAACAAGAGATACCAACACATTCTAACTGTTGTCGACGCTTTTACGAAATTTACTTGGTTCTATCCAGTGAAATCACCAACTACACAAGAAGTTATTTCAAAATTGAAGCAACAACAGACTGTATTTGGAAATCCAGCCAGAATCATTTCAGATCGAGGTAGTGCCTTTGCATCGAAAGAATTTTTAGCTTATTGTACTGAAGAAGGAATAGAACATGTCAAAATTACTACCGGTATTCCAAGAGGTAACGGACAAATTGAGCGAATTCATAGAATTTTGATTCCTGTTTTGTCAAAATTATCACATGAAGATTCAACGAAATGGTTTAAATATGTTTCAGATGTTCAGAGAATAATCAACAGTACAACTACGAGAAGTACAAAATATTCACCGTTTGAGCTTCTCATAGGCACGAAAATGAAGAATAAAGAAGATTTGAGAATTAGTGAGATATTGAATGAAGAATATCTAAAACAATTGATGCAAGAACGTGATGAAATGAGAGAAGATGCGAAAAACAACATTTTGAAGATACAAGAAGAGAATCGTAAACAATTCAACAAGAAACGTAAGAAACCGAAACTATACAAGATTGGCGACTTGGTAGCCATTCAGAGAACTCAATATGGGACTGGTTTGAAACTACGACCTAAATTTCATGGACCGTATAAAATCATAGCTGTAAGATTAAATGATAGATATGAAGTCGAGAAAGTAGGATGCCATGAAGGACCAAATTTGACATCTACTGCGGCTGATCATACGAAGCCATGGTCAAATTGATTTAATGCTTGTATCAGCTCAAAACCTAAGGACCTGATACTCTATTTTTTTCTTTTTCTTTTTTTTTTCTTTCTTTCTTTCTTTCTTTCTTTTTTTTTATTATCTTTGCAGGTACATGATGGTGATGTCTATTCAACAGACATCGAGGACGATGCCTCTTCAGGCTGGCCGAAGCTGTGGGAAATCATACCGTCCAATGCTGAATGAGAATTGCCCGTTATGACGTCATCAGTACAGCATCACCCAGCGCAGTAAGAATCAGCCCAGACAGCGCTGAGACCTGGTCGAGAGTGGAGGGCAGACGTGAGCAGACGGCTCACACGTCTTCAAGAGTTTATAAAAGGACTGTTGGTGCATCATTATGTTAATCCTGCATACCGTTAACTTCATCTTTATATACTTTTTTTATTTACTTTTATTTCTTTCTATTAAATAAACCATTTAAATATTACTTCGTGATCTCATGCTGTGAATCAAGTCAAATTCTACATACATATACATAATTGACATCACAGTTTCTTTTTACAAACAAACACTACCGCCATCTATTGGCGATCTATGGATACACAATCCTAAACTTAACACTATGGCCATAGTACGTAATGTAAATAATTGTAAATAGTATCAGACCATGGTCCTTTTTGTTTATAAATGTGTATTTGATTTGATTTGTATTTAGTATTTGATTTGCATTTAGTATTTGATTTGTATTTAGTATTTGTTTTGTATTTAGTACTTGATAGCATTTGATTTGTTTAAGTTAGTTATTGCATTTATTGTTTATATTGTTTGATATTGTAATGTAATGTTTATGCCTCAGTTGCATTTATGCCACAGTTGTAGGTTTAGCTTCCTGTCCAGGGATTGTACTGCCCGGGACGTGCAGTCCTTGGGAAGGGGGCAGTGTTACGAATTTGGTATTTAAAAATCTAATGTTAGTTCAATTATAAATTAAATGGTTTTATTTCTCGCGCAGTGCAGCGCGTGACTAATATTAAAAGAAAGCTAAGCCGGAAAAATTAAAAATACAAGAGCGCGTGCGTTAAATAAATAAATATCTCTTTTTGATTTCGAGAAAGTGCTGGAAAATTCTAGCGCGTGATTTTAAAATCTTATAAAAGGAGGAAAACATCTCAGTTTGTAATAGTTGCTTAGTTTGTTGTTGTTTAGAAAACTACTGTTGTTGATTGTAGCGAATTCGCGGATTAGCGTTCTTTAGCTGTTTTGAATTACGTTCTATTGGACATTTGAGTAGTTAAAAGATAACTACTGTGAGATATTGTAATACTGCATGATAATTTGAGAAAATTTAAGCATTTTTGTTGTGATAATAATAAATTTTTGTTCATTTTTCATTGGACTTGTGCATTCATTTCGTAACGAACCCGTACGCACGCAACAATATAATATAGTCCTTAAATTCTCAATAACTTTTACAGTCATCCTGCGGTGAATAAAAAACACTGCAATTTCACACCCACTCTTTTCTTTTGTGCGTGTGTGTGTGAGATGACAAACTGGGAGGCGAAATGTTATTCCTACACCCAAAAGAATGACTCAGTTCTACTAACGTTTACCGTTTTGTTCTGGAAGAAACTTATATTGTTCATCAGTTATAAACAGAAAACTTAAAAACTACCCTCTGTAGTACAGTTACATAATAAATAAATGACATTAGAAATGTTCATGTTAATGGTAGAGTCACTGATATTATTAGTTACAGTTCTTGTATTATAAACACAGTAAAAATCCAATAATCCTGCACGTTCAGGACTTCCGGAATTATCAAACACGCTGGATTATCAGACTAAAATAGTACAATGCAGCAAATGACTTTTTTCTTCCGAGTTATTGAACGCATTGAGGAATGGAGAAAAAACTGCATACAGTAAATTCGCAAACATATTTAAGGAGTCAAATTTATTAATCTGTAAATTTATTCACAATTTAATTCTATTTAAAGAGTTCTTGCTTTAAAGTCATCAATACTGTAAATTATAGGTTTTGTTTTCTGCTCTTTTTTTACTGACACATTTATATCAGAAAACCTGTTCTATACTTTTCGTTGTTTAATTGTTGTTTCGTTGTACAATCTTACAATGGGTTCACATTGCTGTTCCATCATTTTCATATCAGATATGAGACTGGCGGGAATGCACTGGCCGCATCAGAATTTTTTTCATTAATTTAAAATATTTACACATATCGATAAAAACACAATAACAAATAAAAGAACATCCAGCTGCATAAGGTTTTTTACTTGAATTTAAAAAGACTACGGAATTCAGAGACTTAAAAAAAAAAAAAAAAAAAAAAAAAAAAAAACATGTCGATGACCGACGAAGCCATTTTCACCCACGCTTATTTCAACAAGTAGTGTCAATGCGATTAAATTAATAACAGTCATAAAAAGGGATAGCGCGTGAAAAAAATACAAATGCGAGGTTAACGACATTTTCGATTACTATATTACATGGCTGCGGAAATTCTCCAGAAAAGATTTTTTTTTTTTTTTGCAAGTTCAAGTTGCGTGGAAATACAACTCCATTTCTTTTCACTTCGACCGTGAAGATCAATGAGTTTAATGGAATGCTAAGCTCCGGGAATAGTATGTTTTTAACGTAAAATTAGATGCCTCTTATCCAGTTGTTTAATAACCGTTAATTTGACTCGGTGAATCTAATCGGACGTGAAGCATCATTTGCGTTTTGATAAGTAAAACTGCTATATAAGTATGCGAAAATTCTCGTATATAATCATAACATTTACATTCAGCAAAATAAAATTTTTATTACATTAATGCCTATTACGAATATTTTTAAAACGAAAAATGTTTTTGTCACGGAGCTCTATCAACCATAAATTCTGAAATTTTTTTATGGGAAGATAAATTAATTAAAGTATTAGTTTAGTAGCATTTAATGTTTACTTACAAAAAAAAATTTTTTTTTTAAACATGGAATGCTGTTTTATAACGAAGTGTTGCCAAATATAAATTTTGAAACTCTTGATGATGACTTAAAATAATTAACGCATTTATTCTAACAGTATAACTACGACATATTTCAAAAAGGAAATATATTTTGTTACAAGATGTTGCGAAGACTATGAATTGAAAAGTTTATTTTTATAATAGCAATAACGTCAAATTATGGAAGATCTTAAAATAAGAAATGTATTTTAGCAGGAAAAAGGTTGCTAACTAGAAATCCAGAAATTCTTATTGTGAGCTAAATTAATTAATATATTTATCTTAATAATTATACCAATAACCTATTTTAATATTTACAACAGTTATTCAGGTAGTTTTTAAACTTACAAGTATCACATTCTCATTATATTCTGCCGCTAAAGTAGATTTCGAAATGTTTAATCGTGAACCAAACTAATTTACAGTGGCTCACACTTTTTTTCGGTCAGTTGTGTTTTTTAGTTTTATTTGCAGATATCGGTTACTAAAAATATTAGCGAAATGACTTTAGTTTTCTTTCGTGTACACTACTGATCAACTTCTTTAAAACCTGCTTCTTTTGAAAAAAAGATTTTAAAACGTTTTTGGTAACAAAAATAATTTATTCAAAAACTTATGAAAATGAACTCATGTAAGTATTCGAACATTCTGAGCAAACATTTTACATTTAATAAAAGCATGAAGATAATGGGGCATTCTATATTTCATTGAATATCCTAAAGATAAAATTACACTTTCACGCTATTTTACATGGATTCAACTAATTTTTATTCGCATAATTTCATTTTGTTCCATTTCGTTCCACTCCTCTGGAAGAATTACTTTAGCATAGCTTTTCGAAGAAATATCGTGTCTTCTTACTCTTTTCTCGAATTCGCTGCATGCACAGGATTGAAGTCTGAAGAATACGGAGAAGTTTTGTTAACTTCAGGACACTTGCATAATAACCAAAAGCGAGCATTTAATTTAGGGCTGTATGTTTAGGATCATTTTCCTGACAGTGAACAATTACAGTGCACTCCAGAACAGATTTAGTTTTAATTTTTTACTTTGATAATATATCACGAAGCAAAATCATTACCGCACATTTGAGATCAGCATTTGATTCGTTTATAAGTGAAAAGACTGTCGTAGGAATTAAAAAAACTTATTTAATTTGATAAAAATTATTATTCTTTCTTAAAAGTGTTCTTCGCCTTTGAATCATATATGAAATCGAACATTTAGTGGTTATTTGCTCCTTAAAGTCGTCTGTGCACTAGATATCTTTTTGTAAATAAGTACGATGGTGATTTTGATGACTATTAAGAACTCAGGCAAAAATATCCGAGATCCAATTAGATTTGCCAGTTAGATTTCAGAATTTGTTGAAACATGTAAAAAATTACCAATAATGCATTTTTTTGCAACCTAATCTATTTTTTCGTACAAGAGGCTTTATTTGAAATTAAAAAAAATTACAGTGTAAAATTTAAAAACATTATACAATTTATTGTTTTACAGAAAATTCTTTCGTGACAGAAATGCATCAAGATGTAGAGAATAATAATAAAAATACATTAAATAATGAAGAATTTGTATGCATGTAAAATATAAAATAAGGAACAAAATCAAATTTAATTGGAACTAATTGGCAGAAGTCCTTTTAAATTCATAAATTTTAATTAAATATATGCCCGCTTTAAAAATATGCTTGAGTCATTTTGCGTCACTCTGGAGTATGTTGCGTCATTTTTCCTCACCAATTTCTCTGCACTGCGATATCTTTAACCCAGTCGCCGCTCAGGATTAACACAAAGACTTTCCGGCTATGAATATGACCTCTGTTAGTACGCATTGCTTTTTCTCGCCTGCTGCTGCTTGAATAAACCACGTCTCCCGCTTCGCCTTCTTTTATTATCTAAAATGTAAACTGCGTATATCGAAATTGTGAAGAGAGTTTAGCATGCGTAGTGCGTTAAATGCAAGTTTAAGCAAACATGTATTTCTGAGTAATTTTTCTTATTCAAAATAAAAATGAATGTTTTGTCCATCAAAGCCAGTTGGGGTTTTCTCACCAATCATCATCTACGGTACAGTCTTCTCGGCTATGACTAACGGAGTGAGTTGGTTTCATCTTCCGCAAAAACTGCATCGCATGTATATGTTCCTGGAAAAAAGGCGGCATCTAGAGCCACGAATTACTGAACATATAATAAGTCCCTTCATCCGAAAACAAGAACCTCGAAGCCCAAATTTTGAATTTCGAATTGGTTTTCGATTTATTTTATATTTTGAGAAAAATTAACGAATTTTCGGTTAATACACTCATTGATTTAGAAGAAATGTTTGCCACGACTCGAAATAAAATATTTTGATCTACCGCAACAAGTACAGGATGATCATAAAAGAACTTCCTCGATATAGGAGTTCCTAGCGGCTTATCCGCTCAGCCAATCGAAATGAAATTTCAGAAATTGTTATTTAAGGTACGCGCTCTAGCTTGTGATGAACTAAAACAATACAGCTCTCACGCTTAAGCTGAACGAGAAAACATTTTGATATATTCGAATGGCAACAGCCACTTTTTTCCCTCCGCAAATTAATCAGCGCATCGAAAAACCATAAATAGCGTTGGAATGACATACGTATAACGAAAACTGCCGGCATGAAACATTTGAAAAGAAGACCATTGTAAAGCACCAATGACATCATACTAGAGGAGAGGGTGAAAAAACTTTAATTGCAAATTTTCGATAGATAGAGTTATTTTCCTTAATTTTCGTGGCCAACGCGAACCCTCGACCTCACTCTGATGCATTTCTAGTTCTGGGGTTATCTAAAATCTAAGGTAAGAACACCAAATCCACCAGATTTTTCAGAATTGAAAGGTATACAGATGAATGAGTACTTTTGTGTGTTAGTAGTTCGTATTAAACTTTGTGAATAAACATGCCAGAAGAGAGAGAGGCGGAGGAAAAGAAAAAAGAAAGAAGAAAATTTTTTACAACTCTAAGCAGAAACGAATTTTGCAGGTGAATATATCCGGAACAAATAATTCGGATACTTGCGAATACAAAAAAAAAAAAAAAAAAAAAAAAAAAAAACTCTCTGTAAACACTGGCAACACTTAACACTCTGGGTAAACATGAACACTGCGTCCATGGCACACACATTCGTCTTTTCTAATATAGGATATGACAACAAGAATGATGTCTAGTTATGGAAGTTCTTAAAAAAGGCCATGGTGCATTTTATTACAGCACGTTGCCAACAATAAATGCTAAATTTTTTCATCGCGAATTCAATTAATTACAGATTTATTTTCCTAAAAAAACTTCAGTTTTCAGAAAAATGCTTATAACATTAAAAAAAAAAAATAATAATAATAAAACAAGCTGACACATGCAACTCTGAATCCAAGTTCTATATCCCAAGAACTATTGAACTCTAACCATATTTTTCCTCACCCTGAAACAAGATGGCAGGTCACATGGTACGAAAATAATTCGCGATAGTGTGGCATTGAGTCGTTTGCGGAGTAAATGGGTGCGAATAAAGAAAAACAAAGCGTAAAATTCTCAGAGAAAACATGACGCAAAATGTGGAGGAAGTGCCGTGTGGGCTTCAAAGCTGTACTGACACCCTTCCACACTTCCCCTCTAACGATGTTTTGCTTGCCAGATCCCTTTGTTTATTCAGCTTAAAGAAAAGGGGAGCTAATGATCGTTTAGGTTGAGGAAAAGTCTCCAAAATGAAAAAAGTGGCAGTTTACAAATTGCTTTGCACTTTATCATTTCTGTTTCAACGGAAAGGTACCGTACAACCGTAATACTTCTCTTTTAAGTAATAAATTTTTTCACACAAAATCAAATTCAGAGTTGCTGAAATAGCATCACTAAAATTAATTTTTAAATCTTTGAGATGTGACGCGTTATTCCCGTTAGAAATTATAGATAGGACTACTCATTCATTACGCTAGAAGTAAATAATACTTGAAAGAAGTGAAAGTCAATTTCAAAAATTAAGCCTTGTAGTGAAAGACTACACAATTGATTTAACGCGAGGGTGTCTCAAAATTTCTCAGTGGCTAAGAATTTAATGTAGGCAGCAATAAGCAAAACCGATCAGAGCTAACGAAACCTAATAACGTGGCCTTAAGAGGCAGAAACACGCTCTGTTTTACAATCCAAAACCTTTGACTTAAATGCTCTAAAATTGATTTGCATTATTGTGAGAAAAGGTAAAGAGAACTGATAATAAAATTGAATAACTGATGACTGAAACTGATAACCGAGTAACTGATAATAAAACTGAATAACTGGTTATTTAAAATAATAACTCTACAACTATGCCTATTTCTAAGAAAATTTCTTTTAAAATTATTACTGAATAATTCTTTATAATTTGTTACGAGAAATCCTTTTCAAAAGTTGTGTACTTTTGTGTTACTGGAAATTCAGTATACAACGCAGAGCAACATTTAACAAGTACGTCCGAAAATTCTGTTACCTACGGATTTATCCAGAGTTCAGAATTCAGATGCCTGCAACAGCAATTAAACATTCGAGTATCGGTAATGGTAAATGTCAATCCAGAGAGAGCGAAGAAATCTGATTGGTTGACTTAAAAATACAGCTCGCTCTTACTTGGAACCCAAGCCACCAGCAGGAAGCTCACCGGACCAAAAACAATGGGAACACTCACATCCGCGGTCAGAATACAAATTGTGCGGAGGCATATTGTGCACCAACTAGAGTGGAGGTGGGAAGAGAGGAACAAGAAACAGCTCTGCAATAAATGAAACAAAAATAAAAACACCGCCTCAAGTATGCAGGCCATCACCTTATGGGAGACCGGTACCAGTCTCGCCTCGCATCATTACTGCCAACAAGCATCCATCCCAAGACGTTGGTCAATCTAACAAATCCATATCTTCCATCTCGTTCAGAATTTATGGTTGGCAGCGAAAAACCAATCGATAGAATCTCTCTGCCCCACTTACAGAAGAAGCACCAACTGCTCTTATTGGAGTTTTTATTTATAGGCATGCACGTCATGTTCCTGAAGTGTTCGATGAGGTAAAAACTCGGGTAGCAGAGAGGAACAGAAGTAAATAGGACACAAATATCGGATCAGTACCTCGTATAACGATGCATCCGTAGTGGATGATAGAGGGGTATCAGCATAAAGAAAATAAGAGGGTACGTGCATATTTTTAACTGTCAACCGTCCAGAATTCGAATGAAAAAAAAAAGGGCATGAAGAACATCAGGTGATAAATAAATCCTTCTTCTGTCGCTACTTTTGAATGCATTTATTTAGTAGTAAATTATCACGGTTACAGATATGCATCTAATGGGAATATCCAGACTCTTGTGTTAGTAAAGATGTAAAAAGAAGGGTTTAAATAGTAGGAAAAATGTGATAATTTTTAAAGCCGCTCTAGATCTTCTGCAGATAATAAAAAGTATAAAATTCACGATTTTCTCATGGCCTTGGATTGTCAAATGAAATTTTTTCGAAGCCTGTACTTTAAAGAGGTTGATGAAATGTTTTCTCAGTTCTGCAACTTTATCAAACATCGATGGCTGTTGCTTAAGACAGATGTTCTACTTTTGTGACTGATAAAAGCATTTTCTCACTTTTGCAACTTTGTTTAGTATTTATGATAGTTGTTTATGATACATGTTCTACTTTTCTGACTGACTGAATATTTTATTTTAGTTTTATTATTTTTTAACCTTAAAGCAAACTTAAAACTATACAAAAAGGCACTATACTGCATTCAGAAATTTGAAACCCAGCATCTCGCAACCTAATTTACTTACTATATGCATGCATTTGTTTTCTCTCGTAAGATAAAAGTCGCTTCATTTACAGTTATGAGATTTAATACCATATTTATATACGATCAGTGAACTAAAATAGGCTTCCATGAGTTCTCTGTTAAGTTTGTGTTTAATCTACCAGCCCCTTGTTTTTCTTGTTTGGAGTTGCTTAAGTACTGCTCTTGTTTAAGTACTGCTCTTAAATATATCCATGCCCGTATAACTAATGTCATAAATTCATTCCTGTTAAATTATTTCAAAAATCATTTAACTGCATTTCGTTCCGATGAAGCTAGTGCGATGTTAAGTAGAAAATCAGGAGCTGCAGTCAAATTTCTAGAAATTTTGGCTATTCACCGTTTACAATTAGGATTAGAAGATTCGATATAAAGCATAATTAAATAAATAATTTTGAAATATTTGTTGAAAAATATTATGTACTTTATCACCAGTTTCCCTCTTTAAAAAAAAAGTGAGGACTAAATGAGATTGTTAAAGATTAACATGCTGAATATAGTAAAAACTGGTCATGTGATTGAACCACGATAAGCAGCCTACAGTTTTGTGGCGAAACTATCCAGCTTAATACAAATTAGATAGCTTCCAGCTTTATACAAACACTTCTCATTGACGATAAAAATACGGTGTTTTTTTAACCGATTCCTGAATTCGAAATTTATGAAAGAGTTGACATTGATGATCCATATCTGTACCAGCAGTGATCTCAAAACTCAAATTGCATGTGTGCCGAATGCACGGTCTAAAAAAGCAGCCGACGGGCCTGAGTTTTTTTTTTTTTTTTTAATTAATAAAATGAAAACTTTTCTTAACAAAATAACAGATATTTGCAGACAGACAGCTGAAAATATCTCGAGCTTCCTTAATGAAACACCTTTTTTGGGAAGGACAGAGAGCAGCTACTTCCCTTCGGGAAGGTATTGGATTCTGCGATTTTGACAAACCTTCTTGTTAATAGCAGCAATGTCAGGAAGAAATACGTAAGATTATCTAGGGACTGATCAATAGATTGATATAACTTTACGCCTCTCCCAAATGTGCTGAAACTGGGCTATATTCTGCAACAATCGAATAGGATACATTTTGAGAACGTCTAAATCTATCGTTCATGTAAGCGTAAGCGTACTTGGAGAATCAAAACGAGACATCAATCAAAACAAGATATGTAATTTTAATGATAATGATGTCATCCGTCAGTACGAATTTATATGCAGCCGAGAATAGATTTACACTTCTGTTGTTACATTATAATGCAATCAAAATAGCGTATGCGTGAGTTCTGATACCCTGTCGGAAAAACATTCGACGCCTTTAAGTCTTAGAAACTTGAAAATTTGCAAGTACATGATCCACGAGTGTGCGAAAATATATTGGGGACAGAAAATTTCGATGCGTATTACTATAGTCTGTTACTTAAAAATATTTACTTCGAGGTTGTGACAACCCTCCCGTCATTTACGAGCGTAGTCGTCACCGTACACAGAGTAATCAGGGAATTTCAGCAAATTAGAGCTTTCGATCATCTTCCGCAGCATTTTTCACCAAGGTTGCATACTTTAGAATGGGCAATTCGAGGTAAACCAGAAAGGTTTACCTCGAATTGCCCATTCTAAAGTAATAAACTGTAGAATGAGATTTTGAAATACAGAAATCGCAAACTTTAAATTTCTCAAACGAGTCGCCCCAAGACGGGGGATAAGCCCCTAAGACGGTATAGTGGTTAGGAGAGCCTACTGCGGTACCGAAGGTCCCGAGTTCGAATCCCGGAGAAGACATGGATGTTTGTAAATGTATACTGCCTTTGCGGCATGAAGGCACTCTAAATATATAGTCAGCCGAGAAATCCTCTCGTATGGTTTGGTGGATGGCAGACCCTCGAACCCCATCCCCGGGGTGCTCTTCCTCAAAACTGGGGTGGAAAGTAGAACTCCTACCTCTTTGAGGCTCTGAAAACCATTCTTCTATGAAATACATGGACAGACAACAACATGGCATTTCTAAGATAATGGTTTTTGTAAATTTTAAACCGTTGTTTCTTTTCTTGTAAAACAGTGGTCAAGCTATAAAGCGACTTTTCCTTATAATGGAATTCCTGCCATCCCAAGAAAAGTAACTAAAAGGACGAAAGAAAAAGAAAAACAAAAGAAAGAGAAGATTAAAAAATATATCAACGTTGCTAATGCTTCACGCTAAAAATGAAAGCAAAATTATTATTTCATTTAAATTTTACTTATAAATACAGATATATTTCGTATCGTTTTAAATAGCACTCTTATGTTACAAAAGTAGAAAAGAAAAAAGTGTGCGCACCGTGGACACATGTTCATTGTTTATGTTTGCAGACTGTCAAATGTTCATAAGCTTTTTCTTAATATATTCACTATACTATTTATATTACTATTACTATCACTATACTATTACATTGTGGAAAGACACAGTTAAAGAGGTGGTGGAATAATGGTTTGGGCTGAGATCTCTCTCGGTGGTCACATATTGATCTGCATGTGTTTCATGGAGGAACTTTGACCGGTATGAGAAATCGAGACGAGATCCTAGATCAATATGTCCGCCCATATGTCGCTACTATTGGTCCCGGATTTCTTCTGACGGACGACAATGCGCGACCACACCGAGCTCGGATTGCTGAAGAATATCTTGAGGGCCACGGTGTAGAGCCATTAGGATTTTTTTCGGAGCCAGAGAGATGAAAAATTAGCAACGCCTTCGCCGGGAATCTAGCCACGGACCTCTGGAATACCGGGCCAGCATGCAGAACTACTACACCACGAAGGCACGCTAAGATGGTGGGAGAAATACCTTATATACTCCCCTTTTTTAAAGGGCAGCTAGGGTTTTTAGGGCACCCAATCGCCAAATCCTTGGTGTGGAGAGTCATCATCCACAACCCTTTTAGTTCGGGCCCACTGTAGAGCCATTAGATTATTTTGAGGCCGGAGAAATGAAAAATAAGCAACCGCCTTCGTTGGGAATCGAACCACGGACCTCTGGATACCGGCCCAGCGTGCAGAACCACTACACTACGAAGGCACGCTACGAAAGCGGGAGAAATACCCCACATATTTTGCCCCTCAAAGGGCGACTGGGGGCTCTAGGGGACCCAGTCGCCACATCCCGGGCGTGGAAAAACCTCATTCAACACCCTTTTAGTTCGGAAGCCACTGTAGAGACATTAGGTATTTTTTAGAAACAGGAGAGATGAAAAATTAACAACGCCTTCGCCGGAAATCGAACCACGGACCTCTGGAATACCGGCTCAGCGTGCAGAACTACTACACGACGAAGGCACGCTAAGATGGTGGGAGAAATACCTTATAACGGTATGGAGTGGATGGAATGGCCAGCTCAATCCCTAGTCCTGAATTCGATAGAGCATGTTTGGGATTACCTTGAGAGACAGGTTGTTGATTTAAGTCCTCCTCCAAGGTCATTAGATGAGCTTGAACAAGATTACTTCGTGTCTGGTGGTTGCTTCCCATTTCAACTTAATCCATTTTCCCATTTTAACTTAATTCACAGCATGGAACGTCGCTGCCGCCAATGTATTGCAAATAGCAACCCCCCCCCATTTTTCCTAAAAAACCGCGATATACTGTTTCTACAAGAAAGGTTTTCTCTGCCAAGAGTGCAATTTTTTGTTGTAATTGATGTTTGCGTTGAACTTTAGAAACATTCTATGTCGCATTTATTAAAGAACTGTTTAGTTAGTGAACATGTCCTGTAAACTTCTTGTTTCTATGTTGCTTCATTCTCAAATAAGACACAAAAAACATGAAGTTTCTTAACTTTTGGAGGGCAGCGTAGATACGCTTAGTACTGCGGAATGCAATAAAAAAGGGAGATGCTCAACTAGATGTTATAGCAGTCCCATATACAAAATTTCAACTTTCTACAGCTAATTGTTTTCGAGTTATGACAGATACATAATACATACGTACAGAAGTCACAAACAAAATCCTTTTTAATCTATTTTATATTCTTTTTATAATTCGTTTTGGAAAAAAGAGTTTTTTTTAATCTATCCGTAGATGGAAATGTCAAAAAAAAAAAAAAATCATCCAAGTGGATTCGGGAACCGTCAAATTGTATATTTTTGGTGAAATATGATACCCGACATTTTTCGTGATTACAATACTTCCTTTACTTCGTACAAGGAAGTAAAAAGACATCACTTAGATGCTTCATTTTGGAATCCGTATGGCATTCAAATATTTTTTCATATCTTGATTTTGACTTGCGGAAAAATTTCATGGCAACCCAAAGCTCTAAAGTCACTGTTACGAAAAAATCAATTCTACGTGTTTTGACCTCAGTTTATTAGCTCCCTTGAATGCATGTATTTTGAGTTTGAAGTGATTACATAGACACTGCCATACTCAGCCACTGAAGTCAAAAAGTGCGTTTAATAAACATTATATATAATAAGATAGTGTCGAAACTGTTGATGTTTTAAATGCTAGTGCCAGTATAAATTAAAGCGCAAGATTTTCGACCTAAGAAAAAGAAGAAAACAAGATTCCTTTCAACTATTGAAATCCAAGCTGTATAAAATGAAATCGGACTCCATGCATGATTTAACGATCATAGCAATTTGCTTGTTGGCTACTTCGTATAACGACTCGCAATTCAGAAATGCTTGTTTGCGTGGAATACCCGCATCATCCAGCGATTCGTGGCCGTCCAAGAAGAGTTATCATAGGAAAAAAAAAAAAAAAAAAAAAAAAGGAATAAAGAAAAAAACAAGAAAAGGATGTTATTAAAGCAGCTGGTGCAGCTCAAGACCTCGTTATACGATGTTTTCTTTCTCATCCCCACCAGAGATATTCATCCGAAATAAAATGATTGTTTGAATGCCCACATCACTGACCATATCTCCAATAGAAGCACATTCATTGGATGTTATCATCGCATGCCATTTGAACCCGATCTCTAAGATGACCTCTCTGTGGGATACATCAGGTAGCATAATAGCACGAGAATTAAGAACATAAACAATTCACCGAACACTGAGTACAAAGTGCAAGGAAAAATAACTGATAAAATTATATCTTAATTCTTTTGGAAACGGTCAGTCACTGCTTCAGTGAAAAGATATCTCAAAACAACGATTTTTATTAAAATATAAATCAGAAGAATCCAAAAATAATTCAAGCAACGTTATAATAACATCAAAAAGATTAATTTGAATATTTGCATTATGATCTATGGCACCAAAAATCTTAGTATGTACAGGAATTAACAGAAACTTTTAAAACATCTAGGAAAAATGCAAATATTACATATATAGAAAGAGAAAAGGATTAAAAATCTCTACAATTATGTTCAATTCATTAGGTAATTAAATACTTATAAATACGTTGGATTTAAATAAATAAATTAAAAAAAATAATAAAATTTTAAAAAATAAAACAGAGAGGAAGTAAAAAAGATTATTTCTTAATTATTGTACAACTTTATGTTAATTAACCTGTTACCTATCATTAGACCAAAACAGGCTATTAGTCTCGAAATGAGACTTTGGGTTGGTATATTATAAACAGCGTATCACTTTTCAAAGTGTTGCCGCCAAATATTATCGCCCTGTATTATTTTTAAGAAATTAAATAATGAAGAATCTGCGTGTACACATGTACGTTTGTCGCACTGCGGGGAAAAAAAAAAAAAAAAAAAAAAAAAAAAAAACACGGTACCTATAGAGCTATAAAATTTTGAACGACGTAGTGCTCCACCCGAACATGTACGTCTAAAAGATGGAATTTTTAATTTCGAATTTGTTCTATTATTTATTTCATATTTTGTAAAGCTTTAAAGAATTTTTTATTACAAACTCAGCGATTTGAAAGTGAGGAGTGGCAACACTGTTCGAAATAAAATACTTTCTTCAGCACGCGAGACTGTTGCCATTCGGAAAAATGTAAGATATTTATCATTAACAAACTCGGCACTATGAAAGCTACGTTGTCTCGGCTGGAAATAAAGTACTTTTGTCTTCCACGCGCCGCTGTGTTACAGTAAAGCCTAAGATATTTTCAAATTTAATTTGGAAGGTTACTGAGTAATAGACTAAGCGATTTAAAAGCAATAAACACAGTTTTTAGAAATATATTTTTCTACTCTTTAATGCGATTGATTTAAATAAACATGTATTAAAATCAGGAGATATCTAATTACAAATATTCAATATTTTTAGGAAGTTACATTAGTTGGACTCCTTCAAATCATTATATACTTTTCCTTTTTAACGATAACTACTTTAGACAGTTGGCCGCGCGAGCGGCTACTTTTTAAAGAACTAATATAGCGAATATAAAAATATGTATGGCAGCCTCTAACACTCTATCGAGAATTCTAAAGATGTGCTATTTTTAAATATTTTGTGATCTGTTGAATTAAATTTTATGTGACGTAAGTACGAGGAACGTGATATTTAATAAATACAAATTTTTTTGTTAGCCCTCTTATTAAAAAAAACTGAAAATTGATATGATAAACTGAGAAAAGGCCAAAAAATATCTATAAAAGGTTATTTCAACACTTAACACTGCATGGGGATTCTAAACATATGCTTTTAAAATTTTTGTGATTTTGTTGGTTGTACTGTACATGATGTACGTGCGAAGAAAACAACGATGCTTAGTAATAAAGCTTAAAAAAAAAGTTAGGAGACCGTTAAAAACTGAGACTCTACAGATGCATATATTTTCAACTTTCATTTCTACTTTCGACTGATCCCACCAGAATGCAAATTAGTTAATGTATTTAAGTGTAGAGTTCTTGAATTCGAAAAAAAGTTGTTGGCTATCACTGACCGTCACGCTATTACTTCTTCCTGTAACTGGATTTCATTAATAGGCTTTAGCCTTGCCAGTCATACTTTTGAAAGTTTGAGAGCCTCAGACAGAGTTTATAGGGCTTTTTACTTAGGTGTTCAACAGTTTCATTTCACTTCAACATTTGTTTTTGAGTTTCCTGCAAGCTGCGAAGATTGATTTTCTCTTATTGGCAAATATCTGGTGTCCCCTCTGCTTATGACTGTACTTGTAATTATATAGTGCCCCCCGATTTGTATAATGGTTAGTGCTCCATATTATTGGGTTTGAGTTCCCAATCCCAGAGAACACATGGGTGTTTGTGACTATATAGTGTCTCTTCGTGATGGGGGCACTCAAAAATACGGCGAGCAGGAAGTCCTTTCGTGTGGTTTGAGGTAGAAGATGGATGAGAGAACCTCAGACCGTTCTATGGTGTGTTCTCCATGAAAACTTGGACGAAGCTTAATAGCTAGTTCCGCGGAAATACACGTGTCAACGGTGAATTTTTGGTGTCTCACCTCACTTATAACTGTACCTGTACCTTACTTTGTTTGTGTAACCATCAGACTCATACGGAAATAATAAATTTAGTTTAAGCTTTCATCGGAAGTTTGTTTCCCTGCATTCTACCTAGATGTTAAGAAATAAGTCATCTGCTGTTTTTATTGTTCGAGGAGTCAACATTTAAAGTAGTTTGGATGCGTACTTTACTATTACTTCACTTCTTCAATAGATAGAATTATGATAATTTCCATATAATGGACTCTACAGTAAATTCTGATGCTATGAATGTTTTCCCTCTCCTTACCATAACGTTATATGTCTACCAAACTAATCTAGTGTCTAGAGACAGAATGATGTGAAGCACGTCTAACTATTTATATATTACTTTAGTGCTTTTTTAACTTATTAAGATTTGCTTTGCAACTTAATCTTAAAGTATGATGATGAGAGACAAAGTGAGTGACCGTTTATCATTAATGATGAGGTGGTGCAAAAACGTGATGAAAATCTTTGAAAAAACTGATTATGTTATATCATGTGGACACCGCACGACTTCTTTATACGGCCCACGAAATTATACACATTTTCTGCTGCATTTCATTTAAACTTATTCCCTCGAATTATTTCAAATCAATTAACCGATACCTCGAGGTAAGTTGAAAATGACATCAAAAATTTCAAATTCTGAAATTGAATATCGCGGTCAATTTTTTCAGGGAGGCAAACTTCTTATAATTTTTCTTTTTTTTTTTTTCCCTCTACAACGAATACCAAACATTCTCGAATGTAAGTATAGGAACCGAGGAAGAGTATTAAAAGTTATATTGCGTTATTTGCCCAAAATTATTTTTTTTTAAATTTAACATTACCAAAATATATTTTCGCCATTTAAACACTTCTGTTATTGAAAGTATATGAATAGGACCAGCGATTGCTAATATAAAGGGCGACTAAGGATTTTTAAGCCGGGTAAGGGGATGGGAATGCATACATACGTTTGGTACATCCGCTTGCAATAAAAAAGGGAGGTGCACAACTAGATGCTACAGCTGTACCATACACAAACTTTCAGCGTTTTTGTGTTATGCGAGATAGATAAGTAAAATTATTTTACAATCCGTTTTGGAAAAAAGAGTTTGTACAGTCGTGAAGTAAAAAATCGTCCAAATGGATTCGGGAACGGTCAAAATGGACCTTTTCCGTTGAAATACGACACCCGAAATTTTTCGCGATTACAATGCTTCTTTTACTTCGTCCGAAGAAGTAAACACATACTTCATTAGTCTAATTTGGCTAATTCAATTTTGGATAAATGAAGTTCGATCATTGGCACGTAATACTCAAATATTAAATTATCCATTAGCACAGGTTTAGTTTTTTTGTATCCGCGAAAGAAAAGTTTATTTTTATTCATTTTACTAGTTCGCATGAAACTTTTCAAAATTAAGGACATGTCTGCATAGTTTGCTAAAATCTAGTACAGTGTTTTCCTAATCTTGCAGGTTTCTTTCTCCGCCTTCAAACTGAATAAATCCAGAATTCCTCCTCTCTTTCTCCAAAACCAATTATGAAAACAGCCAAAGCAGCTGAAGCCATTCCTGTGAGATTTTTATTTCATGCTCCATTTCGACTACGAAAGGAATCGGAATACATGTACATACATATACATATTTATGATAAAATATTCAGTCCTTTTTACATAGCGAAAATGCAGCTCGTAAAGCTCGAAAATAAGCCGCCAACTGAGGTAACGGAGATTACACTAACCGTGCCCAGAGGGCGCAGATGTTCCGTAAAGCTTTTACATACACTTAAGGGATAACAAATTGCATTTTTGGGCAAGAGTTGGTGATTTTTCTGCTCTTTTCATGGAGCGTGATGATTTTTATTCATGTACGCCGCCCATGAAAACACCAAACTCAGCCTCGAGCTGAGCTCGAAGAGGTCAGAGTTAAGGCTTGTGGAAGAATGGAGGATATTTGAACGATCTACAGGCATTACTTTTTGCAGAAGTGGGTCTCCTCAGAGTGTCAAGTCGTCTGGGGAGTCAAGATGTGCGACTTTCTCGGAGAATGTGAGGGGCGGGAAATTTGATCGGATTGTGGGTTGAAGATTTGAATATATTGGAAGAGGAGTCTTTCAGAATGCGTTAAAGAAATTTATTTATTCTACAGCGAGTTAAATTGCATTCAGGAAAATAATGCGGCTTATTTCGCGGAGGTGAGTAAGAAATTAAATCAAGTAGAAAATACTGAGCGAAACAATTCGCAGAACATTTTAATGAACCTCATTTCCAATATTGTTATTAACCGAATTTAATATATAAGTCTCGATTTTCTTTTATAAGTTCAGTTTTAAAACTATACAAGACGTACTGTGTATATACAAATTACGGCAATTAAACGACAGGAATATTCTTAGGACACAATATTATCAGCGATTAATCGGAAATCAATCCCACGCTCCTTCATAATAATCTCCCCTCTCGCAACTCAAAGCATCAGCCTTTCTCGGCGGTTCAAAGCCATCGTCGAGTTCCTTTAAATACTTTCAAAATTCTCAAATCGGTGTCCTTATTTTGAAAATTTCAGCTCTATGAAAAGGAAAAAAACTCGCAAGGTGCAAGATCTGGACTCTAAATCGAATATAGGAGTGTCAGAATTTGCTTTGCCCAAAATATTCAGTTACCAGATTTCGTTGCAAGTTGCGCTGAATGAACTGGTGCTTTAGCGCGCTTTAGAGTCAACCTCTCATCACGAAATCTAGTCTTACTTACACAACTCGCCAAAAATTTTTCAGAATTTCGGAATAAAAAGATACATTAACAACAATCTGGTTCGATGGTAAAAAATAAATAATAAAAAATTTAAATAAAAAATTTCTCGACCACATTTGAAACGATTATTCCATTTTATACATACATGGAGATAATTAATGTTCATCCCATAAATCACGCTATTTGTGAAAAATTGCATACGATTTACGGTCGAAAAATTTCATATGATTTATGGTCCAACTTAATAAAAACTTATAATGGTTCTTTTCTCGATTGTTGTATCAGCCATTTCCGTGGAAAGGCCCTCAGAGGTGCTTGTTCTTACGCTAACATTTTTCAACATAGCGTATATGCTGCGATGTACTTGCTTAGTTTTGACCGTATACTTATGAAAATATCTCCAGATTGTTTTAGTAGTATACCCCAGTTTTGAAACGACTTTTGAAAAACCGTCGCGTGCGAAGACAAATTACAGCAACTCTATTGAATTTCAACAGATTTCACGTAGAGGATAATAAAATGTGCAATTATTTATATTTGGAATGAAAACTGATGAACGCATGCGGATGATTTGCTACGGATATCTCCACCGATCGAAATTGGTTCTGCTTGGATTTATAGAAAAGGTTATGAATCTTTGTTTACCTTTTTCCCTCTTCTGGTAAGTTTTTCATAGATTTCCCAAATGGCATTCACACAGTTTTTACGAAAGGTTAACACAGAAAAATACTGATTCAATATCTGAAAACACTGGAAAATATCAAAATATTTAGTTCACAATTTTGAAATAGTTTTAAGACTTTTTTTTTTTTTTTTCAAAATAGAAAAGAGGTTATTTTAACATAATTTAAAACTGCGAATTTTAAGATTCCTATCATGCAATCAATAGAAAGTTATAAGACTTTTTATTATGCTTTACTTTTATGATTTATATTCTTCGAAAATTTTTATATTTAGTTCCAAGATACTATAGCTCTAATGCATGAGCAGCCTGTTTTATAATTATTGTTTGTTTTTACATTCGTGTTTATTTTCAGCGTTAGCAGTGGCACCAGCACCTTGGTTAATATTATTCAGAAAGGCGAAGGAAAAAGAAGGGCGAAGACAAAAAAATGTATGTGGTGTGGACGCACTCAGCTGATCAATGCCCACAGGAGTGCTGTCGATAAGGAGAGTAATCAAAAACAGTTTGACAGAATTCAATCAACAGTCTTTCACCCTGTGCTCGACAAGTTAATATCACTGTTAAGACATAAAAAAATGTATTCGAGACAGATCACTAGGGTTTGAAAACTAGGGTTGACTGTTGAACAGAACAAAGGTACATTGCATGGTCATTTTAATTTAAAAAATTATTCGATTCATTAGAGAATCAGGGGGGTTACTAGAATCGAAGAGTGCACAAAAGACTATATCTCCTGAAAAGGAATATGTGTAGAAATGCCGCAAGAAAAACAAGAAAGAAACGCAAGAAATTACTACTGCTCTTATTTTAAAAATGCCCATGAACATAAAACAGCAGTTTCATCCTAAAAGATGGCACGAATAGCGTAAGCCACAATGCACTTAAATTAAAAATATTCACAAGAAGATAATTATCGATGAAATAATTATAAGGAAGAAGCAATACTGAGCATGAAGCATAATACAGATGTCACGCGATTGTTTGTTACTTTTTAAACAAAATGTCACTCTTCAACGATTACGTACAAGATCCCTTGAGCGGTTTAAAATTTGAGCTGTCGTACTGAAGCCAGTCATCGGAAAAGGAGAGAAAAAGAAAAGAATTTGAACACTATATATTTTTTTATTATTTAAAAAAAGGAAAACGATCTGATCTGTATTCGCACCGCCGAAAGGAAAACGCCGGTGAAGATATGGGTATCACTCTCTCCCTGAAGCGAAATTGCAGACAGTTTACTTTCTCACTGATAGTCAAACCGATGTGTTGCACGATAACACATGCTCACACAGTTAATTGTGTAAACAAATGATATCGAGTGGCACGCGTGATTTTATTTATAGAGATAAGAAACATGAAAAGCACGAGAAATTCCAGCTGAAGGGGAGGGCGAACGAAATTGCACGACTAAATACTGATTTGATACAGTCGAATTCAGTAGTCGAGTTTGAAATTCAGTAGTGCTGCCATGTTTTGTTACTGAATGCGACGGTTTTGAAAACTCCTTACAAAACTGAGTTATACTTAAAAAAAAAAAAATCCAGATATTTTTATAGTTATATGTATAGTTAAAACTACAGCCAAGCATGAAATGCCATTAAAAATTTTAAATTGAAGAATTTATGAAATATATAGTATATATTCATCCTTTTCTTCATAGGCCTTAATTCATCTAATATAGTGGTCTTAAAGTGGAGGACCGCGGGCCGCATGCGTCCCTCGAAGCAATTTTATACTGCCCGAGAATACGTACTATTTATTTTAAGCCTCCCGCGAATACGAATTTCATGCGCCGCCAATTATGTATTTATTGCAATTATGGCTGTAGTCATTAAGTTATTTTGAAGCAGGAGACATGAAAAATGAGCAATGCCCTAGCCGGTACTCGAACCTGGAGCTCTCGAATACGCGCCGAGTGTGCTACCGTTACACCACGAAGGCATTCAGAAAGAAGGAAGAAAATACCTTATAAGGTGTTACAAAGATTTCAAGATTTTAGTTTATTGAAGTCCATTACCATTAAAAAAAGAACCTAAACAGTGCACCAGAAGAAAATAAATGGAGCTGATTAATTTACAATGCGGTATAAATCTAATTCAAAGACCTTAAAGGTGCAGATTTTATGGACATTTTTCATACTTGTCAAAAAATACGAACGCTCAATTACGAATTGAGTTAAGAATAATCGCTTTATTTGGAAATATATTTATACGGGAACAGGTCATTTTTACTGTTGAAAATTAGTAGAGAGCTTGATATCTAACGTAAATCTCAATGATTTCTACAGTTATGCACGACATCTTACCCGATACATTTCTTACCTATGGCACTTGAACCTGAGATCTTCAGCAACAAAAAATATAATAAACTTATCGAAAAACAGCAATAATGAAAATACAGTTGCATATTATATCTAATTTCTGGAATAAGAAAACAATAATGCTATACTTATTCAATGCAATCATAGCGGACGTGAAAATTATTTTAAATACAATGAATGATACTTCGAACATGCCCACTTTGAAATACTACGTCCAACTTGGTATAGTCCTGTTCGAACGCGAAAATACTTGTTTGGTATACGTTTGGACTACGACTCAAGTTCGATGAGTCACGACTGAGCGCACTTCCCTTGTTAACTTCTATCGAGACAATGTTACGACTGCCCACGAGCATCAGTGCGGCTGTTATTCACTACACAACCCATGTGTCACTACACAACCCGTGTCTCTGAATTTTCAAGTGATTTTGTGTTTCTTCGCGTAAATGTTTTGTAAATTCATTAATAATGGCTTTTAGGAAAGATGGAGGTGAAAAAAGGAAAATGTTGAAAAGCATAAAAATGGCATGGGTATCCGTCACTTGGGCTATCGTTAACCATATACCTAGAACGATGGTGCCCACGATCGTGAAAAACAAAGACGTCGAAATTCACTGCGTTAATCGGCTGACGTTCAGAAGGCTGTGAAATCGATTACTAACGAAAGATCGGAGACGTTAGTGCATATTGAGAAATTATTTTTGGTCTGGATAGCAGAAAAACATTTATTTAGAGTATCATGCGTAGGGCTTTGTTTATATACAGTATATAGTATTTACCCATTGCATTTGTATTTTAGTGTTAAACAATGCTATAAAGAGAGAGCTATGCGATTTTTTTTATAATAACTGATTAATTATTTTCCCGTTATTTCTTAATGGAGAAGTATGTTTGATACACGTCCAAGGATCTGTAACGGACTAATGAAGTACACCTAGGTACCACTGTATATTAAATTTTCAGGTAGCCGGGCCCACTTCATTTTCATTTCCAATCTGTATATCCAACTAGTTTCAGATGTACGAAGTATATACAAGGCTTAATTTTTGAATTTCTTCAGAACCTACATGTCACGTCGTTAGCTCATCCATTCTTTTAATTTATACTTACTTATTCAAGCAGAGGGGTGCGCGCGCAACTTTCTGCTACGCAGTTATGCCCGAACACTACATACTCCCAGATATTAACTACACGCGAAGACAAAAGACGCTCTTTTACCATTCCCAAACTTCGAATTCTAGTAATTCATAATGTGAATAAATGGTAATAGTAGAAACTCGGGTCAGGAACGCCTCTCCTCACAAATAAATCGGATCAAGAACAAAATTTTTGAACAAAAGCAAAAAAAATCTCAATGGCCAACTGTGTCTCGAGTAACGAACACACAAGATAGAAACAATGATTTGCGAACGTATTTCGAGATCATCTCTAAGACATAATTCAAACTCAGAGACTTCGAAAAAATATCATTTCAATATTCTTCTTTGCTTAAATTTCATTGACGAAACCTGGCAGCTTAGCTACTTAAAGGAACTTTCAGCTACTTAAAGGAACTTTAGAATTCAACTTGGAAGAAATTGTTGCTAGATTCGTGTTAAAGGCAGAGACTCAGACTTTGAAAAAGTTTTTATTACCTATGATATTACGTGTTTAGGAGTTAAAAGTGAAGATATGCAGAAGTTACTACAGGAAAAACGTTCTCCTGAAATGAGAGCTCAGAAACGAAAAACTAGAACAATTTCAAAAGCAGAAACAAAGAAACGACCGAAATATTTTCAGAAGAGTAGGAAGGAAGAATAGATAATGTTAGCTCTTTGATTTGCGAAACGTGTACAGAATGGAGTAAAGTGTAAAATTTCAAGAAATTAATCAATGTACTGTATATTTTCATGCATTCTGTACGCGTTTATTACTTTTTTTAAATCGGCATTTTTACCTTATTTTTGAGAACGGTTAAATATTTGTCGGATTTCACTGCGTATTTTTCGAAAAGCTATTTTATCATTGTAGTCAAGCCGCCTTTGATCGATGAAATACAACAAGAGTTTTTACAGAAGTCATTGTTATGCAACAGAAGTCATTGCTGTCTAGGGATTAATGTAATTGACAGCACCTTCTTCGTTTGTCTTTTCTGTGTCATTCTATAGATTTTATGTTCTTGCGACATTTCAGACGATATCCGCATCACTCAAGGACCGAAAGCCTGGCTCAGTCGAATTGCAATCGAACCATTCCTCGGTGATTTCCCGATCGACATTTTCGAAGGATTTTAAGTTTTCATATTTTTGAATTACATCTTCAATTATTACCTCGGCTTTTTCACAATTAGATTAATCTCTGACTTCTATATTAGGAAGAATATTTTTCCGTGATCGAATCAATGTTACTGGATTTAATTTCTACTACTCTTGCGCATAACGCTGAGTGCGTGAGTGAGTACTGTCACGCACACATAATCCGCAAACCGGATAATCCGCACCCGAAAAATCCAGAGTACACAACATATTACTTTCATACACCAGCTGAGCATTTTCAATGATAGTGTCATGTCTCATTTTAGGACGATTTTAAAAGATAAACCAAACACAAATTAAATTGCAGAAACGTTTAGTAAGACAAAGGCTAAATGCGTTTCAAGCGGAGCTGAGAGGCAAAGAAGGAAAAGAAAATCTTTAGTAAGCTGTTTTAAAGGAAAGGGATTCCATATCTAAACAATAACATTTCTTCCCTATCATTTTTTTTTTTTTTTTAATCAGCTATCACTTTGTTCGCACATATGTGGTAAAATTAAATTAAATTTTTATATATTTGTATATTGTTGTCTGAGTGTGCATGTTAGATTCAATAATTTCCATTGGTTTTGTATGTTGAACTTAAGTACTAAGGAAGCCCTATTGTAAAAGTTTAAATCAGCAATCATCTGTGGTCAAAGAATATATGAATGTAATTTAAATCAACTCCTACGGAGAAAACACTCTCACTTCATGAATTTTTGACAACGGTTTTTAGGAACGCATTGCATTCGTCTACCGAAGTTTTACTTCGTGCTTCATTTATCGAAGTCAGTGATGCATCGAAACCAGTTCAATTCGGAAGCATTCATTAATTATTTATAATAAGCTAGTTCCGTATAAATATTTGCTTTTGCTTACTTTCACTTAGAAGGTAAATTTAATTGTTCCATTATTTACCAACAGATACTATAATTATGAAATTTCAGTTTCGAAAATTTATTTTTATTCATTCTCAAACGATAAAAATGGCAATAAGGAGAATCGAAAAACTTTTTCTCATCTCAAAACTTTTGTATTTTTTTACTAAGCCAGTAAGAAAAACTACTAGTATAATATCACTGCCTAAGTTTGTTCTAAAAAAACACAGCTTAATTTTCTGTCAATAGTACAAATTAAAATTCTTCGTGAAAACAAATCGTTACAGCTTAGAAAAATTATTTCATACGGCTAACGGAAATGAATTGGCAGTTTAATATTTAAATAAAAACTAATAATAAAATAATGTACCTTTGAACTTTGTTAGCATTTAATGAATATCATTCAATTAAAATATCCGTAAATAACTGCAATACAGAGCGAAAGAAAACATTGTCTCATCCAGTTAATCAAATAGCCGATAGATGGCAGCACCAAAAATGAGAAGCTGCCGAGAAAGAGCATTTTCTGAAAACTCTGACGTGACGCAAATGCACTAAAAACTTGATATAAAACGACATAGTTGCTTATCATACAGCTTAAAAAATGTATTTAATCATTATTGAAATATGTAATTACATATTAAGTCATAATATGAAAACAATATGCTATAAAGCTACAAACTGTTTTTCTCATATCCCTCTCATAAAATTAATTTTAGATTTTTATTATTATTTTAAAGAGTTTTGAGAAAACCCTGCTTTTCGATCAAATTATTAAAAAAAATCTCAGATACCTTAGCATTACTACTACTACTAACCTCGAGCTTATTAAAACAATGAGAAGTGTAGAAAAACAAAATATTATTTACTATATGAAAATACTACAAAACATTTTGGAATTTATTTTAAACATAAGCTGTTCAAGCTAAAACAGATTAAATTTTCTGATGGGATTTATTGCGAATCTTATAATAGATTCTACAAGCTCTTCACTAATATAGAGTTTTTATTAGTTCCTGATTATAACCTACCCTTACAAGGTCGAGGTTAAACGTCTCATGTTTTAAGGGGCTACAAAATAATTTCTATAATTCCTTATATTACTAATTTTTGTCCATAAAAACACAGAAATAGTGTGGTTTGAAGTGTTCTTTTCAGGTGCTTGGGGGTTCTTGAAAGATACTGTGCTAAGTTGTTTTAAAATCGGTCCGAAGTTGTTTAATCGGGTTTGCTTCCATCAAATAATAAACAAAGATAACATAGAGTTGATATATTAATTCACAGGCTACTTATTTTTGAAGCCTCTATGCCAGTCCAAAGAAAAGTTTAAAAAGATTTTAAAATCTATCTATGTATACATCTAAATTTATACCTCGGCAAAATAAAGAAATTTTTATTTAGAACATTCATTTCTGATAGAAAATATGTAAAACACTTTACAATGCTCAGCATTAAATTCAGAATCAGTCTTATTATGTAAAGCCCCGTCACCATTATAACTCCAGAATGGCATAATTACAAGGTGGCATGAATTTGCTTTCAACTATCCTGTGCTGCCATCTATCGGAACGAATATGAAATAATACTTACCCATGGAAGAGAACCTGAGCAGTCTCTCGTCTCGAAGAGAGGTGGTTTCGGAGAGCTCGCTGCTGTCTTCGTCTTCCTCTGGCACAGACGGGACGCCCATGTCATAACCCCACCGACGACGGAATGCCTGACGACCGCCGTCTAGCCGCACGCGGGGCAACTCAAGAAAAAGGCGTTCCCCAATCTAGAAGGATAAATAATACGACATGTAATTTTCGTTCATTAATGGTCTTATATTTCCCAATACGTAAGACATTAAATAAAAGATGTTTTAGACATTAGTATGAAATTTTAAACATGTTTTAGACGATTCAGAAGAATTATCAATTCACGTTTACTCTCATACATAAAAAGAGGGAGAACAGAAGCCTTTTTGAGTCTTTTATTTAAGAAGGACGAATGAAAACTTCACTATAAAGGTTAATTAATCTTTTATTAAATAATGATGAATCTGTATGTGTGTGTATATATGCATGCATGTATATTCTTCACACTGTGGAAAAACATTAGCATTTAGTCATATTCAGTATTTAATTCATAATGCATGTTATTCATTTAGATATTAACACATAAATAAAATTATAAATTACAAATAATAAAATTTTGAAACTCGCCAGTTTTCGGTTCATCTGAGTATTATGAAATCTAAATAATTTATATTGAAGATACGCATACTATTTGGTTTATGAAATTATATGCCTGAGACCTGAGATATAATCAAAAGTCTAGAAATAACACTTATATTACACTCACTAGAATTAAAATCATTTGAATGTGGATTCTGCTCTTCTACTTTAAATAGTGAATTCTTTTATAGCATCTTCATGAAATGAGGGCCATTCTTTAACTTTCAGAAGTTGGTTGTTTTTGTTTCTTTACAGATAATCTACTAAGTGCACTTAATCTTTCTTGTGACTGCGTTATTCTTAATGTAATTATTAATTCTTCTCAGTGTTGAAAGTGATAGTTCTGCTGATGTAACTGAAGATGGTTTTGATAAAATGAATGAGGACTACTCGGAAGTTTCAATCATAATGCTATAAATATTGTTGATATTTAGATATGGTATTAATTCAAGTACAGGTTTATTTTCAAACTCATAGGAAGAATACAAAGCAATAGTTCATTTTTAAGATTTACAAAATCAAGCAGTCTGCAGTATTGGCTAGCACTTAATGCATTTAGCAATATTTTGGAAAAATCAGAATTGTAAGAAAGAAAGTTCTCTTCATTCAGAAGGGTCATGAATTCAAGTTAAGGGAAAAAAACTTTTTTTAATATTTCATTAAACACATTACGAAAAATCTTAGAGTAAAGTCACCTGATTTTATATTTATTAACATAATATTATATTTATTCTTTTTGTTGACAGTTCATTCGTCTTGTGTGCGCTGATATTTTCCCACATCGTTTCAAAATCATTTATTTCTCTCTGATGTAAGCACATATTTAGATTTTGTGATATCCTTTGCATAGTAAGCAATATAAAAGGTTTTCGTTTGTAAAATCTTGTAAAGTATGTAATAAAGTCAGTTATTTCATCACACAGCCATTTCAGAAACTATATATGAGTAGCAAAATATCAGCGAAAACATTTTAAACAAAAAATGGTACTTACATTCAGCCAAAAATTGGTGCTACTTTGGTAGACGGTTGCACGGATTTTGGCGATTTCTTTTTGGCGAGCGATACGACTTATGGTAAACCCATTGCTAGACAAGTTATTTATGGTAACCGATACTTTGTTGTCATTTTATTTAAAAAATAATGCGTTTTATTATGCATAAATTCCGTGTTTTAAATATTATTTATGACTTCTAAATAATAAAAATGAATTTAATTTTGCATTTTTATTTGAAATAAAAATTTTATTGTTTATGATATTTTATGGAATTTTATGTTGTGAGTGATGTAATGAATGACGTCACATTATTTTAAAAGTAATTCTATAATATCTATAAATTTAATCTAATGTTTAATATCTATAAATTTAATCTAATGTTTTAAACATTATTTATGGCTGTTAAATATTAAAACACAATTTAATTTTGCATTTTTTAAATATGATTTTATTATGAATGATTATTTAAATAATTTTAATTCTAGGCGTGATGTAATCAGCTCGCTGATTGGTTACTGAATATTTGTGCATTACCGCGCCATTTTAAAATTTTATTATTCATCTCTTCGATTTCCTCAGATTTCAAAGCGAATGGGTGTCTCCGTTTCGAAGATGAATGTTGTTAGTGGTAATTACCAAGAATTATTGGTATCGGCATAAAAAAATTGCCGTTTGAGACCTTATTTTGGCCAACCTGGATTCCCTAATCAAAGATTTATTTATTGTTACTAGGGTCAGAGGAAATTTATTTAAAATATTTGAAGGAAACCTCGCTAATTGCTTCTTCAATGAAGTGCGAGAAATGTGGATAACAGATGAAGATTTTTTTTTTCCTGGTGCTTATCAATATGCGTATAGTAAAATGCTTAAAAAATGTAAGTACATATTTTTCTTTTACTTTATTATTGTATACTTCAATTTTTATTAAAAATTTAATACATATTTTTTTTAATTTCCTGAGATATTTATTGCCACATGTTTTAATGTTAAATAATTATATCCTATAAAACTTATTTTAAAGGATTTGAATTTAAGTAATTGAAAAATTTTAATTCTTTTAAACGTTGGTATGATGTTTTCAATTCAACATTCAATTAAGTAATATTTTATTCCAATTAAATGTTGGCGCAATGTTTTTATTCTATTATATGGAAGTAATAATTTAACCTTACTTTAGCATTTCATACTCTTAGTAAACGTATTTATTTACATTTGTCAGCCATCTTAATGAAAACAACGTTTCCAACAAAAAATTAATCCATTATTTTTAACGATATTTATTTTTTTAAAGTTTCGAATACTTTACTATGCGTGAAATACGTAAAAACAGCATTTTTCAAGATGGCTGACGACTGTAAAAACCGCGCCAACAATTGCGCCAATGTAAATCGCCAAAAATCCGTGCAACCGTCTACCAAAGTAGCACCCAAAAATTTAATGAATCCATGGTAACTATGCATTTCTCCTATTTATTGAATCTATAACTTCATCATGACCTTTAAATGGCAACGTTCTTTTTGCCAAGAACCTACACAATTTATCAAGCATTTTAAAATTTCTCTGTTTTTAATTCCAACATCGTTATGAAGTTTTGTAGATATTTGATTCTGTTGATTTAAATGAAGATCTATTCTTGATCATTCAAATGTGGAAAGTTGTAAATTTGCTTTAATACAACAAAGAGAATTTTCATATCTTGATGGATCATGACAATATATTCAAATTAGAAAATCTATTCTTAGTCCACACACTTGTTTTATCATCTCCAAACAGCAAACAAACTTTCTTTATCATCACAACTAGTTAACCAGCTCGTTTTCGTGCATTGAGAAGCTTGAAAATGTCTTATAAATTCTGGTTTTCATCCTACAAATTCCTGTTTTTTTAATCCCACGTAAAGTGGTTAAAGAAAGGGAAGCTCTATCGTTTTCGGTTATT
Source organism: Stegodyphus dumicola (assembly GCF_044657685.1). NCBI lineage: Eukaryota > Metazoa > Arthropoda > Arachnida > Araneae > Eresidae > Stegodyphus > Stegodyphus dumicola. The sequence goes on along the minus strand of NC_140777.1, from coordinate 119,840,926 downwards.
TCCTTTTCCTCCGAAGAAAGGTCGAAGGCTAAATGGTTTTTGAATTAGATCTTATATCACACATTCCATTTTTTTTCCCCCATTACTGAAAAGTTTTTTTACAAAAAATTAACTATTAAAAGTTTAAAACATTGTTTCATGAAAATTTAACTATGCTTTGGAAAATAATTAAACAAATTTAAATCAAATTTCGATTATGCTGTGATAATAAACTTTTAAGGAAGAGAAAAAAATGAACTACATAGCTAAAACGGTGCTAAATAGTGACATAATACCTACATAGCTAAATTGGTGTGCACACGCAAAGTAGCCTGTGGTGCAACTTTCCGACCCGCAATCATGCCCAGGCAACAACATACGAAGTCTTCTTTAAAGTCCTCGGAAGAGAAAGTACCGGCGTAGTATTTAGCATGTGTTCAATTATTTCGTCATTGATGCGGTGTGTTTGGTTAGTTCATCTTTAAGGCAAGCACTGCCAAATAATTGAAAAGACACAAAGAGATAAACCTTTCTTTAGCATGATAACTACTAAGTGAATAATTTTCTTGAACTGCGTATGTTGCTTCAAATTTCTAGAAAAGGTACTTCTCTTAGTCTTGCAGTATAATGCGCCGTCATATAGAATTTTGAGATGAATGGAACTTTATGAAACTTTTATAACTTTGAAAGAAGTAATAACTGAGCTTTAAATCAAATGCGTTGTATAATGCAAACTTCGAAACAGAAAACTTGCCTCTACCGTACTAAAAAGTAGTAATAAATTGCTTTACATTCAGTGGTATAATATAGAATATTCTCTCCTTTTATCTAAGGCGTGATAGCATGCTAGAGCGCGAAATTCATCCAATCCTCGCCTTGCGGGTGAAAAGGAGAGTGTTACGTAATGCCGTATTTGTGTTCTGTTTATTGAATAATATCCTAGTTCCTGCTTTACTGTGAAACTGTGAAAATACCGATATCAAGTATTAACAAAGATGTTTATTCGTCAAGAAACATGTGCAGAATTCGAGTAGATAAGATTTATTTCTTTTTCTATAAATATTGAAATTGTAAACAGATATTCTAATAGTAGACTCACTGTGTCTAATTATTATTAAGGTTTATATACGTATCTATTAAGAACCTGTGCAGAACAACCGTTGACGGGTAGTCTCGGCGTAGTTCTGATATTTTTTGATAATATTTTCGTTACAATTGGCGTCCGCGACAGGACGCAGTGAGGTTTCTGTTAGAATTATTTTGTTCAATGGTATTTTGTGAAGTAAAGCTGGTTTCATTCATCGTTTTATTATGAATCCTTTAATTGTAAAACGCGTAGGATTGCGTTCTTCCTTTACCAAGACTGTCAATGTTTTGAAAAGCGAAATTGGTAAGGATAATTTTTCAGCAGGTATAATTAAAGATAAATTTACAAAGTTGCAAATGTTACAGAAAGATATTGAGGAACTTAACGAGCAGATTTTGAATTTTATAATTTCGACTGATGTAACGCCTGAAAAAGTTAACGATGAAATGGAAAGCTGAGATATTTATAAGGATGAATTTATTACCATTTCTCGCTTAGTTAGTGAGAAATTAGGTGCCTTAGGACAGATAAATTTAGAAACTAGGTCGCAAGGTAGTGTTTCTAGTAATTCACCTCGTAATACTAGATCGTTAAAGCTTCCGAAAATAGAGCTTAAGAAGTTCGATGGAGAATTATTGAACTGGCTTCCGTTTTGGTCTCAGTTCGAAAAAATACACGAGGACCCTGATTTGCACGAAAGTGACAAATTTCAGTATCTTGTGCAAAGCATGAAACAAGGGACGCGCGCTAGAGACTTTATTGACAGTTACCCAATGCCTGCGAAAAATTATTCAAAAGCTATTAGTGCTCTTAAGGAACGTTTTGGGAATCATGATTTATTAATTGAGGTATACGTGAGAGAGCTTGTAAAGTTGATTGTAACGAATGTTAAGACAGGCAGTAGTGAAAAATAACCATTGCCGCAATTATTTGATAAGATTGAAGCACAACTAAGAGCTCTCGAATCCTTAGATATTAAAACGGAAAGAAATGCTTGTTGGTTATATCCCATGGTAGAATCATGCCTCTCGGAGGAAGTCCACAGAGCCTGGCTAAGAAGTCCGCTTTTTGGAGAAGTAAAGGAAAGTCAGAATATTTCTGGCCTAACTAATTTGATGAAATTTTTAAGATGCGAAGTGGAAGGGGAGGAAAGACTTAAGTTAGCGCGGAGTGGATTTGAAATTTTTGGGCAAAAAGACAAGTATTGTAATAAATCTAAAAGGGAATTAAAAAACAAATTTAAATCTAAACAGTTAACGAGTGTCCCTACGGCGGCAGGTTTCCTTACGACGAAAGATAATAACGGTATTTTTTGCGATAAACTACATGATAGTAAGGACTGTTACGAAGCACGCTCTCTGTCATTAGACGAGAAAAAGAATAAAATTAGGCTTAAGAGGTGTTGCCTAAAGTGCCTTTCGCCTGGACATGTTGCTAAGTCGTGTAAACAATTTGTACGTTGCTATGTGTGTGGTAAGGCTCATACAGTTTCTCTCTGCCCGTATCTGCAGACACAAAAAACGCAGGAAAAGGTAACAGAGCCAGACACTTTTCAGGCAACTACAGCGGGACAGATGTGTTCCACTGAGGTAGCTCTCATGACAATTAAAGTCAATGTGTTAGGAAAATCAGGCACGAGAGAAGTACGAGCGCTTCTCGATTGCGGATCACAAAAATCATACATTTTGAAGTCTACGGTACAGGAATTAGGACTAATTCCCATTGCCGAGGAAACTGTAGCTCACACGCTTTTTGGAGGGGTTAAAATTGAACCGAACGTACATAAAAAGTATCGGATCAAGCTACGCTCTCTAAATCCGTATATGAGAAAAGAAATGGAATTTGTATTTTTGGATCAGGAAGCTATATGTGGAAATATAGCACGCGTACCTAAGGGCCCTATTTTAAAAGTACTTAAGTGTAAAAAGATATGGCTTTCAGACATAGGAACAGGTTACCCGAAGGTAGAGATGCTAATCGGCAGTGACATTTACGCTTCAATTCTTACAGGGAAAGTAAAACAGCTTGATGGAGGTTTGACTGCAATTGACACTACATTAGGATGGACTGTTTGTGGTCCATTTAAAGAGCATTTCGAACCACAAAGTAGTGGTATATATACTCTGAATGTAAGTCTGACGTTTCGGGACCTAAATGTATCCGATCTTTGGAACTTAGAGACAACAGGAATTTCAGATTCCAGCAGTAATTCTACAAAGAACGCGGAAGAAGATATTGCTTGGGAACGGTTTTTAGGCTGCTTAGGTAAAAATGAAGAGGGGAGATACTGTGTTTGGTTTACCCTGGTTGGAACATAACATAGATTTACCATCAAACCGCGATATTGCGGAAAAAAGGCTTCTCAGCACAACACAAAGACTTAAGTCTTTGAATATATTTGAAGAGTACGATAAGGTTTTTAGCGAATGGCTTGCTGAAAGCGTGATAGAGGAAGTTTCGGTGTGCGATCTTAAGTCTAAAGGACATTATCTGCCGCATCATCCTTTTATTAAACCGGATAGTCTTACCACCAAGGTACGGCCGGTATTTGACGCATCATGTAAATCTAAACGAGCACCTTTTCTTAATGAATGTTTGGTAAAGGGGCCGAATTTGATCGAAGAAATACCTGCCTTATTATTAAGATTCAGAGAGAAACGCATAGGAGTTACGGCTGATATAAGACGCGCATTCTTACAAGTTGAGCTTAGAAAGGAGGATAGAGATTTTTTAAGATTCCTTTGGTGGAAAAAGGATGGTCTCATAAAGGTGTATCGTCACACAAGGGTAGTTTTTGGTGTTAGATCCAGCCCGTATCTTTTAGGTGCTGTCATTTCTTTCCATTTGTCTCGAGTGTCTTCGGAGCAAAATCCCGTAGAAGAAAAGCTTCGAAATTCTTTTTATGTCGATAATTGCGTCACGTCTCTTGACACAGTGGAAGAGTTGAAGGATTTTATGGATAAATCAATTGACATTTTGGCAGAAGCTAAGATGGACCTACGGATGTGGACATTCGGTACTATAAACGACGTTAATAAAATTTCGAGGAATGATAATTCGGAATCTCTTTCTAAGAATCAGATTTCAGTCTTGGATAGAACGGATGCTAGCCTTTCTGTTCATATTAAGCCTGTGCGAAATCTAGACAACCTGTCAAAAAGATAGATTTTGTCATTAACACAGGGGATTTTCGATCCGCTAGGGTTCTTAGCTCCTGTATTATCCCGGCTAAGTTATTGATTCAAGAAGTTTGGTCTATTAAAGCAGATTGGGATTCTCCACTGTCAGAAGAGGTCAAACAAAAATTTTTGAAATGGTACTGTGAATTACAGATCTTATCAGATTTGAAAATATCCCGCAGAACAGGATATGGAAACAAACAAACTTGGACTTTGCATGTTTTTTGTGACTCGAGCCAGAAAGCTTACGCGACCGTGATTTTCTTACGCTGCGAAAACAATGGTGACACATGTGTAAATTTTCTGATCGCAAAATCTCGTGTTGCACCTTTAAAAAAGATGACAATACCACGTCTTGAAGTTTTAGCATGTGTTTTAGGAGTACGTCTAGCGAAGTATGCTGTAGAGGCATTATCCTTAGACGAAATTGAAAAACATTACTGGTCTGATTCCACCACAGCTCTGTCATGGATCAAGCGCAATGATCAATGGGGAACTTTTGTAAGAAATCGTGTCAAAGAGATTTGTGCACTTTCAGAGGAAAATCAGTGGTCTTACGTGCCAAGCCAGTTAAATCCAGCTGATATACCATCTCGTGGTTGTATCCGTCATCAAATTCTAAGGAATTCATGGTGGGAGGGTCCTAAGTGGTTAAAGAATCCGAAGGATAGTTGGCCACGTCTTGAAATTAAACCCAATGAGGCATTAATTTCTTCCGAAATCAGAAAGAAAACTGTACTATTAAACGTTAGCGTGAGTACTGATACATCTAAGTGGTATGAAAAATATTCTAAATTTTCAGCAATTGTAAGAATTTTAGCATGGGTTCTAAGATTTATTAGACGCTGTCAGGCAAAATCTGTAAATAGAGCAAAATTCTTGTCTGCAGCCGAGTTAAAAGATTCAAAAAACACTTTGAGTCTACTAGTTCAACGTGAAAGGTTTTCTCAGACTGGAGATGTAATAAATGGTCTTTCAGTCGTCAGAGATAAAATAGGACTGATAAGAGCGAAAACAAAGATTCTCGCAAGAGATGATGAATTTGGATTTAAATATCCAATTCTACTTCCGTCAAAGCATCATATTGTGCAAAGTCTAGTGCTCGAATACCATAAAAAGAATTCTCATGCCGGTGTTCAAATGCTCATGTCAATGATTAGAGAAGAATATTGGATTATTTCAGCTAGACAAACAATTAGATCAATTTCGGAATTGACTTGTGTGGTTCCCTTATTCTTAGGAAAAGGACTAAAGCCTGGGTGGTGCTGTTTACATGTGCAGTCTACAGAGCAATACATTTGGAGATTGTGACATCATTAAGTGCAGATTGCTGTGCACTCGCGTTGAGAAGATTCATCGCTCGACGAGGCCGTCCGACAGTTATCTATAGTGACAACGGCACGAACTTTATCGGTGTCTCTAGTGCATTGAACCAAATTGAGTGGCAAAAGATAGCTGCTCTTGAAACTCTAAATCCAATTAACTGGAAATTCATTCCCCCAACCGCAGCATGGTGGGGCGGTTGGTGGGAGAGACTAATTCGCATAGTGAAAAATATACTTGTTCGAGTTCTTGGTAAGTCGTCGGTTACGTATGAAGAACTCCTCACAGTTCTTTGCGACGCAGAAGCCACCGTTAACAACCGCCCGTTAACATACATCTCCAACGATGCAGATGAGTTGAGGCCTCTAACACCATCCAACTTTCTCAAAGATGTTAAAGAGATTAGAACGGCTGATCTTGATCATTTGGATAGGAACAAACTGGTAAAGAGAGTACGCTATTGCCAAGAACTGCGTGAACAATTCAGGCGACGATTCCGGAAAGAATACTTAGGTCAGTTGGTGCAAAAATCTGGCACATCTGACAAAATTTTCAAAGTTGGAGAACTGGTCCTTGTTGGTTCTGAAAACCAAAAGAGACTTAATTGGCCACTTGCAGTGATTGAAGAACTGTATCCTGGGAGAGACGGCCATGTGAGAGTCGTCAAAGTCAAAACTCCACTTGGTCATCTCGTTCGTCCAGTCAAAAAAATTTACCCTGTAGAGGTTAATTCTTCTGGGGATCCCATTATACCAGATCAACATACTACTAATGACCCACCAGCAACATCACAGAATGACATTCCAATTCAGAATGATGTTTCAGCAGCTCCTCGGACGTCAAGAAGCAGCAGAGTAATCAAGATACCTAAGAGACTGGGCTACTGAACTTTCGAACTTTGTTGATTTACCTCGAAGGTGGCAAATCAAGGTGGAAGGATGTTACGTAATGCCGTCAATAAACTTCGGAAGATATCCACGAGACAGTTTTATGAATAACTTTATTGAATGAACACGAGACTTTGAATGTATTAATGTTTTAATGACGCGAGTTTTATGTATCCTTTTTTTGTGGATGGCATCAGTTTTCGGCGTTGCCATGCACGTTCTAATCCGTGTTTGCTTAGTGATAGAAGTGTTCTATGAATTTAATGTTGATATGAATACGAATTGAATTATTATATTGTATTTGTGTTCTGTTTATTGAATAATATCCTAGTTCCTGCTTTACTGTGAAACTGTGAAAATACTGATATCAAGTATTAACAAAGATGTTTATTCGTCAAGAAACGTGCAGAATTCGAGTAGATAAGATTTATTTCTTTTTCTATAAATATTGAAATTGTAAACAGATATTCTAATAGTAGACTCACTGTGTCTAATTATTATTAAGGTTTATATACGTATCTATTAAGAACCTGTGCAGAACAACCGTTGACAGGTAGTTTCGGCGTAGTTCTGATATTTTTTGATAATATTTTCGTTACAGAGAGGAAGGGAGGCGTTCGCTTTGCCTGTTGTAATGTTTAGTCAGCTGAATGCTGATGATCTTCAGAATGCAGAATCCTTTTACGATGATGGGATGCGCAGAAAGACGTAGGAAGTGAAAGTGCATAATTCGTTTTGAATATCTGACTCTTAAATCAGTGATTCAGTGCACGGTTAAACATTGAAAGTAATTAATCAGATTTTCACTATGTGCCAATACTAAATCAATGTTAAATGACGTATGTTGAGTTAAATAATAATTCTTTTTTCTCAGTTTTAAATGCATAGCCATTGGCCGAATGCTAGGGCGACGCCCCTGACCTGAAAGCACTAAATTTTCAGCTTAAAATTTCTATTTATTTCATATTTTGCGCAAATTTGATGAATTGGACTTAACAAATCCTACAATTTAAAAGCAGTATGTTGCCAGTAGCAAAAATTAAGATATTTATGCTTCAAATTTAAAGAGGAACTTCAGTGGTTTAAAAGAAATGTATTGCCACTTGGAAAATCGTAACATATTTGTGCTTCAAAATTTAATCAGAAAACTCAGCGATTTAATAGAAATGTGCCGCCACTGCCCGAAATAAAATATTTTTATCTTCCACGAGATAGTTCGTTGTCATTTGGGAAAGGGTAAGTAAGATATTTAATTTTTTTTTTACAAATATGATCAGCCTGTTATATATTAACAGATTGAGCGATTTAGAAGCAATATATCATTGATAAAATAATAATTAGTCTTATTATATACATTCATGTTCTTATTAATTACTAGCTGGACCATAAAACTGCACCGATTAAAATTATTATATATTTTTCCTTTTTTATAATAACTATCTTAAGCAGCTGGCCGCACAGGCGGCTAGTTCATTAAAAATGTACGCTGATTTATGGAATGTAATCAACAATAATGTGCAATAATAATAACAACAGTAACAATAATAATAAACTTCATAGTAAATAACATCGCAATGGCTAAAAATCTAGGAAAACTTTTACTCGCAGATTTATTGGTGGATCCGATACCCCATTTACTTATTTGTTTAATTACTTATTTATTTTTTATGGTTTTACAATACACACAAATTTCCCACTAACTTAGACCTAGTAAGTCTTAAGAGTATGATCTCCAAGTTTTAAAAATTAGGCCCTTTCATAATAGCAGATTAGAGACTTTATTATTTATTTAATAATTTTCAGGGCTTAAAATGCAAAACAATTTCCCAATAATTCTGAAATCGTATGTCCTAGTTCTTTAACAGATTTGGACGACTTCAAAATGGTGTAGTACCACAGTAGAGGCACCATGCAAGTAGTCCACGGTTCTTTAAGACAGAAACCTTTAAAAGAATGCCCCGACATAACAGTGCCAGCACTTTTATGCAGATGGTTGTTTCCGACTTAGAAACTCATCTGCAGAAAACACTCTGCTGGCACATTTTCCCCCGGGAACCCTTATGAAGCTTTCTGTCTTTTCGAACAATAGATGTCGACCGAGTATCGAACTTTGAAAGTCCCAATTAGAAGAAGTCAGAGCCCTAGAAAAATGAATTTATTATAGTAATATTACACCCCAACTCATTAATCAATGACTCTTGAGCCCCTTCTGCTGACAATTCACGAATAAAGAAATAGAATTCAAAGAAATAAAAATAATAATGATAACTTGCATTCTGAAAATTTCAGATTAAAAAGTAACACCCATAAGGGGATTTTACCATTAAATATATAAAAATAATATATCTTGTTGTCAGCTGTTAAAACTCAATATTTACTGATAAATAGAATTTAAAATCAATAAAAAAAATTTATAGGTATGTAACATACGGTTATTAGGAACATCTTTTATTGTTTCTAGTACTGCTGAAAATGCTCACAAAATTACCTAAACGAGAAAAAAATATATTATAACTTAAATGTACTTTAAGTGATATCAGTTAGATGTACTATTGAAAATTACAATCATTCTATTTTTATTAGTATATCAAATAGATATATTGTTAAATAATGATTTAAGCTATCAAGATGTGTGTTTATTGCTGTTAGGTTATTCAGTTAAGATCGGAAAGATAAATTAAATATCTTATACTCTGCCAAGCAACCTGAGAACTAATTACTTACAGTGCCGCTTGGAATATATAATAATGATCTTATATAAGACTGGTTTAAATATATTATTATCAAAGTATCAAAATATATATTACCGTTTGAAAAATATAAGTTTTAATAAAATAAACTTTTATTAAAATAATTAATGAATTAATAATAATAATTAATATATTAAAGAATTATAAGAGGAAAATAATTTATCATATAAATGAATGGGAAAATGAGGTCAAATAATTCTCTTCATATAATTTATCTGCAATTTTATATCACGAATAATAAAAGTGTGGCGAGCCCTTGATAAATTCATAAAAATAATAGCTTATACAATTAACAATGCTATTCTATTAATTGATTTTGTTATTCGGGCATATCATTTTCAGATTTATTTTTAATGCAGGCGAGCACGTACGTTTAGTCTTAAATATGGAATTCAGTTATTATAAGTACTCGTTGAAGAACATTATTAAAAAGTTCAGATAAAATTATCTGTTATATTGTTCACTTTTGCTACATTAATGAAAGATGCATTTTCATAACTTGAAATATTAAATGAAAGTTATTAAGCTCCAACCAAGTGGCAACTCATTCTGATTTCTATTGGTAATGCAAAAATTTGTAAGGTTGAAAAATAATGCTCCTCCACAATATCAAAATTGCGCTGTAAAATCATTTTTTTAATGACCAGCTGTTTTTTATTTCAGTGCAAGGAAATAATACTGGTACTGACATAATATTCATATTATCTACGTAGTATTCAAATGAAAGAGGATATGAAGATTTTGGTAATTATGATGATGACTCGGTTGAAAGCAAAGTTACTTATTGTAGATCTTGCAATAAATAAGCTTGGTGGTCAAAGTATTTAGAGAACTTTCTCGTCACACACCATCTCCAAAGGCAATCATGCTTGGAACGTGCGCTCATGTGTAGACAGCATCATGACGGTTCAAAAGAAAGTAGCGCGGAAGGCAAACGCTCCGCAAGAATCGCGGTACTTCAAAGAATAAGCGATTTCAAACTCTATGACTGGTATTTGTCTTGTTGACATTAACGAGACAGGACGTCATTTCAGCCCAACCAGTTAGTTGCACGTCACTGAAATTTAATGAGGTGGCTGTGAATTTAAGTCGCAAGATTCTTGTTATTTTTATTGAGAGCTTAAATTTTCTTTGGATTTCCCAACGTTCGCCGCTTTCAGATGTCTAAAGAATTAACAATGAAGGAACTGACGGCTATGCAAATTATTTATTGGCTATTTAGTAGCATGGGAAAGGATTTGATAGAATGACAGACATAAAATTCTCAAGTGATTGACGGTTCTGCGCTATTCACTAGTGACCTAGCAAAAGCAAATATTGAAGTTTGTTCGAGCGTCCGCTTAAGAGAAAGAATTTTCAAAAGTACTATCCCAGATTTCTACAGGACCGACTGTAATTTTCTAACAATAGCGTAGCTACAGCTTTTGCTCGGGTCGGTCCTTGACTTAGTCGCCTAAGGCGGTCTCTGAATCTGCCGCCCCTTTTGGTATACAAACAAATAACTTAAAGAAGTCAAAATGACAGGGAAATAAATTGAATTATACGTTTATTTCTGAAGAAAAACTTAAATTCCAACATTTTAAAAATGATTATTTTGCTTGTACGGATTTTTTTTTTTCCTTTTCTTTTTTTTCCCTCGCAAAACCACCTATTTCTAGAGATCTAATAATATAGATGTCTATTTTATTACTTCAATTACTTCAGTTGCTGCGATGTATGCAGTATAGAAAGATTTCTTAAATGCAAAATAAGCATTTGTCATTTAAATACTTCTTAAAAGATTTTTATTTGGAAGACATTCATGACAGCTGGTAACAGTACAACTACTACGAAGGAAGTTCGCACTAGTAATTACAATGTTTAGAACTTTGTTCTGGAGATTGTATTTCAGAAAAAACTGCAAAAATTCGAAAGACCCGCCTCTAATTCGTCTTCACCAGCAGTAATGGAAATAAAACCCTGAAATACATCTCTCTTAACAAGAAATTCTTCCTTATGAATGTCTTCGTGGTTATAATAAAGTTGATATTTGTAAATTTCCTTCGAAAGTTTCGATGGAATGAAAACGGTTTAACAAGAGTATCCAATAGTTAAATTCCATGGGGATTTCTTTAATTACTTTACCTAAGGTAAAAACTATTTTAGTTCTCATTTTATTTCCGTATGACAATTCAGAATCTCGTTATTCTTTCCTTAACTCGACGATGCATGTGAGCAACCCTTGCAAAATAATATTTCACGCAAAAAATACGGCGCGCAAAAATGTGCCGTATGGGATGGATCGCTCCCTCTAGCTATGCCACCGAACAGGAAAATGGTACCACTCTGGCAACATAATTCACAGTTTATCAAACCAGACAGAAAAACCTACGGCTTAGTGCTGATTAAACCTGTTTCCGTAACAACTTTAACAGTTTTATTTCCATTTTGTACCTTAGGGAAGGATTCAGTAATTTTATTCCCAATTCATTCCGATCGGAAAATATTCCCTTATTTGAGTTGTAACACAGTTTGTGTTCTAACGCTCCCTTCCATAAATAAGAGAACGCAAAGTCAGTGCAGTCAACGCCGTAACACTTCTTTATCGTCATTTACATTGTGATATGAATATATACGAAAACAATATGCACAAAAATTTCAGTTTCTGTTTTGTCATTTAAATACTTCTTAAAAGATTTTTATTTAGAAGACATTAGTGGAAGCTTAATTGGCTTTTAATGGAAGCTTTTAACCTCTTTTAAGCAAAGGTTGTCAAAAAAATACTCGTGTATCTTCCCCTTTAACTTTGAACAGTTCTAAGATATGCCACAAAAGCAGCTTGTTATCTACAGTCTTTCAAGATTCTTAAGCCATTTGCAGTGTACGTCTTTGCCTTCTAATTGTCGATAGCTGATATCTACGAAGGGTAAGTTGAGCTAACTTCGCGTTAACTGATCTGCGTATCCTTTAGTTACTGGTTTATTTGAATTTAAATATTTCATTTGAACTTACTGTTATCTTTAATTGCCTCACCACAAGTGGCTGGTTAAGTTATAAACAGAAAGTGTACCCTCTGTTCTTATTTAGTTTTAACTAAAAAGTCTTTTAAACCTTTCTCAAGTTTCAGTTTTTTTCTTTAGATTTAGCGTTAATTGGCCAGTCTATCTAAAATTTGGTTACACTTTATGATACCAAAGAAAATTACTGACTTTTATAAACTTTTAAAATTTGACTTTATAAAATTTTATAAACTTTGACTTTTATAAGTCTCGATAATTCTGGACATAGGACTATAAATAGGTCTCGATTGCTTCTAACAACTCATGGTATGGTACATAAATACATTGCGTCGCGAATATGACTATATTCGTCCATAGATCATCCACAATAAAGTCATCCATCAATTTACCTATTCAGCACGATTGTTTAATTTTGAACTGTCAATTGAAATTTGAAGTGTTATTCAAATATGTTTGCAAATTATGTTTGCATTATTTAAAAAATGAACTTCAAGATTGAAGAGTTTAATGATGTATTTACTTATGTGTAAGTTCAGACAAGTAAAAAGAAATTTTGTAAGTTGAAAGTTTAATTGAATGACACAACAGATGAGATTATCAGTCTGAAAAGGAATATTCGCATCAATACTTACAGAAGATTTAATGAAATATTGTACAAATCCGTAATGTAGGTTGGTTGTTACTAATATTATTCTGAAATTCACTCCTTCAAAGCGTATAGAAAAATTATCCTACAAAATTTTTAATATGTGGACTAGAAACAGGATATCTAGTACAATTAAATATCATGAATGGTATATCTCAGTCGAAAAATAAAGAAGTTTGCTTAATATATGCTATAGCACGTATATATGCTATTCCATTTGTATTATATGGATTAATCATAAGTTTCTGGATATGGTTCGGGCTAAATCGGGAATAAAACCGTTAAGGTCGTTTTGGGATAAGGCTCATTTGGAACATCACCAAAACCTATATGCTGCCCTATGTGCTAAAATCACAGGGATTAATGACTAGTTTCTGGGCAATGGGGGGGGGAATATTATGCAAGGGAATGTGCATTGGCAATCAGGAAACCCAGTACTAAGATCAACGGCCAGAATACAGATCTTCTTGGCGTTAATGAAAACTTTAAACAAATAAATCAAATAAATCAAAAGATTTTAGGTCTAAAAGCGAAGCCTACCCGAAAAAGAAATTATCTTTTATCTGTGAAATCAAATTTAAGCTTTACATTCAGCAGACTTATACACTGGCTCATTGGGAAGAATAAATTCCACTTCTATCAAACAGCATATCTAGCCCATCACAGCACTGTGGATCAGCTGTTCAATTTGAGCCAGTCGATAATAAATGGTTTTCAGAAAAAGCCTCTTCGTAAAACATTAGAATTAGTTAGTAGTCATTTGCTAACTTAATTTGGTAATTTAAGAGCTCAGATTACTCAAGTACTTACTGCCAACTAACATGCTTCAAGCTAAGTATTATAGTAGTTCAGAATTTCTAACCAGCTTTTTTCACAAAACTACACTGAACTCCAATTTCAGAAAAAGCCATAATGCAACGACTGATTTCGGATCTTCTAGATAGTGAAAGGGCACGCTCTCGAAGCCGGAATAATATCGGTTTTCTTCATATGATGGCTTATAATTATGCCCTGTTTTAAGCAAAAGATATGTGGGGATTATTTTAATTTTATGATAATTATTTTTAATTTTGAAACCCTTTCCTTTAAATTCTTGTTTTCCACCTACAATACCCTACCGGAAAGTGATTTCAGTATCGCGTTTTATGTAAATGAAGTAGAACTAGTATTTATTTGAGAAGTTCAGTCACTTCCGTAGAGGAGCTCAGAAGTTCTCTGTAAAGCGTGTTTTGCCTTCGGGCCAAGTCGCGCCTTCTATCTTACTACGTTGGGCAGTACTTTTACGTGCCCGTTGGTATTCATCGGTGAGGCTTAATTATGGGCCAACCCGGTTAGTTATTTTTGTACAGCTTCGGCTAAAGTTTAGCGTATGTTAGAATTAGTTAATTCCTTATTTTCTTTCATAAGTTAAAGCCTAAGTGGAGGCTTTTCTGTAAGCCCGAGAAGGGGCCGACTGTGAGTGTTTCTTTGAGTGAATAAAAGGGTATTTTAACCCTTCTTTGGACTTCTGTTTTATAGTTTTTTAAGGAGAAAACTAAAGTTCACTAAATTTCTAGTAGCCAAAGACACATAAATTAACTAGAACTTTATAGATAGCAATTTACTCTAATTTCTACTCACTTGGGTTAATTCTTCATGAATGTACATTTAACTTAATTGAAAGAAGAAGATGATGGCTTAACTGATTATGGAAAAGAATACAGATATCTTCTCAAGCGAAGAGATGCTTTTATGGAACATTAGAATTCTTAGGGAAGCTAGTTCGTATTCATGTTACACACAAGAAAACCAGACCCACGCAGCCAATTTATTCGCCGGTATTTAAATTCGAGTCGAATGATCAGTGTCCAGTAGTGTTATGCGCTCGCGGGCTCAATAGAAACATTTCCTTACTCCTATTTATTAAATATAACAATAGTTTATATATTATTTAATACATTAATGACAAATATTTTTAATATAATAAACCTGAAATTGATACATAATTTTGTAATATGTTAACATAAAATATGTACAGTTTATATTTTTACATATAACTTAAAATGCAAGATCTAAATCAAGAAAACTTCTTGGGAAAGGTTGTTATTTCGGCACATGACGGGAAGAAGGCATGGGGCGAAAATTATCAATCTACACCATTCTGTAGTGTTTCGGCGCTTGACAATTTACTCAAGAAGCTTTTAGAAATTAACAATTTACCTCAAAACACTTCTTAATCACAATTCCTTTACATTTTGATGCATACACATATCCATACTGTTTTATTAATCTCAAACACATCTTTAATTCAACATTGTATTAAAAATGCAACGTATTACTCAAGCAAACCATAAGACTGGGTCAGAAGTTTTAGGACTCGTTTCCCCTCCAAAAAGGAAGGAGGAGGCAAGACTTATTACCATAGGCAATAGTAGTACTTATAAGTAGTCCTCACACGCGTTAAACAAGTGAACCTAAAAAGATGAAAAACATAAATTTTGGATTTTGAGCACAGATTATGAAACATGAGAATACCAGAATCAACTGAGAGGAGAACAATCCAGTCTAAAATTAATTCTCAAATTTCAATTTATAGAAACAAACAACTGTTTCAAAAAGGATAGAAAATGAATGAAAATATAGTATATTACAGACATGCAGCGGAAAATAAAGTATATCGACTGATGAGTTGGATAAAAGACAAAATTAACAGGAAAGTAAAACTCTCTTCGGCTAGAATGGGCAACAAAGAAACATAAAATTTCTATAGAATCTGGATCCGAAGAATGCCAAGCTACTTCAAACTCAAGACGCTGGCGGAATGATTTGTCTAGACAATACATTACGCCCGCAGGGTCTGAAAATCCAATACATTCCTGTTCAAGCCTCGGCCAAAATCATTACTTTGATCAATTCTCTAATCAGTAGTACACTCAAAACATGACAAGGCGCCCTTCCTTGTTTGCATATCTCAATGATGGCCACAATCCGTGGCCCAACGTGATTCGATTCGGAAGAGAAGGAAGAACAAACAAACAAGGTCCGAAGTTCCCATTGTGTTCACCGATCCTATCGAACGCCTCCGCTTCGGCTACTTTCTCCACCAATTTGCATCGCGGCGATCAAAATAAGCCATTTCCCGATTCGAATACAGCGTTCCAAAAGGGCCTTTCCTTTCCTCGTGCACCATTCCGAAGGTGTTGGTGCGAAGAGGTCGGTCAGCGCCACGGAAGGGTCACTCCAGAATGACATTCCACCATCGAAGGTTAAGGCCAGCCCTTGCCCATCGGGCGCAACCAAATTTACGGGCAGATCGTCAAGGTTTCTTCTCTTTTCCATTTCTTTCCCCCTTTAATGTGTTTACTTCTGAAATGACGAATTTTCTTTTTATCGAATTTTTTATCTATTTTCCTTTCTCTATCGGAACGTATTCGTTCGGGTGAACCGCTAGCGGTAAGCACTCACGAGGTTGAATGTTTTGCTACGGAAACGGGCACGTCGTTTACTCGTGTGTAAATTGCGAATTTATTTGCATTACCATAGAATTACAATCGGAGTTTACTTCCTTCATCCAAGGGAAATTATCCCAGGAGTCATAAAAAAAAAAAAAAAAAAAAAAAAAAAAAAAAAAAAAAAAACCAACCTCATAAAGTACATACATAGAAAACAACACAAACACTATACCATGGCTTGTATATTCTCTAAATTGTTGCCAACAGACAGTAATAATGTTCAAAATTTGCGTTTGTATCCAAACTTGTATGCCAGTTGTTTAGCTAGTACATTTTTTAGTTCTTTTTCGAATATCATCCATCAGAAACGAGATAATGGCATGAAATACGACTGCAAGCTGACGGTTAGCGAATTTGTTTATTCCGTGTTGAAGTTGAGCGCTACTGTTGCATTGGGCACATTTCTTGAATGAATTTTTCACATACAGTGACTGTTCTCTAAGACGACCATCCATGTTCCCAGATAATTTCGGTATTCTGTGAAGATCACAGAGACCTTTTCTTGCATCGATCCCTCATTAAAGAACAGTTTTCTTCATCGAGCCCATTATACTTTCCTTTAATATATACAGTATACAACATAATCATAATACAAATAATCGCATATAAATAACTTATTTATTACTATTAACTACTTTTTTGTATTATTATAATTATTTTGATTTTACAAATATAAACAAGTTATCAGAGACAAAATCACAGATTCTAACGGCAAAAAAGTTCGATTTTAATGAATGTGACCAGCTGCGTTTGATGTATTGATGCAATATTTTTAATATTTCGCATAATATAGCGTAATTTAATTTTTTAATCACTTGTTCAAAAATATCCTCCCTCAACCTATCCCTTCTAATATTATTGCATGTTTTCCATTCTAATTTTGCGTTACATGCACTTATTTTTTATTGTTTCTTTATGATCTTGTATTTTACGTTTTTTGGTCACTTGGTGCATGAAAATGTATATATTAAAAAATACTGATGTCAAAACTATATTAAATAATTTTAGTGCATTTTCCCCCTTGTGATTTCTATGATTTCTTTCCAATTATATGATACAGCTGAGTAAACAATTAATCATCAATTTTATTATTATTTTTTGTAATCAATAAGATTTTGATTATGCCGATCAACTGCCGGTGCATATTCGGCTGTCGCCCCCTATCGGCTCCTTGATCATCACTAAGCCCCTTTAAAATTTCATTGACTCACCGGAGATCAATACCAACCCTGTTAGGAAGCTTTGGTTTAGAGAGTTGACTGAATTCATGGTACAAACGACATTTACGAAAACTTGACCGATATTCAAAAATTTTATAATTTATAAGAAACGTAGAAAAATAGGATGCGTTTCTGAAACATCATCATTTATATATCACATTTCATCAGCAACCACATTTGTAAAAGCAATCGCAAAAATTCACCTTTTTAAAAAAATATCCCTTTTTTATGTTTAAAAATTTATAATAATTATTTCAAGGCGGATTTTCACAACAGTTCAGAAATTATAAACAACAGCTGTCTGCCGTATCGAACGTCTCGGGTTTTGAGGTGGAACTCAGCAAAGTTGGGCTATCATATATATGGTGCAACAAACGCAAACTTGTACTTCTTGCCACGATAAAATTCGTGGGATTGCTCTGATTCAGTTAGACAAGTGAGATTAGTTACACAACAATTATAAGCAACCATAAATAAATCGAAAATATTCGTTCTGTTCTAACCCTCTATAGGCTTTCTCGCTCAATGGCGTTTCGTCCCAAAATTCCTTTACCCAACGAGAGGTAACAATCGAAATCTCTGATACTCTTACGCCCAGAACTCTTCTACCACTTTTCCCTAGAGGAGGAGTTATCCTTACGATAACACTCGCTTCTCACGTTAAAAAATAAGATTACGCTTAATTTAAAATATTTTTCGTCTAGAATATATTTCTAACGCCAAATATTACAAAACCATGGAACAGAATAATCGTTTGCGCAATACCTAACAATAAATTTGAAATACACTGTAGAGAGAGAGAGAAAAAACTATATAAAAAGAAGCTTTCTTAAGTTCCATTTATTTTCAACGATAACCCTACGAAAATTAGGGGATATATCTATTTCTCCCATTTGACACGTGGAACTGAGATTAAGAAGGCAGTGGGAAAAAAAGGGCAAAATAACACCCTCCGCAGGTGTTACTAAGGAAGGAAAATTGAGCAAAACGTCATTTGGGCGAAAAGATATACACATCATTCTAACAACGGCTTCTGCGGAATAGTTTGAATAAATGAATTCGATACAAATAAACGTATACAATACCCGGCATTTATTAAACTCAGCCGCTTATTACATTCAAATTTCCAGGAACTCAAACTCAGGATTGGTCACATTAGAGTGACACATAACTATCTTCTAAAAGCTGAAAATGAGCTTATTTGTTTAAATTGTAATGTTTGTATACCTGTCCGTCATGTTTTAATTGAGCGTCCAAGTTTTAATAATCTTCGTCAGAAATATTTTAATAGCTGTGACTTACTCTCTTGACCGTTTAATCGGAAGCGAGGTCAATTGTAATTATTTAAAAGAGACTGGCTTTTATTATCTAATGTAATCTGTTTTAAAGATTGTGTATTGTATTTTAATATGTGTTTTTACCTTGTGTTTATATAACTTCACCCTCTGGATTTGGTAAGCAATTTCAAAGCATCATTCATTCATGTTTTTATCTACTTCGTGTTTGGCGCATAATAATCATTTCGGGTTTTGCGCCAAAAAAATCTTACTCACTAACTCACTCACCCAGGAACTGAAACAAATGCATGCACATTTAATAAATAGAAAATCCGCCGTTTATTAAACTCAAATAGGCAAAAGATTGATTCTTCCGTGCCAGAATATCCGACAGTTCATCAATAGTCTCCCTTTTTGGAGTTCATCCACCATTTATGTCTCTTCCTTCAAATGCATCTTCTAATATTTAACCTTTAATTTTAGGGTATATTACAAAAGCTTTCAAACTATCATTACAAAAACGTTCAGAAAATGATGAATAGAACTGAATTTTGTGAAAAAGAACACACTTCGAAGGAGATAGTTAAGTCGATATCTCTGCTAGGGCCGCCATTGTAAGGGGCTACCTCTTAAAATTACTTAAAAACTATTTTCGAAAATGGCGTTTTTATGTAGAATATAGGTATGCTTCACAGCATTACGACTTATATAGTTAATGTTTCAGACATCAGGCGAGATAAATTATGATAGTGACACAATCAGTGACAATTGAGACAATTAAGTGAAAAATTGAGACAATTAAGACAACGAATGTAAAAACTGACTTTGAAATTGTTAAAAGAATTGCAGAAACTGACAGCGAAAGTGATGCAGACAAAAAAAAAAAAAAAAAAAAAAAAGATGGTGCATACCTGTATCAAACGAATCTAGAAGAGCACAAGAAATTTTTACGAAAAACTCTTGAACTGAAAAGTGCTGATCAGAAAAGTTTCAGCAATTTTACGAAATTGAGAATACAATTGAAAAACTGTTGTTAAACAATATGAAACAAACAAGAGATGGAACGTAATTGTTTGCAAGAAACGAAACTTCATCAACAGTGTAATTTTTAAAATATTTTATAAAAAATTAAAAACTGAATTTCGAATTTGAGTAAATAGTTAAATTTTATCATTAATTTTAATCATCATTTTAGGATAATTATTGACTTAGTTGTTACATGTTATTTTACTTGAAAAGTTTAAAACTGATATCAAGATTTACAAGATACAAATTATCGTATATTAAACTCACCCGCTCCATAAATTCAAATATGTTTAGAAGGAAACTGATTTTAATAAGTGACAAGTACTGTTATATCAGGATCGTATTTTCAAATGCGTCGAATAATTGCAAGTCATTCTTGAAAATTAAGTCTACACATTATCTATCAGTAAAGAAAAGCAGAAGAATGCAATTAGTAGTTACACTTACGATATTTAAATCTACCTCGAGTTAAAACAACCGTCACAGTTAGTGAAAACACAAGTCTTTATGGTTCCGCATAGTTTCAGACTCAGAAGTCACACATGCCAGTCAAAGAATGTCACGAAAGTAAATAATTGTAATATAAAGAAAATTAAGTATGCCTTGGAGCATCATTATTTAGATCCAGTAATCTTTGTAGACAACATCGTTGCTCCTAATTTGTCTCGTTCTCTCTTCGGATTCTTGGGCACATTCAACCCTATCTGCACATTGCAAAGAATAGTAATCAAATTGAAAAAAATCTAGTCCATTTTCAAGTAAGTCAAGTTCTTGCTTATAAGTTGGACTTTTATTATTACAATATTATTTATAAATAGCACTCATGATTATACTTGGATTTGCATAAAAACAATAACATTTATTTCGTGGTGCTCATCTTGCGAAGTTAATTTAAGTAATCCTGTTTACAGAACATACAATCAACAGCAACATGTTTGTTGGCGATTTCTTCAAGGGAATTATACCTTTCTTCTTCTTGCCGTGCTTAATTACGTTTACTTCCGTTTGCCTCCACTCAAGCTTTACTGTCTTGAGAGCTGCGTTGCATCTACTCAGACTTGATATCCCCATCCTCAGCGTTCACAACTGCAGACGCATTCATCTTATCTGTATAATGCTCCAAGTGTCGAATTAAACCACTCGTTCGGCAGCCAAGACGTAATAAAGCGGTGATAACATTAAACCCACTTTGCGTTTTCTTCTTTAGAGTTCTGTATGGAATATTAAGAAGGGGGAGAGAATTCGGAATTTGAGAATGATTTAAATTTGGAATTTAAAGCCTTTACCACATCCTAAGAAAATATGAGGCAACCAACTCTTAGGTATAATCTTCCTACTTTTGTCATAGTATTAGTCCACAATTATTATTCAGCATTGGCTAAATAATAATTGTGGAATGTTTTACAACTGTAGAGGTAAACTATTTCAACTGTTAGGCTGCCGCATGTTTCGAATCGTAATGGTCAGGAAAGAATAGATATTGATCAGTTAAAAGATGTATAACCTGAACCTTCGAGAGAACACGTAGTAAGGCTACTCACCTTTTTCTTCTCGATTTCTTTTCTCTCTCCCCCCCAAGTTATTCTGTAAAATAGATGCAAGAATTATTCTTTAAAGTTGGTTACCCAATATAGTTTTTGTGTGGTAAGCTGTTAATAATCGGAGAGACAAGAAAAATAATTGTAGCGGAAAGAAAAAAGAAATGCCAGAAGAATGGACTTTACACGATCAATATTAGCTTACAGCTGAAAAAAAAAAGTTATTTCAGCTAGGAAACACCAGATACAGAACAAAATGTACTTCTCTTCTGTGTAATATATTTCTATTTAATTCTAAACTTGTATTAAGAGGAACAAATACATCCCATAAAATAAAAATTTATGGGATAAAAACTCAATGAATAAAAAGACAACCTGCACATATTTAAAATTAACTTCATTCCCAATATTTTATTTAAAAATTTCAATGGCTTTAGAAAGCTGACGTTCAGTGTCAATATTTATTTAAGTTCTCAGAAATACTGGTCACTTTCAGTCTACGGGAGGTGTTACATCAACCGATTGTTAATCCACAGAAGCGGATATTTTTTACAGCTTTTACTGAAATTGCACATTACAATATTGCTTTTAGATTTTACTAAAAAATGTTGATATCTTAAGAAAACATTTTCCCCATTGCTTAGCCTCCTATACATTATCTTTCTAATGCTATGCACCTTTTGGCACGTTCAACATAACTTCCGGACTGCTTCATAGAAGTCAACACCTGTAGTACTTTCTTTCTGTTGCCGTAGTGTCGCTTCTCACATTTTTGACATGATTACCAAAATGGTGTCCTTAATGTAAGATCTCATTTTAGGGAACTGGAAGCAATTCCCAGATGCCAAATCTGAAGGGTGTGGGGATTAGTTTAACAATAAATTGCTTGACGATAGACGCTTTACGAGAATTACTTGGTTCTTTAATTACTTCGAAAACATGAAATCAAAGAATTTTCTTTAAAACTTTTTACCGTAAGTGAACAACATGACAAGAATCAAACTGAGATGTGACAGTAGCCATTGCCACCAGTTATCGTTTGGTAGGTTCCTTGTGAGTGGTTAGAAAACATTCAGTCCTAAAAATTGTGAAGTTACATATTCAACATTTTTGTACACCAAATCCCTTTACGAAGATATAAGCGAAAAATTATTAGAAAAATTATTATAATTATATATTATATTAACTTAATTGAACCTCTTTTTAATTATAAGCTTTTATTTAGTTCAGTCATGATGTTTTTCGCTGTGGTTAAAAGTTTGTCATTGATTTTTAAACTACTTTCTGATAAGATATCGAGTTCAAATTTTGTGATCATACTGTACCTGTAACTAATCAACTATATTGTGAAAGACTGTGGCGAAGCGGTTTTTCAAAATCCGATTTAAGCGTTTTTAAATGTTGAAATGATTTTTCGCTTATATCTTCGCTTAACAAACAAACTGAAAAATCTCAGAATCTCACTGCTCGCACAATCGGATAAAGGGGGAAAAATCTTTTAAATGAAAGTTATTTGAGATTTTGATGCAATTTTGGAGTTTTTGGCAAAATCGGTGAACTTTTTCCGACTATTTGATATAACAAAATTATTAGAAATAAAAGAGTGATTCCTCATTGTTGAAAAATATAACGTGTCAATGAGACTAAAAACCTGAAAATTTAAAAAAAAAAAAAAAAAAAAAAAAAAAAAAATTAGAAAATAAGCTTTTATTTAAAACTTATAATTAATGCACTGTAATGTAATGAAAAAAAAGTTGTGATATAGTTTCGTGGGAAGAAAAGATTAATTAAGTCTCTTTACAGAATTCATCTACAACTTTATATCACGAATAATAAAAACGTGCGCGCTTAGATAAAAAAAATCTATTAATCGAATTGCATTGTCAAAAACCATAAATTTTATAAATTTATCAAGCGCTCATTACGTTTTTTATTGGTGATACGAAATTATAGATAAATTTTTTAAGAAAATTATTTATTTTCGTGTTCGCAATAAACCATATGATAAATTATTTTTTCAGCTTTTAATTTATTCATTATTTCATGAGTTTTAAAACAAAAATTTATTTTCTAAACACCACCTATTTTTAAGTTTAATAATAACATTTTAATGCAATTTTGAAAGCCTAACGAAATGGTCTCTTTTTTTAAGTGCATATTATTCCAAGAAAATGGCATATACTGTAAATCCTCTCTAAGAAGACCACTGAGTTTTGATGATCACGGTCTTTTGTGATGGTGGTCGATTTACAGAGATGATAAGTAGTGTTTATTTATTGTTCTTAGAAATATTTTCACTTTCAAAGGTGTTACGAAAGGTTGTTACCAAAGGGTTCGCTGTATTTTATAAACGTATTTAATTCATTGGGGGGAAGGGATAGGGGCATATTGATAGAATCATGCAATATTCCTACCGTTTCCTGGAAAATGCCTGTCAGACATTTATAAAGATAATTAAAGCGAACAAACAACTTTTTTCCATATGGTCAACCAATTAGCCTGAAGTTTCAATACAGGTTTTGATTTCGAGACGTTTTTATAAGATTCCTGAAATAAATCACTGAAAACGGACCTCGAATATCAGTGGCTTTGTTGCTTGCATACGTGAATCTCATTGTGCAGAGCAACAGATACGGGCGGGCAAAAAAATGCAGAATTTCTTTCTTTCTTTCTTTTTTTTTTTTTAATGCTCCCCACCTCTTTTGGTCGAAACGGAGATCGAGGGACCAAACCTTGATGAGGGTGGATGCTTTCCCACGGCTTTTGGGCAGCTCTAATCACCCCTTTCGCTCTGCAGGGGCATCACTTAAACGAGAGTCCGACACATTTGGCAAAATATCGCGCATTTGGCAAAGGTATCGACAAATATGCCCAGTATTTTTCCGTTTTCTCAAAAGAGATAGTTTGTCTTTTACTAGGTCTTAAAACTGCGGTTTCCAACCTTTTTTTTTTTTTTTTTTCGCATACCTCTTAACGAGATTTAATTATTTCGTGTACCTCTTAATGAGACAGACCGATTCCTTCCTCCGTGAGACAAGACTGTAATTAATAGAGTACGCCTAACTTCTCCCTTAAGAACGTATAAACCCGCAGTATTCACGCAATGTATCTTACGATGCTATTACTTTTATACCACAAAATTAATAAATTGTATTGAATACGTTGCTTTTAAATACATTTCAGAATTGTTTTGAATACATTCACATCGGAATTAGTCAAATTGATTTTTTTTCTATTCAATATCAAATTAAAATTTTTTGCGTTTTTTGATTTTATTAGTATTTATTATAAAGCTTTGCTATTTTTCGCCCATAACTGATAAAATTTTCGCATAACCCTGACGCATACCACAGGTTGAGATGTTATGCCTTAAAAGATTGTGCTTTTATATTATAAAATTTTCTTTCTTTAGTTTCGAAAAGATTGTAAAACTTCCAATAACAAAGAACTACGGTTACAAGTGATTTTGTTTTTCTTTTAGAACTGACCTTACATAATATAGCTATGGGTGATGTTCGATGCTTGTTTACGTTCTCAGAATTACGTAGCTGCTATCAGCGGCGCAGCTAGAGAGGTAGGGCATTTTTCCCCGGGAGGCACATTTTTAGAGTGAAACATTGTTCTACAGGGGTTAATCATGTGAATCGTCGAGAAAGGTGAAGAATAATAATATTTTAAATTCTCATACGAAATTAAACTGAAGAGAAAAATAGTTTTTACTCCAAGATAAAGTATTCACAGACATCACATGATTGCAACAGCTACATATTTTTTATATACTTCCTAATTCCAGTGAAACGTTTGAAAACAATTACGAATATCAACAAAGCTATGATCACGGTGACTCTCATTAGGAAGAGTTCCTCATTAAGAGAGGAATATTTCAGAGTTTTATTTCCGTTATTGCTAGGGAAACCGAAACGGGAATATGCAGCGGCGGCTATTTTGAATTTTTGCAGTTTATTCTAAAATGCAATCTCCAGAACAAAGTTTCAAATATTTTAACACTACATATTTCAAATATTATAACTTTCCTCTCCATTGCTGTAAGTGTTGCTGATTGTTAGGATTGTATTGGATTATTTAATTATGGCAAAGGGCTATCTGCCTAAAGGGAGGGATGCCTTCGTGGAGGACTTTCTAAGGGAAACTGGCTCGTATATACGTTACACATGGGGAAAACCACGAAAACGCCCATGCAGCCAGCCCATTCGCGGGATTCGAACCTCGGACCGAACTACCAGTGTTCAGCATCTTTACCGCTCGGCCGCTGGTGGGCTGCTGATTGTTAGAAGCATTTTCTAAGTAGAAATCATTTAAGAAGTAATTAAGAGCTATAACTATTTATTTTGTATTTAAGAAATCTTCCTGTAATGTCAATTGGAATAATCTAATAGACCTCTACAATGCCACTGTTGGTTTTGAGAACAAAAATAAAGCAAAATAAAAATGTAACTTTAAAATGTTGGAACTAAAGTTTTTCATCAAAAATAAACATAGAGTTTTAATTTACTCCCTACATGTCATTTTGACATATTTTATAAATATTTGAATTTATATCAGTAAAGGCGGCAAACTCAGAGACCACCCCGGGGGGGGAGACAAAAGTTCTAGCTATACCACTGGCTGCTACCGTACACACGAAATTTTGTTTCTCTCTCTTAAACTGCTTCATGGAATCTTTACTTTTCTGCTGACATCAGCTTTCACTTTGATAACGTCTCGAAATAATTATCTGTGCTAAAAACATCGAAATGTACAGTGAAGTCTCCCGTGGCTACCATCTCCTTAAGACGACCAGTAACATCATAAGACAGTAGATAACTGTCGGTATTGGCGACCTCTTTAAAGAAAATCCTCTCCGCAGAAAACCAAAATCATATGAAGCCTTAAAGAGTCTTAAAGAGGATTCGCTGCATTTTAAGCTAATTAAGATAGATTAATTAGACGCAGAGAAGCTTCTTTCATGGACACAGCTGAAGCATGCAAATTTGAACTTTTTTTGAACTAAAACAAAACTGACCATATATTGATACTGATTTTGTAGAATATATATTTCGAGGGATTCTAAAATGTTTCAAGAGGACGTGTTCTCTTCGAACAGTAAACATATTCCGCCTGAGAACAGTATTCAGAATCTGCAGGATACTCCTGTGCCTTGAGGTAGAGCTACCTGTTCAGGGACACCAAACTTCAGGGCTCTTGTCTTACTCAGGCCCACCAGCGGTGGAGTGGTAAAGTCACTGAACACCTGTAATTCGGTCCAGGGTTTAATTCCCGGCGAATGGGCTGGATGAATGGGCGTTTTCGTGGTTTTATAGATGTGTAACGTAATTACGAGCCCCTACGTGTTTTCGAATATTTAAAATAATCGTGGTGGATCTAGTTAAATAAAAAATTAGGAGACAGGTAGGGAAATTTTAATAATTTAGCTAGCTAGGAGACATAGATTTAACAAAATTTAAATTTTACTATGTGGAGGAGTGGGAGGGAAGTCAAATTCCATTTAAAAAATTTTTTTTAACGTCTACTGTGTTAATGCCAGTTTATACAAAATGTAATTTCATGAGATACTTTTATTCATATATAAATTTCAATATTCTTTTAATTTAAAATTTTTATTAGTACACTCTTAAACAAAATATCTTCCAATACGTTAATCTGTTTGCAAAGAAAAACTACAGGTAATATTTTCCGTTTGGTTATATACTCCAAAGGCATTATTAACCCGTCGTTTTGCAAATTCAGAAATTGCTGGTGTATCCCTGTAAAAGATATTTCTAACAATCACATTGTGGAATCAGGCCGTAACCGAAAAATTGGAGGGTGTTATAATACTGTTTATTCCATCAAAAAGTATTATGACATCACAAACGTTCTTAGAAAAACGTACTCTATCAGTTATGTAACACATGACATTAGAAACGCCTTATAATACTTATATGATGACAAAATTGCAAATATTTATCAAAAATTATCACTTGAATGTATTACAAATGAAATGTGTTTTAATTTATCAATTACATTATTTACTTTAAAAATGTAAAATAAAGATATAAAGATTTAAATTATTAAGAGGTCACTTAAACGGCTCAGTCTGTTTATCAGTAACAAACTGATCAAAAGGCAGCTTAGTTGAGAATGCTCAAGAAAAATAAATTGTTTCGTGTTGGCGATACTTGCCAAAAGCTGTTTTTAAATTCTTACTCGTCCGTCAGTTTCTGAAACATGATCATATGTTCAATGAAAACAACACAAATACTACAAACTTTGGAAATTTCTTCGGCGAGTTTTGATCCATACACCCGAAGAGCCATCGCCAACAGCAACCCCGTAACCAGAGTTCAACGCAACTGGCCCAGCGCTTTTATTATACCGATGGCTTTTCGTTATCATCGCATCCTCTTGACGGACGAAATTTTTATGTTGTTTTCTCTTTTCCCCCCCCCCAAAAAAAAATGTAAAAATGGTTGTTGTTATTCTTTCGCTTTCCCTCTCTTTTACGCCAAACTCAGAGTAATTATTAACCGTAAACCGTTATTTTCTCCGCCCCTATCGCAATGGGAAACAAATTGAACGACAGGGCAAACTAATAGATATACGGTAAGGCAGATTTAGAGCGTCCTCTCCGTACCTCATTATTAACCGCCAAATGAATAAAATTTCTGTTCCACTGTCCAGTATTATTATCATTATTATTGAAATTGTAGTTATTAAATTGCAGGGAATTGAATTTTTAAAATGTTCTAAAAAAGCCAATTAGACCGAAAGAGAGAAGGAAAGAAATGAGTATTTCCTTTAATTTAAGAATGTGTCTGAAATTTAAATTCTATCTTACCACGATGGAAAGCAGAATTCTAAATTTCGAAAGACAGCTCGAGGATCAATGGATATACGTAAATGATGAAGATATACAACGATAAAATGGTTTTTATTATTCTCTGAAATCGGCAGTTCAACCCGGGTTCTAATTCCGACTGGCCCACCAATGGCCGAAATGGGTAAGATCGCTGAAAACCGGTAGTTTTACTGCTATATAATAACTCACACAACAGCCATTTCAATGTGATACAAACTTTACATGAATACATACCGCGCTTAAAATGATAAAAATGACCGATTGATTTATCTTGATGGCACTCAAAGGCTATATGCTTAAAAAGAGAATGCCTTCGTTGAGGAAATTTTCGAAAGAAATCTGCTCATGACTGCATTACCCATGAGAAAAATAGAAAGTGCTTACAAAACAGCGCATTCCGCCACCTTAAATCTAGCTGGAGATATCTGTGAATAAAATTACAGAATTAAGTCACTTTTTAGTGGCTATTTCCAACATAGTTTAGGTTTTTTTTTTTTTTTTTTTTTTTTTGAAAAAATTTTTAAAGCAGCTCATGATACTAAATTTGCAGCTGATACATTAAAAATATTTTTTAAGATCATCTCCGCGAATTTTTCACTTTATGGTGCAGAAATTTTTCTTTTTTATTCTTTAAAATTTAACATTTGGAGTTCTTTAAGGGAATTATATAAATAGTTAAATGGTATTTTCACAAACTCTTTCAAGGGCAAACATTAGTTGCTACCTTCTCTTAATCAATTATGTATTACCAATCTTATAATACGAAAGGTGACCAGAAAATAATGTGTGCGCCATCGACGCAGTCAGTTGAACAATGCTCCCGTTTACAAGAGTGAAGGCGCAATACCTTTTTTTTTATACTATATTCACTATACTATACTATCTATATTTGGGATGTAAACTGATGAAAGTATCAGGACTGCCGGATATCTTCATCTGCAAAAATTGTTACTGCTTGTGGCTGTAAAAAAAAAAAAAAAAAAAAAAAAAATCTGATTTTTTCCCCCTCTCCTCTTCTGGAATGTTTATTTACAAAGTTTATATGAACTGTTAAATCAAAAAAAAAAAAAAAAAAAAAAAAAAAAAAAAAAACCCTCAGTATTTGAAAACACAGGTGAATATCAAAATGCTTAATTTTTTTTTTTGTTTCTAAGATATGAATGGCAACAATTTGTAAAGCAATTTAAAAAATGGAATTGTAAGTTTTAAAACTTTTACTTTGGAAGACAGGTAAGGCTTTATTTTTACATCTTTAAAACTGTAAATTTTAAAATCCCAATAATGCAATCAATGACATATTAGAAGCCTTATTATTATGATATAATTTTACGGTTTGCCTTCTGAGAATAATTTTGATGTTTATAAGCTATTATGGGATTAATGAGCTTTAAGTTGCCTACTTAGTTACTATTTATTGTTATTTTAGCTATTATTTATTTTAGCTATTATTTATTTTAGCTATTATTTCCATCGTTAGCAGTTATTATAGCTATTATTTCCATCGTTAGCAGTAACATCGGCATCTTGGTTAATCTCTTGGTAACATCTTGGTTAATATGATTTAGAAAGGCGAAAAGAAAAAAAATTGCAAAGTAAAAGGAAATGAAATGCGAAGAGATAAAAAATGTATACGGTACGGACGCACTTAGCTGATCAATATTTAAGTTTACGAGTAATGTTTTCGAAAATGAAGCAATCAAAATCTATCTGAGAGAGAGCAGTCAAAAAATTTTTGATTTTCTCCGTGCGCTTGACAAGTAAACATCAAGTATCAAAACAACACCTATTAAGACATTAAGAA
The DNA here is from genome assembly GCF_044657685.1 of Stegodyphus dumicola. Lineage (NCBI taxonomy): Eukaryota > Metazoa > Arthropoda > Arachnida > Araneae > Eresidae > Stegodyphus > Stegodyphus dumicola. The sequence continues at coordinate 119,810,864 of NC_140777.1, read as the reverse complement.
ATTTTTCCAGACAGATCATTAGGAACTGAAAACAAGAGTTCAATGCTAGACAGGGCTCAGATATGTTGGTTGGTTATTTTAATTTAAAGCATTATCCAATTCGTTAGAGAATCAATAGCTTAACGAAAACAAAACGTGTAGCCAGTGTTTCCGAATATCTTGCATATAGGCAAAGGCAGGGAAACAATAAGTCTTATTATAAACATTTCGCTAGCCCCTAAATCCGCTTCATATATTGTAGAGTCATTAGGATTTTTTGGAAGCAGAAGTTGTGAAAAATGAGCAGTGCCCTGGGCGGGACTCCAACCACGGACCTCTCGAATACGCGCCGAGTGTGCTGACCACTACTACAACACGAAGGCATACTAAGAAGACGGGAGAAATACCTTATATACTCCCCCTTTTAAAGGGCGACTGGGGATTAGGGGACCCATTCGCCAAATCCTGGTGGTGGAGAATCATCATCCACCATCTTTTTTAGTTCGGGTGCCACTGTATAGACATTAGGTATTTTTGAAAGCAAGAGAGATGAAAAATGAGCAATGCCCTCGCCGGGACTCGAGCCTTGAACCTCTCGAAAACGCGCCGAGTCTGCTGACCACTACACCACTAAGCCATGCTAAGAAGGCAGGAGAAATACCTTATAATTTATATATATATAAGCACTTATCACTGTCAAATATTATCACGAATATTGTATAGACATAATTTTAGTGAAATGATATGTAAATTGTTGTGTCTCTTGTATAATGTAGCATGAAACGCCTCGCACTGTGAAGCATCACCGGAAAAATGGGTTTACAAGTCTATTTAACATTAAGGTAAATGCCTATCTCGCCAATTCCAAACTGACGATGGTTCTAGCGTTTTGTGGCCAAATTCTGCGAGAAATCGCCAATAGTCGCCAAGCTTGGAGACCATTTGGCGACTTTTGGTCCGATTTCTGTGTAACTGTGACTGGTTTGATACCTGTGCAATATTACTGTATCCACCCTTATGTAACTGCGACTCTCCATGAATTTTCACGAATTCTCCATGAAATTTCGAGAGATTGATGTACTGGAAATTTTTAGGCGGATGGTGGAAAACTATATAAGACCGGGGAGAGTATGGAGCCTCGAATAGTTTAGTTAATTTTAGTTCAGTACTGAGAAACCATCGTGCAAGCTTTCGCTTTGCATTGCGTTGTGTTTAACGATCTTAGTGTTTGAAATCGTAATTACTGGTTATGCTCTGTCGTACTGAGAAGAACTGTACGAGTACTTTTGTGTGAATAATTCCATAACTTTAAAATGCTTCTTTAGGAGAAAATAAATTTTATCAAGCTATCATCGGTCCTGGGTGCAATTAATCTGTTACGAATCCATGCACATGTAACAACTTGACGTACAGTTACGGCCATATAGAGTATAATGATCGGTTTCACTTTGAAACTTCGGCGGAAAAAAGTGTTTTCTCTCCAGATATTCGATGAAGCTTTCTTTTCTGTCTTAAAGTTATTTTAGATAACCCGCCGCCGCTGAATTCAGGTAAATTATTTGCTTCTCTTGTTAAATAAACTCTCTGGAGAACATCCAACTGATCTGGCAGTTTTCTCATTAATGATAGCATTGCTAAAATAGTTTGTAACTCTCCGTTGTTGTGTTATTTGCCGCTACCCATCTTTTTATTCTCTACAATTCATGTAAAAAATGTAATCCCTTGTTGAGATATTTCCGAGTTGAACAGAAGGAACTGTACATTTTATAAATCATTAATAAGTGTTGGAATATTATATAATAGAGTATACATTCAGTTAATTCCTTGTTTAGCATCAGCAATTTGAACACGAATCAGCTTCTTTTGTAATTATAAATCATAACACAAAAATTTAATTGAGTACTTTATTTATTTGTTAACTGTGCAGCATAATTACCTATCGTCAAGGGTAAGAATATTGGCGGATATGGTTAACTTTTGAAAAAACATTATGTTAGTGCCTCAAAGAGCCCCACTACACAGAAAAAAATGTCTTGGTAAATGTGCAAGCAATTTCCTCGAAAGTTTTACCAGTGAAATTGACTTTTGCTTTATGTATTTAAGCATTATTTTTTATTTGAGTAATTTTAACTAGTTCATTTAACTGTACTTTACGAAATCATCCAAAATAACGTTATATTTTTGAAACATCCTGTGCGATGTAGTGAGCATTGTTTAGCGTAGTTTAGAGTAGTAAGAAATGAGATGCGTAATTAACAATATAATTTAATTATTTATTCTTAGCGAGAACAGAGGCAGCGTTAATTCAGCGAATACATGTTGCGTTAGCGTTCTACTGCGTAGAAGAATAATGTATCTTATTTGCCAATTATCAGAGACTAAACATTTACATTATTTATCGTTGCCAGATGTAACAGGTTAACATAATAAATGCACAATAACAAAAATGCGACGGGAAAGTGCTCCGTTAGCCAAACGATAAAGTTACAAGTACGGAACACATCCGTTAATTAAAGTAATATGCAAAGGACTATTTGCATTTTATTTTTTGAGTTATTTTAGGCAACTTTTAAGTGCATATACATCAATACAACTAAAAAGCTTAATAAATTTGAATTAAATATCTATGTTTATAGTTATTTCAGTGTCAATGTTCATATGCTTTCAAGATAACAGTAAAAAGATTTTCAGTTTAAATTACCAGAATATCAGTTTTTGATTTGCATTAATAACTGTGTAAATAAACTGCTTCTGTTTTCGTTTTATTCATTCAAACTGTTGCAATATTAACTGTTACAATACAGCCTAATAATTATTTGATTTACGATGTACTTTTTACAGCGTTTTATTTTTAGTTCAATGTATTTTGGGGAAAATTCAGAGAAAACACTCCAATATTCGGAATAGTGCTTATATAATCAATAAATTGTATCATTAGGGACCAAATTATACAAGTTAGTTTTAAAAATTTGAAAAGATTTACTCTTAAATTTGCTAAAAGTAAAATGTTTTCTTTGCCTTTTAACCACAGTTATATCTGCTTACAGAGTCAGGGAGTGATGAGAGATCGCGGCTGCCATCCCTCTATCATATGGTTAACTGGTATAGTTACCGCGTTCACCTTCATTTTACGTGATCATCTTCACCTCTATGCTTGCCGTATGCCCTTACAGAACAGAAAAAAGAATCAGAATACTAACGTTATTTGTGTAGATTACTATATAAGCCTCCACATAATACATGCATTACAAAGCTTTAGCGCTCTGCATTAAAACTTTTTTTTATATCAAACAATGCACGCAACGCAATGAAGTTAAATTTTTCATGAAATTTCTTCACTTCAACTGTGCGGAAAATTAAATCTCACAGAGTAACAGGTCATCTTCGAACGAAAGCAAAAGTGAAAAGACACGACACCACGAAATTCTAGGAAGATATTCACCAGACCATAACTCAGACAGACATCCTTACCTTGAAAACAAAAGAAAACAATACCATTTTTCCAACAGTCGAATATCTGTCTAGTCGGGGATCATCACTTATTATCTAAAGACCCTTTTCCTTCGTTCCCTACACCCACCATACCAAGCAGCTCATCTAGTTAGAAAGACTGCCAGTTCCTTATCAGTCATATAAAAGAAGCAAGAACACTACTGTTTTATGGTTCATTGCGTTTGAAAACAATACAGATAAAAAGTTTTCAGACCGCCAGAGGAGATACAGAACCTCCTGGACTTGGATTACACGAATGGGTATAATTCTTCATACGCACAACCACTTATCTCGGCAAAGTGATAGGATGAAAAGGATCTGGTCTTACGCAAGATGTGAATGCTGATTGATGGAGTGCTTTTCGATAGTGATCAGTTAACAAGAATCTCAAAAATTCACACTGCCAGCATTAAGTAAGGGAAAAATTGAACAGACTGGATCGAGAGTGCCATTTCTTTCAGATACATGTCCTGATGTTGTCCAATATACACTCCCAGGCAGCATGGCTCAAAAATTCGTATATTATTGCGAAAAAATGTATAATACATTTATCTACCCAAAATATATCTATATTTTACAAGCCATGTTGCAGAGTCTCAACTCCCCGCCGTTCCGGTGGAGATAATGCCACAAACAAACAGACAGACGCGCACAGATTTTAATAGTATAAATTTTCAAATAATCTTATATTTATACTTTTTAACGTTTTTTAGACTTTGCAGAATATTATACAATTTAAATGACACCTATTCGATATTTATAAAGATATCGAAATTCTAGAGGTAAATTGTGCTAACTAACTAGCTAGTCCGCAGCTTTAATTACATTTCCTTTCAAGTAACCGTAGCCAAAACTGATTAGGTAAATTACAGAGTAAACAAGTCAATAAATTATATAATAATAGAAGCTGGAATTGCTACTAATTGTATGAAATTAGAATGACAAAACTGTACCGAAGAGCTCAAAATTCTTCTTCCTCAAGTTAAGGAAGGAAAAAATGCTAAATTTTAATAACGGCCAGTCAGTCACCAAACGATTCTTCTTATTTTTATTGCACCTGGATATCAGGCAACACAGACAAGAGCGCAGAGAGAATTTTTCGACTTCCGTTCCCAAGGCATCTAACTCGTTTTTAACCTCTTGACCTCGACTTGAGATGGTCCATTACGTTGTAGAGCGCTAATCTCTGGGTTGGACATTCTTCTTGTCTCATCCTTTCATTCTTTTCTTTTCTCTTCCAAGTCGCGAAAACAGCTGGGATTATTTCAATAAATATGGTGCTGCACAGCGTATATCGTTAGGTGCAGGAAGTTACGAAAGGGAGTCGATAATTTTAAAAGAAGCTGTCCCAGCATATTTCAGGGTCTAGGGTCAGTGCTGTGATTGAGAAAGCAGAAAGTGATTCTAACTGAAATAAAGAAGGACAGAAAAAAAAAGGAGGATAGTTCAAAGACCTGGATTTGTAGGGTGATTTTTCTGTGCGATCCAGTACAATTATGCCTATATTACACACGGGTAAAAGTCATGCATAAGAATTTACGTGAATGCTGCTTATCCTGGGTCGGTGCGCAAGTCCGCGCCATTTTTCATTAGGTTGGCAATTTTCGTTGGTTGTGAAACTTTCGCTTTTCGTTAATCAAGCGTTACTCTTCAATTCGGAGTTTAAAATGTTGCGAGCAGAAGCCTATCTTTGGTTAGCAGCTCGTTTTGACCATTTTCAAGGCTAATCAATATAGAGTGTAAAGCAGAGAAAAATGAACACTTACGACACATTTACCTCCCTTTCGATTCGCACCTTTTTCGGTCTCTCCCTACAACAATTCTACACAAGAGGCACTGAACTCCTACCTAAACGCTGGCAGGCGGTCTTTGACAAAGATGGTGATTACATCACTAAGTGAATGAGTGAGTGATTAGTGATTTATGACGTAGCTTATCAATGTCTTGTTATTGCATTTTATATTGTTTTATAGTATATTGTAGTGTATGTTACACTAATAAAATCATAGCATGGTAAAAACGGCACGGAAAATTATAGTATGGTAAAAACGGCCCGGATTTATGCACTGAGCCAATCTTACAGCATTCTGGGTCTTAGACGTTATTTTATTTGGACTTCTGAGAAGAGAATTCCAGAAAAATTTGGTAACTATAGAAAGTAACACACACACACACACACACACAAAAAAAAAAAAAAAAAAAAAAAAAAAATCGAAGAAACAAATTTGAAATCTCTATAAGACTACCCACATTAATAACACCTTAGAGACTATTTGAGATGTTATTTAAAAAAATCATTTCATATGCTCAGAAAAACACACGTACGCCGAAAATAAACAGCAGCAATCAATTCTCACAGCACTTCATTTATATTTCCAAATTACAACAATGCATTGCTTACAATTGCAAGCGACTTGAAAAAGATATTAATTATTTAGCATGCTTTGATAATTTTTTAAAAAATTTTTGTGGGGAAAAAACATAAAAAGAGTTTTGAGCTTATAAAACTCAAGTATGTTTTATATGGAATTTTTACTGAACATCATTTCAAAAATGATTCAGGAACACTTAAAAAAAATATATTTTTCTACTTATTAAAGCTCTCCAAAATTTAGCAATGCATTTCGTTTTTAGCTAGAGTTTAGCTTCGAAGATGCAGTGGAAACAGCTCATTTACAGACTTCTTCCCTGTTATTAAATAATTAAGAATCTGTATGCATGTTCCTCGCATTGGGGAAATAGAGAGGCACCTAAAACCACCAAATTTTAAATACACATACTCCTTCAGCCAAACATGTGTACCTGGAAGCCCAAATTTAGAATTTCGATCTTGTTTCTCAATTGTTTCACATTTTGTGCTAATTTAGTGACACTTTAAGTAACAACTTCGATAAAATAAAAGCAATGCGTTATTGCCACTTGCCAAAGCGTAAGATACAGAGGATGTTTACGCATTTTTAGAATGATTATTTCGGGGTAGTTTAATTCATGCGCAAAACGTAAAGAGTAAGTAAAATTTAAGGATATTGATTTAAAATCCTCATCCACTACTTTCTCCACCAATCACGCCGGGTTTGCGCTTAGAAAACGTAAAAAAGACCAGAGGCACAGTAGTCGATAGGTGAAACGTCAGGGAAATTCGCAAAAATACGTGAAAAAGGTATATATATGTGGGAGTCATCAACGTCCAATGCTGAATTAGAATACCAGGATTATGACGTCATCAGTATAGCATCACAGCCCAGCGCAGTAAGAATCATCCCAGACAGCGCTGAGACCTGGTCGAGAGTGGAAGGCAGACGTCTTCAAGAGTTTATGAACTTTAATTGTGCTTTCGATGTTATGCCTTTACATCATTATGTTAATCCGTTAACTTCATCTTTATTTACTTTTATTTCTTTCTATTAAATAAACCATTTAACTATTACTTCGTGCTCTCATGCTGTGAATTAAGTCAAATTCTACATATATATATAAATGTATATATAATATATACAATACTTGAATCAATCTTCATTTTTTCGAAGAATGCAGTTGTACTTTTCGAAGTATGACTAGTTACTTTGCCTTGATGAAGTTTCGCTCTCTGAAAGTCATCGGGATAAAGAAATGGAATTTCTTAAGCAAATATCGGAACTAAAACTTGTTCTTGAAAGTACGTTGATTTTAACACTTTTTTTCCTCTCCTCGTTTTTTTAATTTTCCACTGTAAGAAAAATTCTCCGAAAATCATAAACCCCTCGCTGAAACTTTCTTTGCTTCGACGGAATCAGGGTAGTACATTTTTTCTCTTCGTTTTCTATAACAAATAGACCTTTATTTGTTGCAATCATTTAGATAAATCCATATGCTTCATCAAGGGTCACAATCTATTTCCATTTATCTCTTTCTAAATAGTTTTCGTACAGGATTCTACAAATTATTCTTTACTGAGCCACATGCTTCGGTAAAAGCTGGTGAACCTTATGTTTTTTGTTTTTTAAGTTGTAAATCTAGGTTTATTATTTTATTTATTGTTACCACAGATGTAGTTAAGACTTTGCAACTGATTTCTGCACCAGCAGATTTCCTCTTGTTAGATACAGTACCTAAGAAACAGGGCGTGCCTTTTACGGATATTCGTTTGGAGACTTCTTTCCATGTAAAAGCAATGACTGACAGTTTCTCTTTTCCAATGAATAATTTTGCTTATTTTTCAATATCAAGGTTAGAAAAGTAAGGGAAAGGAAGAAAAAAAAGCAAACAAAAATTTGAAAAGAATAAAGTCGTCACGTCATGAGCTTATTATGACGACTTAGGATATAGTAGGATATCCTAAGTCGTTCATCTGTTAATAAAAGTATAGCCAAGAAAAATTGTATAGTAATACAATATATACAAATATAAAAAATACTATAAAATATTTTAAACATCATTCTCTATCTGAACTTAGAGATAAAATATTCACTAGATTAAAAAATTTTATAGGCTATACAGTATTATAGCTTTTTATGGTAGACTGTTAATGAATATATTCGGAATTTCCTTTTCTTGTAAAAATTTAGTAAGAAGAAAAATTTCTTGCCGTAGTTATTCAATTTTAAGTACTTTAATTTTGGTAATTTGATAAAAATTGTATTTTCTACAACTTTTTTAAAGACGCTGGTGTTCCAGTTTATAAGTTTAATTGTAGAAATCCTAAATTCTCTTCTTTTATCAAATAGTCTTATTTCTTTGAGATTATAAATGCTACTTATGACCTTTGGCTGATTACTTATGTATTTCTTTCGGGAATTTGAGGATTTGATTCTAAATATCTTACTTTTTATCTAAAACCTTTGTATAAAGAATATACTGGGCGATTCTAAATTGTTTTTACAAATTAAGAGGGGTGATAGAAACTCATTCAGATGAGCAATAATTACCATAGAATACAGGGTCGCATTCCACTCTGAGAGGTAGAAAATAGGAATATTATAATTCCAATCTGAACTTATTAATAGTGTTGGGAGAGCGAGTGAACGAGAGCAAACGTTGCACAATCAGTTTAGTGAAAAACTCACAGAGAGTGCACAAAACAGATAAAACCGAAAACGTGGCTTTCGAGTGTTAATTTGAGTTCAGACTTTGATGGCAAACACTCAAATGCACATCTTTGGTTGGCAAGGTCTCAACTTCGCAAACGATTGCAACAAGTTAATTATGTAATCAAGGGCCGAATATAATCAATTAACTCCAACTTCCGCTGTATGTTGAGATTAGCATGAAAATTTCATGCTGTTTTCTGGCTGTCATAACTTCGTGTCCCATAGAAGGGCGCTTCAAGTAGAATGAGCGCAGCACAGTAAGTCCAGGAGGATAGGATAAAAGATGGCGAAGGGGGGAAAAACTGTTACCTTGATACTTGATATCAAGGTAGCAGTTTTTTTTCCCCTAATAGATAATTTCTCCCTAATAATATAGATAATTAACTTGTTGCAATCGTTTGCGAGGTTGAGACCTTGCCAACCAAAGATGTGCATTTGAGTGATTGCCATCAAAGTGTGAACTCGAATTAACACTCGAAAGCCAAGTTTTCAGTTTTATCCGTTTTGTACACTCTCTGTGAGTTTTTCACTAAACTGATTGCGCAACTGTTGGTCTCATTCATTCGCTTTCCCAACGCTGTTGTAAGTTCTGGTTGAAATTCTAATATTCCTCTTTTCTGCCTCTCAGAGTAGAATGCGACCCTATGTTCTGTGGTAATTATTGCTCATCTCCATGAGTACTATCACTCCTCTTAATTTGTAAAAACAACTTAGAATCACTCTGTACATACATTCTTTAAAATTACTGTTTTAGGTGGCTGGCCGAGAAGATAAATACGTCAACGTGGTTGCTATTTAAAGTACTGTCACAATCAGGGAAGCAAAATATTGTTACAGCTTTGGAAGATAAAAAACTTTTGCATCAAGGCTTATCAACAATTCTGCGAACAATTGTACGTTTCGAAGAATCGTAATTATGCACTGGAATAAAGGTTTTTGAAATATAAATAACAAAAGTTACAAAAAATATGAAAACTTCGTTATTTTTTATTGTTCTCGGAATTAAGGTTCTGTACAAAATTGTAAGAAAAATTCAAGAAAATGTTGTAAAGGATAAAATGCATTTAAAATTAATGAATGCGATGTAACAAGCTTTTTTAATAATAATAATATCATAAATAATATACAATAGTGGTGGTAATAATAATAAGAAGGAATGTATAATAAATGGTCTGGGATTCAATTAAAAGAACTTACGTCCATTAATTTAAAAAAACTACACGACAGATATTAAAAAAAAATAACGATAAAAGTGCTGCTTCATTAAACAACTTAATAACCTTTGCGTTATTTGCTAATTGAATACAACACAATATGAACACACAAGGAAGTCTTGGCACCACATTTTTAATGCACGGCAAACTGCGTCCCCTCTAGCCAAGTTCCGGTTACGGTCGTAATCGTTCTCTCACTAAAGCATTTCATTCGCAAACAAACAAACAAACCATTAATGCAGCTACACTAATGTAAAAATAGGACGCTCAACGAAAGCAGCCATTCCGATTGAAAGCGTACTTTAACACATAGAACGTACAAAATTTAGATATTTTGAGACAATAAAACAAGATACAGTACCTTTTAAAAACTCTTAGTTCATGACAATAGTCACTAGTACAATTACTTCTTAATGTGTAGTTAGCAATTCTAAAATTACCTGGTCTTAATCCCAAATAAATAAAGATAATGAAATATCACACATATCAATAAAAGCTGGACGCCTAGCACAGAGAATGCAAAACTTTTGGTTTTCGATTCAATAGTACGTTAGATTTTCGTGTAGAATCCTTTCCCACTGAAATGTAAGCTTTGCAGTCTCCAGCTAAGTATTCAGAATGTGTTAGAAGTAGCGCAAGTTTTTCTGAAAAAGCTCCGAAGAAACAGAGAATTCATGTATAATTCACATAACGTAATGTGGGCTGATACATATTACATGGAATAGCGATTCCAATAAATACATGAAAGCGATACCATTTTCGATAAAAGAAATGAAAATAAAATACGTATAAGAAAATATGATGTGGACACCACATAATTTCCTTGTACGGCGTATTAAATTATACACACTTTTTGCTGCACTTCTTTTAAACTTATTTCCTCGAATTATTCTAACTTAAGGTAAGTTGAAAATAACATCAAAAGTGCAAATTTTGAAATTAAATATCGCGGTCAATTTTTGTCGTACGTGAGTAAAACTTCTTGTATTTTTATTTTTGCATAACACGTATAAAACATCTGTCAGTCGTCATTGCCGGGATGGATATTTTGGTGCGTTGCAGCTTGAAGTCTATGTAGTTAAATTAGACGGATGTATAAACCACAAACTTCCAGATGTAGCCATTTCAAAATATAATTTTATTCCATTATACATCATATCAGATTATTTTTGTAGATAAGGGATTTATCCAATCATATTTCAAAACGAAAATTTTTATGTACACTGATTTTAAAAGTAAGACGTAGGCAGAGAAGCTTAGCAGTGCGGAGTTGGCAGAGTAGCATTTAGGGAGAGGAATGGAATAATGTAATTAACTCGCCAGCGGTATTTATATCGCAGAAGCAATTGTAGAGACTACGATTGGTTTAGTTTTAGTTACTCTTTTCAAGCTGTGTTATAAAACATGGAAAGATCTCGAATTTGGGAGAACAGATGAATTTAGGAAGAGAGCACCAAATCTAGAATAGTTAATTTTGAGGTTGCCAATCATTTTAAAAGCAGCTATCGTATTTTGTTATATCTTACACACACACACACACATATATATATAAGCTAAAAATATGTAAATCAGCTTTATAATTTAATTTAGCAATATCCTCTTAATTTCTCATTTCTTATTTGGTATTTATTCTTCTTTGCATTCTAAGAATAGTAATTTTCTTTTTCTGGACAACTATTCCCTACAACGATAACAAAAGGAAATAAGTCTTATTTCGATATTCAATTAATATTAAAGTAACTAGAACTATAAATTAATAATTTTCAAGTTAAATTTTATGACCTCTGTTAAATCACATTATCTTCATTTTTAAAATTTATCTCGTTTATCTTTACAATTCTTTAAGAAGGAGGAAAACAAATTACATGCCTACCAATTATTAAAGGCCAATATTATTAAAGGTAAAAAAGAAAAAAAGAAAATGCCTTAAAATAGCTGGAAAAGTTACGAAGAAGAAAGCGAGTTCAAAAACAAGAACAGCACACAAACGAAAAAAAAAATGATAAATTGATAAATAATCATACGCAATTATCGCCAATTAGAAGAAGCAAAAAGTACTTAGCAAAAGAAATGTTTTTAAAAGATTGATACATTTTCTCTTACATTCTTAAAAAGAAAGACATTTGAACTTTTATTTTCATTTTGCGCAATCGCAGAGAGCTTGAATAGAAGTCTGCAAAACATTTCCTACTTAAAGAAGAAATGTAGAAAAGAAGCGGAACAAGAATGAAAGAAATCCACTGGCATACAGTCTATAGAAAAGCGTTACTATTATCCGCGTTTTAATTACCGCAGCAGACAGACGACTTTATGCGCCGGATTTCAAAGAAAGAAATTAAGAAGTCAATGAATGAATTACAGAGGTATGAACTGCGATGAAAAGCTAATTACGACAACGCATGGGCGTTAAAAAACTGCCCAGTTAGTTTTAAGCGGTTCCCGATTTTCAACAATACATCAAATGTTAAACGAAACTTTAACGAAAAACCAAATGCAACACCCAAGGTTACGAAAACGGGAAAAAAAAAATCGTAAGATGAAAAGGAGAAAAAAGAAAGAGAAAATACATAAAACTTACATTTTTTTTAAACTTGAAATTCCCTCAAAAGAAAATATTTCGTGGGATTTTTTTTTGAAAAGAAAATCGACTATTATTTTAAAATGGAAATTGTTAACAATTTCCATTTTAAAAACACATTATAAAAGGTCATATATAATTATAATAATAATAATAATAATATAATTTTAAGAACACGTTACAAAAATGTCTGATATAACCAGCATATGACATCCAACCAGTTCCATGTTTAAAACAGCAGCAAGCTCTAAATAAAGCACCACTTCCGTTGATCGTATAAAACGAAATATAACGAATATCTATTTAAATTTATAAACGAAATTTGATTTCTTGTTCCAATAAAAAGAAAGAAATGTAATACAAAATTTTGTATTGCCTTTTGTCAGGTATGATTGGTCATGCGTCAGAACAGGTTTTTCCTAAATTTATACCAATATAATCAAATATGTGTTTGCCCCTTTATTTTTTACTTCCTTTGATGAAGTAAAGGAAGTATTGTAATCGCGAAAATTTCCAGTATCATATTTCAACGGAAATATCTACTTTGACTGTTTCGAAATCCATTTGGAAGACTGTTTTTGAATGACGTCTGCAAGTGAGGACAGAATAAAAGACTCTTTTTTCCAAGACAGACTGTAAAATGTATTTAAAAAGTGGATTCAAAACAAAAAAAAAAAAAAAAAAAAAAAAAAAAATTCAGACATCTGTACGTGTGTAGATATATGCATCTCGCATAACTCAAAAATATTGAAAGAACATTGAAACTTTGTATATAACTGTTATAACATTTAGATGTGCACCTCCTTTTTTTATGCAATTAACAGTACTGAACGTGTGTGTGTATGTAAGATAAAAAAATAGGAAAAATCAGCTTTATAATTTAATTTAGCAGTAGCCTCTTAATTCCTCCTTTTTAATTTTGGGTATTTCCTCTCTGTATTCTAAAAATAGTAATAATTTTTCTGAACTGCGTCATTTTTAGATGACTTGCGTAATGCTGATCACACACACACACACACACACACAGGTCACACGGCTTGCGTAACGCTGATGATGTAACTGATTCGGAACCTGAACTCAAAATTTCGAGAACTGAAACCTTTCTCTTAATCAGCAATCTAAACCAAAACTTTCTGCCGGTGAGCTTCCCTATTGGAAAAATGTGCACTTCAGCTTCTGCCTCTCTTCCTATTAAGACGCTATTTCGCTCTGCTCTCTTCCTATTGCAAGAGCATCAGAAATGTAGATATTCTTGAATAGACACGATTAGAAGGCCAAGTAAATAGCGACTGCAAATGACAATTAAAATAAAGTTGAATATTTAATCTTACTCGACTGCCAATATTTCTTTTCATTTTGTATTTACGTTCTACGCCATCAACATTACTACGTCTTTTTCTGTTAAAGTTTCTTAAAAGCCCTTATTCGGCCTTTATTTTCGCAGTCGTTGGTTTAGTCATAATATACTTCCAATCACAGAAGTGTTTTAAATGATGAAAATATGCATATATTTAGCAATGCCAAATTAAAAAAATATTAATTGTCGAGAAATAACGAAATCCAGCTGCATATACAATAAGAGATTCTATATGTAGTTAATCTAACAATATTTAATATCAGTCTATTGTTGTAAATATCGAAATATATTTAATATCAGTATATTGTTTCTCTAAAAGACTATTTAATAGGCTGTACAAGGAAGTCATGTAATGTCCACACAAGATTTTTTAAATTCTAAATTCATCTTGATCAGCACATATATCCCAACAATATTTAGGTATCAGTAAACAATGCTCGTTCAATCCGAACAATATATTATGGTTTGCATAAGCAATATTATGTTACCTTAATATATATCAATAACATAATATTGCATAAGCAATATTATGTTATTGATGCTAAACTGTTATGGGATTCAAGTAAAGTACCACTTCCAGATGTCTTAAAACATTGCTAAGGACTTTAAGTAGCCCTTCTTGTTCAATTTTATCCATAATATTATCAACTCTTTATATGAATGCAGAAAGTATAAATTCGGAAAATAGAAATTTTTGGAAGTCTGACATACGTATTACAGTGGACGAAGAAACATCACACATGTACAGACACATAAAGAAACAGGCATCAGTGCAAAAATAGTAGAAATGTGTTGTGGAAATTCTAATACTGCGCTTATTCACTGAAGACACATTATCAAATTTTTGGACCAAAAACATTACCTCCCTTACCTATGTATACTACATGTCCCTTACCTACGTACGAATGCCTTTTATTTAATTGTTAAGTTTATGAGTATATAAAACTACTTTTATTCAAGTTATCATCATTTTCTACACTTTTTGGTGTTTAATTTATAAAAATCCGTTAAAAAGTTTTCTAAATCTAAATCAATGGATATATCCATTTTTCGAGTTCTGGAAAGGAAAGGAAAGAAATGATCTAGCAGCGGTGAAAAGCGTACATGGGGCAAAACAGTTTGAGAACTACTGATCTAGAACAGTAAAAACTAACGTGAAAAAATATTATTCACGTAGTTTTCGTTGATAATTTACAATATATGTCTTGAATTACCTTATAATACGTAAGCTGATTCATGATACTGTGTACTTATAAATTAGGTTATTAATAAAAGGCAATAAACAATAGATAGGAAAGCGGATTATTTAAAAAGCCAGAATTTTAACCTGAGCATAAATCTCATAACAAATTCCATTTCAGTATCATCAAAAACCTAAGAAACGCTGGTAAAATGTTAAGTGACAATGAAGCTTTCACAGCAAGTGCAGCCTCATTTAGATCCTTGAAATTCCTTCCTTTCCTTGAAATTGAATTCTCGTCTTTCAGAAAAGAAAGAAATAACTCTGAAATCCGAGGCGGAAAAGCAGTTATTGAAATAAACTTCCTTTTACTACACGTGTCGTTAGAATGAGGTTCAAAAGCATCTATCAAAACGTAACAATCAGCGAATGCTAAATCACGAACGAGTAAGGCTGCTACTTTCAGCCGATACCCTTTTCCTCTTCTACAAAGTTTGATTTATGTGATTGCGGCAAAGCCTGAAGGGCTATCTCCCTAAGGAAAGGGATGCCTTCGTAGAGGTTTTTCTAAGGGAAGCGGGCTCGCATAGACGTTACACATGGAGAAAGCCACGAAAACGCCCATGCAGCCAGCCCGTTCGCCGGGATTCGAGCCTTGGACCGAACTACCAGTGTTAAGCGACTTTACCGCTCGGCCGTTGGTGTAGGCCCCCCTCTTCTACGAAGCTTTCATGGGCATAAGGGTAACGTCTTACACGGCTGTACATAGTGTCTTTTCTATTACTTGTTTACATTCCAAAACTCTGCAACTAGGATTTATTTTAGCATGCCAAAAAAGGTATGTAATATCGTTATAAAAAGTGAAGATGTGTCCATTCAACTGCATATAAAAGAATATCGCTTATCCGAACTAACTGTGACCAAGCCAGATCGGATAACACTTTTTACGAATAACAGTTCATCATACTCAAATTAAAATGCAGAAGTGCAGTGTGAAGACTTCAATTTAGATTAGAAATAAAGCGTGTACCATTAAAAATTTCAAAGATTTTTTAAAGAAAAGTGAAATATCATTAACAAAATTTTGTACCAGTTACATAGCACATATGGCGTAAGAAACATCTTTCACTAATGACAACAAAGCTACAAACGTTCATAAAAACTATCTGCCGCATATCTTACAAATCAAATGCATTTTGATTGACATCAATTAGATGCCTTATTAAAAATGTGAAATAAAGATTTTTATTACCAAGAAATACATGCATTGATTTTAAATCTTTCAATATGTTAATCAATACCAAACTTATTAAATTCGATTCACAAATTAAAAGATTTTAAGCTTGGTCGAGTAACATTTTGAAAATCAGCTATGGGCGAAGGTACGTAGAATATTAATTAAAGGCTTAAGGAATTTTTTTGTGCAGCAGCAATACTTGCCAAGGGCTTCTACGTTCTGCTTGCAGATTCTTTCTGTCCTTTTTGTCGGCATTTTCTGTAGCATAATTTTGTCAATGGATTTTATTTTGCTTGGTTAGGACCGAAGTTAATGACCGAAAGTTTTTTTTTCTTTTAATTTTTCTCCCCCTTTTTTAATCCCTTATTTTTTAAACCTAATATTTTAGGAATTAGTGTTACATTAAACACTGAGCACATTTTTCATAAACTAAACTTTTCAATACTCCACTTAAACATTATTATTTTCATATGCATCATTATAAGGAAAACAAGATGTTTTTGTAAATGCAAAATAGTTCTTAAATTCTGATCTTTGTTACAGTCATGATTTCAAATACAGTAAATGTTCCTTAACACAAATCTCAAGGGACTGCAAAAACTCAACAGCTAGTGTTAAAAAAACTCTTATTACTGGGGATTCAAATTTTAATTTTTGAACAATTATTTGTACACATTAATAATTTACAGTTACGTAAGTACTACAATATATTATGCATGTCGTTATACAAAACCCTAAAGTACTACATTAATAACTATATTGTAACTTGAAAAAATGCATTCCCAGATAATTTTGGTGAAAAATTTCTGTACACCTTGCTGTCGCGGACAAGAATGAAAATACCTAGTAATTTCACAATCAACTTTATTTCCGTAAAACTAGCAGTTAATTTGGATGTTGCAGCAAAATGTTCTACTGTGTTCAAAGCCTATAACATTAAGTGAGAGATGGGGAGAATGATATTGTCCTCCTCACGTTTGCCTGGTGACATTTCTTGCAGCTCAGAGCCTACTGCTTCTACATCAAATTCCACTGCAGCACACACTGCAACACTTTCATCTGCACTAACAAAAAACTCCTCAAAACTAACAGCAGGATTTGCAGTGTCTTATATTCCCATTCATCAGGCGAAGTG
Organism: Stegodyphus dumicola; assembly: GCF_044657685.1. Taxonomy (NCBI): domain Eukaryota; kingdom Metazoa; phylum Arthropoda; class Arachnida; order Araneae; family Eresidae; genus Stegodyphus; species Stegodyphus dumicola. Next base: position 119,793,626 of record NC_140777.1, on the reverse strand, counting down.
GTATTGTTGTTTCCATCTCACTCGTCAATCGGATTAGTGTCTGAATGTCTCCAAACTCAGCTAAAACAGTTTTGTATGTGTTGTGATGATATGGATTTCTAGAATGTGGCGGTAGCTTTTATTGCAAAGCACACTCCAAGTTTGTGTTTCCGTCTCCTTTTTAGCAGCGCGAATTGCAGGTTTTACAAATCACTTGATAGAAGACCTCTCCATAATTGCTATAATGCCTTGATGCAAAAGTTGAAAACGACTTGTTGCATTTTGGGGGAAAAAGTGAACCTTTACATTGGTTAAGTTCAGATCATGTATGTTAAGGGCTCTAAACCTGCTAATCGTCAAACGTATACTGCACACAAAACAACAAACATCATTGTAAAAATAGTCAAAACGTGTTGTGAGAACCTTGATTCGTGGTTATTCACTCTGAAAATTCACCATCAAATTTTTGGACCGCAAACATAATCTCCCTTAAGTACATTGTTTCGCGAGAGGTAAAAATGCGTTGTGAATTTGTGGTTTCATGCAATTTAAATGAATGAAATGGTAACTCTGTTTTGAATATTACTTCTCATATTAACTGGGGCATGCCCAGCAGAACTACGTAACATTTTATTAAATTCTACGTTATTAACTACGTAACATTTAATTAATTTTTATTACATTATATTCGTAATTGTTGAAAGTAATTTGTAACAAAGTTAAAACAATTCCCTTCTTCTTTCATAATAATGAATAACTGTTTCTTAAAGGTTCCACATAAAAACGTTTCTTTTAAATAAGTGAGGAATTTATAACAAGTGAGTTTTAGTTAATAATGGTTATAGTAAAAACCCCCAATTAAAAAAATCATTTTTTTAGATGACTTGCATTCTTTATTCATTCTGGTAGTACATTGTGCAATTTTTCAAAATTTAAATTAGGAAAATAAAAATTTCAACTAAATTCTGCTAACTCGAATTATGCATTTCGCTTACTTGGGACCTTTTACTTGTGTGATTTTCAGTTATGAACACTTAAATATGCATACTTTAGTCATTAATTAATGAATCATTCAAGATTCCAGTCGCTCGCGAATAAATATTAAATTAAAAAGTTATAAGGAAAATACAAAGCAAAAATAGTTGTTCGAAGGGGAAAATGAAACAAATTTTTTAAAGGAAAAGGAAAGACAGTTCAAGTCACACATTCGAAACGCTATTTTTTCTGTTTCATAAAAGTTGTAGGTTTCCTCAACATACAGCATATACATTAATCGGTATTTCGCAAATCCCGTCGACAACCACACGTGATGTAACCAAAAGAGTTTTAAATTTATATATAAAATACGTCATCTTTATTATTCGTCTCAAATCTTCTGTCATAAACGTTTAGATGGTCTGAAAATTTTATTTAATAGCTCTCGTTAAAACACTTTAAAAAAATATCATGAAAATATACAAGAATAACAAGAGCAAATGCAGCGTGAGTTGCCAATATGTGAACAGACTCTTGCTATCAGGTGTCAAAAGGGGAAAGAATACTAGATTTGCAAATAGGTATGCAAGGTCTAATAATAAATATGGTCTAATACCGTATTTCAGCCCGATAGCTTTTTTAGCACCAGGTTTGGAAAATTCAAAAATATTTGCGTATTTTTCTGCTTCCTGAATGCCTTCAAAAATGAGCTTCCCTAAATTTTAGAATGGTCTTCTTAATAACAAAGACAAACCCTCACAAACTACCTGCGAAGGTCACGCCGAACCTTTCCCTTTGAAATGTTGAAATTTATGTCAACTAAATACAAGAACTGACCCATCACAGCGCAGCGCAGCAAACACGAACAGACATCCAGTCTACGATTTTGCCGAATCGGCTGCTCAGTTACCTTCTTGATAAAATTTATTTTTCAAAAGCAAACGCCAACAGTTAACAACTTTCCACAAATGTACTCGTACAGCTCTTCTCAGTGTTGACACAGTGCAATCAGTAGTTATCACTTTCAACTACTAAGAATGTTAAACACAACGCAGTGCAAAGTGTGTTTAAACAGTGAAGCTCGCTTACCTCAGTGTTAAATAAATTTACCCTTGGAACCTCATTTTTCCAGCAGAGCTTCGCTTTTTCAAACATTTCATATTCCATTACACAAAAGATACTGCAGTTTCCCATATAATTTCACTAATATTATTTACATATACACAAAATTTGTAACACTATTTATGGATGACCTGAAGCCAAGGAATAGCAGAGACAACATCATTTATTTTGTTCTTGCTATAACCACATCCTTAGGAAATTAAATAATTCGGATAATTTTCTGCTCTCGATTTTCAAAAGATAAAATTACTAAAATTAAAAGAGGTAAAATATGGTATATGGTAAATATATATATATGGTAAAATTATATATACCGAATATATACACGGTAAAATTAACGTACGGAAATATACGGTAAAATTAACAGTAAATAAAGAATTGGATAAAATCAATTTCAACAAGAAAGATATAGAGTTTTATTCTTCCATTCCAGGAGGGGGTTTAATTAAGTTGTATAATTATTTAATTGTGTTGACAGATTAACAAATACAGAGGTAGAGTTTGAAAACTTACAATTTAGAGCATCAGGTATTAAAATACAATGCATAAGTTTTACGAATACATACTTAGCCTTACAAACTTCACAATAAAAGAATAGCAAATCCAGAAAAGATGATAAAGAAGAAACTAAACGTATGGGGTCACAAATTTTGTATTAACAGGTATTCCACATGCTTAATAAACTTCTGTTTCAAGGTTTTGAGAAGGCCCACCAGCGGCCGGGCGGTAAACGCGCTGAACACTGGTTGTTCGGTCCGGGGTTCGAGTTTTAGCGAACGGGCATGACTGCATGGGCGTTTTTGTGGTTTTCCCCGTGTAACGTGGTTATATCGTGGATACGATCTAGTTTCCCTTCAAAAGACCTCCAAGGGGCATAACTCCCTTTCCGTGTAGTGCCTTAAGCTCGGAGCACGTAAAAAGTAAAATAAAAGGGTTTTGAGAACTGAGTCTTCGTTTATTTTAATATTTATGACAAAATTACGCTATATTCCATAATTGGATGGCCTTCCCATGCCGTTTTTCTATTGCCAATTTTTTAATGTTTTATATACCTGCTTCGTAAGATTATAAACATGTGAATGGTCTAAATTAACCATCCAAGCAACTTTTCTAATACGTTGTGACGATTCATTTAACTGATCTAACAGTTAATTGTTACTTTAAAGCAGCTTTCCTTTGATTATCGTTTTCAACCCACGCTTTCTAGCCAGAATGTTAATAAGCAAGCGCGCGTGTATTCATATGAGGTAGAAAAAAGTAGGGAAGGTTTTTGGAAGGTGATTTTAGAACGCGTTAAGCTTGCTTGAAGGCCACGTTGCAATCTTGATTTATTAGCGATTCGATTTCTGTGGTGTTGAGCAATTCTAGCCATTAAGCTTGTTTACGCCGATTTTTACGAGTCAGAACCACCCTGCGCGTTAAATTATCCTGTGAGCCGTTCGGTTAAACTGACTAAATTTAATTTTAAGTTCATCGTTACCATTTTGAGTTAAGCAAAAAGTGTTGGCTTCTGTAAGCACGAGTCAGCGCTATCTGTGATTATAGTGAGTTAATAAAGAGTTCCTTGTATCTTCTCTGGACTTTGTCGTACTTAAGATCAGAGGATAATTCCTCACGTGGTCTTCTAATGGCTCGTTAGTTTATGCTTGAGAAAAACACGAGACGCTATAACGAAGATTTTTTTTCCTGGTCCAAAATTAAGAATCAATTAAAAAAATTTCTGATTGCAGTTATTTTCAAAGCAGCCATAATAGAACAAATATTAAAATAAAACAAATTATAAAAAAATATACTCAAAAAATTTAAGCAGACGAGAATATTTTGATTTTACTTTTCAACGATGTGCAATAATGTCAAAAATTTAAAGGTAGTAGTTTCTTAAAATGATTTTATTTGAAGTTTCAAGAAGAAAGTATTAATTTTTAATAGATAGAAAAGTATTTAGCATTAAAAGAAGACTAAGTGAATACATAAAAAGTGAACCATATAAAGAAATTCCAAAGTAAACTACATAATATAATTTCAGTTTAATAAATTAAAAACTTTTGACATTATTTTTAGGAACTAAAAGTATCCAATCATTTTGGAAGACACTATAGGTATTTCTGAATAATAATATTAATGACTATACCATTAGTATAATTAGTAAAACACGTATCAAACGCATTACATTATATATTTTTATGACAATATTTAAACTATTAATTTAAATTAAATTTTTAATACCTGTCAAAGATTTGTTTTTGACCAGGTATTAAAACAAACGCAACATATAACAAATAATATTTACTGTTTTATAATCCATGGTTCCTTCAAGTGTTGATATTTTTCCACATTTACATTACAAGAGTCTTCCCGAATGAATTTTTATTACCATTTTTACTCCTGCATAAAACAGAAAATAATGAATTACTCGAAATCACGAATGACCTTCCCCATTGCATGCGGTCTCCCGAATCCATCATGCAAAATGCCCGCATATACTCAATATATCTCACGCACGGTCGCTGCAGAAATGATTCCGTTCATATCTTTTTATTACCTAACCTTTATTTAAGCATGCTATTACGCATTCTTATACAAGTATCTGATGGGAATCGTAAAAACATGCCTGTAAAAGAAACTGCAAGTTGGGTTGCTGTAAGCGACTTCATGGGAGTCTCAAGCTGGAGGATATTTCAGAGAATCAATTGATTTATTCCGTCTTTGTAATGATTTTTCTCTTCCGAATTATTTTTTTATTCAAATAGTCATCTTTAGCATAAAAGCAGCTAAAGGGATAAATACGGAGACAAATCCTTGCCTGAAAATTCTCTGATCATACATATTAATGAAAGGGGTACTTAAAGAGTTCTCGGAACGTTTCATCGCAGTTATTCAACTGAAAAAAAATATGGAAATGTATTGCATCCTACCTGAAAAGCTTATTATTTCTCCTAAAAATGTTTCGGTTACTGCATGAAAAGAAACTATTTCTTTTATTTAAAATTATCTCTGGTCATAAGCGCCATACACAGCTCTCCCAGCATTTCAAAAGTAGAAGGATATAGTCACTAAAGCATTTTGCAATAGTGCCACTATTTCAGAGTCACTGATGAAGGCAAGAGCATTAGATCGCCAAGCGTTTCTAACAGACAATTCGCATGTAAGCCAACAAAAAATCGGCAAAGCGCGCTATCCGCAAGCTTGGTATTCTACAGGCAACCATCTGGAAGATTTTGAGACGGCAGTTGCATTTGGAGCCACACTATCTACACAAGATCACGGCTATGTTTATCATTGCCTAATATCCCCAACACTAACTGCAAGGAGAAAACACAAAAATAATTATATATTAGAAGAGAGCTGAATATACTGCTCGTTGTTCTGCGTTTGGGGAGATTCTGCGATATTATACTTATTAGCCACTCTTTGCACTAATTATGTAACCGTTAAATATTATTTTGTATTATTAGTGTGCTATTAGATTTACCATTACACGTTCCTCTACATGACAAGATACTTAAAAGTAACTGTACTACCAAATTACGAGTTATTTTTTCCTAAAAGCAAAATTGCTGAGGAGGGCTGGTGAATATGTGTTATATTAAAAACATGAAGACACATGATGCGAGAATACCTTTTGTTAGAAAACGTTAGGCTAAGAATTAAATTCCATTAGTGATGATCGCAGACTAGAAATTCTCTCCACATGGAAAATAAACGTGTGAGTTCTCGAATATGTGTTGTTTGTGACTAATACTTTGTGAATAACTGTCTCTAATACTGATTCACAATTACGAAAGGATGATTTGAAATAAAGGAGCGTCAATTATCTGTACCTAACAAGAGTAAGTCCGGATAACTTGAAAGACAAGGCAAATGTAAAATTATCAAACAATAAAGAAAAGGGCCACTCGCGAAAATAACAACATAGATTGGTTTCTATCCCTTAACTGAGAGCTTAATTAAATATACTTTTTAGTAAGCATTTAAAAATTATTTTTGCTTGAAAGAAAATAGTATTCTGTCTGCGCTCATTCTGCAAATTCTTTTCAGCTAGAGAACCGGAACTGGATTACTTCAGGGTTTTTCAAGCTAATGATACATATACCCCAAGTAGTACATTACATTATTTTAGGAGGTAAAATTTTTACACAATAGTTTTATGTAAAATGACATCCCTTTTGGCACATATATTGATACATGATTGTACATTCATTTTTTATTTTTATTGAAGCGGTACAAAATTTATAAAATTTGAGAACCTTTGAATTATCTGATTATGGCAAAGCGCATTACGACTATCAGCTTAAGAGAAGAAAAATGCCTCCGCGAAGGGCTTTCTAAGGGTAACTGGTTTGTATTCGTGTTGCATATTTGAAACAGATTAATGTTCCTGCCACTCTAGCAACAGGCATCTATTTGCATCTGGTGCGTCTGAATAATAATTACTGCAATAATCGCTATCACATTCCTCAATTTCTAGTTCATCTTTAATATATGATGATATAATCTCACCAGTTTATAAATCTGATATGCAGCACCATATGAATCGACATTTAATCACTCATTAATGTTCATTTGTATCGTAATTTAGATTCTCTCAGATTCTTTTCATAAGCCATTTTTAATTGACCATATCGTCTCGATGTTCATTATTACGTGGTTCAGTTCCTTATCACTTTCTTTATTGTTGTTTAAATTTTGCTTTCAACACTTCGTAGAAATTTTCGCCAACAATTATATAGCTCCCACCCCCACCATTCACCTCTCTTAAAAAAAAAAAAAAAAAAAAAAATTGCACCTTCTTCCAAAGTCGTTCTTACCTGAGTTTTGAGTTTGAGCCTAATGTGTTCGAACAACTGCACAGTGTGAGTAGTACGAGTTCGGATAATAGGCATCTAACTGAAGGAGGAATTGAGCAAATGCATATGAGTACAGAGTTATAGTTTTTTGACATAATATGTAAATATAATCAATGAAAATTATTACCCTCGCTCCCTCCCCCCCAAAAACTGTAAGCTTTTAGATTTTACATTACGCCCAAAGATGCTTTTTCTTAACGTTTTGTGTGTTACCTTTTTTTTTTTTTTATTAAATATCACGTCCTTCGCACATAAACCATAAAATTCAATTCAACAGCAATATTGCAAAATAATTTCAAAATGAGCGTATTTTTAGAATTTCCGATAGACAGTCTTGCGCGCTGGAGATAATTTTTTTTTTTCCCGCACAATGTTGCCATTGCTCGCTTTGAAATCGTTGTTAATCAAAAATTTTTTAATGTCTGACAAAACATGAAATAGATAATAAAACAAATTCCAAATTAGGGCTTCCACATGCCCATATTCGGTGGAGGATTACGTGATTCAAATTTTGATGGCTGTAGGTATCGTTGTTTTATCACAATGCGAGAAGCATATATACATTTAGGCAGATTCTCCATTATTTAATTTCTTTAAATATAATATATACTGGGCTGTAATATTTGGTGGCATCAGTTTGAAAAGTGAATCAACGCAAAATGCCAAAACGAAATTAACAGCCCTTCTGGGTTAACGCCCTATGGACTAAAAAAAGAAAAACTATTCTTGTAATTTCGACGGTTCTGTACCATTCAGTTTAGTCCGAAAAGGTCATTAGTCTCAAAGCACGATTTCGCGTTGCTTCACTTTTCATTCGAGTCAGTTGTCATTTGGCAAAAAAAAGATATTTATCTTTGAAACTTAATCTCTCTGCTGTTGATTAACTGGCAATAGCAATAGATGCAATTGTTAAAAATATTATTTTGTAATCGGAATGATTTTAAATAAAAAAGCAGTGAAGTCATGATATAGCTAATTAAGAATAATCAATATTTGTATAAAATGGCTTCAGATATGTTTTCAGTTTTCAAATATACAGAAGAGGTTGTGACGTTCCCACGTTAGTTGGAATGTATATTCGTTTGTATCCTATAGAATGTTTCGTTATTCCACCTCAGCTATCTTTATCAATAATCTCTATTGCTAAACCATGTTAAATTTTAAAGAGCTCTTTTAAGCGGCTGTTGAAATCTGTACCCTTTCAGTTTTTTTATTTTGTCTCCTTTCTTCTTTCTCCTTGTTTCATGATACCTGGCCCTCGGGACATCTTCAACGGCCAATACATCTGCTGACGTATCTTTATTCGTTCCTGCGATCTAGAATCTCTAAATCTTGGGCACTTATTAGTCTAAATTTACAACTTCGTACTCTTTAAAACAAGCTTTCAAATAAAGGATCTTCTAATTAGAGTTAAGAAGGTATGTAGATGCAAAATAGGTATAATCGTAGCGTACAAGTTTATTATTCGCATTATACTTTTAATATTAGAGGTATACTAGGAAAACATTCAGCAGCCTTCCTCAGCAATTTTGCTTTTATGAAAAAATAACTCCTAAATAGTAGGAATAATTAAAGATGAGCCATCTACTATTTTATATTATCTTAACAAATGGTTTTAGAAAACAGATACATGTTTTCTAAAACCACAGATTCTCTTACATGTATAAATAATGTATGCGTTAAAATTTTAATTTGCAATAAAATCAAAGGTTTTCATTTTAATTTGGTTATTTTCTCTTTCTATCCTAGAAAAGGTAAGATTTGTGTAATAATATCTTTCTGAAGTGCGTTTCTGAAGTTCTGAAGTAACTGCATGAAAATATATCGAATTTGAAAGCTGCTTCCTTCCATAACTTCACCGCTTCACTAAATGGTAAGTATAAGAGAGAGGGGGAAAAAAACATACACTTTCAAATCCAACAACAATCATCTCTCCAAAAAACTTTTCCTTTTCCTCTCCAAAAACCATTACTCAGAATAAAGAAAACAGCCTTCACAATCGGGCGTCGAGGAGGGCAAGCAAAAATGAGTTATCGCACTTCACACCGAAAATTATTAGAGCAATGGCACCAACACGAATCGTTTGCACAAACCCAACCGTAATGCTTCACTTAATCTGTGCGGTGTGCCCGCTGGCACGCCACATTCAATTCATCGACGTAGGATTGATTACTTTCGCTCCTACTAAAGCACTTTCGGCGTGATCTCGGCTCAAATTGAAGTCACAGAATGGACTCTATTGGGATTTCAAATTACTAGGAATTGGATGTAAAATGGTACTCGGTTTATTCGAATTAAATGGGATGAGGCCATTTCGTATTACCCCTTAGTAGCTATTTCTGGCAGTTAAAGCTAGAAATGAGTAGCAATACTCAGCAAAAAGCGCAACAAACTTACACACCTATATGACAGAAGATTTCCATAGCTACTTAATTTCAAATAAGTTTGATCACCTTTTAATAATGTTATTTATGTACAATAATAAATCACTGCCGAACGCGAGGTTGAGTCATTACTATATATTGCGCGACGACAAAATTGCGCTCTGCAAAGTTAACATTCCATGGAAAAATGTGATAATTCAGATTAAGAAAGCGCGCACAACTTAAAGAAGCCTATATATTGTTGTAATTAAAAGGAAGAAATGAATTCAAAGGGTTTTTGTTACTGCTTAATAAATACGTTATAAACGGCAATTTTTGCTTGGGATAATCAGTGACGCAACATTTAAAAAATTTCGCGATTTTTGAGCAAAAATATCACGAGGTTTTCGGTGCCACTCTCACAAAGTCTCTTCTGCTTTCTTCATTTAGGTCAGTCTCCACACTAAGAACAGACAATTGCTATGCTTTTTTTAAAAAATTCGTTTAGTTTCTTGAAAATTAAATAAATTAATCTTTTTCTATTTTAACATTGCTTTCATCGTCCGCCGATGTCATAAAATCATATAGTTCTTCATTCGTCATTTCTCGACTTAATCTTTGACTTCTTCCCTCTCTGAAAATCTTTCGCCGCCAATTGCTTTCGCAATTTGTACGATTGTTAATCCTTGGGAACTGTTGATAATTTATGGCCAGAGCTGGTACCATCAAGCATACAGTGTTGACGAACAAACGTTGAAGCAAATGAAAACGAAATTCTAGCGTTAGACAAATTAAATGGATAAATGTGTACGGATATGCGAAATCCTTGTCTGCAAATCCGCGTACGACAAGAATTTATAATACACTTGTTACTAATCACCTCCATTTCGCGATATCATTAGTAATTGTGTATCAGTTGATTTTGATTCGTTTGTTTCTTCAACGAAACGTAAGGTAACCCCCATGTAACAAATAAGCTCCTTTTCCTGTTGAATACACACGATTACAAAAAATATTTCTTCCTGAATTTAAGACGTCTGAACATAAGTACGCAGTTTTAGAAATCCTCCACCGGAGGATCATTAAAGTCACTGATCATGGTCACTTAAAAATTTCTTCTTTGAAAAGCAAAAATTTACTCGTGATGCTCTGAAAAATTCTTTTTTTTTTTATACTTTTGCGGAAATATTTAGTGTTCTCATTTTTGATAATTTAGCGATGTCCAGGAAATTCTTTTCGTGTAACAAAAACTTTAATAGCGTAATCCATCAATGAATGTAGAAACTTGCAGTCATCCTCTAAATAGGAATTTACTTCACAGTTCAGAACTGCTGCAAGTTATATACTGAGATTACTTGTTTTCATTGCAAAATGTGCATGCACCTCTAAAATACGTATTATAATGAAATAATCAAATAACTTCGTTTCGAAAAGTCAGGGATGGTAAGTTTTCAGACTTGGTGATCCGGTTTTATTTTTCACCGCTATTTCAGTTTTCCGAGTTCGGTTACTTTTTTTCCTGCGTTTTTTAACCGAACTCGGATTAATCGCGATTTTGGATTAACTTTAGACATTGTCCTCAGTTTCTCACAGAATACGCATATTCCACCCAGACCACGAACACTGACAGTGAAGTATATCCACAGACGCTTAGCACAGTGTTCGACGTAACATTTACAAGTCTCGTATTTCTCTATCTCTAGGATATTACTTCTGATGTCCTTAAGAAAGTATATATTCATGCATCTTGAAATATGTCCAACAAATCAAGACAATATATTAAAAGTACATAAATACAGATATAAAGTAGCTCGATATACTGGCATTAAAATTTAAAAAAAAATGCAAGGTTAAATTTGAGCTTTTTTAGCGAAATCATCCCGTGCCGTTCAGTGGACTATTCAATGTATATAAAGATTAATTGTGCATCGTGTATTGTCCTTAGTTAATTAACAGTGAATTACTTAATTAATTATCTATTGTGTTGTAAAGCTAATAAATTATTTTGCATAGTTAATATATGTCACTATTAGCTTAAATTATTATAATGCATAATTAAAATTTTATTCTTTTCCAAAGTTAACATATTGCAAAGCATCGTTAAAGTACTGTACAATATAATGAATGTCTGTCATTTTGCAAAGTTTGCATATTACAGAATCGTTACTGTATTTGTATTGCATTGTATTGTAAGATTGTTGTACTGTATTATATGATGCAGGGGAGGAGGCGGACCACCCGAGCCTCTGATCGGGAGGGCTTCCGAAGAAACTTTACAAAAAAAGGATGGAGCTAGAAAATGGTAAATATTATTGCGAAATGGACTTCCAAGAATCAGTCCCTAACTTATAATTACAGTAAAGACCTTTTTTTTGACAGCGTGTATTTCAGTTGCTACTAGCTAGAGAAACAAATTGAAGAAAGAAGCTTCCTTTCTAGCGAAAGAAGTTGAAGCTGATTGAAAGCTATCCTCGATCAGCAATGAGGCAACGATTTGACAGGCCTTACCATTAAAAATACAGGAGCTAGAAATATTAATTTTGATAAAGCTATAAAATTTCAAAAGTCAGAGCTCGCAAAATCGGGAGGGGGGCGACCAATTTTTAGAACTTTTATTAAAAATTTTATTGACACAAATGCTTTTTAAAAAAATTCCAAATAATTTTAACAATTTAATTCTAATTAAATAAACAGGAATTGTATATTTGGGTTGAATTATTGTATAGTGATTACTCCAATAAGGAAGTTCCCACGAAGATTTCCGCCCCGGGCCTTTACAGCCGTAGGTCTACAGCTGATATAATGTACCATAATGTACTGTTAGACGAGAATTAGATATCATCATCGACAGGACCATTTAAGTTGTTAACGCACTTACACCAACAATGAACGAGCTGCCAATTTAATGATAAAAGAAAATTTTCACTTAAGTAAATTGAGAATTGACAAATTTTTATCTAAGAACAAACAGCATACGGTTATTTACACAGGACTAATTTTCAAGAGCTTTCTGTATGGAAGGCAACAAGGAAGGAAACAACTTAATGCAGAATAAAAAAAATTAAGAGACAACTTACATAAACACATTCACTTTAAAATGCACATTTCTTAAAGCTGTAAATAAAAATTCTTAGAGAAAAGTATTCACGTGAACATATATTTAGAATATTTGAGGCACTTTAAAAAATAATGCTACTTGTAAACACTATAAACGGACATCATTTCGAAGAGAATTTAGTACGGAATCGGAAATCCTTTACAGATCTAATATACCAGTACTAATTTAAGAATCACAAGATAAATAATATCTTTTTAAGCAAGACTGCCACAACTGTTGCATACATTTTGAATCAATAATAAGCAAATCATCGGAGTAAATTTATCTGAAGTTATAACAACATTTTAAAAAGAAGACTACATATACAAAAAAAAGGCATTATTTATCTGCTATTAATTATTTTAGAAGCTTAAAGAGCAAAAAAATTATACTTCTAAACATATCATAATGAGCAATAATGATCTTTACTTACGTTTCGATGATTCTTCCATTTTTTCAGTCGTGCCCTCGGTATTCGAGGAGAAAGCAGAAAAAGTTTGCTTAAAAATTTTTCCGAAGGTCTTTCGTAAGGTAATACAGGTGAACCTTGATCTTCCGCACACCACTGCAAACCGCAAAGGTCTACAGAACAAGTGCACATGATGCTAGTTATGTCTCTGTTTAGATTTCAGATGAACTAACGAATAGTAACTTCTTTAAGCAGCTTAGAACTTTTCTGCTTCGACGACATTACATTCTTAAAAAACCACATTTAAATTCGAGACGAAAAAGCTACGACTAAATGCCATAAATAAAATCTGAGATGGGGAATAATTCTGTAATATTTATGTTGCAGATGTTACGTTTCTTCTTTTTTATTATTATTTTTTTAATTTCAGTAAAATATATCACGTTGTTGAAAGGGAAAGAGATTCTTCGCAGTCGAGTCTTTATAAGTTGCCAGATCTTCAAAATGATATCATAATTTCAGAATACCAGACATCAACGCATAATTTTACATTCCATACTTCAACTGGAAACAAAAACCAGATCCCAACTGAGCAGACAAAATCTGAAGCTATCTCTCCAAATAAATCAAATTAGTTTTTTGTTTTATTTATCTTGTAAAGAAGATAAATATGGTGCTTCAAAAATTAAATCTTGCAACTTTAATGTGATAAAAATTTGAAGTTCTCGGAAGAATTTTTGGAATAATAGAAAACGTGATAATAAAAGCTAATTTCTATTATTTATTAATAAATCCAGGATTGTGTTTGTTTTTAAGGATTATTTTTTACTGAAGAGATAAATTTATAAAAACAACCAAAAAGTCAACTCTCAATTGCGTTATAGATGTTAAAAATTAATCACAATGTTTATAGTCGATGATTAAGTAATGTTTTAAGTTTCTTTTTGATTTATCAAATATACAGTGAGCAATAAAAATTCTATTCCTCTGAAATTATAATAAAAAATATTAGCTATTTTTTTCATTCGAAAATATTCAGTAAAAATTCGATTTGTAAATTTATCCAAATGGCTTCGAAATTTAGAAATTCATCGAGACGTTCACAAAACGTACAGTTTTTTGGTTTTCAGAAAATATAAGAGAAATGTCTTTAATAAAAGCATTAAATCAAAATAAGACGATTCGGCGAAATACACCAAATGCTCGCGAATACGGCTGCAGGGAAACTGTCATTTTTTCGAGATCGATCACAAACTGTAAACCAAAAAAATTCGAGCACGAGATTCTTTTAAGATGAAAGTTACAAGCGCAACACAACCGAATAGAATGAGCTCCAGAAGGGAACTCTGAATGAAAATTAAATGTTTCAGTAAACTGGCTAGGTGAGATCAAAGATGAAAGTAAACAAAAGAAAGGTGCATGACGTCACACCGCGGGAACAGTTCTGATAGGCTAAAAATGCTACCCGGCGTTTGCGCGTTCGAAATCTCACTCTCTATTGTATTTATTTATTTATAATTTTTTCTCCTTAAAAATTACTTTTATTTCTTTATATCATTCTCTTCTATTACTTCATTTCAAGAAAAAAGAAAAGAATAATAACAAGAAAAATTATAAATAATTATGATTGCGTTTCAAAAGAATATTTATTTATTTATTTGAAACATTATGTTTTGAATGTTTCAGGTGATATTTAATTGCCTCACGCACCTCGTCGAATTAAAAAAATTTCGATTAAAAAGTACGGAGCTTTAAAACGGATGTAAAGTAAGTACGCGAGAGTAATTAAGCAAAGGAGTAAAATTTTAATACTAAGTGCTTGAATAAACAATTACAAGGAAATGTAAAATTAAACAATAAAGAAGAGCATGATGTTAGAAAGAAACCACGGAAATATTTCTAAGAAAACGAAAACAATAATAATAATAAAAAAAAACATTGTGCCAAGATAAATTAACTATGGCTGACTCCTGAACAACGCGGGTTTAAACTGAGTAACTGCACTTTAATTTTGAATTTTTTTCGGTGAATTTGTCTGAAAAATACTCAGAAATCTGCCACAGTTGTGAAAAAACTCTCAAACTCAAATCCCGTGACTTCGAAATAGTGAAAAACAGAGTACATTGTTAACAAGTAAATTGTATGTAGATGATAATGTGCTTTATTTTTCTGCTATAAAATGTACACAAATATCCATTATTAAATAATGAAGAAACTATCTGCATGCATGCACGCATGTATTGTATGTATGTATGTATGTATGTTTATTTCGCGTACTACAGAAAGTGGCGGCATTTAGAGTTACCAAATTTTGGACACACATAGTCTTCCAACCGAACACGTACATTGGTGTGCAAACATTAATGACGAAGTTCAAAATTAGCTTATCAGTGGAACGAAGAGGAAGAGCGAACTAAAAGACTGATCAGGAGATCGACTAGGGTCAGGTACATTAGCACATGCACATATATGCAGCTAGACATAATGGAGGAGTGTCGGAGGGGTTTAAAAATCGCCGGAGGTCAGCATTTTTGGGGAGCTATACCACGGCATATATCAGTTTAAACGACGTCGAGTTGCTGAATCAGTGTGAAATGTCGAAGAATAAATCTGTTGACGACATCTGGATGCTTTTACCCGAGGTAGAATCTGCAATTGGAAAGATTGAGGAAGGTCGAAGTATGACAAGTATGGCTGTGGAGTTCGGGATTGCTCACAGCATTGATTCACGACTTTGCAGAGCATTTCAAAGTATAGAAACAGTTGTCTGACGGTTGAGCAGTGGTCGTCTACGAGCAACCACAGCAGCGGACGACCGGTATACTACCCTATAGGCAAGAAGTAACTGTCAGCAAACAGCGGGAGAAATCTCAAGACACATGGAACAGGCGATTGGATGACAGATATTGTGTTTTACCATGGCCAGGAAGCTGCAAAATGGTGGTCTGTTTGCACAACGACCTGTATGGTGTATACCATTAACGCGAACTCATCGGAGAAGGCATTTTTCTGTGTTGCAGGAGCACCAGAATTAGATAGATAATTAATGTCGTCGAGTACTCTTTACGGATGAGAGCAGATTTAATCTGAGTTGCCATTCTAGACGCATACACATTTGGAGAAAGCGGGGAACATGCAATAACCCCTTCAACATAATCAAAAGGGACCGGTTTTGGAGGTCGCGGAGTTCTCGATTAGGGAAACATAATGCTTGGTAGCCGTACCGACCTTCACATCTTCCAAGGAGGTTCAGTCATCGCTGCTATTGTAGCGACGTTTTCTTTCCTTACATGCGTCTTTTCAGAGGTGTTTTGGGTCCTTAGTTCCTCTTCATGGATGACAGTGCTCCACCTCATCGCACAGTTGCTGTCGAAAAACTGTTGGAGAGTGAGGATATTGAATACATGGATTAACGGGGAAGATTTCTGGATCTAAATCCAGTCGAGCATGTATTGAACTTTCTAGGAAGACGAGTGGCAGCACGTAACTTGCCAGTAATGATTCCGAAACTGTGATTGGTGTTAAGAGGAATGGGTAGCAATGCCTCAACAACTCATTGGCAACCTCATATTCAGAATGGACAAATGATGTGAAACCTGCAAAGCAGTCAGGGAAGATCATATTCCCTACTAAAAGAAACTAAAGTCCCCTTTAGTAGGGACTAAAGTAATGTACTTTGCGATAATTGATTCAACAAACAAACAAATGTACGTTGTGTTGTACGGTATTTTTCATTGTTCTAGACTTTCTCAAAATATACGACAGACACTTTTAAGGATAACAGTATAATCGTGTGCTTGTTTTTTTTTTTTTTTTTTTTTTTTTTTTTTTGGGGAACACAGTAAACTGAGGATACGGGTTTAGGATTGAGGAGTTTGGGGGTAGATAAATGTTATGCGGTTTTTCGTCGGTGAACTATCGTTCAGTTTTTCTAGGGCGCCTGGGCATAGCCCTAAACCAGCAAAACACTTTTTGCACTTATCGAATGTTAATCTAGCATTAAAAAGAATTAAGAAAGATGAATGAAAAGTCCTAAGATAAGCAATTGGAAAATCGAACGATAAGATGGCTTGGATGTGTTCATTATTGATGACGATGAAGACCCGTACAAAAATATACTTTCATGAGAGTAGCAGGAGCTGAGTACCGTGCTGGCGGTATGAACAAAGTCGCGACGCTGAATCAGGTGAGAAGTCGTAAGGCTGGTGCAGGTCGTAGGGAAGGATCGCTATTGGCTGCTAAGGAGTAGGTGATTGGGTACAGTGTGATCCACAGTGTGCTAGGGGAAGGGGACTCTTTTCATTGCCATACTAAGTTTGAAGTATGCCGAATGTAAGGGAAGGGGTAGGGAGGGATAAAGTTATTTGGCCCACTGTTATCTTGTAAAGTGAGATAAATAAGTAAAGCTATTATATATATAAATATTTCTTTAGTAAATAAATTATTATTAACTTACTTTGCAGCTATTGCACAAGTAGTAGAATAACTTGATTTCGCACTAAGTGAATTTAAGATCATACAACATTATATATATATATATATAATTATAATACGAAAACTTTTCATAAAGCATCTCCAAGGAAGACAAATTCAGTTTAAAACAATGAAAAAAAAATTTTTAGTCAGAATTTTAATAGTAATTTAAATTAGTATTTAAAAATACTAATTATTCTATTAAAATTTTGACTAAAAATAATTTGTAAATACTAATTTAAATTACTATTAATATTAAAATTCTGACTAAAAAAATTTTTTTTCATTCATGGTTTTAAATTGAATTTGTGTTCCTTGGAGATGGTATATGGAAAGTTTTTTTTATTATTATGAATTATTAGTTTATTACTTTGCAGCTTTAGCGTAAGTCATAGACTTTTTAATTCACATTTAATTTCTTTTATTTTGAATATATATATATATATATATTATTTTTTAATAATACGTGAAAGATTAGATGTATATCAATAAATGGTTAGTGAAGTTAGTTATTATTAGTATTATTGAGCTCTTCAAACATTAAGAATATTATATACATTTTTTCCATTACATTTTCTGCAGCTCTGATTTGATCGAGGTATTTATTAATTAAGTAAATCAGTTTCGAAAGTTGAATACCCAAAATAGGTTCGAATTCTTTTATGGCTTTAAAAAGTTCTAAAAATCCTAATGAGTGAATATTTGTGGGAGATTTAGTGTTTTTTATGTGTGAGACAGTGTTTGTTTGAGTGGATTGATCTTGGTTAGTGTTAGCGGTTTGTTGTATATCTTTTGGTGGTTTTTGAGTTTTGTTTGCGACTATTTCAGAATACAGTTTTCTTGGAGTTTGTGGTGTATTTGATTTTGGTTTGGGGAATTTTACACAACCATGGTATGACGTTGGATGTGAATTACTACAGTTTACACAGATTGGGTTTTCGATAAGTCCTTGGCAGAGTGAAGTTTTGTGTTCTCCGTCGTATTTCACCCAAAGTGCAGCAAGGAAACAATTTTCGGTGGAGTGGTACTATTTCTGGCTGTTATGGCATTGTGGTATGAGATTTTTGCTGTTGTTTTTTTCAACTTGAACTATGAATAATGAGTAGTGTGTGAGGTCGTAAATTTTGTCAATATCGGGTGTAGGAAGTAGTTGGACTTTGAATAGTGGCATGGTTGTCTGTTTTCGAAAAGCGCGCGAGCTGACGGGGAGGGGGGGGAAGATGCTAATTTCGATGTTGTTCAATAGTCAACTGTATTTTGTTTTCGGATTTCCATATAAAATTATGCAAAAGGTAATGATAAATTACATAATCTAATTCAGAATTTGGTGGGTTTAGATGTTGTTTTTCCACAATGCGAGTAACATACAAAAATATTCCGAAGTATTTAGTAAGACTCTTGAAATTACTTTAGTTGAATTCATATAATAAATTGTTTCTTCTTTATAATAACTATTTCAGGCTGCTAACCGCGAAAGCGTCTAGTATATCGGATATGATAAGACATCCACGAAAGAAAAGAATTTTTTTTAACTCAAAATAGCACTAATAATAATAATTGGCTTATTATATGCAATTTTTCAACCAAACAACATTGCAAATTTGCTAATCGGCGTAATAATTACTACAAAAATATAATTTTTATTCAAGGTTCCAGGAACTCAATTACTTAAAGAGTATTTTTAAAACGAAAACGATTACCAAGCACTCTAACATATTAACCTCTCTTAGCTCCTAATTACTCAGATACGCGTGCTTGCACCCTATAAAGTAAACACTAAGTATTTCTATTTGCCTCTTCTTAAACTCATAAATTAATACTTATACATCTAAAGAAGCTAAACCATTAGAGAATAGTTACAAATGAAACAAAGAATTGAACCTAATTATATTTTGTACGCCTGCTTGCTTTGTTTATACATCACTGACTACAAATTAACTCTTCTGAGAAATGGTTCCTTTGGTCAATTTAAATTATCTCGAATACTAGCTTTCTGATTCAAAAGAACACGGCATAGAGATTACTAACCTAGACACTGAATACCATCGAAAGGTTGTAGAATCTCAAACAATTCTTAGAATAGCAGTAATCTAATATCTGAATAGTCGGTTTAAGCAAAACTACCAATTATATATTTTCAAGAAGATATTTAGTAGCGAATAAAAAGTTGTAATTCCAGACGAGAAGCCGGAATCAGAGGTGGAAGAAATTTAGAAAAGGCACATTTTAGATGGCTGTCAAAAAAAACACTGTTTGACTTTAATATATCGGCAATTCAAATGGTTTTAAAAACTTTATTAAGACAGAGTTACTTGGATAAATTTTGAAAAAAAAAAAAAAAAAAAAAAAAAAAAAAAACCTTTTGTCTTCAGAGCCCTGAGTGTCATTATTTTCATTTTGCTTAGATAACATCTATGACCCAAAATGAAACCCAACTTAAAATAAATAAAAAAATGGATTATCTCACAAAAACGCGTAAAAGATGAATGATGAATCACACATACAAAATAAATAGATAAATAAAACTAGAAAAAACCTGATATGTTTCAAATTTCAGCATTCGCCCAGAACGGCTCTTTTAAAATTTAACACAGTTTATTACCAGAGATTATCGATACAAATCGAACATTTTATAAGATACTAGATGAATATACATTGAGACTAAAATGAGAACGTTACATATCTTCTGTATTTTTAAAAAATAAAAAAATATGCAACGTTAGAATGAATTAAAGGCATTTTTATTTAAATTAATCTGATTCAAAAGTAAAAAGAATTCTTAAAAACCGCATTTATTGCTTTCAAATAGCTTAGTTTGCGCACCAGTAGCAGAGAGATTAAATTTAAAAGGTAAATAAATATCTTACATTTTGCCGATTGATAACAGACTCGAATGAAAAGTGAAACAACGCATTAAATTGAAACAAAGCAAAACGAGTCTCGAGAGTAATAGCCCTTTTGAACTAATAAATAAATAAATAAAAAGTTTTTATTTAGAACCAAGCATAAGAGGATTAATGAACAAAAAGGAGAAAGTAACTTGTTACGTAGCTTAATGGGAAAAAGATATTAAATAATTCTCTTAACAAATTTCCTCTACAATTTTACATCACAAATACTAAAAGCCAGGGTTATCGTTGATAAGTTTATAAAGATAATGGCTTATATAGATATAAAGATAAATGGGCTACAAGAGCCAGAACGTTAAAGTCGTTGGTAGGTTAGTCCGGGATTTGAATCCCGGTGAACATGTAGGCTGCATAGGCCTTTTCGTGTACGGAATGTGATGTATAACGAGGATATGAGTGTATTTAGTGTAACGAATGCCATGTGTCACGAGTATACGACCCAGTTTCCCTCAGAACGTCCTCCACGAAGGCATCCATTCCCTTGAGCAGATAGCCCTTGGTGCTTTGCTATTATTAAATAAATTAAACAATATACTTTTGACAATGAAATTCGATTATTCGATTTCGTCATTTAGGCGCCCACTATTCGTAATATAAATCTGTATATGAATTTTGTAAAGAGAATTATTTAATCTCTTGCTTACTACATGATTTATTATTTTTATCCTTTCATTTCATTGAGAATTGAGGAATCAACTTTTTAAAAACAAAATTGGGAAATAAGTTTTTTTTTTTTTTTTTTTTAAATCTTCAAAGAACCCATTAAAAGTTTTATATTTACTATAAATATATGTCAAAATATAAAAATTAATAAAATAAAAATAAATAAACAGAAACAAAACTGTATAATTGTTTTCAAGAGATCAGTAACAGACATAGAAAAGTCCATGAATCGTATAATATCGGTCCGAAAGCTAATCAAAAATCCCAGCTTCATGAAGAGGATTATTGCTAAAGTAGTTGGTCTGATCTATCCTATATAAAATCCATAATTAATGCAGTTTAAAGAACTTCTCATAGGGTACATTTTTAAACATATACAGTAAATAATTTATCAGAAAAGAATGTTTAAGTTGGGAAGGACAAATAGAAAATAAATAATTATAATTACACGGCAGCCTGGAGGCGGGACGGGGGTGAAAACCGCTTGGGACTGGTCAGTTTTCTTTGGCACAAAAGGGGTCTCAGCATGGCAAAATGTTGGGGACCACTGCCTCAAATTACACCTCCAGTCCTGCAATCGGAATTACAAATTCAATTAAAATCAGATTTAGCGATCACTATTTATAGGGGCGAGAAAGCAGAAGAATCAAGAAAAGATTGAAAATATAGCATTAAAAAAGTTCATCATATTTATTTAATGAATATATGAGACACCTATAATAAATATCAATACTGAAGAAAAAGATTTTAAATTAACTACCGATTTCTGTTTTAAATTCAGTAATAACGTTTTCGTCTTTCTTCACAACTCAACCCCACTCTACAAGTAAGCAAATTTAATTAATATCTAGATAGGAATGTCAAGCTATGGTATTTCTGAAATCTTCAGTCCTGCGCTAATTTTGTTAGCATCATTAGTTGGAAATCGGATGTCGACACTGCGATAAGTCAATTTAATTTGTTAGCATTATGTTAATTAATTTGTGTCAATTCTTAAATTATTGTGACTGATATTCGAATGTGTTAGTGTTCAAATTTGAGTACTTATTACCGAGTTCCATAATTACTACTGTAGTCTTTAGAAGTTGTTAAGTTTTAGTTCATTTTTTTAATCTCTGTCTACAATTTATAGATTTTTAATAGTTACGTTAATTGATTTCGTTTCCTGCCATACTGAATCCATACATTAAAATTTAGATATTTTTTTGTATAAATACTGTATAAACAACAACCACAATTGCTTTTTAATTGAAAATTCTCCAGAATGAACATAGCGTGTCATCAATCATTTTCTCCAACAATATAAGCGGTTGCAGTTTGATTCCACAGTTTGACCATGAACTGAAGTTATTCTGTTGCAGTAAAATTACGTTTTAATCGTTCAACGATTGGAAAATGAAGTTATAAGGACTTTCTCTATTAAGTGAGATATATATTAAAAAAAGATTCGCTACGAAGAAAGTAATCCAGAAATGATTTACGGAAAGATTTCGTTATGATTTCGATTTATGAACAAACCGCTTCGTCCCCGCAGACGACTTCTGGAACGATCGTCACCTGATGTCACAGAATTCCAACCGATTCTCATTCTGCAGATGGCTAAGTCACTGTAAAAACGTCTGTGCACCAATAAAAGTGACATTCGGCAAAGAAACCAGACGATAGTTAAGATAACCTGACATTTTCCAGACAAGTTATAGTTAAGAAAGAAGCAAAAGCCTCTTAGAATGACTTTCAATAAACAACGGTACGCATCAAAATGCTGCAACACATACAGTCTTAAACATCGAAAAAACATAACAAGCCAATGGCGATGACGATGAACTACCAACACTCGAAAGCGCAATGGGAAAATGCACACCTGCGGTAATTTTTTGCGCGAACGTTTCTTTCCATCTCGAAAACACACAAGCACGCTCCAATTTTCTATACAACACGCAAACCGCAACCGTGATTCGAAAGAAATTCGAAACGTGCTTTTTTCGGCGATGTATATCTAGCAGTCGCATCTTTACTCATATATATATAAAGATTGTACTTCGTTTTCTGTTCTTCTTTTCTTCTTCCGAAAGCCCTCTGTTAGATTCTGATAACTGCACGCCATCGGGAAGTTTTAAAACACGAAATGTTCTTTTATAAGCAGCCTAAACACATGTTATATCATATACGTTGAGGAGAAGATAAAAAGAGATTACATTAATCGCTGCAAATGGAAAACAAATTACAAATTGTTTAAATATAAACAAAGCGTTCGTTTTTAACTCTGCCCACTTTCCCAGCTGAGAAAAATAAGCAAGTTTAAAAAAAAGTCGCTATCTGATCTTTCAGGTGCAGTTTGATACGTGAAAGGTATTCTTACGAAGTACCACCCTTCTATAGTAAAACGTGCAAATCCATCAAAATATCCAATTCGAATTCTTTCACAATAAAAAGTGTTTACTGGTATCTTTGCATAGCATGTAAACTTTCAAAAATGGAAATTTAATTATTCTTACCATGAGTAACAGTTACTGGTCCATATACACTATAAACAAGGTTAAATTAAATTCAATGTATATGGCACAACACACGAGGGCTAGCTGCCCGAGATAAGAGGTGCGTTTTTTTTTTTATTTAAAGAAAAATAAATCCTCGTGCACCACAAAGTATCACACGAAAGAGGTGCCTTTATGATGGATTTTTTTAATCATTAAAATTTCCAAATCTTCTTATAATACTACTAATTAATTTGCCACCCAGACGGTATAGCAGATAGTGAGGCAGACTGCCGTATCGATGGGCCCGGGTTCGAATCCCAGAGAAGGCATGGATGTTTGTAAGTTTGTAGTATCTGCGTGGCAAGGGAACATTCAAAACACAAAGTGAGCCGGAAGTTCTCTCCAGTGGTTGGTGGTACGAGAAGAGGTATGAGAGACCCTCGGAACGCCTCCCGGGGTATTTTCCCTGAATACTGAGGCGCAGCTGCTCAGTTAGTGTGGTAGGACTATAGCTGTACAACCCTATAGTAAAATTCCTGTGTCTCATCCACTTGTGCCTGTAATAATTAATTTATGGCAAAAGTATTCATTCCATGTAAAAATACTCCGGAGGTCGCCAGTTTGTTGAAGTCAGACGTGATAATAACAATAATAAATTTTATTAACTTTTGCCGCAGGGCACCTGTTATTATTATTATTATTATTATTATTATTATTATTATTATTATTATACATCAGAGAACAGGGGCTCCGTTGGCTATTATATTTAATGAAGCTAATAATTTACATCTATGGCATTATAAATAAAAATTTGGTAAACAACGTATCGCGTCAGAGAGACCACCATGCCAATGTTAACATACTTTTTTTTTTACACGCAAGGAAATTAGTAAGCGCACCTTTGAGAAACATGGAAAATAGAGATTCTGAAAAGGCACTTTTAACCCCTTAACCTACACGATATCTGCCAATTGCGCGAGCTATAGTAAACAAGAAAGTCGGTCGCGCGCAGTGCTATTCATTTGTTCAACTGTGTACCCGAACTGGTGCGAAACGTATACTTTTCGTGATATATATATTTCAGTGTAACGAAAGAAACTGTGAAATAATAAACAATGTTTAGGTAAAAATAGTAATTTTAAGACGTCTAGGGTGTAATCATAATCAATTCATCAGTTGGCAAAAATAATTGCATGATGGGTATAAGAGTTTTTTAATTCTTTATACGAAATTATATTTGAAACGTGTGAACGTAACGAAGCTTTACGAGGAACTAAAGTAAAAGATCATCCAGTTTCGTCAGAAACAAATCAAAAAAAAAAAAAAAAAAAAAAAAAAAATACCGACGTTACAATCAAAAGAAAAATATTCGATATAGAATAACTCCAATAACTTGTTCTAATAATATTAAGCGGTATTTTATGCACAACAAATTCACCACCAAGAGTCAGACTGGTGGATTTTGTTTATGACACAAATTCTTTACTACGAGTCAGACTCGTGGTTATAAGCCAAAGGGTTAAACCAACTAACTAATCGCAGAAAGAAACATTCGATCTTTATTAGTCACGATATGCAAAGAGATATAAATAATTGTATCTGTAAGACAGTGCACAAAAGACACAGATGAGTGATCACAAAAAACACTGGAGAGAAGACGAAAAACATATTTCTAACTCTACAGTTGATTTAAAATGTTCTTTTCAGGCGTAAAACCGGAATTTGAGGAATAACAAGCATTACCCCTTTTAACTCCTTGCACGGAGTTGCAAGTATTGTAATCGCCAAAAATTTCGGTTACCATATTTTAACATTATTAAATTATTATTGTACATTATTAAATTATATGTACATTTTGACCATACCGAATCCACTTGGAAGATTCTTTTATGCGACATCTGTACGTACGGACAGAATAAAGGACTATTATTTTTTTCAAAACCTATTTTTATAGACAAAATAGCAAAATTTATAAACAAAATAGTAAAAAATTTAGAACCTAATTCACAAAGACATGAAAGAAATGAAATACAAAAGCAGTAAAATTCCACAATTTCCAAATAAAAATTAAATAAATAAAAAAAAAAAAAAAAAAAAAAAATGTTTACAAACCAGAATTATTCCCCAAAAGAACAGTAATATATAAAATAGGAAGAGAAATACAATTTAAATCTGATTCAACGGTTATCAAGACGAAGTTAATATGATCAGATTCAAGTGAATCCCTCCTCCCAGGAAAATCACTGCGTTTCTGTTCATCCAAAATTAGTCTATGACCAATCTTAAATTATCTAATTATAATAGTTCCTACGAAAATTCTGAACGCCTCCGTTGAATCAAATTTTAATTGTATATCTTTTGCTATTTTATATATTTCGGTTGTTTTGGGGAATTTTTGTGGTTTGAAAACACTTAGTTGATACATTTTTATTGGGAAATTTTGGGATTTTACTGTTTTTGAATTTCATTTCTTTCATGCCTTTGTGAATTAGGTTCTAAATTTCTTACTATTTTCTCTCTATATATATATATGTAGACAAAATAGTAAGAAATTTAGAACCAAAACCACAAACACAAGAAAGAAATAAAATTTAAAAATCATTAAATTTCCCATTAATAAATGTAAAAAAAATATATAAACAAAAAAATTAAATATAAAAGTTTGAAAGATTTCAGATTTTAAATTACATCCAAAGAAGCGTTTTTTTTTTAGCATTTTGTGTGTTACCTTTATTTATTAAATATTACGTTCTTCGCATTTAAACCATAAAATTCTGTTCAAGAAGAGCAATATCGCAAAACAATTTTAAACTGAGCATATCTTTAGAATTTCCTATACGTAGTCTCACGCACTGGAGATAAAAATGGTTTTTTTTTTTTTTTTTTTTTTTTTTTTTTTTTTCTGTACAACGTTGTCATTGTTCGCTTTGAAATCCTTGAGTTTGTTAATCAAAAATTCGTTAAGTTTTACAAAATATAAAATCTATAATAAAACAAATTCCAGATTTCAAATTTGGGCTTCCAGATGCCCATATTCGCAGTAGGATTACGTCATTCCAAATTGGGTGGTTCTAGGTACCGTTGTTTTACCACATTGCGAGAAACATACATACATTTATGCAGATACTTCATTATTTAATTTCTTCAAATGTAATACAGGGCGATAATAGTTAATGGTTTTATGTCTGAAAAGGGAAACGGACATTCAGAGTGATTCGACACAAAATCGCAAGACAAAAATAATAGTCCCTCAACCATCAACTTAGTGTTTTTAAACCAGAAGGAAAAACAGAATAAATCCCGAAAATTCATATAATAGGAAAAGGAATACAATTAAAATTCAGAATTTCGGATGAACTATTATAATTAAATAATAACACAGTAACAGCGGTTTTCTTGGGAAGAGGAATTCAACTGAATCTGATCTTCCCCCTCTTGTAACGTAATATTGGGATATTTAACTTTTGACAAATAACCAAATCTAACTTTTAATGCGGTCTCCAGGTTATATTTTAGAAGTTTTATACACGACATAAATTGACAGTTATATTTCATTTAAAATTTTGGAACAGTGGACGTCATTTTGAACATACTCCGAGAGGTCAATTAATTAAGTTAGAATAATTCCAGGAAATAAGTTTAAATGAAGTGCAGCCGACACACACAAAAAAAGTGTATAATTTAATATGCCGACAAGGAAATTAGTGTGATGCCCTCATCAGATTTTTTTATATAAACCAAAGTATAAAAGAAATTCTACTTCAATGGCAACAATAATGTTGACTTTCGTTTTTTTGCAACAAAATCTTTGCGTGTTATTTTTACATGAACACCGCTGTAGTGTTAAGTATAGATAGATAGCTACGTATGAATGTTTGCAGATGCAGGTTTATTATTATGAACTTGATTTAAATAAATAAATAAATAAATAAAAGGGAGGAACGGATTTTTACTGCTATTTTTCTGTCTTTGATTAATTACTAGAGACTTCTTTGACTCGCTTTTTTCCCCCGGTGTTTAAAAAATAAATCTTTAAATAAAAATAAATATGAAAAATTAATAACAAAAGAGAGAGAGAAAAAGAAATACACGTTTTCCTGATTTAATTTGATTTTCTCTGTTATGCATGAGATTATTTTTCTGTTTTTTCCCTCAAAAACAAACTGGATACTACATAATGTTTTATGACAACATAAAAAGGGGAAAAGCATCCTGTAGGCGGCGTATGCAATGAACAGAACGTAAATGTTTCCCGCATCATCGTTTTGGCGAGGACATTTACCTTGGGGCGGATAAGCAATCATTTTTATGAAAAAATTCACGTGGCGCGTGAAATCGATTTTGCGGACGAGGACTGGTTCCCTTTCGTAACTTTTCTAAAGAACTAATTCCAGACGACGATAAACATGGCAAAAACTGTTTTTGCCTTAGCCCCTGCCTTGCTGAAATTATAAAGCAGAACGTTAATAGCATGACAAAATACTTAACTCAAGAAAGGGCGTATTCAAATGATTCTTGGGAGAAAAAAAGAAAAAAAGCAGATATACAATAGATGACCACCTGGGTTGTTTTTGAAATAAAACTTCTGTATTCTATCCAAGACCTTCACGAAATCTTTACGGTCTTTGGCCACAGGATTCAAACTGTAAGGTAACACTAACTTCATGATTATAAAACAGGAAGAAGAAGCTCGTGAAATTGATGAATGAATAATTTAATTTTTTAATGTTACAATAACAAGAAAACAGCTGCGTTACGCCCTATTTTTTTTTAAAAAAAATTAAATGTTTAGCCCTAACATGATTTTATATAGCATTTAGAAAAGAATAAGTTTTTCCTAGTTTGCATTTAGAAAATAATATTTCAAATAAAAAAACAATTCTTATGAACTATCACTTTGGTTATGAAGGACCTGATACAAATTTTACAAATGATGGAAGGGAAATCTCCTTGCAAATCTCCTGACTTATGCTGTCCACTGAAGTTGTATTTCGTAGTTCGAATTCCGGCGAGGGGACTTTTTTTTCGCATTTCCTGTACTGAAAAGCGTAACACAGCAGACGTCGCTTAAAGTGATCGCAAGTAATGCTATCATTCGAGTTCTGTTAGCGGATTGCCGAAGTTTCGACCGTTTGAACACGAAAACACGGAAAATACATCGCTTATTGGAATCAACAAATCGGTTAACATTATTAAAGCATTATCTAAAATTTACTGAATTAAAGTGCCAAAAAGGTTCAAATAGTTTATAAAAATTACCAAGTGTTAGAAAAGTATTGCCAAACGGCTTGTTTTCGATTTTAGTCAACTATTTAAAATTAGGCAAAGAAGAAAGTTTAGCTTAGGTTTTAAATAAGGTCTATCGATTTTGAGGATGTTCAAATACAGGTCCCTCTTTTTCAGGAGCAAAAAAATGTCTTCTGTAAATACCGCAAACAATGAAGTCGATTCTCTCACTTTGCTTCACATGCAAGGCATCGATGATCATTCTTAGTTTCGTCGCTCAAATTCTAAAATTTAAAAGGTATGATTTATCATATTGTAACTGGTAAAAAGTTTAATTTACGATGTTTTACAAATTTATTTACGCGAATGCTAGAAATCGCTAATAACAACTCGTGCAACAATTACTAATCAAAGAACGTCATTCACAGATTAAACAGAAATCAAATAGATACCAGAACCAGGTTAGGGAAAGTAAAATCTATGGCACCAAACTAACAAATTTTCATCTGAATCCAGAGAGATTTTCTCTTTTTATTTCAAATCGGAAAAGCAAAATCAGCCCACTTGCTTCAACGAACGATTCAATTAAACTTCAGCCAACTTTTTCGTTCCTTCTGTGTAACAGCCGATCAACGTTCATCGACATTCAAACCAAGCGAAAGAGCATCTGATCTTTACGCCTTTTCGGCAAAACTTAAAAGCCACCAAAATCGCAGGCGTTTATAGTCGCATGACCGAACTTTGGAAAACAGTGGACCGGAAAATGACAAGTAACACGTTTCAAAGAAGAAACAAGAGCGACGGATAATTCTCCTGCACACCTTATTGGGCGGTGGATATAAAAGAAAAATGTCCTGTGAGGGTGATGAGAAAATAGCCCTACCATAAAACGGATTAATGGTCGCCTTGAGAAGGGACATATTTTATGGGGAAAGTCCTTCTCGGATGGCATTACCGCGGTGAGTAACGAAGAGTGGCTTCCTACGTTGTTAGAAAGAAATTCAGCGGAGTGTCCATTGTCCCCGAATTTATTTTTCCGGAGAAATATATCGATTTTTTTCTACAGATTCAGTGGAATACGGTATTTCCTAGCGCAGCTTTTGTCCGGTTTGCAAATGTTAATCAAAATGCTCAAAAATATATTTACAAAAACATCCCTAAGATTTCCTAGACTGCTTTGGTTTCTGAAGAGGTGTTCGCTTTACAGAACATCGGTCACGCTCAATATCATTACTATTGAATTTTATTTTCATAAATACCAATCAGTTTCAGAGTTGGATATCTTAAACAGCTAGTTGCTGTGCAAGTTTTTATTCTAATAATGCAGCCTTCATAAGATGATCATCCACGATTCCAAAAGATTTAGGACTTCCGTTGAGATGCTGGTCTTAGAGGATATATTTGTCGATGATGATAATTAATTACTGTTATTTAATTACGTTTTTCAGAAATAAAGATCACTTTCAGAGGTAACGGGTACTTAGGGTGACGGTTGTCTTGAGACGTATTCAATGTACACTGTAACCTCGAGATACGAGCACCTCTATATACGAGAAATTCGAAATACGAGAAAAGTATGAGCGAAAAATTCGTCTCTAAATACGAGCTGAGCAATGAGCAGGCTGTTGGTATGCGTTGCGCTATTTCCCTATCCGGCTCGACACGGGGAAGAAAAATTTAAAGGATTTCACAAGTTAACTACTTTAAAGGGCCTTAATGGTATAACATTTTAGAAATATTTATTTAAACAGAATACTATTGCTTTTATAAAATTACGATACAAAAAAGAGTTATCCAGTTTTCCACTAGTCCTAATTTTACTCCTGCACACTAAATATAATTTCTTCGGAACTTCAGATTTAAGAGACCTGGAATTGGTAAAATTCGTCCTACTTAAAAAAATCATGGAAACTATTATTATGTAATCTATTAATGTAAAAATTTTGAAAAAAAAAAAAAAAAAAAAAAGACAATAGGCAAACATACTGTTGCGTTCTACGGATTCGCGTATTTGGAGTAATTGATGACAACACTTGATGAAGAATCAGAACATAATTTATTCGCCAGTTAGCAATATTACACAGGGCAGTTCCTAAGACACGTTTACACTCGTCGAAAAGTTACAACAAACACGCTAAAACACTCAACAACACAGCCTTCAAGCTATAACGGTAACAACTTCACGGCAAAGCACTAAAGAACAGCTCCCGACTCGGTCCATCGCCCTCAAGCTAATCTCTTTCAATATATTACTTTCTCCCCGCACAGGCAGAAATATATAGCCTTAACCTACCTTTGAGAGTATTCTTGAGAAAACCGCTAAAAATGCATTTTAGAATGTTCTCACTCCGTCTGTGACATATCGTCAATTTCGCCGCCAAATGGGCGATTTTGCGCCAAATATAGCAACATCGCATTTACCTGCCACTCTCTGGCCACCGAAGCCCGCCGTTGACTCACACTGCTTAACCGGCGGACTTCTTTCTCCGCTCCGCTGAGCTTCGTTTTCGACCCGCTTTGCGGGCCAGGTATCTCACCGGGCAGCCGCTGGGATTTTGCAAGATTATTGCCTGTTAACAATCGGCGCAATGGATGAATAAATGAGCCATTGACTCCAGTTTATGAAAATTCAAAACACAACAATTAAACATTTATTTAAAAGACGAGTCAGAGTTTCTTTCCACATACTGAGCTGATCAAAACATTAATCAAGTACTGTCTGCGCATATAGCCATCTTTAAAATTCTTTACAGACACAAGGGCTATTTGCTTGGAGACGGATGCCTTCGTGGAGGAATTCATAAGGGAAACCGGTTCGTCTTCACTTTACATATAAGAAAAGTCACGAAAAACATTCACGAAGTCAGTCTACTAGCCTGGGTTCGAACCTCAATCCAGCTACCAATATTCAGCCGTCTTGACCACACGGCCCGAAATTACACGGGCGCAGCCTCTGAATTTCAAAATACTAAATATAAGTGCAGGATGTGCATATTACGCAGAAGATGCAATGGTTACCATGTAATACAAATACTAGATATATACAATATTCAAGATATATAAATACATAAACATTGTTACTACTAATACCAATACTAAATGCAAATGTAGAAAAATGAATTCAACTTCGAGTAATTTCCCACACGAGGCATGTTTTCTGGCACTATCATCTATTTCAGCATTTAACTTCTTGCCGAGTAACCCTGTTATGTTTCAGGTTCTGAAACCATTACGGCAAGAAGCTTGTGCTTGGTTGTTAGTGATACTGACTTCCGTACCCGGGTTCGAAACCCGGAGTAGACATGGACGTTCGTAAGCGTATAGTGCCTATGCGGCAAGGGTCACTCAAAATACACGCCAGCAGGAATCCTATCGAAGGCTAATGGTAGGAAGAGAGGTGTGGCCGACTCTTGTGCGGGCCCCCTCTCGCGAGTTGTACTCCATTAAAACAGGAGTTGAAGTTTAACAGTTAGTTATACCTGTGGCACTACAAATGCGCCTACCCTAGCTTCTACCAGCACCTGTGACACTTACAAAGTTTTAGATAATTTTTACATGTTTTATTTCATTTTTTAGAAAAATAATGTGGCAACATACTGATCCGAAATGATATTATTTTAAATCAAATATAGTCCTTAAAACATAAATCTTATTTCTAAGTTGACTTAGATCAGGTTAGGTTATTATAGTAAACGGTATGGTTATTTATTATTCGACGGTTATCTTCCTTAGGAAAAGTGGCCCTATGGAGGAAAGCTAAGTTTTCAAAGCTAAGTGGCTGGTATTTAAGTTAACATAT
The DNA here is from genome assembly GCF_044657685.1 of Stegodyphus dumicola. Taxonomy (NCBI): domain Eukaryota; kingdom Metazoa; phylum Arthropoda; class Arachnida; order Araneae; family Eresidae; genus Stegodyphus; species Stegodyphus dumicola. The sequence continues at coordinate 119,761,287 of NC_140777.1, read as the reverse complement.
TGTCGTGCAGCGCGCACCTCTGCTATATTACAAGTAGTAAATTCAGTTACGCAGTCTACCAACAGCAGATTGTACGCGTAGATGTTTCGAGGTAGAACAACGAGCAGTGTATTTTGGAAGCTCGGAGGAACTAACTTTCGTTTTCAGATTCATTGAAAAGTTCATGGGGAATTTCAAGCTAAATTTGTAATATCTGCATATTGAAAACCTTCATGTAAGCTTGTAAATAAAATTTAGTTGCTCTGTTGTTGGAAAAAAAAAAAAAAAAGCTCAATTCGTACCACGCCCCAAAGATGCTACGATCAATATGCGCAAACACTATGCTATAGCTAATCTTCATTCACCAAAAACACAACTTGGGAAGTAAAACCACAGCTGAGTCATGGAGAAATTTTTTCTTCGCCTTTTCTAATATAAATTAGAAAATGAAAAGAGAAAAAACAATGTATGTGGCGTGGACGCACTCATCTAATCAATGCTTACGTTTATAAAGTGTTGCTATACTATTTTTGACATTCTCTACACAAATTATATTTGGGATGCAACTGATGAAGATCCGAATTTGCTTCACCTGTAAAAATTGTCTTTGCTTGGAGTTGTAAAAAAGCTTCAAAATCTTTTATTCTTTTTTACTTCCTTGTACGAAGTAAAAAGGGAGTACTGTAATCGCGAAAAGCTTCAGACAGCATATTTCAACGAAAATATCCACTTTGACCGCTTTCGAATGCAATTTAACGATGTTTTTGCGCGATATCTGTACGTAAGGACAGAATAAAAGACTCTTTTCCTCCAAAAAAACTAAAAACCTGATTTAAAATGAATTCTGAAGAGAATTTTTCGTGGCGTCTGTACGAACGTATGTACGTACGTGCGTACGTACGTATCTCGCATAACTCAAAAACGAGTAGCCTCAGAACGTTGAAATTTTGTATATAGGACTGCTATAACATGTAGATGTGCACCTCGTATTTTGGTTGCAATCGGCCGCACCAAACGTATATAAATATATTTATATATATATCCACTCTGTTACCCGGCTCAGTGATCTCAGTTTCTTTACTCTTATATGTTTGTAAATTGTACATTTTTTGCTTTAGAAATGATTGAATTATGTTGTTCTTATCTTCCAGTTGAGCTTTTTATCCTTTAATAAATCTGTATGCAATATTTTTAGAAATATCAACAATTTAAAATTTTTAAGTTGTTTAAGTGCCGCTAAGCCTAATAATTTTTTTGATGGCGGCCATTGATTGTTTACATTTGAAACAGCATTATAGCGGATTTGTTGCCAATCTAGAGAAACTTAGCTTCGCAACAACAAAGATAACGCCTTCATTTATTATTTAAATCATGCTTAATCCTTTCTGAAATTTTTTCGAGGAAATAAGCGTTTAAGATTTACTTCGTAATTTTTAATATAGATATTTTGAGTTTTATGTATTTTTGCCTTCTCGCGAAGTGAGAACTGAATTAATTCAATGAGAAATACTCAATCGTCTGTGAAAAACTGTTTTTTTTTTTTTTGTTTTGTTTTGTTCGCTTAATTTTTTTTATACATAGTTCTAGCTTTATTATAGTATTTGAATAGAACATGTGGCAACGATTAGATAATTATTTAAATGATATACAATTTGTGCATTCTGAGTTATAATATGAAGGAAATATAATACTGTTAAGTAAACCTAGCACCAGAGTGTCGCTATAGTAAACAAAGTGAATTTTAAAGAATGCATTTATTCTATTGTGGTTTATGCGCTGTCGGCGAAGTAGGTTTAATTCAATCTAATAAGTTTAAATAAGATGCAAGAAAAAATGCGTATAATTTAATATTCCGTACAAGGATGTCATGTGGTGTACACATCAGATTTTTTTTTTTTACTACTCGGGCATGTCTATTCACAAAATTTACACAAACTGACGCCCCAAAATACTAATTCGGTATCTGGAAACACTGGAAAATATCAAAATATTCAATATATTTATTCTTTGTTTCGGAGCCGAGAGCGGCAACGATTTGTAAAGCGATTTTATATAGAATCCTAAGTTTAAAGACTGTTATTATGGAAAGCGGGCAAGATGTTAATTTTGCATACTTAAAACTAGGAATTTTAAGATTGCAATTATATAATCAATAGGATATTACAAGCCTTATTAGTGTGACCTTATTTTATGATTTGCCTTCTGCAAACTGTTTTGATGTTACTTCTAAGATATTAAGAGATGAATGAGTTTTAAGGCGGGAGCTGCCTATTTTAGATATTTTTTTACTTGAATTATTATTAGCCCAAAAAGGCTATTGGAATTTTGCTCTTAAATTGCATATGGTGTAAAAACGAAAAAAAAAAAAAAAAAAAATACTTAATAATAGTTAAAAAAAAAAAAAAAAAAGGAGGGTAGAAGAAGAGACCTCCAGGATCGTGTTGGTAGACTCCTTGCTCAGCAAACGTAAAAAACTTTAACAAACAATTTTAGGCGATCGCTAAAATCTGAAATCCGGAACGTTTCACATTCCCCCCCCCTTATTCGTTGTTTTTTAGTTATGATGTTCAGCGTTTAGCATTGACATCAGATTTTGGGTTAATATGATACAAAAGGGACAAGAAAAAAAAAAAAAAAAAAGACGAGGAGAGAGGAATTTTACGCGCTCGCTTATTCGATTTAATAGAAAATTGGGGAGCTTACTGTGAACCTCTAAAACAATTAATTAAGGAAATAAAAAATTACCATTTCTTTAGAAGAAATGTTAAAAAATCAAAATTAATTATTCACTACGTAACTGTGACGTAACAACGACTGCGTAACGAAGCAGCAGCTGCAAACCAAAGGGAACTGCCCGAAAACATTTAGATAAGACAAAAGAGGGCACGTTATTCTCATTTCTGTCAGCGAAAAGAATCCGAAATACACAATAATGATCATCATTAGCTTTATCAATATCTTTGCCAATTTGTACTAATCAACGTCGATATCGGACCGAACAATAATGAATACACAGACAAGACACAATTAAACTAAAATGTTTCGGCAAATTCAGCCTAGTTAAAAAGAGAAAGAATACACAATATACATTTCGATCGATGATAGACAGCTTTTGCTTCGGGTTCTATTACTATTCCATTTCACGTAAATAAGCACGCGACGTGATGTGAATTCATTTCACTGAAGATAAATAAAATCTCTACCAAAATATAACATTCACAGCAACTTTCCATGAGTTTACCTATCTGAATATTTTTTTTCTTTTTAACATCCAATTATGCTCATCAGCCAATTCCAGAATTCCGCAATAACGAACAGCAATTAATTCTTAGTTTCCGTATTTTTAATTATTTTCTGCTAGTACAAGAGATGAATATTTCCGACACTGCCTCAATTTCTCTATCGATATTAGATGGGGCAACTCTGAACTAGGTTCCGTGAAGGTGTTTAAAGATGTACTACCCGCTTGAATCCCTCCGCTAAACCTAGCGATTCAGCGAGAATACTTAACAGTATACTGCACCACACAACAAGATGTTACGATTTAATAAAACTAGAAGAATAAAATTCTAGGAGAAATAGGGTACATCTAGACGACACAGAATCCCATAGCAATGTAGGGTTGGAAATGCAATCCTAACGAGATAGAGGGAGATATTGGGGGCTGTCGCGGGAAAACCGACGACAGTCACCCCAGAGGTGTTACGGTGGAAAATATGAATACATCCTGATCGCAAATTAACATTTCAATAAGTAAGTCATAAGTTTAAAGTAAGTCCTGACGACGTTTCCAGATAGTGAAGTTGCCCGAAGTTTACGACGTGGACACAGCATTGAATCTCGGACGTTTTGAAATACGCAGTGTAGTTGCGTAGTACATTATTTGGTTGATTATCCAGAGAAAAAAATGCATTTAAATTCGAAAATTTTAATAGACTTACGCTCATTTCTTCTGTTGGAAAATGAGTGAAACTTCGATCATCTTGTAGAAGAACACAATAATAAGGTTTCCAACTAATTGGCTGCGATTTGCAGTGGCGCCATCTGTTATTTTTGAGACGTCCTACCAGAGCTTCTTTGTCTGTAAAAAAACAAAACAGTCATTTAAAGCATAACAAATACCTCTAAATATATTTACTTTATTTTAAAAAAATTAATAAATTTACATAAAAAGTATTAATGCACATGATCTTAAAAATAATTCAATTCATATCAACGTAAATCAATAATATTATAAACTAAGAATTCTTTCTAGAATTTAATAGCAAGAAAAACATGATTTTAAGAAAACTTTACATTAGAATTAATCCCGCATTTTCGAATAAGCATATGTGCGAAATTAAATGTTAAAAATATTTGTTTGGGAGGTTTCATTACCAGATCTTTTTCATCAAATAAAATGATAAAATAATGCAATTATTTATCTTGCCACATTTTTTTGTTCAAATGCCAACTAGATGTGCAAGAAAAATAGTTGAAAGTTAGATTTATTCATTTTCCTCCATTTATCTGAATGGCTAGGATGAATTAATACCTGCAACAAAATAGATATTCATACCTTCAAATTCTTTGTATATTTGAATTGTAATATAAATGTAACAATTGCAGACGTTATGAAAAAAAAAAAAAACTACAACCTGAAATGAATACATAACTTCTCTCGACGCATTATAAAATACAATTACAATTTTGTGTTGGTAGAAACGTATGGTTTTGAGCTTGTAAGTAAAATATAACCAATGTAAGTTCATAAACAACTTTAAATTTTTATGTATGCGCAAAACATATTATTAGAAATATTAATTTTCATTTTTTACCCTTATTATTTTAGATTTATCATTTCGGAAAATTAGTTAGCAAAATATCTTCAAGAGCATGTAAACGAAAAATCTTAATGCTTTTTTTTTTCCTAATAAAATATGGAATATAACGATTTAATTGGCTTTGCGGCTGGAATCAAATTAGAAATAATATTTAGTTTTCAAACCATAAATACTTAAATATGAATTTTAAAATCTTGAATAAACTCGAAAAATAAGCTCAAAAATTTAATAAAGAAATTTTTTCTTAATATATTTGTGTAAAATAATTTTATGTATTAAAACAAAATGTGTTTAAAACATCCTAATCCATTTTCTTCGCTTATTTTTTAACATTAAAAATCCTAAAACGATACATTAGTAAATATTGCAATGAAACTTTCGTTAATATGTATTTTTATTTGATATTATCTTTACCTTAACCATAAAATCTAACAAGAAGTATAATAACGTACATTTTTAAATCTGTGAATTTCCTGTGTAACACAAAATTAAGGATAAAAACAAATAATAAATACATTCATTATTTTTTAAAAGTAGGTATGGGAGTGGTTTCCTTTTGTTCACGCAAGTGTTAATAAAGTACTCTCAACTGAAAAATATTTTAAAACAAAAATTACAATCCTTTTCATCCTTTTCTTAAATCTTGTACAGATATAAATAAATAAATAAATAAATAAATAAATAAATAAATAAATAAATAAATAAATAAAAAAAAGGCTTAATTTCTGAAATTAGAAGTGCCGGAACCCTACGGAAGACCGTCAGCAAAGAGGAACAAAAGTAAGTAAATAAATAAATAAATGACTATTAAAATCATTCATAATTTAAAAATTAAATATTTAGTTATTACCAAATTAATTAATCACTATTTAATTAATATATTTATTGAATATTAAATAATTAAAAATAAATTAATTATTATTAAAATAGTTAAATAATAAAAATTAAATAAAATATAAAGAAATAAATTAAAATTTAATAAGCGATTTGTAATATAATTTTATTGCAAAAAATAAAATTTTCGAGATCAAATTTCTACTGAAATTATTGCTCAGTTACATAAAAGACGCGCCTTCTTATTTAGGGTTCCAGTGCGCTCCGGCTAGAATTATAATTATCACAAAAACTAAAAAGTACTGGAGCCGGGCTCCGGCTCAATTTAAACTCTGACAAAACCCACAAAAAACTATGTTTATTTATACAAATAAAGAAAGCTAAACGAATACATAGAATTTATGATAGTTATAGATAGTAGATTATTGTTAAACACTTATTTTTCTTACATTTTGAAATGTATTTATTACAGAAAAGCTCGAGACAGCTCCTTTAAGAAGGTAGTGCTGCCATCTTTCAGCAACCAATGAAGATACAGTACACATCATTGGGATCGAATGAATAATGCATACATTTGTTTACATTATATTAATAACAAGTATTAATTACGAAATTTCTATCAACATGCATCTTATTAACATAATTTTCTTTATTAATGTATTTTTATTTTAAAGATTTAAATTAAGACAGAAAACCAGATAACTAAACGTAACTTTTGTATTATATATAAAGCATTATAAATTTCGTCTGCGTCATTTTATGCCCCAAGTTATTTCCCTTATTCAAAATTTAAATCTTTTACGACTGAATTTTTTAAATAAAATTTATGAAAATTCATTTTTTCAATTCATCATTTAAACACATTGATGGCTAGTCACTTTAAAAAATAAACCAATTATTTCACAGAATTAAATTATGTCACAAAAGTCATCAAATTATTTTATTCTTCAAACAATGCAGTTATCTGCTTACAACAAAAACTGATTCAATAAAAATAATATTTTTGTGAAAAAAAAAATTAAAATTTTGAAGCTTGTTTATTATATTTCGTAGTTGGAAATGAGCTTAACATTGAAAGATATCAGATTTTTAATTCTACGAACCCTGACATATTTTCTTAACATAGTTTGGAAGGACAGGTTATAAATTACATATTAACCGAATGACAACATTATATGATAAAAAATGCCTTTTAAAATAGCAATGGAATTTACCTAACTTGTTACAAATATAACCAGAAACATGTACGTAGGTACATTCACGGTATTTTAATTAGGAAAGGGTGATAACTTGTTTATCAGGTAGTTCACAATGTCTTTAAGGCTAAATGTCATTTAAGAACTGGGCCCACCAGCGGCCGAGCGGTAAAGTCGCTGAACGCTGGTAGTTCGGTCCGAGGTTCGAATCCCGCGAACGGGCTGGCTGCATGGGTGTTTTCGTGGTTTTCCCCATGTGTAACGTGTATACGAGCCAGTTTCCCTTAGAAAGTCCTCCACGAAAGGCATCCCTCCCCTTAGGCAGATAGCCCTAGTGTGCTTTGCCGTAAATACACCACACCACACCATTTAAGAACTGTTCGCAGCGTTCCTAGGAATTATTTGATCCATGCTGTTAATGCTCCGAGGGCATCTCTCACTGAAAGAGAACAACAGGCCAATATAAAATTACAAATCAGGCAAAAAAAAAAAAAAAGCAAACTTAGTATTAGTAGATGTTTTCATGGAATCCGAACGCTTTTCCACCGCAGTCATTCTCACGTTTATGGTGCACGTTTTTTTTTTTTGTGGGGGGGAGGGATGACCTTAAAGTGTCTAAAGCAATTTTATAAGCGCTTCTAACTGCTATATCCAGCAGATAATTCGATTTGTAAAGGGGTTCGATGTCTGGACAGGGCGCAGTGAACGTGTAGAGTTTTCTGCTTCCAAAAACATATTAACCCAAAATGAAATCCAAGAAGAAAACTACAGCATTATTTATTTACATTCTTTTCTTATAACATGTTTCAGTCCACTTTTGGCTAAATCGATACCGTAACCGAACACTTACATTGTCTTATAAACGAGTATTGGATAAATGAGATCGCAGAATGAGAGAAAGGTGTTTAATAATCGAATTATGTAGCATAATTTCGCTATTTAAATACTAAACCAAACTGATAAGTTATCGTACATATTGTTAAGAACTCTGTATATATGTAAATGATTTTAGTGAAATCATATGCGAAACTGCAGTATCTTTTGTATAAAGAAACATGAATTGCTTGAAAAAACGAAGCGCTGCCAGAAAAATAAGGTTACAGGGGTAAGCCTATTTAACATTCAGGGAAATGCCTATCTCGTTAAACTGGCGAGATATCGGTGAGTTGGCGATGGTTTTTGCGACTAATATTTGTCGCCAAATGTGGCGAGAAATCGCCAAAATCCTCCAAACTTGGTGACATTTTGGTCCGGTCCCTCTATAACTTTAATTGCTATCGTAATTGAATAACTAATTGATCCCTAAACGTAACTGTAATTGTATCCGGCCCTTAAATGTAACTTTCACCGTATATACCTTCCACTAATTTCGTTAAATGGAAGTTTCTCTGTGGCCGGAAGAAAGCTTTAAAACTATATAAGACCGAACAGAGCATCAGTTCTCATTTTTTAGTTCAGAGCTGACTTTGGAGTATTGAAATCTCCGAGAGAGCTTCTCTCTTTGGATGCCTTTCCATTGCGTTGTATTTAACGTTCTTAGGAGACTGAAGTATAACTATCGATTGTGTTCTGCGGTACTGAGAACAGCTGTACGAGTGCTTTTGTGGAAAGTTCCAAAACTGTTCAGTGTTTCTTTTGGGAAAACAAAATTTATTAAGCTATCATCGGCTCTGTGCGTATTCAATCCATTACAAATCTTTACACAACAATATAAACTGTATTACTGCTGTATATAAACTGTATTATTGTAATTACAATAGCCACATCGAGCACAGCGTTGAGGTCTGTATTCACAATTCTGGTTACTGGTATATTTGAAACAAACAGATAATAATATAGCACTCATTTTTTACTAAGTTTTCTTTCTTTGGCATGGTAAATTACTGTATTTAATTAGGAAGCTTATATCTCATTCTAATCAGAAAGAAGTGATTTCTAATCAGGACCACACAATTACCAAATATTTACATTTTTATTTCTTAAAATTTACCTTAAAATATATAAGGATTTTATATTAGAGAGGGGCTTATATTGAAGTAAATGCGGTAATTTCGTCAAAATTTCGGATCTGGGGAGACGTAGCTGAATAAATAGTTTTCACCGCTTTCCTAGTGCACAAGAAAAGCACAGGTAAGATAAACACAAGTTAAGTTTTCCAAAGCAACAACTTCCATGAAGGAAATACTACGTTTCTTCATGTATTCCCCACCTTTTTTTTTTTTTTTTTTTCACTAATTTTACCGTCCGAAAATTGAGAGGGAAAAATTATGCGAATACTTTAATTTCCAAACGATGCGGTCACAGTAAGAACATAACAAATGAGAAGTAGTAATGGATAATTATTGGTAACTATCACAATATTATTTCTTTAAAAGAATATTAACAATACATCATCTTATACGATATTTTTGTTTTTACTTTCTTGTAACTTTTGAGTCTCGTCTGTTCTTACTATTGTTTCTCCCACTCTTTAGAATTCAAATCCTTAATAAATAATTAAACAAAGGGAATGGGCAGCCGGTCAATTCGTGTTTGTTTCTATGTGACTGGTCGGTTCGTCTGTTAAGTTGGCATAAAGTTCAACAATTGGAATGGAAAGGTTGAACTTTTACATGCTGTGATTATGGACAAAATGGATCCGCTCGTGAACTTTATAAACTGCAATAAACCAATATATCTGAAATAACCCATGGACACCTACCTCTTTAGCATTATTATAACAATTCATTTAACATTGTGTTGCCAGTACTAATTATAATTATCTCATTATGTTTATTTGTTTATTAATTATGTTTATCTCCTATTTTTGTTGCACCAAATCAGATGTTCAATTTATCTTGTGAATCTCAAATTGTATTCTTAATATTTTGTAATCTACTTATGCCCTACACCATTATTTTTAATAAATACTGGATGCGGGGCGTACTGTGGAATTGCACGATGTACCATAATAGGCAAACTTTAGGTCTATGCAAATTCTTATAAAACTTGCAATTACCCGCCCCAACCCCCCCTTTTTTTTTCTCTCAAAGAGTTAGTATGGGAAGGCATTACCAGTTGACCTATGGTACATCGCTGGTGTCCCCCATACTTTTACCTTTACCTTTACCTTTAGGCTTGAAACTTCCAGATAGTTTGCGACGATTTGTCTTTGTTAGCAAGACGACGCGGACTAATCCATTTTTAAATTTAGGGAAGTTCATTTTCCAAATGCACTGAGTAGAAGGGGAAAATTACACGAATATTTAAAAATTTTTCTGAACCTGACGCTAAAAAACTAGCGGGAAAAAGTATGTGAAGAAATACCCTACATCAAATTCGGGGGGGGGGAAACTGCACTTTTTTTTAAAGTATTTAATGTTACCTATTTTCAAAATATGTTAACACATTTATTGTACACAATAAATACATTTGAACACAATTACATAGTTCAGTATCGGATTATGAAACAAGTCTTACTTTATTATTACAAAGTTAGAAACATCCTGCATGCCAATTTAGGCCTTGTTGCCATCACACAGGACATAACGCGATATAAAATATCCTGCGTAATATTTGCTATCTCCTAAAAAAATGCAATTTTTAAGTCTGTTAAGTGTCAGATGAGGTGTGAGTGAACGCTCAGCTTTCGTATATGCTCACGAGTAACTGCGAAACTTAATGCTTTTTTATTTTGGCCAATATATCTCAAACCATAATGACAAGCTATGCTATAAAGTCCCCAAGAAGTTAGAAATGGAATCTTTAAGATATGGACCATGGATTTTATTGATAGGTGAAAACATGACTTGAAAACTGAACTTCTGGAGCATCTGTAATTGATATAAGGATGAAATGGAAGCACGACAAAGTTATTAATGCTCTTACTAACAGGACATTAATAACCTTTGATATTTGAGGAACGAAATTAAAGCAATAACAGAATGTTATTACTTTAAATCCGCTCCTTAAATATCAAGGTTTTCATATGACAAAATTTACCACATTTGTGACGTCATATCAAAATTCTAGTAGTTGAAAAAAGCAATCGTCTCTTTTTCCGGAATTTACTGCTTTCAGCTGTTCAAATTTCGTTTCTGACTGACCAACTTTCAGTAAGCTTTGACCAATTTTCAGTAAGTGTAATAAACAAACTTCAGAATTATTTATTCCGCTTACTGCTATTATTTCTTTATAACTACCGGATGGTAGTTATTAAAGTGCTGGTCTTTCTTTAATAACTAATAATAATTGTTTAATAATGTTTATAACAATAACTAGTTAGATATATGATGAAATAGAATGTATAAATAAATATAATTGCAATATTATAATGATAAAAATTATACTGAGGTAAGTATATTATTTATTGCTGTCCTAGGTGCTTGATCTCGTAGTTAACGAAATGGATTTCAATAAAATAAAAGTGCCAGGAAACTTTAAGGCTTTAACCAGACCACTCCTGTGCTTTGGCGAACAGTACACAACTTGCAAAATTGTGCCAGTATTTTTACGTAAGTTGGCCGCGCCGGTTAGAACAACCACATCATCTGCATACGTCTACATCGTGATTTTCATGACAGAAAGGATTTTCGTAAGATTTCCAGGGGTATTGAATTTCATTCACCTTCCTTTCCTTTCCAGAGTCCATCAATTGTGACTCTTAGAAAAAATTCTTTTCAAGAAACTAGAGGACTAGTACATAATAGTCCATTGGTGAAATGTCAGGTAACTTTGCAGAAATACGTCCCCCCCCCCATGGCGAGGCCAGAACAGAAAAAGTATATTTGCAATACCTGTGTCAGTCTACATTTGTTCAAGGAATGCAGCGGTACTTCTCGAAGTATGGCTTGTTTCTTTGTGCTGATGAAGTTTCAACCTTTGAAAATCATTGAGATAAAGAAGAAATTGCATTTCTTCTTTCAATATTGGACGTAAAACTTTCTGTTGATAGCACGCTGAGTTGATTTTAAAGTTTTTTTTCCACTCTCCTTACTTTTCAATTTTCCATTGCAAAGAATCCTGTGACAATCATTACCCCTTACTGAAACTTTCTTTGCATTGACAGAACCGGATTACTACATTTTTAGTTTCGCTGTTTGTTTTTCAAAAATAAAAGACTTCCCCTCCCCCCAATCATTTAGGTAAACCTATGCTTCATCAAGAGTCAGGATGTATTTCCCCATTTTATCTCTTGTTAAATAATTTTCATACAGGGTTCTTTTCACAAATAATTCTGCGTTATACCCCATGTCTCGACAAAAGCTTGTAGTAATTTATCTTTGCATCTGGATAACTACCTTGCTTCGGAATATAAAAAAGCATAGTTTATTATTTTATTTATTGTTGCTACACACACACGCATATATATAAACTTTGCAATTGATTTCTGCGTCAGCGGATTTACTCATATTATTACAACATTACAAACAAAGAGTACCTTTTAGGTGTATTCGGAGTCTTCTTTCCAAGTAGAGGTAATGATTGACGGTTTTTCCCTTTCCGATTAAAAATATTGCTTATTTTGCATTTAGAAATTTTAATACCACGCATTACAGAGTGTTTTTCAACTACGAAATAGAAATACTTCTATTCGGAAAGCGCAGAAACATATCCTTCAGTCAAAAGCTTACATGTGACATTTGGAAGGAAGAATAAGCTTAAAATTAGCAGACGATATTTCTTGCTTCAGTTAATAAGTTGTTGGAAGATACTTTTATTCCAAAATAATTGATTTGAAAAAAAAATTTTTTTTTTTAACTGAAATTGTTTTTAAAGATCTGTAAACATCCTCAGTATTACGACCACCTTAAATATATGTATCTTTATGGGGAATACTTACATGAATGCTCAAATGATAAATATAATCGAAACATTCTTAAATTTAATATAATCATTCACTAAGATAAGTAAATTATTAATTTCAAGAAATAAGATAAATTATTCCAACAATGTTTAAGTCTACATGTTTAAATGTATCCTTTTCTCTTTTCCGCTACCAAACCTGTCAGAATACAATCTTTATTCCTGCACTGCTCGCGCCATTTGACAAAGAGAAACTGGAGGGTTAAATAACTGTCAAAGGTTCATTACTATTCATGGTCTTTTCCAGGTGAAACGAAGCACTGGGGCCTAATTAGAAGTCGAGGCACGGGATAACCAGAGATCACTACCGTCTCTTCTTTCCACATAGTGGGAGTTAATTATGCGAGGCACGCCCTTCAACTCGCCCCCCGAGCAGAGATCGTTGACACCTGTCGATGGGAACAATACGTAGCCTCCCACGCACAATTTGAATGTTTTGATTCAGTGTGAATGATGTATTTAAGAAAAGATCGACGAAGGACGTACCACATCTATATAGAGATGACCTCGGGGTTTTCGTCTTTTATCAGGTGTTGCCAACCATGAAATATAAAATGTTGACAGGTAATTATAAAAAAGAATTTGAATAGAAGTGGTTGAATAATGTACGGATCGAAATAATGACCGTGTCTGAGCCAAAAGATATCGTACGATTGCCGAAATGGATCTTAATCGAGAGGGACGAATCCTAAATATTCTGGAATCCAAATGCGAATCCTAACAGTGTCTAGAATACTTCGTATAAGAATAATAAAGAGAATAGAGAAAAATAACTTTTACTTAGTACGAAAAGATTTTAATTAAGTTCAAAATTTGAAAAATTAATATCTTATGCGTGAACTCTTTCAGTTTCTCGAAACTAGTTAAACAAACAGAAAATCACAGCCTTGTTTAGTACACGAACCTTCGGGAAGGTTAGCATAAATTTAGATATTTTGCATAATGAAACTCTTCATACGAAACGAACGTGCGCTAAGATATATATTGGCGAGAGAAAGAAAAGTTCGTAAGCTTTCATTCGACCGCGTCTGGCATGAGGGGCTTACTTATAAACTTATAAATCTCCCTATGGATAGATAGCTGATTCAGCTAATTATGTCTTTCATCACTAATAGGAAATTCACTGTATCTATTGGAAAGGACATCTCCAGTTTACGCACCATGAATGCAGGCGTCCCACAGGGGTCCATTTTAGGGCCCGTCCTGTATTTTTTTTATGTTCATGACTTCCCTAGGACTCACATTGGCAGAAATTACTTTCTTGGGTGCTATGCGGACGATACGGCATTAGCCGTAAAGTCCGTAAACGCACACCATGCAATCAAGAAATTACAGGAGCTTCTACCAGTGGTAAGAAAAGTGGTGTACTACTTGGAGAATTGCTATTAATGCCAGCAAGTCGCAATTATTATTGATATGGAGGGAAAATACACAGTTGACTATTAATAGCAAGCTCTTCTTATTCTCTGAAGAGATTCCTAGAGTTAGTAAGGCGAAATATTTAGGAGTAATGCTAAATGAAAGATTAAAATGGGGAGATCATATAACAGAGGTCAGAAGAAAAATTTTCACTGTTGTAAATAGTCTCATCCCTATATTGGGTAATTATTCTAGCTTAGACCTCAGGAAAAAGAGGCTAGTTTATATCACGGCAATTAGGCCATTGATGACTTATGCTTCGCCGGCCTGGTGCATGGCTACCAAGGAGGATATAAAAAGACTTCAAATCATGCAAAACAAAGTCTTAAGGCTTATCACCCATGCTCACTTTTTTGTGAGCGATGCTACACTGCACTGTGACTTAAAACTGGACACTCTAGAAGAGCACCTGAATAAGATCAACAGAAAATTCTTCACGAAAGCTCTGAACTGTGACCATATGAGAAATTTTGATATCTTTACCTACGAAATATTGAATGAGGACGCCAAACTGTGCCCACTTGCGGCCCACCTTATCAGGGACCCGAACTTTCCCACCTAGTGCCCACCTGTAAATAATGTACCCAATGTGTTTATTAGCATTCTTAATTTTGTATCTTACTCATTTATTGTACTGTGTATTTCTTAAATTCACTAGTTTTATTCACATTCTACACTCATTTTATGACTCCCACTTAGTCACGCCTTTACCGGGCCGGTTACTTGCTAGTGAGCTCTTGCGTTGCTGGTCTTCCTATTCTTTATCCGTCTTTCTCCTTCTTACTGCGGACATTATGTGAAGATAGTTCTATGTTATTGTGCCCATCCGGCATAAATTTGATTGAGCCAGATAAACTACTGATCTCAGTGGTATTCTGGCTATAAGTTATCAGTCAGTCAGTCAGTCAGTCAAGTTCGTAAGCAATGCAGTATATTTGATTTTCACCCTAGCTACTTGTACCTGGCCAAAGGTCTAATCCAGTAGTACTTTCTCTTTTTCAGGTACAATGTCCAAAGTATGTTCCTGTTGCTTTCTTTTTTCTTATTGCCTAAAATAGGTAAGCCTGATATTTAGGACTGATGAAGATTCTATGTAAGTTATTCTTTTCAATACTTCAAGTTTTAATGTCCGTGAAGATTATTACTTTTTTGTTATGCTTAAGTTAAGCAAAATTATATCCTATTTTATTAAATAAAGATTTCGTAGTTAACTTTTTGACTTATGATTCTTTAATTCTGTGCTTGAGGAAACGTACTCATTACGCCTTTAGTGCTAATGAACCAACAAAAGATTATGAGACTGATTAAGTTAATAAGCTTGAGAAAATTGCCTTGTGGAAATGCTTCTAAAAAAACTGAAATGTTGTAAGATTCCAGGGGCATAAAGTGTTAAAACTCTTTGTTGAAAATACTAGTTACAAAGTTTAAAAGAATAACTGTAACGAATAATTATGTCTATTCTAAAAGAATCAATTTGTATAGAAAAATTAACAGATGAAAATTATTCAGTGTGGAAATTTAAAATAGAACAACTTTTAATAAAAGAAGGTTTAGATGATGTTGTATTCGAAGAAAAACCGGAAACTGTTACTGATATTTGGTTAAAGAATGATCGTAAAGCTAAAGCTTTAATATGCCTAAATATTTCGGATTCGCAAATTGTTCATGTTTTGCATAGTAAATCTGCAAAAGAAGTTTGGCAGAAGTTAAAATGTGTCCATGAACGTGTAAATTTAATAAACAAGTTATTTCTTTTTAGAAAACTATATTCCATTAGAAATAATGAAAGTTCTAAAATGCAGGGACATATCAAAGGAGTACTAGAATTGGCTGAAAAGCTGCGTAGTATAAGTGAAGAAATTAAAGAAAATAACTTAATAGCAATATTACTATGTTCTTTACCAAATTCATACAACTCCTTAATAACTGCAATAGAAAGTAAATCGGAAGCTGAATTGTCGCTAGAATATGTTAAACACAAACTAATAGATGAGTATTGTAGACGTGTGGAAACTAAGAAAGTTCAAAAATATGATTCAGTTGCTTTAAAAAGTAAAAGCGAAAATAAATCACGATATTGTACTTATTGTAAGAGAAATAACCATACGATAAATGACTGTTTTCATTTAAAACGCGACGCTAGAACTTCCGCGAAAATAGATGTAAATAACAGTAAAGTAAGAAATTATCCTCAAAATTATAAAAGTAATGCATGCCAAATAGCAAATACGCAAAGTGTAACAAAACTTAAAGAAAATAAGTATCTTAAAAGTATTGAAACTGAAAATTCGCAGATTCAGTTTAATCGAGTTCTAAAAGTGGAAAATAAACATAAAAACGCGCAAACGCAAGAATGGGTTATCGACTCAGGAGCCTCAACTCATATGACGAGTAATAAGAATTTTTTCTCTCAGTTAAATGACTCTAATAAACAAATAGTAACTATAGCCAATGGTGCTAAATTTAATTCTTATGGTATTGGTGAAGGTTATTTTAAAATTCAAAACTTAAAGGGTCAGGTTACACAAATAAAAAATTAGAAAATGTATTGTATGTACCAGGTTTAGATAGTAATTTACTTTCTGTTCAATCTGTTACGAATAAAGGTTGCATTGTTACGTTTGATAATAATAAGTGTTACATAAAGCGCAACAATATACTCGTAGCCGAAGGCAACGCTCAGCAAGGTTTACATAAATTGACCGTAAACTCAATTGACGAGAATGCATACTTAGCGAATGATATTTCATGTTCTAATACGAACTGTATCCTAAAATGGCATCAAAGATTAGGCCACAGAAATATAGATGCCATAAAAACACTTGAGAAAAATGATTTGGCAGATGGCATTAAACTTGGCAAATGCACTCATAGTGTGGAATGTTCTACTTGTGTAAAAGCGAAACTAACTGAAAAACCTTATCCTAAAACTAGTTTTAGATCTAAAAATCCACTGGATTTAGCGCACACAGATGTGTGGGGGCCAATTGAAGTCAACAGCTTAGGAGGGAAAAGATATTTCGTAACTTTCATTGATGACTATTCGCGTTATACTCAAATTTATTTTATTACTTCAAAAGATGAAGTATTCGACAAACTTAAACAGTATGTTGCATCGACAACAAATAAATTTAGAAAGAAAATAAAGGTTCTCAGATCCGACAACGGTGCAGAATACTGTAACAAAACTACTGAAAATTATTTAACGAAACTTGGTATTTTCCATGAAACTTCGGTTCCTTTTTGTCCGGCACAGAACGGCGTCGCAGAAAGGAAAAATCGCTCTTTAATAGAAATGACAAAAGCTATGCTAATAAACTCTAAATTACCGAAAGGATTCTGGGCCGAAGCAGCAGCTACTGCTGCATATCTTCAAAATAGGTTACCAACTAAAGCCACAGATAGAACACCATATGAATTGTGGAATGGTAGAAAACCAAACTTAAGTCACTTACGAGTATTTGGCTGTAAAGCATTTTATTATGTAAACAAACAAAAACGGCGTAAATTCGACAACAGGGCTGAAGAAGGAATATTCGTAGGATACGATTTACGAAGTAAGAGATACAGGATTTATGTAGGTGGAAGGAAAATAATAGTAAGTAGAACTGTTAAATTTTCAGAAAACTCATCTTTATCTGACAAACATGCAGAAAATAATGCTGAAGATTTAGAATTAATTCACTTCAATAACTCGCAAGAAGATGAAGAAAATAATGAAGAAACATCTCTTGGCGATGATTTTACAGAAGATTCAAAAAGATCTGAAGAGTTAATTAAATGTGAAGAAAATGTAGAAAGAAGGGTTTCTAGCAGATCAACTAAAGGGGTCCCACCGGAAAGATTCTCTTATAAAGCAGAAGACGAAGAATCAATCTTACCTAAAAATAAAGATTCAGAAAGCTTTGAAGAAATTCTAAACTTACCAAAACGTGAACAAGAAGCTTGGATCAAGGCTATGAAAGAAGAAATACATTCTCTAAAAGAAAATGAAACCTACACACTTACAGAATTATCACCAGGAAAACATGCAGTATGGGTCTTTAAGACAAAATATGATGAAACTGGTAAAAATATAAAATACAAAGCACGCTTAGTAGCCAAAGGATTTACTCAAAAATACGGCAGTGATTATGATGAAACCTTTTCACCACTAGTGAAACACACTACGATAAGAGTTTTCTTAGCATGGGCAGCGTATAATAATGCCAAGGTACATCAAGTAGATGTTAAAACAGCCTTTTTGTACGGCAACTTAAATGAAGAAATATATATGGAACAACCAGAAGGATTCGTGGTTCCGGAAGAAAGACATAAAGTTTGTAAATTACAGAAGTCGATTTATGGTCTCAAACAAGCAGCTAGGTGCTGGAATGCAGAAATTTAAAATACATCGAAGAATCTTCGGTTCAGTCAAAGCAAAGCAGATCCGTGTCTTTTCACAAAAGTAGTTCGTGATAAAATAATTAATTTAATAGTGTATGTTGATGACATCCTAATAAGTTCTACAGAAGAAGGACTAATTCTTCAAACAATTAATGATTTAAAGAAACGTTACCAAATAACGCATCTTGGTGAAGCTAAATATTTCTTAGGCATGGAAATAAATCACAAGGAAGATGGAAGTTATCTCTTATCACAGAAAAATAAAATAAATCAACTTGTCAAGCAATTTCAACTTGAAGAAGCGAAACCTGCTAGCACACCAATGGAAACAAACTATTATAACCTAAACAAGGAAGAAAATCTAACTTCAAATGATAAATTTCGCCAAGCTATTGGAAGTCTTTTGTATATATCGTCTATCACAAGACCAGATATCACAGCTTCAACTCACATACTCAGCAGAAGGTGTAATAATCCACGTCAAAAGGACTGGAATGCTGTTAAAAGAATCATTAGATACTTAAACACGACAAAGAATCTACCCTTACAAACTTCGTCGAGTGAAGAACCTAATATTACAGTTTATTCAGATGCTGATTGGGGACAAGATATTGAAGATAGAAAATCTACATCAGGAAGTGTTATTTTATTAGGAAAAAAATGTATTTCGTGGTTTTCAAGAAAACAAACTTGTGTTTCTTTATCCTCAGCAGAAGCTGAATATGCTGCACTATCGCAAGCTACGCAAGAACTATTATGGCTATTAAAATTAACAGAAGATTTCAATCTACCCCAAACTCTACCGATAAAGGTATTTGAAGATAATCAGTCTACTATAAGACTTGTAGAATCTGAAAAATTCAGTTCGCGCACAAAACATATTGATACAAAAGTTCATCATATACGCGACTTGAATAACAAAGGAATAGTAAAACTTGCTAATCTTTCAACAGAGCAAATGGTTGCTGATATTATGACTAAACCAATTCCTAACGCTAAATTTCAGTTTTGCAGGAATGAATTGCAATTGATACGAGTTTCATTAACAAAACAGGGGCAATGTTAGCATAAATTTAGGTATTTTGCATAATGAAACTCGAAAGGCATACGAAACGAACGTGCGCCAATATATATATTGGCGAGAGAAAGAAAAGTTCGTGAATAATGCAGTATATTTGATTTTCATCCTAGCTACTTGTACCTGGCCAAAGGTCTAATCCAGTAGTACTTTCTCTTTTTCAGGTACGATGTCCAAAGTATGTTCCTGTTGCTTTCTTTTTTCTTATTGCCTAAAATAGGTAAGCCTGATATTTAGGACTGATGAAGATTCTATGTAAGTTATTCTTTTCAATACTTCAAGTTTTAATGTCCGTGAAGATTATTACTTTTTTGTTATGCTTAAGTTAAGCAAAATTATATCCTATTTTATTAAATAAAGATTTCGTAGTTAACTTTTTGACTTATGATTCTTTAATTCTGTGCTTGAGGAAACGTACTCATTACGCCTTCAGTGCTAATGCACAACCAACACTCTTGAAACCTGTCAACAACTTTTTCGTAAGAATACTTTGCGAAGGAAGAGTCGGTCCTAAAAATTACTTCAGCTTTATGAAAAACTCTTGTGCATGTTGCAGAAAAAAAAAAAAGCAGTTTATAAAGGGAACACCATGAACTGGAAACGAAATTTCCGATGATATATGAGGTCGATGTACGTGACTTTCGAATCACATGGCACTTAGTAACAAAAATGTTAGTTTTAGTCCTTTATTTATACATCGATTAATTTTGACGTAAAATTCTTTAATATGATAAATTTGAGAAAGAGCGAACATAAAAAAATGCCAGCGCCTTGAACGCAGTCAGTTGATCAATGTTCATGTTTACAGTGTGTTAACTTGTAGAGTCATAAGGCGTTTTTGAATCAGGAGACGTGAAACGACTAGCAATTACAGTGGCCAAATCCTGGTTGTGACGAATTATCATCCACCATCTTTTATATCGGGCGTCACTTGTAAAGTCATTAGGTTTTTTTTGAAGCAAGAGTCTTACAAAATGTGCAATGCCCTAGCCGGGACTCGAACACTGGACCTCTCGATTACACTTCAAGTGTGCTTTCAATTACACCATGGAGGCATACGGAAAGGAGGGAGGAAATACATTATAAAGTGTTGCCACCCTTTTTCATATATTCTCTACACCAGTGTTTCTCAGCCGCTGGTCCGCAAGAAATATTTGCCAGTCCGCGAAATATCCAGTTATGTGTCCAAAATCCAAAGTGTCATCGGCCGACAACCGATATTACAACAGCACCTACATTACAATAAAAATAATTTACTAGTTTAGTACATAATATGATCGATGAATTATTTATGTGAAAAATTGTGCCAATGGGTCGAATTAATAAACTTCCGAAACTTTCGAATTAATAAGTCCGCGAGAACGTACCGAAGTATTTTACCGGTTCTTGGGGTAAATCCAGTTGAGACACACTGCTCTACACTATTTACAATTGGGATGTAAACTGATGAAAGTAAACGAATTTGCCCTTGATATCTTTTTCGCCTGTAAAAATTGGTACGGCTTGGAGTTGTAAAAAAAGGTTCTGCACTTTTGGTTCTTTTTTCTTTTTTGGGGTGATCGGGGGGAGGGGGGGAAGAACTTCTGGCCTGTTTATTCACAAAGTTTATGCAAACTGTTAACGTACAAAAATACTAACTCAGTATTAGAAAACACTGAAAAAATATCAAAATGTTTAATATAATTATTCTTTGTTTAGAACCGGAGGGTGGGCACGATTTGTAAAGGAATTAAAAATGAAATCCTAATTTTTAAAACTTTTATTTTGGAAAATAGTTAATGTGGCCTCCTACGCGGCAATATAAGTTATGTACAGCGCATTGTTTCTGCGCAATTTTAGTTAGTTAAGATTCGAACTCCTAGCGTAGCATACATGTTTTTGATCCCGTATGGTCGGGAATTTATCATTTTCGATTTAGATTTTTAGTTATGATACAGTCCACGAAATAAAGTTGTTGTTGTTGTTGTAAAGTTGTCTTTAGTATAGAGTCTAGCGACCTCAAAACAGTTAAGGTTATTTTTTATATGTAAGTGCGAATATTAAGATTCCAATAATATAATTAACAAGATGTTATTAGAAATTATTATTATGACCACCTAATTTCTGCCATGATACCTGCGATCATGATCTGCAATCTGACGGCCATTACCTGCTATCTGCGAAAGGTTGTGATGTTAGTTTTTAAGATTTTGTGAGATGAATGAGATTAAACGCGCGAGTTACCTACTTTAGTTATTATTACTTCGCGTTCATTTAGTGTTATTTTCAGCTTTAGTAATTACATCAGTGTCTTGGTTAATGTACAATTCAGAAAGGTGAAGAGAAAAACATGTGTGCAGCATGGTTTCGGTTTATTTGATTATAACAAACGACTCGAGGGCTATCTGCGTTGAGGGAGGAATAGCTTCGTGGAGGACTTTCTAAAGGAAACGGGCTCGTATGCACGTTACACATGGGGAACACCACGAAAACGCCCATGCAGCCAACCCGGGATTCGAATCCCGAACCGACCTATCATTGTGTGCGGCATGGACTTGCTTAGCTAATCAATGTTTACGTTTAAAAGTAAAGTTTTCGAAAATGAGAGTAATCGAAAACAGTGTGAGAGGAATCATTCAGCATTTAAAAGTTTTTATTTCTCTCCGTGCGTTCGACAATTTAACATATTAACGGAAAAAAAAAAAAAAAATGTTGAAAATGACCTGAAAAAAGGGCTGACCGTTGGACAGGATACTACAATGCTTTTTATTTTCATTTTAAACATTATTCGATTCGTTATAGAATTGGAGTTTACTAGTTACTGATAAACAATAGAATTAAATATAGTGAATCTTCCTTAAACACCATACATGTATCAGATGATTTTGCACCTTTAGAACAGTAATTACTTTAAAGAGGTAATGTTCAATCTCAGAAACACTAATCGCTCGCTTTCAGAGATGATCATCTTAGAGAAGTAGTTGCCACGAAAGTGTCTTACAATTCTTAACAATCATTTATAGCTCACCAAACTTCAAAAATGAATATATGATGGCATCTTTTACCACAGTTTGTGACAGAATATTAAAAATGAGAGAAAGTTCTTCCAACTTTTCAAGGATCGGGTTCCACATTTTATTTACAACCGCATTTACGAGGACACAGTGGCGTAGCTAGGGTGGGGCAAGGGGGTACACCTTTCCCCGGGCGCAACATCCAAGGGGCGCCAAATTGATGCTACGAAATTTTTTCAATGAAATGTTTTCCATTCTTGTCACACAGAAAGGGGCGCAAATTCTTCAGTTGTCCTCGAGCGCTGGAAACTTTAGCTACGAGGACAGTATTTACACAGACGACATTTTAATGGAAAACCTAGCAGCTCTTTATACTGAACTTAGCAGCTCTGTATCTTGAACGATGACAACCATTACTTTTAACAAGTAATAAATAAATTAACATGACCATGTGACAACCAGCATGCTTTGCAGTCATTGAATAGTGCATTGACTAACGATTCTCAACATAGGATACGCACAAACGAGAGCTTTAAAAGTCGGTACGAAATGCTGTATCTGAAACAGGCGGACGTTTGGGATAACTTGTGACCTTACTGTAAGCAGTTAAACCTTTGTTCAAGACAGCGGTTTTCAAACTGTGCTCCGCGGAAACCTGAAGTTCCGCGAGTCAATTTCCAGGGTTCCATGAGTCAAAATACAAATTTGAAAAGAAAATTATAAAGTACTCACACTAGTTGACTAATAAACACATATTTAGTTATATTAGTTTTAAAACTTAAAATGTGGTCACCATATGTCAAAGGGAATGACGTGCAATGTTCTGCAAAATTAACAGTTTGCTAATGAAAAATGAATAACATTTAGATGACAGTGTTAAAAATTGTTCAACGATAAGGGAACAACTTATCGGCATATCAAGAGATTCGACGTAAAATCCAAGTTTAAGCAAAAGTAGTTACTAAATTTTTGGTTGTAGATTCACGAAGAATACCTAAAAGTTTCTCAAACAGCTGTAAACATTTTAATACCACTCAGAACAACATATTTACGTGAAATATCTTTCTCAACTTATGTGGCAACACTAAAAAAACCCTAAACCCTAAAAAGAACAAGTAAAACTAAAAGGAAGAATCTCTGCAATATTTATTACTGAGAGCAATTTAAAATGGTGAACTTCAGAAAAAAGCCTCATTTTATATGCACCCAAGTCGCACCATATTTTATATGCACCCAAGTCGCACCATATTTTATATGCACCGAAATGCAGTCGAAATGTAAAAATCACGAATTTTCATCCAAGTTGAAAATTCTCGTGACTTTAAAAAAAATTCAGGAGATTCTGTGACGTCAGAATATTCTATTTCACACTTTCTAGAGACAAAATGAAAAAACAGTAAAAACCATTCTGAATAGCATCGCGCACAATCCTAAAGAGGTTTTAGAACACTTACCATATATTTCCGAATATAAGCTAATCCGTGTAAGGCGAGGGTGCATTTATTCTTCAAAAATTTATCCAAAATTCAAAACCCGTATAGAAGCCGAAATTGAGAGGAAATCCTATTACGTTCAAACATGTCGCCATGAGGGCAAAAACGTTGTCAAGCCTTCAAAACGGCGGCTTACTTTCCAATCAAGTCACAGAGGAAAAGCCAGACGTCACCGAGGATAGTTTTAACTCTTGTAAACCTTATCTGAAGCTAGAACATTTTTTTCTATTCATTTGTTGTCTTGTATACTATTTAGGGTATCTGTGCTAGTCTTATTTTCTGTGCCATTTTTTTTTTTTTTTTTTTTTTTTTTGTTTTGTTTTGTTTTGCCTCAAAGATGAGGGAGAAGAGAAATTCTTATACGGCAAATTTCAAACTGCATGTCATCGCGTTTGATTGAAAATTCTAACAACAGAATGGCAGATCTGCATTTCTCCGTAAATGAAAAATAAGTTTGAAAGTAGAGAATGCGGGATGCCAATTTCGCTAACATCAGATTATTCGTTTTCGCGATGACGTAACCAAACTTATAAACGCTTGAGAAAATAAACAACCCATTTTTATAAAGCGAATATTTCATTCATTTGAAAATTTTCTCCCCATAAACTTAAGCTGAAAAAAAATAATAATAAATTAAAAAAAAAAGCGATATTTGGAGCTTTATCGCTTGTGGAGAATAGTGAATTCGTATATAAGTCGACTCTCGTAATTTAGCTTTAGAAAAACTTCCAAATACTCTTCGTTTATACACGGAAGTATAGGGTACTTCCCAATAATCAGAATAAACAGTTCTTAAAGAAAAACGGAAGAAAAAAAATTAGAAAACTCCCTATCTACTTCTTAGAAGTGAACACAAATAAGGACGGACTTGCCATATTTCCAGAAGATAACATCATAAGCTTTAACGTACTCATTAAAGGGTTAAACCCAAGAACGCAATGCTACAATTATCGAAGATTTGACCATACTCAGCATCTAAATTTCAATTTAACATGATGTGTGAAATGGTCAAAAAACCATAGAATCGGTCATTGTCCAATACCCAAAGAAAAAACTTCGGTCTATATTTTCTGCAGAAGATCTCACATGAATAGCTAAAATCAACTTTCAACCGACCAAGAAGGAAATACAGCGAAGCATTCCAGAACAATAGTAGTGATAAACGAAAAAAACCGAAAAAAATCGAAGAAACAGAATTTAATTTCTTATAACTCATTAATAAATCCTCCCTGTTCGTAAAAAAAAAAAAAAAAAAAAAAAAAAAAAAAAAAAAAAAGAGGAGGAGACCCCCAACAGATATTCTTAACATTATCATGAAAGATGATGAAATCTTCTTGAATTCTGACCATCAAGATTAATTTACTCCTAGACGTAGAACATTTAATTTATTTATTTAAAATATATCTAATAATCAATAACAGGAAATAATAACTAGCTGGAACAGTCCTATACAATTTCCAAGATTTCGCGGCACACTAAACTAGCATAAGAGAAAACAGGTAAAGTAAACAGAGTCATGTTTTGCACCCGCTAAGTCTTTCGGCTAGCAGAGCGAAAAATTAAGCTTAGGTACAAAGAAAAGATATATAGACAGGGAGAAATTTCGTATTTCAGACGAGAGTAAAAAGGAACTATGTATTTTTCAACGATTTTGAACCCGATCGTAGATTAAGCGCCCAAATCGATGGAAACTAAGAGATACTCCTTTCCGTGTCGCTAGATGGCGGCACTGGACACTTCCATACCAACGCTTCGCGCTTTAAATTATTCAAAGACGTCGCCTTCTTAAGGTGTATGTCGAATACTTGCAGTAATACCTAATATACAACCTCACGATTCACTATCTAAGTCCGAGATCTGTAGTTCGAATCCCGGCGAGGACTCCGTGTATTTTTCATTTTCTTAGTCCAAAAAATTTAAAGCTATCTACAATTATAGTTGTTTATATCTTATGTTAACGTTAAATATTGATATTCATTTATGTTCTAAGAAACACTTGAGGTGGTTCTTTTAAAGAAGCTTTTGTCAAAACAGGGTTCAGTGCTCCTTTTTGGACAACAGATTCTTAAACTACAAGTATAAATGAAGTTCTCGAATTACGGCGATGATTTATAACGCACTTGCGAACAAGTTTCTAAAGTTGCTCATAAGAAAAATTTAGAATTAAATAACTGAATTAATTATTTAAGAGTGTCTTTTCTTTTAAAAAATACTTAGTTATTCTTTATTAAATTCATTGAGTTATAGGTTTTGCATTAATTAATCCTAATATTAGAATATTATAATATTTTCATATATTGTACGTAGGAATATTCCAAATGAGGAAACTGATACAAAATCAATATCTCTGACCGTCTCTTTGAATATGAATTTTCCGTAACGAACCTCAAAACTCTTACAACTTTCCTACCGTAAAATGCCGACCTCACAAACTCTAATGTTATACAGCAAATTTGTGCCGAGGGTGGATTTGAGGAACGCGATTTCGCTTATACACATTATCTTGATTGTTTCCATTTAATTTGCCCAATGCTAGAATTTCATTCATATGTGGTTTAACGCTCATTCATCAACGCTTGCTGGTATCAGTTTTGGCTAGAAGTTATCAACATTTTTAAAGGATTTCGATCGACTGAAAATGAAGACAAGGAATCGTACAAATTGCAAAAATAACTGGCGGCGAAGAATCTTGAGACGTGAAAGAAATTGTTTACGAATTAATAAAGGAAAGGAGTTGTTTATGTATTAATAATCTGAGAAATGGCAAATGAAAAACTGAATGATCTTAAACCACCAGCCGACAGTGAAAGTAGTGTTAATGAAGACGATAAAGCGGCTTTAACTTACAAAAAGTTAAATGATTCCTAAAAAAAAGGGGGGGAGGCACAGAAACTGTTTGATTTTGCAGTGAAGACTGACCCAAATGAAGAAAGTTTCGTTTGGTTATTTAATTATAGCAAAGCACCCGAGAGCTATCTGTCTGGGAAGGGATGCCTTCGTTGAGGACTTTCTAAGAGAAAGATGCTGGTATATAAGTTGCACATGAAGAAAACCACGAAAATGCCTATACAGCCAGCTGGGATTCGAACCCCGGACCGAGCTCGGCCGCTTGTAGGTCCAAATGAACTAAGAAAACACTTTATGAGAGGCATTGGAAAACTCTGCGCTCATAACCGCGAAACTTTTAAAGAGTTGCGTCAGTCATTGTTCCAAGCAAAAATCACCAGCTTTTTACAAAATTAATTGCACCACGTACTAATTAAACAGTAATAAAAATATTTTCAGTTAACATTGCTTCGCTTTTTTTCCTTTGAATTACAACAATATTTAGGCTTGTTTAAATTATGCATACTTTCGTAATCTATGTTATACTTAACTCATGTTTTCCATGGAAAGTGGAGATCTGCGGAACGCGATTTTACCGTGCGCGCAATGTATTAATGACGTCATCCCCACGTGCGGCAAGGGTTTAGTGTATTAGCAGCTAAAAAAGATTTTAATTTTCTTTGTATCTTCTATATCCCGACTCCAATGTCAACTTGAACATTTTTCAAAGGTTGTCAAACTCTCTAATTATAACGCTGCTTTACAAGCCATTTCTTCTTTTCAGTCACCAATATCTGTAGATGTTTTGAAATGTCAGCAGTTTCTAAGCTTTCAACTTAGCTTAGGAGGGCAAAGAAGTTGCCATGCAGTAGACACCATAACACTGTGGCCTTTATGGAAATGATAAGGCAGATTTGTTGGCAAAGAATTTCTCCAAATAACTGACAACCACATCCCTTTTTACACTGCCAAAAGAGTAATACAAAATTACTACGCAGACGCCTTTTGGAAAGACGTTACCGAAAGGAACAGACGTAAAGCATGCATTAACGGAATTTTTGACACTCCTTTATGGCCCAGAAAGAAATCTGTTGCTATCTTTCGTCCTGTTGTTGGCCATGATTGCCTTTTAAAACATCTGAAACGATGAACATTATCTCAATCCCAGTTTGTAAATTGTGCAACCTCCAAGAGGAAATGGGTGCCTCACATTCTGAGTCCACTAAATGCTGGACAGAACCCACCAGCGGCCGAGCGGTAAAGTCGCTGAACCCTGGTAATTCGGTCCGAGGTTTGAATCCCGGCGAACGGACTGGCTGTATGGGCGTTTCCGTGGTTTTCCCCATGCGTAACTTGTATGCAAGCCAGTTTCCCTTAGAAAGTCCTCCACGAACGCATCCTTCCTCTCAGGCAGATAGCCCTCGAATGCTTTGTCATAATGAAATAAACCAAACCAAACCACTCTGAGAGACATACTGGGACGGCAACCAAGTGGACTCTTTTTTAGTTTTTCTATTCCCTTTCATCTTTGCTTATTCTGTCTACAGTTTGTTTGTAATCTGCCATTAGAAATTTAAAAAAGAGAAAGAAGAAAAAAAATCTTCAACTAACCGCATAACAATCAACTATTTAATTTTATTCGAACTAATTCTTTCGACTTTCTTAAAATGTTTCATTTATTTTATCATTTGGCAATCATTTTTAATACCTTGTATTTAAAAAAAATTCTTTTATTTTGGAATATTCGATAAGAAGACAACATAAAAGATTTTTAATCTTAACAATGTAAGAACTGTTAGTTGAAGAAATGAGTTATAAACCTACAAAGCCTTCAACACTCGAGCTCTTCACAGTTAATGCACTTTCTGCGAAGAAAACATCTACTAAGCTTCGCCATTACATCGAGGCAATAAGAGCAAAAAATTACCCACAATTCACTCTCGCATCTCATCTTTCCCAAATTTATTCATTGCTCGAAAGTTATAATAAGCCGGCTCTAAAAATAAATGTCTCATTATCGGCAGGGGACCTTCTACCGCCGACGATACCAACGACATGCACTAAGCAGCAGATGGTAGAGAACGAACTGTGCCGGTGACGGATGAACGTTCTGTTATGTAATAATCGCGATTTAAACACTCTTCGTGTCATTTTTGCGAGGACATTCGACTGCGGAAGTTTGTGAATGTTCGTAACCCATGCCCTTGCAATTTGGGACACGGTGTCGTCGTCTTCTAATTTAGTTCCCGAGCGGGAATTCGAAGATGCCGGCGTAGGTGTCAGACGATACGAGAAAGGAATGAGCTCGAAATGTGTTATTCTAAACTACAGGTAATCAATTACGGTTACGGTTAGGGTGGGTTCCAATGCAAATGTTAATGAAGCCATTTCTTGAGACAGTTTCATTTTCTTCTTCTTCTTCTTTTCTTTTCTTGTATTTTTCACACATGTCACATAGCATGGAATTTTATGGTTTCCATTTGCGGAATTTGACGCCATTTTCCGGAAGGATGAATTAAACAAAATTTGACTGAAATGGAAATTTTAATTTTGAAAAGCCCGATTTTAATTTGAAAGCTTAGATCGGCTTCGGCAACATTTTTATTCCAAAGGGGCAATTTGCCCTGAAGGACTATTAATTTCGTTTTGGCATTTTGCGTAGAAAACTTTAAAAGGCTGAATCATTTTTCAAATCGTTGCCACCATATATTATCTCCCTTTCTTATATTTAAAGAAATTAAATAATGAAGAATCTGCATAAATGTACCTATGTTTCTCGCATTGTGATAAAACAACGGTACCTAGAGCCATCAAAATTTGAATAACGTAATCTTGCATAGAATATGGGCATGTGGAAGCCCTAATTTGAATTTGAAATTTGTTTTATTATCGATTTCAGATTTTGTAACACTTCAACGAATTTTTGATTTAAAAACTAAACGATTTCAAAGCGAACGATGGTAACACTGTACGAAAAATAAAAACATTTTTATCTCCAGCGCGCGAGACTCAAGGTAATTCTAAAGCTATTCTAAAGATATACTCATTTTAAAATTGTTTTGCGATAGTGCTGTTGAACTGAATTTTATGGTTTGAGTACGTAGAACACGATATTTAATAAATAAAGGTAACACACAAAACGTTAGAAAAACGATCCTTTGGACATAATTTAAAATCTGAAACCTTTCAGATTTTATTTATTTATTTTTTATTGTTTGCGGGTCAAAATCAACAAAATGTGTATTTTAAGACATTCGGATTATTATTATAACGAATGTTAAGACGTTATGCGTTTTGGGTCAGTGGAACTTACATTTTAGAAGTCTTCCTTGAGAAATAATAAGATAAGTTTTATTTAGAAAAAAATTGAATAGGATAGACGAAAAAAGGAGCTAAACGACAAAAGTCAAATTTTACAAGAGCAACAACAACAACAACAGGGAAAAAAAAAAACATTCCTTACAACAAATATTAGAAGATGCCAACAATGAGATCGGTGTAACTAGAACTTATATAATTCAGCGTTTTTTAAACGTCTTCTGACATTCTTGTAAGGAATGGGGTAGTTTTTTGCTGCTCTTGTAAAATTTATCGTGTAGTCCCCTTTGACATCTTCTAATTCAATTACAATACGGTTTAAACTTTAAACATAATATATATATTATAAAAACAAATATAGCGGAACGAACTTCACTCTTCTCTTCCATATCAGTGGCTCCCCTGATGCTGAACTTATGACGTCAATTTAGTTAAATCTGGTTTATAGTTAGTTGTCTTAAGACGAACTCGTGTATTTGAATTTTCGGTAGTTAAGGAGCTCCTGGTCTTACTTAAAAGAAATTTCATATGTGAAAATATTTGCTCGCATTTATGAAATGATGTGATGTGATGTATTTAATTACGGCAAAGCACACGAGGGCTATCTGCCTAAGGGGAGGGGTGCCTTCGTGGAGGACTTTCTAAGGGAAACTGGCTCGTATACACGTTACACATGGGGAAAACCACGAAAACACCCATGCAGCCAGCCCGTTCGCGGGATTCGAACCTCGGACCGAACTACCAGTGTTCAGCGACTTTACCGCTCGGCCGCTGGTGGGCGCATTTATGAAATGAAATGAAAATTTATGAATGCTGACGAAGTGAAAAAGTTTTTTTTTAAATTATGGATTATCTATCGGCGATCGAAACTTATCGATTTCTTAAATGCTGTTACAATTTTTATTTAAAAAAATAAAATTGTATGTTCGTTGCTGCAATTTTGTAATCAAACAAAAATATCAGTGTTTTATTTATTTTAGGTTTATTTTTTATGTATTCTTGAAATGCTTGTTTCAGATTTATGTTTTATTATTTACTTTTACATACTATACTTTATTTTCTGAATTCAAGTGGGGCACTTGACATTATAAAATGGGTTACTCGGTGACCCGTGATCATAAGTTGCCGAGGGCTGGGTCTCTATTTTTAGTTCATACAGTAGTGCATGTTTACCTTTTTAGACTTTTGCTATGTAGAATTTTTTTATTTTGATGACTCATGTTTGTTTTCTTTCTAAAGATTGGGTACAGAAACCTAATGCTAATTTAACATTAACATTTTAACATTCATTACTCGTGTCACCCTTGCAAGTCCTTTTATTAATCATAATACTGTTGTCAATTATATCATTATCATTTCATATCAATTCATTATCAATTCATATCATTATCAATGGGATGTGTTATTTAAAAACAAAAGGAATATTAAATTGCTAAAAATTTTTTTCGTTATTCATAAGTCGCTCAGTTTTTCATGCAGAAATATAAATTAAAGATATGATTATGAAATTAAATGACAACACCCTGCAGACTGAATATTTGCAAGTCCATGTGAAAGATAAAGCCCTTGTCAAGTAGCCTGGATGATAAATGTTACGGTAGCGTAATATAATGAGCCCAAATTTGAGAAATTAAGATAAAATCATTTCAAACGCTAAACTTACTTCTATAGACTTATTTTAAGATACAGTATTTAGACCACTCACCTATTTTCCCTGTAGAACACCAATATATCAAGCTCATATAAATAAGATTCTCTTGGCAAAACACCTTTAAGAAAGTGTAAGCAACTTTTTTTTTTTTCCAAAATCTCAGCATAAAAATATAATAACATATAATAAAAATGATTTCACATTAGAATTTCTTTTTAAATCGATCATTATGATAAAAAAAAGTAAATCTTCCATAATAAAAGTCTTCCGTAAGCCTACCTCTTCTTCAT
Source organism: Stegodyphus dumicola (assembly GCF_044657685.1). Lineage (NCBI taxonomy): Eukaryota > Metazoa > Arthropoda > Arachnida > Araneae > Eresidae > Stegodyphus > Stegodyphus dumicola. Next base: position 119,729,157 of record NC_140777.1, on the reverse strand, counting down.
TCCATGATGAATTTGAATTTTTTTTTTCTTTTTTTAATCCATTTGATACAGCTTTACTGACAAATGCTAAAATTTTTGTCTTTAAACCTGTTGAAAGGTTACCGATTTCTCAATTGCCTTCGCCAAATTTCCTAACCGAGAAGAAAATTCTGAATCGCTTTTAAATAAACATATTTTTAAAGTCTTTAGTTTCACGTAATTAGTTAGGATCCATAATAAGTCGACCCTATTTCCTTGAGACAAAAGCGAGATATTTGGATAGCACAAACGAGAGAACGGTTAACCATTTAAAGATAAAAATGGAAGAAAATGTTTTACGACATAGTTTTAACTTTCTATATATTATTTTTCTCTCACAGAGCCCATATGAAAATTTTATGTTGACTTTCGAGGTAAACCATATTTCGCCAACATCTTACCTTGAATGTTTCTCTGATGAAGCTATCTTACACAGCAAACTTCGGTGTTTCTATTATTTTTACACTTAGCCTAAATTTCTCCTTTGGAAGCATACCCATCACGAGAGAAAGTATTTTATCAACAAGTGCAGTATTTATTGGAAAATAAAGAATGAAGTAATTGAATTTTTCAAAAATTCAGTTTCAGCATTTGCATGAATAAATCGGAGTTTTCCTTGACAGAGATATAATTAAAACTGAGCACAGCTCTAAATGAAATAATTATGCGGGCTTTATTTATTATATCCCCTTTCTTTGAAAATCTGCCCCCCCCCTACAATGCTTCCTCACCAGCTGCAATTAATGCTTAAAGGTAGAAAGGCTGAAATAGAGTGATTCTTAATATTCTCATCCAAAACACCTGCAGAAGGAAAAGAAAAAGACTTAAATGCCAAGATTTATGTTATCACCTCCAGAAAGCTTGAAATGGGAAAGACTAAAACAGGACATCAAGAGGAATGAACTCGCTAATATTGTAAAAAGCTTAGCTCTAAACCCATTTTATTTCGGATGCAAGAATATTTTCTTTATTTAATGCACCAAACTACTTCAAAATTATAGATCTGATAAAAGTCCACAGATCGAATACAAGTTTACAGCTTTTCCTCATTTAAAGTTCATATTAAAAACGAGACAAAAATTTACTTTTTACTTTTTTTATTGAAATGGCTAGACATAAATAAAAAAAAAAAAAAAAAAAAAACCCACAAACACAGAGAGAGAGAGAAGGATTATCCATTCGAAACGCAGGTACAGTCAGCTTAATATAACAACAACGAAACTAAATTCGTTTTAACTTGAAACAGCAGCAGGATACTGAATGGTAGTGGTGTCGAGGTTATGTTGATACACGGTTTCGCGTGAAGATCTCGGGTATCTTTTCGTAGATGGAGCAGGTGGAAGATAAACATCGCAGATAGATGATATCCGACCCCCGTGACCTTAACCTGAAACTTGTCTTCCTTTTCACCGGAGAAGGAAAAGTTGCGACCTCCGCAATTCTTTCACTCAGAAATTTAAATTCCCCGCCTCGAAGCAATGACATCTGCATAATTTCACACCTGCAACGGGTTTCGACTCGTTTTCGCTGTACCTGCGATAAAGCTTTAATAATAAAACAACAAGTTTAAAAAAAAAAAAAAAAACTTTCAGATTTTATATTAGCCTAAAGGGGCGTTTTTTTAAAGTTACTTTTATTTATAAAATATCATGTTCTTCGGAATTTAACCATAAAATTCAATTCAACGGCAATATCGCAAAATAATTTAAAAAGAGCATATCTTTAGAACTTCCGATACACAGTATCGCGTGCTGGAGAAAAATATTGTTGCATTTTTCTTTTCTGACCCCAGTTGTTACGTTATTTTCTTCCTTCACGTTCGTACGAGTTTTGTAGATTTGGAGTGAATAACGACGACACTTGATGAAGTATCGAAACACACTTTATTTACCAATATCAATCAGGACAGCTCCAAAGCACTTTTACAGCCGTCGAACTGTTATAAACACGCTGACACGTTCAGCGACACAGCCATCATGCTGGCAGGCAATAACGGCGGAGACAGCTTCACTGCAAAGCACCAGAGTACAGCTTCCGACTTTGCTTGGTCGTTCTCGGAATTCCACGTTCTCTCGAGACTCTCCACGCTACAACTCGCGATGCACAAGAGTATAGCTCTCGACTCAGCACAGTCTAAGACGAAACTCGACGATGCACTAATTGGCGATACACGTTCTCTCGAGATTCCACGTTCTCTCGAGACTCTCCACGCTACAACTCGCGATGCACAAGAGTATAGCTCTCGACTCAGCACAGTCTAAGACGAAACTCGACGATGCACTAATTGGCGATACACTAAAAGACTCTCTCGATGCACTCGATGACGAACTCGGCGCTACAGTGTTGCCATTGCTCCCTTTGCAATCGTTGAGTTTGGCAATCAAAAAATTGTTAAAGAGTTAAAAAATATGAAACCCATAATAAAAAAATTCCAAATTAGGGTTTCCAGATGCCCATATTCGGTGGAGGATTATGTTATTCAGAATTGGATGGCTCTAGGTACCGTTATTTTATCACACTGCGAGAAACATTCATACAGTTATGCAGATTCTTCATTACTTAATTTCTTTAAATTTAACACAGGGCGATAATATTCGGTGGCAACAATTTGAAAAATGAAATGGACATTTAAAGTTTTCAACGCAAAATGCCTAAACGAAATTAATAGCCCTCCTGGACTAACGCCCTTTGGGCTAAAAAGGCTAGGACGAGTAAGTGCAGCAGCAGACTGGTAGAACTAGGAGCTCAGCGATAACGTAAAAAAAAAACCTTTACAAACTCTTTTGGACGACTGTCAAAATTTGAAACCTTTCAGACATTTTTTTAAATGTTTTTCGTCTTTAATTGTTTTTCAATTTACACAGCACATATATATATATATATATAAAATAATCTGAAATATCATGATGACTAAACGATAGCTACAATGAATTGCATATAGTGGTGCAGTAAGATCTTGTCGAAGGCTTTTCTGCATGGATACAAAGATGACATTGATAGATAGAGGTGGACGAAGACAAGACAGGAGAATGTGTATTAAGAATTAGTTGCTGGACAACTAATTCTTAATACACATATTCTTCTTCGCATATAATCAAAAGCAGTGATAAGCATTTTACAATTTTTTGAAGCTTACATTTTCAGACTTTAGACAACAATAAGCCGTTATGAGTTAGTATAACAAGGGGAAGTGGGAGACTAAAGTAACGCATTCAGCTGCAGCGAGATATATATAGAGTCGGTTCTTCGTTGAAATTTTGATCTGTGATTGGACAAAAGGTATCCACATTGCTGATACGCGTAAAAACAATTTATTTTTTGCTTAAAAAATAATTTTGTAAATCTAATACTTTGAAAGGGGTTTTCTTATTATTTTAAATTCGCAAAATTATAAAGAAATGAAATAATTATATTTGTAAAATTTCGTTCCTTTTCTTAAAATAATAAAATACTGTCTCTAGCTAACAAAATTAAATTTATTTAACTTTAAAGATGAAATGAATTGCATCGCTACCACTACATTTTTATTTTTTACGTATAAAATATTATATACAACAAGTAGAATTAGAAAGTTTACAATAAGATAATAAGTTTAGAAATATTAAAATGGCGTTAGAAGCTTTTTCTTATCAGTTATACCATAATACTATAAATAATTAATAATATTAACAATTCTTGATGTCAAATGTTATTAAGAAGCCGAGATTTCTTTCAGATGATTCATTTTATTACGTTAGTGTGCGAAACACTTTTATAATATGGGAGATAAATGAAGGATTTAAAATCTTATCGACCGATAACAACATGTTCTTGCATTTCTGATCTTTATTTCTGAGGAATAGAAACGGTACCTTTAATGTAATAATAATAAAAAAATAACAACCTTTCAAGGTGTTTAAAGACTTTTTAATAAAGAATTTTTGTTAAAAATTGCATTTTTTAACTTCTTGTACTTTATGAAGACCTACTATCGCTGAATATTACTGAATTATCCTTGTTATTACCGAAAGAAAAACAGTGAGTTATAGCTCAGACGGGCGTTGTAGTTGTTAGTAGTTTACAAAGTAAATAGAATTAAGCAGGCAGGAGCATGGCATAAATATTTCCCTTATCATTCAGTTATAATTTGGCTATAATTCACACAGTTATAATTTACAATATTCGGAGCTGAGATTTTGCTCTTACAAGCACAAATTATATTTTTAAATTAATTCTTCCCTGTAACTTCTATTCCGTCAGCGAATTAGGCCGAGTTTCAACAGCGACAGAATTTGTTAAATGTGAAGATGAGAATTCGTCAAAAGCATGGGAAGTTAAATAGGAATACTTTAATAGTTACTTAGATTTAACTTTACATATTTATTAGAGTGTTTCGATTTTAATACCGCTAAACCAGGGGTTCTCAATGTTTTTTCCCCTCATGTGTCCCCTCCTGCATTCCTATAAAATCACCCCCCTCATTTCTAAAACTCGAAAAATTAATATATATATTTTTCTAAATTTAGATGATTTTTTAAAGTGTATTATAAATTAAACTACAGAAAGTGTCGAAAATGCTCATAATTACCAAAACTTGAATATAAGTAGTTTTTTTTTTTTTTTTTTTATTCGTCAAACTAAAACTAAGTATTTAACAGTTGGATAAAAGGCTGACCGAATCCCCCCCCCCCGGAAACTATAAATCCCTGTAGTAGACAGAAGTTTTATATTGTCATTTTAATGTAACTACAAAGTTTTAATAAACGATACTATGCGGTCACTTGTTCTCATGTCAATAGTATTCCCACCCCCACACGCGAATACATACATTTGTGTTGAGTGTTTTTGTGTTTGTGAGTGTGCACGTATGAACGAATATATGTGTGTGTGTGCATAAAACTAAAAAATGCTTCTGAAAATTTACGATTTCTAAACCACTCAATTCAAAAGAATTTCTACACCTACCAAGAAAAGGTTTCCGTTTCTGCAAAAACAAAAAATTACCTCTACAAAAAACATCTCTATATTTCAACCACACGGAACAATAGCGTATCTTCTTTACTTCTTCTTTAGCTAAATATTCGGGAGTTAAGAATAAAACGGCTTACGTGTTGATTTTGGCAACGGAACAACTGAGATTTCCACTTCCTCTGAAATTGTGGTGTTGCGTCACCGACCATGCAAAGTAAGTAGCGGGGGCAGAGCGAGAAGCATTATTCAAAGGAGGTCGACCATCCGCGCGTTATCGTTTTTAGGTGAGTTTCTCAGAATTCGACTCATAAATCGGACGCTCAGATTGCGGGAAAGAGCAACGCCCCGACTCGGGGACGCATGCGTAAAGCAAAGCACATCTGAATTACGACCTTCAACACCCCCTGCCCTGTACATACAGATAATATATGTCTTATCATTTATATATAAAATATGCGGAAAAGAACATCTTGGCATCGGCACAGTCCAGTCTTTTTAAGACAAGATTACCGTTTGTTTCTCTGTCTTATTCAAAGACAGGTGATATAATAAGACAATGCGTACAGTCTAAGCTTGAACAGAGATTTCAGCGAAATGTTAAACGCAGGACTGATGCAGTGGACGCCGCTTAATGTGATCCAGGTTAATGTTATCTTTCGGATATTGTTATCAAATGGTGCAAAGTCTCACCCGTCTGTATACAAAAACTTGGAAAATAATCGCTCCTTGCGATCAACAGTTTGGTTAATTTGATCAAAATATTACAGAATAAATTTTTTAAACTGAAGATACGTCGCAAATAAGGTGAAAATAGCTTGAAACATTGCCAAGTGAAAGGTTAAATCGCCAAACAGCTTGGTTTTGATTTCAGTCAACCGTTTAAAATTAAGCAAGAAAGCAACCTCAGTTCGATATCGATTTTTACGTAACGCTATCGATTTTCAAGGTGATCAAACACAAGAATTTCTTCTTAAGAAGAAAATATTCTGCAGAATTAATATGTACAGTGATATACGTTTAACGCGAAAACGCTTAAGACGAAATATCGGTTAACACGAAATAATGCAACGGTCCCGACAAACTACAATGTATTTTCATGCATTTACTTGCTTTTAATATGAAATAAAAATCGCTTAACACGAAAAGATATCCTTTCTGGGAATGAACAAAATACGGAAAACACCGGCCTCGCAGGCGAAATTTAAGCGGAGTGTGAAATGAAAGAGAGGTGGTTTCACATGTTTCGTGGAAAGTAGGCTGACTTGGCTTTGAAATACCCTCGGAATAGCCTGTGGCACACGCTAGTTTTGTTTATCTAAGCTACTTTCACCTTTACCCTTACAAACGCCACAGAAGCATCTCATCTCTCTTCAGTTGGCTTTGGAATTCGGTGACGACTAATCATCGCATTGTGAGTAAAAATCAGTGACTTTGTTTCGTATATTGCACTCTGCATGTCTCTGTCCCTTCATACGTTGCACTCTGCATGGAATTCAGTGAGTGACTCCAAGGACGAATCAAATTGTTTCCGTCATGTACGATTCTCAAAAGTATCAGATTCTTTGGCGCCAAAAGAAATGGAGAAGGAGAAGGAGGCTATTGAAACTGAGCTGACACTTAATGAAATGTTTGAGAAAGTTTCTGTATTAATGGACTGTCCTACTGTATTATCGGAAGAATTTGCTGCAGTAGTTGATGATAATGTGTGCACAGCCCCAATTATAGCAGACAAAGATATTTTGGAGTTTGTTCAAAGCTCAAAAACTATCATTAATACAAATTCCGACGACGAAAATGAAATGAATAACGCAGCTCTTGTTCCCCTGTCATCCGAAATGAGGAAGACAATGAAAAGTATGTGCAGTTATTTAGACTCAAAATGAATAACAGAAGGGACGACATTGAACAATTTGTTATAAATTTGATGCTAAAAAAGGCAATGCAAAGAAAAATATCAAATTATATTCCAAAAACTCAATAAATGTTTTGTTTTACAAAAAACTTTAAAATTTGGTATTAAATTTAAGTTCTTGTGGATGCTTTTGTTTCCTTAATTTTTATTAAATACATATATATATATAAACATATCTATGCAAATAAAATGTACTCTAATAAACTTGATTCTGTCGAATATATTTTTTTTTCAATATCTTTTAACACGAAAAAATATTTCAGTCCTCCCAGTTTCGTGTTAAACGATTTTCATTGTATATATATATATTCCTTGACAGTATGTACGACAAACTAAAAGGCTGCTGTTTTGTTTGATTTAAAATTTTACCTTATCATATTCTCTTCCCGTGAAGGATGCCTTCCAAATATTTACGGGCATGTTATCGGTCAGATAATTTACAGAAATGTTATGAACAATTTTTAATGAACTGCAGCAAGATATTATGAACAGTTCATAAACAAACTTTTGCATATTCTTCGTTAAAATATAGTGAAAATTCCTATTTCCATGTGCCTTGATATTTCTATATTAAATGAGTTTAATTCCGTTGCTATTTTGAAGGATATTTTTTTCATCGGTTAATGTTATAAAAATAGTCATGAACAAATGTGATCATATTAAGCAGCGTCTACTGCAAGTTCATTAACAGTACGTAAAAGACCAGCCTGTACGAAATTTTACAGATTATCTTTTTATTCTCTTCTTTACAATCCACAGATCCTGTCAGTCTCTGTGTTGACCGCAATTTCTATTTCAGTAAAAATGAGAAAACTTTCACATAGAATTTTAGTGAAAATTAAAACATTTTTGTTGTGAATGCAAATCGGTGAGAACACGTTAAACGATCGGAGGGCGCCATGGTGCCCGTGAGCACAAGGTTGGGAACCCCTAGGTTAACAAATTTTTGTTTCAGTTACAGCATACAAAGTATCTTCTCAACGGAAACCAAGACTTTTGAGCAATCCATGGTCAAAAGTCGAATAACTAGGTCAAACTTTTATCAGGTTTAGCCTTTTAAAGATCACACAATACTCTCTTGAAATGACGTATCCAATGTTTTGGAAGGCGGCAACAAATAGTATTTTGTTACGAGTCTCAAGTACAGCACTCTTTCAGACAGCCTTAACTTTTACTTTCTTCGTTTTTGAGACGAAAAAACTGAATTATGAGATACTACGAGATTTGGAGCTTATCTAAAATCTACGACCTGAGACCAGAGTTGTAGTTATTCATCAGATCCTACTTATTAGACTTCAAATTAGGACACTCCCAACGAGTGCAAGGAGTGCAATCACAAGGAAATATCCATAAAATTGAAAGGATCTAAATTAAAGTTGGATCTTCAATCTACTATTTCGTAATTTAATGCACGTATCTTCTTGTGCTTGTAGTGAATCTAGAATGGTTTAGTTTAGTGGATTACGACCAAACCTCAAGAGCTATCTGCCTAAGGAGAGGGATGCCTTCGTGGAGGACTTTCTAAGGGAACTGTCTCGTATACACGTATACATGGGTAAACCCATGAAAACGCCCATGCAGCCAGATGTTCGCGGGATTCGAACCTCGGACTGAACTACCAGTCTTCAGAGACTTTACCGTTCGGCCGCTGGTGGCCCGAACCTAGTATATGCTAAATTCTTGCCAAAAAATTCCATCAGAAACTTTCACTATTTTATCTATCCTTGGAAATTTTCAGAAACAGCATCTCAGCTTTCCATAACTGAGATTTTATTGAATATTACGTTTAGCCTTGCCTGCTATCTTGTGAAGTTTCTGTAAAATAAAAGATAACTTCAGAAGACAGAGGTTCAGTAAAGGCAAAAGACTTTCTAATCGGCCTCTTACCATCAAAAAAAAACTTTGAAGGATGGCGAAATAAATACTGTTGTTTTGTTTACCAGATCAGACAGCTATCAGCATATAAATCACGACAGTGTCAAGAGGCACGGTCTGCTGTTTACTGAAAGAAAAATGGGAAGATTCGTAGCTAACAATTACAAGCAAAGAAAGTCAGGATGAAAAAGCGGAGGCAAATTTCCTGTTTCAGAAAAACTATCATCGCATCATTAAACGTCATGATATTTTATGGTGTCTGCCCACTGATTACCTAAAGCTGAAGCTTTTTATATCGAGATCTCTCAGTTTTTCTACTATTCTGGATCCTACATTTTCAAATTTGAAACCTAAATACAGGGTCTAGCAGAAAAATGTATACACATCTTAAAGAAAGAAAATTCTTTACAGTGCGCTAACCGAACTTGATTCTAGAAGCCGTAACGATCTTTTGCGGTGTCCGTATTGTTTCCACGACAGGATTTGAGAGGAGAAATACTTTTCTCTCGTAGAAAATTTAAAAAAAAAATTGCAATTTAAATAAATTACAAATATGCCAAAAGCGGGATCTGTTTTTATCGATCGTCGAATGATTGATATTTTTTCCTTTTCAAATTAAAATTTATAGGTGAAATATTCTTTCAGTAAGTTTCCTTTTCTGATCTCTGATTAAAAAAAAAATTGCAATTTAAATAAATTACAAATATGCCAAAAGCGGGATCTGTTTTTATCGATCGTCGAATGATTGATATTTTTTCCTTTTCAAATTAAAATTTATAGGTGAAATATTCTTTCAGTAAGTTTCCTTTTCTGATCTCAACAATATTCCTATTTTGAGGTATTTTCCCCCATGCAGAAAGGAGGTATTTTCTCCCTCCTTTCTGCATGTTTTTGTGCTGTAACGGTAGCACACTCGGTGCGTATTCGAGAGGTCCAGGATTTGAGTACCGCGAAGGCAGTGCTCATTTCTTCTGTTTGCTGACATCAAAATAATAATCTAATGACACTATAGTGGCGTTCGAACTAAAAGGTGATGGATGATGAATCTTCACCGCCATGATTTAGCAATTGGCTACCTTAATTACCAGTTGCTCTTTAAAAGGGGGAGTTATATAACGTATTTCCTCCCTCCTTTCTGCATGCCTAATGGTAGCACACTCGGCGCGTATTCGAGGGATCCAAGTTTGAGTCCTAGAAAGGGCACTGCACACTTTTCACGTCTTCCTGCTTCAAAATAACCTAATGACTCTACAGTTTAATTTCTAATTTAAAGCTGTGAAAAATGACAAGAGTACATTCTTCGGAGGATGCATATGTTATCTGCTAGTGCTCTTAGCTTAGGTTGATTGGTAATACTCATGTGTATATATGCGCAAATACACTGCAACAATAGATGCGCGCTGATGTTGCTAATTTCGGTAGTCTGCGTGCAAAATCAGGTATGAACAAGATGAAAATGGCATTGCAATGGATTCATAAAGAACTGAATTAAGCAATTAGAAGAGCAATATTTGGCCCGCTATGGGGTTGCTTGAACTACGTTGATCAATGCGTGTACAGGGATTGCTGAACATGCCACTGTAATGTCCTGATAAAAAACTTAACAACATAACCTATTTTCTGCGTTACATGTCGTTCTTCAAGATCCCCCAAGGCCATTTTGATTCACTCTCATGCGATACGTCACATATTACAGTCACAAGAGTACAGACATGTGTTGAGCAAGCATGTTGTAAAGATAATTCAATTCATACCATATATTACGTAGTGTAAAGATAATTAATTCACTTCAACTTCGAAACTAATACGCAGACACTACCTCTTAAAGAACGTGTACATTTTTCTGACAGACCCTGTATTTAACTTTGCTTCCCCATTTATTGGCTCTTTCTTAGTTTAGTTTCCAAGCGATTTATAGACAACAATCGTTTTTCGACAACAGTTGGCAACAATTTGAAAAGTGATACAGCCGTTTACAGTGTTTCGGCGCAAAATACCGTTTCGAGATTGATAGCCTTTCTGGGCTGACGCACCTTTGGGCTAATAAATAAAACAAAGGAAAATAAAGTAAAAATAATGTTTCATTCCCATTTCATCCATTTATAAAATTAAATTTTGATTTGATTTTTGATAATAATGATTTTTACCATTTTAATTCATATCAAACCTTGATATTACATTTTACATGCTTTGTATGCGAAGAAATTTAATTTTGGGAAGGTATGAATACTAACTGTTGGAACAATAATTATTTTAACTAAATGAACCAAGTTCATTGATATTATATATTAGGGGTAATGATGAGTATTGTGGCGATCATTTTTAACAAGCTATAGATACTAATAACAAGCTTGATTTCACTTGCCCGAGAAACAGCTACAACAGATCCGCATAATTGGAGTTCCAGTTATCTAAAATTCTAATGCACACAAGAAAATAAATTACATTTCGCTCACACGCATTGGCTCACAGATACTCGCAAAGGCCTTTACTGAGAGACTTTGGTAATCTTATTCAGATTTATGTTGCAAATTTAATTTGATCTAAAAGCATATGCGCCATCAAGAAAGAACTTGTGAAAAGTTTTCACGTTTTTCTTGCCTTTAAAAAGCGGCACCGCCATAGAATTTTCTTTATAGTACGTTCCAAGAATTTTTATTCCTAAGCTAACAAGATAACCTTCATATTCCAGGCGCAGTCTAATCTAATTCTCGGGGAAGCAACATATGAACTTTTCAAATATGTTTTCAACCCAGCACCGATAATATTTTATGTTAAGAAAAATCTGGGAAAATACTAATGTATATCTACCTCTTGCATTTAGCTGTACGATTTTGGAAAATGTTTATATTGGTAACAAAAGTTTATGGTACAGTTTTCTTAAGAGGATAAATCGGATTAAGGCAAAAATATAGGAAGGTGCGCAGGAAAGGGGGCATCTTTCTGCTGGAGGTTTTCTACTTTTTTGGTATTTTAAAACACTCTTTAAAATCAACGGATTCTGTTCTTGATATTCAACGTGACTTAACTGTCAATACTATTAAGGATGTAATAGGTAGGGATATAAGAAGACCATCGGTTCATAATTGGAAGAAAATATATCAAGTAATTTAAATGACTTGAAAAATACCGGGTTATTGCAAATAAAATAATTATTTAATGATATCGGATGTCTATTATTTGCGCAGAAAGCAACCGTTCAGGTCTATCCAAGTTTCTTATGCCATGTGACAACGTCACACATGAGTGATGCAACTACAATTATTTCATTCAAAGAGCACTGAACATCGAATACTGCTGGCATAAAAATCTATCACGGAAATCATTTAATGAAGATTCTTATTCCTTTGCGAATTTTAATTGGGAAATTCTACACTAAAGCACTCAGTGGAGGATTGGTTTATTTTGCTTTCATTGGTAACGGCAAAGAACGCGAAGGGACGGATTCACCAGACGCTTTAAGGAAAACTGGCTCGTACCCACGTTGCACACAAGGCAAACCGCGGAAATGCCCCAGTAGCCAGCCCTTTTGCCTGGAATGGAATACAGATCGAATTACCAGTGCTCAGATATTTGACCATTCGACCGCTGGTGGGGTTAATTCAACAGAGAAACAACTAATGACAGATCCGTTTGCATCTAATATTAAAAATTTCGCTTAGGAGATCTCATGCTATTAAGCGAAATCACGCAGCTATCGTCATTCGTTCATTGATTTTAATGAGCTGAAGCATTTAACGTAATCAGATCCGCGGCAGACTGGGCAAAAGATCGCAAGACATTTGTCACTTGATAGAAATAGGAAAAGTAAGTAAGAGAGCTCACAAATCCACAGATGAAAACTCAGCAAAGCGTTTGAACGTGTATTCTGTTTCTAAAACAAATAAAGATCCTGCAACGAACTGTGACTAAATGAGAAATGGACATTCTTCGAAATTGTACGCGTTCTTAGCACAGAGTGGGAGTAAAAGACGCTCTCAATGCCTTTGGAAAGATTCCAAAGGCATGTTGCATCCAAACATGTTAAATATACATATTATATAAGTAGTTGTCTACTAATGCTATCCAGCAGCAACTCGATATTATACATATGTGCGACAAGTGAATGGCAAATTGGGCTTGAAGTAACCAACGTTTACGGCAGAGACAGCAAATCAACAGTTTGGGATAGAAAATAATACACAATTTTTTGACATCATTAGCAGCAGCACACTTCTGACATTTCCCTCACAGATATTTTTTGTTTTTTGTTTTTTTGTTATACTTACGGAACTTTAAGCTGTTCAAGAAAGCTTTTCCGACGATGCATCAACTTGTCGAGCAGTGGGGGGGGGGGGTTATTATTTCCAGAGACACTGATTTTTCCAAAAATAGTATAAATTACTTAGTCACAAGTTCGTAACAACGCATTAACACCGCTCGAGATTAACTAAACAGGTATTCTGTAAACAGGTATTCACGACCTTAAAATCGGCCACTGCATTTGCAGCAACCAAGTAATATATACAGTGGTAATTTTTTTGTTTGGAGTGGAATGATGAAATTATCCGTTAAATCATGATCATTCGCCATGAATTTAAAAATCTGAACTGGCCAATATACTTATTCACAGTACGCAAGTACGCAGATGACGTACTGTGCATCCATAAATTGGCCGTTGCGTACGTAAATACGCAAATTTAAAATATGAGTATACGCAAATGAAAACAAAGTCTTTCCGCTATATGAAGTAAGTGGTATTTTCAAATAAAACTGAAAAACACAACTGCCTCAAAACAAGTGTGAGCCACTTTAATATTCTCAATTAACAGTCTGATAGAAATCAGAGATGTACTTTTCCAACCTTGCTTCACCTTTCGAGCGACATTCGTACGATTACTTAGCCGTTTTTGTTTGAAAAAGTGTTTTCGCCACCGATAATAATGCATTAAGAAAAACTTGTCTTAAGAAAGCATTTCCTAGGATTCTTTAAGAAAGCATTCCTAATACGTTTTTGCTTTTATAAACATTCCATCGTTTTTTAACCCGAAAAGTGACAAGCGGTAAGCACAAATCATCTTTCAAATTTGTTCCGCAATGACACTGAAATTTGTTTAATAATATCCTTAATTTTGCTTCATGTGATGGTTGGCGGCCAAATCTTTGATTTGACTGACGTCTTGTTCGTCATTTGAAGCGGTTGATCCATCTTCGACGCATTTTCCGCCTAAACATCTGATGCCACTAAAAAACTCTCGTTTCTGATATTGCGTGTGTAGGGGTTCGCAATAGATTAAATGCACATATTTCCAATGATAAGTTGAAAAAATTTATTTTAGGAAAAGAAACATTTCAGAACTCTGTAATTTTTCCGCAGAAATATTCGTACAGGCGTTCATAGTATCACAGAGTACAGTCATATTCTTAGTAGTTTGAAGTGTACTTAGTAGTTTGAAGTGTAATATTTGTAGTAGTTTGAAGTACACTTCAAACTACTAAGAATATTACACACAAAGTAAAGAGAAAGCTAACCCAGAGATATCTCCAAACTCCTCACCCTGAACTAACAACTCGTAGCAGAAACTGAGAACAGATGATCTCTTCGCCCTTATATAGTTTTCACCCGGCCGCCGAGATACTTCTACTATTTTCTGCTTCTCGAAATTACTGGAAGGCAATATGAGGGTCGAATTACGGTTACAGCTAATATAGTGATCAATTGCATTTATTTAATTACAATACCTATTACGGTGATACAGAGACCGACAAAAATTAAGTCTTCGTAACCGTAACCAGCTTGGCGATATCTCGCCAAATTACCGAGAGACCCATTAACTCAGATGTTAAATAGATTTGCCCCTGTATTCTTGCGTTTCCGAGATAACTTATCTCTTCAAATTTTTCATGTTACATTACGCCGAAAAATACAACAATTTCACATATAATTGTACTAAAATCATCTATCTATGTACAATATTTGTAACAATATGTTGGCCTCAAACGCTTTTCGGAACATTTCAAGCATTTTTGGGGCAAAAGTTCCGTTGGGGAAAAAGATATTTAATGCATACGGGTATTGTTATGTCTAGAGAGGCTTAAATCAATGTCTTTCAGAATCTACTTCACTGACATTAGAGTTATCGCTCTACTCCCGATTAACACGGCAGTCCCGAGAAAGTTATAATTACTTTTTTGTTAAATCTTTAAATTTAAATGATGGTACCACTTGTGCTTAGAAAACAAAACTCCGCCACTTGCAATATTTAACATAACATAAATTGAAATTTAAATTCAAGTATCGTAGTCGGAAACTACTACTTAAGCTGGCTCAAATATTTAACGGTGTGCTTTTTAAAATCGGCTAACAAAGTGGCTAAAGGCGAAACAACCATTGCCAAGACCGTAGTACAGCTGGTGATGGGACGTAAACTATGAGCAAGACTCCCAAAAGCTCTAACCCTAAAATATTCAAAACCTCGTCTCGAGTACCCACACAACTAATTTACATTCTGGGAAGAACTAAGGAAAAAAGAAGTTATAGGAAATGTTCAAATGATAATAATTAGTTAATTAGCACAAAGTCTCACAGTTTTTTTGCTGAATCATGTTTGCCATTTTGTAATTCTTTAATCCGTAAAAAAGAATTTAGTTACAAGCGATGAAAGGAAATGAAATTTCAGATGTCAAAAATAGATGTAATAATTTCTAAAAATATTTGCAAGCGAATTTCTTATATGTGTATATATTTTAAATCAATTATTCCTTTTTTTCATATAATGATATAATATATTAATAAATAAGAACTGTGACCATATACATCTAAATCTGATATATAAGTATTTGATTATTTTATTAAAAGATACTCTCTAAAAGAATATTTTATATAATGAAAAAATCATTAATTAAAACTTACTGTTCATTGAGCTACTTATTTTTTTTTTCTGTTACGAAAATTAACCTGCATTTTTTAAAATATGAGTTCGGAATTTGAGCATTTAGAAAGACCATTTACCAATGCTGAAAAATAATTTAAATCCTTAGTCAACATTCATGCAAGTACGATTTTGACATTGGTCTCATTGCATTCTCCCATTATAGTGAATTATATAACCTCATCACTACAATTTTACAAACCATTGTTGATGTAATTTGTTCTAGAATTCGTAAATATCAAAAACATTTGATTATAATATATTTCTAAAAGTCTTTCAGAGAAATTAAGATGAATGAGAGGGATCGTTGTGATTTTTAATGACTTATTAATTCTTTGAACTCTTATTTTTAAAAAAGTAAGCTCTTTTGCTCACAAAAACTCATAATATCATTTTTTAAAAAGGAATTACATACAGAATTACACAAAGAGCTTTATTTAATTTAGAAAAATGAGCAAGTATGCGCGACAGCAGATCTGCTTAAAATTTCTTGATTCATTTATATGAGGTGGTCAGTTGTTATTTTCAGATCTTTGTTAACTTATTCGAATTTCGAGCTGTCATAAATAGCCTTCTACGTTACGCTGTTTAGTTTGTAACTACAGCCAAGGTTACTCACATTGAATAAGCAGTTGTTTTTGTTATTGATTTCAAACACTTGCGATTATCGCTAGAATTGAGTAAATCAACCAGAACCGTAGCCACGTATGCGTAAATTAGAAACTCACATTTCAGCTAAACTTTTATTAGCAATACTAAATCTTCACAATTTCGAAATTTTCCAATGTTTTGAATAGATTAACCGACTTAAATTTTTAATTGCGTAGGGATGTTATTTAAAACTAAACAATTATCATAGTTTAGACTTCTTTACGATAACTTCTCCTTTCCGTTTCCTCACCAGAGATGTAAATCAGTTAGATATAGTATTTAAGCTGAGATTTTGGGGATTGTAATAGATAGCGTCTTTCTACCTCTTGAGGCCACGTTAATATAATTCTGCCATCTCTGGTAATTTTCTAATTATTTGGCTTTGCGTTATTTGCTTCAGGCATTTAAACTTTTATACCAGTTAGAATTTTCTGAGCCATCTTGAATTTAAATATCATTGTGTTGTCTTTGGAGGAGTAGCTACTAGTCCACGTTTTAAATTTGAATTTGATCGCTACTTTAATTACACTGACACCAGTGATGGTTGATTTAGTCAGCACAAGACGTGAACTTACGTATGTTCAAGTTTTGTTTTAATAAACAAGTTGTTTTAACCTTTTTAAGTCACTGCAGTTACTTCGGATACAGCGATAATTCGCTCTAAGTCTATTAAAAGTTTAGAACTAGTTTATGATCCCAAAGCAAGTTAAACTCATAAATGCATTTACAAATTAAATCTGTAATTATTTTGCTGTTAGGTTTAATACGATTCAAAAATAAAGTTAACTACCATTAGGACAAATTGTAGGATTTTACGCTAGTCTCACCAGTTTTTGTTAAAAATTCTATTAATATTTGTTCATTCTTTCCAATTTATGCCTCTCCAGAAGAATGCAAATTTATCTAGCATTTAAGAAGACTCAGCAACCACTGAAACGTACAGGCAAATTTAACGTATTTACCGATTACAATCAAGGACAGCAATTGCGAGATTGTACATATAAATTTAAAACCCATAATAGGCACCAGAGAGAAGTTCCGCATGCATCTTTAGACTACATTTTAAGAGCTCCAGAACCGGGCCTGAAGCTCTGCGGGCATCATCCACTGTCCAGTTTTAGGTCGGAAGTTGCACAGTAGGTCAGTGTTGTCCAGTTTTAGGCTGACCTCTTGTTTCATTTAGGACGAAAGGAGAGATGATCAAATGTTGCTTCGGCGCAGTGTTCTAAGAATTGACTGTCTTAAGTGCTTTCCATTAGAGCCAAGACCCCCCACATAAAGATCTCAACGAACATAATAAATGAACTTCAGGGGAAAGACAGAGTGTAAAGCTACTTGCCTTTGCCGCGAAAATGCATTTGCTGAACGTCATTTAATTAATTATGACAAAACGCACAAGCATATCTGCCTAAGGGAAGGGTTGCTGTCGTGGAGAATGTTTTAAAGGAAACTTGACTTCTATTCACATTACACTCAGATAAATCACGAAAACGCCGACACGTTGAAAGCAATCGTCGAAATTAAAACCTGGGTCAAACTGCCAGTATTTATCGATTCATCTATTTGGCCATAGGTGGGCCGGATTGGGTACGCAACTAAGGTAAACAGTTGACAAGTAGATTTTATTGAAGAGTTATTTAAATACGTTAATATGATACTAAATTGGTTAAGACTTAATTTAGTTAGTCATTCCTTAGGTTATGTTTCAAATTCGTCAATATAATTATCACAGCTTATGTTGTTAATGATTAATTTCTGTTTACTGAAATCGAAATTTGTGCTTAAGAAAATTTGTGTTCTAGTCTTTGTAAGTTGCTGCCTAAGCTTCGAATTGTAAAAAAAAAAAAAAAAAAAAAAAAAATCTGGACAGTTCTATCAGCTGTAAAATTTAAAAACTATAATTTGATTTTACAAGGTTTTGTATTATTTAAGCTAGTTAATTTGCGGGTCGCCTGCACTAAAATTTATCTATTAGTAAATTAGTAAGTTAGGTCTCAAGATTCAGAAATTTAAGAAATTGCTTAAAATGACAAGGGGAAAAAAAAACCTTTTAATGCATGCCTTTCCAGTATGCCTTCGTGGTGTTAACGGTAGCACTCTCGGCGGGTATTCGAGAGGTCTACCTTAGAGTGCCGACGAGTGCACCGCATACTTTTCACGTCTGTAACATCAAAAAACCTAATGACTCTACATATGATTTTTTTAAAATTGTTTTTGACAGACTTATACAAATAAATAAAAATATAATTTCCATTTCGATACATCAGTCTTCAGGTAAACAATATGCATACTATAAACGGATGTTACGAAATCACTAAGCTTTTTTGAGGATAAAAGCATTTATGTACATCGACCTCACTGTAACACTTATTGGTGTTGCAAGTGCTGAAACGTCGGCTAGAATAAGAAAGAAAGAAATGATAAATAAAAGGTGTCTGGTCAAATTGCCTCAATTACAGTTATTCAAGGTGCATGCACTTTTACGGATCATTAAAGGCAATTAAACCTCAGGCGCAGCTGAGGCAAGACAAATACGTGATGCAACAAGTGCGGACAGGAAAATCACTTAAACCTCGTTTCGGCTATTCATTGTAATCAACGGAATGATTTATTCACGTATTTAAGATTTGACTCGCGCAGTTTTAATTTTCGCAACAGAACTTTGAATCTTTGTGAAAAATCCATTTAAAAATATATCTTTTTAATAAGCAGTAAATTTTTGAAGCTATGTACCTTTTTATTTCTTACAGCATTTACTTATTAGGGAAAGCTTCATAAGACAATTAGAAACTTCCGCTTATTTTGAATCACAACAGTGACCAAGGGACTTAAGACCCCCGAATACTGGTAGTTCGATCCGAGTTTGTAGCCGGATGAACGCGTCGGCTGCATGGTTGGTTTTTGCGAGTAATACGAATAGAGACAGTTTACCTTAGAAGGTCCTCTACGAAGGCATACCTTGCTTTACATAAATATGCATATAGAAAACTTCAACTAATCTAACCTAACTTGGATTGTTTTGATTATGGCATCAACTCATGGATCGGGGTTCGAACTACCAGCGATCAGCGGTTTCGGACCGCTCGGCCGCGTGTTACTCATAAGAAAAATTTGTGTAACTTGAATAGAGACAGTTTGCCACAAAAATTCTACAATGGCATCCTCTCTTTATGCAGAAAGGCACTTCTTCGGAGAAACTTTTCTCATGGAAACTACCTCGTTATTACGTTACACAAGAGGAAAACTACAGAAACCCTTTTGCAACCAGCTCATTCGTCGGGACTGGAACTCAAGTCGAATTACTACTGTTCAGTGGTTTTAGCCAATCGGCTGCTTAAGCAAGACATTTAATAAATCTTTTTATCATACAATACAATCCGTTGTCAAATTTACAGTGAATATCGACTGTTCTGGTTTGTTTCTTTATTTCTCATACTCCAAAAAAGGTAGACGCAGTTTCGAACTTAACACAAATAATAAATTTATTCGGACATAAGTAGTATAGATTTATTACGTACAAATTTTAAATACAATTAACTACGAGATGCCTGTCTCCAGGAGACCGAAGTACACTTTTATTCCACAGTGCAGCTTTGGCATATATTCAGTTATTAATAAGTGTACTCTTGCGTCTATCGTACATTTACTCTATTCCATAGTGCAGCTTTGGAATATTTTGAGTTACAGATAAGTGAACGCCTACGCCCATCGTGTAGTGACTGGATTCCTATCCAAACCCTGATTCCCTACGGTTATAATTCTCCAGAGAGTACTGCGTGGATTTCCCTTTGAAATATAAGAAAGGGTATCAGATAAACATCGACCTTGTTTGATAATCTTCGAAATTAAAAACCTTAATTTCGAAGATTATTGAACACCTTTTGGGTAATGTGCAGAAAAGTAAATAATCCGTTATGTGAATTTGCAACTTTTGTTGCCTAAAGCAAAGGCTGTTGCAGTCTTCAATATAATATCTCACAGATAATTCTTTTCACAGAAGACTGACTCGCTATATAAAGACTATTTTCTTTATTAAAAAAACACTGTGTTAAAACCAAGATACCTAAAGAGTCTTTGAATTTATTTCAGAGCTTCAAAGGAAAAACACCACCGATTTTCCTGTGATGGAAGAGGGAACTGTACTGCGACTTTCCTTCCCACCGTTGAACTCTGAACCGTTTGTCTCTTCCGACGATAAAGCAACTTAATCATAAAGCATATTTTGGCCCAATTTATTAAAAACCGCTATGCTAGGTAACACTTTAAAGGTTAGGTTAAATTAGGTTATTTGTATATGGCAAAGCCAAGAGATCTATCTAACTAAGAGAAGGGATGCCTTCGTGGAAGACTTTCTGAAGAAAACTGGCTTGTATTAATGTTAGACAAACGGAAAACTACAAAATCAGCCACGAGTCAGCTGGTTAGCCTAAGATGGAATCGAAACCAGATTCAATACCAGCATTCAATGGTTTTAACTACTTGACCACTGGTGGAATGGTAAAACTTTAAAAGTACGGCAAGAAAAGTATGAAAAATATTGTGCAATAAATTTATTTCAACAGATAATCTAATTTTTTTAACTATATTCTAGCATAAATTTGAGTTTATTGGTGATTTAAATGGACTCTCTAACAATATTTCCGCAGACTCTACTACTATTCCATAGCCAAGTTCATATCCAATCATAAGATTTACAACCTATCTATACAAGAAACATAGTTACTCCACAACCAACTATAAATATCGTAAGGGGTGAACCTGTTAAAACAAAAAATGGCGAAATTAAGAATTCGTCAAACAGCAAACACCACGACATAGCCTTCTTACTTATTCCTTCTGGTATTCGCATCTCGAAATCACCCAAAAGGCATTCTCTTCTTTCTCACCATCTTTCTTTCCGCAAAAGTAGAAAGAAGGTCGTGATATCCATATCACCACACAAAGAGCGGGCCCATGGCACGTGATAGATAGCACGCGGGTGTCGACGATTATTAAGCATGCGGGAAACGTCCGCCTAAGCTGAAGAATAAGTTGGAAAGTGTGGCAGGAGGCTACCGATGATTATCTCATCTTTGACGTTCGTGATTCCACAAACACCTTCCCCATCCTTCTCCTACTCCGCAAACCTGCACGTACAGCCTAATAAACAATGAATCCCGAGGCGTGGCAGTAGATCTCTTGGATAGAAAGGTTACGGTCTTCAGAAGGAAAGAAATATTAATGGTTCAGCAAAGACGCCCAAAGAATTTGCTGAAGAATCGAGACAAGATCTGTAATAAGTAGGTCCGTTGACTGACCAGTAAGGGACCTAATTACACAAGACTGTAAATCGCGGTTGCATGAATGTCTTGCGGTATCATTTAACAGTCATTAATCTTAATGCATGACATCCTTCTCATTTCATGATACTACATGATGTCCCGTTTTGATTGCCACATCATGCATCCTGTAAATACGAAATTTTAAAATAGCGAAAGTAAAATTAACTTTTTAAAAAAATTTTTTACAATGAGCTCTTCCACAGATTTCAATTAAAGTACAACACACTAATAACTGATTTACGAATATGAAATGGAATTTACAAAATATGCAATGGAATTATGAAATGGAATCATTTATTCCATATTTTATCTGCGAATGCGGGAAGAAAGACGGAGCGAGAGATAAAAAGGATTCTGATGTTTCTTTTTAAGGCTGAGAACCAAATATAAGTCATTACAGAAACGTCTTAATGCGAAGAATAACAGGAATATGCTGATTTATGAAAACTAATTCAATAATTAAAGTTGAAGGTCATGTTTTATAATCATGAATACTTTTAATAGCAGAAGAAGTCGCAAATAAATACATTATAAATTTTTTATTTTACATAATTAATTAAAATTCTTATAAAATAGATTACAAATATTAACTTAAGACATTTATCTGAATTTCACGCAACGCATATATAGAAGGGGATATAATCTCTTATTACGGCGTAATAAGAGATCCTTTTTACTTTATACAGCATTAAATGTTTAGAGCAGGAAATCTAAAAACTTAGAAGTGTCGTTGTCGAGATTTGAATACCGCGTCATCAGATTGTTAGCTAAACATACTACCAATTACACCCCGATGGCACTCAGTAAGGAAGGAAAAAATTCCTTACAACCTATGTATTCTGCATTTGTAACTGAAATGGACAATTTGGTTTTTTATTATGAATATAATAGAAAAACATAACAACTCAATTTAATAACGAATCCATCCCATTATATCGCTTAAAATAATTTTTGGAATTATAATAAGACTGTACTTGCAATTATTACTTTAGAGAATAAACACACATTTTTGAATTTTTTATTAATTTGATAATGTACAGACAAAAATGAATGGCCTTGGTACAGGAAACGGTCAGGCCAAGAAGCAGAACAACAAACCAAAGAACCTTAGTAAGGGATATTACCTCTCCCAACTGTAATGATTGCGTTGCACCGTCTGTCGATACTAGGTACCAGATTATCTAACAGTTCTTGGGGCAAGAGTTCCATTCTTTAAGGAGCATCCGATTTAGTTGTCTGTTGTTCTTTGGAGGGGACGATTGTACTATCAGGAGTCTCCCTAAGGTATACTACACATACTCAATGAGATTTAAATCAAGGGAAAACGCTGACCAATCCATTCCGTGGATATTTTTGCTTTCCAAGAGCTCCTCAGCAGCATTAATTCTATGTGGCCGTGCAATGCCATCTTAAAAACAAAGTTCGGACCAATGGCACCCCGGAAAAGACGCACGTAGATAACTTCATCAACGTAAGGATCTCCAGTGATCAAAACATTACCGAAAATTTAGAACTTTGCCCGTCCGTTCATCGTAATGCCTTCCCATACAAGCACACCAGAAGTACACCAACGGTCTCTTTCCTTGATGTTATGGGATGAAAGCGTGTCCCTATCTCTTTTGATATCATCTAGCGCCGAGAAACATCTGTCATCAAACATCTGTCAGTGAAATGACTCTCATCGGTAGAGAGGACGTTACTACATTGATGAGGTGCCCAGTCTTTGTTTTCCTGCATCAATGTAAAGGGTGCCGCCGAGGGCTGCTATCAGGGGTATGCAGCGTTCAGAATGGCAAGCGAAGAGGTCACCTTTATGGAGACGTCTGGCCACAGTAAAACAGGACATCTGTAGACCGACTGCCTATCGCAACTGCTGAGCTTGCAGTTTCATTTAGATCTCTTTTCGTCCTTCATCAGTCACCGTTGTTTTACTGTGCTGATCACCGTGAAACTTTCTTACAACGGTACCTGTCGTTTGGAAGGCTTTCCAACCTCGTGAAATAACATTTTTATCAATTCTAAACTTCTCTTACGTGTAAAGGCGTCCTGATGTTTTTTTTTTTTTTTTTTTTTTTTTTTTTTTTTTTTTAGCCACACTGCACAAACAACCTCACTTGCAGAAAAATGCCTGGAATTTCGCCTTCTTTTCTTCGTTTTAAGTTGCTTTGCACTGCTCGCGCTAACTCCTGGCGTTTTGCATGCCCTGACGTACCCTCTGAAAAAAACTTCGCCTTTTTTAGTCATGGTGCTGATATTTGCTTATGCATCACTTTGCTACTAAGTTGGCTTTTCATTGTACTAACCGCGAAAAGCCTTTTTCAGAAATTCCAATGTTTATGCTGAAAAATCAATTCGTTACTTAAATTTTGCAAACTAGTGTACGTCATAAGTATATCTAATTCCATCATTATAAAGCTAGATATCTGTAATACCTAGCAGAATTGAAATAGACTTAAACATTTTCTACATCGTCATTGTGGGATGTCATCGTTCTTAGATCATCTAATTAATGCCTCTGGAACATTTAGCTCCTCATAATGGGACAGTAACACACTTGAATCCCTCGATTAATTCACATTATAGAAAAAAAATTTGGTTAGTGATTATAATTTCTCTAAAGTGAATGACAGTATTCTTAGATATCATTCAGTTCGTGTCATAATAAGAAAACTAAAATATATTAACGCACGCAATTCGATAAGCTATAAAACCATCTAAAGAGAAATTAAAGATACCCTGCTAGTTTTTTTTTAATTATGTAAATAGTATAATCCGATTAACATAGAAACATTTGATAGGATAAAATCCTACAACGTTTAGCACGTCATTAGACAAATACATACAGGGAACAGGCACAATAAAGTTACCTAGACATGCATTTACTTTTTAAAAAGTGAAATAAATATAAACATATTCTACAAAACTAAAGAAACTTCTGAAGCGAGCCGCATTTACAACAACAGCCGTGTTTTATATGTATACCCCATTACCAACCGTTCTAAAGAAGAACCAACTGCATGTGACAGACCGGCCTATGAGGTGAAAGACCTTATGAGAACTCCACGTCAGTACTTCCCAAACTCCCAAAGTACTACATAGATATCTGAAGTGAAAACAACATCCTTAATCAAAAAGAAAGACAACGATTGGTAGTATAGTGGGCTGCTATGCAAGACAACTCTCAGTTGCGCAACAACAATTGCAGAAATCATTAAAATACAGAACCCATATCACTTATATCCTTAAAGAGTCGCGAGTTTTCTCATGAATAATTCAAACAGCTAACTGCTTGCGCCTCTCGCGTAGATTTATGTCGAGACATATTTGCGTTCAATTGCAAGGAAGGAAGTGTGCTGTTCTTGCCGTTTTGGTGCTACTGTTGATGAATATAAACGAGTTCAGGCGTTTCATTTGAAAACAAATGAATCTGCCGACTTGCATTTGAATGCGCCAACGTGAAATACTAGTTACCATATATATGATAGCAGGTAAAGAGTTTTGTAATCTTTCGAATACATCGGGACGAGCAGGTAAAAAGTGCCTGGTGAGACATATGCACCGTGAGTGAATTTGCATTTCCTCTTACTTTGAAATATTACATAATATACGTTTCTTACATTGAGGTTAGGTTATTCGAAGATGGCAAAGCACTCGAGGGCTATCTGCCTAAGGGAAGAGAGGCCTTCGTAGAGGATTTTCTATGGAAAATTAAATATATTCACCTTAGATATTGGGAAAACCGCAAAAACTAACCAGCAACCAATCCGTTCGCCTGGATTCGAACCTGAATGCAGTTTCTAGTATTCAGCGGTATTAACCACCACTTAACTATAACAAAGGAAGAGTACGGATTTTAATAAATTAAAATTTCTTTCCTTCCAGCTGTGATGAATCAACTAAATTACATCGAATACTAATTATAACTAAGAGTATTTTATTTGCGATATGTTCAACTATTAGACATATAACTGTAGCACTGTTAAATCCATTATTTAGAGGTTTACTGCTTTAACATACATAAGTTCCTAAAACCCGGCTAAGTGAGCGGTAACTAGTATTTATTAATTTTTAGTTGTACTACACTGACTACCAATAAGTATTTGGACACCTGTGATAGAAAAGAAAAACTAACTTTATTCAAAATCAATAGATGGTAGAGCCTCCACGAGAGGTAATTACAGCGTGGACCCTCCGGAGCATACTTTCCACAAGTCTTTGTATGACAGATAGTGGTATTTTCTTCCACTCGGCTTGGAGAAGACATAGAAGTTCCTTCACCGATTTTGCACGGGTAGTGCACCCTTGAATTCGGCGATGCAACTCGTCCCAGAGGTTCTCGATAGGGTTCAAGTCTGGATTCTGGGCAGGCCAGTCCATTCGATGAACTCCATTGGCACCATACCTACCCTTGGTTAACATCGAAACATGACAACTGGCATTGTCGTCCTGAAAGTAACAGGGATACAACCCGTAAAACTGCCACAACGTAGGAAGCACATTGTCATCCAAAATAGTGCAGTAGGCATCGGAGTTGAGTTTACCATGAATGGCGACCAAGGATCCCAGCCCATACCAGGAGCAGCACCCCCAGACCATAATTCCACCTCCGCCGAACTTGACAGTTGGCAGAATGTATTCTGGCAGGAGACATTCTCCAGGTAGACGCCAGACCCTGCCATCCGAACGGTAAAGGTTGAACCTTGATTCGTCACTCCAAAGAACCCGTTTCCACTGATTTACGGTCCAATTTCGATGTGCTTTGCACCACATTAACCGAGCAGCGCGATTGGACTTTGTGATCAAAGGCTTATCGGCAGCAACACGACCATGAAAACCAAGCAGATGAGTTTCCTTACAGATGGTATTCATTGAAATAATACTCCCGGATGCCTGTTGAAACTCCTCGCGGATGAGGGCCATCGGTTGGGTGCGGCCATCGGTTGGGAATTTCTCAGGACAGCGCTCGTCGGTCTCTATCTCCCAGTTTCGTTGCTCTGCCGACTCGGGGCACATTCCGACAATCACCACTCACCTTCCACTTCTTAATCACATAGGCCACTGTCGATTTTGGGTACTTCAGATAGCTAGATATGTCCCTTTAGGATCGGCCACATTTGTGATACCCGATAATTATACCTTTCTCGAAATCAGAGAGCTCCGAACTGCAAGACATTTTGTATGCGACTAAAGCCGATGCTGTTTCCTAGACGATATATACCGGCGGAGTCCGTGACGTACCTTAGGACCGCAGATATCGTCATTTGCATAGGTGTCCAAATACTTATTGGTAGTCAGTGTATTATACGTAGTTTTAATGAAGGTTTTTAATTGAGTTTTATTGCTTGCCCGTGTTATTAAAGTTTAGGTAGTTTAGGTGGGAAGGCAAAACAGGTATAGTTTAGAGCCCTGGTTCTTAATTTTTTTGAGATTAGGGAACAATAAACTCTGATATTACTTTGCGCAGAGCACTTACAGTGCAGCAGCATCAAGGGCGCAATGAAAAGAAAAAGGACAGCTTTCAAAAATAACTCTAATACTGAAAAAAAATTAGAGGGGTATGTTACGGGCAAAGTGTGCGCGCCGAAGTTAGCCACTCCTGCTTCAAAGAGGTACTTTTATAAAAGAATAAAATACTAGTATTGATTGATGTAAGCATATTTATTTAAAAATTCATTAAAAATTAGAGCACTTAAATAACTCAAAATAAGAAACATAAGCTTGACGATCTTTTCGGATTTCGAGCAATATGAAGAAGGAAAAAAAATCTAAGAGGTTTCAGATTTAAATTCGCTCAAGAGTTTGCCCCCTGTCAGTTTGCTGTTGCACTCATTCCTGATAATAAATTTTTAAGCTCGAAGGGGAGTTAGCTCATATGGGCTATTAGTCTCGAAACTGCATTTTGCGTCGATTCATTATAAACGGCTGTATCATTTTTCAAATTGTTGCCACCAAATATTATCGCCCTGTTGAATTAAATAATGAAGAATCTGCATGAATGTATGCATGTTTCTCCCATTGCGAAAAATACGATGGTACCTAGAGACATTCAACTTTGAATAACGTAATACTCCACCCGTATATGGGCACCTAGAGGCTTGAATTTGTTTTATTATCGGAGCAGCTACGCGACCAGCCTTCATTTCGCTTTTTAATGTACCGGAAAAATGCCTGAAGGGAACACCAAACGTTAATTTTAAGAACTGCGCAGAATTTTACTCTGCAGAACAACTTCATCCCCACCCAAAACCCACATATTTTAAAAGAAATGTATTACATATAACAAAATTACAATGAACTAAGCAATATTCCTTAATACAAATATTAATTATCCTAATAAATAAATTAACCAACTTCCCGTTGCCTTCTCTCAACAAACGTCCGGTATCCAAGAGAAACATTAAATTTAAAAACTACACAGAATTATCGCTATCATTTTTCCAAATGGCAACAGTGCTGATTTTCAAGTCAGAAGTCCAGTATACGATTGAACGAAAAACTGTTGCGAAAACCCCATTTCTAAAAGAATGAAACTATTCAAAATGATACGATAAAAACGAAAAGATAAAATAACAAAAATCTGTTTCGAATTTGAAAAAATCGCTTCAAGGTTCACTGGCTCTTGTCTAGATGCACCTATATACCATATTTCATAGCCCTGGGTCAGAGATTTCACATTTTGTAAACCTTTAACGAATTTTGATTAACAAACTCAGCGATTTCAAAACGAGCAATGGCAACAACGTACGGGGAAAAAAAAAATTATCTTTAACACGCGAGACTGCCGTTCGGGAATAAAAATATGCTGTTTTTAAAGTATTTTTGTTGAATTCAATTTTATGTGGTTTAAATGGGAAGAACATGATATTTTTTAAAAAAAAGACATAACACGCAAAGCGTTAAAAAACGTCCATTTGTGCGTAATATAAAATATGAAAGCTTTCAGTTTTTTTTTTTTTTTTCATTTTAGCTTTATTGTTAAACATCATTTTCTTCGCAATTACGCCATACACAAACTTATAAGAATTTTAAAAGCAGCATAACGACTATGTCCAAAATTTCCGATTAAGTGTTAAGTGCCAGCATACATTTCTCTATTTTTTTCAGTCTTTTCTCAGTTTATAATATCAACGTTCAGTTTTCTTAGTAAGATGGCTTGAAAACTTTCTCTTTTTCGTCTTTTTATTATTAACGTTTTGTGTGTTAATTTTATTCATTACACATCTGGTTCTTCGCATTTAAGCCATATAAAATTCAATTTAACAGCATTATCACAAAATATTTAAAAACAGCATATCTTTAGCATTTCCGATAGACAGTCTCGCGCGCTGGTGTTAAAAATGTTTTATTCCGCACATTGTTGCTACTGCTCGCTCAAATCGTTGAGTTTCTTAATCAAAGTTTCATTAAAGTTTTACAAAAGAATGAAGTAGATTATAAAGTAAATACTAAATTCAAAATTCGGGCTTCCAGGTGCACATGCTCGGATGAAGAAGTACATTATTCAAAATTTGATGGCTCTAGATACGGTCTTTTTTTACAATGCGAAACACACGTACATTCATGCAGATTCTTCATTATTTAGTTTCTTTGAAAATAATGTAGGGCGATAATATTTCATCGCAACAATTTCAAAAGGATTTCAACGCAGTTTGAAAAGTATTAAGTGATTCAACGCAAAATCCCGTTTCTAGATTAATAGACCACTTGGGTTAATGTCTTTATTTGAACTAATAAATGATAAAGCCACACGCGTCTCCTAAATTTTCCAGGCTTTCACGTCCCTTTCTTTCGATAATAAGTATCGTTGAAAATCCTATCTCAACAAGGTATGACATGAAATTGCTTTTATTGCTTTTAAATCGCTCAGTTTATTACTCCATAAGGCTCCAGATTAAATTCGAAACCATCTTAGCCTTTACTAAATGGCAACATGCTGAACTTCAAATTGCTAAAACACGAGTATTTTCGTCTTTTAAAATACTTCATCAATTCGAAGTATATGACTACGACCAACGATTGCGAAAATAAAGGCTAGTTAAGGATTTTTAAGCCAAAGGGAAATGGGTGAATATATAAAATTTTGGTATTGTGGATTGCTATAAATAAAGGGAGGTGCATGACTACATGTTATAGCAGCCCATACACAAAATTTCAACCTTCTACGGCTAATCGTTTTTGAGTTATGTGAGATACAAATATACGCACGTACAAACGTCAAGAAAAATTCCATTTTAAATCCCTCCTGAATCCATTTTACAATTTCTTTAAACAAATTAAGAAGTTGTAAAGATATGGTTTTAGGGAACTCGAAAGTTTTGAAAAATGTCCTCATACCATCGCCAGGAATTGAACCCAGGATTTCCGAATAACAGACACACTATGCTAAGAGACACTAAAAGAACGTATGGGCTCAACGTTCGCTATATTTTTATATTCAAACACCGATGACCCTTGGTTGGTTAACCCAAATTGATGAAGAATTATCATTTAGGTGCAGAACTTGACGAATGCAGATTAGCAATTTTGAAGAGAAGAAAATTTGAAAATTTCGCTGAAAAGTATGACAATCCATTTTGGAAAAAAGAGTCTTTTGTTCTGTCCTTACGTACAGAGGTCATGCAAAGAAATAGCAAAATGATTTCAGTAACGGTCAGTATAGATATTTCCGTTGAAATTTAACATTCAAAATTTTTCGCGATTTCAATACTTCCTTCACTTTACCAGCTTCATACAAATTACTTCATTTACTTCGCGCAAGGATGTAATTAACTGTTTAAACTACTTAATTCAATACTATATTTAATTTCATAGGCATTGCGATATAATTTGATTTGAGTTTTCTACACCACTCGGTCTAGTAATATATGACGTAACTTTTCATAGCAATTAGACATGTATTAAGTTTACGATCACAGATAACATACATTGTCATTCAAATTTGCTGATTACAGTTTCAAGCAAAAATTGTTTTACTTTGTGTTGATATTTCTTTTGAAACTTTTATTGTCTGGTTAATTTCTTTACACAGCGTTTGTAGTGGCTTTTCGCAGAGCACCAGTGTTCCGCAGGCAATGAATAGAGGTTTTGGTTTGGTTTATTTGGTTATGACGAAGCACTGAGCACCTACTGTCTAAGGAGAGAAATGCCTTCGTGGAGAACTCTGCAAGGGAAACTAGGTCGTATACACGTTACACATGGGAAAAACCTCGAAAACGCCCATGGAGCCAGCACGTTCGCCGGGGTTCGAACACTGGGCCGATCTTCCATTGTTCACCGACTTTACCGGTCGGCCGCTGACAATAAAGAGCAGATAGCTAATTAAGGTTATCATTACATGTTTAAAACAGCAAATAATAGTTCAAAGCATAAATAATAAACTTTTTGATTTACCAAAAAGTCTAATTACAGTCTGTTATTAAGTTTCTTGACTTTTAATGAATTAATAATTATTTTTGATTAATATGGCTTCTGCTTATTACCACTTCAAGGTTCACCTTCAAAACCTTCATCATTTGCTGCTCACAGACTTTATTGGAACATTACAAACGATGAATTCTACGGTTAGTACATATCGAATGCTATGTGTAGTTTCAAATATGAATTCTGTGTTACAAAAAATCAGAACGCAGCAGGTATTTTATCACAAATGCATTTAACACAGAAAACAAGAAAATTCGATATAACGGCGATTTATTCACTCCCGTATTTGTTCTATAGCTGTACTTTGTCACGTTTGAAGAAACATTCCTTTCCTGATCATGGCAACACTCCGCAGAGAAAAGAAAAGAAGGCGAAGGAACAAATGGGTAGTCATGGCAACTATTCCCAAAGCGATATTTCACCCATGCCTTAGCCTCCTCCCCTTTTTCTTTTGCTAAACGGTGGGTGGGTGGAAGTTTGGTTTTTCCTGGATCAGCGATGGAAAACGAAGCTGAATTTATTGCGAAGAAAAAAAGCTATAAAAATTTTTCTTGAACCCATTTCCTCTAGAGAAGCCATTTCAGTTCCTATTGTTAAATAAGCCCTTCAAATAGACAGAGTATGATATCAAAAAATATCTCCGCTGAACTGGAACCACTATATATGTTTAGTTTTACATAGATACATAAAAACTTAACGTTACAAAATAATAGCTGATATTCTGGGAGGTATTCTGTATTAAACACATATAATTACACAATTTAACGACTATCAACCTGTCTACAAGATATTTCTCTTGTGAAAAATTCATCCCTAAGACGATCAGCTACAGTTGCAGACGATCCTGGTGTTCTGTGAAGATGGTCGGTCGCCTTAGAAAATAGGATTATCGGTGATGTTCAGAACCGTCAAAATGAAACCTTCTATGGCAGCCTCTTCAGAAAATGACCAATGCCAACTAAGATAACACAGCTACACACATTTCGAATCTCTACTATTCAGTAATGAAGGATCCACAGTTACAAGCTGCAGCACTTGATGAAGATAAACTTAGCAGATTTGAAGAGAAGAAAAATCTAACAATTTCGCTGTGCTGTGACCTGGAGTCGAGCACAGCATCTGCGAATAATCACTTCGTTAAGCTTACATTTAATTCATAAAAGTGTACAAGACAAATGCTGCAATTCCTAAAAAAGTAGTCTTACAACTAGCCAAGTGTTTAAGACTGCTAAATACTGGTAGTTTGAACCGGGGTTCGAATCCAGAGGTTTTTCATGGTTTTTGCCTCATATGTGGACCGAATACGGAAAGGTTTTCCTTAGAAAGTTTTCCATCAAGGCATCCCTCTTCATAGGCAGAAAACTTACGCGGCAAGGATTCTCAACCAGTGTATTTCCTAGTTTCAGACGACGGAATGCGGTCAGCCTTTCATTTGGCTGTTACGAATTTAGTTTTGGTGTATAAATATAAAAAACTATTTTTATTCAAATTACTTTATTGGTATTTATCAGCATCTTCCAAACTTGTTGTTCAATTTATATAGCATGGTACAAAACAATGTAAATTTAAATAAATGATTATGTAATGTATATAAGAAATTCATGATTGAAGTGTCTTCGCGCGGTGCATAACATTGCTTTGGCGAAACAGTGAAATGAGCTATAAAAATTTGGGAAGACGAATAATAATAATAATGATAATAACCAAAATAAGAGGCTAGCGGCAAACGATTCTATGAAAAATTGAAATATTAGTGCTTCAATAACATAATTACACTAAATGAAATAGTTGACTAGTTAATAAATGATATTAAACTAATTAAAGAAAAATTAGTACTAGTATAAGCCTGGCCTTATCCGTGGCTATTTTGATAAAAGTAACCGAATGGTAACGTTAAACGACGAGGGGGGGATAGTCCTTGAAAACAGCTATGTAACTTAACCAACTTAATATAAATATAATCAAAAACACGTCAATCTGTATTTTTAATGTATTTTAAGTAGGAAAAGGTAAAAATTTTTTTATGAACTGTTTGTTCACAATGTTTTTAAAGCAAAAGTTTATTTTATAAGTATGGACAAAAGTTTATTTCATAATGTGATTCATCACTGCTGCAAATTATTTGACCGATGCTGTATTCCTAATCTTAATACTAGGAGGGCATTTCGCGTTGAAAGAGAGCATGACAATACGAAAATAAAAAAAATCTGATGTGTACAAGACATGACTTCCTTGTACGGAATATTAAATTACACGCATTTTTTCTTGCATTTCATTTAAACTTATTAGATTGAATTAAACGTACTTCGCCGACAGCACATAAACCACAATAGAATAAATGCATTCTTTAAAATTCACTTTGCTTACCATAGCGACACTCTGGCGCTAGGTTTACTTAACAGTATTATATTTCGTTCATATTATAACTCAGAATGCAGAACATTTATATCATTTAAAGAATTATCTAATCGTTGCCATATGTTCTATTCAAATACTATAATAAAGCTAGAACTATGTATAAAAGAAATTAAGCAAACAAAAAAAAAAAAAAAAAAAAAGTAACAGTTTTTCACAAACGATTGAGTATTTCTCATTCAATTAATTCAGTTTTATCTTCGCGACAAGGCAAAAATACATAAAAACTCAAAATATCTGTATTAAA
This sequence comes from Stegodyphus dumicola, assembly GCF_044657685.1. Lineage (NCBI taxonomy): Eukaryota > Metazoa > Arthropoda > Arachnida > Araneae > Eresidae > Stegodyphus > Stegodyphus dumicola. The sequence goes on along the minus strand of NC_140777.1, from coordinate 119,695,437 downwards.
AATTACGAAGTAAATCTTAAACGCTTATTTCCTCGAAAAAATTCCAGAAAGGATTAAGCATGATTTAAATAATAAATGAAGGCGTTATCTTTGTTGTTGCGAAGCTACGTTTCTCTAGATTGGCAACAAATCCGCTATAATGCTGTTTCAAATGTAAACAAGAGCAATGGCCGCCATCAAAAAAATTATTAGGCTTAGCGGCACTTAAACAACTTAAAAATTTTAAATTGTTGATATTTCTAAAAATATTGCATACAGATTTATTAAAGGATAAAAACCTCAACTGGAAGATAAGAACAACATAATTCAATCATTTCTACAGCAAAAAATGTACAATTTACAAACATATAAGAGTAAAGAAACTGAGATCACTGAGCCGGGTAACAAAGTGGATATATATATAAATATATTTATATACGTTTGGTGCGGCCGATTGCAACCAAAATACGAGATGCACATCTACATGTTATAGCAGTCCTATATACAAAATTTCAACGTTCTGAGGCTACTCGTTTTTGAGTTATGCGAGATACGTACATACGTTCGTACAGACGCCACGAAAAATTCTCTTCATAATTCATTTTAAAGCAGTTTTATAATTTTTTTGGAGGAAAAGAGTGTTTTATTCTGTCCCTACATAGAGATATCACGGAAATACATCGTTAAATTGCATTTGAAAGCGTTCAAAATGGGATATTTTCGTTGAAATATGCTGCCTGAAACTTTTCGCGATTACAATACTTCCTTTTTACTTAGTACAAGGAAGTAATTAGGCAAAGAAAAGCATCCTCAGTAAATGTTTTTATGAATCCCCCCTCCCAAAGCAAGGAAAATACAGAAACAATTGTGCAGAACCCCCCTTCCTCAAAGAAGAGAGACTTGTGTCTGATTACCTTAAAAATCGAGCAGAGTTACTCAAAAATCTACGCCAAAATAAGGTTCCTTTTTTTTTCGCTTAATTCTAAATGTTTGATTAATGTTTTCCTAAGCAAATGGGCGGACAGCAAGCAACATCCAAATGATAACATTCGGATGTTGCTTGCTATCGAACTGTACCTCATTTTATAACAAATGTTATACTGTACCTCATTTTTATAACAAAATTAACATTTAAGACATAATTTAAGCGTTTTCTTTAAAATACAGATTTGAGATTCACTATTATTTTGGGTTTAAAAACATTAAAAATTCAGGAGAAAGAATATTTGGTAACAAAGAAAATATTTTTTCATCCTTTCTTTCCAGTGAGTTCAAAAAACGTTGCCCAGAGAAAGTAACAAACACATTTTCGGTTTGACCTCACGCACGTTACATGCACGTAAGGTTAATAATTTCTTATGAATGGAACACAAACTAGAGGGAGGGGGAGGAATGCGTGATCCAAAGGAAGAAGGAAAATTAGGATGAATGGCAGAATACTTCTACTCCGGAGGATGAAAAACGAGATTCTCGAACAGTATAATTTTTTACGAAGGCTGACGTCACGAAGTCGTCCAACGTCTTGATAGTAGGTATATAAAAGAGAAGAAATAAAGGGAAATTCGAAAGAGAACAGGGGGAGAAGCCTTTTTTCCTCGAAGCTGAATAAAGTCAAACTCATAAAAGAGTGTAAATAAAATATCTTTTTTATCCAACTAACAAGTTTCACTGCTTTGCACCTCGTGGAATAAAATTCAGTTCTGTTTTATTCAATTATTATTTAAGACCTTTTCTTTTCTGTTAAAATTTTTTTAATATCATCCCGTGGCAAAGTAAGTTATGTACTGAAGTGAATACAGCAGATATTTAATTTTATTTTGTGCTTCTTCTTCTACATTTGTTTTGGATATTTGTCAATTGCTGTACGTATGTTCACGTGCGTATTATTGTAAATTTGTATGTATTTGTATTTCACTTTCTTTTAAACTTGTGTACAATTGTTGTATATTTTTTATGTAATTATTAGTCTAAAACGGCTATTAATCTCTAAAAGCGATTTTGCGTTGTTTCACTTTTCATTCGAATTTATTGCCTTTCGGCAAAATTTTAAATATTTATCTTTCAAATTTATTCTGTCTGCTAAAGAATATGTTTTTTACTTTTGAATCTGACTGATTTAAATAAAAATGCATTTAATTTATGATACATCTAATTAAAAGCGTTCATTATTTTTATATAAATATATAGTAATCTAATTTTCACTTTTGAAATATAAAGATACGTAACGTTCTTATGTTAATTTTTATCTAGTATCCTATTAAAATATTTCGCTACTCCACCTGGGCCATCTCTATCGAATCGCAACCGAGAAACCATATTAAACTTTAAAAGAACCCTTTTGGGCTAACATTAAAATCTCAAAACTTCTGGAGTTTTTAAATATGCTTTTATTCGTGAAAATTACACATATACTCATGAGCGGATGGGAATGTTTTAACCAGCGCAGCTGATTTTCCCAAATGTGCCAAGATTTTAAACGCAGACTTGAATAAAGGTGCCAACACCTTTTGCGAGTTGGCCACTGCCCATCAAAACAGAAAAGGTGCCTAGTACCCTTATCAAATTCAGTTCCTGCGATGAAGAACGCAATTTTCTTCAGGATGGCGGGATGCTTCTGTGAAGATCTAAGTGAATAGTTGTGGACTTCCATAAAGATGATAGCATTATTTTTACGATAATATTAAATCTGGCGCTTCTGTTGGTACACCTTATATATACTATAAGCTAGCCGAGAAATACCTTTAAAAATCTTCCAAATTGATAATGAATGCATTAGCAATTATAAATATGATACGTCATGCTTATAATACAAACCGCGCAGGGCAATGTTCATTGTAAATATGACCTAAAGACAGTAATTATTAGTTGCCTTTCCTATCTTTTATTAAACCACCAGGGGCCGAGCGTAAAGTTGCTGAACACTGGTAGTTCGATCCGGGATTCGAATCAAACAATTGGGCTGGCTGCATAGGCATTTTCGTGTTTTTACCCATGTTCAACGTGTATACAAGTCAGTTTCCCTTAGAAAGTCCACTACGAAAGCACCCCTCCCCTTATGCAAATAGCCCTCCAGGCTTTGCCGTAATTACATAAAACCAAACGGTTAATCTTTGGATTATGGTAACGGCGATTTTTTGGCGAAAATTTGGCGACCAACCCAGCTACAGCAACCTGCTAGTTTTTGTTTGGACGCCATTTTGTTTTCACGAAGTAAAGTCTTTTTTTTTTTTTTTTTTTTTACTCAACATTTTTTTCCAACAATCTGCTAGCCGAATTACGTTTATGCTAGAACTTTTATGGAACAAAAGTGCTTAATCATGACGAAGATTAGGTGCGAAATTGGGAGAAACTGCAGAATCGCCCACTGCTTGCCGTATTTTTAAGGATTGCACATACACGGTATCATCCATGTACACGTCGACCTATTTTCACTTAAAAAAAACATCCCAGAATTGCACAAAAATGGCATTGCGCACACTCTTGACTTTATTCATGTACACTGCTAAAGTCCTAGCTAGTAACCTTTATCGCCTTACCAAAATGTCGCCAAACTGCCTGTTACCATATTCCAAAGATTAGCCAACCAAACCTATCTTTTATCACTTCTATCTACTATCAAAACGTAACCGTGTGAAATTTCTAATTTTTTGGATTCAAAACTTACCGGGCATTTTTTGACCTGACATGATTCGAAAAAATTAATTAGTCGACAGAGTTGGTGCCTCATGCACAGGCACCCTGGTGACTGCATCATTCCATTCCGAAGAACCTATCATCACAACGGCCTGAGTTCGCCTATCATCACATGGCCAGAGAACTCCTGTTATTTGTTACATTTACAAGATATTTACAACTACGTAGTAAAAAAATCGTAAAGAAAAAACTACGAAAAAGAATTTTTCTTTTTAATTGAGCGTACAAAACTGAGGCAGAAAAAGTGTTTAATTACAGAATATTTTCACGCAACTATTTAGCGTTCACATACATGATCATTCATCAAAATTAATTACAAAAATGCAGCAATCGATTAAAAAAATAACACATCCTCTTGAAATTAGAGAAAAAGTTGGCAAAAAAATTTTCTCTAAATTAAACATGATAGATGACCACTTCTGAAACAGAAACTATGTTGCATAGTTGAACAATTCTAGAAGAGAATGCTGCCAGCATTAATTAATAATTAACGTCAGCTTCATGAGGCGAATAAAGCAGAAAAATCGCTTAATCGTTACGCTTTTTTGCGCATCGGCTATTTTAAAGAAATGAAGCAACAAAAAATTTCTCACCTCAGGGATAACGAAAAGATCTTGAGGATCGTGAATCTGTTGCGCGGCGGGGAAAAAATAAAATAAAAATAACTGTGAAAATAAAGATATCAAAAACGAAAAATACGAAAACGTTTTTGTTGCACGAGGCATGAATAAACTAAAAATTGTGCCGAATTTATGAAAATTTAAATTAAATTGCACGACATCGCAGATACAGCTAATCTTAAATCCGCCAAGAATATTATAAAATTATACTATCTGTTAAAAATTTCAAAAATATTAGTGGAAAGGAAAATCTAAAAGGGTTTCAGGTTTTAATGGTCGCCCAAAAGGATTTGTTAGGGCATTTTTACGCTCTTCCTGAGCTAACAGTCTACCAGTTCGCTATTGCACTCCCGCCTGCTAGTTCTTTTTGTCTTTTTAGCATTATTATATAAAGCATCGTTTTCTTCGCTCTTACAACATATACAATTCAACAGTAAAATCACAAACATTTTAAAAGCAGCATAACAGCATATGTTTAGAATTCCCGATGTTGTGTTAAGTGTTAGCACACGTTTTTCTATTTTTTTAAAGTCTTTTCTCAGATCATCATATCAATGTTTAGTTTTCTTAGTAAGATGAGCTACAAAGCGTTTTTAGCCCAAAGGGGCAATTTTCCCAGACGGGGTATTAATTTCGTTTTGTCATTTCGCGTCGTCCACTATAAAACAGGGTTTCACTTTTCAGATTGTTGCCACTAAATATTAGAGCCATTCATTATATTTAAAGAAATTAAATAATGAAGAATTTGCATGAATGTATGCACGTTTCTCGCACTGTGAAAAAACAACGGTACCTAGAGACATCAAATTTTGAATAATGTAGTCCTCCGCTCGAATATGGGCACTTGAAAGGCCTAAATTTAGAATCTGGAAATTTTTTTTAATATCGATTTCATATTTTGTAAAACTTTAACGAATTTTTATTAACAAACTCAACGATTTAAAAGCGAGCAATTACGACACTGTACGAAAAGAAAAATACTTTTTTTATCTCCAGCGCGTGAGACTGTGTATCGGAAATTCTAAAGATTTAATTGAACAGCAAAATGTACGTATTTGCGATCAGGTCAGGAATGAATTGGGGAAAAAATACGCGACTGTTCTGTTTTACCTTTTTAGCCAGATTTGATATAGCACATCTTCTGCAACTTTTCGGTTTTACTCCGAAAATTAGTAATGGATACGGCTCAGTAAAAATACGACTGCATAATGCAAATGCTAGAAACATTTTACGTAATCACATTATGTTACATCTCTTCACCAATCAAAAATGACAAAGCGATAGTAACCATCTGAGAAGAAATCTTGACATTTTCTGTTAGTAAATGGGCTTTAACACAAAAGTTCTCCTTCCCACGTCTATGTAACTGTAATGAAAACATTTTCCCCTATATCTGTCCGAGACTTAAGATTCCAAGTTTACCATTTATAAACATCTCATGGCATTTTAGCAGCTGATATGTTATTGAAAATGAAGACATCTATATATCTACTGCACTGTCTCGCTCATTCCTCCAAATGAAATCCCATTGAATAGACATGACGAACACCTTGCAACATTTCCACATCCATTCGAAATGCTATACAATTCAAAACGACGCTGACATAGTACATTCATATTGCAGCAGTCTCGTTCGAAATATGGATCAGCGGTGTAAAATATGCATGACTGTTCGAGATAATTATACCTGGTAAAAAGAACAACTTCTCTGACTTTCTTCTCCGGCAATGATTAATTTATATCAAGTCAACCCAGAGCAATGCAACCAATTCTGAATGAAGTTGCGTTGCTTATTTTGTATCTACTCTTGTTACTAGGTTGCTCCCGAGTTAACTCGTATGATTTTCCGATATCCAGGTCCAATCCAGTTCCAAGCATAGACGGAACACGAAACTGTCTAAGGACGCCGATTTTTGGAGGACACCTAGTTAAATTATTCTGAAGAGCGACAATGTCACAGTGAGAGAGGGGAAAGAGACACTAAATCACTCTATTCTATGTCTTTAATCTGGTAATACCTATTAACCAACAGCAAAGACCAGGTATTCCCATTCATTGTCAACTGGCCGAGTTATTCCTTTTAAGAAAGAGAGGCAGGTAGACGATGTTTTAAACATTTTCACGCAAAATTTGAAAATTTATCAAATTTTCAAAAAAAGTGGAAAAGTTCTTGATTCGTTACATGAAGAGTGGACTTACGAGTACTGCGATTAAGGCTCAATATTTGGTAGAAATTTTAAATATTGAATCTTTGTTTGATTTTGCACATTGCGACAAAGCCCCAATAGATCCAGAAAAACAGTTTAAAAATTTAACAAATATGCAAACTTCAAAACGCGCCAATATATAAATAGTCACTCTTCGTAAATTTTGAATAAAAGACTGTAATTTTTTGCAGGTATGTATGCTTAGAAATACTGTATACTTAGAAATACATCTACTTTAAGATGGTGAAAATTTCATAGATAATAATTCAAAATCAATTTCGAAAAATTTATAAAAAATACTTAATTACGCAGGCGCATTTCGGTAAAATAACTTTATATTTTATGTAAACCTTTGGATTTTTTTATAATTTTCCCTAATTTAGACGAACTTAGAACAAAGCTATAGATAAAACACCAATGGCAAATTATTTAAAGCCTCTGAATGGAGGTAGGCTCCTCCCCCCCCGGTTCGAATCCAGCCGAATAGGTAGGCTGTATGGGTATTTCTCGCACTCTTACCCATATGTAACGTGAAGCCAGTTTTCATTTGTATGCTTTTCCATAACTTAACCTAACTTATAACTTTATACTGTATCATAACTCTGTTTCATAAGGCATCAGAGGCACTTAATCCATCAGAGGCACTTAATCCACCAGAGCATCCTTCTGCGGCATGCAAAAATGACTGATTTGTAAATATTACTTTCAAGATACAAAATAGAATTTTAGGTCATTACTGTAATTCTTTATTCCAGTAACAGAAGAAAATCAATTTTAATTAATGCAATTTTACGCTATTACATGCACTTCTATAAGTGTTAAAGATATGCACAATTCAATATCATAGAACATTCCTTCATTAAATTATATTTTATTAAAGGATTTAGGATCCCCTTTTCCCTATTTAGAATCAAACATTGTAAACAATTCCTAAAAGCCACTCCTTTCGCAGAGATTTCTTGAATTGATGAATTGCAAACATTTAATTTGCGAAATTATATCAATCAAGCTGGTTTTTCCCACATTTTTACTTCTGTGTTACATAATATTGAAAAATACAAAACTGTATGTATGGTTTTTCAAGCGAATCATTTAGGAGTACACATCACGTACAAACAAATGCGCGGAAATGAAAAATCCGAAGAACACCAGACAAGGCTACGATTATGAAACATTTATCATACTTCAACAAGGAAAAATAGATGAAAAGATGATGCTAAAAGCTCAAATTTTCTAGGAAATTAATCAGTAAACTTCATTTCCTTGTTCCACGTTAGAGCACTATCAAAGATCATAAACTCAAACTCTAGTATAAAATAGAAAAACTAGCTTATTCAGCCTAAGTATTCGGGAATAATTTCACAGTTACAGACATGATAAAAGCTACAGAATGACAGCTACAGAGGAATATATTGATGGTGAGTTAAACTACACAGGCAGTCTACGAAGGTTCATAACTAATTTTTTTAAACAGTTTTTAAATTTAGAAAACCTACCAAACGATAAGAGTTTATAACTATGGAGAAATTTCAAGTTGCTTTTCCTAAAATATAGTTTGCTTACGGATATAATTTTCTGTGTAGCTAATCTTTTGTCACTGATCGTTACTTCGGTAAAACGCCGTAAGTCTAACATATAGGATATACTCTCTCTCAGGCGACATTTAAGTTTATAAATGATTACAAAACATAAACTTATGCAAGCGCAACCTTTTGAAAAATCTGTTTTCGTAACATTTTCAGTTGAAAAAGCATAAGAAGTCAAAGCAAAATATATACCGAGTCAAAGTATTATATATCAGGATGTATTTAAAAAAATATCAACCGATTTTACGTCGGAAGAGAACATGATAAGTTCATTCAGGGCGCATTCTAAACTCTGTTCTAAAGAAAGGAATAAGAGCAGTTTGTATATGTAAATATTTGTTTATATACTATCTTAGTAGGGTATTCCTTATTTGAAAAGATAAACAAATCTAAGACGGGAGCCTAAACGTTGATGATCTAAAGAGATCTTTAAAGTTGAGAATGCAGTTTGTCCTGAAGTATAGAACTGTTTAGGTTTAGATTCAAACTTTCCTTAAGTTTGGTATTTTTTGATAAATTTTAATCCATAATTTCGTAGTTCGTAATTTACACTTTTTCGAACAGCTGCTGTAGAGTTTCTGATCAGTCAATCGTGAGAAGGCTCTCATAGCGTCAACCGTTTGCTTTGATCCATAGGGTCAATCGTTTACTTTGATCCAGGAATACTTATTGTCAAGGATTCGAAAATTGAACAAAGAATAGCAATAAGTTTGTACGTATTTTATCTTGAAGTTTCAAACAATAATGACTGGAGATGGATGTTTAGCTTACGATTCTTAGGCAAAACGTCAGTCATTTGCATGAATTGAAAAATGTTCATTACGGCCATAGCAACATTAATTTCAGAAAGAAGTACAATTAAACCTCAGTACAGTTAAAGTATAGTTATTTTGTATTTAACCCCTCTGAGCAATCAAAGTAGTCAAAGCAGATGACGTGAATTGTATCCAATAGGAGATCTTCATAGGTTTCCCAAAAGACAGAGCAATTTGTAAAGTTCTATACCTTTAATTTTAAAAACAAGTAATATAAAAAAACATTTTTAAGTCAATTCCTACTTAGGTCAACAAAGCAAAAAAAAAAAAAAAAAAAAAAAAAAAAAAAAAAAAAAAAGGGGGTAACCTACAGACCATTTTTTTCCATGAAGTGGTGCAATCTGTCTTTAGAGACCATTATTTTAATACCACTCAAAAAACTGTTCCCAGCCACTTAAATGCTTACATACATTCTAAAGAACAAATACAATACTTAATAAGAAAGTCCCTAAAACTGCAAAGATTTAAATTGTTAACTACAAACTGCAAACAAATTTCAAACAGCTAACATTTTAAATATCTGTTTCCAAGCAGACATTTCCAAAATTGAAAAAGCTGATAATAAGAAGACATTGTTCCTTTTTTACTTCCTTGTACGAAGTAAAAGGGAAGTATTGTAATCGCGAAAAGTTTCAGGCAGCATATTTCAACGAAAATATCCATTTTGACCTCTATGGAATGCAATTTAATGACGTTTTTGCGTAGTATCTGTACGTAAGGACAGAATAAAAGACTCGTTTCCTCCAAAAAAATTATAAAACTGCTTTAAAATGAATTCTGAAGAGAATTTTTCTTGGCGTCTGTACGAACGTATGTACGTATCTCGCATAACTCAAAAATGAGTAGCCTCAGAACGTTGAAATTTTGTATATAGGACTACTATAACATGCAGATGTGCTCCTCGTATTTTGGTTGCTATCGGCCGCACCAAACGTATATAAATATATTTATATCCACTCTGTTACCCGGCTCAGTGATCTCAGTTTCTTTACTCTTATATGTTTGTAAATTGTACATTTTTTGCTTTAAAAATGATTGAATTATGTTGTTTTTATCTTCCGGTTAAGGGTTTTATACCTTTAGTAAATCTGTATGCACTATTTAAGTGCCCCTAAGCCTTTTTTTGATGGCGGCCATTGATTGTTTACATTTGAAACAGCAGACTAGTGGATTTGTTGCCAATCTAAAGAAACTTAGCTTCGCAACAACAAAGATAACGCCTTCATTTATTATTGCCAATTAAATCATGCTTAATCCTTTCTGGAATTTTTTCGAGGAAATAAGTGTTTAAGATTTACTTCGTAATTTTTAATACAGATATTTTGAGTTTTTATGTATTTTTGCCTTCTCTCGAAGTGAGAACTGAATTAATTGAATGAGAAATACTCAATCGTCTGTGAAAAACTGTTTCTTTTTTTGTTTTGTTTGCTTAATTTCTTTTATACATCATTCTAGCTTTATTATAGTATTTGAATAGAACATGTGGTAACGATTAAATAATTCTATTCTTTAAATCATATAAATTTTGTGCATTATGAGTTATAATATGAACGAAATATAATACTGTTAAGTGAATCTAGCGCCAGAGTGTCGCTATGATAAACAAATACTAGAATGAATTTTAAAGAATGCATTTATTCTATTGTGGTTTATGCGCTGTCGGCGAAGTAGATTTAATTCAATCCAATAAGTTTAAATGAAATGCAAGAAAAAATGCGTATAATTTAATATTCCGTACAAGGAAGTCATGTGGTGTACACATCAGATTTTTTTAATGGTGCTGGAGAAGGACACTATCTTTCCCCGGGAGTTAAGAAAAGACCATCCAACTCAAATAAGATTTATAATGAAATCTCTAGGCTTTAAAGATTCAGTTGTGCTTCTTTATCTCCTTTTCGCTTTTTAAGTTTGTAATAATGGAAGCGAAAATTCATTTTCTAAGAAAACATTTTTGAGATACTATACGATTCTGATGTATTTATTGTCCCTTTTATCATATTTAATACACAATCTAAATTTAATAAATCCAAATTTTAAGAAAGAGAGAAAATTTAGAGTAATTAAAAATTTCTACTTTATGGCAAATTTAGCAAATTACACTTAAAATATTACTACTATGTACATATGCAACGGCGATACATTGAACGAGACGGAAATTATTGTGTACCTGCTTATTAAGATAATAATTTTGATACTTTGTAAGGTATTTTATGTTAACTAACCAGTTATTATGATTTAAATTTTTACTATAACTTCTCCTTTCCGTATTTGTCACCCGAATGCAAATTAGACTTTTGTGTATTTAAGGTGAGGTTCTGAATGTTTAGATTAGAGCTTCTGGTAGCCGCATCTTGCAGCTATTTCCTCTCGCCAGCTCTATTTAAAGTTATATTCTGGCTTCTGCTTATATAGTTATATAGCGTCTTCCTACCGATGCTTTAAAACACGCGCCTGAAAATTCCTCAGCCAACTTAAGTAATCTATTTAATATTTAAAACTACGTTATATACGTTTGAATTCATCTTTTGTTATGCTAATGTTAATATCTATAAGTAGTGGAAGTTTCTTCTGCAGCACAAGGTGTGCCTCCTGTTCTGTTCAATTTAAGACCAAATAAAAAAGTTATTTTAACCTTCTACAGTACTTTGTGAATTATTTCAGACTCAGCGTTAACTTGCTGTTAACTTAGTAGGATCATCAGGACTTTATTACAAGCTTCCAGTTACAGTAGAACCCTACAATTCAAAAACGTCGAAATATAACTAAAATTAAGAAAAAATCCTAATTTTTAATCGTGTAATTATATTAGAAAAATGCTGCGTATAATGCCGCGAAGTCATGTGGTTCTGATTAGACGGCATGTGTCCACTTGAAGGCCCAGCAATGTTCGTTCGTTTCTTCTGAGCTCAAACAAAATGGATGAAGTCAGGAATAAAAGTTACTGTCACCAACAAATAGCATAAAAGACGGCATCGCAAACAAATTTATCTGTTGCAAAATAATGCTCAATCATTCCGTTTAGGAAAACTAAACCTCCATCTTGCACCAAAGAAATGGTTTTTAAAGCTAACAACATAAACTGCAAATGAAATTTCAAGTGCTATATTACTTGTAACGTACCCACTGAAACAATTTGCCATTAATATACATTTTAAAATTTCCATAAGTTTGAAAATTTTATCCGAGTGTGAAATTTGTATCATTTTGTATTATACAAGGAAATACCGATGCAGCGGAACGGCTGGAATCAAACCTCAATCGAACTGCCAGTGTTCAGGGAAATTAGCCCCTTAACCAAGGGTGACCTGATATTAACATATTAGTTGCTCTTCTTCTTTTATTCCTATATAAATTCTTTCATTATAATCATTGAAGCATTTTTTTCCAAGTTCATGACTCGAAGCTATATTCCCGTTTGACATGCAGAACTGATTTTAAAATAATATTTATGTTTTACATGAAAAGTTTAATGTACCTGTATTTTTGCGTTCCAATTAAAACTGGTAAGAACTTTTAATTTCTCAACTTTGGAATACTGTCTTCTTGGTCGTAGAAACTTTGAAGTCTCCAAATCAGTTTTAGAAAACAACAACAAAACACATTTTAGTTAGCAAAAAGTGTTTTCGGAATTAAATGTATTAATTTTTCAATGAAAATTAGGTACACAATACCTTACCTGATAAAAATTCAGGTTTCATAAATCAAGACGAATTTCGAAAGAATTCTCCAAGGGTAGGGGATTGTTTTCAATGACAAATGCATCCAGACAATGAGCCTTGAACATAACATTTTCTCTTTAGGATATTTTAAGCAATTTTTAATACTTTACAGCAGAGATTCTATACACCTTTCCCTTGCATCGACCGTTTTAAAAAATGGCTTTCTTCATCGAACTCTTTATAGTTTTCTTTATACTATTTAATATACAAAATAATCAAAATACAAATAATTGCGCATAAACTTCAAGGTAACAGATTAAGGATATGAACGAAAGTCTAGAAAAAGATTGTTTATTACTTTTCTAATTATTATCATTTTTAATTTTATAAAAAAATCAGAACCAAAACCATGTACTCTAACTGCACAAAAGTTCGATTTTAATAACATGATGGTTACGCTTGATGTACTGGTGCAGTTTTCTTAAATATTTGGCCTAGAATTCCTTAATTTAATTCGTAAATCACCTCGTACAGAAATATTCAACTAGTTTCTTGTTTTCTGTTGTAAATTACTGACTTGACTAAAGCTTGCTTAAATTAGGTAAAAATACGGTAAAGTCAATAGTTTTATTTTTGTAACAGCTTTTAATTTGGCATATTTCTCCGATTTGTGCTTGAACATCTTTTGAATGCAACCAACTCATCTTGCACCATAATATTAATAATGAGCATTCGCCATTCAGCGTTCTACAAGCTATGCTGCCACATTCAAATTTTCAATGTCAGCGAACGTTAAACCTTCTTTTAAATTTTCCATGTGTCCTTGTATGTAACAAATAATATTTGCGACGTTTTGCTTTCTTCGTATATTTCTTTATTTTTCATGTCTTCCGACGTTTTCCTTTTCTGTATTGCACTTACTGCACATAAAAATATACATTTTAAAAATATATTATTAATTTAAAAAATATTAAATATTTTTGTATATTTCTCCCTTATATTTATTTCATACGATTTCTTCCTAACTACATGATATGGCTTTATAGCAATAATCGACTTCCAATCGAACCTCTGATCATTACTGACACCTTCAAAATTCCATTCACCTTCATTGGATCAATACCGATTCCGTTGAGAACCTTTGCTCTAAAGAAATTACTCCATATAAAATTCTTTAAAAACTTTTTTAAACTATTTTATTTAAATAAAAATCTACTTGGAATTTTAGAAGTTTGCTAATTTCGCAAATTTGAGATTTTGATGGATTCCATTATTAAACTAAAATGGGAGAAAAAGTATATATTATATTAAAGCATTGTTTTAGGCGCAATTTGTGGTTGGAATTTCCTTACAGAGAAAGGATGATTATTACTACCTCTACACTGCATTGCGTAACACTCTCCAATCGTCTACTGATAGACCAAAACGTAAACAAACGATATATATCTCAACATCTACATCTCGATCCATAGGGGTTGAAGGTCTCATCTCCATCCGGGGACTACAAGCGACATTTCTATTGTGTCACATTACGTGTCACAACCACAAGGGCAGACTGAGTCATCGCCAGAGGACGTTGCCATGGATACGGGCACTGTTGCCTTTGAATACATTTCGCGGGGAAATACTGTCATTTCTGTGGACGACAGCCTAAAGTAATGCCAGGGATGAGAAATGATTTTGGAATGGGGTGTCGAGGGATCTGAAGATCCGCATCTTCGAAACTGTCAGAAACACGGTGCAAGATAAATTGGAAGACGAAGCAATTTAAATTTTGCCACCCAAAGCTGATGAAACCCACACCTTACTTCACGCGTGTTCACCGCCATCTTACTTTATTACAGCTACCGAAACTATGTTATTAAAGCAGATGTGGGCAAATGCTTTTTAGCCGCTGGCCAAAAACGTCTTTTCACTGCAACATTCGTGCCGATCTTTTGAGGTACCCCTACTGTTTGCAGGATACGATTTGAGGGTAGGGGAACACACTTTCCCGGTTAAAATTTTAACAAGATTAAAATTATAATTAAAAAACTACAGCATTAAAAAATTATCATGCTAAAAACGCGATCTATCTTTATTGGTTATCGAATGATTGACATGTTAATATGTAATAATTTTCAAACAAATGTTTAAAGAGGGGATTTTTCTTTCTCTAAGTTTCCTTTTTTTGGTCACTATTTTTTATCTCAACATATTCATACGTTATGGTTTAATTTCTACATAAAAACTGCTGGAGATGAGACTATATTCTTCGCCGGATGTACATGCTTTTTAGCATATCTTGTGTTCTTAGCTTATGTTGATCGTTGGCATAGTCATGCGTCTATACATGCATATACACTGCACTCGTCCTGCTGATGAAAATGCAGTAGCAGAGGATTTCATAACACGCCTATTTAGAAATTAGATGGGCCACATTTGGTCGCAGGCCTGCTTTTGTCCACTCCTGATATAAAGGCTTACAGCGAAACTTATGATACTGACCATCTTTAAAAATGATTAATGTTTTAAAAACATTCAAAAAAAATGTAACGCCGAACATATATCCCTAAGGAGCCCTTCACAGAGGAACAAAAGGATTTCGAATTTTTTTTATGCCCTTCTTCTAGAGTTCTCACTATATTATATATACAGTCAACTCCCGTTTAACCAGATTAATACAGTAGACGACGTTTACAGTTAGCTCTAAATCATGGGAAAGTTACAAAACACAGGAAACAGAAATAACCCATATTATAATAAAAGTAAAAATACCCTTAACAATTCATTTCAAGCAGTTTATTCTCGAGAATAAATTCACGTAAATTAAATTAATATTCATCATGAAAAGGAAAAATTCTAAACAATGGGAAACAATCATCACTAAGAATGAAGACACTAAGCTATAAATGACATTAAAATGTACATTCATTAAGTTTGTCGATGTAGAGTCGTGAAACATTTGTATTCCCTTCCCGAGATACGAACAGCGGACCTCCCGGACAAAATACCTTACATAATCCCCCTTTTCAAGAGGCGAATGGTGATTAAAGGACTCAGTGACTACTAAATCCTGATGACGATGAATTATCGTCCACCACCTTTTAGTTCGAGAGCCACTTGCAGAGTCATATTTTCACAATAATCATTAAAAATTTATTTTCTATCAAAAAAAATTTGACGGTTTTTACAATATGCCTTTGCCAAATGCGGAGGTTAGGTCATTCATATATTGCGGGTACGATAAAATCGCATTTCGCAAAGTTCACTTTCTATGGACAAAATGAGGTTAGATATAATTCAGATTAAGAAAGTATATATAATTCAAACAAACCTAAATACTAATTTAGAAGTCAAACAATAAAAAATCAGCGTTATATTTGAAAATTTTAACAGGACTAGTTTCGATAGTTTTACCAAACCATCATTCTCAGCTGACAAAGTGCAAATGTAAAACACTTTGGAAGCTGAGGATGATGGTTCGGTAAAACCATCCAAACTAGTCCTGCGAAAATTCGCAAATATTAAGCTGATTTTTGTTGATTGACTTCTAAATTAATATCTGTTCGACGTGTTATTTTAACATAAATACTGTTGTAATTAAGAGGTAAACAATAAAACAAATGTTAATTGAAAAAATATTTATTACTGCATAATAGGTACACGATACAATATTTTAAAGCTGGTGGTTTTTTTGTTTGGGACAATAAATGACGCAATTTAAAAGTTTCGCGGAGGAGGATATTTTTCAATGCTTTCAAAAGGAGTGCATAGCTTTTCAATGCTTCTCATTCTTCGTTTGATTCAATCTCCATTACACAATCGGGCAGTTCCTGTGTTTTTTATAACAGTTTGCTTTATTGAAAGACGTTTTAGATTCTTTTTTAATATCACTGCTTTCACTGTCGTTGGTGCTGCTTTCACCATCCGATTCTCCCTTCGACATTTTCCCAATAATTCTTTGATTTCTTCCTCTATATCTGAAATACCTTCGCCGTCAATTGCTTTTGCAATCTGTACGATTTCTTTTGGCTTCATTTTCAATCGATGGGAATCCTTTAGAATTGCTGGTAACTTCTTGACAGAACTGATGCCAGTGATCAATTTTGATGTTGAACATTGAACCGCGTATGAATGAAATTCTAGCGTTGGGCAAATTAAATAGAAACAGTTAAGATACCGCGTATAAGAGAAATTGTTTTGCGCAAGTCCGCGTCCGACAAAGGTTTACTGTATTAATTTAAAAGACAGAGTTTTTATTCTTCTTACTTTCATTCAGTTTTCAAATAATTCAACAATTCCATTGATTTTTAAGAAAATTAATTTTTTGATGTTCCCCTTAACTTAGAACAATAAAGTTACTTTAAAATGACTAGGGATTTAAAAAGAGGCCTGATTTTTTTTATGAACCCAACTTTTTTTTTTTTTTTATTTTTCCACCCGCACTTTTCGAACATCAGAAACAGAAAAATATCTCATCTAGAACGCAATGTTCTCCATCACCCGAATAGCAGGTGTGTTTAAATATAGAAAAGAAACTGTGCCGGTTTTATTAAGAAAAGGGAAGAAGCTGGACAAAGGGAAATAAATGTTCTTCTTAATTCATTTTCTACGTCTTCTCCATTTTAAAAGCTAAAGCTGTTCTTTATACTAGGATTTCATTTTTCTGCACTAGTATAATATAAAGTAAGGCTATAGAAAGCAGTGCGACTATAAAGTGAGCCTTTATACTATGGATAATTTTCATAAATATTAAGATTTTTCTTTCTTACACCTCCTTGTTTTGGTTAATTGCACAAGAATATTATTTCCTTTATGTATTTTAAATAAAAATGCATTTAGAAAGAAAAATCTATTAATTCTAATATAATCTAAAATTCATTTCAAAAATCTATTAATGTCGAAAATTAATGTGGCAAAAATTTCGCTCTGTCTTTCTGTTGATCAGACACTTCTAAGAACAGCCACCTAAAAGTAAGACATACGTAGTGATTTTGTGAGGTATTTTATTTTAATTAATTATTAAGATTCAAGCGTTTACTATAACTTCCTTCCGTATTCTTCACAAGAATGCAAATTAGTTTTTTGCGTACTTAAGTTAAGGGTTTTGAATGCTTAGATGGCAGCTCCTAGCATCTGCGTCTTGCTGTTACTTAATGTAGAAAGCTCTGCTTAAATTCGTATTCCGGCTTTAGCATCTTGCTAGCCGATGTGTTAAATAAGCGCCAGTAAACTTCTGAGCCATTTTAATAGTGTATTTTATGTATAGTCTCCAACTACGTTATCTACATTCGAAATTTAACTTTCTGTTAATTAATTTAAATATCAGCAAGGCAGCGGAGTCCGTTGTAGTACTGTTCAAGTTAAGACTAAATAGGAAAGGTTATTTTAACCTTCTTCAGTATCTGTGATTCGTTTAAGATTCGGTAAAAACTCGCTAGCAGTCTAATAGGGTCTGCAGGCATTCAGTCCCCAGTTACAGTAGAAACCTACAATTCTTAAAAATGTGAAAAATTATAAATCTACTTTCTGCATTGGGAAATTATATTTGCCATCCTTCTAACAGGTATGAATATAACAGTAGCATACTTACTTCTTTAAAATGTCACTGTTTTATTTATAAAATCCCACACAATAATTTTTTATTTTATCAGCATAAGATGTAAAAGTTTAGTTAAGACATTATGGTTATTTGTGTGATCATTTCGGCCGCAATCGTCAATGCGCAAAAGGCGTATTACTCGAAAGGTTTTTTAAATTCAGTAAAAATATCTTATAAATGTCAATTAAAAATTAGTAACCTTCCATTGTTTTGTTTTTGTTCTCATTTGTTGATAGCTACATCACAATAAAACATGTTATTAGATAGACAAAAGACTTACTTTTACTTAAAGAGTAATAAAGGGACTTTCATATATTCATATTTCAGTTAGGTTTATATAAATATTTGATAATAAAACCAATAGTTTAGCAATTTTGTAACTGTCCACTTTATTAAAGAATTGGAGAATACTATCTCACATTCAAATGAAATAAGTTTAAATAAAGCGTAGCTAAAAATGTGTATAATAAACATACAAAGAAGTCACATAGTGTCTACATCGGATTTTTAAAAAATATAAACAAACTTTTTTCCTATAAAAACAGACTTTCAGCATTTCGAAATTGCAATTTCAGCAATCCATATTAATAGTGCTGAATATCAAAGAATTTTTAATGATTTAAACGTTAAAAGGATGAAATAGTTAATGTTTTCAATGACTTGCGAAAGAAGTTTGATACAAGAAATAACTAGACGATATTTAATTTTTTAAGTCTAATAAACTAGACCTTCTCACTTAAATAGCACATTTTATGACCATGCTATGTAATACATAAAGCAGTTAAAAATAACGCATTTGTAGAAATTTTGATGAGTTCTTTTGTTGTTACAAATAGTTTAACAGCAGTTTAAAACCGATGTTTCATTTTCTCCATAATATTCTCTTGCTCCGTAATTAAACTATGGTGAACCTCTATTACCTCTCTAAAACGACCACCTACCTCTATGAGACGACTACCTACGTCTCTCTCTCTCTCTACATACCTCTCTAATATGGCTACTTACCTGTCTTATGTAGAATGTCTTATGTAGAAATTGCCTTCTACTGCTGAACACCAAAATATCGATATTGAATGTTACTTCGGAAAGACGATCACCTCCACAAAAGACCTAAATAATCTATAACCGTAGTTTGGCGTCTCAAAGATGCTTCACAGTTTGTGGTAACTATTATCATTAATAATGTTTTTTAATCTCCGTTATTGACATAGCTTTTAAAATGTTGTCTTCTTACCCACAAAAAAAAAATGTTTTGCACTTTATTTATCATAATAATCTTACTGTCATTCTATTTTCCCCTGTGTATTAGTTATCAAATTCAATTTTAATAAGTTAAACTTTTTAATTATTTTCTGACTCATTAATAAAATTTCAACACTATATCAGGTTGTAATTTAATTTTTTTCAGAATTCACTGCATTTCTTATCAGCGTGGATTTATAATGCATTACGAAAATTTAATAGTTCTTTGTGAAATGGTTGGGTTATCCAGAATTTTTTAATTTCCGGATTAACGAACAATTTTTTTTTTAAATCTTTGTCAAAGTTATGGATATTCTTAACATATTTTTTCCCTTCTTTCTCGCAAAAAATAAATTTTAAAAAATCTCGAAGCTTTCAGGTTTTATATTACGCCCAAACGAGCGTTTTTTTTAACGTTTTGTACGTTACCTTTATTTATTAAATATCATGTTCTTCGCACTTAAACCACATAAAATTCAATTCAGCAGCAATATAAAAATATTTGAAAACAGCACATGTTTAGAATTTCTGATACACCGTCTCGCGCGCTGGAGATAAAAATGTTTTTTTTTCGTACAATGTTGCCATTGCTCGCTTTGAAATCGTTGAGTTTGTTAATCAAAAACTCGCTAAAGTTTCACAAAATATGAAATAGGTAATAAGACAAATTCGAAAGTCAAAATTCGAGCTTAATTCCCATGGTCGGGTAGAGGACTATGTTATTAAAATTTGATGGCTCTAGGTGCTGTCATTTTTTTTGTAATGTAAGAAACATACATACATTCAAGCAGATTCTTGATTATTTAGTTTCTTTAAATGTAATACATGGCGATAACATTTGGTGGCAACAATTTAAAAAGTGATCCGACGTTTATAGTGAAATGCCACAAAATGTCGTTTTGAGATTTATAGCCCTTCGGGGCTAATGCTCCTTTGAGCTAAAAACATTAAAATTTCATTTACGGAAAAATAAATCTTCAGGAAGAGGAGGGGGGAACAGTGCATCATTTACAGCTGATCATATCAAGCAACAGAATTTTACACTTTCTTTATAAAAAGACTAAAAATATGTGAACTCAAAAGTATTTATGTTGCTGAATAAAACATTTAATCCAAGTTTTTTGTTTGGGGGGGGACATGTATTTAAGATTTATCTGAATGCAGTGAAGTTAAAAAGTTACCTAAAATGAGGGAGCGCGCAACTTTTTCCTGAGTGGTCTTCTTTAACCAGTGGACAGACCAGATTAGCTACCTCATTAATATGTTGACCACAAAAAATTAAAAAGGTTCTTTAAAAGACAGCATGCATATTTAGACTCCTTCTCACTATCAGAAATTTACGAGTGAAAAACAGTTACCATGTTTACCGCGCACTGCTCCGAGATTAGCAGGAAAGAAATCGCGCAGGTGAGAATACAAAATGCGTAACTACTGCAAAAGATCATCCATTATTTTTTTGAAAATCTGCCATCTTACTCTTTCTGGGGGGAAAAAAAAGCTTATATATATTTTGAAAAAACTATCCTTCACTCTTTTTTTAACTGGATACACAGAGCTGATGTTAAAAAAAAAATCTTAGTTTACGATACTAAAAAATATTTTGCTGGATAAAAATTTTAACCCCCCATCAAATAGGTAGATTTTAACATATTTTAAGCCTCTGTTTTGACAAAGTCTTTCATAAGTCTTACATCAATGCACAGAGGAAGAAAATGCATTTTTTCAAAATGTGCAAGTATGCCATTAAATTAGTAATGATGCTCATTTTTATCAATATTTTAGGAATTTCCTCCTCTTTATGCCGTCCCTTTTTTCAAAGGAATTACATACGTATCTAAGCAAAATTCCAAAGAAAATAGAAATTATTTTCAGTCATTAAAAACATATAAGCGTATATTTCTTCCTGGATCTAAAAAAGGATACACAGATTTCTTCCGTACTGGTAATGTTTCTGAGCCTCAAATGCAAATTCATCACACATTCAGCAGAAAGAGTTAATAGATTTAACATACTTTCTGAGTATTATGATTGTTCTCAAAGCAAAAATATATTAAATTCAAAGAAATGCTAAAAAAAGGAAAACATAAATAATAATAAACAATTAATTAAATTAAAATAAAACATATATAAAACAGCAATAATAACAACAATGATAATAATAAATGCGCAGAAAGATACGCTGGGAGTAATTGAAACTGTTAATTTCTTTTCTTTCGTAATATTGTTTTACTGCGCGAGTTCCGATGATGGTTAACACTTTAATTGAAAACAAAATGTAGAATTTAGAAACAAGACCGTGAAAAGCAATCGAAACAAATTTTTGATAATCTAAACTCTAACGCCGAATTAAACCTTGGATATTTCTACGCTTTTTTACGAATTATTTAAAAGATTATAATAAAGTTATCGTTCAAAAACTGTCAGTCATAACAAATCAGGATAACATATTATATGAAATCAGCATGCAAGAATACATAGGAAATATTAGTTTAGGATAAACCTGTAATCGTGAGCTTCATTTTTGGGCTATCAACAGTTATTGCTCAAAAATGTTTTAAGCCTACCACAGGCCAAACGGTAAAAACCGCGAATACTGGTAGTTCGGTCTGGGGTTCGCGTCTCAGCGAACGGGATGGCTGCATGGGCGTTTCCGTGGTTTTCACCATGTGTAACGTGGATACGAGCGTTTCCTTTAAAAAGCCCTTCCACAGGGCATCCCTCCCTTTCCGTATAGGGCCTAATGGTGGAGCATGTAATTAAAAAAAAAAAAACTTTTCCTTCCTATTTTATTCAGTTGCTAAAATTATTACATCTTTTCATCCCGCCCTCTTTTTTTGTTTGTTTGCTTGTGTGCGTGTGTGTATTTACTTGACGCATTTTTGGGAAACGGAACATTTTGCTTCTTGAAGCAGGACGCGCTTCTAATTCTCTCGAAAGACATTAAACTTCTTCCAAACACCAGCATCAAAATATGGTCGAATTTTGCTTAATTTAAAATGAGAGATTAAAGCACAGTCATGCGGGTATCACTTTCTATGTGGAAATTCAAGTCGACCATTTAAGAAGAACCACCCAAACTTTTAAATTTAAGTAAGGGTTAAAAATAATTTGATTTACAAAATAAATAAATAAATAAATAAAAACACAAATAAAATTCTGAAATGGTTTCTGATCTTAACAATCATCTAAAAGGATTTCTTAAGGTGTTGTATGCCCTCGCTGAGCTCTCAGTCTAGCAGTCCTTTGTTGCACTCACTCTAACCCACTTCTTTTCGTCTTTTTAGCTTTATTATCAGGCATCATTTATTTCGCACTTACGCCATATACAATTCAACAGAAAAAATACGAAAATTTTAAAAGGAGCATATCAGCATATGTTTAGAATTCTTCGAAAACTCTTTCTTTTGTCCTTTTATTATTAACTATTTGTCTGTTAATTTTATTTATTAAATATCACGTTTTTCGCACTTGCGTCACATAAAATTCCATTCAAAACCAAATCACGAAGTATTTAAAAACAGCATATCTTTAGAATTTCCCACAGGAAGTCTAGCGCACTGGAGATAAAAATGTTTTTTATTCTGCAAAGTACTCATCCCATCCTGTATATCCACTGATCATTTTTCAAATCTTTGAGTTTGTTAATCAAAAATTCATTAAAGTTTTACAAAGTATAAAATAGAAAATTCGGACTTCTAGGTAAACATGTTCCAGGTGGACTACATTATGCAAAATAGGATGGCTCTAAGTACCGTTTTTCTCACAATGCGAGGAACATACATACATGGATTCTGATTCTTCATTATTTAATTTATTAAAAAATAATACAAGATGATAATACTTGGTTGCAACAATATGAAAAGTGTTGCAACAATACTTGCAATCACTTCAACAATAAGTTTCATATTGTTGACGAGACCGAAATGTATAGTGAATATTTCATATTATTTATATATTGAATTATATATTTACATCTGTAGTGAATTTCATATATAGTGAACCGACCCAAAATCCCATTTCGAGAGTAATACTCCTTTTGGGCTAAAAAAATATATCATCTCTTCAAACTTCTTGAAAACTTTCGTTCCGCTTCTTCGGTAGAACCCCATCCTAAGAAATAAACATCAGACATGTAAATTCTACCCAACAAAATGAACACTATAATTTTTGAGATTCTATCTAAGGAAACGTACAGTACCTCGTCGTCTGCCTACAAAATTAGGGTGAGTAAAGGGGTTCAAGGTTAAGAGCAGGGGATAACAAACCGAAAATTTGTTTCGAGAATCACAGTTCACAATACCCCGTACAATGGGTTTGATTGGCCAGAGAAGAGAACCATGTTATCTATTTGATCTTAACCATTTATCAAGTCCGAGCAACGTGTCAACAACATGAAAAATTACTAGAATGCGTGCAAATCTCTTCGCAGGTGGTGGGGAGACAGAAAAAGGAGGCAAAACAACTCCGTCTGCTCTTAACTTATGTTGAAAATTAATTTCACTTTCACGTCCACAAAAAGCATGAAAATTAAGAATTAATTAGATGAGCATAGTAAACATAAATTTTTATTATTACTGTAAACGAAAATATATAAATATATATATATACAACTATCGTTACAAATGTCCATAGTGTTGTCTTTCCTTTTTCGCATTCGTTGTTTTACATTAATCTGTCATACTATCAATGAGGCTAGAAAACTGTTATAAACTGAACGGTTCGATTTTGCTTCCTATTTGGAGTAGTTATCATATAACCACCCTTTTTTTTCTAATTTTATCTTCGAAAATCGAGAAAGGGAAATTATGCGAATCATTTAATTCCCGAAGGATAGATAAACTACAGTCAAAGATAAAAACAGTCAAAGATAAACTACAGGTAGCATAATATATTAACATTACAATATATAATATTGTAGGGATATTACGTACTTTTTTTAAAGCAAGAGAGATGAAAAATGAACAATGTCCTCGCCAGGACTCAAACCACGGACTTCTCAAATACGCGTCGAGCGTGGAAACCTCTACACCACGAAGGCATGCTAAGAAGATGGGATAAATACCTTATAATATGATATCTTAATTTGTACTTCCCTGTAATTTGAATATTATCCATTCTTATTGTTGTTTTTAGTACTCCTTAGCCTCAAATCATTCATAAATATATAGAAAAGGTGCAGAAGACTAGGCAAAATCATAGATTGAACGCCACTTTACGTTAGCATCGCTATGATAGGTCGGTCTTTGTGTTGGGCTTACATAAATTTCAAAATTAACAAATAAAATAGCATTAAATGTGGCATATTAATAGGCATAAATTTTATTCTTGTATTAGGCTGACAACAATTACAAAGGAAAGGTTGGGGATGAACTTCTCAGATAGTTTGTAAAGATTTGTTACGTTAGTAAGACGAAAACAATCATTAAGTAGACGAATCCATTTTAAAATTTACGGAAGAACATTGTCTGAACGCATTGAGGAAGGGGAAAATTATACGAATGTTTTTAGAATTAAAGAGGTAAGAGGAGGAAAAAATACCCCAGGAAATACGGTATTAAATCAATTCTCACATTTTTTCTAACAAAAACAATAGCCCCTTCAACTTATTTTGCAGTTTTAACAAGCAGTAGACAGGATGAGTTATAAATATGGCGACACATTTGTTCGCATCGTTTGATGACAATACTTGCTGTAGGGTTTTCCTTATTTTACATAACAAATTCTTTTCAGTTTGGTACCTTTCCTGAACCTCTCATTTGCCTACGCCAGGATGCAAATTTAAAGCCAGGTGAAAAGAATATTTAAACAGATGAAATGCATAGTTTATTCAGAGCGTGATTTCGCTAGCCAGCGCACGTTACGAGTTGTTCTTGCTGTTACGCTGAGTTCCTGATATGCTCTTTTGGCTATTTAATAAATATATCGCCGGGTAGGATATTGAGTCAGCCTCGTTAGCCTTAAATTAAATTGTTAGTCCAGCACTACTGTTCATCTTTGAATTTATTGTGAAATTATTCTGAAGTTCTACTGCAAGTCTTCGGTGTTATTGTAAGCACGAAGTACGTGCATTTGTGTTGACGAATAATAAAGGGTTTATTTTACCCTTCTTCTGTGGTTGTTACTCAAGTCGGGCTTTCGAGACATGAAAAACGCAGTTTGAATTTCATCCATCGGCCCAGCAGACCAGGAGACATAGAACTGTTCCCCTCCTTTTTTTCTCGCAGTGTACATACATTAAACACTTAATGTTCTTCGGAGACTCCTTCCCTGATCAGAAGCTCGGGGCGGTCAGCCCCTTCCCGCAGTATACTCCTCTCCATCTGTGTCTATAACTAGCTGTTCATATTCAGTGCCGTTTTGGCTAATCACAGTACTTCGGGCAAACAATTCTTGTTTGAAATGTAAAAATGAAGTTACACGCTTAATCTACCATTCAGCATTTGCCTGTATAAAATAACACACTACTCTTAATTGAAATGTATCGCCATAGTTCTGCTGTACGCTGTAGAATCACATTTTTCCTCTAAGAACTGCTCGGGATGGCTGTTCAGACTTCTAAGTTTTCGTTGAAATCGCTTCATCCAAATTCTCAAAATGCACATTCATGTCACTATCTTCTGCTTCATCCGTTTCTTTGCTGTATCTGTCACAGCTTGCTTCGGTATGGATAGTGAACTCATGCGATTATGAAATGTAGTTAAACCAAACCTAATGCTAGACATCCCACGTGATACATCACTGTCAAACTACATGTGATTTTGACACTCCAGGGTTGAAACACAGGGGATTGATTAATCATCACTTTCCTTTTTCAGCGTGGCACATTCTAGAGATAATCTCAACAGCGTCAGCAGTTTCCCTGTGTGCTGTTCACGATAATATGATTTAATTTTTTTCTCTTCCAATTTCATTAACATATTTTGTTTTATCATTAACATTCCAAGTGTAACTTGCTGTTCAATATAATGATTCGTCAATTTGACAAAGTTTAACACTTTTTTTACTTCCTTAAAGTTTGACTACCGTACGATAAAAATTGACCAGGGTATTAAATTTCAATACATTGAAACTTTTGATGTCATTTTCAACTCGCTTTGAAGATCGGTAATTCAAGTTAGAATAATTCCAGGATATAAATTTAAATGAAGTGCAGCAAAAAACGTGCATAATTTAATAGGCCATAAGAAGGTCACGTGGTGTCCACGTCAGACTTTTCTTTAATATAGGAATAAAATGTCTTTCTTTACTTCAGTGAAATGATTTTTTCCCCTGAAGGCAATGAAGAATTATTTAAACGTAAGTAAATCCAGCCATTTTCTACATATTTATTCTGAACACCAAATTTTCTCCTATTGGAAGAATCTCTATTGGAATTATTTCGCATCAGAATTACCATACTGCGATATAAAAGTGTTTTATTTAGATAAAATTAAGACCGAATTTGAAAGTATTTTGTACCGTACTAAAATTCAGCCTTCTTGTAAGTTTAGCACTGGGTGGTAAGGACTCGTCTTGATTACTCTCAATACCAGATCTTTTAACTAGTATCTCACTCTCCATAATGCTTAAAGTTTGTTTACTTAAAGGTTTTAATTTTTTGAATTTGAATGAATTATTTAAACTGCATTTAAGCATATAATTTACAATACTAATTTGATTACCTGATTTTAATGGAGTATCATGAAAACAAATTCTTTTCTGATGATTTTCTAGTAACATTTGTTATAACGATTATTTGCTATATGGATGTGATCTTTTACCAGTCCACAGAAGTTAATTATAAGACGAGTTGACTATACTTATAATAAATTGTTTACAGGCAATCGAATAAAACAACTCGCTCACGTATTAATACGGATTAATACAATATCGTTGTACTATGAAGCTGACAGTCATCTTTTCATGTCTTCATATAGAAATTACGAGATAGATGATACCAAGTGCGATGCACGTAGCTATCAATCCAAAGGTGATACAACGCTGTCATCTGAAATCTGATCGAACCAGACACGACCTCTTTATCACTTACCTCTTTTATTGGGGGATAGATATATCTCTGGAATCTGCAACTTTTATTGCTATTTCAAGACAATATGAGTTTGGATTTATGTCAAAACTTGTAGAGTCAGGATTTTTGAAGTAGGAAACACGAAAAATGAGCAATGCCCTCGCCGGGACTCGAATCTGGACCTCTCGAATACATGCCGAATGTGCTACCGTTACCCTACGAAGGCATGCAAAAAGGAGGGAGAAATTACCTTATATACTCCCCCTTTTAAAGGGCGACTGAGGATTAGGCAACCCAATCGCCAAATCCTGGTTTTGAAGCATCATCATCCAGCACCCTTTTAGTTCGGGAGCCACTGCAGAGCTTTTAGGCCTTTTGAAGTAGGAAACACGAAAAATGAGCAATTTCCTAGCCGGGACTCGAACCTGGACCTCTCGAATACGCGACGAGCGTGCTGCCGTTATACCACGAAGGCATGCAGGAGAAAATACCTTATAAATTCAAGAGGGCTATCTTTTTTAAGGAACGGATGTCGTCGTGGAGAACGCTCTTACAGATATTAGTTCGTATTTACATTACACATGAGGAAAACCACGGAAATCTATGCAGAGGAACCTTTGGGAACCAAACCAGGATCGAATTACTAACGCTGAGCGGTATTACAGCATACTTTAAGATAACCGTACCTAGGAAGATGGGCAGTAGGCTCCACGAAGGATACAAAACTGAACAAGACGCAAACTGAAGCTGGTTAACTTCAAACATATAAATGTACAATACATTTTAATTTTAACATATTTTATACAATTTAAAGTACAAGATTTTAAAAATGCAATTTTTAAATTAAATTTTTGAGAAGATTACAGTCTCAGACAAATACAGTATTTTCTGCATTGAAAATAATGTTCACACATGAATTTATTTTTTTTTCCCTTTTTCTTTAAAGTTTTTATATTAAAATGTATCTTGGAAAAGAACCTCCAGT
This sequence comes from Stegodyphus dumicola, assembly GCF_044657685.1. Classification (NCBI taxonomy): domain Eukaryota; kingdom Metazoa; phylum Arthropoda; class Arachnida; order Araneae; family Eresidae; genus Stegodyphus; species Stegodyphus dumicola. Next base: position 119,667,059 of record NC_140777.1, on the reverse strand, counting down.
TTTATTATCAGTTCACTTATAGTATTTTATGAGAAATAAATATACATTACTCTTCAAAATGGGCAAGCTGGCAATTTTCTGTGAGAAAAACTTTAAATTTCTTACCTGTAAAAGAAGAGAAAGAAATTGTCTGAGAAAAGAATTACTAGAACATCAAAATAAAATACATGCAAAGGAAATTAAATTAAAATATTTTTAAGGCATTTAATTTAGTTAAGAATTTTAATAGTTCTGTTTCTAGAAATGAGTACCTTCATAAAAAGAATAAAAAATTAAAAAAAAAAAATCTACTTCAGTTTTATAGAATGAATGCGGAAATGTTCTATACATGTAGTCAATTTATTGTAAATATAACTGTATTCAGAAAAGATGCTATATTAATTTTCGCTTCTGTCATGTATGCACTAATTAACATATTTCCCTTTTCCCCTCCCGTCGTAGAATATTTATTTGCTTAGTATATTTGAAGAACACTTTTTAGAGGAAATATCCATTCTGGAATCCGTTTTGACTATTTTTTTTGACCTGATATCTGTACGTTTGGATCTAATAAAGGGTTCTTTATTCCAAAATGGATTGTAAAATGAAGTCTTTGTGACTTTTTGAAGACGTTTGACCCCTGTACAACAAAAACTGACCGAAATACCTCATTTCAAAATATGCAGTTTTTGGTGTCATTTTGAACTTGCCTTGAGGAATCAGTTAATTAAGTTAGAATAATTCCAGGAAATAAGCAAAAAATGTGCATACGTTTACAAGTCGTACAAGAAAGTTATGCCGTGTCCACATCAGTTTCTTTAAAGATTATTAGGGGACATTATAATTTACTACAAAAGTTGTGTCACAAAAGTCCAAATTCAATAACACAGCAAACAAATGATTTTAGCTGTTAACAGCCGATACATATCTGTCAGATTTCTTATTTCCTTTCTATTTATCGTCAGTCTAATTAAAAAAAAATTAAATGTTCTATGATTAAACAAGTTTCAAAATCAGAAATTAATTTTATCAAATTTTATTTTACTCCTTTCAGGTAGACTTTGTGAGATTAAACATCTATTTAAATATTAAAAAAGACGGTATCAGTAGTTAATGGCTAAGTTTAATTTTTCAGATATAATGTCAAAGTTAGCGCGAATGTGTTAAAAAATTAAATAAGTCAACGTATTAATAAAAACATTCAACAGATACATACATGTTACATATTTTTATTAAATAAATGCGCAAGCTAATTTTAATATGTGATTTAGAAAGCATTTAATTATTTAAAAATCTTTTGCGTTATTTATTAGGCAACCATCATCATGAATTGTAATTTTCAGTTTTATGATTCTCAACATGAAGGACACGCAACTAAAAAAAAATACCAGATTGGAAAAAAAATCGATTATTTTACGTAAGACGTCGATTAAAGGAACGACGATTAAAGGAATTACAATGTTGGTTGGTTATAATTAAGGTAAAAAATGCAAGGACAGTTAGTCTAACGGAAACTGGTGGAAATTTTGTACTTTCTGATACGATCTTAAATTTTCGGACGAAAAATGGGGACGATAAAGATAAAAGAACGCACAAAGGTAACGGAATAAACGTCAGAAAAAGAATAACTCAATTGCAAATATAGAAATTGCGGGTTCAAATATGAATAAATACGGCTGTTCCTCCAGATCCAGAAATTGCTGAAGTCCGAACGGAAATGGAAGTCTTTAAGGTGGACAAGGCTTCCAACGTTGCGTGTTCCCTTGAATTAAGCAGTACATGCTGGAGGGTATAGCCGACAATTTCTCCTCCATCAATCGATTCTGTAATACCTTGACGTTGGCGCAAGACGAAGGATGTGTAGAACAGAGTACGGTAACGAGATTAGGGAGCACTGAGACACAATCCTTTCCGTGTTGTCGCAAGAACACAAAATCCCATTGTGGCTGAAAAAGGGGTTACATCCACAGCTCCGAAATCTTCTGTTTTTAAATAATGTAGGTACCGAATCCAATTAGCCGCATCTAACAAAGTACATGCATGATAATCTGTAGCAGAATTACGAAAGACTTATATTTTTTCAAAATATCAACTCGGCTTTTCTTCATCAAAACTTTTTTGTCACTGCTTTTGGCTATTTTGAATAATTATTTGACATTTATACAAAGCGAATGGTAGAATGTAATAAATTACCACGATACTGATAGTATAGGTAAGAATGTAACAACTGCACGAAAGTTTCTTGTGCATATAATAACGCAAGCATTTAAACTTTAAACGCAAGCATTTAAAGAACAAATAAAAAGTCCACATGTAACAAAAAGACTACATTCTACATAGAAATAGAAAAGAAAACATTCTGCATGGTGTCACAAGGGTTGAGGTAAGGCTACAACAAAATTGCTGTTTAAACCATAGCAATAGCCATGGTCCAAACAGAACGTACGTCATTTTCCAACTTGCCGAAATGATAATACGGGGGACGGCGTCCATGGTAATTTAAATAATTCAGAATCCTGGTTTATCCAAGAACAATAAAAAATACAATAATAATAATATACGCAAAATAACAGTAATGTATGTGCAGTAATAATAATAAATCTGAAAGGATTCAGACTTCACATCAGAGAGTCGGTTAAGGTTTTTTATGCTCTCGTCGAGCCAAGGTCCATAGCTATATATCCATGATCCAAATAGAAAATATGTCAACTTCCAATTCACTGGAATAATACCGAGACGACATCAACGGTAATTTAGATAATTCAGAATCATGGTTAATCCGAGGACGAGGAAGGTTAAGTACAATATTAATAATAATGCAATAATATAGACACAATAATAAATCTGAAAGGATTCAGACTTTAACATCCCATAAGAGAGTTTGTTAAGGACACGCTCTCGCTAAGCTTGCAGTTTACCAATCAGCTCCTGGACTTACTCCTGCTAACACAACGTCTCTGCTCTTTTTAACTTCACTTTTAAACATCATTTGTTTCCCGCACTTACAACAAATAAAATTCAACAGCCAGAAGATCTTTTTTTTTTTTTTTTTTTTTTTTTTTTTTTCCCAGTTTGTTCAATTTTCTTAATATAAATTTTTAATATAATTCTGACTTTCTTTGACTTACATTTTTTTAATCTTTTCATCATTAACTTTCTATCCTTTTAGCTTTATGTATAAGGAGGATTTGAGACTAATAGCGCATATTCTGGTATTCAAAAGAGAAATAATTCATACTGTAATGAACAAAAAACTACTATTGACAATTTGCCAATACTTTTAAGCAGTTTAACCACTGTAGAATAAGCTAATCCAGTAACATAAATTAAATTAAAGTACAAAATGAAAAAGAACGCAATAACAAATCCCCTTAATAATGAAGAAACTTAGTTATAAATGATATTACAGAATAAAATTTGTACGAGAACTTGAACAATGTCATTGAACCACGGGAACAAAAATTAGTTCGAATTTTTTGTTTTTTATTGTATGGTGCTCCTATAGATTCTAGATGGCGCTGTCAGTCCTGCAATATTTAATAGTTAGTAAATAATATTAATTAAGTTCTGGCGGGTACTTAAATAGCATAAAAGCTACTTTACCCAATGAATTAATAGGAAATGACCTACTAGGTTCCTACCCACGCAGTGAGAAAAATGAAAATTGGTATTTGCTCGTAATCGCTGATCATTTTTCAAAGTAGGTAGAAATAATTCCCTTAAAAAGAGCTTCTGCTAAAATTGTTGCAGATTCTTCTTAAAAGAAATTTATACTAAAATGTGGAGCTCCACACAGTAATATCAGATAACAGAAAGCAGTTTTTAGTCAAATTACAAGGTATTTCTCCCACTTCCCAGCGTGCCTTCGTGGTGTAACGGTAGCACGCTGGGCCGGTATTCCAGAGGTCTGTGGTTCGATTCCCGGCGAAGGCGGTTGCTCATTTTTCAACATGCCTGCTTCCAAAAATATGCCTAATGACTCTACAAGTGGCGCTCGAACTAAAAGGGTTTTGGATGATGATTCTCCGCACCCAAGATTTGGAGACTAGGTCCCCTAAAACCCTAGTCGCCCTTTAAAAAGGGATAGTCTATAAGGTATTTCTCCCACTTCCCTAGCGTGCCTTCGTCGTGTAACGGTAGCACGCTGGGCCGGTATTCCAGGGGTCCGTGGTTCGATTCCCGGCGAAGGCGGTTGCTCATTTTTCAACATGCCTGCTTCCAAAAATATGCCTAATGACTCTACAAAATTTTCGAAGATATATGTTCAGAGCACCAAAATTTTAAGATGGTTCCTTTGCCAGCTTTGATAAATTTGTAATTATTCGGCTTTGCGTTATTGTTGCCGATATTTGAACTTGTTACGTGGGTAGACTTATTGAGCTCAGCAAGCGATAAAAATTTAATTGTGTAGTCTTTGATTACTATTCTACATTTCAAATTTAAAATTTGACTATTATTTTAGTTACATCACTATGAGTTGTGGTTGATAAAATTATCACGGGAACGTTCACTTATGCTCTAACTGTTTAATAAAAAAAGGTTGTTAAACCTTTCTCATGGCAGACAGAGCGATAATTCGCTTCACATCTGACGGGGTTAATGGTTCATGATCAAGTATAAGCATACAGAGCATTGTTCAATTATATATTGTTACTAGCAGCTACGCGGCTTCGTCTGGCATTTAAATGTACTGGGAAAATACCTAAAGGGAACACCAAACGTTAAATTTAAAAACTGCGCAGAATTTTACTCTGCAGAACAACTTAATTAAAAAAAAATTTAAAATTGTATTACATATAACAAAATTACAATGAAATAAATAATATCCCTTAATACAAATATTAATTATCCAAATAAATAAACTAACCAATTTCCCGTTCCAAAATCTTAAGAATTCTAATGGTATGAAGAAAGTTAAAAACATTGTTTCCTAAAAAAATAACGCAAAATTTTTTATATAATTAAAATTATACATAATTAAAACATAATATAAAAAATTACAATGAAATAAGCAATAAATCTCATAATTTCAAGAGAAAACAGTCAGCAGTCCAGTATCCAAAGAAATGAATGAAAAACTGTTGCCAAAACCACATTTCTAAAAGAATGAAACTATCATCAGAAAGCAATAGCCAATCAAAATTGTGCTTTGTAGATGACATAATTCAAAGTATACAAACGTCTTTGCCATTAGCTAATAAAGAGAGAGAAGGGGGGGGAAAGGAAATTCTTTCTGTTGTGCCTCGCGAGACACATACGCGTCAGAATAAGAAGATTGCAATGTGCGTATTGCGTGTTCAAAAATAAAAAAATTAAAAGAAAAAAGCATTTCTTTCTCATATTTTCAACAGTGAGCATTCCAGTATACAAAGCACTGAATGAAAACCAAAACCTTATTTCTAAAAGAATGAGACTATTCAAAATGATACGATAAATTCGAAAAAATAAAGTAAAAAAAAAATAATCTGATTCGAATTTTGAAAAAAAAAATCGCTTCGAGGTACACTGGCTCTTATCTAGATGCACCATGTATGTACCAAATTTCGTAGCCTGGATCTAGCTGCATCGTAGCTTACGCGCAGCATAGCTGAAAGACACACAGACACACTCTTTCTTTTATTATCTGTAGAGATGACTGAAAACAACTCCCAAATAATATTACTTCCCTGATACCATTGCTGTTATGCTGCGCACTTTTCTCTTCCTTTCTGTATTTTTCGCACAAAGTTTCGTTTTACGCTGATGATTTGTGACAGCAATTTGACAATTTATGATAATAATTATCGTTACAAGACTTAATATTTTTTATTTTTAGATAACAATCGCTTAATTTACCTTGCAGTATGAACATACTACAGATGATACGACACAGCAACGTCTATTTTTGAATTTCAAAGCACGTCGCGTATACTCTACCGATGCAAACCTACGATTTTCATAACACACACCTACCGCTTCTTAATATCAGTAATGATCTTGTTGTTAAGTAATAAATTAATGACATTTCTCAGCGGAGCAGGAAGTACGAATGCTTTCTCTACACGCGAATTGGAAAGAAAGAAGGGGGAGGGAAAATTTCGCCAGGACTGGTTCAGTACCCCTGGACGAAGTTCAGCCGGTTTCCATACAGCTGGTCAGAGAAAGGGAAAGAGGAAGAAGGTACAAAAAAAAAAAAAAAAAAAAAAAAAAAAAGAGTTAATAAAACAAAGAAATAAAAAAATTGCCAATCGATCAAAACTTTCCATCCTGGATCGGCGAGCTGATGCTCAGCTGTATTTATACATCCGGTTCGGTTAATGATCCACAGGTAGCGAGCCCGACTATTTCGAATATTCTCCCCACCCCCTTTCGTTGTAACCTGTCAGGCGCATCCTATTCCACCTTCCCCGCCGTCCATCCTTCAGAAACGCTTTTAAAGGGTGTGTGCGCGCGTGGTCTCGAATGCTTCCTAATTTGTGTCTTCCGATTAAATTGCAGGTTAGGGCCCCTCAAGTGCTAAATGCTTACATTGAATTAATGACGTCATGATCGGCAGCTGACAGTATAAAATGTTTTCTTATATATATATACACACACAAAAAAAAAAAAAAAAAATACGATAAATAAATGAGACGGCATCTTGTAGATTTTGAGTTTTTCGATATTACGTAATAAAATTATACTATTAAAAGGTGACTGAAAAGAATTCTGAAATTTGGCAAATAATTTGAAATTTAGCATACGTCGGGAAATTTAATGACCTCTAATTTTATTAACTATAGCAGAAACATGACAATCTGAATCTTAAAAACAAAACAAAATAATAATAATAACTACTTCAAAAGTGCTTTCCTAAAAGGATTATAGTGTCCCACCAATTACCGAAAAGTTAAGACCCTCTGATTGTTGTGAATTCAACTACGATTTGATCCCAGGCAAACGGCTGGTTACATGGTTGTTTTTTGTGGTTTTTCTTCATATGTGACGTGAATATGAGCCAGTATGTCTTAGAAACGTACTCCACGAAAACATTCATCTCCTTATGCAGATAGTCTTTGTGCTCTTTGCCATATTCCAATAACCTAACCTAAACCTAAAAGTGTATAACATTTACAACGGCTCCAAGAAAGGGTTAATCATATTTGTTAATTCACATTTCAAATTTGCGATGCAAAGATTTTTCCTTAATATGGATAAAGAATTAAATATTTTCGAATTATGAATACATTTTTATCTAAATTAAAACAAAAAATTTTAAATAATATTGTTACGAAATCTCCCTGCGGTAGGATAGCTTCCCCGCTAAACGGGTTTAGAGTTGCCAAAAAATGGCAAAAGAACACAGGGTTTCCAGATTCGGCGCGAAATTGCCCATTTGGCGATATGCCATAGATGGATACAGAACGTTTTAGAACGATTTCTTACCGGGTGGGCCTAGAATGTTCTCGAAGGCAGGCCAAAAGTTATATAAACCACCCCTGTACCCGGAGTAGCAGAGTGTCTCGAGTGAGTGCATCACGAGAGTGTATCGTCAGTTTTGTGGAGTAGTGTATCGCGAGTAGGTGCACCAAGAGTGTGCATCGTTGAGGCTATCGATTGTATCGTCGAGTGCATTGCGAGTTGTGTTTCAGCGCGCTTGTCGTAGCTTTTCGATGAACGTAAACCTGTCTTTGGAACTCTTCTGTGAAATACTGGCGAATAAATTGTGTTTAGATTTTTCGTCTAGTATTGTCGTCAATCATTCCAAATCTTTGAACCCGTAGAAAAGCAACAATATATAAAGATATACATTTTATTAAAATGTCAGAACGTAGTGAAAATACTGCGGGGAAGGTGCGGCTGGGTTTTACTATAAAAAAGCTTAGAAATATACGTATTGAGCACTTACACTTTTTTTCTTAGAAAAGCTTGCGCGTTATTTTAATACCACGAATGATGTATACTGCTCTCATAGAAAATCCTGTCCTGGCAATCTATAATTCTCACACGCAAACATGCCTCGGAAAATGAAAGACAAAACGATGGGGGGGGGGGGAATATCTAGAAACAACTCTTAGCAAGAGTTGCTACCTAGCAAAACATAAGATCTTTAATTTATAGTGAATTTTCAAAACATCACCATTCGGTGAAGTGCAAGATCTCTAATCGATCTTTTAAATATAAATCAGTTTATTGTTAATCAAGAAACTGGACAATTTAAAAATTATACGCATTTGTTAATAATTAAAATTTTTATTTTTTTATACTTATTTATACAGTGCTTTTAATACTTATTTTACATTGTTTATCTAATTGATATACATTAAAATTATAATGCATCCAAGTGATAACGATAACGATTGCGAACATTTCTAGGTACTTATAATAAATAAAAGGTTTAAAAAAAAAACCCGTTAGACAGCAACTTAAATCCCTAGATTGCATTATTCCCCCTAAAAGATACATTGGCATATCGAGACTTAGAACTGAAGTACTGTGTAGTGACGTCAGCCATTCTTAATTGTTTCATAATTTTCTGAATTCTGTATGCATCTCTAAAGTTCCCAAACTGATCCTCATGGAGCCCAAGTAGATGATAAATGATTTACTTCATTCAAAAACCACTCAAATGCCGAATACCCATCGAGAGGAAATGCCATATCATTTTAGCGATGTGAGTTTGCTTCAAACAAAGGAGCAAGCTAAAAACACAACAGCGTTGTGAATTAAGACAGAACACAGGAAACTAAAGAAAATACCAGCGCAGCCACATTCTTTCCATTAACCGTGTCAGACAAATAACAAAAAGCTCATTTATTAAATTTAATAAATAAGTTGCTATTTTATAAAGTTAGACAACCTTTAATGCCGTCTTATAATCAGCCGCTTTTTATAAAGCTAAACATCCTTTTATGTTGTCGTATAAAAAGTAAAGAAGATGGGCCAATAAAAATATCCTAGATTCTTCGAATAAACAATCGACAGTTTCAAAAACCGCACTTTCCGCTGAATGACATAAAAAAGAAACTGTGATGTAGGTGACTTTGATTTAGCACGCAAACGCAAAACAGCGCAGGATATCATCGACAAATGTCAGGGGCACACAGACGTTAATCGGAACAAAATGAAAAAGAGGCTGCTTCAATTCGTGTTCTGTAGGATGAATATTCTTCTGCACTTGGGATATTTCACCCCCAAATAATTCTTTCTGTCAGACTCCTTACATTTCGTTTACGTATGGCTTGGGAGCTATCCATCTTGAGAACAGTGAATCCAGTCTTCTGCAATCAAGCTTGAATGACAGAATCAGGTGAGTGGGGGCAATAACAGAGAAAATGATACCACATTTCAATAATACCGGTTTTTAAAATGTTTGAAGAGATAAATTAAAGATACTCAATGTAAAACTTTGTATCTATTGTATTCATGTTTCTTATCGAAAGAATAGATTGTTCTTTTCAAATTAGTTTCAACGAACATGTTCAAAATCAAAGTACATGAATCTAAGTCGGAGGGGGAGAGGAGGGGAGGAAGAATACGCTTTTATGTTTTCCGTAAATTTTTAATTCCATACAACGTTTTACTATTGACAATGAATCACAAAATTTCTAAAACAGAGGAATGTCGCACTCATGTCTCCAAAGCTAGCGTTCAACCAATGGCTACTATTCAATTATTTCTAACCTGAAACCTAATTCTGTAAGTAACTGTAACACTGTTCTGCAAAAACGGGTGAAAAGGGAGCCTAGTCACCGAGTCGTAAGCACCCCTTCCAAATAGAAGGTAATCGCATCACTTCTATGAAAAATCATATTGCATTAAGTTTCAGTTAGAAAGTCCTACTCTATCTGGAACTATTAAGCCCATTAGATGTGAAGCGAAATATAGCTATGTCTGAAGTAACTCTAAGGCATGAAAAGGTTTTAATCTGGCTCTGGTATAAGCTGGCTCTAATCGGAGCATCAAAATCGATTTATTGGCAGCCCAAAACGCAAAGCCAAATAACTGCAACTATCAAAGCTAGCAGGAACTAAACGTAGCGTGCATGAGCAGGCCGGAAACACGCTTTGTCTTAACCTCCAAAAACTCAGTTTAAATATTATCTAACTCATTTCTATCTAACTCATTTCATATCATTCGCATTCTGGTGAGGAAACGGAAATGAGAAATTATAGCAAAGGCTGAAATTATAAATAACTGGTTAATTTAAAAAATAGTCTTACAAGTCTAATTGGGCACATATAAAAGGTATCTAAAACATTAAAAAGAAAGCTTACGAAATTAATTATTAGTAAACGACGAGGGATAAGAGCATATTATTTTCATTCACTTCAAAAATTTCATTCCATTATTTAAAAAATGCAATCAATTCATAATAATGATCGAAACAGTAATTTGCGTTCTTTCTCTAGCATATCTGAAACATTACGACTAAAAAAATTACTTACGTAAATTTAACATAACTAAATTATCGAAATGTATGACGTCTTAAATGATAATTAAACTGCAAAAACTGATTGCCGATCTCATCCCTCAAACAGCCAATTAAACGTCAGCTTATAACGCTCTTAAACTTTGTAGAGTCATTAGGTTACTCGTATTTTGAAGCAGGAGACGTGCAATGCCCTCTCCGCGACTCGAACGCTGGAACTCTCGAATACGCGTCGAGTATGCTTTCAATTACACCCCGAAGGCGCGCGGAAACGAGGGAGAAAATACCTTATAACTTACTATTTGAGGAATAGGTTTATTAGATTAACTAGTAGGCATACATAACCATAAGAGATTCCATAAGACACCGAAGCTGTTCCTTATTAATTTACGGTTTTGGTAAGAAATGGTATGGCATATTTAGTGATTTGCCAGCGATTTGTTGTCAAACGATAACACAAATCATATAAAGGATACCACTTTCATCGATACGTTATGTGGGAATCGAATTATCTGAAGGTATTTTTTACTTTTCGGAAATACAGTTTAGAACATTTATCCGAAAATGATCAAAGGAAAAGAAGACTGTTTCTCATTTTAGATCAAAAGCTAGAAATGATTAATCTTAGTCAATAAAAAAAAATTTCTTCAAACAAAAAAAGCCAAGCTAACAACAAAAAGAAAAAGTTTTGGAATGAAATTTAAAGAGCTAGTACTACAGCGAACACACAGACTGGTTTGATAAGGTTTATCTGATTATGGCAAGGCCCACTAGGTCTATCTGCTTAAAAGGAAGGATGCCCTAGAGGAGAGTTTTCTAAAAGAATCTAGCTCGTATCCATATCACATATAGAGAAAACTACGTAAACGCCCATGCAGCCAGCCCAGGTCGAACCACCAGTGTTCAGCGACTTTTCCGCTCGGCCGCTTACACAAATCAACAGCAATAGAGTTTACTTCATTCGATTAAACTATGAATAAGCTAAACATAATTTCTATGCGTTAGGAAATAAAAAAAAGTAATATGACTGGAAAAATTATTATCATTATTTTATTACCACATTTTAATAAGAAAGTAATTACCTTTTATTAACAGCATTGTTGTTATTCTGTTGCAAAGTACCTTCTCCTTGTGATCGCTTCCATAAGATGACCACCATTAAAAAGCCAGCATTTATGAATTGAAACTGCGAGTACTCGTTGTCGAAAGGACTCATTGTATTATTAAAATTAAAAAGACACTTTAAAGATTCGGCATAATGAGCAACAATTTTTTTTATTTCTGGTGTCACTGTTTTTTCATTTTCTCTTCCACTGAAGAAATGTCTATCGTTACGATCTAAAGCAGATTATTTTGTATAGTGAAGAGTGCATTTACTTCATTGTGGTGGATAGTCCCAAAACCTATGTAACTTTAGATACTGCATTTGGTAATGGATTTATCTCGAAGAAAACATTATGTAAACATGAAAATCTAAACATAAATTGATACATAAAACTCATAAGTTTACAAGAAGAAAGCTAACCAAGAAACGACTCTGTTTACTTTAATGCCATTCGAAGGAAACCATACTACTAAAGAAATAAATAAAAATTTCAATAACAAATAAACCTTAGTCTATTGTATCGAGAAACTGCACCCGTCATACATTTCCTATGATACTTACCATCGCTTCTTATCCAATATAATCTTTCTAAAAGCCACATTTTCTAAACAAGCATGCCGGCATGCGAGAGAGTAAAGATAAATGAGCGATCAGCATTCAGATTTAGACTCTTATTTCAACTTCCTGCTTTTCGATGGAAAGCGCTTTACGTGCAGAATATCCTACACATCACATAAAACTAGAATATACTTTACTATGGCATATCGAATGGATGTCGAACGAAAAGAAGACAACGATGAGAAATCTGTTTTCCCCCGTTCAAATGCAGCTGTTTTACATAAAGAGTAGAGATTATAGCGATCTGCACGAATTGACTACACTGCAGTGTAAATAATTCACCCATGCTTTCTTAGAGAAATCTGATATTGATGTATGATCTACATTACGATATTTAGATAAAGTTTAACCGGGGAAGTTGCGAACGCAGGCACCGATTATCATCAGCGAGTGATAACGCTTCTTTATGCAGTCGTAAGGTACATGTCCGAAAACAAAGCATAAGTTTTGCATGAATGACTTCTATACTATTCGAACAATGAGAAAGAAATTGAGCCATTATCCTCTCGTTGTTCAGCTTGACAAGAAGAATTGAAATTTTATAAAATTACTTGTAATAGCGCGCTTTTCCGGGAAAAAAGATAAATGATATAATAACGATATAAAAACGACCAGTTTGGTGGTACAGTAAAAACCCCACTCAACCGAACTTCGTTTAACCGAAATCGTGAAGAAAAATAGCGTTGAATCATTGAGTTGAAAAGTCAGTCCATTCAACTCTTCCCATAACTAGTTTTTGCCATTGTTCCATTCTTTAAAGTTTAATGCATATTTTGCAACGAAAATAAGGAGCTTTACTCTGTGCATAGACAGTGAAATGCAGAACGAATCTTAGTTCAGGAGATGATGTGTATATGTTTAAATTCAATGGCGGATTGCATAAATTTAGATTCAAGAATTATAGGAAAGCTGCTAAGCTATCAAAGGTGAAGATTTGAAGGATTTAAACAAAGTGAAAAAATATTTTGCCTTATCTCTCACACGATTTTTTGCTGTTTGACGAGAAAATTGCCCCCATTAATCACTGATATTAACGATATTGTTACGAATATATGTAAATAATATATGTATATAAGTAATAGCATATGCATATATGTAAATAATTTTAATGAAATGGTAGTACCTCTCGTATAATATAACATGAAATGCTTCAATAGGAAGGTGAAGCTCCGCCGATAAAATAAGATTACAGGGGCAAATCATTTAATATTGAGGTAAATGGCTATCTTGCTAAATTTGAGAGATATCGTCAAGCCGGCAATGGTTTTAGCGCTAATTTTTCTCTGGTATTATTCGCCAAATTTGGCGACATTTTTGGTCGTATCCCTGTGTAACTGTAATTGAATAACTGTAACTGATCCCTATATGTAACTGCAACCATATTCGGACTTTATATGTAACTAGTATATGCCTTTCAGCAACTTCGAGAAACGGAAGGTACTGAAAATTGCAGTGTTTTCCAAGCCGAATTATTGTGTGCATTAGTGAATGAATTAAGTAAATATCTAATCATTTTAGTTTAGTTTGGTTTATTGAGATTATGGCAAAGCACACTAGGGCTATCTGCCTAAGGGGAGGGATGCCTTCGTGGAGGACTTTCTAAGGGAAACTGGCTCGTATACACGTTACACATGGGGAAAACCACGAAAACACCCATGCAGCCAGCCCGTTCGCGGGACTCGAACCTCGGACCGAACTACCAGTGTTCAGCGACTTTACCGCTCGGCCGCTGGTGGGCGTCTAATCATTTTAAGTGGTAACTTTCTTATTTGCATTGATTCTATTTCATCCTTATATTCTCTTATGTATAACTTCTGTAATAAATTTACTTCACTTTTCCCGCGATTTTTAAAGATCTCAGTAACAAAGGTGTTGAAGTCATTTCCTCTCATGTAGTATGTAGTCACACTGGCAATCTAGGAAATGAAAGGGCTGATTGGTTGGCAAAACAAACTACAAAACTTCCAAGTTAACACTCAAATGACACTACCTAAGTCATTCTTTAAGAAGTAAAACTAGGATAAACAGTTTGTAAGATGAAAAAGTTATATAGAAATTCTTCTACTGCCTGTTTGACTGAATTATTTTTTTCCTTCAGTTCCTAACAGAATGAATAATAAAAATGTTTCTGCAATTTTAAAATCACTAAATTTTTACCTGGACTCAGTAATTTCAACTCATATCTCAAGATGGGCTCACAAGCGGCCGAGCGGTAAAGTCGCTGAACACTGGTAGTTCGGTCCGAGGTTCGAATTCCGCGAACGGGATGGCTGCATGGGCGTTTTCGTGATTTTCCCCATGTGTAACGTGTATACGACCAGTTTTCTTTGTAAAGTCCTCCACGAAGGCACCCCTCTCCTTAGGCAGATAGCACTGGCTTTGCCATAATCACACACACACACACACACACACACACATATCTCAAGATATTTGGCCTACCTAACACTTGCGTTACTGTAGCTTCGGGAAAGAGTGCAAACTGTCGAACATTCGTTGTTCTGCTCTTTACAGCTTACGGAAGGTTTGGTTTGGTTTAGTTGATTACGGCAAAGCACATGTGGGCTCTCTGTCTAAAGGGATATTATCCCCGTGAAGCCAGCCTGTTCATCGGGATTCGAACCCGGACCGAACTACCCACTGATTAGGAATTTTACCGCTCGGCTGCTTGTGCTTCTTTGAACCCTGGACCGAGCTACTACTGGTTAGGACATTACTGCTCGGCCGCTGGTGGGCTATGCTTACGGAAGAAAGAAAAAAACTGATTTCTTATTTAAACTCTTTCAACATTAAGTTTCCTTCCATTTCAATGTGTGTGTTCATAATAAAATGATATTCTCTTCATTTTACATATTTATTTCTTACATTTTCAGCCGTGAATTTATAACTTTAATTTACTTTATGTTATGTTGCATTTTTTTTTTTTTTTTACACTTACCTCTGTAAGAATTGTCTAATACTATGTGGTGCACACGAATTTAAATATTCTTGAAATAATAATGAAAAAAGTAAATGTACGTAGCAGTTGAACCCTAAGCTTACATTTCCGCCTCATAAAACCTCATTTATATTTTTAATATTTATTATTATTTTCTTCAATAGGAGAAATTAGAAATTATCTTTGTGGGTTACCACAGTCTCGCCCGAAGCTGAAAAATTTTAAATCACATCATTTAATGATACATCTGTTGTATCTCGCTCAGATTTTGCGGTAAATAAATCATGAGCGCGAGCCATTAAAACTTCTACTAAGAAGAAAGGAAATATAAGGTTATAGAGCTAATCCTCAATTTCATTTCTCCCAACAATGAACATCTCTGAAATCCAACATCGAAATAAGAGCACTGGTAACATACAAAGCTGTTATTGCGCAAGGTAAAATGCAGAGTTATTAGTGGATAGCACGCTATAATAAAATAAAATCACTTATCATCTCCAATCAAATACTAATCTTATTATCAGCAAAGAGAAAGAATCTTTTCAAAGATGAACCAAAAAGATTACGTCATATCTATCGCAAGCAGATAGCGTGATTAGAGAAATGCAGGATTGGCTGTCAAAAGATACTTTGTTAGAAATTTTTTCCCCGCAAGTAACTGGTAAAGGAATATGTAAAACCGCGTATTTTAAATCAAATACATTCTTACGAATCTAAATTTTTTTAAAGCTTTAAAATACGCTCATTTGTGCATAAAACGGAGAAAACTCATTTAAAATTAAGTGGAGGAAAAACAACGATGGTTGACAAATATTTTATATTAGCAGAAGAGATTTCAGTAATTCAGACACCATCGTCTTCTTGTCCAAGTTCTATATTTCTTCTTTGATTGTAGGTGCGAACGCAAACAATTTTGAATTACTGAAAGCGCTTCTGCTGAAATCAAATTTTATGCCAATTTATGTTTTTCTTACATTCAGTTTTACGCTATGTGTCATAGGGCATATGATAATGACATATGACAAATTTAAACTGCTCATATCGGCAGCCACAAAGTTCCACAAAGAGCATATAATTTTGGACAATGGAAAATCTAAGTAAATATTATGAAAAAAATTCCGTTTAAAGAAAAGAATTTAATGATGAGCACAAACCATTTGGGCTAACTTAGAAAGAAATCCATTGGAACAGGAGAAAAAATATTAATCCCAGTAGTTTCAATTATTAAATCTCCATGGGGCTATTGCATAACGGAATCCCTCATACAGTCATGCAGAATGGAAGGCAACTAATAACTCTGCAGTCTGGAAGACAAAAGTAACCGATGGCGTTGATGAAAATGAAAGACGACAAAAATTTAAATATGATGAAAATAAAAACTGAATTTCATTGCATATCTTCCCGCCTTTTCTCAACTAATTTTATCGTCCCAAAATCGAGAGGAGAAAGTTCAGAGAGTAATTTAATTTCCGAAAACCTCAGTTACAGTAAAAACATAACAAATTAGAAGTAGTCATGTATAAACTACCGGTAATTATCACGGTATTATTTCTTTAAAAGAAACCTACATTCCAATATCTAATAAGATATCCTTATTTCTACTCCCCTCTATATCGAATCTCTCTCGTTCTTAATGTCTTATCACGCGGACCACTCACCTGAACTTGTATCGAACTACCAATGTTCAGGATCTTATCCTTCATACAACTGAAAAACCCGCCCTTTATTAAAATCGTGGTTCTCCCTTCTTCTTGTCTAACATAACAAAACACACGGAAATTATCCACCTTGAAAAAGGATGCCTTCATGATGGTCTTTTTATAAGAAATTAATTCATATTCATCCATGCTAAACATTGACAAAGCCAGAAAAACTCCATGCTGCCAACCCGCTCATTGAGATTCGAATAGAAGTTGAACTACTAGTGTCACATTCTTGCCACTAGGTGGCGGGCATCTCTTCCTTTACTTTTGCTGTAATTAAGTTCCGAGAACCAGTCGAGATTGGAACCGCTCGGAGGAGCGTAAAGACTCAGAACTAAAAATGTACTGTCTTAAAATAGTTATCACCTACCTTGTAAATAGTGTATATTAGCTTTTTATTTCAATAAATAATTAAAAGACAAGATGGCCTGCTAATTGTAATAGAAACTCTTACTGGAAAACGTGATTATTAGAAGCCTGGCGTCGAGAACACTGAAGATGCAGCAGGTAAGGAATTTTACATTAATTTTATTGTAAATAGAAGAACCTGATGCAACATTTTTATGGCGCCCGAACAGGGACGCCAGGTTTTTTGAAAAGTTCTAATAAAGTGAATTCAAAAGCTGAATATTAAAATTGAAGATTTTAATACTTGTTCTTGAAGTATTCAGCAAAAGAATAATTTTGTTTTCTAAGTAAGAGTTAAATATTTGTTTTTCATGAGACGTATATTTTTTGTGTAAATGTTTGAATCTAAGAAAGATAATGGATGAAGTAGATAAATTAAAAAAGAAAAGAAGTATCTTAAGAACTGCCGTTACAAAACTATTTAAGAAAATCGAAAGTGAATTAAATAAATCTGAAGGTAGTATTAATGAGCTCGAAGAATTGTTAGAACAGCTTAATGCTAAAACCGAAACGTTATCTAATGCCGATGTAGAAGTTGAACCAATTCTGAGTGTAGACGAATTCGAAAATGAATTCGAAATTACAGAACAATATCGCGAGAAGATAACGTTATGGAAATTCAGGCTTAAGAAACGGATTAAGGAACTTAATCATGACTTAAATGCACCTAACACTCAGCAAAATATAAAAGACACACCTAATGTTAAATTACCAAAACTTTCGATTCCTGTGTTTTATGGGAATAGTAGTCAATGGCTTACTTTTTGGAATAGTTTTGAGTCCTCAATACATAATAACGAATCATTGAACAAAGTAGACAAATTTAATTACCTGAAAGCATATTTAGGAGGAACAGCTGCTAGCTGCGTTCAAGGACTTCCGTTATCGCCAAAGCATTATGATTCAGCAATTCAAATCTTACACGACCGTTTTGGAAGGAGAGACATTCTTATTAATGCGCACATGAATAATTTGCTGAATGTTGAATCATTAAAAAATGCGAATGACATAAAAACATTTCGTAACTTGTATGATAAAGTACAAACGCAGATTAGATGTCTCGAAGCGTTAGATGTTGTATCGGAATCTTACAGCGCTTTGCTGTGTCCGATGATTTTGAAGTTATTGCCTTCAGAATTAACGCTTGAATTTCACAGAACACA
Source organism: Stegodyphus dumicola (assembly GCF_044657685.1). Taxonomy (NCBI): domain Eukaryota; kingdom Metazoa; phylum Arthropoda; class Arachnida; order Araneae; family Eresidae; genus Stegodyphus; species Stegodyphus dumicola. The sequence goes on along the minus strand of NC_140777.1, from coordinate 119,648,758 downwards.
AAATGTTCGCACCGATTATAATATAAAAGATTTAATGTCATTTTTACACGCAGAACTTTCATCCCGCGAACGCACGAGGTCAACGGTTTCGCAACAGCAAAAAGTATCCGATCGGCGACAGTCTTCTTCCCCCCCTGCAACGAAAAGCGCATATGGTCTCTCAAATAGACATAATAAACCAAAGATTCCGAGCGCTACAGATTTGTTTACAAAATCCGAATGCAGAGAGGAAAATATGAACTGCGTCTTCTGTAATCAATTCTACAAGATTTATGACTGTAGTTTCGTTTCCGGCTTATCATTACAAGAAAAAAAGGACATTTTAAAAAGAAAATGTGCTTGCTATAAATGCCTAAAATTACACCATTTGGCTCAAAACTGCAGAACAAAAATAACTTGTTCTATTTGTAAAAAACAACATGCAACTATTATGTGTAATAAACAAAATCCTTCTGTCGAGGTTTCGGAAATTAAAAAAGACGAACAGATAGAAAATAAAGTACTTTCAAATCAAGCAGGATGTTCAGAAGTATATTTGCAAACTTTAATTGTTCGCATATATGGAAGAGGGAATAACCAATTTGTTCGAGCGATAATTGACACCGGAAGTCAAAACTCATACATAAGCAGGTATGCAGCAGAAAGGTTACAATTAAGAAGCTTAGGTAAACAAAGTGTAACCCACGGACTTTTCGGTGGCATAGAAGTTTCGGAAAAACATAAACGTTATAGAATAAAATTGGGTAGCGTAGATAAACGGTATAATTGCGAAATCAATGTATTGGATGAAAGAAAAATATGTTCTTCGGTCCCTAAAATCAAAAATATACACTGGATTAGGGAACTTAGAAGAAGAGGAATTTACGTCAGTGATGTTTTTGAAAATTGCAGATTATTCCAAGAGAACCCCCAAGAGATTCATTTGTTGTTAGGGGCAGATGTTGCTGCAAATTTATTTACAGGTAAAATCGAAGTTCTTCCTTGGGGAAGATTAGTTGCTGTAAGTACAAGACTTGGGTGGACAGTCATGGGGAAAGCGAACACTGACAATTATGAAATAGAAAATTCCTTTTCCACGCTTTCGTTATCTTTACATATTTCTGATGCCACGCTGTCAGAACTGTGGAGGCTTGATGTTATCGGAATAACAGATCCAGTTACAAAGAAGGCTAGAGAGGAAAGGGATTTGCAAACAAAATTGCAGTTCGAAAATTCTGTATCTCTAAACGAAGAGGGGCGTTATGAAGTCGCACTTCCGTGGGCGGAGAATCTTGTACCACTCTCCACGCACAAGGATTTAGCGTTGAAACATCTACAATCTACCACCCAGAAACTTTTATCTCAAAATTTATTTTCTTCATACAATGCAGTTTTTAATGACTGGTGTAACTTAGGAGTGATCGAAGAAGTTAAAGAAAATATTGCGGTTGACTATGGACATTATTTACCGCATAGACCGGTGATCAAAGAAAATAGCTCAACACCAATTCGACCGGTGTTTGATGCGTCTGCGAGGAAACAATCGTCTCCTTCTCTAAATCAGTGTTTGGAGTGTGAACCAAATTTGATAGAACTAATTCCATCTCTTTTGTTGAGATTTCGGGAAGGCAAGTTTGCTGCTATAGCAGACATTGAAAAGGCTTTCTTACAGATCAGTGTAAGGCCTCAAGATAGAGACTGGCTTCGGTTTTTCTGGTGGAATGATGTGGAAGAAAGGAAAACGAAAATATTTCGTCATACTAGGGTAGTATTTGGGGTTAAGAGTAGTCCTTTCCTTTTGGCAGCTGTTATAGAATTCCATCTACAAAAGTACATGAAAAATTCTTCATATGATACGGAGATAATAGCTAAACTCTTGCGTAGCTTCTACGTAGATAACGTTGTTGCCAGTTTTGACAAAGAATCCGAGATGATTCAGTTCATCGAAAAATCTCGAGAAATAATGAATGAAGGAAAGTTTAATCTTCGAGGTTGGTTACATAATGAAGATAACCTGAAACAGGAAACTATTTCACCCGTATTGGGTCTGTTATAGAACTGTCAGAAAGATAATTTAACTTTGAATCTGAATTGGCTAGAAGATTTTGAAATGGGTATAATAACGAAGAGAACAATTCTCGCTGTAACACACAAAATATTTGATCCTATTGGTATTGTGAGTCCTGTTCTCTTGTATCCTAAAATATTGTTGCAGAACCTATGGAAAACAGGAATTTCTTGGGAGACTGAAGTTGACGAGAGTACAAAACAAAATTTTGTGAATTGGTATAAAAGCCTTTTTCTCTTAAAAGAAATATCCCTCCTACGTTGGATACATTCCAGCAAGGACAATAGGAAGTTCTGCAGCATTCACACATTCTGTGATGCCAGTAGTAATGCGTATGCTGCTGCAGTTTTCTTGAGAACTGTGACGAATTCTGGAGTTGAAGTTCATCTGTTGGCATCGAAGTCTAGAGTAGCTCCCGTAAAATCTATTACGATCCCTCGTCTGGAATTGATAGCTGCCACGATAGGTGCCAGACTATGCTCTTCTGTTTTAAATGGTTTACAATGGCAAAATATGGAAACGCATTTTTGGACAGATTCTACAACAGTTTTGACATGGATTCAAAGGGAAGAGATTGTCTGGGCTGTCTTTGTGGAAAACAGAGTCAGGGAGATTAGAAAACTGACAGATCCAAAAACGTGGAAACATATTGCTGGAACAAAAAATCCAGCTGACCTCCCATCAAGAGGTTGCACCGCTAAACAACTTTTAGCAGTTAGATGGTGGGAGGGCCCCGACTGGCTGAAGAAAAATCAGGAAGAATGGCCTAGACAAAGGGAAATACCGGATATGGAAATAGTAAATTCAGAAAAAAGGAAATCAGTCATTTCTGCACTAAATACGCAAAGGGTAGAACATTTTTTTGAGAAATATTCATCTTACCATAAAATGTTAAGAATAACTGCTTGGATATGCAGATTTATCAACAACTGCAGAAGACCAGATTCTAAACAATCAGGAGAACTCACGGTCCCTGAAATAGAAACTGTAGAAAAGAAAATATGCAAGATAATACAAATAGAAGCATTTGGCAAAGAACTTAAAGTTAGCAACCTTTGTACCTTTCTTGACTCAGATGGCCTTATTCGGTTAAAGACCAAGATTACTAGAAGAGAGGAAGAAGAAAATTTTCTCTGTCCAATTGTATTGCCCTCAAATCATGACTTAGTTTATAAGTTAATTTTAGATTACCATTTGCGACTATCCCACGCTGGTGTGCAATTCGTACTAGCCAATATTCGACAGAAATTCTGGGTCCTGAGAGGAAGAAAAACAGTACGTAAAGTTCTTATGAAGTGTGTTCGCTGTAGAAGATACAGCGCAAAGAATATAGAGACTGTTCCAGCACCTCTTCCTGAAGATCGAGTTAGAGATGCTCTGGTGTTTGAAGTGACCGGAGTCGATGTAGCCGGTCCTCTTTATTTACGAAAAGGAAAAAAGGCATGGATCTTGCTCTTTACTTGCGCGGTCTATCGCGCGATACATCTTGAACTGATAGAAAGTTTATCAACAAATGCGTTCATCTTGGGATTAAGGAGATTTATTGCCAGAAGAGGTCGTCCAAGTATTATTTACAGCGACAATGGCACTAATTTCGTTGGAACTGAAAATCTTTTAAGATCGATAGATTGGAAAGAAATAGAATGTAATTCAACTAGTATGAGAATACAGTGGAAGTTTAATCCCCCAACTGCTTCATGGTGGGGCGGTTGGTGGGAGAGGTTGGTACAAACAGGGAAGAAGATGTTGAGAAATGTTCTCGGCAAGTCCTGTGTCTCTTATGAGGAAATGTTGACTATACTTTGTGATACCAGAATCAGTAATCAACTCAAGACCCCTTACGTACCTTTCAGAAGATCCAAATGATCTTACGGTACTAACTCCTTCAATGTTTCTACAAGATGTGCAAGACGTCGGAGTGCCTGACTTAGACTACCTGGATACCATTAATCTGACAAAAAGATACAAGTTCTTGCAGAACTTAAGAGAACATTTTCGCAAAAGATTTCGTGATGAATATTTAGCTATCCTAGTGCAAAAACCATCTAAACGATCTACTCGGACTATCAACAAAAATGACTTGGTGTTTGTCGGCAGCGACAACAAGAAGAGAATAGATTGGCCAATGGGTCGTGTTGTAGAACTATAACCTGGGAAAGACAACGAAGTACGTGTTGTCAAAGTGAAAACTGCAACGGGTGAACTCCTAAGACCTGTGAAACGTATTTATCCTCTCGAACTTGATAGACCTAACTTGTTTAGTGACTTCACCATGAACATAAAAAAACTCTGCGGATAAGTGTTACAGTGATATGAACTATCAAACTAGATATGGACGTAAAACTGTAAAACCTCTTACATATTTTTAAATTGCTATACTAATTTTTGTTTCTTTTCAGTATTTTAGAAATTTAATTGTCCTAACAGTAGTCAATTGGAACATGTTATCTGGATATGGTATGAATGTAATGCAGAAAATGTTTAGATGTGCAATCCTTCTTTGTAAGTATTAATTTTAGAGCATTAGTTACCTTTCATATTTGTGAAAGTTGTACTTGAATTTTTGTTTGATTATTATAAATTTTGTTTTGATTTTCCCATTTTATCGAGGTAAAATCAAAAGGTGGGAGGATGTCACATTCTTGCCACTAGGTGGCGGGCATCTCTTCCTTTACTTTTGCTGTAATTAAGTTCCGAGAACCAGTCGAGATTGGAACCGCTCGGAGGAGCGTAAAGACTCAGAACTAAAAATGTACTGTCTTAAAATAGTTATCACCTACCTTGTAAATAGTGTATATTAGCTTTTTATTTCAATAAATAATTAAAAGACAAGATGGCCTGCTAATTGTAATAGAAACTCTTACTGGAAAACGTGATTATTAGAAGCCTGGCGTCGAGAACACTGAAGATGCAGCAGGTAAGGAATTTTACATTAATTTTATTGTAAATAGAAGAACCTGATGCAACAACTAGTGTTTAGCAGTTCTTTTTACTCGGTCACTAGTGGGCTAGTACAAATGGAAAAGCTGTATTTTAAAACCTACTGAAATAGAGACAATTGCATAAATACGGCAGGTCTGGAAACTTTGCAAATATTTTCTAAATGTTCTTTCTGCTGCCATAAGGAGGAGAGAAGAGGTTATTTCTAAATTAACGCTGCCTCTCCTCTTTTATATTTTGATTTCAAAATTTAATTAAATTTGAAGCTTTTCAAAATCTTTTATCAGGGAGAAAATGAAAACTATTTTTTTGTAAAATATTTTAATTCAACTGAAAGATTCCAAAGCGTTAATTCTTAGCACACACGAAGAAAAGCTTTAAAATAGTAATATTATAATCTTATCATTTGCCAATTTGTTCAAATGGTTCAGTCTCTTGAGTACGAGATAACAGCGCCATTTTCAACCGAATTTAATCGCCTCAGAAGTTTTTCCGAGCAATTATTTGTATTGAAACAATACGCCTCAATAAGAAATCACTTTCTGGACTCAACTAGCAAATTCTTTCCTATGTCATTACAGAAAAGATAATTGAAAGAAGAATAAAAGATTATTATTCACAAAATTGGGTCGCTCGTTAGAGTCATCTTTGTCAGGAGTTAACGAGCAAAAGGACATTCAAACTTCCTCCGTTTCGCCTTGCGACGCAATAGAAAAATGGTTATTTGCGCCTTAATAAAGAACTCGCAGTTCCCATGGAGATAGACCAAGATGACGTCACCATACACGGTTCTTGCAGTTTCCAAAAGCTTTCCTTAAAGCTATAATTAACTTCACCAACCGCGGAAGATCTAATAGGAAAAGCAATATAAAGTTAACTTTCGCAAATTCAGGTCTGTTTAGAGAAATGGTCTCGGTGAGATGTAAACACATGCAGTCTGGAAGACTAAAATAACCGACGGCGTTTATGTTAAAATTAAGATAAAGCACTTTCATTTACCAAGGTGAATATTTAAGAAATATCGGTTCATGTCCTTCCCTTTCTTCTAAGAAAACAGAAGTATGATGTTAATATAATATATTGAAATTTTACTATCGAAATTAACGTGTTAGAAATATCAGAAATTCATGCTTTAACCAAACTTTAAAAAAATAATATAATATATTGAATATTGATAATATAATATATTGAAATTTTACTATCGAAATTAATGTGTTATAAATATCAGAAATTCATGCTTTAACCAAACTTTAAATAAATAATCTCAGTCGTGAAAGAGATTACTCAGATTTGATTATTTCTCACATCTTTATGCTTTTAGACATCTGGAAGTTATTTAGGGCTTTACAGTTTTAGTAAAAAACAGGAAGTGCTGATCCCAAGGTGACTTTCCCTTTTCTGCAGCTCATTGTTTCGTCCCTTTTCATTTACAGCTCGACTCCACACATTCGGTGCGTAATTTTCACTTCGAGGGATGTACTGTAAATTTAACTGTACTAGTGTACATGAAGTATGTTGTTCTGTAAGGCATTTTCTTCTTCCTTATCGCGTGCACAAACCAGTTTCAATTAGAAATTCCTCCACGAAGGCATCCCTTCCCTTAGTCAGATAGCCCTCGATGAATTTTTTGCTATAATCAAATAAGCCACATCATACCGTGCATTTGTGATGTAACCGGAAGTACGTCCGGCTAGCAGTCGGGATGTCTGGTGTTCGAATCCCTGCGAGTGATTATACATTTTGCATGTTTTCGGCTTCGACAAACCTAATGACTCTACAGTTCAGTTTTTGAATACGTACGAAAGTGATATATAGTGCCCCTAGGCCGAGAAGGGAACCACTTAAGAGGACGCTCGAAGGCAGGAGAGATGATGCTAATAGATAGCGGTTATTGGGGGCTGTTAACTCGTAATAATAATGAAAAAATGAAACATAGTGAGTGCATTATTCACACTTTAAGACGGCCACAATCACTTCCACTATTAAATAATGAAGAATCTGTATGTTTGTACGGTTCCTCACATTATGTAAAAGCAGCGGCACCTGGAACTGCCAAGATTTTGAACACAGCAATCCGTAAATCTCGAACCTTCTTTCGGCAAACATCATCCACGCAAAAAGGGTTTACGAATATGCTCTTGTTCAAGGTAAAGACAACAAGATACAAAATTCAAGTCCTAATAGAGGATTCGATATAATAAAAACAAGGCTGCTATCCAATTTTAGCTGCCTTATAGCATGCTTACGTCTGCGAGTGGCGGTTTATAGATTCAAGTTAATCATATCCTTGCCAATATTCAGTTCAAAACACACATGAATTAAAAACAAACTATACAGCGACTCCAAAAACTGAAAATACCGAACACTGCTGCAATTACAGTCAATTTAAAAACTGAGGACATGCCAACATTTTCCTATACAAAGCAATATTCAGTTCAGACTAACAGCAAGTATCCTTTGTTTCTGAAGTTATTGTGTGTGAGATAATCCTTAAGAATCGCTGCGGTATATATATAAGATGTCACAGTTTCCACATCATATCAGTTGAATTCTCCATTTCCAAAGCACTAAATACTATTATGGTAGTTATGCATGCTCGGTACATTGAATAAAAGCTGTAACATCACGAACTTTCGAGAACCATTTGGAATGACTTACGAAATGTTCAGCTTATTAAATGTTGCACGGATGCGTACACCCGAAAAATTTAACTTAACTGCTGTAAAATAAAAAAACACATGGCAGTCAAAACAGAAAAATTATTACAACAGCACTGTGGTCGTTAAAAAAGGTTTCCTAACGCAGAATCATCAAATATATAATTTGAGTATATAATTAGACGCCAGAGGGCTTTGGAGCGAATATCTAACCACTTCCGTTTAACACGATACTGAACATTTTTGGAACGATTGTTTTGCGTAATGTTTCCCCTTTCATATTTTTTTTAAGCATCTCTTTTTCGCCGAATTCACGTGCTGCACGGAGTTGTCCTATTCTTCCCGTTATTTAGCTCAGACTGCCTGTCTACTTCTTTTTTTATTTCTCATTTTTATTTATTTTTTTTACCCACAGAGCGTTGAAGAACACGAACGAAAATTATCACCCGCCGGCGGAAACGCGTTATCAGGCAGCAGTTCTGCCTCCCCTCAACTCAGCTCTTCTTTACAGGCTAACGTTAAAAGCACTCGCGATAAATTACAGAACATTTGTTTCCAGATCGTTTATGATTCGGAGGAATATTATTATCTCCTCTTGTAATTGGACTCTCGATTTGCTTCTTCCCAAGTTAAAAAAAAAATCGGTAAAAGCAAAGAGAAATAAATAACAAGGAATGCAAATTAAAGTAAAAAATGGATATTTACTTTCTACAGCGGATGACACAATCTCACATTCCTTCTTTTGTTATTGTTTAATTTCATAAAAGGAAGTTTTAATTAATTCTGCATTAGGCATTCCAGCAAAAACAATTGTTTGTTCACGAAAAATAATATATAACTATTGACACTGTTTGCGCTGTCTGATGTTCCACTTTCCGAATTAAGGATAAAAAATTATCGGTAATCAGCTCGAACGAGATTAACCTTGCAGTGTTTATTGTTCTACTCAAATTTAATTAAGCTAAATAACTAATTGGTTAATAAATAATATCCCCGTTGTGCGGATTAATAAAAAGAGCAACAGACGCTGGTTCTAAAGTAAATCTTCGTTGTTTTTCTTCGTATTCCTAGACAAATGCAGACATGTAAAAGGCGTGTGATTTACTTTTTTAAAAACAAGACAATAAATTTCAACATTACAAAAACTATTTGCACTTAATTTGTAATAAAATAAACTCGTATAATTCTTTCATTAATTCTCCCCCCTAATATCTAGGCATAGCGTATACACGTACCCTAGTTTCATTATATGATGTAACAAAACCACTTATAATAAGCTACACAATAATGAAGATGTTTAGTACACTTTCATCAAAATATGTCGATTGCGCATCTACATAAACCAGAGTTTCTCAACCGGAGACAATTTTATAGTTTTACGGGGGAATGTGATCATCTTTTTATTAATCTATAACGTATTTCATTTTAGTTTATGGATATAAAAGAACTACTTTTACTCACATTTTGGTATTTATCAACATTTTCTATAGCTTTTCTTGTTTGATTTATGAAACACATTTAAAAATAATCTAAATATAAATAAATATCTCGGCATATTTTTGTCGTACGGGAGTCAAACTTCTTACAATTTTATTTTTTCATAACGATTATAAATTTTTTCCAAATATAAATATGAGAACCGGGAGACCGTAATAAAAGTTAGATTCTGTTTTTAGTCTAAATTCAATTTTTTTTTAAAATTTGACATTGCCAAAATATGATTATTTTCGTCACTTCTGTAATTAGAAATATATGACTAGGACCAACGATTGCGGAAATAAAGGTCGGTAAGGATTTTTAAGCCTGCTAAGAGTGTAGGTGTACATATATAGATACTTTTGGTACTGCCGATTGCAATAAAAAGGGAGGTGCACAACTAGGTGTTATAGCAGTCTCATATAGAAAATTTCAACGTTCTATGGATAATCGTTTTTGAATTATGCGAGATACACACGTACGTATGCACAGATGTCACGAAAAAAAATCTTCCAAATGGGTTCGGGAGCGGTCAAAATGAATATTTCTGTCTAAATATGACATCCGAAATTTTTAGGGCTTACAATACTTCCTTTACTTTGTGCAATGAAATAAAAAGGATTGCTTACATAGCGGTGCCCCGGCATAAAAGTGCTGCCACTTTTCAATGTTTCTTTCTTCAAGTTAAAAATTGATCTTCACAAGGACGGTCCCACTTTTGTGAAAGTTTCTGTCTTGCCGAACAGAAGCTGTCTTGCAAAAAATGCCGTCACCGTTGAGAAATCATTTGAAACTTAGTATCATCGAAGAAAGCTCCTTTCAATTTCAGTGCTAGTGTCAGAACATCAAGTAGTTCCAGCCACAGAAATGGAATGGAGGAGGAGGGTGACGAAGCAAAATAATTCCTTTGGAAGCCAAAGGGTCATGAAGAGTCAATAGCCTGTAACAGGATGCACTGTAGTAGAAGAGCGATCCGTGCCTTGCAGTCAGTATTCAAGATGAAACTTACGAATTCGTGAGCAAAAACTTTTCAAAATAACTACATATAATTCCCAAAACAAATACTTTTAAATAACTCCACTGGAATCGAAGAACACGATTGCCCTTTGGAGGCAATTCTCATCATGTTCTACTTAGAATCCTCACTATCATATAACTGGAGGAAGGAAGAAAACTTGGGTTCTTATAAAGTGAACTTTTTACAGCTTCTATCGAAAACATTATATTTCCTTCTAGTCACAATAATTTTTAAAAATTCGGATATCAACTTAGAACTGTAACGAAGTCAAACTTTTTCTTGGGGGAGCTTTATTTACTACACAGATATTTCACTAAAATGTGATAAATATTAGATCTGGCTTTTTAGGTGAGTCTTCCTGACCCAGGTTGATTACAAGCAAAATGTGATGCATGATATGTGTTTCAAGTTTCTTTTCTCAATGCGAGTTAAACTCGAAAGGTATTGATCATCAGGCAGTCGTTGCGAACACTCCGAAAATATTTAAGCTCCTAAATAACTTCTCAATGGCTCACAGTAACTTTTACAAAATGATGTCCTATTTTTTAAGAGAAATTTGATACTTACTCATTCTTATTTTGTATTCCTCTATATGATTACTTCATGTGTTGTTATTTAAAGGTATGATGTAGCATTCCCGTAAAACCACAGCTTTTTACAGGAATGCTGCATCATTTCTGACATTAACTTACGAAAGATAGAGTGCTTTGTTTTAACACAGTACAGTAGTTAATTTACAGTAATTAATTAACGCAATGTGATTTCGACTTGCGATGTTATTCATGAAAATTATGGGACACCACAGGTACATACATAAAATACGGATTAAATTCTTTTTCAATATTTCATATGACATAAATTCTTTTAAAAATACATATTTTGATCTTCATTAATACATATTTAGAAAATTTTGAAAAGATGTAAAATATTGCAGCTCTGAATTTACTTTTAATTATATTCTGTGTATTCTGTTAACTGAAATTAAAGTTTAAATAATAATAACAGAATGATTGCAGAGATATTTCTAAGGTGTTATATTATGTACTACCAAGAGCCGAAACAAAGGTGAGGCGTTTGCCTCACGTGAACAAATAGAAGAAGAGCCAAATTAGCTACGAAAATTTAGAAATTCATTAAAAAAATAAATATTAATTTCCAATTCTGGAATTCACCGATGAACATGAAAAGGAGTTTTGTGTTATCAATAATTAACCTGAATTAAAAGAATAATTAATAACATTGATTCATTCTCAGAAGAGATGAGGTTTTAGAGTAGTGCATGTATTATTTTCTTTCTAACATTAAATTTATTATTGGAAGCAGCACACTGGAGTTAATTTACATTTGTTGTATCGAGCGGCGTAGGCTAAACTTGTATAAAAATATCATACGCCTGATTTTAGTAATTCTTTTCTTTTCTCCCACTAATATGCACTACTACTTCGCCATAACAAGCTTTCCAAAATCCACCAATTGAACACAGAATGACGACGCAACTGCAGACAGTTTCTTGTAGTATGACGCACAAAGGCCCGTTGGAACAGGATCTGAGCGAGGATGTTTGAAATTGAAATCTTAGATATATTTATGTAAAATTTGCTAATCAATTTGCAATTAATTTGAGGATTGTCTTCTTGTATTTATGTATAATTTAAGCGGAGAATATATATATATATATGGTTTCATTTATGGTTATTTCTAAAGCAAGCGTATATTGCTAGACAGATTAAACGAATTCAATTAATATTGTCTCATTCTTCGTCGACTGGAATTAAAATGTAAGGTAAGATAAAACTTAAACTCTTTTATCCTGTTATTTACGTAAGTGGATCCAAAAAAAAAAAAAAAAAAAAAAAAAAAAAAAAAAAAAAAGGTTACAAGCATCAGCATCTGAAAACTAATTATTGTGGAGGGAGTACTTTATTTCCAGAGTGTAGGCAGATGGTACCAGTTGTCTAACAGCGGTTGCGCGGGTAGTTAGAGTAAGTCTGCAGACGCGTCAGAGCGATTGAAATGGCAAGACGTTTAGAAAAGGGGTCTCGCTTGGATGTGCGAGACGTGATTCTTTGTCCTTTTCGATTATCTAGAAGGTGACCATACCGTTACTGCCGATCGTTATTATGCCACTTAGACAAGGTTACACGAAGCCATCCCGACGCAAACGCCATGGCATGTTGAGCGATGGTGTCATCCTCCAGCATCCCCCTCAAGTTTAAGTCGGAAATCTGGAGTCACCCCCATATAGGGCAGATTTAGAGCCCAGTGACTATTTCCAAAACTTAAAAAACATTTATCTGGTGAAAGAACATTTATCTGGAATGAGGTTCTCTTCAGACAGTGATGTGAAAACAGCCACTGAGAACAGGCCCAATGGGCAGGGACGTGATTTCTACAAAGCCAGGTTAAACAAGTTTGTCCTGTGTTCAGATAAATGTCTAAATAAATTTGAAGACTATGTGGAAAAATGATAGGCAAGTATGCCTTTTAATTCCATTTTGTATTTTCTGTCTAGTATTAATAAAAAAAAAATGATTACCCTTGAAACCTTTTTTTGGGGGGATCCACCATCGTATAATGAAACAATACAATGAATTTTTCAGTTTCAAAAAATAAAAAATAATTTTGAAATTTTGAATACTTTGTGGAAGATTTAAGGGAAACTGTCCTAGCTAATTCTAATATGATTGATTTTTGGATGGAATTTTAGAAGAAGCACGACCGACTTGATAATTAAACATAATTCATTTTTGGATGACGAATTTCTTAGCACATATCTTCATACCTGGTAGAAGACTAGGGGTGATAAACGCGCCCCATAATTTAAGATACGCTATTGCATTTTAGATAACGGAGAATAGCCAGCAGAGTCTAAGCGACACGTTGTCAACAGGAAGGCGAAGTGGATACCTCAAAAACACAATTGCTATTTTGAAAAAATAATGAAAGAGTGAGATAAAAAAACTTTTATTCAAAATGCGTAAAGGAAAATGAAAGTTGTTAAAAATAAAATGATTATGTGATCAGACGACCGTTAATCACGCCGAATGTTAAAAATAAAATGATCATATGTGATCAGACGGCGTGATTAACAGTCGTCTGAATGCTTTTCCCGGCAGTCCTTGCGGCAAATGTTTATAAAAACAAAACTTTACAATTTATTTTTTTTGTAACATTTTTTCTTGGCTTACTAGGTTTTAGTTTATTCTTTTTCTAGGATTACCTGATTATATTTAGTTTATAATTCAGTCTAATATGTTATGTACGAGATCCGTTCCGTTATGAATCAAAATTACAAAAACTTGAACAATATGGTCTTGCGAGAATCTCGTTTAATTTTCTTGTGATTGTTGAATATATATATATATGTGATTTAGTTGAATATATATATATATATATATGATATATATATGTGTGATTTAGTCGTAGCTTAAATTATCAGACGATAAGTTTAAAAAAACAGGATCCATTTATTATTATTCAGGAGAAATAGCAGTTACAAAATCAGATATCCGAAGTAAATAAAAAGAATTACTAATAACTTTTTGTATGAAGTTTACTGCATCGTGACATTTAAGAAAAAGCACCCGATATTCTTTTGGGAGTCCTTTTATAGCCTCTGGAAAGGCGGAGCTTCAAAGAAATGACGTCAGCCACGTCAGCCAATCCAGTTCGCTTTAAATATTTCGAGAACATTCTAAAACTGTACGCGTAGAAAAGGCGGAAAAAACAACTTGACGACGGGGCTGTGAATTTAATTCCACGTACTTTCAAATAAGAGAACGTCGCCATCAAAAATGAAAAGAACATACAGAATTTTAAGTGTACTCTCTATGGAATTTTATTATTACACACACATATATATATATACATATATATTATAATTATATAAAACAAAATTTATATCATTCTTATTAAGCAAAACAGTGCATGAAAATGTATGAATTGTATGAAATTATGTAATGAATGCATCAAATGTTAATAAATTTATGGGTTACGTGTGAATGTATTAAATGTATGGAAACGAATCGGAGATGTATTTCATACTTTGCCAGCTTGTGAATTGGCATTCTACCGAATAACAAGGAAATATATAAAATATTAATATTTTCATATATTGGCGGCCAATTTTCGGCATTCTATGAAATGTCTAGGTATTCTATAACATGTAAACTTCCATACATTGCCGGTAATATATTAGTGATCTCAGTTGTTTTTATATATTGCGCCACAAATGAAAGTACAGAAGCAAAATATGTTAACATAATTTTTAACTGCAGAGACGTAAAATTATTTTCAAAAGAAGCAATTAATAAATTAAAGATAAAAATACAACAATAAACTCGAAACTTTTGCAGAATGCGGAACCACTCAAATAGGAAACAGATTCCATTCGCTGTTATTCTCACTCGTGTCAAGCTCAAGTGTGAACTCAAGACAGTAACAGTTAAAGAAGAACAATCTTTATCGTTTACGTCAAGCTGCCTTCCCATATACAACTCCTTCAAATCATGACTGGCACTCCCATTTACTCATTTCTTTCTTTTCTTGACTAAAATGAATGACTAAGGTCAGTCAAGGTAGCCATAGTACATTCGTGCAAGTCGAGGAAAATATTCTTGTTTCCATCTATAGGCTGGCACGGACAACATAACAGTTATCGATTCTAGAGATGTCCTTGAGATTCGCTCGTTTGCTTTTTACAGGTTGGTGGACCTATGCGCAATTAGTCAAGGACACAACTTGAAGATAAGTCTTGGGTGTTTTATCAAACGTCGAAGATATAGGAAACTTGCGAATAGAATTCAGTTTGGTATAATGACAATAAATTTTCTCTCTACATGACAATTGTGAAGACACTTCTCTAGGATCAAAAGAAATAATTATTTCTTTTTGTTTATGTAACTGTTCCATTTACAGAAGAAGCTGCAATGGCATCATCTTATTTTATATCAAAATTAGTTCTATAAGTTAAATTCGAAATCACATTTATCATGTTCCCATTTCCAGTAGCAGAAAATCTATAATCACAGCTAAAAACCAATAGTTTAAAGTAATAGGTCAGTAAGGCCAAAAAAACTGATTAATCGCTAATTAAATGCTAACAATGCATATGAGGAAAATTTATTTAGTCGGGAATAAAATTCAAATCTACTCTTAAAAAAATCTGAAAGGTTTTAAATTTTAACGGTCACCCAAAAGGGTTCGCTGAGCATTTTACGCCCTCGCTGAGCTCGCAGTCTACTAGTCTGGTCTTGCATTCACTCCTGTTTTATATATAAGCAGGAGTGAATATATATGTATATAAAGTCTTTTCGCAGTACATATCAGTGTTCTGTTTTTCTTTTTGGTCTTTTTATTATTAACGTTTTGTGTGTTAACTTTTATTTATATATCACATTCTTCCCACTTAGCTAACATATCATTTGATTCAACGGCAAAATCACAAAATATTTAAAAAAAATTTCCGACAGAGAGTCTCGCGTGCTGGAGATAAAAATGTTTCATTCTGTACAGTGTCGCCACTGCTCACATTCAAATTATTTAGTCTGTCAAAAAAATTCGTTAAATTTGTGCAAAATATGAAATGAACCAAAAATAATATTGTAATTTGAAATTCGGGTTTCGAGGTGCCTATGTTCGCGTGGAGGAAAATTTTGATGGCTCTAAATTGTAGTCGTTTTTTCACAGTGTGAAGAACATAGTATATACAGGCATACAGATTTTTCATTATTTTATTTTTTTAAATAATATATTTCGATAACATAACAATCTAAAAAGTGATACGGATAAAAAGTGAGTTTTAAGGACTAATAACACCTCTGGTACTGAAAAGAAGTTTATACACAGAGTTGATAGTAGTTTATACTTATATTGCAGTCCTTATGTTAATACAAAATTTCGTCACAGACGTAAGATTTTATTTTGGAAGCAGACGATATTATATACAGGAAATAAAGTTATAAATTTTGCAATCGACCCGTTATAATGTGTTCCAGTCGCGATATTTTGTTAATAATACTTATGTATAAATTAACAATCGTTGCAAAATGGTGTAAGTTTAGAAGACAGTATCTTTCTAAACTTTTGTCTTCTGTTTTGTTGATTAGGAAAGCACTTTTGTAACATAAATAAAATATCTTAAGTACTGTCTATTAGTTACAACGCCTATAACTGAAGGATTTACTGAATCAGTTGTTCAAAATGATGACATAGATCTCTGTCACCTACATTCACAGATTACACTGAGTCAAACAATATCCAGCTGAGGCGTTTTCCACATATTTCTTTAACACTTCCTTTCTGATCGAAGTAAAACAAAATCACGTTTTATTCACGTGCCCTTATACAAAAATGATTTTGGCCACATTTACTATTTATTGCCCTCCCAGTGAATGGTTTTTCAACTCGATGAAAAATAGAAGTGTAATCTTCGCTGCCAGTGAACAAATATATAAAAAATAAAAATTAACAAAGCTCTTCCCTGGGGTTTCTGCCCTCGAACAGAAGCGAGTACTTGTGTTCCACTATACAGGGGGCGTGAAGATCGCTCTTCTGCACCATCAATCATCGAATTTGGCTTCTCTTCTCCCTCTACACGAGGATGTTTGAATTCGGCTCGTCTGCCTGGCAGAGATTTAGAGAGCATTCACTTCCATTCCATCCACCCCCTGCCCTGATATGATGACTCAAATAAAATGGCAAAATCGATATGCAGAGAGACAAACCTTAATAGAATCGTCTGCATCCCCTGTTTGCGTTGACATAAAATAGGAAAAATTTTTAAAGGACAGGCAAATACAATTCAATTTAAATTCTCGCTTATATTTATTTTCGAAGATGAAACTTCTGCGAGGAAAAAAAAAAAAAAAAAAAAGATTCTCCGAAGCTAGCTTTTTTTTACAGACGTTTCAATTTCTCGTGATATTCTTTTTTAACAACTGCAATATAGTGTATATTAAATCATCTATATCCGGATACTTTTACTAATCAATTAAAACAAGAAATGAAATTCTTAACTATTTTTCCGCCTCCTCTGTCTCCTCTCTCTATATTTTAAATGGCTTTGAAGTTACAGGTTTCGTGAGAGTTTTTGATTTCTTAATTTATTTTTAAGGGTTATTTAATGTTGTTTTTATCTGTTTAAATTATTTTTATCATCTTCACGATTAAGAAATTTATTAATTCTTCCTCAAAATTACAAATGCTTCTAAGACCCAAAGTTTAAAAAATGTCCGAAGAAATGATCGAAATCGCTTCCTTGGGTAAAGAAAAATTTACATGCCCTTAGAGATATACCTGTTCCGTTATAAACATACCTATTGACATATGGCTTATGTATTTTGAGAAACGGAGTATCGCAAAAATAATTTCTGGAAAAGATAAATTAAGTACATTTCCAGATTTTTTACTAGGCGAGGTCTTGTCATTTTACGTATATCTGCAAATTTATCGAAACTGAGGACTGGAATTTATTAAAGTTTTTAACTTAACTTTTCTAGTTCAGAAAATATGTCATTTGATACTTTTGTTTTGGTTACATATAATAGTTTCAAAGATATTGATAAGTATTTCCGTCAAAAACAAAAATTAAAAGTTTGCTTTACATATTCTTATCTCACATATGTACTTTTATATATGTTAAAAATAATACACGTATTACTCCTGTATGGTAGATAGGATCCTAGAAAACACCGCGTTATGTGAAACCCTACTATACAAGACTAACAACCGTTACAAAATAGAGGGATGCGTTCCGGAAACTTTTAATTTTTTTTTGTTTGTTTTGTTGCCTTATTTAAATTTAGGCATTTTGCAACATCAGATGACTTTTCTTCTTTTAAAAACGATTCAAAATGTGTATTTTCATCTCCCAAAGAAATATTTTTTTCCCTTAAGGCTGTTTTCTTATTTTCAGACATAATTTGATACTGATATGTTATTCCATAATAATTACTCCTAAAAGCGACAAATCAAATTAGTCATGAAAAGTTTCTAAAAAAGGGTTTACCCACAATCATAACTGCCTAATTTATGCAGTCTACCAACCGAACACCTGAAGTACACGATACATACTGTATAGATAAATGAGGGGCACAACTCAGTTTCAAAAGAATTTCAACGTGAGAGAATCCGGGTATTCCCCGGAATTTATTTTACTCTAGTTTGTATAAATAAATAGGTTGTTAGTGTGTATGAACCACAATGGCATAGTACATAATTTAGTTTTGTAAATGTTTAAAATAGTTATCGAAATAGTACACACATAAAATGCCGTGAGAGGTTTCAAGCATATGCATTAACAGGCTATAACCCTTTCAAAACCAGTTTTTTTCTTTTCAAAAAAAGTTAAATTAGGGCATTAGTAGGTCAAATAAAATAGAAAAAGCAATATTCTGCCAAAATACAAAGTACACTAAAGTACCAGTGTAATCAAAGAAAACCATTGGGACATGTACTCCACTAAATTTCAAGCCTATTTATCCCATATGGTGTCTTGGAAATGTCTGCAGGACATATGCGGTCAGCATTTTGTTTACCTATTAAATATTTAGAATGAACATAAACATTTTATATGAACAACTTTATATAACAACAAAATTTTATATGAATTTTTATATGAACATAAGAAACTACTTTTATTAAAGTTTTGATATTTACACGTATTTTCTATACTTTTTCTTGTTTAATTTATAAAACACATTAAAAAAGAATTAAATTTAAATAAGTGTACATTTATTTGTGCAGTTTTGGAAAGAAGGGGGTTGTGGTTCAACGGCGAAAGAACTGCATGGGATGTCATGTTGCCATGCTACACAAGCGTTTGTTTTATTTGAGGCTTGAAATTCTAATAACAGTCTCACTTTTAAGAATCTTATCTCCCAAAGAAACTCCGACAAAATATCTACTTAGCAGTGGGTGTGGCCTTTTACTTTAAAAAAAAAAAAAAAAAAAAATTGCATAAAATGATATTCTCACTTCACGTCACGTTACATATTTTTAAGAAAGAATATCTTCAAACATTAAATTAAAAAGGTTTCATAGAAAATACATTAAATACGACATAAAATCATACACTTCTTCATAATTAATCAATACTTTATCTAAAAGAAGGAAAAAAAAGAAAAGAAAAAGAAAAACTGGAATCATTCAACCAAAATTCACATCGATATTAGCAAAGCACTTTTTTAAGTGAATCTAATATATATTTCAGTTCATCATTAATTACAAAATTCTCTTTTAGAAGTTGCAGATCCATTCCAAACTAACAAAAAAAGTAGCTGCCAAAAAGCTTGAAAATAAAGTCGTCTCCCAACTCCCACCAACCGTCATTTGCCAACATTCTGGCAAAAAGAAAGAAGAGATCCGTTGCTATGGCGACAGGAAGAGCTCCTTCCGTCAAGACGCCACTTTCAATTAGAGGAGCAATAAATTCATTCGCTGGGGTGAATTTTAATTCCAACTCAACATTTCTGGGGGTCATGAAGGAAAGGATGCAATGTTACTATTTTTCTAGCCCCCCTACCATTCCTTGAGGCATTTGAGGATTTTTGATAAAGCAAATTGCTGTGGTTTTTTTGACGTGTTCTACCCCTAAGAAATTACATTTCGTAAAATAATACAGTTTATAATTTTAATTACATTTTCTTCGAATAATGAATCAACTCACACAGCAGAGCAAATTTAATCATGTTTTAAGTAATGTTCGAAAAAATCTCGATAGAATAACAAATTTTATTTAAACTAATATGTTATTTCTTATATTAATCAATGCTGTCATTGTTTTGCCTATTTCAACAGAATATATATCCATATTTCAACTTATGAATAACTGTTTTCTTTCAATCCTTCAAGCGGAAGTGAATGTATTATTTCTATACTTGGATTTGAAGTTAAAGATATATATCTTTAGTTGTTTTATACTATCGTATTTACTTAGTGTTTTGGTATTGATAAGAAAATATGGAACCAGAATTCATGCACAGAGAATTAGACTAATGCTTGTGGCAAATGAGTTTAACCTTTTAAGTTCTACATAGCATAGCGATATGGCAGCAGTCTTGTAGCAATGCCATCTTGAAGGAAGTTAATAAAAATGGCTTTCCCTTGAAGACAATTTGTCTAACTTGATGAAGACAGACTGTGATATCGCGACTGTCACGGATGTAGGACCTCAGAATGGCAAAGAATGAGGCAATGCGGACGGTACCATGCTCATGTGCTTTTGCTCACTAAAAGGGACTTCAGGTGCGAGTCAAGTACCTCAGCTTACTCAAGATCGGAAGTAGTGCGGGCCTTCATAGTCACCAAATACTGACTCTCGGTAATCCGAATTAAACCACCAACCAACCACTGAGCTATATAATAAAATCTAGAAAACAGCCATAATTGCAAACAATTCTTTCTGCTTTTACCGCAATGATTTTTTCTGATTGAAAATCAAAGCCGACATTTTGCAGTTCACAGAAGTATAAATCCCATGACAAGTGTCTTTTTTCTAAAGACATTTTCAGTGGTATTGAGAGTTTAAGAATCACCATTTTATTACTCAAATCCATAAAACTAAATATTATCAATGG
This sequence comes from Stegodyphus dumicola, assembly GCF_044657685.1. Taxonomy (NCBI): domain Eukaryota; kingdom Metazoa; phylum Arthropoda; class Arachnida; order Araneae; family Eresidae; genus Stegodyphus; species Stegodyphus dumicola. The sequence goes on along the minus strand of NC_140777.1, from coordinate 119,628,043 downwards.
GCATAATGTTGCCAATCTTTGGCCCAAGAATTAGGCCAAAGATTCCCAATGGGGTCGGTACTGACCTCCTGGAAGTCGATGAAAATTTAAACGGTATCAATGAGGATTAAGAAGTCGAAGCTGAATTTGCACCATCGCATAACCGATACCCCATTGATTACAATAATAATAATAATAATAATAATAATAATAATAATAATAAAGGGAAAATGCATTAAAATTATTTAATATATTTTAAAAATCAATAAAATTTTTTGAAATAACGATTCTTCTTAACGGATGCGGCATATTCATCTCAGAATCTTCCTTTCATCTTGGACGCACAAATTTCTTTAATTCACATCATTTAAATGAAAAACGATCCTATTTTTGGACACTTTAGACTAGCCAGACTCTTTGCAAAAGTCCTTGAGATTAGGGTAGGGTAGGATCTAAAGAAGACGAAAGAGAATAAAATTTCTCCCCATGGAATAGGTGGATAGTCAAAGCTGATAGAGGCAGACGACATCATCAGCATACGCCCAAAACTAGGACACCTTTCACGCTGCTGCTAGACGGAGTCAAATATTTTTAGTGCTCTTACTATATAGTTGAAAATGTAATCGATAAATCTGCATATCACATCATATCGATAAAAATGAGACACTGTCACTTAGAAGGGAGTATTCCGAAAAGGGTTATGTCAAAAAAAGTTTTACAAATTACACTCGAGTCGAAGTTTACATTAATACTTGACTACGCCTCGTTTTGCTGTGCAGACTATTTTAATTGAGAGGATATATTGCATATTTTATAAAACGAAGGATAATATTCGGATAAAGTACACTTCTTAATATAACTCACTCACTTAAGATAAAATCACAAAATTTGTCTTAGTAAAAGAAAACTTTAAAAAAAAAAAAAAAAAAAAAAAAAAAAAACATTATCTTAATGATGTTAGAATATTGCTACAACTTTCGTTTTCTCCCATTACGTTATGCCAACCCAACATTAATTTTATACACTCTAACTATCTCATAAATACATACAGTTATTTATTAATATTCTAGTGATCCCATTTATGAATGCGTACCACACAAGGATTCATTAGTATAAGAATGAATAAAAACTAAAGTTGTTCCTAAATGGAAATACGCCGCTTTTACACTGGTGTGCAAAAATTAAGGGCGAAGTCGAAAAATTAGCATATCAGCTGAATGAAGAGGCAGAGCGGACAGAAAGACCAATCAGGAGATTAAGTAAGGTGATGTACGGTAGCACATGTGCAGATATGCAGGTAGACGTAATGGGGGAGTGTCTGAGTAGTATAAAGCATGTTGTCGGTATAAGATCAGTATTTCTGGCAAAGAGATTGCACGCCGTATAGCAGTTAAAATCACATCGAGTTGCTGCCTCAGAGAGAAATGGCGAATAATCAATCTGTTAGATGACATCTGAATGCTTTTACCCGAGGTCGAATCATTGGGAAGTTGGAGGAAGGTCGCAGTGTGACAAGTGTGGCTGCAGAGTTCGGAATTGCTCACAGCATCGTTTCACGACTTTGGAGACAATTTCAAACTACAGGAACAGCTTCCGGGTGTTTAGTAGTGGTCGTCCACGAGGAACCACCCCCGCAGATGACCGGTATATTGCCTTACAGGCCAGAAGAAACAGGCGGCAGACAGCGGGAGAAATCGCTAGACACACGACACAGGCGACTGGACGACCGATATCGCGTTTTACCGTGGCCAGAAGACTGCACGGTGGTGGTCTGTTTGCACGACGCCCTGTACGGTGTGTACCTGTAACGCCTGCCCATCGGAGAAGGCGTTCTCTGTGGTGCCGGGAATTGCTGTTGCAATACCGGGTTATATTGCTGTTGCAATAATTGTAAGTTAGTTGTTTAAGTAATTCATAATCTGTTTATGAGAAAGGTTATAAATAATGACAGGGCATAGGTAAACTTACAGGCTATGTCCTTGCAGGCTTTCTCATATGATAAACTCTCTCTTGCTTCGCTAATATATTAATACTTTTTCCGCCACCCTGCTCTCCCATCCTTTCTTTCGAACGGAGGGGGGATATCTAAAATATAACAAAATACGATAACTGCTTTAAGAAAATAATTGGCGACCTTAAAATTAACGATTCTAGATTTTATGTTCTCCCCCTAAATTCACCTGTTCTCCCAAATTCGAGATGTTACGTAACACCGCTTGAAAAAGATAACTAAAGCTAAAATTAACCAATCATAGCTTAGAATACTTTCTGCACCTGTCTAGGATAAATAGCTAACTGCGTAGTCTCTCTCTTTCGCCTGTCTGCTGACAGCGTGCCGCTCAGCCTCTGCTTACTATTCGCCATTAATTGAAATGTAATTGCATACCTGAAATTATGAGGCACGTTTAACAGTTATGTGTTAAGAAGTTCGTCATTCAAGAATAAATGATGTTTAACTATCAAGCTGGTCGTGCTTCTTCTAAAATTCCATCCGATTATCCACTACGCCATGATGTCCTGTCATCTCTAGGCAGCAGTTTTTTCGGCCATGGCTAAACGTGAATTGTGGTTATCTTCCGCCAAAAGCACAACATTACATAAAGTTTCCTGTAGGCAAGAGTTTCTAAATTACTTTGGCTTTCTAAAAAATTTGGTTTTCTACTCTTAATTGACTTTTAATTAATTTAATTAATTTTAACTCTAGTCATTCATTTGCTATTTTCTCAAAATTCCACAGTTTTAATTTCTTTTTTTGTAATTCACAACATTTGATTTTACTTTTACCCTTGCCTATATGGATGACGAAACACGTATTGAGTAATTGAAGGGTTAGGTATGGGGGCAACTTTCAATTGTTAAATCTGTCTCCTGCCTGCTCGACAGTTATTCACTTATGCAATTTTTAAGAATAATAACTTTTTATTTTTTGAAACATTTTTTCACGGTTTTAGATTAGTGCAATTAATTTACATATGCTCTTAGAATTTAAATGATATTGTAAATTAGTTCGCAGCAATAATAATTATTTTCATTTTTATTTCTTTGCAATTAAAATTTCTTAATTAAATTTGAATTTTATATTTGCTTTATACGAATAAAGAACATTTGTTAAATTCAAATATGTATGTATATCACTTTTGGGCAACTAGAATAGGTGATTTTGTTTCGGAAAGCTTATTTGTAAAACTAAAAAATAATAATACGAAAAGAATTAGACGTAAATCTAATGAACCATTGTTTCAAAACTTGTGTTTATATTCTTTGTAATTTCTATCTTAGTTATTTAAGTGCAGTTGTTTCTATTATGATTATGTTGTGTATATAGAGAAAAATGTAAGGTAGTAGATGAAGAAAACCATTTCTTTGAAAAGGATCGATGCACGTAAAGGTTGGGAATCCCTGATTTAGACTAACATGGGAACATTCTATACCTTCTGTATATTTTAAAACTGAAAAAATATATAATGTCATTCCATAAAAATACTGAAAGTTTTTAATTAGATATATCATGAATTCAATGCACCTTTATTTAAGTCTGTTCGATTCAAAAGTAAAAAAAAAAAAAAATAATTACATTCTTAAAATATGCATCTGTGGCTGTTACATACAGAGGGTGTTTACAATTTTCAAAACGTTTTCGATAAAGAACTAGAAAAAAGAAATGTTTTTGGAATAAAAATTCTTGCAACAGTTTAATATTTGAAATGAGCAAAATCGCCTGCTACTTTTAAATTTATTCTTTTCTCAAAACATTTCATCTAAACAAGCTATAGATTGAAGGATATGTTTTTGCTCTTTGCGAAGAAATGGTTCCTATTCCATAATTCATAAACGTAAAGCATGGTATTAAAGTTTAGAAGTCCAAAGTAAGCAACATTATCAGGTAAAAACCGTCAATCATTACTCTTACATGGAAAAAGGGACTCCAAACGAATACCCAAAAAAGCTAGTACTGTTTCTAATATTTCTTATGTTAAATCGCTGGTAAGATGAAAAAATATGCTGACGCAAAAAACAATTGCAAAGTTTTAAGTACATCTGTAGCAACAATAAAAAAAATAATAGACTAAGATTCACAAATTAAAAAATGTAGAAAACCTAATGGGTCAGCTTTTGCCGAGGCATGCGGCTCAGCGCAGAACAATCTTTATGAAAACTCTTTTGCAGAAGCTAAATGGAAATACATTGTGACCTTTGATGAAGTATGGGCATACCTAAATGGCTGCAACAACAAAAATAAAAAGAAATTTATTATAGAAAACGAAGAGGAAAAAATATATAAACCCGATTTCGTCAATGCAGATAAAGTGTCAGTAAGGGATTTATGACTGTCGCAGGATTCTCTTAGAATGTGAAATAAAAAATAAGACGAGGAGGGGAGAGATTAAAATCAACTCAATGTACTATCAAGAAAACATTTTGTGTCCGATATTTACAGAAGAAATTCAGTTTCTTTAACCCAATCACTTTTAAGAGTGAAACTTCAGCAAGAAAAGCAACAAAACATACTTCCAAAAGTACCATTGCAATCCTCGAAAAAATAAAAACGGATATAGTTACTGTATTTATAGCTTTTCAACTATTCCTGGGAAGTTCCCTGATGTTTCACCGGTGGTTTGGCGAAAAGAGCTCTTTTATCGTATTGCAAACCCGCCATGATTGACGGACTCTGTAAAATAGTAGAACAGCCTTTTATCATGAAAGTCCTTCTATCATATTAATCACATTGCAGTCCATAAATAAAGGAGTATCCGATCGGACATTTATAAAATACTCTTTAATTAAATAATATCGAAATCGTTCTAAAAGTGTGTACACACGATCTGTAGCTTTGTTTGTCAAACTATATCTGACAAATTCAATTTGGAAGATAAATATCTTACATTTTGCAGAATGGCAACAGAGTCAAATGAAGAATAAAACAAGTAAATCAACGCAAGTCGTGGTTCGAGACTAATAGCCCATTTGGGTTAAAAACGGAGTTCAGTCATGATGCAGCAATAGTAGGGAATTTCATGCAGCGGAGTACAATTTTTAATTTCAGCTTTTTCCGACAATCTTTCAAGTAGTTCCTTCGACAAACAGCAATATCTGCCTCCCCCCCCTTTACGTACAACTCTCGAATATGGTCAATTTCAACGCAACGGATGCTGTGAGTAGAAGCGGATGCGGGAAAGTGCCAAGCACACTGCCACCCGCTTGCGCAAAACGGAGATCTTCTATGTATGACGTCATCGCACACAGCACGCGCAGAATACCGGTAGACGACGCGTCGCTTCGGTTTACCCTTTGTCTACTTTGGCAGCTTTTCGTCTGATCGGAATAACGTAATCAAAAATTCCTCAAAAATAGCTATGCCACAACAACACACCCACACACGCACAATGATCAAAAGCGGGCACGTTTTCGTGCTCGAAATGATCCGGTAGGCACACCAATTTTAACTGTCTGCTTTTCCAAAAACAAATGAATTTTTTTTTTTGTTTCCAGACAGTTATGGGTGAAGCACTATTTATGACTGCGATTCTGAGTAGGAAGAGAAGGATAATAGTGGCGAATACTAGAGATTTGAATGACTTGGAAAAGAAAAAAGAAAAATGTTGCGCCGAGGCTTTTGTTTTGAAGTTTAACTACCTGCCTCGCCCCAGACTGATTTCTCAAATGTTTTGCAACAATTCTTTTTAGAAATGTTTTACGACACACACACACACACACACACACACAAAAAAAAAAAAAAAAAAAAAAGGGGGGGGGGGAAGAAAAAAAAATTGGTGCACAAAAAAACAGAAGACAAGAGACAAGATCTGAGAAATTCAGCAACATTACCACACCCTAATAATTACATTTTGGTATTTGTTTACATAAATTTTTATGCAGTTTCGCGGAAGATAGGTTAGGTTATTCATTTTCAAAAATACTCAAGAGACCAGTACCTTAGAATGTGTATATCTGCCTTCTCAAAGCCTATCAAGCCTTCTCAAAGAAAAGTAGCTCATATTTATATTTCACTCGAATAACCCCACGAAACTTACTGTAGCCACTCCGTTCAGATATCGATATCGAGCCCGAGACCAAATATTAGTGTTCACTGAGCCCTATCTACTCGGCTGTCGATGCAACTGCGTAACTGGCAAAGTAATTAAACAATATCTATAATGTCACGAAATAAGTATCATCTTAAAACTAATAGTTTCCAACTAAAAAATAAAAAAATAACTTGCGAAATTTCATGGATTATACGAAATATTTATTCCGCTTTTTATCGTTTTTTTCGTCGAATACGGCAAAGTACATGAGGGAAATCCGCTTAAAAATTCTGATGCTTTCGTAGAGGACCTTTTTAAGGGATCCGTAGCTAAGTGGATATATAGCAAAGCTTGGTGCTTGACCTTGCTATAGGTGCTTGACCTTGCTATAGGTGCTTGACCAAAGTTCGAATCCTGCAGAGATAGATCTTTAAAGAGACAAATAAGCCGTTTTCGTCAATATCCTATCACAAGGAACTCTATAATTAAACCTAACCAATTTTTGAACAAAGAGGTATTCTGGTAAGTAGAAACGTTATGATGCAGTCGAGGACAGTTTTAGAATAAAACCAAAATCTTGCTATTTTCTTAATTCACACTAGATGAGAGGAAAGCCACTAAAGCACCGATGCAGCAGCTTGTTCGGGAGGATTTGAATCCAAGACAGATTACCAATGTTCAGTGAGCTTATCCACTCAGATAAATGCCACTGATAAGCCAACCTGAGTTTTCTGGACTCTTTAACATAAGTCTAGAGATAATGTATCTGCTTTTCTTCTAGTCATTTAATTCAGTATAACAGGCAGAATTAATACGAATTCACAAGTCAGTCCGTAAATCAAGCTGTGTTAAATATTGCAAACAAAGTTCATGGTGGAGGGTTCTTTTTACTGTATATACCCTGACATATCCCGTGTAATCCCTTTAACGGGAAAATAAAATTCCACTTAAGACCGAATGACAGACGCACGGTGCTATAAACAGAAACTTCATTCACTTCTTTAGCAATGACCCCCCAAGTAGAAATGGGTTGTTAGTTGCTGAAGAAATCTTCGTCATCAGCTCCAGCTAGAACTCAGCTGCGTAAATAGACTCGTTTGCAGTTTATTGAAAGATCCACTCACAGCTGTATACGCAAAAATGGTCTAAAGTATGAATCCTACAAATACACATCTTTAAAGAGACATATCTATTCTCGTCTATGTTTAAAAGCATAATAAAGAGCTTTATAAATAAACCAAACTAATTTTTGAACAAAGAGGCCTTTTAATTTTTGTAATGAAAACTTTATGATGTAGTCGTCAAAGACCGTTTTAGAATAAAAGCTAATACCTAGCTTTAACAAATACTTTAAACTTACACGTGACAGACAACTTCTTGGGTTTTAACAAAATATAACGAAATACATGAAGATGCACATGCTAAAGAATATAAGAATACAAAATCTGAATGTTTATATTAAGCCAAAGAGGGCGTTTTTTTTTATGTTTCGTGCGTTGCCTTTATTTATTAAATACTATGTTCTTCGCACTTAAAGGATAAAATTCAATTCAACAGCAAAATCACAAAATAATTTAAAAACAGCATAACTTTAGAATTTCCAATACACAGTCTTGGGCTCTGGAGATAGAAATGTACCCGCCCTTTACAGTGTTGCCGTTGCTCGCTTTCAAAACGTTGTTTCTTAATCAAAAATTCGTTAAAGTTTCACAAAATATGAAATAGATAATAAAACAAATTTTAAATTTGGGCTTCCAGATGCCCATATTCGAATGGAGGACTACGTTACTCAAAATTTGATGTCTCTAGGTCCCGTTGTTTTTTCGCAGTACGAGAAACATACATACGTTCATGCACATTTAATTTCTTTAAACGTAATCCAGGGCTCTAATATTTGGTGACAACAATTTGAAAAGTGAAACGCCGTTTATAGTGAACCAACGCAAAATGCCAAAACGAAATTAACAGCCCTTCTGCGGAAATTGCCCCTTTGGTCTAAAAATAAAATATCCAAACTTTAAGTGCCTTCGTTAATACGGGTGGAATACTTTGATAAATTATTATACAGACACTGTATTTCTATCATCGTGTACATTAATTGCAACTATCCATTGGCATTTTAATTTCTCCAAGCAGGAGATTAACAGCTTTTTACATTTATACTAGTTTAACCAAACTCTTGACTCTGGGCTTTAAGATGTTAGTTTTAAGAAAAGCTGTTTATTTTTATATTTATTATATATATATATATATATCATATATTGTATGATCTTAAATCCATTTAGTGCGAATACAAGTTATTATTACTTGCGCAATTGCTGCAAAGTTAGTTAATAATAATTTATTTCCTAAACAGTATTGATTAATTGATTATATTATCTCCTAAGTTTAATTAAAGTAGAATTATTTTAAAAGTGTGCATCCATACTGGTAAGTTATATTTTGAAAGATGTTTTGAAGTAATTTGAAAGTAAAATGTTAATAATGTTTTAACGGGGACTGGAGTTAAATCATCACGAAGAATAATATTTCAATTGTAAAAGGAAAAATTAAAACATGTAATCATTGTCATTGATCGGAAATTAGTTGACTTTTCAAGGGGAACAAACCAACTCCCGTTCAATGAACAATAATTGATAAAAATACGTAAATACGAAAGTGTTTCGTCTTTACTCGAGTTATAAGTTAAAGCCAAACCGGCAATTCTAGTCAGGCTAAATATTTCCGCGAATAGTAGGAATTATGAACCAATGCTGATACTCAAAGAACTTATTCTCATGAAGCATTTTAGTCAATTCAATTTGGAGTAAAAATCAATTACTGTAGAGAAATCCTGTAAAACTCGAGTAACCGTCCCCGACACTTTCATCTTTATGCATTTGAGTAATATATTATTTGTAGAAATTAAACATTGGAAATTGTCATTATGAAATCGAATTCAAAGTAAAGTTGAAATAAACATAGAAGATTATAAAAAAGATAAATAATGCAAACTTTGTAAAAACAAATCAAAGAAAATATAAAAATAATATAGAAAATAATATAAATAAGATCAGTGAATGTACATGAAGATATAAAGGCCAGAAAGGTATTAAGTAACTTACATTCTTTCTAGTGGGGAAGTTGCCAAAGTGTTCTCTTCGTGTCTGACTCAGAAGTGTAGGGTGTCCGAAAATTCTTAGCGGCAGTAGGGGATTTGAATAATATCAGTCGGTAAGACTTCGGTAATTTATGGTCGGTGTATCAGTCGGTGAAGTAATTTATGGTAGTGGGTGGGACTTGGAATTCTTGAGGGATGTATTTTGTGGAGTTTTTATCTGAGAGAGACCGTCTGTTAAGAATTTTTTTGTTAAGATTTTTTTTTTTTTGAAAATACTAGTGAATGGAAATTAATTAATTTCTGGCTAATTGTCGTGTCGCAATGATTAAGAATTTTAAGAAAGGAAAAAGGCATTTTCGCTGTCCAAGAGCTAATAGACAGTCTAAAGGCAGGAAATAGGCCCATTTTTTTAGTAACAGTATATGTCTGAAGACAATTAGCTTTTTACAATATATACAATTGAGTAATTACACTATATACAAATCTTTCAACTGACAGTCATCCAACTTATATTGATTATTGAATTCGATTTCATAATGACAATTTCCAATGTTTAATTTCTACAAATAATATAGTACTCAAATGCATAAAGATGAAAGTGTCGGGGACGGTTACTCGAGTTTTACAGGATTTCTCTACAGTAATTGATTTTTACTCCAAATTGAATTGACTAAAATGCTTCATGAGAATAAGTTCTTTGAGTATCAGCATTGGTTCATAATTCCTACTATTCGCGGAAATATTTGGCCTGACTAGAATTGCCGGTTTGGCTTTAACTTATAACTCGAGTAAAGACGAAACACTTTCGTATTTACGTATTTTTATCAATTATTGTTCATTGAACGGGAGTTGGTTTGTTCCCTTTGAAAAGTCAACTAATTTCCGATCAATGACAATGATTACATGTTTTAATTTTTCCTTTTACAATTCAAATATTATTCTTCGTGATGATTTAACTCCAGTCCCCGTTAAAACATTATTAACATTTTACTTTCAAATTACTTCAAAACATCTTTCAAAATATAATTTACCAGTATGGATGCACACTTTTAAAATAATTCTACTTTAATTAAACTTAGGAGATAATATAATCAATCAATACTGTTTAGGAAATAAATTATATATACATATATGTAGTATCCGTAAGTGCGACACAACCACCAGAGGGCCTCACCGATGCGCCAGCAGCGAGGTGAAAGATGAGTATGACATAGACAGAGAGACTCTTGTGTTATCCCACGCGAAGGTGGTGAGCTGCACGTGAAGGTGTAGAATAAGGAACTGTAGTTTTCCACGCGAAGGTGGTAAATTGGACTGTTCTGTTTAATACATCAGCAAATGCGAGTAGGCACTAATCGGTTATGTGATAAGACTGGTAAAAGCTATACATAATCCTCTTTGTATCAAACGGCACTTGTATTTAATCTAATTTGTACCTTTTCTGATTATCTTTATTAAATGTTCTGTGGTGTGGAAAACAAAGTTGGAACTGTTATTTAGCATCTTCAACTCCCCTACTACATATATTTATAGTGTTAACAAGTTAGACATTCCGAACATGTTTATAAATTTATGTACGAAGTCTTTCCAAAAGAGGACTAATGAACTCCTTGAGAACCTTCTTGTACCTTCCCAGAAAAGCTTCAGAAATCTCATTCCTGTTTCAAATGTCTCTTCAGATAGTTGGCGAGGCAGAGGAAAAAGGATGCTGCCTTGAAAAGCGACCAAAATGGCGACAATGGGAGGGAGACGGGGGGGGCTGATGCAAAGTAGCTTTAAAAGTCTGCTCTTCCCCCATTGTCCGGAAGTGCAGGATCGATTCCGCGATTTCGGGGGCTTCTCTACTTCAACCTATCGATCGCTGAAGGCATCTGAAACTGGATAGTGAACCTTACTCTCTTCAATAATAAAGTTCAGAGAACGATGAAAGAGTTGATCTAAAAGTCAGAGCACAGATTTATAAAGAGGGATAAATTGTTTAAAACTTCCCAGATTTTTAATCCAAACTCCCTTCAATTTGTGGAAAATCGTATTTTACTGCAATTTCAAAGAAAATTTATAAAACTGACGATATTTAATACACTGTTGCACAGATCCTACACATTACGATAAATATGCTTTTACTCTACATGTACTTCTAAAGTAAAGTACGTAAGTTAAATTGAGTTTGGATTGCTTAGGTTAAATGCTACCAACTTCAACAAAAGAAAGTATGGGAAAAATGTTTCAAAAGTTAATTAACAAAAACTGTAACGGTAATTTACAAAGTCCTCAAGTGGTACTGTGACCAGTGCAATGTGATTTTGCCGACAATTGTGAAGTTATTAACGCAGGTTTCTCTTTTATCTATGCAGCGCAAATGATTAGAGAAAGGAACATAAGCATAGTAAATCCTTCGCAGTAAATACAGCAAACCGAAACCTAACAATAAAACTAAAACCAATAAAATCCGAGTAGTTTGTGACGCTCTCAATCAACAAACAAACAAACAAAAAAATAAATAAATAAAAATAAATAAATTAAATAAATAAATAAAATAAAATAAAATAAAACCCTTAATTGAAAATTATTAGATATAAATTCTAAGTTCCAACTAAAGTCATTTATTAGTACACCAAAAAAATATCTAGATACATTAGTAATATTATTTTTATCTTGATTACATGCCAATTAATTTGCAACTTTTCCTGGAAAAGCAAAATATTTTATAAAAGCTGTCCATGTATCAATTTACATTTCTTCCTTTTAAACCTCTAAACAGATAGCCATCGAGTGCTTTACCACAATTAAACGAAACAAAACTTTTTTAAAGCCTCCCAACGGGAGAGCGGTAGGATCGCTCAACTCGTCAACTAGTAGTTTGACCAGGACTAAAATACCGATGAATGGGGTATTTGCGTGAATTGTTCTGTAGTTTTCCTCATGTTTAACAAGAATGCGAGCCAGTTTTCCTTATATAGTCTTCTACGCATTCCTACTTTTCATGGAAATAGCTCTTCGGATGGCCTTTGCCTGGATCACTTAAACTCAATTTTCAGTAGTTGTGGCGTAATGAAGATACTTTCTCAGATTCTAATTACTAAAATGCTAATTATTGAATGTGACACGAATGATTTCGTGGCTAAAGATTAATTAATATTTCGTGGAGGTCTTTCTAAGGGAAAATGGTTCGTATACACGTTACACATGAAGAAACCACAAAAACACCCATGCAGCCAGCCCGTTCGCAGGATTCGAACCACGGACCGAAGTACCAGTGTTCAGCGACTTTACCGCTCGACAGCTGGTCGGCTGCTTATATTTGTGAAGAAATGTGCTTATATACAAATCTAAAGTGTGATCTGATCGTTTATAGATGAATTTAAGAGCCTATAAACGAAAGTGGAATATCAAGTCCGATTTTTACCACACGCTGATAGACACAGCCCAACACCTGTAGCCATCAAATCAGTCATCATTATTCTGACCATTGACAAAACTAAAGCACTTCAAGAGACTGTGCCGGAGAGTTTCGCTATCACACCAATAGATTTTTCTGACAAACTGCTGATTAGCCACTACAGTCACAAAATATATAGCCTTCAGCCAAGTTTCGAACCAAGCCATTGGTGCGTTACTGACTTCCACTTCGACTAGGCACTTTGAATCTGGACTGAACTCTTACTAAGTTAACTTAGTTAACTCTTACTAAGTTAACTCTTACTAAGTTAACTTAAGTAGCTATCTGTTTCGAGACAATGCATGACAGGAACTTATGCTATACAGGACCATATCAATCTCTAAACTTGTATATCACTCGGGCGCCACTCTGAAGTGTGGCTTCAGGAGTTCAAACCCGTATCTTCTTGTTACGTTACCACTGCGATACTTTAGCTGGCACCTAGCTTTCCCTGATATCAACTTGAATATAGATCGATTAAGTGCATTTTGAATAATACAGCACCCACAAAAATCTCAAAACTTAGAACAAAATAAATGACACAGAAAAAAGTTACTTTTACGGATTTTCGTTTCTTAAACTCAGTCCTTAAACATCTTCCCACGCCGCTTTCGGGGAAATGGTATTTCCCCTAAGATAGAAAAAAAAAGAATAAATCTCCTTTAAAAACTCCTGTGTTTCAAGCTACTATTTCTATTTCTCGGAAAACATGACGATTACCAGTACAGAAAAGTACCATAGATGCTGTTATTCCCTCACGACTTCAACTTTTGAACCCTTTCTTTCGCTTTCTGGTTTCTTTCCTGAACGTTTATTTACTTTTAAACTTATCTGAAAATCTACGCGTAAAAAGATTACTCGCTGATTTTAGATACCGTAAGCGAAAGACGAGATTTTATGGCTGCAATAGAAATGCAGTTCCAGTGCCGTGTTAATGGATGGATTTTTCTTTACAGATAACAGGAAATAAAATTCTTAAAACGGCGCCGGCGACTGCTGTAAGCTCTAGCCTTAAAGATTGCTCTTGTTCATTCGCGTTTTATATTCGTAAAGTACCTATTATCAAAACGCGCTGATTAACCAGAGTTACTTTGTACTCGTATTTACTCATAATTTTATTATTTCATTTCGTCGAGAAATAGATACCAAACGCTGCTGATTTAAAATGCTAATTATTTTCTCTGTTAAAATGCTGCATAAAGTTGTAACTAATTTTATTCAAAAATTTCTATCTTTTCCTTGAACGATATTTGATTCCATACAGGGCCATTTCATTTACATTCAAAAATATTTCTGCTTAATTCTGTAACACTCCTAAAATTTTTCAAAATAACAGATCAGTACTCTACAAATTGAATATCGAAGAATCGGTTTTATTCTCAATTTATTCACACAGGAATCTTTACACATTTCTGTAATACTTCCCACGGTTTAAATTAAAAATCGTGGACTGTTTAATTTATTGTCTTCTATTTCGCCATAGGAAAGGTGCCATAAAGAGTGGCAATGGATAAGTGACTAACCTGCTATAATTACCATTACCAAACCCGAGGAAAGAAAAATGCATGAGAATACAAACCATCCATGCAAAAATTAAAAGAAATTAGTCTATCTACCTCAAAAGAGTACGGCGCAGACACGATTCCCCTAGACTCAAATTCTAGACTGAATTCAGATCTGAACAAGAAAATACCAGGTCTCCGAAAATGAAAGTTGGGATTTTATAAATTCCCTGTAAAGTATTTATTACATGGAATGGATTGAAAGTGCCTTTATTCAATCACTGAAAACGATCATGAGCATAATAAATAACTTTCAGTATTTGCACCATTAACAGCACCTCAAGAGATATCATAGAGTTTTCAATTACGGTCTATGCTGTTGTAAAAGAGTGTGGTGTAAATTTCCTTCATGTGGTCAAGATTATCAACTTTTTTACTGTAAACCTCATTATTGGCAAGGTCCCAGCGGAAGAAGTCTAGTGAAGAAGATCAGGACTTCTTGCAGAGTAAAGGATAATCCATTTCCGCCAATCCACTGTCCTGGAAACTAATTATTCAACTCGACACGCACAAGATTTACGCTGCTGATTTAAAATGCTAATTATTTTCTCTGTTAAAATGCTGCATAAAGTTGTAACTAATTTTATTCAAAAATTTCTATCTTTCCCTTAACGATATTTGATCCCATACAGGGCCATTTCATTTGCATTCCAAAATATTTCTGCTTAATTCTGTATCACTCCTACAATTTTTCAAAATAACAGATCAATACTCTATAAACTGAATAATATAATAATAAGTAGGTTCGAGCTCCATCTTGTTGAAAAAATCAACATCTCAGTATCTTTCACTTCCATTCGCATGCTTTTAGGAACAGAAACATCAATAGCTTGTTCAAGTACATATTGTAATTGAGATTAATTTCAATGAAGAAGAAAGGATCAAAGAAAAAGTTTGGCCCCTTCATACACAGACCTTACGAAAATATCGAATGTACTCATGTATCACACGTGGATTTTCGCAGCACCCAATTCTCGGCAACTTTGACAATTTATAAAAGTTTTTATGGGACATGGTTTTATCCATAATGAGGCGACATTCATATACACATGCGCATAATCTTTCTGGGTGACTGGGCTGAATTTTAAAAAGTCCATTTCAGTCCATTTCCTATTACATAGACTTCACATGAACTTCCAGAAATATCTCCATTCATTCTTGGAGATCCTGATTTTACTATACATATATAATGATTCATTAACAGATAACGACAAAACGTTGATTGGATTCATCACGCAACCGCGTCCATCTGGGTTCTACAGAGTTTTCCATTAAATAAAAGATACGAGTGCTACAACTGGTTGTAAGGATTATGTTAATTTTATTAACAGTTAAATTTTAAGTTAAAGTTCCTTTCCTGTCAAATTCTTAACTTCAACTTACTACTTCCGGCCAGAACGTAGTTTTGGAATTTTGCTGAATATTTAATGAGGAGCGGTATTTAAACCACGAAGTTACTTACAGAGGAAGAGAGAATCAGAATTTCTGATTTACGCGCGTCTGCTTTTTGGCCACTCTCTTTCTCAAAGCTGCTATTACGCTCGGCCGTACTCAGGCTCTTGCTAAGCTTCGTAGTCAAATAAGTTAAGGGGCCAACTCGATTTGAACCTTGATAGCTTCGGCTATATTTCTTTACTTAATCTTAGTTTTAGTTTAATTCTTATTCTTTTAAGTTCCAGCCAAAGTACGGGCTTTGTTTGTACACTCCCAGGCGGAGTTTTGTTAAATCTTATTGAAATAATAAAGGGTTAGTTACCCTTCTATCTTGTTGTTTCTTGTCACCGAACTTAAGCGATTATTCGCTTATCAGTTTGTAGTGTTGCGTGGCCCCCAACTTGCCCGCAACAATAGTAGTGACTGCTATGAACTGGAAAGTACATAAACTCTTAAGAAGGGTTTAACTCCCTTTTTATTCCACTTTAGAAGTTACAGATGCGTTCACTTGACGCTCAAAAACTACGCCGACCCGGCGGTTAAATAAAAATAAGAAAGTACAACTAAAAATGAATAATAACAAGTCACTACCTACGAGGCTCTCTAAACGTGATTAACTTAACCGCGTTCTAAGATACAGCTGAGATTTCAGCAAACTTTCTGAATAAAAAGTTGAAAGATTCAACTAACTGCCGAAGCAAGCACACAGGCCGAAACGCGGGGTTCTTCAATTTCTACCTAGCAACCTTCACGCTCGTGAATCAAGAAAGCACACTTACGAACTCGTTTCCCTTCTATTTAACTCAAAAATACTTCTGCTAAAAATTTGAATACTTTGCGCGCTCTACTAAAATTTACATACTCTGGCATTGGCAGTTCCATGGGAAAGTAAGGCTTGACAGGAAAGATAGCTTAAACTTAAAATAAATGTTAGTTAAAATAAATATAAACCCTACAAGTTCTTAGATTCTTCACTTCCAACATTAACTTACAATTACAAAGTGAGGAACTCTACATGGTGAATAAAAATTTATTCGTTCGAACAGTGAAATATTCGTATAATATTTCACTGTTCTCGAAGGACCGACAAAACTGTCGAAGTTGCTAATTCACATATTTTTTTCGCGATGAAGAACAAGTAATAATGAAGCTCTTAGAAGCAAAATACACGCCTTAGCAAAATTATAAATATTGACGGGCAGGACTTTATTTGTTTAAATCTGAATGCAAAGAGACTCGTAATGGTACTCTAGTGCCTAAGTTCTATTCTTATCTTACGCAACAGCGGTCAATAAATGTTGGTTAGAAATATGACCGAGTATCGTTTCAACTGGTTTTAATTACGTGTCTATTTTGTAACCTCAGAAAGAATTAATGCTTTATCTTGAATAAGCATTAGGCTTATCATATGATATTATCATGCCACGACGTTAAATGTAGCTTTTTTTTTTTTTTTTTAAATTTCAACAACGTTCACCGATAATTTCTGGTTGCAGAAATATATATTTTTATGAATGAGGTGTTTGTCTTTTGTTCCAATAGCTAATTTAGCTTATGAAGGTAATTTTGTGCATTCTTGGTGCTGCTGAACGTGCTTTCTCAGATTTTACAAGCTGCAAAACAGAATGCAAAATTCATTTTAGAATTTTAGAAATTCATTCATTTTATTCATTCTAGAATGCCTCTTAATTCTCTCGTAATGTTTTGTTGGATAGTTTTGATATCTTGAAATCGATGGTCTTTCAGCTTTAATTTTCAGTTTTGGAAACAAAAGTAATCTGCTGATGATAAGCTTGGAGGATTGGGGAGAGGACTGTAATATAGTTATAATCCCCCCCCCAAAAAAACGCGCGAATGACAGCTGCATTATGAGACTGCGCATTATCGTGTAGCAAGAACCAATTTTTGTTTGCATGAAAGTCTGGCCGTACACGTGCGATACGTTTTAATAGTCGATCCAATACATTCGTATAAGATAACGCATTTACATCTTTTCTTTAGGAACGAAATCCTGGTGAATCAATCCTCCGAAAAAAACTGCCAATTTTGTCTTTACCCTGGATTTTTGGAAAATTGATAACGTACTTTCTTTGGCTTCGGCGAGTTTGGGCCAACTCACTCTGCACTCTGTCTCTTCGTTTCTAGATCGTAGGCGAAGCACCCGAATCATCACCTGTGAGGAATTTTTTTTAAAAGTCTGGGTTGCTATTTCGCATGCCAAGAAGGTTCTAAGAAGCCGCCATTCGATCATCCTTTTGTTCTGTTGTTAATGAATGCGGAACAAAACGTGCACACGATCTTGATTTAACGCAGCACGGACAAATTCGATGTTCAAGCCACTTTGATTTGTACGAGGGCGTTCTGCTCTTTCGTCATCTTTTATATCATCTCTACCATCTCGAAATCTACCAAACAATAAGAATACGTTAGAACGCGACAAACATTCTCACCGTAAGCGTCATTTGGTACGTTTCGTTAGCAATTCTGCCACCTTTAAAACAAAACTTATCTCACATGTCTGTTCCAAATACCATTCCAATACAAATATAAATAAAATTCAACATCAAACGATAATTTTCTCCTTAACAACTAAATTCATCCTAACGCGGTTAGCAGACTAGAATCAAAATGTTTTTTTAGCACACAGTTCCGTTTGTTGCAAGCACATAGCGATATTCAGACAGCTAATATTTAATCAGACTTTTAGCTAGACTAGATTTTAGCTAGACCTTGTATGCATAATTACTAATACACTGACTACCAATAAGTATTTGGACACCTATGCAAATGACGATATCTGCGGTCCTAAGGTACGTCACGGACTTCGCCGGTATATATCGTGTAGGAAACAGTATCGGCTTTAGTCACATGCAAGATGCGTCGCAGTTCGGAGCTCTCTGATTTCGAGAAAGGTATAGTTATCGGGTATCACAAATGTGGCCGATCCTTAAGGGACATATCTAGCGATCTGAAGGACCCAAAATCGACAGTGGCCTATGTGATTAAGTAGTGGAAGGTGAGCGGTAATTGTCGAAATGTGCCCCGAGTCGGCAGACCAACGAAATTGGGAGATAGTTGCTGTTCAGACGAGTGCTGTCTAGAGAAATTCGGAAGAACCGCACCCATCCGATGGCCCTCATCCGCGAGGAGTTTCAACAGGCATCCGGGAGGCATATTCCACAAGTGCACATCAGCGTAGCCACTGAGGGAGGGGTTTCGAAAATGAACCAATGAGCTATTATTGCTCTTGGGTGACGCTAAATCTTCGTGCGTGTGAGTGTATGTTGTTTACGTTTTAATTTGCATTTGTTTCGCAGTTATAAATATATGGCGTAATAGTAGAAAATCTGGTGCTGATTTCCTTTTCTGAGTTCATCGCTGACATTTCACTTTCGCGATTTTTATTACGCATTAATATTAGGATTGATGTTCACGGCATATTATGTGGATTAAGAGAATTCAAGTTTATATATTTTTTAATTCAGCTGAGAATGATGGAAAGTGTTACAAAGAATCTAGTGTTCTCTTATTTCAGTTCTTGCATTCTTTTGATCTTAAAGTGTAAGATTCAGAATACATATGATCTGATTATATTCATTGCTAACGTTAAAAATTATGTGAATAAATTGAAAATACTCATTGTGAATACGATAAATTCACTCTGTTTGATGAGTTTTTTCTTGTGTAGACAGTACATTTAAGAGGGAGCAGTTATTAAATGCGTAACAAACTAAATGTATATGAATGCAAATTAGTAAATTTCACTTTGAATAAAATTCTGCATTGGTTATTATTATAGAACATCTTTTTCATATAGAGTGCAATAAAAAGTGCTGACTTCTATTTACATGTATAATTGGTGTAAATATTTTTCTCATACGCATAGTTTTATGTAAAGATTGCATTTGGGCTTAGATGTTTATCACATATTTCTTTCTTCATGTTATTTACCCTTATTAAGTAGTATTTCACATCGATATTTTTACGAAGTATCCAACATGTGTTTGTATTTATTTCAGCCAGGTAGTGAAATCTTCATAATTTCCTATAATTGATTTAACCTCGCAATGAAAAGTTTCAGAAGCAATCGACGATGCTTTAATTATTTTGTACAGAAAATTGCGTGGCAGAATATTTTCAACCATCTTGCTTAAAGCATGCGAAAGGTCATGTGACATGACAGAAATATTACTGGATGCTCATTGGTCCATCCTAAAAGCCACTCCCTCGGTGGCTACACAGATGTGCACTTGTGAAATATGCATCCGGGAGTATTGTTTCAATGAATACCATCCGTAAGGAAGCACATCTCCTTCGTTTTCATGGTCGTGCTGCTGCCCATAAGCCTTTGACCACAAAGTCCAACCGCGCTGCTCGGTTAATGTGGTGCAAAGCTCATCGAAATTGGACCGTAAATCAGTGGAAACGGGTTCTTTGGAGTGACGAATCAAGGTTCACCCTTTACCGTTCGGATGGCAGGGTCTGGGTCTGGCGTCTACCTGGAGAACGTCTCCTGCCAGAATGCATTGTGCCAACAGTCAAATTCGGCGGAGGTGGAATTATGGTCTGGGGGTGTTTCTCCTGGTATGGGCTGCGACCCTTGGACCCCATTCATGGGAAGCTCAACTCCGATGCCTACTGCACTATTTTGGATGACAATGTGCTTCCTACGTTGTGGCAGTTTTACGGGTTGGACCCCTGTTACTTTCAGGACGACAATGCCAGTTGTCATGTTTCGATGTTAACCAAGGGCAGGTATGGTGCCAATGGAGTTCATCGAATGGACTGGCCTGCCCAGAGTCCAGACCTGAACCCTGTCGAGAACCTCTAGGACGAGTTTCATCGCCGAATTCAGGGGTGCACTACCCGTGCAAAATCGGTGAAGGAACTTCTATGTCTTCTCCAAGCCGAGTTGAAGAAAATACCACTAGCTGTCATACAAAGACTTGTGAAAAGTATGCCCCGGAGGGTCCACGCTGTAATTACCTCTCGTGGATGCTCTACCAACTATTGATTTTGAATAAAGTTAGTTTTTCTTTTATATCACAGGTGTCCAAATACTTATTGGTAGTCAGTGTAGTCATTAAATGTGTGTTTAAGTTGTTCTTTGTCAACAAATAGATAAAAGGTCTCCTTAATTTGGGTGAGTAATAAAAATATTATTTATTGATTTTAGTACCAATAAAAGACTTAAATAATTAATATCTTAGCTAAGATTTTACTAGTCGGCGCGTCCAGTTGTGGATCAACGATAGCTCAGAGGAATTTTTGTCATAATAACAAAAGGGTAGTGGAACCAAACGCTATACACTTAGACAGCTCAAACAACCGACTTAGTTCAGAAACCCAAATACCTCACTTCAACTGGGGAAAAAAATTGAAATGCTTGACCAAATATTAATTAATCCACTTAGCTGTTGACTTTTAGGCCAACAAAATAAAAAAATCTGATGTGGACACCGTATGACTTCCTTGTAAAGCCTATGAAATTATACGTATTTTTTGCTTCACTTAATTTAAGCATAATTCTTCGAATTATTCTAACTCAATTAACGGATCCTTCACGGTAAGTTGAAAATAGCATCCTAAATTGAAAATTTTGAAATTAAATACCCCGGTCCCTTTTTTGTCGTAGAGTAATTTTAATTTTTCATAACGGGTATAAAACTTTCCCAAATATAAGTATGGGAACCGGAAGCACCGCATTAAAAATTAGATTTCGTTATTTGTCCAAAATTAATTTTTTATTAAAGTTGACATTGCCAAAATATGAATATTTTCCTCATTTAAAACATTTCTATAATTGGAAGCATATGATTACGAGCAACGATTGCGAAATTAAAGGTCAGGTAAGGAATTTTACGCCAGATAAGGGGTTTGGTGTAACACGCACACTTTTGTTACTGCGACTGCAATAGAAAAGGGAGGTGCACAACTACATGCTACAGCAGTCTCATATAAAAAATTTGAACATTCCACTCTTTTGAATCGTTTTTGATTTATATTAGATACATATGTAACTACGTGCTAGGTACCTATGTAAGTATGTGCGTACAGACTTCACGAAAAAAATCCATTTTAAATCTGTTTTGAATCCATTTCACAATCTGTTTTGGAATAAAGAGTTCTTTTATTCTGTCCGTACGTACAGACGTCAGGCAAACAAATAGTCAAAAAGGATTCGGCAACGGTGGAAATGGAAATTTCCGTTAAAATCTGTTAATGAAAAATTTTAGCGACTGCAATACATTTTTACTTCGTTCAAGAAAGCAAAAATAGAAAGAAAGAAATAATCATTACATCTCGAGTATCAACTCAAAAACAGAGAATTGATTTTTTGTGTTCCGCAAAATAAAGCAGAAGCAAAGAGCTTTCCAGCTCCATTTCGAGCGACTCTCCCGCTCCGTTCTACCAAAGACCTACACGCAATTGCCGTGTAATCCTAGAAGCAGTTGCTGACTGCTTCTCACGGGTACTTGGAAAACGCAGAGAGATGCAGCACTTTAACAGAAATTCCGCGTGACCTCTTTTACCACCTACGACAAACATTTCGAATGATGACGTCACGGGTGACCCGTATAAGATGCAAAGGCCACGATCTCGAAAATCCCAAGTTCACGCATCGCAAACTCGTTTACGGAGAAAATTAATGATTTTTGCGGAAGGTTATATGATTGGTTCCTTGCTTTTCTCCGAGTTTTCCGCATTGGCGTGTATAAAATGAACACACTTTCTCTACTCTAAAAACTACTGCATGTTTTAGGAATAAATAAAAATATTAATAAAAAAAAAACGACACCGACCACTTCTTGCGATATCCGTAAATGAGTTCATTCTTTTTATTCATTCATTGATTAGAATTCAAAGAAAGTATCGTAGAAATTACGTTTAAATAAAGGAGGAAAGACTACGATGAAAACTGCTTTCATGATTTAAATTATTTCTTTACGATCCAGAAATTTGGACTTTTCCTTAAAGGTGACATAATGCTGAGACTCTGAAAAATCCCTTTCCCTTAAAAGTGATATAATACTAAGACATAACACAGACATAGGTTAACATATGAAGGAGATATAAAATGTTATTGTGATCTTTTTTCAGATTTTTGCCTCATTTCTTCAAGTCATATTCTCCCCCCCCCAAAAAAAAAACCTCCACTAAGGCACCCCTTCCCTTAGGTAGATAACCCTTGTGTGCTTTGTCATAATAAGATGAAACAATAAAGTTATATTTACGTCCTACCCCTCTCTGATTTCAGATTTTTTTAAACACACAAAATGAATTAAAATATCAAAAAGTCCCTCTCACACTGACCAGACTTGCACCTTGTTTTGAAAATAAATTAATAAATAAATTTGGAGTGGGTATGTGCATACGATATCCGTAATCAAATAGCACAAAAATATTCAAATGTAAACGCACTTATTTTTTCTCATATTAAAGTTAATATATCATGATTTTGAATATAGAAATGTTGTCCTATTTACATCGGAATTTCAGGCTTCGTAAAAATAACTGTATAATCCTAACAATAATTATAATAATAACAACCTTTTTAAAGCGCTGCTAGTACACACAATCAGAATTTTAGCAGTTCGAAGCAAAAATTAAAATAATCTTACACTGTTTCCTGATTATTTCGAATGACGCTCATCAGTAACTTAATTTCTGAATAGTTAACATTTGTAACAGTGTCGCAACATGTGCTTTCACCATAGCTCATGAATGTTGTACCGAGTTTCAAATTTCAAAAATACTTTATACCATTTAGATTTTAAAATACTTAAAGAACTCAAAATCCGCCAAATACGAGATACGATCTGTTGTTTTCTTCTGTACGTCAGAAGCACGTCACCGGCAGAGATTCGCCGTCGAATTTGAGAAATTTATGGACCATATTTCGTATCTGATTCAAAGATGAGAAAATGAGTGAGATAATTTAACGATTGTCACAATAATGTTTATGATTTACAGCGAAACCGAGAAGACATCTTTTTTGAAAAATGGTTTTGCGATGATTATTAAGCGGAAAAATTCACAAGAATCGCTGGTTTCAGGATTTTGTTCATGTACTTTTGACGGATATTACAACATTTCTATTCAATATTGTCAAAAAGCGATTTGAACTCACGGAAGATGTGCTCTCTGTTGGTTGCAAAAGAAACACAATAAGAAACGAACTGATGCCATGCTGAACTAACTTGATACTATCACGAAGGTGACAAATTTTAGTCACATTCTTCCAGGGAATGAAATATAATATCCCATGCAACTATACAACTGAATCAAAAAATTTATAGGAAATGAAGGTACTCCGAAGACCTTAAAATAGAAAATTCAATTAATTCCAACTACCAAGATCATACATACGGCGTTTGGGGTTAGATGTGGAATTTTATCTGTGGGAAAAAGGTTTCGAAAGCTAAACTCAGAAGTATATTATTAGAATGTACAAATTTGTATCCTGGAGTTTAAAAAAGAAGCACCAACTGTTCACATAAAAATGTGGTACTGTTTTTAAGGCAACGCACACTAGCCTGCATTCTACTCTCATCAATTTCCTTAGACTGGAAATAAATGGATTATCCACTTTGCAAGTCACACTTAGAACCAAGTGCTTTTTCTTTCATTTTTTTCTTCTTTCGAATATGCTGTTCACCCACAATGATTCGATGCCAGAGAGGTGGAAAATGCCATCCAGTTTTCGGTGAATGGACAGGAGGCAAGTTTCTGGAGAAATAGGATAAAAGGCTTGAGGTCGTATTACGACTAATGCACAGAATGAAGGGTCTGGTATGGTTTATTTGATTATGGCAAAGCACTCGAGGGCTACCTGCCTATCCCAGTATGAAGGGACTTATGAAGAAAAACGGTTTGAAGAATACAAAACATAATTGTCGCGTTTGCTTACTAGAACTTTACTTCCACGAACGCCCTCTGGCGAAAGAGACTAAAAGTAGTCAGTTGAACGGCTGACGCGTCTAACAGATGTATAAAGATAGACCGTCTCCGTATAAATTATGCTTGTAATCATTATAACTTGTAAATATTTTGTAGATATCTTTCATACGAATTAAAATTTCTTAAAAGTTTATAGCTGTGTTTCGAAGTGAATCGAAGTTCATCATAGAGACGGATACCTACAAGAAGGAAAAGCAGGCAGTTCAGGGCAGCCCTATTTAGAAGGTAAGTGAACTTTCACTTATCTATTTAATGATCAAAAAATTTTAATAGTACAAAGTTGATAAAATTTTTTAACATGGCGCCCCGAACAGGGACTGCCAGTAACTGCTGTTTTCCTAACTATTGAAACTGTCTAAATTGATATCAGTTATATAGATAATACATAAGCATAAATAATTAGTGGATTGCTGATAGTTGTTGAATTGTTGAATATTAAATAATGACGGAATTCATCGATACATTGAAAAGGAAACGCGGCCACATAAGGGCTGCCGTTACAAAATTAATTGGCCGAATCGAAACTGAATTACCAAAAACAGAAGTGAATGCAGAGGAGCTAGAAATTTCTTTAGAACTCTTAAATGAAAAATCGAAGAGTTAAAACAAATAGATGCCGATATAGAAAAATTAATAAACATAAAGGATCTAGACCAGGAATTAAACGGTGTTGACGAATATCGTGAAAGAATAACTACATTTAAATACAAAGCTAACAAAAAATTGAAAGAAATTAATATAGAACAACAAAAATTTAATGTGTTACGGAACACTGAACAGTTAAGTGAAAGTATTATAGAAAACGTTAAAATCGAAAGTCATAATGTGAAGCTTCCTAAACTTACGATTCCGAAGTTTTATGGCGAGAGCTGCGAATGGCTGACATTTTGGAACACTTTTTCATCAGCCATACACCAAAATAAAACGCTTGACGCTATAAGCAAATTTAATTATTTGAAATCCTTTTTGGGAGGTACTGCTTATAACACCATTGACGGTTTCGATTTAACCGAAGAAAATTACGAAACTTCAGTTAAACTCCTCACAGAAAGATTTGGAAATAAAGATGTACTGATCAACGCCCATATAGATAAATTACTGAAAATAAGACCTCTAAAGGATTCTAATGACATTCAAAATTTCCGTAAGTTATTCAATTATATACAGAAACATATTCGATGTCTTGAATCATTAAATATGACCCCAGAAACATATGGAGCTTTATTAACACCTATTTTGCTTAAAACATTGCCCGCAGATTTGGTTTTGGAGTATAATAAAACAGTTCGGAAATCAAATTACGATTTGAGTCACCTAGTGGAATTTCTTTCTGAGCAATTAGTTGCGCGGGAACGTACATTCCAGACGGTCCAGCCAAAGGCGGCGCCGCAAAAGCATAACAAACTGAGTGAACCCAGACCTATTGCGAAACACACAGCTTCGGAGTTAACGAACGCAAGTTTGCGGGGGGGGGGGGACAAACACCATGTGTTTTCTGCGACTCTTCTGATCACGAGTCTATAACGTGTAAACAAGCATCTTTATGGTCTACTGAGAAAAAAAGGGAGAAATGCAAAGCGAAAGGGATCTGTTATCGCTGTTTACGCCCACGGCATCTTAGTTTTATTTGCACTTCTAGAATAAGGTGTGAATTATGTAAACAACGACATGCCACTATAATGTGTTTTAAAAACGAAAACGGAGAAATTAAGGAAGAACAAATTGAAAATAAGGCCTTAACGAATAATTCATCCTATGAAAGTGTAATCTTGCAAACTTTAATTGCCAATGTTTACGGAGATGGTGAAAGCAATTTTACACCAATAATTCTGGATACCGGAAGTAGCAGATCATATATCAGCACATTTCTTGCGGAGAAATTAAAACTAAAATCTTTAGGTCAGGAAAGTGTGACTCATGGGCTTTTTGGAGGGATAGAAAAAAGGGAAAATCACAACAAGTATCTGATTAAGTTAAATAATCCAGAAACAGGATTCACATGCGAAATGGAAGTTTTCAGCCAAAAAACCATATGCTCACATATTCCAAAATTGGAGGATAGGGAATGCTTAAAGAAACTAAGAGGTTACAAAATTTTTCCCAGTGATGTAACTAATGAGAATTCTTGTTTATTTGAAAAACACCCTAACGAAATACACATGCTTGTAGGAGCAGATTATGCCGGAAAACTCTTTACAGGGGAAATAATACACGTAACGGAGAGTTTAGTAGCGATGAATACACACCTTGGTTGGACAATATTAGGGAGAACAAAGGTAAAGGGAAAGAATTTTAATGAAATTCTTTTATCACTACACATTAGTGACAGAAAAATTTGTGACTTGTGGTCTCTTGATTCTATCGGAATAACTGAACCAGCTCTTTCGCAAACAAAACAAGAAATAGAAAAGGCTACAGAAAATTATTTCATCCGTACTTTAGAAAGAGATGACACTGGAAGGTATCAGGTATCACTTCCATGGCTTCAAATTCATCCTGAGTTGCCAGATAATAGAATCCTTGCAGAAAAGCGTCTGAAGTCTTGCGTGAAAACCCTTCAGACAAAGAATTCCTTAGAAGCCTACGAAACTGTTTTAATGGATTGGGTAGAAGAGGGAATAATTGAACCTGTCGATATTTCGGAGGCAGAAAAGATCAAAGGGCATTATCTGCCACATAGACACGTGTTTCGGGAAAATTCGACTACCAAAATTCGACCAGTGTTCGACGCATCTGCAAAGGAGAAAAATTCGGTATCTCTGAACGACTGTCTGGAAAAGGGTCCTAATTATCTTGAATTGATCCCCAAAATTTTGACAAAATTTCGAGAGGGGAAGTATGGAGTAATTTCGGATATAAAAAGAGCATTTCTTCAGATAGGTGTGAATCCAGCGGATCGAGATTTTCTCCGCTTCCTATGGTGGGAGAAAGGACAGCCTGAAAAACTGACTATATATCGGCACCGAAGGGTTGTATTCGGCGTAAACGCCAGCCCCTTTTTACTCGCTGCCACGATTAACTACCATTTGGAAAATGTACCAAAACATCATCAGGAAATAGCTTCAAAGCTAAAGAAAGCCATGTATGTGGATAACTGCGTAGCGAGCGTGGAATCAATTGAAGAATTAAACTCATTTATCAAAGAATCTAGAGAAATCATGGCTACTGCAAAATTTGACCTAAGAGGTTGGAAACATAATAGACTTAAAAATGAAACTTCAATTCTAAACCTTTCTCATAAAGATTATGAAGATGTTGTGTCAGTATTGGGATTGAAATGGGACTTGTTTGACGATACTTTGTCTTGTCACGTAAAATATGAAGAAAACCCTGTATTGAGCAAAAGATCTGTTCTTTCCGAATTGAGTAAAATCTTTGACCCAATTGGGTTTACTAGTCCAGTTACTCTCATGCCTAAACTGATTCTGCAAGAGTGCTGGAAACAGAAAATTAACTGGGATACTAATCTGCCGAATGATCTAGCAAGGAAATTTTTCACATGGTCATCTCAGTTAAAATATTTGAAAGACCTCAAAATTCCTAGATTGCTTCCCAAAATAGACGAAAGTACCACTCTGCATGTATTTTCGGACGCAAGCAAGGACGCGTATGCGACCTGCATTTTCCTTAGACACAGCGGTGAGAGTGGAGTCACTTGTCAATTGATACAATCTAAAGCGAGAGAAGCTCCCCTAAAAGCACTCACCATACCTCGACTAGAGATACTCGCTTGCACTATTGGAGCCAGGCTCTCTTATACAATAAGAGAAGACTTGAAACTAAAAGAGGCTCCAGTTTTTTACTGGACGGATTCCACAAATGCTCTCTTTTGGATAAAACAGAAAGAAAATTGGTCCACTTTTATAGCCAATCGAGTAAATGAGATTCGAAAATTGAGTAACCCAGATCACTGGCATCACATTCCCGGAAAGTTTAATCCTTCGGATTTGCCATCACGCGGTTGCTCTGCAAAAGAATTGAGGAAATCCGAATGGTGGAAAGGACCAGATTGGATTTATCGACCTCCAGAAGAGTGGCCTATTGCAGATGGAGAACATCCTGACTTCGATATAGTAAATGGAGAGAGAAAACGAACTGTGGTTTCAGCCAGCAATAACACGAATACAGATAAATTTAACCTTTTTGACAATATTTCAAAATTCGAAAAGATCATAAAGGTCGTATCTTGGATCTTTAGATTCGTTAAAAATGCTACAACACCACCATCTGAAAGAACTCATGGGAGAATTTCAGTCGAAGAACTAAAAGGAGCTGAAACAGTGGTTTTCCGACTCATCCAACAAGAATCTTTCGAAGGATTGAAAGATAAAAGAATACGTGCTCTAGAACCTATCATGGACTCCAATGGCCTTATAAAAGTGAAAACACGTATCTTTCAGAGAGACGATGACGCTGACTTTCGTTACCCAGTTTTACTTCCCTCAGAACATCCATTAGTCTTAAAACTGATCAAATCTGAACATGAAAGGCTAAGTCACGCTGGAGTACAATTCGTTATGTGCGCTTTGCGTGAAAAATATTGGATAATAAAGAGTAGGAAGACAGTACGCAAGGTTATCCAAAACTGTGTACGATGTCGAAGGTTCGACTCTGATTCATATAAGATTCCTCAAGCGCCACTACCTGAAGAAAGAATAAGAGATGCTTTAATTTTTGAGATTATTGGTGTTGATTTGACGGGTCCCTTAATTTTAAAAGGAGGCCAAAAAACATGGATCGTCATTTTTACTTGCGCAATATATAGAGCAGTTCACTTAGAGCTAGTCTCATCTCTATCAACCGAAAGTTTCCTGCACGCGTTCAGGCGATTCATCGCTCGAAGGGGTAGACCTGTCACTGTATACTCCGACAATGGAACCAATTTTGTTGGATCAAATAATTTGTTTAAGACCATAGATTGGAATTCTATCTTAGAAAATGCAACAGTTAAGAAAATTGAATGGAAATTTATTCCCCCTTCCTCGCCATGGTGGGGAGGGTGGTGGGAAAGATTAATTGGAGTACTAAAGAGAATTCTTCGAAAGGTACTAGGAAAATCTTCTCTGAACTACGAAGAATTGTTGACAATCATTTGTGATTGCGAGAGCATTATGAACAACCGTCCTCTCACGTATTTGTCAGAAGACGTAAAGGATTTAAGAGCTCTCACCCCAGCAATGTTTCTAACAGAAATTCCAGAGACTGGAGTTCCTGAATTAGATCTTTTGGATTCTAAATCCCTCAATAAAAGATACCTTTACAGAGCCAAATTGAGAAAAGATTTACGAAAAAGATTTCGATCAGAATATTTAGGGCAACTAAAACAAAGCTCAAAATTCATCCGCGAACCATCTTCTGTGAAAGTTGGTGATCTTGTAATTGTGTCCAACAACGAAAAAAGGATAAACTGGCCCTTAGCTAGAATCGTGGAAATTTTTCCATCCCACGACGGACACATTAGATTAGTGAAACTGAAAATTGCACAAGGGGAGATTATAAGACCTACTAAGAACCTCATACCTCTTGAACTCAACTTTACACCTGAGTCAGATGTGCAAGTGAGGTACAGAACTCGACGTATGACGAAATCTCAAAAGACTTGAACTACAGGTCAGTTGAGGTCCATCCTCTGTTGATACTGGACCTCAAGGTGGGAGTGTCGCGTTTGCTTACTAGAACTTTACTTCCACGAACGCCCTCTGGCGAAAGAGACTAAAAGTAGTCAGTTGAATGGCTGACGCGTCTAACAGATGTATAAAGATAGACCGTCTCCGTATAAATTATGCTTGTAATCATTATAACTTGTAAATATTTTGTAGATATCTTTCATACGAATTAAAATTTCTTAAAAGTTTATAGCTGTGTTTCGAAGTGAATCGAAGTTCATCATAGAGACGGATACCTACAAGAAGGGAAAGCAGGCAGTTCAGGGCAGCCCTATTTAGAAGGTAAGTGAACTTATCTATTTAATGATCAAAAAATTTTAATAGTACAAAGTTGATAAAATTTTTTAACAATAATACTAAAAAAAAATATTTCAGAAGTTCCAGAGAACCTGAATTTTGAATTTGCTACAAATTATACAAAAGCGGATAATAAAAGTATAATGGAACGTTTTTAAAAAGCGTTCATTACCACAAGAAACTTAAGCATATCTTTTAGAATATTATTATTATATCATCTGCCTAATTCAATAGGCCCATCTAGCGGCCAAGTGTTAAAGACCGCCTAACACAAATAGTTTGACCAGGTTTCCAATCTCGGAGAACGGGTTGGTTGCATGGCTGGGTTTCGTGAATTTGCCCATGGGTAACGCAGAGTCCACCAGAAGACATCTCTCACTTCCAGCAGACAGCTTTTGTGCGTTTTCTCAAATAACATAACCTACCTTAATGACTCTGATCACTAATCATATATAACCTATTCAATCTTTCATATATACTTAGTTTTATTTAAAGGAAACTGCTGATTCAGAATACAAATTAGGTATGTTAAAATAAAAATCCACGTCCTCCAATACAAACAAGAGTATCTATTAATGAAATACCAAATGTGAACTTATTTATAATTAAAAGGACAGATATCAGCTAACAGACATGGCTTAGACACATTTCCTAAAAATGAAATGTTCCGAATATCTACGATCTTTAACAAATTTAAAAATGAAATCGCTTGCATTGATGTGTACTTTATAAGCACGTACAATGGATTGCAAATAATCTCCAGTTTATAAATACGTACAATGAATTGCAAAAGTAAACATTAGAGTGTGAAAAATCTAAAACAGGCATTATAAGAAGTTGCGAAACCTGACATATTGAGAGACTGTAGATGTATTACGCGATAAGAATATTAAGAAATCAGCAAACAATGCTCCTCACTACCAGAAACCTTAATCGGCTACTAGACAGCTTAACGTTGACGTACTGCAGGTGTTTGCAAATAAAAAAATAAATAAATAAATAAATAAATAAAAAGCAACCTACTACTAGTCATGCATGTGTTAATACCTTCAGCACCTGCATAGCTTGTAGTAGGTTATATTTAATTCAACAGCAGGCAACAAAGAATTCCTTTCAAGCAACATGAGACAGTAGATGATGGTGTAAATTAAAGATATGAGCAACAAATTATTTGCATAATTTATGTCTGCTTGAATTATTCTTCCTTTAAATCCGCTCGATAAATATGGTTATTAAAAACTGAGTTAGAGAATATATATGGGGAAGAAATTTAGTCTTTCATAAATTCTGATTTGAAAAATTCAATCCTCAAAATGCGCAACAGTATTTTAAGGGAATTTTATGATTATATGGGAAGAAATGTTTCTACGTTAAAAATTGCAACCTCAAATATTGACTTTGATATTGACTCAAATATTGTCATTCCCAACCAAAGTTATGGCCCCAACCAGTAGCCAAGTAGTTAAGACTGCTGAGCACCGGGACTTGGTTCTTGGTTCGATACTAGGCGATTTAGCTGGCGGCATGATTGGTTTTCATATTTTTCCACATTTAATGTGAACAATTTCGCTTAGGAAGTCCTTTACAAAGGCATCCCTCCTCTTAGGCCTACTCAAATGACTAACCTAATCGAAAATTCTGGGTGATGATCTATGAGATACGCGCATGCGCTGCTGTGAACTTAGTTTCTTCGATTCTTATCTTTTATATCCCAGGTTCAAACCGAAAGCTGGCATTTTACACACCCAATTTTCTCGGTAATATTGCATTCGTTTAATTTTATCTTAAAGTTAAAACGAATTTTTTACAGCATGCACCATGCAACTACATAAAAAATACACATAATGTTGATCTCTCTGTTAATGTGGTTGGTAATTATCTTTGTTTGTAATTACCAGAATAGTTGATATTCAAAACCATTCATAGCCAGTTCTATTCAATTTGTGAATTCACAGAAGCTAGAAGAAATTGAAGAAAGATACAAGTATTATTTACACTGTTATGATGTCGGCAAACATTCTGAGTGAAAATCTTGTAAATCATTTAGGACCTCACCATTTTATCCTTCTGAGATATTCCATTCTATTCTTCTGGTTCCATTCTTCTGATGCCATCCTTCTGAGATATTTTTATTCCATTGAATTACTGAAATCATCAAAGTTGATTTCTTACTCTAGCCCCCCCCCCATACTCATCCTAAATTAGTAGCCTTTCACTTCCAGTTTTATCATGTGCATTTAGCAAATTACTACAAACCTAAACTGACCTTTTTGTTGATCAAATTAAGTATGAAGCAAGAATGTTTGAATTAAGAATAATTAGGCGTGCAGATGGTAAAAACTTACAGGGATTAACTGATTTTAAATCATAGAATTTTAAATATTAAAGACAGAAAAGCAAAAAGATTCATTGCATTTGTTAGAAACAAATGCAAACTCACTTACACGAGCTGTATAACTGTATATTTAAATCCTTGTAAATTTAAGTTTAACATAGCACAGAAACTACAAAATCCACGCTAAAACTCAAATAGATAGAGCAGTAAGCAGAGCATAGAAATATGGCAAACTACCTACACTATTAGTACACAAAGGTATTTTAAATTTTCTTTTATACTTTTATGCAGCTTTTTCGGAAAGTATACAAAGAAATGAAGTTGATACTGTATGGAAGATTGTAAGAGATTATTTGGCACTCAGAATGTTTGACGACGGAATAAACTCTTTCTAGACACTTCTGACAAATGTACTCTTGTGTTTTATAATGTCGTATAAATTCAGCATTAATATAATACCTTGTTATTCATTTAAAAATCATTGCATTACATCAACAGATCACTTATTGTAAAGCACCGGACAAGAACAAAACCGTCAGAATTCATGCTACCAATCATATTATTGAAATGGAAGTATTTGATTGTACTCATTTATCGCTAAGCAAGGATTTACCTCAAAGGTATTTTTCCAGAATTCAGTAAAATCTCTCGTAACCCGCAGTGTCAATAACACTTTTGAAGGTCTGAATTTTAATCTGAAATTTAGGACTAAAAGATAAAAAATATGTAATGGGCTAACAATACGAAGATTTGAATGTAGAAAACATTTGTGTTGCGTCTCAACTGCCCAACGTAACACTTTATCTAGCCGATGAGTTATACAGAATATGAAGATGAACTAAGATCCCTTTTTATGCGTCCATGTATAAATTTTAAAGGTAGTGTTCATGGCTTTCAAAAGCAATTCACTTTGAAAGATGTTATACTTTCCTTGGCTCTTGCCCGAAAATATGTAAGGGATAGTACGTCACTGTTGATGTAAATTACTGCCCATGATCTCGTCCGTAGATTATGAGTGACGAAAGTTCTCTTAGTTTCAAAACAAGTTCAGTGCCGTGTCCGACATCTTGGATTTAGTTACATATTCGGAGATTAGTTTCAATAAAAAAAAGGAGGTGCGAGCTTAGAGGATTCTGTTCTCGTCACAGTCTTTCAAGATGACGATGAAATAATCGAGCATGTACTGAGAAAGAAGAAAGGAGGAAGACGGATAGGATGAAGATGAAGACAATTCTCAAAATAACAGAGTTACGTGAAAATAAGTTGACGAAGAACAGCAGACTTTCACAACATTTGCTAAGAAATGTTCATCTATATCCGTGTATATGTATAATGCTATCAAGTTTCATTGTAAACAAAGTGAATTTTTAAAAGTTCAGTAAAAATAAGCAGGCAGACAATCAAAGCTATATGTCTTTCCACTAAGAAATTCGTAATTTTCACGTGAATATATGGTAATTTTAAAATATTTTTCAAATTAGTTTTCCTCAGATTTAAAGTAATGCGTATAATTTTAAAAAATCTGTAGGATTTTCAATATTATTTATTTATTTCTTGCTCATAAATTAAAAAAAAAAAAAAAAAAAAAAAAAAAAAAAAAAAAAAAACAGCAGACAGACTCTGCATGCTGCCAGTTTCTACAAACGGCATCACCAAACATAAACAGGTAAGTTTTATAAATATATATTTAGTTAGCCGAAAAAAATCGGTTATCCGGAATCGGTGAGGTCTTATTCTTGCCGATTAAGAGGGGTTCTACTGTATTCTATAAAATTTCTTACGACGATGGACACTCTATTTTAATGTCACGTGAAATTCCTTTTTAAAATATATCTCTAGTAATAAATAACAACTAGTATCAAGTTCCTCTTGATCTCTCATTAAACATTCCACACAATTCCGACAACTCTGTTTTTTGACTGAAAGACATTTGTATGCTATAGAAAAACTTTCTACTCACAACAGCAACTTTATTGCCTACTATATATAAATTAGCCTGAGGCACTCGACCGACTAGTATACCGAGTTAGTAGCAAAAAGCCGATCGCCATCCATGATACAGGATTCAATATTTAATGAAACCACACGCTCTGGGTAAGCACGTAATCACTATCTGCACAAATAATACAACGGTGGTGAACTAAAGTACAATTCCCATCTCCCAAGGTATTCTGACTTCCCACACTGATCTGCCCTTCCGGTCGCGGTAGTTTTCTCTTATTGGCTTTCCATTTCAACCGTAACCTCTCTCGGGAGTGATAAGGGATCAGGGCATTGGATCCGGGGTCAGTAAGATACTGTAGTAGAAAGGTGTCATTAGGAGAGAGAGGTAATGTTCCCAGTAAGCAAAAACTCGATTGTAAAAATGAATATTTGAAACCAAATTGTGCGTTCGAGATCGGTCGACGATGTAGTCATGGGACGAAATAAAAGGGGACATGAGAATCATTGATAAACATTATTACATTAAGGGTATAGAAACAGATATGCAACACCGTTCAGAAAATTTAATCTACCTGAACATACAGTAATTCCACACCTGCGTACCTATCAGTGAAAAATATCGTAGTATCCTAACAGCTCTCTGTATTCCTTATTCTTAAATTAAATGTTTTTTAAAGAGTTGGTGCATCTAGATAACTGCGAAATGGGTACATCTGCTCAATTATTTATCACAAAAATCTTTTAGTATCATACCTCACCTTGAAATAAAATAATTTTCTCGAGATACTGATTTATTATATTACAAAATTTATCATAAAAATGGTTTCCAAGAACTGAACATTTAGTGGTAAAAATATATATCACTCATTTTCACCTCTGTGGACGATTGCTACATTTGCATTCTTAAAGTCCATTTTGAAAAAAATTAGCTTTCTTTTATTTTAAATGGGTTGCTTGAGTATGGCAAAAATTCATTGGAGTTATCTAACTAGGGGACATTAACATGAAACAAACTTACTCGAATTAAAGCTCAAATCTGTCGAGTGAGAAATGAAAGAGTTGACCAGCTCTCTAAAGAAGCAGCGTAATAAGGATATCCTACTAACTGAAGCCCACCAGAAGCCGAGTGGTAAAGTCGCTGAACACTAGTAATTTGATACGAGTTCGAATTCCAGTAAACAGGGCGTTTTCGTGGATTTCCTCATATGTAATGTGGATAAGAGTCAGTTTTCCCTTTGAAAGTTCTCAATGCAGGCATCTCTTAGGCAAACAGTCGTCGTGTGCTTTTCTATATTTAAATGAACCAAGCCAAACCTACCAAATGAAATAAGTTGTTATTTAATCAAAAAATTATATTTAAATTAGATGCTACTTAAATTTGCCGCAGACGCTTGCTAACAAGACTGGGAGAAACATTTTCTCATTGAAGGATCTTTAATTTCCTACCAAAAGTAAATAATAAATAGTTATTCTATACTAATTAAATAAATCAATTTATAATAAGTCACTGTCTCTCTTCCTTCAAGAAACCTCTTTTTCTCAGAGCTATGCATACGTGGAATATTCGATCGGATTGTATTCTGTTAGTTGGGTTACAGCAAAAGATAGAGGCCTATCTACCAACAGGAAAGGATGCCTACGTGAAGGACTCTCTAAGGAAAACTGATCCACATCCACGTTACACAAGGGGGAAACACACAAATTCCCATGCAACCAGTCTGTTCGCCAATATATGAATCTGGGTCGAACTACAGTATGCACTGATTTTACCACTCGACCGCTAGGGGCTCGGGTAAATCTAAATCGTTATCTGTTCTCAAAAAGCTACCAAGTGACAGGAATTCTTAGTTGAAATACATAACTAAAACTCCATGCTTCATCAAAAAATTAATCATGTAAAGCAATTTTCAGCTTAGATAATACATACTGGGCATAGAAAACCGCAACAAACACTTTCGCAAATTAAACAAATTATTCACAGAACATTTATTATCTTTTTCTGGGAACTATTTCATTCTTTACAGAGTTGAATTTTAGACTTAATATGTGAGCTGGCGCTATTTATTTTTACATTGTGCAGCCTGTATGTAAGTATTTTTTAGAAATTTGATTGCAATCTCTGCTTACCATATTATGTTTTATTTATTATACATATTTCTTTACATTGTATCAATTTACTATATTTTCTGTTCTTATTAAAACGACCTCTGAAATTCTTTCGAACTTATTTCAGAAATTTCTTCGTAATATTATACTAATCTATTGTACTTTAGTACAATATTCCGCATATTTTTTTTTTTTTTTTTTTTTCTAAATTAACAAATGAATAACGAGCTGTTGCGCCAATATCTACTATCATTTATTTATACTTATAGCAACCTGTCTTATGAACTTTCTTACTTCTCATAGGGAAGAACTTTCTTAGCAAAACTGGGGCCCACCAGCGGCCGAGCGGTAAAGTCGCTGAACACTGGTAGTTCGGTCCGAGGTTCGAATCCCGCGAACGGGCTGGCTGCATGGGTGTTTTCGTGGTTTTCCCCATGTGTAACGTGTATACGAGCCAGTTTCCCTTAGAAAGTCCTCCACGAAGGCATCCCTTCTCTTAGGCAGATAGCCCTCGAGGCTTTGCCATAATACACACACACACACACACACTTAGCAAAACTGGCATACTTTTATATTAAATCGTTAGAACTCAATTATTTGATTACGGCAAAGAAGTACAGGGCATCTTCCTAAGGCAAAGATACTTTCGTGGAGGATGTTTCAAAGAAAACTGGCTCCTGTTCACATTATCATGTTATGCATGAGAAAACCATGAAATTCTCATGCAGCTCGTTCACCTGCAGCAAACAGAATCCAAACCAACTATCAGCGTTTCGCGGCTTTAGTTGTTCGGAATTTTAATTTTGGTTGCTATCCGAGAACTTAGCTTTTTCAGCTTTTTTTCACATACCAAAATGACTTATGTGAAAATCCCATCCGATATCTTTTGTAATCTCCCTAAATATCATTATATGATTACTTGTATGTGGAGATATTTTTACTAAGAAAACGAAGAAATATCACCCCCCCCCAAAAAAAAGTGTTTATTTTTTCAGCAAAACAATGGCTAACCAAATCCACAGTGCTTTTTTGTTCCAAGGTAAACTGCTAGCAAATCAAAGTAGTGTTTTAATAATATATGCAATTAAATTTATAGCTTCCTGTGCGTAAGGAATTGTTATAGAATGTGAAAAAATTTTAAAACTCCCATGCACAGAATAAAATAGAAATAGCTCACAATAAATAAATAAGAAACTCGAACACATATGAGGTTGGATATTTGAAGATTACTTTTTTTGCGATACCCGGTAAATCAATAACAATTTCGGTGTGGCAGTTGGAAAAGAGAGGGAAGGGGGGATGTCGTTACCGCAGACCGTTGTGATCAGACAGTGGCAACAGCAGTCTACATCCAGCCAGGCGTAAAGCAAGGCGGGGGAGGAGAGAATACACATTACAAATATAAATGCATGTACGTTATGGAGTAAAAATAAGTTGAAGTGGCTGCGATAAGGTATATGGGTCACCAAAAAAGGTCTTACCTTTTTTTTAAGCATCAGATGTGCTATTAGTCTCAAAACTCATTTTTTGTTCGTATCACTTTTGTGCCAGAAAGACTTTTCAAATTGTTGCCACCAAATGATATCCTATGTATATTTAAAAAAATTAATAATGAAGAATTTGTTTGTATGTATGTGGGATGTGGTTAGGATTAAAATAGAGGAAGGCAGTGGCATTTTAAAGGTATTTAATGATGAAAGAATAAACATGATTATGGTATGTACAGAGTGAAAGGAAGTAAGATAAAAAGTTCTATTTATCGTGAAACGGAATTATATCATCAAGCAACATCGTCGAGCAGCATAGTTCAGTTACATCCATCGCCATGTTATAACCTCATCGGATTGCAAGTCTGTCGATTTTCTCACGCAGCTTGAAGAAGTATCTCGCTACTGTAGCTGTTGCCAGATTTAGGAAAAGGCGGACGAGTTATAGGAGCGAATTACCACACGGCCATTCTGCCTTGCCGGGCGTCCTCGCCTGGGGGTTGATCTGAAAAGAAAGGAGAAAAACAAAAAGCAGAGAAAGTGAAAAAAAATCAATGTGCAGGTGGCGAATGTTAGCTTTGTGCACCACCAGTTCATCTTATCATAATGGTTCCTTCATGGCGTATCTTTCGTACTTCGTAACAATCAGAGGGATGTACGGTCTCATAAGGACCGAAGAATTTGGGACGAAGTTTAAGTTTAAGTTTCAGTTCAAGTCGAAGATTCAGTCCAAGTGGAAGTTTCAGTTCAGGCTGGATTGGCATTTGGTGTCCAAGTTTGTATTTGCAGGCAGGTTTGCGACGTTTCTTATACTGTCGTATATGTGCTTGCTGTAAATGGAGGAGGTTCCGTTGAACTTCAATGCATAATGCAGGCTTTTCATCATCTTGCTAAGTCAGCAATTTCATTGTCTTTGAAGTTTGTTTAAATTTTCTTCGTTTATACTTCCAGGCTTTCTTCTTGCGTTTTTTTGGGTGTGAAGCGGATAAGGTGTATGAAACAGTAATTTTGATTCCAAGTATTTCAGCATTCTTTGTTGCCTCAAAAGCTTCAACTGGAATGTCAGAAACAAGTAGTTTCCTTGGATTATTTTTCTGTTCTTCGGGAATTTTTGCACTTTTAGCAGGTGTTTTCTCGTTTGCTTGATCAGCACATGCTTGTTCAAACTGATCCCGGACGAGCCTCCATGTGGGATGAGGTTAGGATTAAAATAAAGGAAGGCAGTGGCATTTTAGAATAGAAGTATTTAATGATGAAAGAATAAACATGATTATGGTATGTACAGAGTGAAAGGAAGTAAGATAAAAAGTTCTATTCATCGTGAAACGGAATTATATCATCAATCAACATCGTCGAGCAGCATAATTCAGTTACATCCATCGCCATGTTATAACCTCATCGGAATGCAAGTCTGTCCATTTTCTCACGCAGCTTGAAGAAGTATCTCCCTACTGTAGCTGTTGCCAGATTTAGGAAAAGGCGGACGAGTTATAGTGTAAGGATCTTAAGTTTTACTAACGTTTATTTTATTTTAAATCTTTACTATCACTTCTTATTTTCTACTTCCGGCCAGAATTATAAGCGTGAAGGAGTTTATGCAAAGTTGTCTGGCGAACGCCAAGTATTTAAGTGTGGCCTTTTTGCCAAGCAGAAGAGAGGAAGCCGTGAGTTCGAAGCAGGCCGCTTACCTTAGAAGTTACGCAGTTGCTACTTTGCCTTCCAGGCCAGAGGTTTTAATCCTCTTGATAAATTAAACGTATTGTAGTGTTCACAGTCTCTGTGCTACATACGCTTCCTGTTATTATAAGGCCAATCTTATTCTAAAGTTAAATTAGAGTTTAGTTTTATTTTGATATCTTTTAAGTTAGACCCCGAGTGGAGGGTCATTGTATTCCGAAGTACGGAAGTCATTGTATATAAAGAAAAAATAAAGGGTTTTGTATACCCTTCGTCTGTATCCTGTCTACTTA
Source organism: Stegodyphus dumicola (assembly GCF_044657685.1). NCBI lineage: Eukaryota > Metazoa > Arthropoda > Arachnida > Araneae > Eresidae > Stegodyphus > Stegodyphus dumicola. The sequence continues at coordinate 119,587,737 of NC_140777.1, read as the reverse complement.
CTACAATTAGTGAACATAGCTTTAGTAAGCTCTCTGTTCTAGTCAGGTCATTGTATGTTTCCGAAGAAGGTTAGAAGAAACATTGAACCTGATAATAGGAGCGAATTACCACATGTATATATATTCCACGGATTGTGGGGAAATGACACCGAAAAAAACCCACCGAATTTTTACATAGTCTTCCACTAGAACATGGGCACCTCGGAGCCCGAAATTTGGATTTCTAATTAGTTTTTGTTATTTCACATACTGTACAAATTTAATGAATTTTTGTGTAACAAACTCGGCGATTTGAAAGCGAGAATTGACAACAACGTTCCAAATAAAACACTTTTATCTCAAGCGAACCAAATTGTTGCCATTCAGTAAAATTTAAGATATTTATCTTTCAGATTTAATATACAAATTTGATTATTTGAAAGCAATGTGTTGCGACTCAATTTTTATTATCTCCACGCACGTTTTGCCATTCAATAAAGAGTAAGATATTCAACTTTCTAATTTAATTTTTCTGTTACTGAGTAGCAAACCGAGTAAGTGACAAGCAATAAACGAAGTCCTTAAAAACCACCTTTTCTACTTTTTAATATCATTGATTTAAATAAAACTGAAATTAAAACATTAGATGTCTAATTAGAAATATTAAATATTTTAATGAAATGACACTTACTGGGCTCGTCAAAATCATTAAATACTTTTTTTCTCTTTTATAATAACTCTTTAAGGCGGCTAGTTTCAAAGAAATTATACAGCGATATAAAAAAGAGTATCGCAACCCCTAACACTAGGGAATTCTAAAGCATGCTGTTTTGAAATATTTTGTCATTTGACTCTTGAACTTTATGTGGTACAAGTGCGAAGAAAGCGATGCCTAAAAATAAAACAACAATAAAAAAAATTAAAAAATAAATAAAAAAAAACTGTTAGGTGCAAGAGCAAATTGGTAACCCACTAGAAAGCTCTACGAAGGCATAAAAAATTATTACAAATCCTCTGCTGCGACGTTAAAATCTGAATCCATTCAGACTTCCTTTCTTTCCTTTTATTTTTATTTATTAATTAATTTATTTTTTATTGAAGGTTCTTCATATGAACTTCATACAGAGTTTTAATATTCCTCAATATATGCGTGCCTATTAATAAAATAAATAATAATAATAAAAACTCGCATTGTCATTTAAATTTAACCAGTATGAAGTCTAGTAAAAAACCGCCCAACCGGGAGAGTGGTTAGTGACTCTGACTGCCGTACCGAAGCGCCCGCATTCGAATCCCGGAGAAGGCATGGATGTTTGTAAATGTATATTAGCTGCGCAACATGGGGACACTAAAACTATACGAGCCAAAAGTCCTCTTGAGAGGTTGATGTTAGGGGAAGAGGATGGGACACTCGTCCCGTCCCCCGGGTTGCTCTCCTGTTTTTCTGTGATTCAGATCAAAAGGAATATAAAGTAAAGTCTCTAATCTTTGCCCGAAAACTAATTCATACTGTCGCAACTTAAGCCGATTTAATAGCGTTTTCATTTTTCACAATCGTCAATAAATTCGTTCTCTACGTACGATGTGCAATGGCCAAGTTCCGGATACCGATACCATACTTAAATTTCTCAACAACCTCCTTTTTCCTTTATATTAATCCTAAATTCGTCGCTTGACTTTTCACGTTAACCTTTTTAAAGCTGATAGGTAATAGATTTACAAACACACACACACACACACACACACACACAAAAAAAAAAAAAAAAAAAAAAAAAAACCATTTGAAAATCAGAGTTACAGCACAGATTATTTACTGAATAGTAGCAACAGGCATACTGATGGTTAATGGGCAGTTGTTAATATTGTCTCGAAAGAGGTAAAAAAAGGGTTGCGTGCGTAAAAAAAAGAATCAATAGCAAAATTGGACGTACTTAAAGCGAATATATACTGTACTTCGAATTCTTACAAAACCTGCATTATTACTCTTAATAATATTAATTAGTGTTACAATCATTGTCAAATGTTATTGCTACAATTATTAATTTTACTATTATTATTATTTCAAATATTATTATTAAATGTGTTATCTATTGCGAGGATTTGTCTTTTATGTGACGAAAGCAATCACTACTGGGATGAATCCATTTTAAAATTTGGAGGTACTCGTTCTTTAAAAGATGTAAACTATGTTTCATGGTATTATGATATAAGTATGTAGGCAACTCTGGAATTCTGAGAAAGGGGCGGACAATATGCGCTGTAAATGAATTTGTTAAATATGTAAATTTGAACTGTTTTATGTTCGCAGACGATAATTTTTTATAATAACTATAATAAATTTTGAAAGAAAGGAAAATGGAGATGACGCATTAGAATTATTACGCTATGATGATTTTCGATTATTTTAAAGTGGAGGTAAATCAAGAAGAATGCCTTCAACATCTAAAATTAGGGCATAGAAAGGAAGCTCCATCCTGTGCCACGGTATTCAAATGGTTTATAGACTTTCGCAGAGGTCGAAATTCTCTCCCGGATGAAGAGCATACAGAAGTCCTGTGTCGGCCACACGAAAAACTTAGTCTATGATAATCGCCGAGGTTATCAAATGATATAGAAGAAAATTAACAACACTGGATTTCCAGCTACACATAAAATCGTTGGAGAATGTATATGAACAAATTATTTGTCTTTCATAAATTAACAGAATACCAGAAACCGGAGAGTGTCAGAATCAGTAAAGAAACCCTAAAATTACTTAATGATGGTGGATGACGCTTTATTTCTAAAATTAACATCTGCTGATAAAATGCACATGCCGATTTTTGATTTTTCAACACTTCAAGAAAGTAAAGCACAGATCTTTGAAGATGACCCCCAACTATGAACAACGAGCAATGGAAAAAATAATAATGCTCTTCTTCAGAAGTACAAAAACGGTCTAAACCATTAATTTGAAGGGACAGAGCATTAGTTACATCTAGCTTGTACACCATCAAGCGTCTTCTAGAAAGTCTCAAGAAGTGGATATTAGGGATCCATGCTTCAGTACGATAACGCATTTTATCATACAGCAAGGCTGGCACACGAATTTATTGAAGGAAACCACATCAAAATTATATAATATATACAATGTTTTCCTGATCTTGCTACTTGTGACATTTGGCAATTTTGTAATCTAAAACATAATTAACGTGGCCATAGATTTTCATTCCGAAGATGAGACTGATGAAGCTATAAAAGCACATTTTTCATAGATTCCAAGAAATGGATAGTTCGATACATATAATCTACGGCAATTTCGCCTACAAATTGCGATGAGGTTGGAAGACACCTAAGATTTGGTTAAATTTTAATTTGCATCATTTAGCTATATCTCGAAAACTTGAGAGTGGCCATCGTATTGTAAACAGAAGCACAAATTAAAAATTCTGCATCACACGAAATAGCAAAAACTTGCACAATTACAAAATAATAAGGTTTTAAGAAGTTCGCAGTTGTAAGCATGCCCCACATTTTACATTTCAATTTAATTATTACCACATAATGAGGTAATCATTGATATACAATTGAACACCAAAACGAAGAAACTGGTTACTCATAACTTCCGCAGTTTCGAATTGTGTATTAATACAAATGTGAGTCATTTCCCGTAATAACTGTAACTACACGAAAACATCCGTTTTAAAGAAGGCTGACTACTTTTTTTTTATTATTAATTTTTTTTTATAGATCAACAACTTCTTACAGAGATCCTGCAGGTTCAACCAAGCTATTAAAGTGACGTGGCTTCTATAATGACTTGACAAAGTGGTTGGTTCTGTTATGCTCAGAAAGGTTTATCAGAATGAACTTACTGATGACATGATACCGGCATTCATAAAATTAATTCAGCAACACATCAAAGCCTCGCCCGTTGTTAAAACTTCGAATTAAACCCATCCTAAGTGTAAGAACATCCGACGTAGGACGTTGATTGCTGACAGCAGACTGGCAGTTTTCACCTACAAGATAAATAAACAATTCATATGATCCTAAAATAATTGTGGTTATAAAAGCCACACCCGTATTCTTTTACGCAGGATATAACAATTTTCTTGTCCATTATAGAATATGAGCAAATTTTTTTACGCTGTCAAAAAAAAAATTTTTTTTGTTGTTTTTGAAGAATTCTTTATTCATTAGGGCACTACCCTCTTATCCATCTCTACACGTGTAAGCTCTACCACTTTTATTCAAACTGACGTAAGGAGTTACTGAAGAAAATTATGAAATCCCTGCTCTAAAAAACATTCATTTTTATACAGTGGAACCTCGGATCACAAACGATTCACTTCAAGAACAATTTGACTCACGAACAAATTATCTGAATAAAAAATACATGAATGAATAAATAAAAGACTCGGGTTACGAATGATTTCTCGAGTTACGAACAGCCAAGCTGGCTACATGTGATTTGCAAAGCATTTTAAAGTAACCTATGCGAAATAATTAACACTCGTGGGGGGGGGGGTTCTGGAAACAATATTTTAATATTTTCTATTGCTTACCTGTCATTTATAAAACTTGGCAGCGAATAACTTATAACAGAGCTCTCAGACTGAGATTGCACGCGAGGCGAATGCGCGATCTAAAAACAGTCCGCGGACTAATTAAGTTCTTTTTAATGAAATTTTTAAACAAACTTTATTCCTAAATATTTATCAAAACATTCATAAAAAGTAACGGTATAAAGGAAAAAATTCTTATTTATATTTATTTTCTGTCTGAAATCTAAAGGTTGGTATTTGCAAGAAATTTTTTTTGGATACTTTTTGTAATTCGAAGGTACTGCTAGCTAAATATTAAGTATTAAAGAGGAGTAAGTTACAGTATAAGCGTTTCCAACCCCGATGCGATGCCACACTTTAAAAAGAAGTTAAAAACCTACGCAGAAACAAACCATACTGGACAAAAGTTTGTGAGAAACACGGTGAAGCGCAAGCAGAGTGCAGTGGCTCATTAGCCCCGTCTACACAAGAAGATGTATCTCCAAACAAATCTCCACGCAGACATGCCTTCTGATAGCGTTTCATTTACCATCAGTTTCACAATAATTTTGTGAAGTTTCAATATCTTTATTTCTCAGGACTTAATTTTTAAAATAAGTTGCAATAATATTAATAATGATAATAAACAGGAGGCTTAAGTATACATCATTAATGAAGTAATACATCATACATCAAGTCTCTACACGCATACATCAAAACTGATTAAAAATGCCAATTAAAGAGCAAAATATGAAAAATAAATAATAAGTGTAAATTAAAAAAATAAAATTAACGTAGGGAAAAAGGAAAGCGATTAATTTTGAAACGTAATGCATGTATATATTATCATTCATTCACATTAAAGAAGAAAATAAATCGATTACTTCATATGTAGCATAAAATGTAATATGCATGGCTAATATTATTTTATAAATAACTTAAAAATCTGACGCCGCAGACATGTATCTGATTCGCCGGAAATATGTTTCCCTGTGTGGACGGATTGGCAAAGGTGCCGCAGATGTGCAGAGATACTTATTTTCGGAGATAATGTCTTGCTTAGACGGGACTTTAAGGGCGCATCTTCCTTTATATTTTCATTATCTCTAAAGCTTCGTTTCTCGATCTCCGATCACTTTTGTTAGTCTTTAAAGCATCCAGCACTGTTACTTTCTGTCTGGTATTAAGCTTTCTGTTTATTATTATTATTATTAATATTATTACGACTTATTTTTAAAATTAAGTCCTGAAAAATAAAGGTATGGAAACTTTACAAATTATTATGTCTATTGTGAAACCGATGGAGATTCCTACTGGATACAAATCACGTCATCTGTTTTGACTACTCTTGGTTTAGCAGCTTACAGCAATTTGGATACAAAATCTCCCGGTGTAGACGAAATGCTGTCAGGAGGCATTTCCGTGACAGAGATTTGTTCAGAGATATGTCTCCTGGTGTAGACGGGGCTTTAAGCCTAAAGATTTTACGGAAGGCAATTACATAATCCAAGCATTAACATCTTCCTAAAGTTAATAATAAGAATAGTTCTAATGAGAAATTTGAGCTACATGTTTTTTGATATTTTCATTTATATTTGGTCGTGAAAAGGACAATGCTACTCTCATATCGTTTTCTAGTACATTTAACAATCTCGATCTTTTTTTTCGTTGTTATGTTGGTTAACACTGAAAATCCGAATTCACACAAATAAGATGTAGAAAACTGTAATAATATTTTTAAAGCTTTTTTGGCCATCATGGGATCATTTAATGTTAATCCAAAATGAATTAGCTGATTCTTCCGAATATTTTAAAATTAAATCTCGATTATTAGAAAGCGAAATTAGTTCTTCCTCTTCGTTTAAAGTTAATTCAAATGCTGAAGTATTCGGCTCCAAAATCGGCCTGGATACCACAACTGGCGTGCTTATTAATGTCTTAAAAACCGAATTTTGCAAATTCTTATGTGCACCGTATTAAACCCATTATTATTATTCTCATGTGTACCGGATTAAACCCATTATGATTTTTATTATATACATTTCTAAAATTTGATGGCACGTTTTAAGAATTTTGCGGCACACAAAAGTGACGCGGCGCAATGGTTAAAAATCACTGTCCTACCAGCTGAACGTCCCACTAGTGATCCAGACGCAACACTTCTGGAAAATAATGATTTCACCGAATTCAAATCCAGGAGAACAAGCTGGCTGACATTTTCGTGGTTTTCCCTGGTGTAATGTGAATACGAGTGAATTCCTCTAGAAAATCATCCACGAAGGCGTCTCTTTCTGTTAGCCAAATAGCTCTTCAGCGCTTTAGTACAATCAATAGAGTGTTGCATAACCTATTTACGACTGCGATGGCACTAACGCATTATTTCGCTTTAGAAATCGCACGTTTTATGCAGATATAATGAGCAGTTAAAAATTCTGCAGATGCACATTTTTAAAAGAACATTTACTTTACACCGGGAAATATTAGCAATAAAAAGAGATAAATGCTTCAACTAATTATAAAAGCTTTATAACTTATCGCAAAGTTTAAATACTTCTACCATGAAATTTTGAAGATTAATAATGCTTCAGACTCTAAAACAATTTGCGACACAACTGTTCTTTTACCACCGTGTCAGCCATGCATAATGAGCGTCATGAAAACAAAGCTCGTATTACATAATATGAGGTCTTAAAGAAAAGAAAATACGAGTTAAGAAACGGATTTAATATGTACTGAAAAAATTTTATTGCATTTTCCATCTCATACACTGTCCCTCAGCATAACGTTGCCCTTATGGACCGCGCAGAAATGGCAGTAGAATGACAACCCCAACGGGAAAATCGCAAACTTCCGAAAGGCGAGATGGGGGGGGGGAAGAAAAGAAAAGAAAGCTGCACAACAAAAAAGTTAAAAAAAAATAGAGCAGATGTTGAGCTTGGAACTAATCCCCCCCCGGTTACATCAGTCTGAAGCGGGCCTTTTACCTGTTGTATGATGGATCTATATCCACGCAGGGGGCTGCTGCACTTTGAGGCATTATGATACACAACCAACCCCGTAAGGCCCCCTATCTCTCGATAAGTAAAAGTACCTACTACCTGCCACCTGTCTGAACGAACTCAAAAACATCTGTAAACCCTGCCATAATTCTCTACTACCTGTACATGCATCTCAAGAACTCTTACGATTCTCATAGAAGTTTTTCGAAATGTAGGTTAAAATTGCCAACAAATATCATTATTAATATCCATACTGTAAAGATATAACGAAAAAATATAATAATCCAAAAACTTCCCTTACGAATTATAAAATATTAACGATCTTGTAAGGTTCCTTTATGTAAATTAAAAAAAAAAAAAAAAAAAAAAAAACAGTTATTTTATGTTTTGGACCTTTACTGCCACTTCTGCCTTTCGTTTTCTCGCTAGAATGCAAGTTCGCGAGTACTTATAGTTAGGTTTGTAGATTGTAAGGGTGAGATGTTCTGCCTCTCGACGCTACGTTACTAGACTGCTAGATCAGATAAGTGTGTGTGTGTGTGTGTGTGATTATGGAAAAGTCTCGAGGGCTATCTGCCTAAAGGGAGGAATGCCTTCGTGGAGGACTTTCTAAGGGAAACTGGCTCGTATACACGTTACACATGGGGAAAACCAATTAGATCAGATAAGATTTATAGTCTTCGGCCTTGCATTATAATTGCCGCGTTAATTCATGTTAAACTGATTTGTGCAGGGTTTGGCTGTTAGCTTACTTGAATTTAATTTTATATTTGACTGTTATTTTAAGTTATCTCCCCACAGGTGCTGACTGAACTTGTAAGTACCAGGTGTGCGTTCTGGTCTTCTTAGTCTAAATAAATGGATCTTTTACACATTTCTCAAGGCTCAGTTGTTATTTTAGAGTTAGCAGTAACTCGTTTAACGTCTACCAAGATTTGTTAAAGTTTGGATTATTACAAAACATAACAAAATTTATAATCTTACAGAATTAATATATTTGTAATTTAATACGGTAATTAAATTAATATAAAATGCCTTATTGAAATTTCAGCTTATTTATTATAAATCTCTAGTGTCTTATATCAATACCTTCTAGTGATAGAGTGTTGTAACTTTGGATGCCATCTAATACATACCAACCAATGGAGGATTTTTAAACAAATGTTGTTATATCTTTGCTTACTGTTGCCTTAAAAAGTATTTTTATAATTTTGTCTGTAACTGCTTTAAAAATTTTGATACATACATAAATGCCAAGAACTCATTCACAGAATCAAATATATAAGACTGAGCTCCTAAATAATATTTCCCGATACTTACGAGTTATCGCAACTACCTTAGTAGAAGTTGCCAAATTTTCAAAATGTGCCAAACCTGCAACTATACTCATAACAGTTCTTCAATCAAGCAACGTCGCCATTCTCGCATGCGTTTTGTTGTATTCCAACGGCTTTTATAAACAAACCGTGATATTTTATACTTAATTTTAAAATATGCACTTGTAGAATTTACTAGCGATACGAAAAACTGCATTAAAATTTGTTCAGGAACACAAAATTTTGACGCAAAATCTCTAAACTGAACAACGAAGACATGCATTATGTACATAGTCGATGTTACCGGGAGTTTGTGCAATGCCATATCTTTGCAATTCTCTGAGATCTTCTTTTTAGGCGTAAACAGATCGCTGTGTACTTGGGGAGAAGAATAGCACAAAAAAGTTACAGAAAGATTTGGAGAAAAATGCAAGTATTTTATTTTTAATGTATAACGTAATACTTATTTAATAACTCAAATTTGTATTTTAAGTTGCTAAAATCTGTTTTCTCTTTATAAGTTGATAATGTCTGCCAGCTTGCAATAAATATCGATAGTTTGGGAATCTTCTTTTAAAAAACCGCAAATCGGGTGCAAGTTAACGGTTTTTTTATACGCAGCTTTTACCTTTTCATCTGTAAAATATCGCCAAATTGCGCCAAGGCGGTTGCGTTAATATGTAAGCACCTATTTCCCACGAAACTGCAAATGCTGTAATTTAAAAAGCAAATATTGAATAATTACATTTTTTCTTTTGCAATTTAGGGCTATAATTTAGTCAATCAAATATTTATAGGATGGTACAGTTTAAAATATTAAAAACAATTGCTCAAATTTCAAACAACAAAAGTACCAAGCGCGTTGTTTGACATTTATTTTCTCCGTGAAGTCATTTCTATCACCTAATTTCAAGGGTTTTCGGTCTCTCTTCGAAGTAAACAGATTTTATCTCAAAACAGGATCTCTAAAAAATTCAATATGGTAATTCCTTGTTAAAGCGACAACCGTATAAGCTTTCGGCAACATCAGAAATTTCTGCATTTCAGATTCGATGAAATTTGTCAGTGTTCGAGATTAAGCGTGGCGGCCACTCTCATAAGAAAGTACCCTACATAATCATCAGTTTTTTACGGCTCCATCTCAAAGTTTCGATGTGCAGACGATGATGACCTTATATATTTTTGTCCTTTTTTATATTAGTTCAGTTTAAAAACTAAAATTAATAAACAGCCTTATAATTTAAAAATTTCCATTTCATCGACACAAAAGTAACATAAATTTTGCATATGTACAACTAGATACATTGCTGTATGATTAACCTGTAACAGTTTTGATCTCACACCACTACTTCCTATAAATACAAGAGGAGGGAGAACGCTGCACGATCTTGTAAAACTAAGTAACTCTCTTATAGAAATGAAGATTAGATAGTTACTTGAACCTCAAACAAAATCCTAAAATTTGTTGAAAATATATCAGACGATTTATTACTGAAAAACTTTCAACGTTAAAGATATCAAACGATGTGAATGCCCAAGACCAGAAGTAATGATGACAACCAATTCCCTCCAATAGATAGAAGGGAAGCAGTTGCCATTCAGAATCGGGCAAATAAATGAAGAGGCGTCGATGCGTAATACCATTCTTCAATCATTTCTGGCAGATCGCCAACAAATGAGGATTCCGCCAGACAAATCGAGACGGCAAAGGACCGCGTCTCATTCAGTACGTGCCCTCAATTTGTCAGATCTCGTCAGTTAACAGATGTAAAATTAGGTACGCCATGCACGGATTGGATTATTTTGACAGGTGTTCCAAGTCTCTATTAATGCTAGTCAGAAGACGATGCAGATGGTAGAATGCAAATGTCATAGCACATGTCACCTCAATGTCCTGCTTATAATAGTATTGTCATGATGATAAGTTCAACTAACGCTACATTTAATTGCTGTAAACAAAAATACAGCAAGAAATGGGGGTTTTTATGGGGGTCTTAAATATAGAAATAAGCTGAAATGAAGAAAGACGCGTGTATGAACGAACTACTACACAAATCTAGAAAATTTGTCGAAATCTTTTATGTAGCGAAACAGAAAGTCTGTTTGCAAACAAACCTAACTTGGATCAGCTGTTCATTTGTTAGTTTTAAAAGACCAGCGTTTTTAATCGTGACGTTATTCAACAAAGAAAAAACGTATTTTACTCATTCAAACGATCGCAGCTTGCGTTATCTCAAAGAATTATCTCTTTCTAAGTCTGGTGACGATGTAACATGATGTAAGTAAATTACATCCTGTTTCGAGATGAACCCTTTGTTTGACAATTTATCGTCAAATGTTTTGTTTCTATTTAAGAGCATACAGGTCTTAATAATATAGGACTGAAAGGAAAAAAAAGGATACAATTTAGAAACTACGAACATAAGAGAAAATCCATAAAAATAACCGTGCAACCGACACGTGCAGACGCCAGAAAGTAACCCCCCCCCCCAAAAAAAAAAAAAATATCTACCATAAGCTCGGTTAGAGATTTCTTTACCTAAAGCGCATCTACGGAAGATAAAAGAACGCGCAATACAGAAAGTGTAAAAATATTTTGCCATTCTTTTTGAGATACTCAAATGATATAGAATTTGAAAAAATTGAAGTTCGTAGTCCACCCACCATAAACCACATGTTAAGTGAAAAATGTGTTTAGATTTATTTCCTGCCGTCAAGTATGCGATAGCCATTTGCTAGAGCAAGGTTCTTCCTCCTTCATAAAATCTTTTGTACAACAAATTAGCTGGCTTTAACTCAAAATTACGCTTAACTGCGAGTAAAAAACCAATGCAGAAGAAAAGTACAATGCAAATGGAAGCAAGCAGTATTAAAATTTTTGCAGATTGCTTTTTATTTAGCAAAGTGAAATATGTATGCCCCGGTCAGACAAAGATATATTTGTGCCTGATCAGAGAACATTACTGATGCCTTTTAAACCCAATTAGCACTTTAAAAGTCTCCTTATTAATTTAATTTATCTCTATATATAAAAAAGAAAGTCTGTTTGTTTGTCTTCTAATAACTCATTCACTACTATAACTATCGTCGCCAAACTTTCTACGATTCTTTTCTGGGTCCTGGAAAAGGTCGACGTCAACTTTTTTTTTTTTTAAAAAGGGGGGCAAATTCAGAGATATTAATTAAAAACTGGGAAAAACGATAATTTTCGCCCTCATTTTTCGGAGTGACACCAGTCTCGCAACCTGGAGATGCAAATCTGCTTTATTTCGAAAGTTGTTGCCACTGCTGGCTTTCAAACACTTGAGTTTGTTAATAAGAAATTTCTAAGTTTTACGATGAAATAAAAATAGCATTACCAAACATTAAATACATTATTCCCGATTCCATAAATTCGCGGGAAGCCATTTCCACTATTCCCATCTTCGTACGACTTTAATCAGCTGAAATATTAATTAAAATCGCTGAAAGCGATAATTTTCGTATTCACTTTTCCGAGTGGCAACAATTTCTGGCGTTGGAAATAAAAATGCTTTATTTCGAAAAGTTTTGCTACTGCTCGCTTTCAAATCGTAGAGTTTGTTAATCAGAAATTTGTAAGTTTTACAAAATCTATACATATAAAGAAGAATGTCTGTTTGTGTGTTTGTTTGTTCGCGTTATTGATTTCTGATCAATTATGATCAATTTTTTGCTACATTTAATCGACTAAAATTGAATATAGGAGAAATATTAGATGGATCTTGAGCTTTTACGACTATTTGATTAGAAAGACAAAAATCATTAAAAACTGCGTGAGAGAGAATTAGCTTATTTTTCTATCGAAATTTTTGATGTGAGTTCCATATCGCATCACAGTGAAAAATGTATGACCATGAATCGTATTTTTTGCATCGTTATTAGAGAACGATTACAGCGGTTACAGTTCTCTCTGTTGTTAGATGCATTATTCTCAATCTAACTTAACTGGCATCGTGTACTTCCGGAAGTTTCAAGGAAAAAATAGGAAAACTGAACAAAATACTGTAAGAAAAATATGAACTAAAATATGACATTTTTGTTAATTTTTGACACCTATTTAAACTGACGCTATGCTAAAATGCGTACCAAATTCAAACAGACATCTTAGGCGTAATGGGGAGGGCCGAATTCAGGGAAAGGCAATCCCGTATGTGTTACTTTCATGCCATATTTTTATATCTTCAGTGGCCTTGCATCATAGTTATGTTACATTCTATAATTATGAGACTTAAGTTGATATTTAAAGTCATTGAAATTAATAATAATGCGCACAAAGAGATAGTTCAAAATTTTAAACATGCTAAAGAAATCTTCATATTAGTTTTACTGGAAAGTTTTACCGACCTTGTTTTTGAAAATGGGCTACACGAATCGAATACAGGGAAAACTCTTTCCTAATCTTTACGGGCTGGATGATTACACAGTGAGTTTTACATGCTATAACAATTCAGAATTTTTTAGGTATTATTCAAGTGAAATAGCATTAATGTTCTATATTTTAATGTCTTATGTACACAATGTGAATATGTCTAATGTGTACAGTGTAAAATACCAAAAGATCCTTCGAATAATTTCACTTGTAGCAATATCCCTCAGATATATTCCTACAAAACATAGATATCTATGTTCTCTTCTTACAAAAAGCAAGTATCTAAGTATAGAAGCTCCGCTAGTATTAAAAATGGCAGCATAACTTCTTTCACGGTAAAGAAGTTGAAGTGTCGATTCACATATAAGTAACTACGAAAATTGCAGTATAATGATCTTCAACAAATCCTGACTAAATTCCACAAATTTACATTTTTATTATAAACAAATTTTGATAAATTTTGTAACCTAAGTTGCTTTCGAAACACCAAATATGAACTCCACAATCGCCTTTATTAAACGTAATTATACTTAAAATCTTATATTAGAAAAGGTGAAGGGGAAAAAACTGTGAGTGTCGTGGACACATTCAGCTAAAAAATGTTTACGTTTGGAGTGTGTTAAAAGCTACCATACTTTTATTAATATTTGTTATATAATTTCTATCTATCTATTAGATTGATTTGCTCCAGATATCTTTACCTGTGACAAATGTTACTGCTTGGAATTGTAAAGAAAGGTTTAATGTTTTAGTTGGTTTTTGCTCTTCTGGCAAATTTATTCAGAAAGTTTATTCACGCGGTTGACACACAAAAATACTAACTCAGTATTTGAAAACACAAGAAAATGTAAAACTATTTAATTAAATTATTCTTTGCTTTGAAGCTAAGAATGGTAACGATTCGTAAATCAACTTAAAATCGAATCCGAAGTTTTAAGACTTTTATTTTGGAAACCAGGTAAGATGTTATTTTTATATATTTGAAAATGTGAATTTTGAGATTAAAATAAAATCGATAGGCTATTATAAGCCTTATTATTATAATCCAATTTTATAATTTGCCTTCAGCAAACTGTTTTAATGCTAGTTTTAAGATATTATGAGATGTAATGAGCTTTAAGGCATGCGTTGCTTACTTTAATTATTATTTATTGTTACTTTAGTTATTATTTCCAGTGTTAGTAGTGGCATCAGCTTCTGGGCAAAGTTTCACGCGTTCGCTTGTTCGATTGCCTTAGAGCAACGGGAATTTACTAGTGTATTTATAAACTCCTATAAATATATACAACTATTAAAGGATAGCTCTGGTCATTTTACCAAACTCATCCTTTCAGGAAAGTAATTGAACATTATTATAATGCGACTTATGGTTCAAGAAGATTATTATAGTGGGACTTCGAATCCAGTCTCATATCTTCAGCGCCGGAATTTCCACGTATCACTCAGAACTATAGCGGCTGTTTACTGTAGTTTATTTGTTCTTCACTAAGAGCAAAATCTTTCACAATAACTTAATAATATAGAAAAAGTATAACCAATTCTTCCTGTCGAAACTATTCATAAAGAGAATTTTTAAACACGAAAACTATTTACATCAGCTATTAATCCCTAACTGATATTATTCATACATTATTACTACTCGTATTAGTATCCACTTTCAGCCCTGAGTCAGATGGTTAAGCACATCAAGTCCATGACAAAATGGACAAGCTTCTGTCCCCTTCCCCTCATCTTTAGTGGAAGTTCATTGAGAAGAGGGTGGGGAGAAATGAACAGGTCACGTGCGTGGGGAAAGAATCGAAGGAGGATGGAATCGCTCTTTCGCATCCACAGCATCCCGAGGGGAATTTCGCTTTGCCTCACCCTCTGACTCTTCCAAGCGGGGAATGGAGACTAGCTAGCTAGGAAGAAATTTAGTTTCAACTACGATGGATATATTTAAAGTTTTGAATCTAAAACCCTAACGATGAGACACCAGTACTAGACAGTAAAGGAGAGGACAGATAGAGATATACAAAATCAAAGAAAAAATAACAAAAGAAGTATGCTTATGGATATAAAAGCAATGAAATAGTATATTAGTACATAATTTAACATAAAGAATTATTTTAAGTACCGCTTGCCCTAAAACTATATGGAAGTTAGGGATGACGATTTCTCAATGAATGGAAAACCTAATGACAGTTTGTGGCTTTTATGTTAATGTTTTACTAAAGAAATGTTATTTTAATTTATTTCTTTCCTCTCTGCCTCTTCGCCACGAGGTTCACTCATTCCAGAATTTATGTACATTTGAATGGCAGTGTAAAGGTAGAAATTTATGAATGAGATTGTTAAGAGTTTGGTCTGCATTTCGCCGACTGAAGAAAGGAGTTAGTTGGCGAAGCCAATACTGATCTTGTCGAAGATATTTTAGAATGAGGTTAGATCATGTTTGGTAAATGTGCGTTTGAAATTCTATCGCGGTTTATAGTCTCCAGTGGAATGAGATTTAATGCACTGTTGAATTTACATCCATTCTAAAACGACGTTTTCTGTTGAAACCAGGTCCTTGTTCGCTGTTAAATTTTATTATTGCATTACTATCAGATTTTATTATTATATTATTTTATTGTTAGCTGATAAGATTCATGGCGTATTATATTCTCATAACCAGCTATGAACTTCAAAACTGGGGTTTACCGTAAATCCTTTTCTGTTTGTTGCTCCTCCATACTAAACCATACCAGAAAAGCAAACAAAAAAAAAAAAAAAAAGAAAAAGAAAAGAAAAAGAAGAAGAAGAAGAAGGGCTTCTTTTTGCTTTTATATATTTTGAGCTCTCAAAGTTTGTTTCTCAGAATTTCTGCTTGCTAATAACCTCAATTAATTGAAAACATTTACCATTGACGAAGCACTTTCTTCCGCGGTCATTGATAGAGCCTTTAAAAATTTTCACTTTGCCCTCAAAGAAGACATTCCGCTGTTACAAATAGCATTAATAACCTCGTCGTGCTTCCATTTCATCCTTCTGTCAGTTACAAAATTGAATGGACGTCCAGAAGTTCGATTTGCAAGTCATTTTCTGGTTCATCAATAAAATCCATGGTTCGATTCTTAAAGATTCCATTCCTGACTTTAATTCTTGGGGAATTTATAGTGTATCTTGATAGTCTGGTTCGAGATAAATCGACCAAAATAAAAGAATGTTAAAATTTCGCATCAAGGAACACGAATCTTCTGTCCGAAAAGGCGAAATTATTAAGTTTTCCATAGCTAATCATAGTTGGAGGTTTAATCAAAATTTTGATTTTGGGTCTGCAAAAATTAAGCTTTTTCCATTGGCGAATTGGATTTTATTGAAGCTTTTCACATTCACAAAGATTTAGCTTATTTCTGATTAGATTGCTTTTAATGATTTTAAATCCAATTTATTCCTTTCTAACGATTTTAAAATTCTATTAACTTAATTTTTCAATTTTCGTTACTATTTCTGCCGACTGATGGCGCTATCTTCTCATTAGCTTTAATCTTTTTGATTGTAAATACAACCGTGGATTTCCCTTCGTTGCAGACTTTACTCCTGATGAAAAGGAACCTGTACCTGTTTGCCTTCGAAATCGATAAGGTCTTGACTAAAATCTACGCCAAGCAAATGGTTGTTGCTTTGCTTAATTTGACGTTTCACTCTTGTGTGTTTCTCTTCTCTCTTTAAATTTTATGCTTCTATATTTCAATTTAGTCACTCACAAGAGGTGAAGTAGAATAAACTTGAAGTGTTTTAATTCAGTGCCTCTTTGTTTGATAGTTAAATAATCTGGTGGTGATAATTAACTGCATAGAACAAAGGCAATAACTTATTTTTATGATAATTGACGTCACGGAACCCACAGCAGGTATTACAACAAATTTTCTAATCTCCCTAAACTTCACTATACCAACTATCCGTGTAACTGAAATACCAATTATCCGTGTGACTGAAATACCAATTATCCGCGTTAATGCTTGGGTATGCAAATGGCAAAAGAAAAACATGCATAATCAAAAATTGATCTGAATTTTCTAAGAAAAATAAACGCAGCACTGTATTTTATTTGTAAATTAAACATTTTAGTTAATGTAAAGAAACGAGATTTAAGAGACATACCCATAATCTCTTTAATTTGCTAGATATCATCCATGAAGTTTTTAACGCTTCTGTTGCAGAACTGTTCTCATTTAAATATGTGTGACATTAAATTTTGTTCTTACTCTAGCCTCTGAGTACGTCAGCACCATTATGTATTTAAACATGTAAAACAAGCAAGAAAAACTCACATGAAGAGATGATAAACTAAACCAGCTTTGTAGATTTCTACGTACCGAGAATGATGCTTAGTAAGTCGCATTTTGGCAGCAAAACTGCAATAAAGTTTAACGGAAAGTAAAATAAAACAGATCTAAAATATTTTATATTTTAAATTTGGTTTTTGTTAGATTTTATATTTTGGAATGGAGTCATAGATTTAAAGATTATGATCGTTAAGAGTACATATATAGCAATACTTAAAAACATGAATATAAATTTGTTTTTCGTTTAGCCATCTCAAAATACGAAAACATTTATAACTCGCTAATCTTTTTTACTTGAACAGAAGCTTTCAAAATCCACTCACCGAATGTTTTGTTTATCAGAACATTCGAAAGCTACATATCTACGAAATATGTCTTCGTGTGTGTGTGTGTGTGTATTATGGCAAAGCCTCGAGGGCTATCTGCCTAAGGGGAGGAATGCCTTCGTGGAGGACTTTCTAAGGGGAACTAGCTCGTATACACGTTACACATGGGGAAAACCACGAAAACGCCCATGCAGCCAGCCCGTTCGCGGGATTCGAACCTCGGACCTCGAACCGAACTACCAGTGTTCAGCGACTTTACCGCTCGGCCGCTGGTGGGCACAATATGTCTTCGCAGAGATGTTCTGAAGAAAATTGAACTGACATTTATGCTATTAGTAGATTCTTCAGTTAAACGATGAACAAAATAACCTAAATATTTCCAATCGAAGATTGTACGCTTTACGACTTGATATGTTGAACCCATTCCAATGAAACTTCTCTTGGCGTTAACACAGTTACTCAACTGACAAATCAGATTAAAGGTACTTTGTCTGTTGAATACCGCATAGAAACGTCCGAAACAGACCGCCTCATCTCAAAGATGTGGAACGATTTCAAAGGATTGAAGATGAAAAGTCCTCCCAACGTGAGATCCAGAATTTAGGTTCAAAATCTCTCAGTAATGGAGTAACAATTTATCTGTATAAATTGTTACTCCATGTCTGACTCCATGATGATGTCTTTCTGAACATTACCAAAAACGTTCGCGTAATTGCACAGGCATAACCGAAAGATAAAAACATGATAAAAATCTACTGATTTGAAGATCGCCGGAGACTGTCCGCTGGTTTTCTTGCATGCATTTGATAACAATAATGCTGCCAATATATATGCGTATTGCATGTTCTACCCACAGTTCTAAGCAAAACGAACACCTTGTTAATCTTACGGTTTTGGGTTAACTGATTGGTTAATTAATATAGGAAAGTCTGAAAGAAACTGGCTCATATTGTCATGAAAAAAATCATAAAAATCAACCGGCCTGTTGCGAACTCCACGCAAGCTACTTGTGTTCACTTATCTTACTAGAATGGCATATAGCTTTCTCACAACCTTGCCGCTTATAACGTGGTACACATCATGCATAAGAATATAGTGCTATCGAATGAAAAATTTTAGTTATTCTGTATCTTCTATATACAGCATTCAAAATAAAGTTCTAGACGCATTCCTTTCATTTCAAAATGAATGGTGTCACAGACTGTTCACACGTTAGGACTGTCTCTAGCAAATTGCACTTGTCTTAAAGTGCATCTTGTCAAGCATCTCTGGCATAATGATTGCACTTGACTCAAAGTGCATCTTGTCAAGCATCTTTGGCATAATGAATGCATTTATCTCTGGCATAACCATTGGTATTTGTCCCCCCCCCGCCGCGATTGACACGGTAAATGGCACATGTTACTTTATACAGATTTGTATATCCAGTGGCCGGCGCTAGGCTTTATTTCGCATGTTTGCCATATCAGCTGCCCCCTCCTACATTTAAATTTCCCTGAAATTTTACCACGAATAAATTCTATTGCCAGCGCAGCGGCTTTGGCGGTGGCCTTGCGTATATTCCTTACATTTTATCGCATAGATTGCTAATAACTACTTCGATCTGAGGAACCTAAATGTTCCAGTGCAGGTATCCCTCCCCTGACACGAATTCGCTCTTACACGATAAGAAACTTAAGAAAACCCTCGCATTGCACGGCCACACGGTTTCATGTTAACACGTTTATGAAATGCGTAAAACCTCTTTTAACACATTATGTATGTTTATACTTCGATAACAGTATTTTTATTTTAAACATTTACACAATTAAATTACGTATTATTCCACAGTGTGTGTATGTATTATGCCACCTATTTATATACGTACACAATCAATAAAAAAATAAATTCCGGGAATTCTCTCATCAAAACTCTTTTGAAACTGAGTTGTGCCCATCATTTACATATTATGTATCTTATACTACAAGCGTTCAGTTGATAGATTGCATAAATCACGTAGTTGCGATTTTCGAGAATACTTTTTTTTTAAATATTATGCACATGTTACTAATTTGCTTTGTCGTTTTTAGGATTAATTATTGCGAAATTATGTTTCCTTTAATGTTCATATGTCTCAAAAAATGTCTAGAAGTAAGAATTAACTTTTAAGAGGCAATTTATTTCTTTGGGAGACGAAAATAGAAATTTTGAATCATTTGTTTAAAGCAGAAAAGGCATCTCACGTTGAAAAAAGTTGCAATTAATCATCTCACGTTGCACGTTGCAATTAACTTAAATCAAAAACAGTAAGAACAATTAAAAAATATTTTGTTTTAAAAATTTTTGGAATATATCCCTCTATTTTGTAATAGTTGTTAACCTCGTGTAACACAGTTTCACACAACACGGTATTTTCTAGGAACCTATCTACCATGTTACATGAAGGATACCTGTATTCGAATGATTCTGGAGTTGTCTAGGGATATGCCTTTGCCATTTTAAATCTCAACATGACGGCAGTAACTGGAGACACATGGATTATCAGCTTAACACATGTGGCAGAATCTGAGAAAAAGCAGAAAAGCGTAAAAAGAATGATCCACAAATATGGCAAAATTTCCTCCATGATAATAATGCTACTATGAAAGTAATGCATACTGTAACTGGTTTATACTCGGTTACATATAATTAGTAATTACTAGGCTTAAGTGCATATTTGGATGTCATATTAATAAAAATTAGTTGAGTTGGAACAACTTTGTACACGATCATTTAATTCTACTCAATTCAGTACAGAAATACATCTGATAACATCCCTAAATTTTTGTTAGGCTACTTTTAGCGATAAGACATAAACGATCATTCAAAAATAAAAGGATGCCTTCGGACTTTCTTTTTAACTCTGTATAATACAGCAAAACTTTCCTAACAGTTTTGGTCTTATGTATGCCTTACAGAATGTCACTCTTGGAGTTCAGAGCGTTCAGTATCGTTAACTAATCATATTCTCATAAATATTACTGATCTCTGCAGGTGGTTGTTATGAGAAACTTCACTGTATATATCCAAGACATATCTTGATATATAGAAAGCTAGATGGCGGATACAAGTACATTTTATTTATTAAGATAAATGACTTGTATTCCTATCAAGATAAAATAGCGAATGTATACATAATTCAGCTCAGTTTAAATATTTCGAATGCAGAGCAATAATCGGTGATGCCAACGATAAGTGATAAGCAGAACTTTCTAGAAGAAACGGGCGCGGTTCAATAAATGAAATGTTCAACATCCGTATCGGTCATAGCTTCTCTCTCGGGAGCATCAAAACGTCTCGCAGAAGACACATAGTTTTTTTATTGATTGTTTCCTTTTTTCACTCTGGATGACAAACCATCTTCCATTTTTCATTTTCTTTCATTCATGCGTTATGGTGAAACTAGCCCCATCCATACTCTTTATGATATTACCCGTGAACAGGGATGTCAAACTCATAGGTACACTTGGGCCAAACAAACAAGGTTTAGGCGGGCCGAAAAAAAAAAAAATCAATATTCATAGAAACGTAGATTTATTTCGAATAATACAATAATAAACATATATATTTATATAGAAAAGAACAAGAAAAATTTAATGTTTACGTCCTGATACTTGACATCTCTTCTCTGCTATTATCTTTCCTATTTCGGGAGAAATTTTGTTTACAGTGATAACTTTCAACGCTGACCCAAGGTGAGCATCATTAATACGGTTTCTAATAGGAGACTTATTACCTTTCATGACTGAAAATAACTGCTCGCACCGATAAGTGCTACCAAACATGGAAATAATTTCATATGCGAATTTTCGAGTATTTTCAAACCTGGCTGGTAAATATTTGTAAAATTCAGGCACGCCCACTTCAATGAATTTTGCTTTCAAATTTCATTTGCATTGAATCTTGATCACCTCCATTTGCATATGGCTGGGTACTGAGTCAATACTTAGTGAGAAAAATCGAAGAAAACAGGAAAAAAAAAAAAAAAGTCTTCGAGGGAACTAAAATCATTAAACCTCGTTTCAAATTCAGTTGTTAAATTTGCAATTTTTTCTGCGTATTTTTGATACGAACAAGTATCATCTAAACTTGATTTATTCATGCTGCACGTCGGGAAGTGCGTCAAATCTTCATTTTTAAGTTGTTTTTCCCAAAGAACTAGTTGACATTTGAATGCTTTAATTATGTCAAACATGTTCGTAATGATATGATCTTTTCCTTGTAACGATAAATTTAAATCGGTTAAGTGTTTGGTTATATCAACCAGTTGTTTCTCAAGAAAGATAAATCTTGTATCCATATTGAATCGTAAAACAAACTTACGTCTTGATTTTTCGTTTTTAAAAACTGACATATTTCTTCTTTCAAATCCCAGAATTGTTTGAGAATCTTGGAGCAAGATAACCAACGTACCTCGGTATAGTAAGACAAACCCGAATGTTCACTATCTAACTCACTTAAGAAAGCAGTGAATTGACGCTAATTTAAACCTCGAGATCTTATAAAATTTATAACTTTTTTTATATATGACAAAACATTCTCCATATTTATTACTTTCGAACTTATTTAGAACTTCTTGATGTATAATATAATGCATATGATGAATGTTTGAACCGTGAATTTCACTAAGTTTTTTTCTTAGTAATGTTACGAAGCCCTTGTTTTTCCCGGTCATTGATGGAGCACCATCTGTAGCTACAGAATTTAATTTTGCCACGTGTACCCCAAAAGCCAAAGGTAGCTGAACGCAAGCTACTCACACGCATTTGTAATTTAAGTAGTGTGTGTGTGTCAGCTCGCTGTGAGTAATCTAACAACACTGAATAAATTATCGTTAATTACTTAGCAGTAAACATTTCATTTTTTTCTTCGTCGATATGTTATTTTATTATTATATATTATTATTTGCCGATATATTGGCCGGGCCGCAAAAATATTTGTTGTGGGCCGCGAGTTTGACATCCTTGCCCGTGAATTATAAATTGTTTCGACTGCCTATACACGTCGTATTGCTCAATATCGCATTTGCTCAAGATCGTATATTTTCGCATATTTACCCCCTAGCTTTCTAGCACTAGATTTTGAAAATTTTAAAAATATTCTCATCATCTTCTCCTTCCTCTATTGTACATAGGTTTTCCCTCTGAAATACGATATAATATGATATTTCTGAGGTCGGCGCTTTCATTCACAGAGTTAAATCTTTTTCAAAGATAGCTTTCAGAGGTGTAAATAATATACTCGATAATTTTTAGAATTCACTTGCATTCTAATTTTTGGCATATGTACATTAAAATGTATAAAACTGTCCCAAACATAAAAAATGATTTACTTTCAAAAGCTTGCAGTTGTTTCACGTACGAAAAATTATTTTTGCTAGTCCATCATCCTTTATGCTATTGCGACAGTTGAGGCTTTCCGTTTATATATATTATTTAAAAACTAGAAAATTCTTATTAGAAAAATTAACTAGCTGAAAAGAAAATACTGGAAATATTTAATATTAGAAATTTAATATTTTGCCGCTTAACAGAATGTATTCCTTGTTAAATACACCTTTCTGTGTGAATATCCAGTGTTTTGTTGTATCGTTTTGTTGTTTCCTTCCCCCAGAAAAGAAATCATATTCCCCTTATAGTTCATTACCAATTCAGAAATTCAAAACTACGCAAATGGCATGTCACCATGCTATGAAATGACGTGTATACATATAGAATAGTTAATTTCTATATGCATAAATATAAAGAATAATTAATTTTTTTCTTAAGAGGTGTACATGATTACGCAAATAATGAGACTAATCACTACAGTCTGTTAAATAAACACTTGAAGGCGATTTTCTCCCTAGTTTTCTTCGTAAACATGGTAACGACAGCTGCGGAAGAAAGTCGAATCCCCTAGGCAATAACTGTTCTAACGTACGCAAATAATTGTTCTTCCTTTCCATGCAGCGTGCTTTTCGTTAAAAGCGCACAAGCGAGCGTTCACTTGAACTACCCTCTGAAATAAGTTGTAGAAAATACATGCTGCCCGGTGATAATGACAAGCGTAACGACTGTAAATAAGGGAGAGTCCTAAAAATCTAGAAGTGCCTATTTTAAAGTAACAGATTATAGTGTAAAAATAATATTCCAAAAAATACTTGACACCATGCCGGCTTGTTCATATGAACAGAAGCTTTCTAATTATTGATTTAATTATTTAATTACATAGATAATTCTATGCATGATAATTAACAGCAATAATTACGAATCAAAACGATGGACCTTGGGAGCTCAATGAAAAGAATGATCCCATAAATGGATTTTTCTTAACTTATCATAAATTGCCTGCATTTAGTTTCCATAAGCTTTTCTTTTGATGTTTATATAACAAGCCGCAATTGAAGCTAAATTACTAGAAATTAAAACACGGTATCTAAAACGAACTTGCGGTCGAAGCTTGCACCTTTACTGTCTGCCACGCTCATTTCGCCACCGTTATTCCCGAGCCTCTTTGCGTTCGTCACCCGACATCCCTGTTCTCTCTTTCAAAAAGCCAGTTGCTCATGATGCCGGAGCTCATTCGTTTTGTAATCAATTGATACTTTGTTCCTATGGAAACCGAATCGCTCCGATAAATGGGGGAATGAGGGGAAAGAAAAGAACAATGCTGCTGTTTATTGATCGCAGAGAGGTAGATTTTAATAGACTTTTTCCCCCCTCTAAGAAGTATAATGAAAGTATACCTAAGCGCAGTTATAAATGTCTTTCAGAAACAGAGAAATAAATATTTAACAAAAATGATCCGTTTGGAAAATGACCTTTTACGGCATTAAATAAAATTAGAAAAGTAATGTTCTATTTTTTTATATGAGCTGCAATTTTTTAGTTCTAAATTCCTTTTAAGGGCATGAAATAAAGGTAAAAAAATAATGCTATATTTTTTACATGCGCTACATCCCTTTTTTTTTTTGTTCAGGTTCAGCAGAAAAGCGCATGATTTCAAATGCGATAACTAATACGTATAATATTTTGCTTATGCAGCATATCTACTGACAAACATCAGATTCTTACATGAAATTTAATGAATTACAATACAAAGCGCATAATTACAATACAACAAGTATAATGTTTACATACGCACATAAAATATTTATGTGGAGTGAAATTTATTCATGCGTCATCAGAATATACAGTTTTAGATCAATTTTAATAAATAAACAATAGTTTTATCACAATTTTAAAATAAAGAGCACTATTAAATTTTTAGCATTAGAATTCATTAGAATTATTTTAAATATATAATAGAATATTCATTATTATTTTAAACGATTTAATAAAAACCTAAAAAATATTCTGTTACCAATAAAATTTTACAAACACAAAACTGCATTACAAACCCAGCAAAATAAAAATATAATAGTAGACACAAAATGACCGATTGTCACAGTTAAAAGCTTCAAAGAGAATTCAGATTTTATTTGTTTCTGTCTATAAACAAAATATATTTACTTCAGATTTAGCACACGCAGCTTTTATGAGTACAGTAAGAGAAGGAAATCTTTGCACGTATATGTGCGTGAAATGTTCATAAAGTTCTTATCATCGTAATTTATTGCATTTTATTGCATCACGGACCATTAAGATGTTGAAGATGTAAAACAAATGATGAAGACGATGGGTATTAACACGGCGGAAACGAAGATTTTCTTTGGCGTGCATGATGGGTAGAAGGAATATTCACCAATGTCTCATCATTGCCATAAATAAGTTAGAAGATTGTACAACTAAATGGTCTTTAGGAGACACTGAACATTCATGGTGCGCTTCTTCCGGTAACACTACCCTTCTTTAAGGGGATGCCGAAACATTTACCAGCAGGTTAACGCCAGGCCGCATTACATGCGTCTCTTTGCCATCTGTACCTAGACGCAAAGAGACGCGTACCACCGCCGACGGAGGTTCTACATCTTATTGAGCATACTGTATAGTTGCTCTTTTTATTCGAGTATCGTTACTGTGATTTGCGGTGTGCCTCTTTTTGCCGATTTTCCATCACTCTCTGCGCATGCGTTCATGATACTGTATTTTCAATGTCACGTAGTGTATTTATTATTTTCGTAGATTATATTCTAAGATTTCTAATTTGAGATAAATATCTGCAACATTTTGAGAATCGGATCAGACTTAATAATTGCGATACGACATTGACATTACTTCTTCTTAATATTGTAATACAAACATGATAAATGACTGCAAAATAATATGACAGAAATGAATATAAAATAATACAAATACAAATAAACGAATGTAAAACAATAAACACTTTCAAAGTGGACATCATTCTTTTACTTTCCTAATGTCAGAGACACGTGAGCGTGTTTTGCTTAATGAAGCGTAAATGTGAACACCACACCCATAATGACATTCTTCTCCGTTGTCAATGTGTAAAGAATACTTAGATTTTGAACTCTAATTCAGAATTTATGAATTGGCAACAGCTTGTTATGTTTCTTCCTTCGATCATGGAGATTGTGCAGTAGCGTAATGATTCTGTTTTTGGCATAATCAATATTTTGCTATGTTTACTAAGCACTCTTATTTATCATACACAAATTAGATAATTTTAAAACCTTCTGTTTTAACATTTATAAATTTTTGTTTCGCGTACTAAGTATTCTTCTTCGAATCTAATATTTTTAAACCTTCTGTTTTAACACCCTGTTTCGTTTCAATAGCTAACCTAATATTCATTTTGGGAATAGAATATTTCTCGGTATTTGAGTTTAAAATAAACCACGCTTTGCCATAATTAAAAGAAATATAACAATATTTAAGATTTAAAACAACATTTTTACATTACAAAGTATTTTCTATTAACAATGCTTCAGATTACTGAAAAATTATTAACACATAAATATTTAACACATAATTTTTCATTCTTTTTCAATAAATTAAGCAATACATATCACTTGAAAAAAACTAACTTTCAATTAAATTTTCAAGTGAGAAGGGCATTTACTCACAAATAATTTCGGTATTTTTCTACTAACAGTCTGCAAGTGAAAAATGGCAGAAGTAATGTCGAATATTTTCGGCGAGTCCGGAAATAGCTTACTGGATTCCCGGAAATACCGCTGAACCCTCGAACCCTTATTACACAACAGCAGACGAACCTCAGCCTATGGAAGCTCGTAAAATAACATGAATCATAAATATATTTTATACAGGCCATAAAATTAAAAATACAGCACAAATTTCATTACAACAAACATTATGCTTAAAACATAACTCATGCAATGACATTCAATGGATACTTTAATATACACCTAATGTGATCATCTTTATCCATGAGTATTTTGTTAACATTAACCGAATGATAACATTAAGGGATGAGTAAATTTCCTTATAAGAAGAAAATTTTCTAAAAATATGATGCAAGAAAATTGATTGCATTGAAAGAAGGTATTCAATAATACATAGGTACGCTAAATTTTGAAATTTCAAAGTCATCCGAGGGAAATATCCCAAAAGAAAAGCTGTCATTGAACCAACAGCATTGATTTTTCCATCTTCTTACCTAGTAATTCAATA
The DNA here is from genome assembly GCF_044657685.1 of Stegodyphus dumicola. Lineage (NCBI taxonomy): Eukaryota > Metazoa > Arthropoda > Arachnida > Araneae > Eresidae > Stegodyphus > Stegodyphus dumicola. The sequence continues at coordinate 119,560,298 of NC_140777.1, read as the reverse complement.
ATTTACGACGGAAGCCAAGAATCAGGTTAACTACTTTTGAACGACGCAATTTAAAAATTAAGTTAGGCAGTTTTATGCCAAATATTTAAAAACAATTACGTCAATACATTCAGAGTAGCTATCACATTGATTAAAATCGATTTTTTTAATTAAAACCTGTGATTTTATTTCTGAAAAATTGTTGGTGTTTGCAAAATTAAAAATAAAAATGATACAGAAAATAATGAACCGTAAACTTAATAAATCATTTTTCAAAACTTTTGGTCATATTCTTAGTTTAACTGCTATCTTAAGTTCTTTATGTGCAATTATTTGTATTATGATTAGGTTGTATGCTGTATATTATAGAGAAAAGTGTAAGGGCTCGATGAAGAAAACCATTCTTTTAAAAGGGGACGAATGCAAGAAAAAGTCTGGTAATCCTTGATTTAAATAATCACTCAGAAAGCAAGAATCTTTGAAACACAAAACAAAAAGAAACGCAGAATGAAAGGGCAGTTGTTAAAAACACGTTTATGATATAAGAAAGTTAAAAAAAAATTTAAATGCAGTTAATAAAGCGATTTCTTTGGTTTTTCAAGTTATTTTTTTTTTAATTTAGAGATTAAGGTAATTTAGAGAAATCTATCAAACAAACAAACCTGAAATCTTAGCTTATAAACATTAAACGTATTGATGAGCAGTTTCTAAAAATAAAATATATGCACTGTACAATAAATTTTACTAGGAACAAAATGTCAAATTATTTATACTGAAAGTTTGCATGTATTTCGCTGTCGAAATATATCATTCCGCTTCAAAACATACCTCCTAATATTATTTTGCCCTTTTAAGGTTTAACATTAATACATTATTTATTGTTTATTACCATGTAATGATTTTATAAACGTTTGTTGCATTAATATTTTAAATAAAATTTCGCATTAAAAAATCTGAAACCTTTCAGATTTTATATTATGCCCAAAGCAGCGTTTTCTAATGTTTTGTATGTTACCTTTATTTATTAAATATCATGTTCTTCCCACTTAAATTATATAAAATTCAATTCAACAACAATATCATGAACTATTTCAAAACAGCATATCCTTCAGAATTTCCGATAGCCAGTCTCTCGCGCTGGAGATAAAAATGCTTTTCCGTACAGTGTTGCCATGCTCGCTCTGAAATCCTTGAGTTTGTTACTCATAAATTCGTTAAAATTTTACAAAATATAAAACCGATAATAAAACAAGTTCGAAATTCAAAATTCGGACTTGCAAGTGCCCATATTCCGCTGGACGACTGCGTTATTCAAAATTTGATGGCTCTAGATACCGTTGTTTTTCCTCAATGGGAGAAACACATATACATTCATGCAGATTCCTCATTATTTAATTTCTTTAGATATAATACAGGGCGATCATATTTGGTGGCAAAATACCGTTTTGAGACTAGGAGCCCTTTTGGGCTACCCCCCTTTTGGACTAAAAAAAATATTTGCTATTGTTTATATCGAACTGAACATCTTACCTATACACTATTGTCTACATAACTTTATAATATTATTTAATAATGGCTGCAATATAAACCATCAAACATGCAGATTTAGCTGACACTGTCAATGGAATTCCTGGTATTTGCTGAAAAATAATTTTAAAGGTTTGATCTATAGATAAAAGAAAAGTGTCTTTCAAAACAATTTTACACCTTTAAAAAAGAGAAAAAGCGGTCGTAATTATTTAAGTTTTCCCTAATTAAATGGAAAATTTAAATACCGTAAATAAACTGCAAATAAGGTTTTTAACTGCCCATTTAATACATGAACAATGTAAGGCAAATTTGATAATTAATTATGCATTATTGTAATGTAATAAAATAACAAAGAAAATTAAAAACGTTGAAGAAAAGCAGATTCTGCATACAAAACGATACAATTATATACTTTTACCACAACAAAACTTATTTCTCCGATCTAACTAAGAGCAACGTATGAAAGATATATCAATTCAAATTCGAAGCACGTTTGGAATTAGCTACGGATACAACTACAGATACATCGCAACTGTTCCTAAATAAAAAGTTGGATGTGATCCTACTATTCTTAATTAAGCTTTGAAAAAATATTTATCGTCAGATTCCACTCTCAGCCCACAAGATAAGCAGGAATTATACACATCGCTATGTGAAAAAATATCATAAATTACACGAAAACAAACTAAAGCATGACTTCCTCATACAGCCCACTCTAACAAGAAAGTACGAAAGATAAGTTGTATTTTGAGGGAAGAGATGCCATACGTGAAACAAAAGGAACAACAATGGCTTTTACCATTTCGATATGAAGTTTCAGGAATCCCACAGCTAAATTTTTAAAGTTAAATTTAAAAAGACATTTTAAATAGTTGTAATTAAAGAGAACAGGAAAAAAAGCATCAGGGCAGAAGATGTTTTACTTTTTGTTTAAAAAATCTGTTAGCAACTGAAAAAATGTAAGCTTTTATTTACCTTTATTTTTTTCTAAAAATGATTAATTTTTACTTCCTTGCACGAAGTAAAGGAAGTATTATAATCGCAAAAAATTTCGAATATCATATATATTTTGACCATCCCCGAGTCCATTAGGACGATTTTTTTGGGTGACGTCTGTACGTACGAGCAGAGAAAAGAACTCTTTTTTTTTCCAAAACGGATTGCAATATGGATTCAAACGGGATTGCTTCGTGAAGTCTGTACATATGTTTGTACGTACGTATGTATACATGTATATATCTCACATAACTCAAAAACGAGCAGCTGTAGAACGCTGAAATTGTGTACTGACTGTTATAATACATAGTTGCGCATGTGTCCTCTTACTCGGTTTAAAACTCCTTCCTCGGTCTTTATTTTCTCAGTCGTTGCTCCTAGTCATATACTTCCAATTACAAAAGTGTTTTAAATGACGAAAGACGGCTAGTAGATATCTTATTTCATTCTGTAATTTAAATTTTTTCATCTATAACTAAACAAACGTTAAATTCCTCACAGTTTATGTTAGTTGAAGATATTTTTAATTCTTCATCTTCCTTTATTTCATCATTTACTAAAAGACTGGCATGCTCAGTTCCTTATTTTCTTTTCTGACCGATGGTTCGAAGACTTGTAAGTTCCTTTAATCGAAATCAAGATTCTTGGTGTTTTTCTTGGTCTCTGTCATTTGGTAATTTCTGTCCTCTATTTTGACCTTAACAGTATTCGCAATTTCTGAGAAAATGACAACAACTGTAGAGTTTTAGAAGCAATGTATAGAGAAGTGTAAAAAATGAAAACTTGCACCCTTTATATAGCAGAATATTTTTATGATTACTGATTCAGGTATTGCACATATGCCGTTCCAATGTATTTTTGCAAAGTTTCCTGATGTTTCATTAACAGACTTACTGTGCCTTTGGTCTTTGGAAAAGACCTTTTTCGTAGAGCAAATCCACCACGACTGATGTATTCTGGAAAGTAGTAGACAAGGAATGGAAATCAATACCCCTGGATATTTTAAGAAAAGCTTTTTTGTTATGGAAATCACGATGCAGACTTACAGTCCAGAAAAAAAGGCTATCAGATCGAACATTTAAAAAAATACTCTTTACATTTTAAACATTAATTAAACTGCCCATCGTTCTAAAAATGTGCAAACACGCTCTGTAATAATTAATTATATTTAAATTTGTGAACTTTTTTCCACACATCATTGTTTTAATTACAAATTTACAGAAACGTTTTTGGATGATTCGCGCATTAAATAACACGGATTATCTGGAGTTCAGTATAAATAAAACTACAATAGTTTTTTTCGGGGGGAGGGAAGAAGCATAATGATATTTGAATATATTTTGTCTTCAAGATATCAGTTATTTTATCAAGTTAAACATTAAAAGAAAGTTTTGCAATAATTCGTAACATTTTCAATTAACTATATTCGAATTTGGATCATATTTAGAAAACGAATTAAGAGGAAAAAAATTCTCAAAGAATTCTTCCTTCCTCATTTATTTAAAGAAAAGAGAAAGGAAAAAAGTTCGGAGTGGGAGGCCAAGATGGCAAAGATGTGATAGGGTTATAAAAAGATTTCAGATAAAAATAACAACTAAAATAAGCAATAAAATTCAAAAGTAAAAAAAAAAAAAAAAAAAAAAAAAAGAATGTGTGCACGTGCTGGAATGCCGAATCATGCGAGGGCAGCTTAGAAAGGCAAGCAGCTATAATTTGTCGACAAAAAGAGCCGTGTCGTGTTCTACAGAACATAAATTGCGCTTTTTTCTCTGCCCCTTAAACCTGACAAAATTTATGTGCTACGCAAATAATAATAAAAATAAATAAATAATGCACAAATCGACTGAATTTAATATTATTCATTTACTTTATGTTTCTTAATTTTATTTTAAAATTTTAATTATAGTTTTCAGTTTATGGTAATTTTTCCCACGCTCCGTTAATGCTGCATCACAGTTAATTTCCCTCAACAAATGAAAATATGTATTCTCCGAGCATTTTCTTTCAGTTATTAATGGTGTTTACATGTTTTATGCACGATTTCGAGGCCCTGTAAATAATGTTTAAAATGTAAAGAGTATTTTTTAAATGTTCGATTAGTCTGCTTCGTGATTGCCATGATAGAAGGTGATCATGATTTTCTTTAAAATTTCCAGAGGTACTGACTTCCATTCCTCTTCCACTACTTTCCAGAGTCCATATTCATGGCGGTAGGTTTGAGTTTACAAAAAGCTCCTTTCAAGAAACCAAAGGCAGAACAATTCATAGATGAAACGTCAGGAGATTTCGTAGGGATATATTGAAAAGTTATATTTGTAATACCTGTATCAGTCTTCATTTTTTCGAGGAATGCAATGGTACTTTTCGAAGTATGGCTTATGGCTTTGTCTTCAAGTTCCGTTGAGACAACAAAATGGAATTTCTTCAGCAAATATCGTACATAAAACATTTTCTTGAGAGTAGTTGAGTTGATTTAAAATTATTTTCTCACTCTTCTTGTTTTTAGTTTCCCACTGTAAGAGAATCCAATGACAAATATGAATCCTTTACTGAAACTTTCTTTACATTGACGGAGCCAGGCTGGTACATTTTTTCACTTCGTTTTCGATAATAAATAGACATTCTTTTGTTGCAGACATTTAGGTAAACTCATGCTGCATCAACTGGTCCAAAGGTATTTCCATTTATCTCCTGTTAAATTGTTTTCATACAGGGTTCCATAAACTGTTCTGCGTTCAGCCTTATGCCTCGATAAAAGCTGGTGAAAAGTATGATTTTTTTTAATCTTGGTTTATTATTTTATTTATTGTTTCTACACATGTATTTAAAGACTCTGAAGTTCATATATGGGGCAGCAGATTTTTTCTTGTTAGATACAGTACATTAGAAACACGTCGTTCGGGTATCAGTTTGGAGTCTATCTATTTAGAGTTTGGATATTCGTTTGGAGTATACCTTTTTCGAGTATCCGTTTGGAGTCTTCTTTCCGTTCAGAAGTAATGATTGACGAATTTTCCCTTTCCGATTAATAATTTTGGTTATTTTACAGTTCGAAATTTTACTACCAAGCATTTCACAACGTTTTTGATTTATGGAATAGGAATATTTCTCTTTGCAAAGCAATAAAGCTTATCCTTCATTCCACAACTTATTTACGCGCGACATTTTGAAAGAAGGATAAATTGAAAAGCAGCAGACGATATTTCTCATTCCACATAATATAAGGCTGTTGTCAGAAATTTTTATTCCATTTACAAATGTTTTCTTTTAATTCTTTATCGAAACGCTCTAAAAATGCATAAACACTGTATTTCAGCGAATGTGAATTATAATTTATTTTTGACATAAATGATTCATGAAAACTAGATATTCCAAAAGTTATTTAATTAAAAACAAAAGAGATTGGTATAACCACCCACAAAGATCCAAAAATAAACTACAAAAAGCAAAAATGCTTGAGAAATTCAATTGTTATTTTCTTTTGGAAGACATCCTGTGTGCTTTTGCATAATCAATTACCTCAGTATTTCTGTTTGCATTAGCTAAGAACCACTTATAATTTCTGACATAACAACACGAGGATTAATTTTAATAAATTCAAAATGGTGTTATTTGCTGCGGTTACAGATTTTTTTTTTTTTTTTTTTTTTTCCGTGTGTGATATTTTAGTGTTTTCAACATTTTTTATTCTAAAATATACTAAATTTAAACCATTTTAATAATTTTAATGCGAAGCGAATATCAAAATCACTTAGGATATTTACAGTATTGAAGAATTTCAAAAATGCATTGTTAGGTTACATATTCAAATTAAAATTACGTTAGAGAGAATTATCTAGTATTATTTTGGATACTTTTTTATGTATGGTTATTTTACAGTTAATTTAATCCAAGAACATTTTTGAAAAAAGAAATCATATCTCATAAAGAATTAAAATTGATTATCATTAACCAGCAATGTACAAGTTCGGTACTTACGTATTAACGCGACAGCCTTAGCACAATATGGCGGTCAACGAATGAAAAGATAAAAATTATTTATCCAGGGCAATTAGCGAATTTAGTGACTTTTTGTTTTAATTCTCAAACTATCAATACTTATCGCAAGTACGCAAACATTATCAATGTATCAAAAGAAATAATATTTTAAAATACGAATTTTAATTATTAAATATGGATTATCTGATATAATAAAAAATAGAACACTTAGATTTTTCGCGAAATCCTTCTCTAATTTTTAGTGGTGTTGTTCTCCGCATATATACAGTGATTTGTTTTGGCTTAAAAAAGTCAAAGAATTATTGCACTAACTAGAGCACCCGCTATCTTTCAAACTCATCTCAGCTTGTTCCCTTAAAGATTTTGCAATAAAATGTTACATTCCTGCAGAACCTTTACCGCAGATTCTTTCACTGCTGGCAAATTCCTCAAGCGTATATTTAAAATTAAGTTGAAGGCAAAAAGCACCACGATTTGTCTATAAAAACCGTGGGAATTTGGAATACAGTAAAAAGATCGTATTTGAGAATGGCGATGTTGTTTGACTGAAATGCTGTTATGAACATAGTTGCCTGTTGGCGTATTCTGAAAATTTGGTGACTTCTACTAAGGTGGTTGCGAGAGTACGTAAGTGCCAAAGTTTTCTCACCGTTGGGAGGAAAGTTGGGAGAAGAGACGAAAGAGAAAATTATTTCATAAACTATTAGAACAGTTCACTAAAGAAATTTAGGTTTAGGTTATTTAATTACGGCAAAGCTTCGAAGGCTATCTGCCTAAGGGAAGGGATGCCTTCGTGGAGGACTGTTCGTGGAGGACTGTTTGTTTTAAAAAATCAACTTCAAAAAGAATTATATGTTGTTAAAGGCCTTATTTATTGTTATTCAGCATTATTCTGAACTATAATTCAGTCAGATGTTACGGTTCATAATGCTGCATTTCCACATATGTACAAAATAACTGAAGAGAGGAGTAAAAGACACGGAGAGAATCCGAGATGGTACGACAATTTTAAAATAATTATTCTTGAACAGTTAAACTACTGAGAATTTGTTTTCAGACATTAAAAAAAATTATAAAGAAGTCGCTTTATTTGAAGAATCATACAAGCAATTTGCCATTTATTGTAAAAACATTTAACAAAAATGGGCGAAGCAAGTGTTTAAAAAAATAAGGTTATTAAGTAACATACACAGCCCGTATTTCGTTGTGTGAAGTATTCGAATAAATAATATGATGAACAGAAGTTTAAAGGGCTGATTTTAATTGGTTCCAACCAGTTTTTTTTTAATTTTTTTTATTTTTTTAAAATTTATTACGAGCTCAGCCGTAAGGTACTTACGGCACATTCTCCTAGAGGAGTTTTTAATGGAAACTGGGTCCTAACCACACATAGGTAAAACCACGAAAACGCCCCTGCAACCAGTCTGTTCGGCGGGACTCGAGCCCCGGACCGAACTACCAGTGTTCGGCGGCTTTTACTGCTCAGCCGCTGGTGGGCCGCCAGTATCGCTCAGCAGGTACAGTCTGTATGTCAATTTGCTTGGATTCATGTTCTGTCATATCTTGACAGGGCAGATCCGTGCGAGATCAGTCGACCCCAAACCATACCGTGTAAATAAGTGGTGTGGAAAACGATTACGAGACCGTCAAACACCTTTTCGAAGGAATTCTCAACCAAAATTTGAGAACACCGTTTCTCGAAGAAATTGTAAGTCAAAAACTGAGAAAGTATTTTGGGCGCACTGGCAGAATACACAGAGATTCATGAACAACGCCTTCTGCATTTTTTCCTATCCATAATTCTTCGTAGTCTTGTGGAAGGGCGGATAAATGAAACCATGATAGATAAGACGACAATCTCTACCTCGCAGTTACTATTATGAAGACTACGCTGAAGCTTTCTGTAAGAAACTTCTCCAGCGTTTTCATATAATTCTTCCAGTATTATTTAGGTTAGGTTAATCATACGTGAGAAAACGAGAAAGATTTTACGAGGAAAAATATTCATATTGAGTGAAAACCGAAAATATATCTATGCTTCAGTCCATTTTGTTGCCGAAATAGAGCCCAGGTCAAAACGACTAGTTAGTGTTCAGTGGCTTTAGACAGTTGGAAACTGATAATCCAGAACTTTAAAATGTATTGTTGATACAATTTAACTATTTTGGCAAGTTTATCGATTACTAACCTTAATAAATACTCACACTGCCAAAATTACAATTAAAATAAAAAAATATTATCAACACTATGTGTCAGTGGCTACGAAATTTATTAACTGAAATCTCCTATAATCGAAAAAGGTACAATGCAAATCGCAGAAACTAAAAGAGAGTATGTGCATATGACTTTCTATTGCAGCGAGCAAAATACTTGATTCTCAAAAGAAATTATAATAAAAATTAACCTCACAAGCTCTTTGTAATTGACTTCAAGATTCAAAGAAGCGAAAACATAACGAGAAAGGAAATACTGATCTTTTTGGAAGCTCATGTAAAATATTTCTGAATGTTGATAATGAACTTGCAGCACCAAATGTAAAAATCACCATGGATGATAAAATCAAGTGCTCGACTTTGCCATAAAATAACTACCTACCTTACCAGCTCAGTGAAGCAAGGCATCATTATGGTTTCCAAGATGATTTACAAGCGACAGTGGTTTGATGGGATATCGGTAGTGTTTGAAGATAATAACACGAATGGAGATAATGATATCTGGGAAGAAAACCCCTGAAAATACCAGATTACACAATAACAAGCTTGTTACTTTCATTGCTTCCATTGCAAGAAGAATATTGAAAAGAAAACATTACTGGACGGGCTTTGGATAAAATTTCTTACAAAGGTATACAGACGGAGTTGCTTTGGGTGCTATTCAGGCACTTATCAAACTGTGTCTTGAAGGTTAATGTGAAAAAAAAAAAAAAAAAAAAAAGACTGAAGACGGTATTCCTAATTAATTTCTATACATGAAGGTTCTAAATTTCAACACTTCAGTAAGAATAGTTTTGCTGTAGATGCTTGAATAGTTCTTGCCTTGAAAGAAAGGTCTGACAGTGAACTGTATTATTTATAACAATGTTCTATTCTACTAATGTTCTATTAAATATTCTAATGTAGACACCACATGACTTCCTTATATGGCCTATTAAATTATACACATTTTTTGCAGCACTTTATTTAACATCATTTCGGACTTATTTCTCCGAATTATTCTAACTCAATTAACCGATCCTTCAAGCAACGAGAAAATATGATCCAAAATTGCAGATTTTGAAACCAAATATCCCGGTCGATTTTTTTCGTACGGCAGTCAAGCTTCTAATTTTATTTTTTCGTAACGAATATAAAACTTTCCCAAATATAAGTACAGGAACTGGGAGGCCTCATTAAAAGTTAGATTTCGGTATTAGTCCAAAATATTTTTTTTTAATTTGATGTTGATAAAATATGAATATTTTCGTCATTTAAAACACTTCTGTAACTAGAAGTATATGATTACGACCAATGATTGCGAAAATAAATTCTGGGTAAGGATTTTTAAGCCCGACAAGGGTAGAGGTGCGGAACTGGATATTGTAGCAATCCTACGTATAAAATCTCAACGTTCTACGGCTAATCGTTACGTGAAAATACATACATACATCACGAAGTAGTACGTCCGTCAAAAATACAGACGTCACGAGAAAAATTCATCTTAAATCGATTTTACATTTTTTTTAAAGGGGGGGGGGAGGTTTTTATTCTGTCCTGACGTAAGGACGTCACGCCAAAAAAAAAAAAAAAAAAAAAAAAATTCGTCCAAATAGATATTTCCGTTAAATGATGATACTGAAAATTTTTCGCAAGCAAATTTTAAGCTTTATTATGGATGATACTGATACAGTTATCAATTATTATGGAATTTTCAACAAATCAGGAATGTTAGTCATACATTATGAACATCTAAAAAATTGAAAAAAAGATAGCAATTAAATAACAGCAATAAAAATAAATTTATAAAAATACAAATTTGAATGATTAAATTTAAACCAAATGCAACTAATTCTTTTCATCGGTGTACTTTTTTTTTATTTACAATTATTTTCTTTCAATTTTCGGGTAAGAAAATTTACATTATTTATGATCAACAGAGGGCACGTAAAATGTCATTGATATTCTAATAGTAATATGAATACATTGGATCAGATAAAAATAATGAGGAAAATAGGTTAAACATGCTGTACAGTTTTAGTGACACTGAAATCACAGAAAAAGCTGCCAATCCAGATAAAATGATACCACTTGAAAAAGGATTCTGTGAAAGAAAAACTTAAAAGAAGTAGTAATGCAAGCAAATTCAGGTCAGGGTTCTGATGCAGGTTCTAATCTTTCTTTCAACTTTCCATTTCTTAAGCAGATTTTTTTTTATTCTTTACCTCAAACAAGCGTTGAATTTCATATTTTGAAGTTGCAAAGTTGTATTTTAAGAAAAGATGTATTTAAAATTTGGCGCCCAGGCAAAAGGAATGAAAAAACTACGGCCTTCAGCTGTTCTATCGTTTAGTTTTCCGCAATCATATAAATCATTCGCTTGTAAAGGCCCAAGATACAACACAGCACAGAATAAAATGCAATACATTGTTACGGTCCTTCAGACTAGCCGTATAGTAGAACAAAAATTGGCATGAGTGCACCATCATACGTACACTGCGGGGGGGGGGGGAGGACAGTTCTATATCTTCCGTTCTACTGAGTCGATTGACGAAATTCAACTTGTGTTTTTCATGTCTCGAAAGCGCGACTTAGGATATGTATTATATTTATATATAGCATTGTTTTAATATAAGTATTTTGACACAAAATCGGACTTTTTTCTGAAATGACATGCCAATTTGTTTTCCATATTTCGATTCTATGACTCAAATTATGCCAAACTGCCAAGTTTTGAAAAAATCGCAGGAGTAGTTTTCAAAAAATTAACTCTCAAAATTTTAGCTCCTCAGTGTTAATTGAATCTGTTATATATTTATTAGTATTTCTATTTTTATTAAACTGAATTCATTCTTCCAGAATTCGAAATTTAAGCCTAATCCAAATATAATTCGCACATTTTTAATAATTTATTACTAAAATTTGTATTTTTAAATACTTTTTATAAATTTTTCGAAATAAAATTTTAAATTATAATCTATAAAATTTTTACCATCATCTTAAAGTACATGTATTTCTAAGCATACCTGCAAAAGTTTTTTTATTCAAAATTTCCGAAGATATACGTGAATTTATATATTGGCTCGTTTTCAAATTTGGCATATTTGTTGAAAGCTCTAATTTGGCATATTTCTTGAAAGCGATAATAGCATCAAATGTGGGTTAGGCACTTTGTTAAAATTAATTGAAAGTAAAAACGATGTGACTTTTTTTCCGCTCATGCACGATGTAAAAAGCTAGGAACGCTGCGACTTTTTCCCCGCTTCTGCACAATGGAAGGGAAAGGAAAATAGATTGCCATATATTAAGAAGTTCTTGGGGAACTTAAAAAATTGCGCCAAGATAAATTTTTGAATTTCTTCGTAAATCTCGCATAAAATTTTACAAAATTTAATATTGAGGCATAATTTGAGTCGTAGAATCGAAGTATGGAAAAAAATTGGTATGTTATTTCAGAAAAAGTCCCATTTTGTGTCAAAATATCTACGTTAGAACAATGGTATATATAAATCTAATATATATCCTAAGTCGCGCTTTCGAGACATGAAAATGCAACATGAATTTCGTCAATCGGCCCAGTAGAGAACAGGAGATACAGAACTGACGCATTTCTTTTTTTGTTTGCGCAGTCTGCATCAAATTTCAGAAGTATATAGTCCCTTGACGACAAAATGTAACAAATCTTACTGACACCATGTCTGTCTGCAGTGGCCTATTACAGGCCCTCACGTCACATTTTACGCCCTGTTCTGATAGTTATGAAGAATTGAAAAATAGCATACATTTCACCTGAAAATATGTTTTCATTCTTAATCACTCCTGCGAATTTCGTGATAAAACTTTGGGAAGTAGAACAGAATCTTCCATAGAAGTTTGGTAACTTTCCTTGTTATAGTCCATTAATAATGGCTGTTGCTTCATGGCTCTCTCTTTCTCTATTTCTGTTGATCGTTAAGCGTGTCGCCATCACCGAATTACATTTATTTTCCTGTAATGTTTAAGTCAGTCTTTACTCTCGCGCTTTTCATGAAACGAAACATGGTAAACAAAAACGAGTGGAGAAAAATAAAATTAGGAGAGTCAAATCGTCTGCTTCATCTGTTTTCGCATGGTTACGAAACAAGTCGAGCGGCGGAAAATAACCACGAAGTTCTTATGTTAAAGTAACTGACTATAAGTAATCGTTTTATACTTTTGGAACTTAACAACATTATTAAAAGGTTATTGCTTTTTGTATACTGCAGTTTTCAAAGGATGATTTATTATAATATAATTCATCTTTTGCATTCTTGCATGTTCACGGTTTATGATACTTAGATATTATGTAGATATTATGTATCACGGTTTCATTGTTTAGCCTAATACCTTTTCAAGTATTGTAATATTTTTTTATGTTACCATATTTTCTTTCTTAACATAGCTAGAATTCCATATGTTTGTATCTGTACTTTCATAATTAAATATATTTTCTTAACACAGTGATATACGCTTAGCAGCACAAAACTGAACTACTTCCTAGCTAAAGAAAAAGAATGAGTTTACATAAACGGAACAAACAAAGTCTTAGGAAAATCGATCGCTTTTTTAGAAACAAAGAAGTTCCGCAGTAATCCTGTTTCAGATTTTTAACTCCATGCATTTTCCCTTTCAAACACAGATGTAGATTTTCAAATATATTCACGTGAAAAACACAGCCTAAGGCGAATTGGAATGCGATTTTCTAACTTTTCTTTTATGTATTCAAAACTCTTTTCTGCTGGCGGGTATATGTATACAAACTGCTTATGAGTATAAAAATCAGATCGCTACTACGATAAACCTTTGAAGTATACTTTTTTTCCTTATGATTACTTTTTAAAATATGTTACGAGTATCTTATTGCAGTCGAGCGACATATGTCTAACAAGTTTGTGACAAGGTTAGATGACCTTGTTAGCCTTGCCATGAAATGAAAGAACAAGAAAATCATCTTATTTTTTTACTTCCTTTTCAGAACTAAAGATAGAAAGAGTTCTAAAAAGCACAAAAATTATTTATTCATGGCTTGATTTCAAAGAAAATGTGTTCGTTGATTTTTCAATGAATACGACGTATGATTTGATCATTCTGCAAATATGAAATTTAACTTTGGTGTATACGCAAGTATTTATGCAATAAAAAATTTGGGAAACGGATGGTGTAGGAAATGACTATATCATTTTGGTTAAGAATAATACTGTTACATGCGGGGTACATAATGGATGGAATGCACATAGAACCGATGACAGCTTAATGAAATTTATTTTTCCAAAGAAAACACTTAACAGTTCTAAAACTTTTCACAAAAGGTACTCGTACAGCTCTTGTCAATGCAACAAAGCTAAATCAGTAGTTACCAGTTCAAACTACTAATAACGTTAAATACAAGACAATATAAAATGGCTAATTTCATAAGCTCGCACAGTGATCTCTCAATACTCCGAGCTAAACTCTGAACTCATTACTGAACTAAACTAAACCAGATGCTCTCTTCGGTCTTAAACAGTTTTCCACAAGCCGCCGAGAAATTTCCCAATAGCTTCGATTTCTCGAAACTGCTAGAAGGCATGCACAGTTACAGCTATATAGGTCTGAATAGTTACAGTTATATAGGGATCAGACCAGAATGTCGCCAAATTTGTCGACTTTTAGTGATTTCTCACCAAATTTGACGGCGAAAATTAGTCGCCAAAGCCCTCTTGAAACGCCAAACCCTTGTCGCCAAAACCATCTTTTTTAGTCGTCAAACCAACTCGACGTTACGTCGCCAATTTGGAGAGAGAGTCATTTACCTCAATGTTAAATAGAATATCCCCTGTAATCTTATTTCTCCGATGGAGCTTCGATTCTTGAGGCATTTCACGTTACATTATACAAGATATACTACGATTTACATATAATGTCATTAAATTTATTTACATGTATACAAAATTCGTAAGAATACAGTGATATGGTTTGACTTCATTCTTATTGGCTAATCCTGCTGGCTAGTTTTCAAATTTTAATACTACTACTGGCCGAAGCATTATGTAAGTGCATGCGTCATGAGCTTTATGTAAAAATTATATGACGTGAATTAATTTTGAAATCCCACAGTTTAAAGCGATATATTATAAGCATGTTACTATTTTTAGGCTTGAAATCATCAAATTAAATAGGAAACTTAAGTGGCTGTTACAAATAAAAGATAGGATTTCATCTTACATATTTTTATATTACAGCATATACAGGTATATACACATTAAACTCTTTCTAATACGAACTTCAAAGATACGAGATGATTTTGTTTGGGGATGCTCGTGTTAGAGAAAATTCATCTGTTAAGGGGACAGAAAAAATAACTATTTAACATTTTTTGTTTTAGAAATATTCATAAAAAGGGTGCAGCATATTTCGTTGAAATTAATTTTCGTAAGTATAACCACTCACTACTTTAAACTATAAAAATATCATCGCATGTGGGTTGATTTGACAAAACCCTGAATCTACAGCAAATAAAAAATTTTATTCTTTAGCGTTTGACAACGTAATTTTTTAGAAATTGTTTTACAGGTTAATTTTCTAGAATTCGGAGAATGCAACTTTTAATAACTTGACATTAGTGAGACAATTTCATTTTTGAACGACATGTGTCATAACACATTTAGGGGTCACAAAGGCTAGATAAAGCTACCAAAATGATGAATTTTAAGAAAATGTCAGAAGATTTACATTGCATGGAAAGTGGGAGATAATATCATCAAATATTCATAAAAAAATTATTTCATTTCCCGTGTTCTTTCTTTTTATTTTTTGCAAAAAAAAAAAAAAAAAAAAAGTAAAGAGGTAACAATACTAATAAAAAGAAAGAAGTATTCCTGATTCGAGATTCAAACCAAGGTCTCACCTTCTGGAATGCCCGAATGTTAATCCCAAATAAACGCGGATACAACTTATAATAGACGAATCTCATATATTTGTTAGTTACTGCTGTCCAAATGGCATAGTGGATAGGGGAGCCTATTGCGGTACCAAAGGGACTGGGTTCGAGTCTCAGAGAAGACACGGTATCAACTGTCCGTCCCTTCATAGGAGGCAACGGTAGCGTCCTATAGGTGCGTCCACAATCAAATGGCCAGTACTTCTGGCTTCAAGAATGGCCAGCACTGAATAAGCAAGTAAAAAATATATTTGTTACTTTAAATTCGACTTTTCTTTCCAATATTGAGAGATATAACCAGGCTTTAGCAACTGAACTTAAATTCAGCTGCTCTAAAATTACGCGGAGATTGGGCAAATTTTTAGATGATTAGAATTATTTAAACTCCTCCCCCACACACAAATAGCGTGCTTTAGCCATTTTTAGAGACTTTGGCCATTACTACGGACGGAAGCTGTGGCCTCTTTATTATGGAGGCCCTAATGGGTGGGCCATCGTTGCCTCCTATGAAGAGATGGACTCTATACAACCATATGTTCTGCACAATTTGAACCCGGGCCTTCGGTACGACAGTCAGAGTCACTAACCACTTTCCCGTCTGGGCGGCAAATTATTTAAACTATGGTAAAGCACATTGTCAGCAGGATTCCTTTATGGAGGACGTTTTAAAGCATATTAAAGGACTTATATTCATGTTATACCTGAACCAAACCACATAACCAACCATGAAGCCAGCCATTCGCCAGGATTTGAATTCGAGTCAGACTATTCCGTGCTCAGACACTTTTAACAGCTCAGCCACTGGTGGAGCTAGTTTTAAATCGACTTAAAAAGAAATTTAATCCGTGAAATTAAAGTCGGTCCCTTTAACGGGTGCCCCATCTATGGCCGAATCGTTAAGACCGTTAATACTGGCAGCTTGACTCGGGCTCGAATCCAGATAAACGGTTTGGCTGCGTGGTACGTTTTCATGGTTTTCCTCCTGTGTAACATGAATACGAAAGAAAGACATTTATAAAGTCCTCCATGAAGGCATCTCTCCTCTTAAGTACAAAACTCTTGTGTGCTTTGCCATTTTAAATAATCAAATGTAAGCCTTTAACGCAGTGGTTCTTTTTCAAATCTTTTTTGCCCTCATGCACCTCTTTCCACCACTGCTACACGATCGTCCTCCCCCCTCCTCTTTTTCAAAACTCGAAAAATACCTATACATTTATTTAAATATATGTTTTTTAAATGCGTTTTATAAATTAATAAGACAAAGTATAGAAAATTTTGATAAATTTCAAAACATGAATAAAAGTAGGTTTTTTTTATACTCAGAAAATAGAACTAAATACTTAACAGGTAAATAAAAATCTGACTACATTCCCCCCCAGGGAAGGGGGATTTCTCCCTGGCTAAAAACCCTTACTTTAACGGGTTTTAAAACGAGGAAAAGTAGTGATTATAAATAGCTGAAAATGTGTAAAAATACAATAGGTTATTTTGAATCGTTGTTTCCATTGTATTAAGATCAATATGTCTTCAACAGAATCTTATAAATGGCATTGAAAAAAATTGAAGCAACTTTTTTTAACTCTATTTTAGAATGGAATGTATCTTAGCAGTCTATCATCAAACATTTCCTATGCACAAAAAGGAAAAAAAAAAGTAAGAATAAGAAAGAGAACAGAAACAAAATCTCAATGGAATTTCTCACCAGTGCCCAAAGGTAAAGACAAACGAAACATCACAAGGCAGACAAATAGTAGAAAATAAAACAACAAAAATAATTTCATAATTTCATTTTTTTCCCTTCTGAGGCCTCATTAGGGTTATCTAGTGTTCAACGGACCAGAAACACAAACCGCGCGATAATGAAAAAACAGAACAACGGACAAAGAGGAGAATCGCGCACTGCGCGCAGCAGACGATAGACGCGCGAAGGTTAAAAATAATAACATCCAAACATTCCTGCAAGAAAAATCTTTTGAGATCGCAATCAACGCGGAGGTGGGTCCATTCTTCTTATACGTGGGGGTGGGGGTGGGGGTGGGGGTGAGGGGAAATATTCTCTTAATTGTTTTGAGTAATGACACAGGACTGTAATTAGGATAATTATACTGGCAACTTGTTATATTCTACAATCGACACCCCGCTTTAATTAATTGACTGGATCCCACAATTTTAAAACTGGAGGGTATTTCAATAGAATGCTTTGGCACCTGTAGCACGCCACAATATAACTTTATGAAGTAGTGTTTCTCAAACAAGTGACTTTGAAGATCCCCCCCCCTTGTTTTTATTTCTAAAATAACATTCCGTTACAAATGAGGGATCGGAACTGGGACGGAGGGAAAGTAGTTAACACTTCAACAATGAGAATGCCAAATGACGTCCTTATATTAATTATTACAGTAATTAAACATAATTTTACTAATTGGATTTTGCTGTTTGCTTTGCTTCACAGTCTCAATATAAATACAAGATTAGAAATGGATATTTGACATGAAAGACAATTAGCAATTAACTCTAATTATTGCAATAGTTAGCATTATTTAAGTAGCATGTCGCTTACTGGAATTTTAGATTAAAAAATAAATTCCTCAGTTTTTCCCATCAGAAATAAGTTTGTCTTTTAAAAGTTTGTTCGGGATTCTAAGGGATTTGCGGAGCCCTACTTCAAAAGTCTTCCTTACAGTTTAACTCCCAAAACTGTTATCAGTACAAGTATACTACCCCCCTCCCCAAAAAGAGATAGTTCTATATCTCCCGTTCTACTGGGCCGATTGACGAAATTCAAATTGCTTTTTTCATGTCTCGAAAGAGCGACTTGGGATATGTATCAGATTTATAAATAGCATTCTTCTAATATAGGAATTTTGTCACAAAATCGGACTTTTTCTGAAATAACATACCAATTTTTTTCCATATTTCGATTTTACGCCTCAAATTAAGCCAAACTAATAAGTTTTTGTAAAAATCGCACAAGTAGTTTTTGAAAAATTAGCTCTCAGAATTTTAACTCCTCATTGTTAATTGAGTTTGGTATGTATTTCTTAATCTCTCTTTTTCTATTAAATTTATTTGATTCTTCCTTTCACATTTCGAAATTCAGGTTCATTTCAAATAAAATACACCCATTTTATATGATTTATTTTTTAAATTTGCATTTTTAAATAGATTTTATAAATTTTTCGAAAAAAATTCTTGAATTATAATATATAAAAAATTTTACTATCATCTTAAAGTACATGTATTTCTAAACATACCTGCAAAAAATTACAATTTTTTTGTTCAAAATTTCCGAAGATATACGTGAATTTATATATTGGCGCGTTTTGAAATTTGGCATATTTGTTGAAAGCGATAATAACATCAAATGTGGTTTAGGCACTTTGTTAAAATTAATTGAAAGTAAAAACGATGTGAATTTTTTCCCGCTCCTGCACAATGGAAGGCAAAGGAAAATAGGTTGCCATATATTAAGAAGTTCGCCAAGTGAATTTTTCATGGCGCAAACTGAAAAAATTGCGCCAAGATAAAAATTTGAATTTCTAAGTAAATTTCGCACCAACTTTTACAAAATTTAATATTTAGGCATAATTTGAGTCGTAGATTCGAAATATGGAAAAAATCGGTATGTTATTTCAGAAAAAGTCCGATTTGTGTGTAAAAAAAAAAAACCTCTGTTAGAACAATGCTATATATAAATCTAACAGTTATCCTAAATCGCGCTTTCGAGACATGAAAAACAATTTGAATTTTATCAATCGGCCTAGTAGAACGGGAAATATAAAACTGTCCCCCCCCCCTTTTTTTTTTTTTTTTTTTTTTTGCAGTGTATATCGTCAGAATGAATTTTACTGCCGGAAACAGCGTCCATGAGGAAATTCGATTTTGCTCATGGCAAAGGAGGCCTAACTAAAAAATGGGATGCCTTCTTGGAGGAGCTGGTACTCATGTTGAGCATGAGGGAAACCATGAAACACCTATGCAGCCAGCATTTTCGCCGAGTTCCGGATCGTTATTGATTTACTAATGTTCAGAGTCCTTATCCATTTAGCCGCTGGTAAACACCTGTAAAAAGAAACTTTCAGTTTTAGGCCATTTGACCTTGAACAAGTTTCATTATATTATACAATATACAAAAGAAGTCGATATATGAAGAGATTTAATTGAAACAAAGAAAAGCTATATGAATAGACTTAACTGAGCAATAACACTTTAAATATCTTCATTTCACTTTCAAAAAAAAAGTCTGAAGGGGTTCATATTTTAAAGGTCTTCCAAAATAGATGAACAGACATTTAAACTAACATCTTCATCAACTTCAAAACTAACATTCTTCATCAACGAGAAAACAATGAAAATACGCCCAGCGTTTGCAAAATCCATGATAAAAAAAGATTTATCATATTGAACTAAAGTTACACTTGCAGGTGAGTCAAAATTTGATGTATTTGGGTCCGATGGACAAGTTCCTGTGAGCCGTAAGCCAAATGAAGAATTGAAATTCGAGAAAACTATTGTCAACTGTCAAGCATGGGATAAGAAATTTACTTTTTATAGAAATTAATGTGGATAAATGTGAATATACTAATATTTTTAATGAAATCCTGGAAAGCATCTACAAGAAAACATAGAATACAAAAGAGATTCAAGTTCTATTAGAGTAATGATCTTAAACATACAGCCGTATATGTTCGTTTGTAGCTATTACATAGTTGTTCTGAAGTTAGCCAAATTCCTCCGTATTCTTCCGACTTAAATCCTACCAAACATGGCTGGAGTGAGGTGGAGAAAAGACTAACATTTCTTTGAAAGCAGTATTAAAAACAATACTTACAGAGAAAGAGCAAAACACTAAAAAAAAAAAAATAATAATAATAATTAAATCCACGCCAAAGAGTATGAAAAGTGTCACTTTAGCTAAAGGATATCTAAGAACGTATTGAACGAAATTGGTATTGAATTGGATTATTTTCATGTTTCTGTTAAATGTAAATTACTAGTTCAAAGTGTCCGGATACTTACGCGAGTTAATTTTCATAACTTTTTGAATAAACTACTCATATTTATTCGAGCAACACATTTCGAAAACATGAAGATTTTAAAAAAAGGATGAATAAATATACGTGAAAAATTAAATTCGGCTGATATTTAGTAATTGATATTTGCGAAAACACAAGGCATCGCTTTAAAACAGAGATTCCATCTACTAGTGACTACACAAAATTTAAACGCAATAATCACCATATTAAATCCAGAACAACTCGACAAAACAACAAAGAGCTTTATGTGATCACCAAACCATTATTTGTATTGCAACATGCTTACTTCGCAAGATTCGACCTTTGTCGATTAACCTTTTAAGGAAGATACGGGAATAAAATTGCATAGTAGGGAAAGAATACAAGTCCACATTTACCATCTGCATGTTTAACAAGCTTTCGACGTCATTGTTTATTAAGATTCACCCTATCCTTGATAGAATTAATCTTATTGTGTTTTTAGAATGCAGAAAAACCGGTGTTGGGTTTCTTCTTTCACTTTCGAATACCCTCCAAAATTAACAAAATATTAAAACTGAAGAAAAGTTAGATGCTATCAATGATCACATTTTTAGTTCTACGGCAAATTAGGAAAATATTAGAGAACATGAATAAAATAATATCTAAACATCTGCGCGGAGACATAATTATTTCTTACTTTAATATCAACCAAACAGAACCATTCTGCGATGAAATATATTAAATCTTAGCTCTGCCCGGTCTAACTTTTTAAAATTATTTTAAGCAAAACAAAAGTGTTGGGAGAAAAGATTATACTATATAGAAATATGCCCAAACATTTATATTTTATAACGATTTTCAAATAGTGTTATGTCGAACAATGTAAATCAAATTATATTTCGTAGACGAATGCCGATGCTTGTAAATCAAGAACATCTGGAGTCATATGCATGCATATAAATTTATTGTATTTTTTTTAACTTTGACAAAAAGCAATATTTTATTATCTACCAAGAAACCTTTTGAGCAATATTAAATGGCAAATATAATTCTTCTAACAGATTGAAAAGCTTGATTATTCAAAAATCAATTTCTTGGTTATTAATTCACTTAGCGCGCAGAAACTTCTTTCAGATGGTGTAAATTATAATTGCGAGAGACCGTGGGTTGCAATCTGGAAATTTCAGTTTACAACATAACACTTCAAACAAAAAATTATATCTGAAGATTTTAAAAAAAAAAAAAAAAAAAAAAAAGTGAACTACGTAATACACACATGCTGCTGAAAAATGAATCAATTATAGATAGATAAGAAATTTAGAACCAAAGCCACGAAGACATGAAAGAAATGAAATTTAAAACCAATAAAATCCCTAATGTCGCAATAAAAAATTTTTGCTCTCAGTTAATTATAAATATATTTTGTAAAGTATTACGTTTTAATTTGAATTTTAATATAGTAAATATTTTACATTTGCTTTGTGAGGCATTGAATTCATTTCAATTAAATTTGTTTTTCTGTATTTTTATTTCATATAACAGGAAGGCGACTGTGTAGAGGAGGCATTCGGAATTTTTGGATGAATAGAAATACAGTAGGTTTCCTAGAAGGAGAGATTTATTGAATCTGATCTACCTCCTCTTGATAACATTTAAACAAATTTTAATCGTATTCCTTTTATATGTATTTTTATGTATTTCTGTTGTTTTCGGGATTTCTTCTGGTTTTAAAATACTGACTTGATGGGTTATTTTACATTTCTATTGGGAGATTTAGGAATTTTACTGGTTTTAAATTTTATTTCTTTCGTGTCCTTGTGGTTTTGGTTCCAAATTCATTACAGAATATACTTAATTGCACATATTTCTTACATAATTACATACATATACGATGTATTAATGCGTAGAAAGAACCCGGCTATTTAATTTCTGGTAGTCGAATCTGTCTAACTATAATTTGTATGTACACGGGATTTAAAGTACGACGTCGTCTTAGATAAGTAAGCTTAGCAGCAAAGGGTTTGCATGGCAGAAGAAGAAACAGAAGCGACGTTTCTCGCGAAGCAGTGTTTGTACTAGGTAAGTGCTAATGTACAGCTAAGCTGCGATTAGTTAATTTTAGATTTTAGTTCCCTTTTCAAGCAGTGTTATGTAATTTGGAAAGATTTCGAATTTGGGAGAAAGGATAAACTAAGAGGGAGAACATAAAATCTAGAATAGTGAATTTTGAGATCGCCAATCATTTCTTAGCGTAGACATCGTATTTTATTATACAAAAAGAAACATAATAATAGGCTAAAAATTAAAAACAAAAATTTTAAATCCGTCCCGTGCTGTAGCAGCAAGATTGAAGTAAAATAAACTGAAAGGTTTTTTGTCATTTTCCCATTGGTAAATTTGGTAGGTTTTTCCCTATAATATCGTTGAAGAATTTCCTTGCTTTGATTCCAATTTAATTCGAACTTTAAAGGATTTAAATTTATATATATATTTGCAATATATCCTAAACTCATCGTTTTAATTTGAGTATTACCCCTTTTTATTCTAAAAATAGTAATTGCTCATAACAAATTTACTGACTGCGTCATTTCTAGATTAATCCGTATCACACGACTTTTACATAACGCTCGTGATGTAAACAGAAATAAAATAGCCAATATCATTCCTAGAGCATTATTAATTAATTATCTAATCAGAATGTATTGAAACGGAAAGTAACCCACTCTGAATTAATGCTTCGTCATCAACACATCGCACTCCGCCTCTGCCACTCGGCCTAACTAGATTGCTGCGGTGCTGCGCTCTCACTGGTACGATATAAAAAAATTAAATGTTCTGGAACAGGCACGATTAACGTGCCAAATTATTTGTACCCCCAAAATTTTTAATTAAAATAAAAGGAATATTACTTAAATTTGCCAAGCCTGCTTTTTATTAGATGTGTTACTTCTGCAATTACTGCTTCCTGCTTTTACATCTCATAATTGCGGGCTACTGGACATTTAAATTAGAATTTTGATTTACACATTTTTTTTTATTTTACGTGCATACACACATTTATATGAATATCAGTTTTTGACAGATCATAAAATTAAATCTTTCTTTACTGAATAACATTAAAATTCAAGACAAAAAGAATTTCAATTTTAAAAGCTCTGGAGTTTGTTTATACGTTTCATTCCTGAAATAAAAATAAGGTATTAAAAATATATATCAGAATATTAAAAGTTACATTACTATGTGAATAAAATGTGACAAAAAAGTAAAGTATTAGGAAGGGGAAAAAAATTCCACAAAGACGTCTGAATGCTTAAAAATTTTGCACCTCGACGTATATGATGTTAGAACCTTTTTTCGATAACAATAAATACTAAAGCGCTTTTAACTGCCAGTTATCAAATTAAATTTACTGATGGCTTGAGCGTGGGAAATTCTCCCACCTAATACTAGTCATGTGGTCCGGCTTACAAGCATACCAACCTCTTCATTCTATCTCTAACCTTTTCATTCTATCTTTTCCCCCTTCAACAGCAGTCGCACATATGAATTAGTCCATATCCTCTATGTGTCTTAAACAATATACACAGAAACTGTAACAAATATTATTTCAAATGTACATTACCATTAAAAACAAACATGAATAATGCACAAAAAATCTATAAATGGAGGTAATTAATTTATAACGTGATATAAATCTTATTGAAAGATTTGAATACACAGATTTTATTAAATTTTATTCGTGCTTGTCAAAAAATAAACGAACTCGGTTACGAATTTTTGCACTAATAATAATCGTTTTGTTTGGGAAGACATTTACATGTTAACACTTTTTTCACAGATGAAAATTAACCAGAAAAGAATCAATGAGCATCTACACTCCGTACCAAAGATCTGTAGGCAACAATTATTATTGCTCATAATAACTACATCTACTACCTACTAGCTAATAACTACTACTACTTTCACTTCACCCATCGCTTAGCATGAAGTGTTCTCATAACTAAAATCAACAAGGAATTACCCATCGCTAGAAAGAAAAATAATTTCTATCCAAGGCTGCAAACTTCAGAATCGAAATGGCATCAGAATGAAATTTTTATTTGTGCGTCGAAGAAAATTTAATAAATAAGAGAAATAGTAGTGATATTTATTTTCAAATTTTGTTCCATATGGAAAATTTTCTTTGAAAGTTTTAATAATTTTATTTAGTTTAAATTGAAGTCAACTATTTCATGATTAATTAAGCATGTCAGGATTTATTGAAATAAACGTGAATCGGAAAATTTAATATTTAGCTGTCAACTCACTATAATTTAATTACAAAATATAACCAACAAAAATGTGTTGCAGATACCGAACCTCAGATTTCAGGTAAAAAATAAATATAAATTTGCGATATTATTACTATTGTTTATCCATGTTTTAAATATTTAGAAAGGGAAATTTAAAATTTACTTAAAATATTGATTTTATTAAGAAAAAAATTTCATTTTGTTGAAAAAAAATTCTAGCTCGTCAGCTATTTTCAGATCGTGCATTCGACCCGCACACAGTTTGAGCTTGAAACAACCAACAGATATAGTAGTTGGGCATTAGTCAGAGTTCGTTAGAAAGATAATTAAAAAAAAGTAGGTAGTTAGAAAGTTAATTAGAAAAAAAAAATAGAACTGACACAGTTATTTAGAAAAAGAAAGGGAAATTCTTTACAGTCATACCAGACAAAGGATGACAGCTTGGATAAAGAACATCAGACATTGCTAAAGTTAAGACAAAAGAATAGCATCACCTGGCAACCCTAAAAACAAATATCATATCGAAAATAGATACTTTTTAAAAACAGCAACATCTTCATTTCAAAAATGACAATCGATTTTGATACGATCGAAATATCAGACGCCTGTCATTTCTTGACAGTAAAGCGCGAGAGATGTTCTGATAGGAATCTCCATAGTCTGTCATCTCACAGTTACAAAATTATCTATTAAACTATCAAGAACAGATCTTTTTTTTTTTTTAAAAAAAAAAAAAAAAAAAAAAAAAAGCTGTTGAAACGATTTAACGTTATTACTGTTACCGATTTGGCCTGTTGTGTTTTTAGTTAAAAAAAAAAAAAAAAAAAAATTATGTGATTTATTCAAAGCTTCCTTCGACCTAAAAATCGTCTCCACCATGCCAAAATAACGAAACTTCAAACTCGCTCTTTCGAGAAAAATAATTTTGGTATTTTTAAGAATAATGGTTTGGCATGCGTTCCTTTTGTAAAATATTGAATAATGGTTTTTATATGATAATTTTCATTATATTTATATCATACAGTACACATTATTTCCTTCAAACCATATTTTACACGCATCTCGTGAATTATTTTTTTTATGTTTGATTCTATGCTAAGTAAAACATTCAAAAATAACAAACGAAATGCCCGTAAGCAGAAACAGCAAAAATTAAAAATTCTGAGCAGGGCTGGGTTCAACGATTGTTACACACACACACACACACACATATATATATATATATATATATATATATATATATATATATGTTTTTATCAGAGATGGGTGTTAGAAATTCCACAAATCTTGAAACAGGTTAGAGATACCTTTTACCTCAAAACCTTTAAAAGATATTTTTTTTTCCTATTCAATAGAAGCATTCATAAAATTTAAAATCTATAAATATATAAATAAAACTAAAATAATTTTTAAAAAATAGTTTTTGCAATTTTAGTGGTATTTCATCACTAATATTACCCGTAACAAGTAACCTTAAAAGCCCGTCGCACATCTCCATTAAAACTATTCCTATACAACACTTTTTACTGTTGCTAAAAATCTATCTAAAATACGATGTTGCCACCCGGGTTTCCTTTAAGAAAATTATATTGATAGATAATTCGTATTTGTCTGATAAACATAAATAATATTTAAATTTAAAAAAAACATGATATAACAAAAAATATGATAAAATATATATTTTTAGAATAATTATGTACTCTGATACTTCATGAACGTTTACATAAACAAGTTTAATTTTTTTAATAAAACTGCATATTTGGTGTTTACTTATATGTAATTTCTTAAAATATTCTATTCTTCTCTGTACTTTCTTTGATTTTAAAAAAAAAAAAATCTGAAATATTACTCAACTTTCCTCTTCTCCAAATAATGCTCAGAAAATGAACTTTAGGTTTCAAGAAATATGCCCCTCATTTTCTAAATTTCATTTTCATCTCCTTAACAAATAGAGCTGTTGCTGGAGGTGTTAAGGCAACAACATAACGGGCGTAGTATTCATAAATTTGCAGGACAAGTTTCGATGGCTTTAAATAAAGACCCTTTTTCTTCAGCTAAAAAAAAAAAAAATGAAGTAATTTGTTACTTTTCTAGTTATTATTCTCATATAAAGGTTTCAAGAACCTAATAGTATTCAGATTCGAGAAAATTTAAGACTCGTTCCATCTCAGTACATCTAAAAAGCGTCTAAAAATACACCTAAATAGCAGAAATATCTCTCATTCGTAACTTGATCAGCTTTTGACATATCGTACCATTCCACAGGTCAAAAATGGGTACTATCTGAAGCACCCAAATTATTAACTCACTAAATGGAAATGAATCATATTTACCAAAAAAATGGCCTTCCAGGCGACTCAATGGCCGAACGGAAATAACCAATATATCCCCTCGATGCGGGACGTTACCACGACATACAGAGCCCTCTTATATACTCCCCTGTTCCTGACCAGCTCACATAATAGAATAATAATAACCCAAAGAAGCAGAAAAGCATAAAGAAAAGTTGGGAAGACATGAAAGAAAAAAGAACGAAACGGGACAATAAAAGCATAAAAATAGATTAAGGAATCGAGCACTCGATGAACCACCACACTAAGAATTACAGCAAGACAACACCCTCTGGACGCAAAGTGTGAATTATTATCTCATTTGAGCGAGAGGAAAGTTTTCTCTTTTTCGACTTCTTTAGTGGTGGTCTACAAGCTCAAGATAACAGACAGAAAGCTGTTACTTTTTTTTTTTTTTTTTTTCGATTCAAAGGATTATGGAAATAAGAAAGTGTTTCTTTTTTTATCCTCCGTTACACAAAGGAGAAAGTAAAAGTTATTGACTACGATCGTTTGCTTCTCCAAACCAATTATACGCAGCGCATTCGTTGCCGCGTGAAAAGACGTAAATGTGACCAAAAACTAAGCCGAATATTATATTCGTGATCACGAACAAAGTCGGCTGAGTATAATGTGTGATAGAAAATAAAAGCTTCAATGACTAAAGAAAAGGGATAAAGTATACTAAGTCATATTCACTGCAGAATTATTCGATTAATTATGGCGATTTGGTTGAGTATAATACCCGTAATAATGAGAAATCACATTACATCAATTACATGAAACAAATCTTGAAAACGCAAACACTTCCAAAAAAAAATTTTTTTTGATGGGAATAAAGATTGTGGTTACGACAAATATTTATTTATTTTTAATTAAAATCTTTCAGATTATACAACATTTGTCAGTAACAAAAAGCTCTGACTCCTCCAAAATCATCACTTCCGTTACTGAAAACGTAAAATTTAAAATTCTTGGTCGATATATTATGTGGATAATTTTAGCCCAGAAGAACTATTAATATCGTTTTGGCATTTTGCTTTGAAAACTTTATATGTCGTTTCACTTCGTTAAATTGTTGCCGCCAAATATTATTGCTCTATTTTATATTTAAAGAAATTAAATAATGAAGAATCTCCATAAATGTATGTATGTTTCTCGCATTGTGATAAAACAACGGTACCTAGAGCCATCAAATTTTGAATAATGTAATCTTCGACCGAATATGGGCATCCGGAAGCCCTAATTTGGAATTTGAAACTTGTTTTATTATCGATTTCATATTTTGTAACACTTCAACGAATTTTTGATTAACAAATTCAATGATTCCAAAACGAGCAATGGCGAAATTGTACGAAAAAAAAAAAATCTCCAGCGCGCGAGACTGTTTATCGGAAATTCTAAATATATGCTCATTTAAAAATTATTTTGCGATATTGCTGTTGAATTGAATTTTATGGTTTAAGTACAAAGAACATTTAATAAATAAAGGTAACACACAAAAGGTTATAAAAACGTCCCTTTGGACGTAATGTAAAATCTGAAAGCTTTCAGATTTTTTGTTGTTGTATTTTTTAATCTAACATATATCATCTGAGAAAGAATTTAATCGAATATATTTTAAATGATGACATTAAAATAACTTTTGAATGACATTTTTAATCGAATTCCTTAAAATGTTTATGCATCTATTTTTTTTTCCTTTTTGTTAATAAAATAAACCATTTTCTAACTAAAATGGCATTATAATTTGTTGAACATTCGAATTATATTTTCCTAATAAATAAATAAAAAATAAAGAAACATTAATGAATGAAATTATCGTTTAGCGATCAGCTGTTCCAGAATTATACATCTGTTGTGTACGAGTTCACTAATATGTTGCCTAGAACTTTATTTTTTATTATAGTTATTATCTCAATATCTTTAGTTATTATCTCAATTATGTATCGCAAATCTAAGTAAATAAGAACTATTTATCAAAATTCTAATATCTAAATTTCTTTCTCTTAAAACAAAAGAGAAACGAAAAGGCAAACTAGGAATAGAGTCGAGGCACATATAATCATAATGAAGTTAGCTCAGTTATGATGAATCGATAAATCGATTAACCTGAACACAATGAAGCTGCAGAATAGTACGAAGTCGACTAATATTATGACAAATGAATTGAAAATATTCTTTTCTAGAATTTTCGCTTTTTGTAAAATAATTCATTTCATTTAAAAATGAGAATATAATTCAGTGTTACAGGAAGGCAAAATATTATTAAAGCTGGAAAACACGCTTAATTTTTTATCTCTAATCTGAAACACTCCTTTGTAAAAACAAAATGATGCAAAAATCGATCTTTCGAAAATATCATAAGCTCATTACATGTTTTTAAGCTAAAAAGCTTTAAAAAAAACTTATATTTTAGAGCACTAAAAATGTATTTCTTGACTACTATAGTTTCTAAAACTGCTTTGCCATTTCGAAGAATATAAATTTCATGCTTAGCGCAACAGAATTATTCCAAAGCATCTGCTTAGCTGTTTATTCTCTGACAACCTCTCTCTGTTCATATTTTGCAAACAATAAAAAGCTCAGTTTTTCAATCTCAATTTTGGTGAATTTAGAATACAGCAAAACTGCAAAGCAAAGAATTTTTGGACCTTTAGAAATGAATTCATATTATAAATAAAAATATTGTGGAGAGCAACCAGAATCACCAGCTACTTCAACGCACTTGAAACCTTTTATCGGTAAAGTGCCTCTTATCATTCAAGCTTTGCAAAGCAGAAATATTTACGCTGCCGCCTTGTAAAAATGATTAAATTGTCATTGGGAAAGAGAACTACTGGTCGCCGACCACACTTATTGACATTTATCAGCTGGAAGCAAAATGGCGGCTTCCGTTATTATGTTATCTACTTCCTTCAATTGAAACTGTATCTTACCTTGATACTTTTTCTTTTCCTCTTCTCTTTCGTATCTGTCTGCATCCTTAATTAGTCATTTCAATGCACTTCGGTTCAACTGCCTTCTGTTTCATGAGGGATCTATATATGCCACATTCTATCTGTTGTTAAAGGTGTATTATTGCGTGTGGCAACGATCGCAAGGGGTCAATTGATTTGCACCAAGCGAATAAATACTAATATGGATTTGATAAAAAGGGAAGTAAAATATGCAAAAAGTTAAAATATTTTCATTCTGTTTCATTAAACTGACCCTTTTTAACGCTGTTTCTGCTTTTCTGTGCCATTATCGATAGACAGCGAGGTTACTGAAAGCAGTCTGAAATTTTATGAATCAAGAATCGAATTTTGAGTACTTAGTGATTGCCGTATTCTTGTATCGAGTATTGGCGGTTTGGATGATATAGTAAGCCGGGTTGATTGCCAGCCGTAAGTCAAGTGTGGGTTCGATTCCAGCGTAAGGCAGAGCTGTATGGAACGCCCGATTTACCAGGTCAAAATCTGAAAGCAGGACCTCGTGGGTTTTTATCCTTTAAATTTAGCAGACATTACTGATGCGAATTAAATAAAAAATTTCGTAAAATAATCTAATAATTTCTTTTAAAATTGCTTAAATAAAAAGTATAGAGAAAAGTCTTAAGAATTTTAATTAAGTTTATTGCAAACCTTAATTAATTGAATTACAAAGAAAAAGGCCAAAGTAATGCAATTAAATTGTTCAGCAGTATAATATAATCAAGTATAGACCATTTTCGTATACATTCTTTATATTATATTCCAAGTTCCAAAGGTTTTTTACTAAAAAAAATCGTGATATTTTTTTGCTTTAATGTTTAAATATGGACTTGTGAAATTTGCCAGCAATGAAAGATACTGTGATAAAATTTCTGCGGGAATACAAAATTTTGCCATAAAATTTCTAACGGTAAACAACGAGGAGATGCTTTTCGTAGATGGCCGCCGTTGTCGAGTCCGCAATTTTCTGACCTTTTTTTTAAGCGAAAACAGATCGCTGTGTACTTGGAGAGAAGAACAGAGCAAAAAAATTACAGAAAGATTTGCAGACGAATGTATTTTATTATTTTAATGTAAACCATAATCCTTATTTAATAATTAAAATTTGTATTTTAAAATGTTAAAGTATATTTTCTTGTCTTATGTTAATAATATGTTGCCGATTCATGATGAATATCAATAGTCTGGGAATCCTTTTTAAAAAAATCTGATGTGGACACCACTTGACTTCCTTGTACAGCCTATTTAATTATACACATTTTTTGCTGCATTTCATTTAAACTTATTTCCTCGAATTTAATTGGAGATATATATTTCTCGTTCAATTAATTCATTTCTCAATTCGCGGAAAGGCAAAAATACATAAAAACTCAAAAGACCGTCATTAAAAATTGAAAGATATGGAAAAATATAAAACACTAAATACAGTTAAAACAGTTTAAAAAAAAAAACAGTTTTTACAATTAAAATTAGAGTTTCTAAGCAAAGACAAGTAATATGTCTAGCGGGCAAGAAGGCAGTTTTTTTCGGTGCACAAAACTGAACGTTTACTTTTGACTCCACTCGGCAAAACGACACAGAAGGTGCAGAAACCGACTTAGTTCACTATTCTGCCAAGTTTCGAATGCAAACAAATATGACTGCTTCCTTAGGCTTAGCTGCACTTACACAACTTACAAATTGTTGATAATTCTACTATTGCATGCAGATTAACTAAAGGCAAAAAAAAACCTTAACCTGAAGATAAGAACATTCAATCATTTTTAATTTTCATCATTTTTAAAGCACAAAATGCACAATTTACCAATATATAAGAATAAAAAGACTGAACTCACCGAGCCGAGTAACGCAGCGGGTATATATATATATATATTTATATACTTTTGGTGTGGCCGATTATAGCCAAAATGGGAGGTACACAACTACATGTTATAGCAATCCTATATACAAAATTTCAACCCTCTGAAATTATTCTTTTTTGTGTTTGCGAGATACGTACGTACAGACGTCATGAAAAAAGTCTCTTCTGAACGCATTTTAAATCCAATTTACAATCCGTCTTGGGAAAAAAAGTACTTTTTTCTGTCCTTGTCACTCAAAATCATCGTTAAATTGCATTCGATAGAGGTCAAAATGGATATTTTCGTTGAAATTATGATCGCCAAAATTTTTCGCGATTATTATACTTCCTTTACTTCGTACAAGGAAGTAAAAAGTCGCGAAAACCACAACTTTCGCCCACAGATCATTTTTATCATGTAGACATAATAACAGAGATTAATTGTACGAATTAGTCTAAGTTTACAAATATATGCTTTTCCAAAAGATATCAGTCAGTAAGGGTGTAAGAGAGTGCATGCATTAGATTTTGAAGAGAGAACGACACAAAAATTAAAATAGGAAATTTTAAATATTTTTCCTGCTTTTTGCTGTATACATTTATTACAATTGAAAAAATAAATCATTTAAAATTTTACAGATTTTAAATATTAGAGAAGGATTTAGGGGCATCCCTGATCGTAGAAATCTAAGACAAATGTTCGGTTTTCCATTACATAAATTAAGCCCTGTGAGTATCTTTCACCTCGTCCTTGCGGTTGCAATATTTCTACAGCTTCTGTGATGCATCTTGGGGAAATTTTTCAGCAATGAGACGAATCAAAAGAGTTGCATTTCCGACAAAATGTTCTATCATTACCGACGAATGTTTTTCAGCAAGTGCCCGGATGATCGATGTGGGGGGGGGGGTGTCCCTCGGCTTAAAAATCCTTTCAGAATTGCTGACTTCTGTATTCTCAGGTCCATATTCTGTAGAACCAATAATACTGTTACAGCTAATATTCATAGTCACTGACCAGTGACGAAATGTACACATGAATGGCTCACTACGAATTGCAGAAACATAACTATTAGCAATAAATCATCAATTTTTTTTCCCACAAATACGCAGGTTTTAAAAATTATAAAGTCCAGCAACGATTACTAATACGTTCAGTCGGAAAAAATGAATTTCATTACCAAAGCAAGACATCTATTAAAATATTTTTCTTTTAATAATTTATTATTAGTTAAAGATGGCTTTTCTTTTCTGAACTATGCGTAGAGAATGGCCTGTTGTGAGTACAAAAAGTTGTTAACATTCAGCGAAGCATAAAAATCAAGGAGTTTAAATAAGGAAAATATAATCAGCTCTTTAAAAATAATGCCACCGTTGATGAAGGTTGGCCAGTGATTACGTAATTCAAAACACAGCAGGAAGCGACGGAAGTGTGTTGGCTTCGTTCGTATTTAAACGCTTTGATAAGTAATCGCTTATTAAATTTGCAATGAAGTATTATCGGAATTTCTGTTTGTTTTACTAGAGTAAAAACTAATCCACATCTAATCACATCTATAAAAGAATATTCAGAATAAAATTTCAACACAATATAGGTAGAATAAAAATTTTTTAATGCGACATTTCTACGTATTTTAAGTATTAGTTTAATTTTCTGTTTGTTAAAAGTAACTTTTCAGTATTCAATTTTAAGATACCAGTAAAACAAATAGAAATGGTCTTAATGGTCCGGTACACTGGACTCTTAGAAAATGAGACTGTAAATTGTTTTTCCGACCCCCCCCAACTCAGTGTTTCACAATATTCATTTTTGGATCTTTTCAAATACCAGGTAAAAAAATTGAAATCTTTCATCTTATATCATTCACTTAGTTACTCCAATATTGTATGGTAAATATTTACCTCAAGAAATGAATACAATTATTTTTCTAAGAAATTCCTTTTTAAATATGAGACAGTTCATCTCTATTTCTTTATCTGGCGAAACAAGTGCTCATATTTACTAAGGAAATACTGTAAGACATTGGAACTGTTACATTTCTGCAATTTAAGAGATAATTCCAAGTGGATTATAAAATACATTGTGTACGGAACGTAACGGTCAAAATTTTGGGAAGATTCCGTTAAAGACACTTTTAACATCAAAATCTGCATGTATATAAATTTTAGAGTTAAAATTATTCAACGTAAATTCGATTTCGCAAAGTTTTTCACGTTTTTACAGATTTAGAATATTTCAATAAACAAAGACTTTTAAACAAATTTCCTAACGCCAGAATTTCAAATCAAAATAAACATGTAGTTAAATGTTCAAATTCGTAAATATTTCTTGAATTTATGACTTCAACCTTCTAATGGATACGTCAACAACAATATATTAATAGTATTCGAAACAGGAAATGTGAATAGCATGAGAGACTTCAAGAAATTTTGTTATACGAAATAAATGATTATTTATTTTATCAATTAAATATTTTCCTTAATTTAGTTTATTCATAATTTAAAAATTAAATGTTCATAATCTCCATTTTTATACTAAATATATTATTTTATAAGACATATTCGTTTATAAACATTTATCATATAAACCCTTTCCTATACATAGTTCTTCCAAAATTATTTTCCTTAGGGGAGAGAAAAAAGCGATTTTTTTCAGCGTTCTAAACTACATCATTCTTGAAGTTTTGATTATATAATTAAATCAAAAGACCTTCGAAAGCTATAAGCTTTCCTTTTTACATATAAAAAGAATCTATGGTTTTCAACCGCTATGTATTGCATGTAGATCATTTAAGTTAAACCTATGTATTTACTAAACTATCTCGCACATCAGCATTTGCTAAGCCTAACGAACGCCTCTCATGAGGTACGGAAACGTCAAATATGAAGAAGCCGTCAAAAACGTACTCTGATCCGCCTGTAGTCGAGTAGGTTTCTCGTACAATGAGTATCATATAGATTTGCGTCCAACGTTTTTCTTAAAAAATAAAATTTCAATAATGGAAGAGTTTTAATAATTCTTACCGATTGTATTAAGCCATCCTTCGACTCTCGTCGGATATTCATATAACATCCCAGATCTGCGAGAATACATAATGCTGATTTAACTGTTTTGGTGCACCTCACACAGAAAAATATGTTTTCGTGGTATATCCAAGAATGTTCTATGGTGTACCGATCATCATTCCCGAGCAAAAGGAATCATTGGCTCTTTTCCAACGAGTCGAACATCAAAATATTAAAGGAGACACTGAATTTTCAAATCTCTCGCACCTTTCAGCTCAGCTGGAGTCGCAATAATCGTCTGCGGTGGCCGCTCGCTTGTCGTGTGTCGGCCCCTTGTAGGTGGCGCTCGCGTATTTATTTATTTTACGCTTTGCGCACGTGAGTGGCGAATAGCCGCTAAGATGTGGTCTCTAGGAAAAAAGATTAAGAGAAGAAAAACCCGAAAAGAAGTTTTAAAGTCGGCAAGAGATGGCTTCTTTTTCTAACATTTTAAAGCAAAAAATTAATAAATAAATAAGTAAATAAATATTCATTTTTAATATAAAAAGAAGTAATTTTTCAAAAATGTATTCTTATTATGAAGAGGAGCGATTTTTTAGCCTAAACAGTCGTCAGTCCAGAAGGGCTTTAGTTTCGAAACATTTTGCGTCGAATCACTAAAAGCGTTGAATCACTTTTCGAATTCTTACCACCAAATATTATTGCCCTATATTATATTAAAAAAAATAAATAAATAATGAACACTTTGTATGAATATATGTATGTTTCTTGGAATGTGAAAAAAAAGGGGGGATATCTGGAGCTATCAAATTTTGAATAACGTAGTCGTCCACGGAATATGGGCACCTGAAAGTCCGAATTTTGAATTTCGAATTAGTTTTATTATCTATTTTATATTTTGTAAAATTTTAACGGATTTTTAACTAACAAACTCGACGATTTCAAAGCGAGTAGTGGCAATACTGTACGGAATAAAACATTCTTATATGCAGGGCGCCCGATTGCCTATCGTAAATTTTAAAGACATGCTGTTTTTAAATATTTTTAGCCCAAAGGGGCATTAGTCCAAATGCTGTCGAAACTTGTGCGTAAATGAAAAAAAAAAAAAAAAAAAAATTCCCCTTTGCGTGTAGTATAAAATCTGAAAGCTTTTTGATTTTTTTTTAATAGAGATAGATGGTTTTCTAATTTTTCCAAATGCTTGAATTCTTTTATATAAGAATAATAATAAGTCGTGGAGATATTTTTTCTTTAAATAAAAAATGTATTGTTGATGCAAAATTTTAAATCTGCGGTAATGAAATTTGATAATATAGATTTTGCAAACACACTTTGTAAGGTATTTTTTAAGTAACACATTATTTTTAAGTGTATTCTTTTCCGTAATTTCTGCTTCTTCCAACGGCCTCACCTTAATGCGAATAAGAGTGATGGGTTTAAAATAGTTAGCGAATGTATAAATTAGGTTTGAATTCTAAAAAATATTTAATCTTTCGAAAATTAAGAACTACTAATTATTATTACAACCTCTTATACTTTAAAAGAATAAAATTTTCAAGAAAAATCAAGTCTGTCTCTTTAATTTTACTTTTTCATTGCGTATACACATATAAAGCCGTTCAATTACCTATTAACTAATTAATTTTTCTATTCCTAAAAGAATTCACGTAAATATTTGAGCACTTTGTATAAACAGATTATATTTAATAAAAATATGAAAATAAGGAGATATTCAGTATTTCAATGGTTGTCACCGTTAAGAACTGCTTCTAGCAGAACGTTTTGAAGATCTATCGTGTTTCCTTATTTTTTCCTCCAATTCTCTCTATTTATGATCGATATGATTTAAATCCTGAGAATTTGGGGGCGATCTGACAATTACCAAACGATACTAATCTCAAGGGAGCATTTAGAACTGCAGATTTAGAATAGTTATTCTAATAGAACTTGAACCTATTCTGCATTCCAGTATTTCCTGCAGATGCTTTTAGGTTTTCGTTAAGAATATTTATACTAATCCATGTTATTTTCAATAAACACTAAGTTTCTTATTCCCAAAGGCAGCGAAACATCTCCAAAACGTTATGCTTGCTCTTGTAGGCAACAGGTTTTTCAAATTCAGCTCTTCGTTCGGCTTTTGCCACATAGCAATTTGTCGGACCTAATTGAAATTTTGACTCGACTGCAAAGGTAACATTGTTCCAATATGATAAATCTTTACTTACAATAGATTTTGCAAACACTAGGCATATTTTCCTTGTTTTCTTGTTGAGAAGTAATTTCTTTCTTGCTGTTCGCCCATTGTATTCATGTGCCTTATAATGACTCTTCTAACAATTCAGGGTTAATTTTATTACAAAACCTTCTTTTAAATTCGCTGCGAGTTTTAAAGCACTAAATTTTGCGTCTTGTTTAATTTTTCGTTGAATAAATTTATGATTTCTTGATGTTAGCTTGGAATGTGGTCCAGACTTTAAGCATTTAAAACAGTTCCACGCTACTTTTATCATTTTAAAATGTCGACGATAATTGACGGCTTCAAGCAAGGATTTTTTGAGTATTTCGAATGCCATCTTTAAAATGACGAATAATTAATCTGAAAGAACGTGTTAATTTGTAGCGATTCGCAATTTGATAAATTATTTTGTTACCCGTAATATTTTGAAGACATTTGTTTTGCAATAATCCTGACATAAAATAGATATAAAATAAAATATTAGCAAAAAATTCGGAGTCTATGTTTCAATATTTAGTAGAAGATCTATGAAAGTAGATTTCAAAAATATAAGTGTCCGCAAACAAATACGAGCCATTGTATAAACATTCGCAGTAAACTCGGATATTTGCATTCAAAGAAGCAACATCCAATGTCTGATTTGACACTTTTTTTATATGACTAATAAGCGACATTTCGCTTTCAACTCATACAGAACATAATTTCCAGTATATAAAAAGCAAATTTACCCATTAATTTCTTTATGCAGTTACCAAAAGAAGATTAACAGGATAAAAATTGTTTAAGAATATTTTTGATTAAAAAATAATAGTAATACAGTTTGCGATTAAACCATTATTTAAAAAATCTGATGTTTACACTACATGACTTCCTTGTACAGAATTAAATTAGACTCATTTTTTTCCTGCATTTAATTTAAACTTACGGAATTCAATTAAATATACTTCGTCGATAGCGCATAAACCACAATAGAATAAATGCGCTTTTTAAAATTTACTATACTTATTTACCATAGTGATACTATAGCGCTACGTTCACTTAACAGAGTTTAATCTCATTCATTTTGTAACACAGAATGAAAAAAAATATACAGTGTCTCACAAAAGTGATGGGACACTTTCGCTTTACAAAAGGAAACTGTAATAAAATAAATTAAAAAAACTTGTAAAAATTTTTTGTAGTTGTGTTTCATACTTAAATTTAGTAACAATTATTACATAACATACATTTTCTCAAAATATTAAAATATTAATTTAATAAAAATACAATTGTTTAGAACGGAGCAAAAAATGGCTCACATAAGTGATGGGACACCATTAGATACTACAAAGTGCTACAATAAAAATATTTTTTGGGGTTTGTATTTTTACTCAAAAGCAATTGGCAATAATTTATAAAATTGTCTGCAGTATTTCTCTCCAGTTTGTTTTGGAATTTTCGTGTTTTTAGCTCTGTGCAGCTATGAATTCTAAACGAAAAGAAACTTTGCCTGAAATTCGAAAATTTGCATATTGAACGTGGAAAATCTATTAGAGAAATTGCTGAAACAGTTAACTTGAGTCATTCAACAGTTTTCAGTATCATTAAACGATATAAAAAGAATCATATGATTCAGGATAAAAGAAGACCTGGCCGACCATCAAAGCTATCCAATGGAATAAAGCGAATTATCGTTCGAAATATTAAAAAAATCCAAGAATGAGTGCTCCTAAAGTTGCTGCTGATTTACAAGCATTATATAGAGTAATTGTTAATCCTGAGACTATTAGAAGAGTAATTCGATCTCCTGGATATCACGGTAGAGCAGCCAGGAAAAAATTCTTTGTAAGTGAAAAGAATAGAAAACTCAGACTGGCTTTCGCAAAATCCAATATAAATAAGAATTCTGATTACTGGAATGAAATTATATTTGCTGATGAGAGTAAATTTAATATATTTGGTTCTGACGGTAGAATCTTGGTGTGGAGAAAAGTCAGGGAAGAATTTCGCAAACAGAACTTATTGCCAACAGTAAAACATGGTGGAGGAGGAGTTATGGTATGTCGTTCGCTGGAGTTGGTAATCTTGTTTTTATTGACAGTATAATGGATCAGTACAAATATATTGACATTTTAAATCAAAATTTGAAATCTTCAGCACGAAAATTGAACCTTCATAACGATTTTAAATTCTACCAGGACAATGACCCCAAGCACACTGCTTTGAACGTTAGACTCGGGCTGCTGTATAACTGTCCTGAAATAATAAAAACACCACCACAATCTCCAAACTTAAATCACATAGGGAATATTTGGCAAGAATTGGAATGAAGAATTCGCAAACACACCATTTCTTCAAAACAACAATTAAAATCGGCGCTTCAAGAAGAATGGGGTGAAATCACAAAAAAAAAAAAAAAAAAAAAAATTAGTCGAATCCATCCCAAGAAGATTAAATCATGTTTTAAAAGTAAAAGGAAATCCAACAAAACATTAAAATCTTTTAAAAAGTAAAATTTTTGGATAAATATTTGATGGAAAAGTAAGTGTCCCATCACTTATGTGAGCCATTTTTTGCTCCGTTCTAAACAATTGTATTTTTATTAAATTGATATTTCTCAACAATTGTAGTTTTATTAAATTGACCTCGGCATATATGTTATGTAATATTTTTACTAAATTTAAGTATGAAACACACCCACAAAACATTTTTACATGTTTTTTAAATTTATTTTACTACAGTTTCCTTTTGTAACGCACAAGTGTCCCATCACTTTTGTGAGACACTGTATATCATCTGAAGAATTATTTAATCGTTGCCACATGTTCCATTCAAATAGTATAGTAAATTTAAAGCGATGTGTAAAAGAAATTAAACAAATAAAAAATAAACAGTTTATCACATATGATTCAGCGCTGCTTACCTAATGCGCATGTACAACTCGTAAAATTCTACTCTGTCCGAAATAGACTGGTGACAGTAAGTATTTTCTGCTAATATGAAAAACTTATTTCCTCGAATTTCATTAGAGATGTATTTCTCATTCAATTAATTCAGTTCTCACTTCGCGGCAAGGCAAAAATGCTAAAAACACAAAATAGCTTCATTAAAAATTTAAAGATATAGAAAAGCATAAAACACCAAATACAGTTTTAAAAAAAAAAATTACAATTAAAATTAGTTTCTGCGCAAAAACAAGAAATTCGACCAGCGGGCAAAAAGACATATTTTTCGGTGCACAAAACTGAAAGTTTACTTTTGGTTTCACTCGGCAAAAAGACACTGAAGGCTTAGAAACTTTATTATTTTGTTGTGGACACTATGCTGGGTCAATATATGAGATAATTTAATAACTTAAATGATAATTCCAAAACGGATTAAGCGTAATTTAATTCGTAACAATAAAAGAAGACGTTACTTTTTGTTGCGAAGCTTACTTTCTCTAGATTGACAACAAATTCACTATTTTGTTGTTTCAAATGTAAACAAACATGGTTGCTATGGTAAAAAAATTAGGCTTAGCCGCACTTAATCAACTTTTAAATTGTTGATAATTATACTATAACATGCAGGTTAACTAAAGGCATAAAAACCTTAACCGAAAGATAAGAATAACATAATTCAATCCTTTTTTGAAGCAAAAATGCCCAATTTACAAACATATAAGAATAAAGAAACTGAGCTCACTGAGCCGAGTATAAACCACATGTGTGTGTATATATATATATAAAATGTTGTATGATCTTAAATTCACTTAGTGCAAGTAGTAGTTATTCTACTACTTGCGCAACTGCTGAAAAGTAAGTTAATAATAATTTATTTACTAAAGAAATATTGATTATATTATCTCCTAAGATTAATTTTAGTAGAATTATCTTAAAAGAGTGAATCCATGGTTAGTAAGTTCAATTCCGAAAACAGTTTTAAAGTAACTTATGTAAATTGTTAAAAATGTTTAACGGGAACTTGAATTAAATCATGAATAACAAAATTTCAATTGTAAAAAGAAATAAATCAAAAGCAAGTAATGAAATTAGAAGCAAGTAATCATTGCCATTGATCGGAAATTAGTTGACTTTTCAAGGGGAACAAACCAACTCCCGTTCAATGAACAATAATTAAGAAATAAATACGAAGATGTTACGTCCTTTACTCAAGTAATAAGCTGCTGCCAAAACGGCAAGTCAAGCTAGTCCAAATATTTCCGTGAATAGAAGGAATCAAGAACCAATGCAGAGCAGTAAATATATATATATTATTTATATGTTTTTGGTGCGTCCCATTGCAATCAAAAAGAGAGGTACACATCTATATGTTATAGCAAACCTACATACAAAATTTCAACATTCTGACACTATTCGTTTTTGAGTTATGCGAGATACATACATACGTACTTACAGACGTCACTAAAAAATCTCTTCTGAATCCATTTTAAATCAGTTTTATAATTCGTTTGGGTAAAAATAATCCTTTATTCTGTCCTTACGTACAGATGTCATGCAAAAACATAGTTAAATTGCATTCAATAGCGGTTAAAATGGATATTTTCGTTGAAATATGATATTCGAAATTTTTCGCGATTACAATACTTCCTTTTTACTTCGTACAAGAAATTAAAAAATCTGATGTGTACACCACATGATTTTCTTGTACGGAATATTAAATTATACGCTTATTTTCTTGCATTTCGTTTAAACTTATGGATTGAACTAAACCTACTTCGCCGACAGCGCATAAACCACAATAGAATAAATGCATTCTTTAAAATTCACTTTATTTGTTTACCATAGCGACACTCTGGCGCTAGGTTCACTTAACAGTATTATATTTCGTTCATATTATAACTCAGAATGCACAAAATTTATATCATTTAAAGAATTATCTAATCGTTGCCACATGTTCTATTCAAATACTATAATAAAGCTAGAACGATGCATAAAAGAAATTAAGCAACCAAAATAAATAAGAAACAGTTTTTCACAGACGATTGAGTATTCCTCATTGAATTAATTCAGTTATCACTTCGCGACAAGGCAAAAATAAATAAAAACTCGAAATATCTGTATTAAAAGTTACGAAGTAAATCTTAAGCACTTAGTTCTTCGAAAAAATTCGAGAAAGGATTAAGCATGATTTAATTCGCAATAATAAATGAAGGCGTTAACTTTGTTGTTCCGAAGCTACGTTTCTCTAGATTGGCAACAAATCCACTACTCTGCTGTTTCAAATGTAAACAAGCACTGGCCGCCATCAAAAAAATTATTAGGCTTAGCGGCACTTAAACAACTTAAAAATTTTAAATTGTTGATATTTCTAAAAATATTGCATACAGATTTACTAAAGGCATATAACCTTAACCGGAAGATAAAAAAAAAATATAATTCAATCATTTTTAAAGCAAAAAATGTACAATTTACAAACATATAAGAGTAAAGAAACTGAGATCACTGAGCCGAGTAACAGAGTGGATATATACATAAATATATTTATATACGTTTGGTGCGGCCGATTGCAACCAAAATACGAGATGCACATCTACATGTTATAGCAGTCCTATATACAAAATTTCAACGTTCTGAGGCTACTCGTTTTTGAGTTATGCGAGATACGTACATACGTTCGTACAGACGCCACGAAAAATTCTCTTCATAATTCATTTTAAAGCAGTTTTATAATTTTTTTGGAGGAAAAGAGTGTTTTATTCTGTCCCTACATAGAGATATCACGGAAATACATCGTTAAATTGCATTTGAAAGAGTTCAAAATGGGATATTTTCGTTGAAATATGCTGCCTGAAACTTTTCGCGATTACAATACTTCCTTTTTACTTAGTACAAGGAAGTAATTAGGCAAAGAAAAGCATCCTCAGTAAATGTTTTTATGAATCCCCCCTCCCAAAGCAAGGAAAATACAGAAACAATTGTGCAGAACCCCCCTTCCTCAAAGAAGAGAGACTTGTGTCTGATTACCTTAAAAATCGAGCAGAGTTACTCAAAAATCTACGCCAAAATAAGGTTCCTTTTTTTTTCGCTTAATTCTAAATGTTTGATTAATGTTTTCCTAAGCAAATGGGCGGACAGCAAGCAACATCCAAATGATAACATTCGGATGTTGCTTGCTATCGAACTGTACCTCATTTTATAACAAATGTTATACTGTACCTCATTTTTATAACAAAATTAACATTTAAGACATAATTTAAGCTATATACAAAATTTATACTATATACAAAATTTATGCTATATACAAAATTTCAACGTTCAGTCC
Organism: Stegodyphus dumicola; assembly: GCF_044657685.1. Lineage (NCBI taxonomy): Eukaryota > Metazoa > Arthropoda > Arachnida > Araneae > Eresidae > Stegodyphus > Stegodyphus dumicola. The sequence continues at coordinate 119,516,746 of NC_140777.1, read as the reverse complement.
TATACATACAGTCCTATATACAAAATTTCAATGTTCTGAGGCTACTCGTTTTTGAGTTATGCGAGATACGTACATACGTTCGTACAGACGCCACGAAAAATTCTCTTCAGAATTCATTTTAAAGCAGCTTTATAATTTTTTTGGAGGAAAAGAGTGTTTTATTCTGTCCCTACATAGAGATATCACGGAAATACATCGTTAAATTGCATTTGAAAAAGTTCAAAATGGGATATTTTCGTTGAAATATGCTGCCTGAAACTTTTCGCGATTACAATACTTCCATTTTACTTCGTACAAGGAAGTAAAAAGAGAATTATCTCTCATAGAAGCATTATATTTTTCCTGCGTTACTGTAGTATTAGCCCATTTAGCATCATATGTTTCCCTCCATTCTGAAATCTAATCCGTCTTTCAAATGCTTCGTATTATTTTAAGATCAGGTTTATTTAATTATTTACACTCACCTGAAAAATAAATATCAAATTTCTTCATTCATTTCCTTATCAAACTTCTCTAAGCTGACGATAAATCATGAAAATTGATAGTGTTAGATTACAAGTTTCCAAACCACCTAAACGCATTTACTGTTAAAAAATTAGTCTATTCTTTTTTAATGGGATTAAGGCCGAATTTCTTATCGCGAATGCTTAATGATCCTGCATTATTATTTGCTTGTTTTTTATCACCCATTTGCGGCTAGTTTTTCGCCTTTTATAGAAGCGATCGTCTGTCACATACGATCTAGAGAATAATTTAAGGAACTCTGTAATTCTCGTCGCATGTCGACTGTCAGTCCTCGCGACCTTGTTGAAAAACGTGATCGCAATGAAAACAAATTTTAATTCTTCTCTAATAAAAGACCGGATTTTAGAGACCAAATTAGACAAATTTGTTTGTTCCTCATCATTGTAATGATGTGTATTACTTGAAGGCATTTCAGCGTTTAAATCAGTGCTGACAAAGGCAAGTAAATAGATGATGTTCCGCAGAATGCAAATAACGTATAACATCCCTTGCTGAATATACATCCTGTATTAGTTTGTTTCATGTACACCGGAAGAGGTATTTCGGGGTTTAATTTGCTCAGCATAGAATGTTTAGACAAAATTCTTACTTTAATGAATTTCTTTATTCAAATTTATTTTGATTTTACGAACTTCCTTAGCGCAGCTTTTACAAAATTTTTGGAGCCTTATGTTATGTTACGGCTACGATATATTACGAATGTTTATCCTCCTATGTTAAAACTCAGTTTAATTTTCATCATTTCCAAATTTTAGTTCTAGAATTATATTGTTTGATCTTCATAAAAAGACGGTTTTAGGGAATCTCAAAACTACAGTTGAAAGAAATCAATTCAGAGAGTTAGCGTCTGATTGAGTCGATTCTTCCGATCCCACTTCTCATTTGATTCTTTTCACTGTTCGCTGCAAACTCACCATTTTTGATTCCACTGTTCGTTCGATTCTTTCCACTCTTCGCTCTATCGTGACTAAATGGTCTTGACTCACCCCTCGTTCCGGAATTTTTTCATCAGTGTTATTATTAGTGAGCGGTGAGTCTATACCGATTCATTTCAGTGTTGGATCCGTTCTGATCTGATGCGACGAAAGAGAAGTTGAGTTCATCTCTGTTATGCATACATTAAAAGATATGTTACATTTAGAATTAAAATGCTAACATATTGCTTTAAAAGGATAAAATACCGTTGTGATCAAGAAAGTTGATAGAGGTTCTGAAGTATCAAATGCCGACACTGTTATGCAAAATATAAAAGCCCTGGATGTTTGTGTAAATGAAGATGCAGATTAGGCTACTGTAGATGAATCATAAAATATAATTACTGTATCCCCTCTTTTTGCGCTTTCCTCTGTTATACATACCCCTTTGAGGGCTATTTTATTGATAAATTGCATTCTCTTGATTATTTATATTTTTATTCAGTGCATTCATTTGTACACTCTGTTGCAAAAAAAATATATGCACCCAGAGAAAAAAAACTGAGCCGCAACTACGAAATGTGGCATGCAAATGTGGTTTGGTGAGTTGTGTAAATGCTTAAACTTGCAGTGCTAGTCAGCATTGTAGAGTGATACAAAGCTCATCTGAATTGTGCAGCTAGTAGAATGCAAAAAGGTAGGTGCGGCGAGTGACTAGTATTTACAATTGCCCCTGATGGCTTTGATACACGATACTGTTACAAAGGATATCTAAAGATGTAGAGGGGCAGCATCATAGGGCTAAAAGAGGCCAGTTAGTCGAACAGGAGTATCGGCCGGCTTATTTGTTAAAACGATATGGCAGTTGTCCATTGGTGAAACCAGTGGTTCAGCTAAGTCATAGTCAGTCGCCGTCAGTGGCACGGAACGTTCCTTGAGCACCAATGCGCGAGATGATCGCGCAATTAGACGTTGTTGGGGCGGACGTAGCATTTTATGCAGATTTTTCGTTAAGCTACCCACACGCGGCAGGTGTTCTCACTCTTAAGAAACTCTTCAAATGTGTGATTTCACCTTACTTCTGTTATTTACTTTCCAGCTCATCACGGCATTATCTACGGCTGAATGCGTGTGTTCGATTTTTCGAAATCCGGGTTTTGTTTTCATCCCCTCTTCTTAGTTCTTCCGATTTTCTTCTTGAGAACTGCGTTCAAGAATCATTCATGTAAGGTACTCCTGGTCCTCACAAGGCAAATAAGCCCGCGAAACGATTTCGGAGTAATTCCCGTCAGATATTGTAATGTTAATATAGTTGTGTATTCTTAGTTTCTTTTAAAGAAATAATATTATATTAGTTACCAATGTTAGTTACTTTAGTTTTTCAATGCCTACTTTTTATTTGTTACATTCTTACTGGAATCACGTTCCTCAGAAATTACATTATTCTCATAATGTTTCCCATCTCGATTTTCTGACTTTAAAATTAGTAAAAAAGGGAGGAGGAAATATGCAAAGAATTACGGTAGATAAAGAGAAGCTGAAATTAGGATTTATCGGAGGACTGAATGATGCGAGCGACAAGAACAGGAAAGAGCTGCACACAACAGCTGCAATTACTGTAACTTCTTCTACGTAGGTCTATGCAAAATCCGTGTATTTAATCATTTATTCACGCACTGCATGAATTTTAATTGCACACTATAATTCTAATTATACAGAGTTTAAAGTAACAAAGAATTGTCTTAATGTGTAGGATTATGTACTACATTTTTATGTACATAGTTTAGCTACTTCAATAGGTAAAAGCTACGGTACCACGTTTATTTGAATTTGATCAAAAATTAAAGCCCTCAAGGAAGCTAAAAGATACTTTATATTTAACGTGTTTTAGTTAGAATCCCTTTTGGGTTTATTTTACATATTATATTTTCATTGTATACAGCAGCAAACAAAGTAAGCGGCTTTGATATAACTAATTATCAGTTTTATTCTTGACTTCATTTATATTAAACAATGTCTTATGTTGAAAATAGATTTTCGTTATCGACCGTCCGTATCTGGTTGAGTGGCATTGTGAAGGGTCTATTATCTGTTTATTCTTTTAACCGCTACAATGATAGGTAAATAAAATTCTTGTATAAATATATTTTCTTTAAAGAAAAAGACAATTAAGTTATCCAGAGTTTTTGAATACACAGATAAGCAATGGTTCCAGTTAGTTTGGACATTTGAAGTTCCCTTCTTTTCTATTTCTTAATAACTTTATATATTTATGTTAGTTATATTAATGCTGTGTTGTTAAATATTAAAAGTACTGCACTTTGATGTACTAGTTTATGATAAATGTAATACGGAATTTTTGTAAATACAGTAAAACCCTCTTAACACGAATTCGCTTACGGCGAACACTCGGTTAACATGAACAAAATTTTGATCCCGGCAGCGATGCATGTGATCTTACAGGAAATTGTATCGGTTAATGCGAATTTCGATTAACACAAATTACGAACTGTTTTTTTAGTCCATTGTTTCGTTAGATTTTTGTCATTTAACGCGAACTTTCAAAGATTTTCATGTTTCCAATGCTGTTTCTCTGGTAGGTATGCGATCAGAAATGTTCCTTCTTGTTTAATTGAATACATGTTGTGATACTGGACAGGTATACACCTATAGCATACATGATCTGAACATAACCAATGTAAAGGTTCACTTTCCCCACCAAATGCGTTTTCGGCTTTTGGATCAAGGCATTATTGCAGTTACGAAGAGGTTTTATCGCAAGGAGATGTGTCAGAGTTGTAATTCGCGCTGCTGAAAAGGAAGCGGAAACGCTAATTTAGAGTGTGCTTAATGCAATAAAAGCTATCGCCAAGCCCTGAAAATCCGTGTCATCGCAACACATACAAGAACTGTTTCAGCAGAACCTAAAGACGTAAAGATGCTAATCCTGTTGATGAGCTAGACGGTGATAACGATATCACTCCACCTCTCGAATGAAATACACGAATGAACATCACGAATGAACAAGACATTGCGTACATCTTGGTGTTAGTTTTGAGGAATTTGTTAGTGTAAGTGATGATGTCGTGTGTAATCGAGTGAAATCTGATGTACAAGAAGTATATACTGATGTACACTTGAAACAATAAGTGCAATGTTTTCAAGTTTTGTGACGTTACTATTTATATTATTTGCCATTTATCAGAAAGGATTTTTTAAAAGCTTTTCATTTCGAAATTGTTGTCATTTTTCAGAAATTCTTTAGCGAATTAGCTAAAAAATTTCTGAAAAAAGAAAAGCGAATTAATAATTAATTATATAATCAATAAAATTAATTATAATAATAATATTAATATTCATAAAATTGATAATATTATTCATAATAATAATATCAATTATTACTTTGAGAGTTTGGTTATTATGATCTAAAATATAACAGTGAAAGAATTATGCGTATAAAAATGTACGAAAATATTTAACTTGTACTGTATGTATATACGTGTATGTACGTGCGGTCTCTTTTTCCCTCCTTTTTTTTTTTTTTTTTTTTTTTTTTTCGTTTTATTTTTTGGAAATTGGCTGGACGCTTTGCATCGTATGTGGGAGCGCGCATTGACATCTTTGCCTCAGGTGAAAAAATATGTAGTCACAGCTCTGATGGAGACAATATAATTATTTACAGATGGCCGACAAAACAGTAATTAATTGAAACCGTTACCTGAGGGAAGTCTGTATTCATAGCGTTCTAAACGGAGCTTTCGATAAAATCGGAAAGCCTAACAAAATAGTGGAAATTTGGCGAAAGTCTTTTTACGAAGAGGAAAAAAACGAAGCATATCGAATATTGACTCTTTATTAAAGAAGCGTCACTTCCTTCCGAATTCCGTAGGAATGATTGCCGCATCTTCTCAGGATCTTCTCAAATTTTCATAGTTCGATAGTAGACAAATTTCACAGCGGATAGGATAATACGTAAGTACATTAAAAATAGAATAAATTAAAAGAAAAACAGAATGTTTTCGATAATTAATTAAGAAGGAAGGTCTGTGTTTACACGGGAGCGGAGAATCTTAGAAAACATTATTTTCTTCCCTAAAATGGGAATGGAACTTTCCTAGCACGCTTCCAACAAGAGCTCTACCATCAGTGGGTGAACTAAACTACAGAATAGTCTGCGAGTCGCCCAGTGACGAGTTTGTTACACTTTTTGTTAGCATAAATTTAGGTATTTTGCATAATGAAACTCGAAAGGCATACGAAACGAACGTGCGCCAAGATATATATATATTGGCGAGAGAAAGTAAAGTTCGCGTGCAATGCAGTATATTCGATTTCCACCCTAGCTACTTATATCACGGCCAAAGGTATAATTCAGTTAGAACTTTCTCTTTTCAGGTACGGTGTCAAAGTATGTTCCTGTTTTTTCTTATTGCCTAACTAGGTATGCTTGAAGATGTATGACTTATATTTGTATGTAAGTTATCTTCTTTTCGATAATTCAGTATTTTAATGTCTGTGAAGATTATTACTCTTTGTTATGCTTAAGTTAAGCAAAATTCTCCTATTTTATTAAATAAAGATTTCGTAGTTAATTTTTTGACTTATGATTCTTTAATGAAAACTGCGCCTGAGGAAACCTACTCATTATGCCTTCAGTGCTAATGCACAAACCAACACTTTTTCTTTTATTATACATTTAAATTACTCATTCTCTTTAGTTTGTAAAATTATCTACAATCTGTTCCGCGCATTTAGTAGGAAATAAAATGGCATGAAATTGAAAATCTCATCCTTCTAATGTTAGAACTGCAAATTACTAATTTTATTAACTTTGCTTTTATATTTTAATGGCATATTAGAATGTTTTTTATTGCTTTGATTAGCTTCTTATGCAAAGCCTTCTGATGAATGCTGATACTGATAGTTCATCCTGGGCTCGAACCCAGGCGAACGGGCAAGCTGCATGGTACTTTTTGTAATTTTCTCCTTGTTTAACGTAAATGCGAACCAGTTTCCCTTAAAATGTCCCCCAGGAAGGGCATCCCTTGCCTTACAGAGATAGCTCTTGTATAGTTTGTCATATTAAAGTAACGAACCAACCATTCTTTACTTGCGCATTCTTCTAATAGTTATCTTGAATATAAATCTTTTCTTTAAAATTATGAAACCTCATTTTCTCATTAAGGGTATATTTGTTGATTCTTCTCTGTTGTTACTGTATGTTGGAGAAGGATATGAAACATTTAAGAAATTTCTGTAAGTCAAATTTTCATGTCATAATTAATAGCAGCAAAAGACATTTTTTTTAAACTTTCCTTATGAGAGCGCCCACTTTCTTAACTCGGAGGCAATTTCAAACTCTCCTTAACGTCCTTGACTTTAACATCAAACTTCACCTTGAACGCATTAATTTGCATGAAGATGGCGTACACACTGAACATCCGCTGATTTCTGAAGGCTTAACCTGCGTTTTATTTATGACTCTTCAAGGCTATAACATAGCAGCTGATGATACTTCTTTATTCCAATACCTATTAAATAAGCTTTACAACAATGTAGCCACTTTAAAACGAACGTTTTCAGATTTTATATTACGCCCTTGGGGGGGAACATTTTGTGTGTCCCCCCCAAAAAAAATTACTTGTTATCTTTATTAACTAAATATCATGTTCTTCGCACTTAAACCATAAAATTCATTTTCAATATCACAAAATAATTTTAAAAACGCATATTGTTACGAAATTTGTACTTATACAGGTAATTTTAGTAAAATTATAAGTAAAATTGTTGCATTTTTCTGTTTAATGTATCAGGGTCAATGTTCCTTCTAACCTTCTTCGGGAACATGCAAGGACCTGACTCGGAACAGAGAGCTTACTAAAGCTATGTTCAAAACTGTGGGAAGTAAACAGGATACACAAGAAGGGTATACAAAACCCTTTATTTTTCTCTATTTACAATGACTTCCGTACTTCGGAATACACCGACCCGCTACTTGGGGTCAAAACGTAAAAGTATGAAAATAAAACTAAACTCTAATTTAACTTTAGAATAATAAACGTGGAAGATTGGCTTTATATTAACAGGAAGCGTATGTAGTACAGGGAACTGTGAACACTACAATACGTTTAAAATTTATCAAGAGGATTAAAACCTCTGGCCTGGAAGGCAACAAGCAACTGCGTAACTTCTAAGGTAAGCGGCCTTCTTCGACTCACTGCTTCCTCTCTCTCGCTTGGCAAAAAGCCACAACTTAAATACTTGGCGTTCACCAGACAAACTTTGCATAAAAACCTTAACGCTTATAATTCTGGCCGGAAGTAGAAAATAAGAAGTGATAGTAAAGATTTAAAATAAAATAAACGTTAGTAAAACTTAAGATCCTTACATACTTCCCGCCAGAGTTAATTAGTTTGAAACTGAGGTCTAAAACGACCTTGTTGAAAACTTTTAGCTCTAGAATCTAACGCGAGGCCAATCTTTTACAAATATTTTTCGCTAGAAACTAGAAATTTAAAAGAAAGAAATTTGTTTTTACAATAGCAGCTCCCAGGATACACAATTTTTTTTTCATCTGTACTGCATCTAAACAGGAGCTCTTATTCAAATCTGGTTCCTTAGTTTAATGAAATGTTACACAATGAAATGGCAAGTAACATATATAATTATACTTCTCTTAACATTCTTATTTCATTCATGACTATTTTAATTATCTCTCCCCGTGCTCTCTGACATGTGTTGTAAAAGAACACTAAACACGAATGTGTTTCTGTCTACGTGTTCCACACTTCCTCCTACAATCAAAACACTAACGTGTTAAAATTCAACATAACAAGACCTCTTAACACACCCTAATTTCAACTCTAAACCCTGAGGTACTATTCTGAAAGTGGCTAACTCTGAAGTGTAGCGTCAGAGAGCCTAACTACATCATTCAACCTTTAACACATATTCACCATGATCTAGACTTTTTACAGTCACACAAATAAAAAAAATTTTAACATTCACTTTTACCATATCACGGTATTTCTTAACATTTAAAATAACAGTTCACATTGTATATAAGAACATATCAACATGCCGTTAATTTTACACATTTGAAAACATACATTAGTAGTACATTGTTAACTTCTGTTAATTATTCATTGTTAATTATTCTTTTCAAAGCAAGTGCCAATTCTTTCTACATTGAAATAATACATTTGAAAAAGTCTTTCAGACTAAAACTTCTTTCTTGCTAGAATGTTTTAAATAAAATTTATACAATAACTTTTTACAATATTTAAGTCTTTACACAACGCTATTATACATCAACTTTAGTTTTACGCGCGAGTAATTGAAAAACATAATACCAAAATCGGTAAGAACTCATTTCTCGCCCTTTTGGCGATAAAGGTAGACCTCGCATGAGGTAAAACTTCTTGAAATCTGCCACTTGCAGTAAGAATGAAAGATTAACTTAAGTTTGCAAAGTAACATAAAATTTTACTTATCTTTGTGATATTCGGACATCCTTTTCTGGGCCCAGTCCTTAAATGTATTGCAGATAGTAGTTTGATTTATCCTCCTTCTTGTACGGGCTCGCCCTTCAGTGCCTTCCTCTGGAAGCTTCCTTTTTTCACCAGTTCGGTCACCCTTGAATACCTTCTTTTTCTCCTCTGCTTGTGGTCTTGGCCGTTTGATGGCAGCTGGTCTTGGCGGAACCGGGAAACTTCTGTCGTGTTCCTGCTTGGAGCTCGTTGCTGGCCGTTCAAATTTTCCTTGTAACTTTTCCTCCGTCGCTGGTGGCCCTTCCGCAGTTCGGCGACATTTGCTGCGGAGAGTCCTATCGGATGAGTAGATCTTCCGTTTTAGAGCCGGGTTATAGTTGCCGTCATTTCTCCTGGTTCTCTTCACATACGTCGTCCTTCTCCCTTTTTCATTCTGGGGGTGTTCGTGAAATCTCTTTTCTGGACGGTGGAACGGCTTCTTTTTCTTGCTACCTTCAATTTTCCTGCGGGGAAATTTTCTTTTCACTTGCTCCTGCCTCTTAATGGCTTGCCCTTGTACTTGTCGTTTTTCCACATCTGGAGCTTGTGCCTGCGGTGTCTGCCGTGCCGGATCCTGCAAAAGATCTGAAAATATTTGCATTTTATTACGATCGAAGTAGGGTTTGATTTGATCAATGTTTGCGGAGCAGGTTTCACCATTTCTGGCTTTTAACACTACTACAGCGTGAGTTATTTTTTCTATAACATATGGTCCTTCAAATCGTGGAAAAAATTTGGCAGTCTTATCTTCTGGTGCTGAAGAAAGTGAATGCTTAATTTTTAAAACTTCATCCCCTACTTTATAAGTTACTCCCCGTCGTTTCAAATCATAATAGAGCTTCTGTTTTCTGTGTGCTACTTCCGTATTATTCTTTGCTTCCTTAATTAGTTTTTCTATATGACCCATTTTAAATTCTGGGGCTCTTTGTTGCACATAAAATAATTTATCTAACGGCGTTATAATCTTTCTGCCTAGAAATAACTCAGCAGGAGTTTTGCCCGTTGTATCATGTTTTGCGGTCCTAAGGGCGAAAGCAAATTCATTGACATAGTTATCCCAGCTTTTATGAAAATTTTTAACATAACTACGGATAATTTTCACTATATTTCTATTGACCCGTTCCGCTATATTTGATTGCGGCCGATACGGGACCATTTTTAAATGACGTATGCCCAGTTTTTGGCACATGTCTTCAAATATATTACTTACAAATTGAGGACCATTATCCGATATAACTTTTAGGGGCGCCCCGTATTTTAAAATATATTTATTTAAAATAGAATCAGTAACTAATTTCGCGGAGGCTCGTTTTAAGGGAACAATTTCGGTCCACTTACTAAAACGATCAACCATAACAAGGAGATAGCAACTTTTATTTAACTGACTTTTTGGGAAAGGGCCCAATAAATCGATGCCAATTATTTCATTTGGAAATTCGGATTTAATACTATTTAGAAACCCGGCCGGGCGGAAATTAATATAATTAACTGCTTGACATGTTGGGCAGGACTGGACATACGCCCTTGTTAACTTTTGCAGTTCAGGAAAGTAGACTGCCTCGCGTACGCGTTGGATAGTTTTTCGAATACCAGCATGAGAAGCTAAAGGGCTGTCATGGAGCTCCTGCAGGATATTTAATCTAAGACTAGCTGGGATAACAGGTCGAAATTCGTTGTTGGAATTCGTAGTTTTTGTATAGAATAATAGACCATCTATTAGTTCGTAATGGGCCGCCCTATTTCTTATCGCCACAATATCTTGGTGGCTAAAATTTTCAGGATCCTTCAAATACTCATAAATGCTTCCAAACTCAGGATCCTTACCCAGTTCGGTTATTACAGTTTCTCGGGAATTTATTGTACATGCTGTGAGCATTGCCACCTTTACGGTATTACCTTGTTCATCTATTTTAATTCTTGATAGGGCATCTGCTACGATATTTTCCTTTCCGGGGGTATGCTTGATTACCAGATTATATTCTTGCAGCTTGAGTGCCCATCTTATTAACCTTGGGGATAAGTTTCTCCCTGAGTACAATCTAGTTACCGCCGCATGATCAGAGTACACTGTTATCGGCGCCTTTCCAAAATAGACTCGGAACTTTTGCACTGCTAACAGAACTGCAAGTGCCTCTCTCTCGGTCGCGGAATAGTTTCTTTGTGTTTGACTTAAAGTTCGGCTAAAAAATGCCACGGGCTGCTGATTTTGCGAAGGTACCGCTCCTACCGCATAATCCGAAGCATCCGCTGAAATTTCTAAATTCTCATCCTTTTCAGGAAATTTCAACACAGGGGCTTGCGTTAATGCTTGTTTTAATTTTTCGAAAGCACTATTGGCTTCGGCCGTCCACGAGAATCTTGCCTTTTTCCTTTTTAATTTTAACAATGGCTCAGCGATAGATGCAAAATCTTTTATAAAGGACCTATAATATGAACAAAGTCCTACAAAAGAAGAAAGCTTCTTTGCCCAGTTTGGAGTCGGATATTTTTCTACAGCGATTATTTTTGATTCATCTGTCTCGATTCCTTTTTGAGATATTTTGTAACCTAAATATTTTAATTCAGGGGCTGCAAATTTGCACTTTTCGACATTAACTTTTAGACCGGCCTCATTTAATAAAGAAAACACCTGTCTTAAATCCTGTACATGTTGGTCGAGATTATCACTAGTAATAATGATATCGTCTAAATAGATAAATGTGGACTTTCCAAGAACAGGTCTTAACACAATGTCCATGCATCGCTGAAATGTTGCCGGGGCCCCTGAAGGGCCAAACGGCATACGCAAAAATGCATAAGTGCCAGACTTGGTTATAAAAGCAGTCTTAGGCACGTCCTCAGGCCTAACCCCTATTTGAAAATAACCAGTCGTTAAGTCTAAAGTCGTCATAAATTTGGTTGATTTTACGTTCCTTAGAATTTCTTCAATGATCGGTAACGGATATACCGGATATTTAGTTATGGAGTTTAATTTACGGTAATCAATAGCGAATCTCCACCTTTTTGGATGCGTCAAAGGATAGTCATTATTTTTCTTACATAAAACCACCGGGCTAGCATAACTACTTGAGATGGGCGTTATGATCTTTTTACGTAGCATATCGGTAATATGCCATTCTATAATTTTTTCCTTATTCTTATCATACCGGTATGCTTTGTGGCGAACTGGCATTGAATCTCCGGTGTCAATACTATGGTTAGTAACCTGAGTAAATCCTGGAATATCACTAAATAACGAAGCAAATTCACTTACCACTTGTCGGATTCTTCCTTGCTCGTCATTAGGGAGGTGGTCAAGTTTTAACATTGGCGGTTCAGCCTTTTCTGTACGCACTGGTTTCATTGTCAGCTTAAGGGACGCTTCATTAAAATCCAGTGTTGCTTGTGCGTCTGAAAGGAAATCTAATCCTAAGATTATATGTGCTTGCAGATTCTTTACTATAAAAAACATCACCTTTACTTGTTCGTCCTTGATACGGATATACAACGGTACTTTACCTATGCACTTACATTTTTCTCCTTGCGCCGCTAACACTGTCGTATTATCCGAATATTATATATGCGGTATTTGCGAAAATACTTCCTAAAAAAATCTTCTGCCACACAGGAACACTGCGCGCCTGTATCCAGGAGTGCGGTGGCTGGGATATTATTCACCAACACTTCAATCTTCGGAAGAGTCAAATTTTTCACCATTACTGTATTTAACTTGTAGGAAGAGGGGTTTTCTTGGCCTTCGGATTTCCGCACCCTCCCGTCAGCAGAAATCCGTTTTAGTTTAAATTATTTTTCATTTCCGTGCTTTCCTTCTTTTTCCCCTGGCCTTGAGACTTTTTTTCCTGGATTGCTATTGAACTGTCGACGTTCGCCGGCTGTTTTTGAATGCTCGGGTTTCCTTGCCCACTGATTCGCTTTGCCTCCGTAGCCGTGTGCTTGAGTTTGCTGTAGTCTTGGCGTACCAAATTGGTTTCGCTATTGATATTGGCGTCTTCTTTCGACGTCCGCCGTTCTTCTACTTTCAAACTGGATTGCTAGCTCAAATAACTTTTCCAGGGTAGTCGAATTTCTTAATTCAATAAAGTCTTGCACTTGGGGCAGTAACCTCGGCAAAATCACTTGAATTATCTCAGGATCCGGACGGTTTCCATACAAGAGCTTGAAGACGTGAATTTTTCTTAAAATAAAGCTTGAGAGGTTTTCGATTCTTTGTTGATATATACTAAAAAGTTCCGTTTCTAATTTCGCTCGATCCCTTACAACAGGGAAGGCTTTTAGTAGGGCAGTCTTGAAATTTTCGTAAGTATAGGTGGGACTTCCTGCTTGACCCAAGAGACTTCTGCCTATACATTTGAACCAGTTAAGCGCTTGGCCCCTCAAAGCGCTGGTAGGTAAGGTAACTTTTTGAAACTCGTGCACGGGGTAGAGCATGAAGTGGTCATCCAATTTTTCCAAAAAACTGGTTACCGGTGAGTTTCCATTAAATGTTGCTTCTGGTTTCATCGAAGCGCGCATGGTCTGGACGATGTAACCAAATCCTTCCAGGGCGGCAGCTGGCATTTCTGGATTCTGAGCCGTTTCTGCAGGCAGCACAGGTTCTTCTTGAAACTCTGCCATGGTTATTCTTCTTCGTTGGGCGCCACTATCAGGGTCAATGTTCCTTCTAACCTTCTTCGGGAACATGCAAGGACCTGACTCGGAACAGAGAGCTTACTAAAGCTATGTTCAAAACTGTGGGAAGTAAACAGGATACACAAGAAGGGTATACAAAACCCTTTATTTTTCTCTATTTACAATGACTTCCGTACTTCGGAATACACCGACCCGCTACTTGGGGTCAAAACGTAAAAGTATAAAAATAAAACTAAACTCTAATTTAACTTTAGAATAATAAACGTGGAAGATTGGCTTTATATTAACAGGAAGCGTATGTAGTACAGGGAACTGTGAACACTACAATACGTTTAAAATTTATCAAGAGGATTAAAACCTCTGGCCTGGAAGGCAACAAGCAACTGCGTAACTTCTAAGGTAAGCGGCCTGCTTCGACTCACTGCTTCCTCTCTCTCGCTTGGCAAAAAGCCACAACTTAAATACTTGGCGTTCGCCAGACAAACTTTGCATAAAAACCTTAACGCTTATAATTCTGGCCGGAAGTAGAAAATAAGAAGTGATAGTAAAGATTTAAAATAAAATAAACGTTAGTAAAACTTAAGATCCTTACAAATGTAGCGCGAGACAAATTGTAAGAGAAAGCTATGCCGGAAAAGTAAGAATATAGAGACACGTGCATTTAACATTTAGTAAATGGGTATCTCGGTAATAAGTATTGAAATTAAATAAATGTAATTGAACACTATGTCAGCTGTAACCGTAATTCCATCCTCTTATTGCTTTCTTGTAATTTCGAGAAGCACAAAAGTACTAGAAGTATCTCGCAGTGGCTGAAAACTATTTAAGGACGAAGACTGAACATCTGCTCTCAGTTGTTTAGGTAGCTGTTGTTGTTCTTGTTGCGAGTTCAGCGTCAGATCGGATTAGCTTTCTCTTTAGACAAGCTTTGCATTGCGTTGTGTTTTACGTTTTTAGTACTTTGGAGTGTAACTACTAATTATACTGCGTCATACTGTGAACACTTGTACGAATATTTCTGTGGAAAATTCCAGAGTTCTGAAATATTTCTTTTGATAAAAATTAATTTTTATTAACCTATTATTGGACTTGTGCATTCAGTCTATTACGAACCAGTAAGCACGTAACAATATCTTTCTGAAATGTGAGTCGCATAATTCGTAAATGCACATCGGTATCGCAACCGAGGGATGGGCTTCCAGAAAGGACAGTGGGCTCCAAGTAGTATTTTCTGTTGTGTCACTTATTATGTACGTATATGCATAATGCACCTAATAATTATGTATCTTATGTTAATTATGCACCTAATATTTGTATATTTATATATATATAGTATTAACAAGTAGAAATATTACTGTTCATGCGTCAGTATTTAACACCGTGTAACATGAAGCCGTTTCGCATAATGTTAAACTAGAATCTTACTATAAAATTAACTGCATTTATTACTTTCTATAGCACTGTATTATGAACCATCTGTTTATATATATATATATATATGTATACAATGTACCTAATGTCTGAGAATCTAGTGATTATTATGTGCCTAAAAGTTGCGTATATGTATGTTAGTATATATATTAGTTTATCCATCCATCGCCTACAGCATCATGTAACATGTAAAAATAACAGCACCAATTACTTGCCCTTGCATTGTATTAAGAAACTAATATATGAATATGTATATGTATTATGCGCCTAATGTATATGTACCCAATGACAATTATGCACCTTATAATTGCGTATAAATGCATTATTTTAAAAATACTGTAAAATTAATTGCATCAATTATCCTCAACGGCACTCTACAATGTACCATCTGCTCATGTATATAAATGTGCCATGTACCTATTGATTATGGAATCGAATGATATAAGTATTGTAAATAGGTAGTACAGTACAGCATTGTAAATAGGAAGTTGTACCCATGCACCCGCATACATTTCTACGTAACGTGACACAGTAAGGCAAAATATCAACCTAGTGTCCTATTATGAAATTAATAAGCACCTATTACTAGTTATAACATTATTTTATGGATCTAGAGTTTATGTAAGTATATGAAGTAAGTACCAAATGTTTATGTCACCAATGACTATTATGTACCAAATATAAGCGTATATACGCTTTTGTCTATATGTAACTGTGTATGTCCTTGTTTATATGTAATTGTACCCATGTATCTACTAGCGTTATCACATATCTTGGCACTGTATAGTTAATATACATCTATTACACACTGAATAATCATGTACCTAATGTGTCTGTACACTAAATGTCTGTATATATGTATATGAATTTATGTTCTGTATATATGATAATGTAAGTATGCATCTTCACATTTTATCCTGTAACACGGCACCGTATCGCAAAGATCAAACTAGAGCCCCAATCTAAAATTAATTGCACTAATTATCTGTTCAGCATTGTATTAAGTACCTATTGTTAATGTATGTTAAAGTAGCACTTACCTAACGCTTGGGTATCCACTAATTACTGTGTACCTAATACACGTGTTTCTGTTCAGCATTGTATTAAGTACCTATTGTTAATGTATGTTAAAGTAGCACTTACCTAACGCTTGGGTATCCACTAATTACTGTGTACCTAATACACGTGTTTTAATACCTTTGTACATTGGGTTAATGTACTTAGGAAACAGTACAAATAATTCAGTAGCTAGACACTGTACCACGCAGTACTAATTTAGGGTCTAACTTTTAATTCACTGTACTAATTACTTATTCCAGCATAACATTGCGCATCTAATATTTCAGTATGTATATGTCTTGTGTATCTAATGATAATGCTTCAAAGGATCATAGTGCACTCAACATATGAGTACACACGTTATGTATATATGCTAACGTATCCATGCTTTTGCATACACCTTGTAACATGGCAATGTATTATCCAGTGTCTAACATTAATTAGCTTTAACGCCACTGTATTAAGTACCAAATTTGTATGCATGTTTATGTATTAGTATATTAGCATAATGAGCACGTATGGTTATCTAGATAAAGGTGGACGTGGCGCTATACCGATTAACCGTATTGGTAGAGGGGTGATGCCCACGTCCTCCGTCGCATGTCGCATGTGTCACGTGACCCTTACCGGGCTTCAAGCATGACGGTTGAAAATTTTTTTGTCCCTGCTTTCCACTACAGAATAATTAAAACATCATAGATTTCCTGTGAAAATTTCCCTATCTGGTTAAAAGTGTTTGAAAGGCATACAAATACATGCTGGACGCTACAAAACAAAATATAAATAACATCCTTCAAAGACGACTTAACGTGACAAGAGCAATAGAAGCCCATTAATCCGCCCTCGAAGCTCCTTCCTCGGTCGCAATATCTATGTGAACTTAAGAATTATCCATATGAGGCATTTCACATGCAAAAGCTTAAGAAAAGCCTATGCAAAAGTCTAAGAAAAATGGTCGCTCTGAGAGGCTTCACTGAAAGTTAACAGAATGTGATATCATTAATTCTGCATTCAAGTATAATCGTTGGAAAGCATGGACCGTAAATGAACGGTTGTTTGGAAACTTTTTATCCTTTTAGAGCAAGGATTATCGCTATGCAGAATTTATGCGACATTTAAAGGACCACCCGTATAGAGCTTTTGAACACGAATAATTAATTACTTTACGAGTTATCTTACCTTTCCATGATTGCCCATTATCCGAACTTAATCCCAGATGAGGTTTAAGAAATAATGAGAATGTATCATTATGATAATAATGAAGTTTAGAAACATTCTTGCAGATAAAATAGAGTAGTATTTACAAGGAAGACTTGTAATGTTACAAGGGTAAGTTCATACATATTTCTAAAGAAGCCAATCAAATATTTATCGTAAAGTAGCATTAGAATCTTGTTTGTGTATAATGTAAGTGTGGCCAACAGGCGTCCAAGTACAAGCATAATTTATCGTAATATGAAGCATAATTGTGTTTTATAAAATGATAAATTTGTTTTCTACTGTAGAATTTCTTGCACCATGTACCTTATTTATTAATACGATGACAGAGAGCTTAATTTCTAAAATTAGAAGTGTCGGAGCCCTGTTGAAAATCCTCAGCAAAGAGGAGCAAGAGTAAATAAATAAATAAAATGACTATTAAACTCATTAATAATTTTAAAATTATTATCAAATTAATTAATATATATTTAATTAGTGTTTATAAATTGTTATTTAATCGATAAATAATTATATAATTAATTAAATGTAATTTAATTGATAATTATTTATTGAAATAATTTAAGATTAAAGTAATTAAATAATTAAATTAAATATAAAGAGATAAATTAAAATTCAACGAGCGATTTTTAATATAATTTTATTGCTAAAAATAAAATTTTCGAGATAAAATTTCTACTGAAATTGTTATTCAGTTACATAAATAAAGTACCGAAGCCTTCTAATTTACGGCTCCGGTGTGCTCCGGCTCAATTTAAGCTCTGATCATTACAAAAATTAAATATACTTAAAGTACAGCTGATGAAAATTAAGATAATACTAAAAAGAGGGTGAAACAGAATGAGGGCGGGAGGGTATGAGTGGGTGGAAACAAAAAGTGAGGGGAATCTTTGTGAGATAGAACGTTCTCTTTGACTTCGGCTCTCTGCTGATATAATTATAGCCATCAGCTTTGTCTGTGTGTCTGTCAAGTGGATGTGTGTTAGAGGTAAAATGAGTCTTGAATCTGATTCCTAAGGATGAATGTAAAGTTGCTAGTTAAGGCATGGCAAGAAATTTACGCCTTTCTAAACAAACTCCCCCAAATTTATTGCTCTTCTTAAAGGAAAAGGTTTCCGCATGTGAGTGAGGGGATTTTACTTGAACGTCTCATATTCTCATGAGTTCGTATTTCTAGGGAAAGTTCGTATTTCTAGAGTAGTACAAAGTCTGCTTATTGTTAAACTAAAACGTTAGGAGTTCTAAATTTGTTTCCCTTGAAATTGTAGTTCAGTTTTATAAAAAGAAGTACAGAATTTGCATATTTTATCGAATTGCATGAAAAGAACTGAACTGAAGGAAAAACCACTGCTTCTAGATAAAAATGCAAATATTGTACGGCAAATACGTAAGTGTACACGTGTGTGTAGGTGGAGCCGATAGAAAAACAAGCTTTATAAGCGCATGGAGGGTGTGACAAAGTGCGTTCGCTTTTTTTTGGTGTTATCTTGCAAAAATCGGTTAAATTTACATCGTAATGGTAAAATTGAGTAACCCCCAACGTTTAGATGGTGGAATGAGATGGCGAGTTATGGGAAGGCTAGAGGCAGGCCAATCCCAAGTCAGATATGCAGAGTTTAATTTAACTTCCAGCGTCGTGTGTAACCTAAGAAAACAGTTCCAGGATATTGGATCCATCGAGAGAAAGCCTGGCAAGTTCAAGAGCCAAGGCAGTCAGAGATGATCGCTATTTGTCCATTTTAGCGAGGCGTAACAGAGGGGCTACAGCTTCTCAGCTTTCTCGAGACCTGTATGCAGCCGCAGGAACCCGTGTAACAAGGGTGACTATTTCCAAAGGACTGAATGAGAGAGGGTTATTTTCCAGAAGACCGGCTGTTTGCGTCCCGCTCACGTCTACGGACAGGAGAGTCCGATTAGTATGGTTTAAGCAGCATAGTGATGTACGGAGCAATGGGCGACCGTTCTGGTCACCAACGAGTCCCGTTTTAGCCTAAACACCGATTCTCGCCGTACTTTCATATGGAGAGAGCCAGGGACTCGCTACCTAACCTCCAATGTCCGCGAAATCAACAATTATGGCGGTGGCGGTTTAGTCAGGCATCATGTTGGATGGCCGCACACCTCTCCACGTCTTTGGAGGCTCTGTGACTGGTGTGAGGTATATGGACGAGGTCTTGGAGCCCTATGATCGCCTTTTCCGTGGTGCAGTGGGCCCCGAGTTCACCTTACAGGAGGATAACGCGAGGTCACATAGAGCTCTTCTGGCCGACGGACTTCTCTAGAGTGAAGATATTCGCCGAATGGATTGGCCAGCCAGGTCTCCAGACCTCAATCCTATAGAGCATGTCTGGGCGCTCTGAGAAGACCAATTGCAACTCGCAACCTACCGTCGCAATCGTGCCATTTCAGTCAGTTTTGATAGTACGAACGTTTCCCTGTTCAGCTTTTTTATTCATGGTCAGCGTAGGTCCCGTGACTTTGAAATCTCTACAAGATGATGTCACAACGATGTTTTAGCTTTTAAGCTTAGTTTAGGCACTACTGAGATAAACCATTAATGAGATTGGTGATCACAATTAATACATAAAACAAGATGTTTTCAAAATTTGAATACAGTTCGGTATTATTATTATCTTGAAGTAGAATCGTGTTGTATCTTGAAGTAGAATCATGTTGTATCTTGAAGTAGAATCGTGTTGTATCTTGAAGTAGAATCGCGGCTAAAATATTTTGAGAAGTCTACATCTTGAAGAAGAAGTATTGAAAGTAAAAACCGAAGCACAGAAAGTGAAAAATGAAAACTTCTGATAATTTGTTTAGCATTAAATTTGTATTAAAAATACAGTGCTTCGTGAAAATTATCAGTACTACAGCTATTGCAGTTTTTAATAAAATAGATTCATTATTTTACAGATTTTTTTAAAATTTGATTTTTATCATTTAGAGCATATTATGCCATTGATAGTAAAATTAATTTTTTACAACCATCTTCCGAACGCAATTGCTATATAATATTAAAACAAAGGATATGACTTCTTTTCCAGCCGAAATAATTGTTTTTTATGCACTTTAAAAGAAGTCTCTTTTTTTTCGGTTTTCCTTCTTTCGCTTTTACTTCCGAGAAACTTAAAATTTTTATCAAAACCATGTATCTCAGACAAAATCACAAATGTTACCTCCAATGTCTTCCCACGAACCATAATAAAAGGCTAAAAAGAGAAAGCCTGAAATGTTACGATTTTGATGTTTTCATCTAGAAACTTGAAGAAGTGGAAAAAAACCTGGAATGGCACGATTTTTGTTACCACCTCCAGAAAGCCTGAAGTGGGGAAAACCCGAAATGAGACCTGAAGGTTTTAGGATGAGTGTCTGTTCTACAAATTAATTTTTTTTCCCTTCAGTAAAAGTCAAAATACAACCATTGTAGTTTAATAGCATAGTGCATAAAATATTAATTTTTAATAAATAAAAAATACACAAGATATTAATTATATAGAAAATATAATAAAAAGATTAATAAATAAAAATGTATAAAATATTAATAACTAAAAAAGGCATAAAATATTAATTTTTTGTGCTTTAATGTTTGAAAGAATTTTTTTTTTATCTATTATTCTTTTAACTACTTTATTTACTAAGAAAGAGCACCAAGTCTTTCTTTTGTATTTAAATGAAAGCACCGTTTTGCGTGCCAGATCTAAAAAAAAAAATATGTGCCTATAATAAATGATTGCGATAAGATTATCTATGTCCGTTATATTAATTATACCATATAACATATTAAATAGCCACAATACAACGTTATAAATATTTATATCGATAACATTTAGATTATAATTTTGTAAAAGTGCGTCGAGCATTTTCACGCTACCTCTGATATTATTTTATGACTCTATTGTTTTTGAAGTACCTATCGCCTTTACTGATAGCCTAATCTTATCAGATTAGCTTCTGATTGAGTAGCAATTCATAACCGGCCACCTGTCATTTTCCACTAATTTATTTTTTAATTTGTCTCAAACTTGGAATTAAAGAATTTAATGGCCCTCTACTCATTAAATCGGGGACTTCCTAACCTCTTTCTTTATTTTTTTATTTTTATTTTTTTTTTTTACATCGACACTTTATAAAAGAAAGGTTTATTTTAACCATTCATTTTTCATCAACCCCCTTACACGTTTACCTATAAGATTCATCATATGCAATTTAATCATAATACAAATATTTACATATCAATAAATGAAGCATAACCATTAGGCTAAAGATATGAACAAAAGTTTTCAAAAATGGTTTGTTAAATTCATGTTTTATTACTTTTTTTTTTTTTTTTTTTTTTTGTTAGCTCAAAAGAATTTAATCTCGAAACGAGATTTGTGTTGTTTCACTCTTCATTCGAAATTGTTGCCATTCAGTAAAGTGTAAGATGTTTATCTTACACTTCACTTACAAATTTAATAATGTAATTAATTTAAAAATTTAATAATGTTTATCTTTCAAATTGAATAATCTGTAATTTAATAATATAATGCAGTTCTTAATAACATTATTATTAGTCCAAAGGGGCTTTGTCCCTGAAGGACTATTGTGATTTTGCGATCATTATAAATGTCCGTTTCACTTTTCAAACTGTTGCCACAAAATGTTAGAGACTTGCATTATATTTGAAGAAATTAAACAATGAAAAATCTGCATAAATGTTTGTCTATTTCTCGCATTGTGATAAAACAACGGTACATACAGCTATCGAATTTTGAATGACGTAATCCTGCTACGAATATGGGTATGTGGAAGACCAAATTTGGAATTTGGAAGTTTTATTATTATCGATTTCATATTTTTAAAACTTTAAGGAATCTTTGAGTTACAAACTCAACGATTTAAAAGCCAGCAATGACAACACTCTACGTCGGAGGTGTATTTAATTACGGCAAAGCACACTAGGGCTATCTGCCTGAGGGGAGGGATGCCTTCGTGGAGGACTTTCTAAGGGAAAGTGGCTCGTATATGCGTTACACATGGGGAAAACCACGAAAACACTCATACAGCCAGCCCGTTCACGGGATTCGAACCTCGGACCGAACTACCAGTGTTCAGCGACTTTACCGCTCGGGCGCTCTACGTAGGCCTCTCTACGTCGGAGGAAAGAAACCGTTTTATCTCTATCGGGCGCGGAACTGCGTATCGGAAATTCTAAAGATATGCTCGTTTTAAAATTATTTTGCGACATTGCTATTGAACTGAATTTTATGGTTTAAATGCAAATAACATGATATTTAATAAATAAAGGTAACACACAAAATGTTTAAAAAACGCCCCTTTGGACGTAATTTAAAATCTGAAACCTTTCAGATTATTTATTTATTTATTGCTTTTTAATCTGATTGATTAAAGCAAAATGTATTTCATGATAAATCTAATTTAAAACAGTTAATATTTTACATACTAAAATTACATATTTTTTCACTGTTCAAATACCTAGAAGATATATAACGTTTCCGTGTTTGTCTAAATACATATTCATTTAGTACCCCATAAAAAGTTTCGTTATTCCATATGGGGCATATCTATTGATAATCTCTACTATAAAACTTATTAACATTTAAAACAGCCCTTTTGAGACAGTTATATTATAGTTTTGAGGTACAAGTATCTGAAGATTTTCAGATTTATTGTTATTGTTATTATTAGCCAAAATTTGGATATTACTCTCGAGATGGAATGTGTTGGTTCACTATAAACGGCGTATCATTTTTCAAATTGTTGCCACCATTATTATCGCCTTGTGTTATTTTTAATGAAATTAAATAATGAAGAATCTTAATGTACTATATATGTACGCACTGTGGGAAAAAAAAGGTACCTAGGCCATCCAGTTTTGAACAACGTAGTTCTCCTTCCGAGCATGTACAACTGGAAGTTGGAATTGTAAATTTCGAATTTGTTAACCCAAAAACGCGTTAGCCCGATAGGCTATTAATCTCAAAACAGGATTTGGCGGCGAATGACTTTAAATGTCTGAATCACTTTTCAAAGTGTTACCAGGAAATATTATCACCTTGTATTACTTTTAACGAAGATAAATAAAGAATATGCATGAACATATGGCTGTTTCACTCACTGTGAAAAAACGACGGTAACCTAGGGACATAAAGTTTTGAATAATGTAGTCCTCCGTCCGAACATGTGTACCTGGAAGCCCGAATTTTGTATTTCGTATTATGAAAAACGTAAATGAATTTTTAACAAACAACGATCTGAAAGCGAGCAGTGGCAACGTTGTACGGATTAAAACATTGTTATCTCCAGCGCGCGAGATTGTATATGGGAAATTCTAAAGATATGCTATTTTTAAATATTATGTAATTTTGCTATTCAGCTGAATTTTATGTGGAGTAAGTGCGAAGAACATGATATTTAATTAATAAATTTAACACACAAACGTAAATAACAAAAAGACAAAAAAACGTTTTGCAAACCATCTTATTAAGAAAACTGTACATTGTACAACTGAGAAAATTCTGGAAAAAATAGGAAAATGTATGTCGACACTTTATTATCGCGAATTCTAAACACATGCTTCTTTTATAATTTTTGTAATTTTGCTGTTGAATTGTGTATGACGTAATTGCGAAGATAATGATGCTTAATAATAAAGCTAAAAAGACAAAAAAATAAATGGGTTAGCAGAAGTGAGTGCAACAACAGACTGGTAGACTACGAGCTCAGCTAGAGCGTACAAAAAACTTAACAAATCGTTCTGGGCGACCGTTAAAATCTGAGAACTTTCAGATTTTTAGTCCAAAGGGGCGTTAGCACAGAAGGGTTTATTGGTCTCGAAATGGCATTTTGCGTTGAAAACGCGCTGTATCACTTTTCAAATTGTTGCCACCAAACATTAGCGGCCTGTATTATATTTAAAGAAATTAAGTAATGAAGAATCTGCATGAACGTATGTACGTTTCTCACACTGTGAAAAATCAACGGTACCTAGAGGCATCAAATTTTAAATAACGTAGTCCTCCACCCGAATATGAGCACCTGCAAGCCCGAATTTGGAATTTGGTTTATTGTCTACTTCATATTTTGTAAAATGTTAACGAATTTTTGATTAACAAACTGAATGATTTCGAAGCGAGCAGTGACAACACTGTACGGGGGGGGGGAGAGGACTCTAGCGTTAGGGACTGTCTATCGGAAATTTTAAAGATATGCTATTTCCAAAGATTCTTAGCCCAAAGCAACATTTGCCCAAATGCTCTCGAAACTTGTTTTTTGTTTGTAAATAAAAAGAAACGGGCTTAATGTAAAATATGAAAGATTTGAGATTTTTTCCCCTTTTTCCCTTTTTTTTAATTAACAAACGAATCTCATTATAATTATTACGTCTACTTTAAAATAGATATTATAAAAAGAAATTTGTTGTGTCTTTTATTACGTTTACAACAATCGCACTTTAAACCTTAAAAGGTGATACTTCTTCATGCTTAAAATTAAACAAAATTCTAACTCCATTGGAGTTGAATTTTGTAACAGTTGTAAGGTATTTATTTACTTTACCTAACCAGTTATGTTACGCTATGATTTTTAATGTCATTCTCCATTTCCTTTTTCCTGCTAGATTGCTAATTTTAGCTAGCGCGTATTCAAATGAGATAGAAAGAAATAGTATTCAAAGAGAAGTTTTAAATGGCTTAGACAGGACGTGTTCCGCTTGCCGAAGGCCACGTTACTACTGGAAATTCGAAGATAACAGTCTGTTTTCTGCGTTACGTTACTCTTGCTAATAGCACTTATGACACCAGTATAGGTTTCAGCCACTTTGTGAGTTAATCATTTCTGTTTCTGCGTAGCCTTTGCCTAACAGAAGTACCTTCTGTTAACTGTTTGAGTTCTTAATAAAAGGGTCTTTTACATCCTTCTTACGTTCTCTGTTTTCTTACACGATATAGCCATAACTCGCTTTAGTCTTCCACAGTCTGAACTTAATGTATGCTTCTCAAGAAGGTGAGACTCTATAAAATTCTCAACATTAGGAATATTGTTGCCACCAAGACTGTTTTCACCCGGACAAGCTGGATTTCCGAATCATCGCCCGGATTAACTATTAATTTGTCCGATTTTTCGTAGAAATTGCGAAATTATGATAAAATAAAAGAAACTTGCAGAACTGCTTGCGATTCTTTTATTTTAACGAATAACGAACAGAACTTTACGAAATTTATCCCAAGGCCAGGGGTGACAGAAAATGTGACTTTGTATTTGTAACCTGCAAATATCGTAAAGTGAATATGACAGTTTCAGTTTAAAAGCTTTTAATCATTCACGGTAAGTAAACAAGTTATGAATATGTATATACACTCGTACGCAAAATTAAGAGATTTTTCCCATTACATCAAATTTCTGAGAAAGTAATGGACAAATTTTAATGAAATTTCGTAATATATACATTTATAAAAGAGAAAGAGATGTACAATTCAAAATCATTTTATATATGCATAATCATTAGTAAAGCTTTTAATTCAGGAATGTACAAAATCCACGCAGTGATATCGAATTGAAAATGAGTCTAATATGGGGTATGGTACCCTTTCGCGCCCATATAGATCGTGTAGCTTGACGGCATACTGGACAGAAGGTAGTTGAGGAGTCCCTTGGCAGGCGATCCCATTCCTGCAGCAAGACAGTTTTAACTCCGAAATGGTTCTCGGAGGGGGGATGGCGAGATGAAATTGCCCTTCCAAGGACGTACCAGATATGCTCTATAGGGTTAAGGTCAGGAGATCCTGCTGGCCAACCCGTGCAGCAAACATCCTCACTTTCTAGGTCATGGTCGACAAGCTGAGCCCAATGTAGGCTGGCATTGTCGTCCGTTAACAGTAATTCAGGGCCAACTGTGATCATGAAAAGTCGAACATAGGTCTCTAAAATCTCCTCTCTGTACCTCACAGCAGTCAGGGAACCTTTGTCAAATACATGCAGCGGTATATAGCCATCCAACTTAAAGCCTGCCCGAACACTTATACCACCACCACCGTAATGACCCTTTTCCTTGATGAGGAAGGAATGGTATCGTATTCCAGGCTCTCTCTAGATGCAAGTACGTCGAGTATTAGTGTCCATGCTGAATCTCGACTTATCTGCAAAAAAGCTCGATGATTCACTGAAGTCTGATCCAAGGCGCATACTGTCTGCACTGTACTAAACGCGCTGCCTTGTATTCTGCAGTGAGTGGTTATAAGGTATTTCTCCCACCTTCTTGGCGTGCCTTCGTGGTATGGTGTTCTGCACGCTGGGGGTGTATTCCAGAGGTCCTCGTCTCGATTCCCGGCGAAGGCGTTGCTAATTTTTCGTAGCTTCGGCCTCAGAATTAAGCTAATGTCTCTACATAGTAAGCAAACAACAGGTCTTCTGACATACAATCCTATCTTACGAAAACTTTGTGTAAATTTATATTGTGAAACTCGGGTTCCAGTGGTAGCATTCAGGTCACGTGAAAGTTGTGAAGCTGCAGCACTCGCTGCTGCACTCCTGTGCCGCCGCGCTGAAACTGCCAAATAACGATCCTCATTCGTCATTGTAGATCTTGGTCAATCTTGTCCAGGTGTTCTCGATAAGGATCCACTGCCCTGAAACTATTTCCACTAATTTCAGACGACAATGGGCGTTGCATTGTGCTCTATATCCACCTGCGCTATGACTGGTCTGCTTTCAATTTACCGGCAATTCTCCATCTCATTCCGTCAGATATCCGTGGCTACTCGTTTTACATAATATCTTATAAAATGTACCCAAAACTTGCGAGAAACACTCTGAATGTCATAAATGAGTACCAGCACGCAAATAGTCGAAAACCCTTCACGCACTTATAATCCCCTCCACAATCATAGCTTCATACAGACTGGTTGCTTTTCCATAGTATCCTCAAGAAAAACCCGCCTAAAAATAAAGGTCTCTGAAATATCTTTATCGATAAAACAACTGATGAATTTACCGTGTGCTTAAACACTGCTTATCATGACGCCACCAATATCATGACTAGAGAATTTTATAAAGAAATTTCCCCAAAACATTAAGCAACTTATTAACCGCCTACATAGGGCATGAAAACTTAAGTGGGATCCGGAAATCAAAACAGAGTTAAATCGCATTGACAAGACGATTAAAAAAGAAATTGAGCAATTCTGTACTGAAAAGTGAGAAGAAAAAAATTGCAAATATAGAGCTAAATGATGGATCCTTCTAGAAATTTCTTAAATATCTTAAGAACAAGCATAAGTGTAATCAGCCTATTACTTCTACGAACTCTAATGCATACTCAAATACTGACAGAGTGACAGCTTTCTCTAAACACCTAGAACAGCAATGCACCCATAACGTGACACTGATGGTCTCAGAGTTCATCCCACAAGTTGAAGACTTTGTTGATTCTTGGATCCGTGTCTCTATTCCTGATGAAATTCAATATATAATATGTAAGTTGGACGTTAAAGGGGACCCGGGCCTTGACGGAATTACCGACAACATGTTACGCAATTAACCTTCCAACACTATCATCAAATTCGCTGGAATTATCAATGCTTGTCTGATTCTAAATTATTTTCTCAATCATTGGAAGAGTGTCCCAGTCTTTGTTCTCGCCAAGACTAGAAAGGACAGCACCAAAGTGGAAAATTTTCACTCTATAAGTTTGCTTTTCAATCTCAGCAAAATTTATGAACGCATTATCTTCAAAACGATGAATCCATATCTTCAGCTACTTCTATCCAATCAATACGGATTCAGGAAGCGACTGTTTACTTCGAAGCAACTAGTCAGGCTAGCTGAATTTATCACGGCTGCACTGCATCTTAAGCAATGCACGGTATTCCTTACGCTACACTTGGCGAAAGCATTCGACCGCCTCTAGCATAAGAATTTGATCTACAAACTGATCAAGTTGAAATTTAATTGGAAAATTAGTCTTCTCTTCAATTCCTTCCTTACCGACCTAACTTTTAATGTCAGGCAAGGAACTGCTTATTCAGCCTTCAAACACATACTAGCAAGAGTGCTCTGTCTTGCGCCCATCTTCTACCAGTTTTACTTAATCGATTTTCCAAGATATAAACTGGATCATAAACTCTATGCTAGCTTGTTATGCCGATGATACGGCGATAGCCGTAAGCTCTAATGTCATCTCTAAACTCCAGGATTTTGTTTCAGATATTGAGGACTGATGCACAAAATGGAGAATCAGTATCAATTGCTAAGGACGCGCAAGATTCGGAATATAGCATTGAGCAACCTCTCTTTATTTGAGGAAATCGTGAACCGTGTAAGTAATGTAAGTTATCTAGGGATTATCATTAATCAGAGGCTCACATGATTTTTCATATTAAGCACGTCATAGGAAGAGCCTGTGGTATCACCAACCAACTTTCTGTACTCCTTTGAAATAACTCTGGACTATTCTCAACAAAATTAGAAGGATATATTTACACATTATAAGACCAAGTCTATTCTATGTACCTGGAACTTCGGCGTCAACTCAAAGGCAGACTGCCACAAACTTTAGGTAGTACATAATAAGATTCTGAGAAGAAATATCAATGCAAATTACTTGATTAGACACAAAGTGATTCAAGATGACTTGAAAATCGACCCTATAATGGACCACATTACTAAATAAGCATTTCTTCTAAACTAGACTTAATCGTGATACTGCAAATTTTTCACAAGGTCTTAGTTACCAAATCATCCCAGAAGTTAATTTGATCAGACCATTTGTTACTCACATGCTTTTAAAGATCACATCTTCGTAACTTAGCTTTGACTGCCAATGTTTACTCGTTTTCTTGCGCTGCGTGATTTTTGCTTCTCTGGCTTTTCCTTAGATTAACACACATGCAGTAAAGAAGGACAATGGTCTTCCCACTTTTACCTCACTTTCTTGGAGTTTCACCTGCCAGCTAAGTCGATCAGTCGGTAATTTTCTTATCTGGCTTAAAGTTCCCTTCGGAGCCATATAAGCAAGTTGATAATTAGTATCATTATCTTGCACAGATCTTCTGACAACTGCATCACGCTGTTAGGATTTCCAGCCAGCGATATTTAAGAGTGATTATTAAGGCTTTTGGCATTCTCTCGCTAGCCGATGTTTTAAACTTGAGCTCCGGTAGCATATTGAGTCAGCTTATAGCTTAGTTCAGTGTTTTTAACCTTTTGACTAACGCGTACCATCTAAGAAAAAATTTAAAACCTTTAGTACCACCAATCAAAGAACTACTACCACCGCCACTCTTGAACAAAACTCAGATCGCATAAATTTAGGAGTGTTAGAGAAAAACCTCAATCAGGATGTTGAGGTTTTAATTTTTGAATTTACTAGTTAAAAATACTTTGCTTCTTTGCGTACCATCTATTTTTCTTTTGCGTACGACCACCAGTGGTACGAGTACCACCGGTTGAGAACCCCTGGCTTAGTTTATTGAATGTGTAATCTTAGACTACTTCATCACCGTTTTAATTTAAGTGTCTGTTATTGTTAATTTAAAAGCCACGCAAACTATACCTTGTGTTTTAAATTCAAAGTTAAATAGAAAAAAGATTATGTTAAAACTTTCTCAGGACTCTGTAATATTTCAGACGTAGCGATAACTCGCTGACTTGTCTAGCAGAGTCTTCAGGACTTCAACCTAGTTTCCAGATCCTACACATTCATACATAATACGCACATTTTATTTATTCATTCAGTAACTCCATACATTTCATATATTATTTTCTTTAATAAGAAAAGCATACGCTTTGTTTTGTACAACATTTATTCTTTTTTACGTATTTTGAATAAAAGTTTTTAATTTAACTCTTTTGTTTCTTTATCAAAACAGCATTTGCATTTTTGAGGAATATATGTATTTTAAATAATCTCCTTATCAAGACCTTTTTCCATACTTTGTCTAAATAGCATTTCTCATTTTACAGAATGCTTAGGTGCCATATATAATCCCTAGGTCTTCTACAGAATACTGGCATTTCATACATTTCCGGTACCATTTCTACGAGGAAGACTTTAAGACTCATATTACAGCTCTGATATTTTTCTATGCAAGTCCCAAATATTTTACGAGTAATTGAAGATATCTCAGTTGATTTTGGTTGGATGAACGTGAGTTCTCTGATGACCTTTTTTTTTTAAACTTTAGCGTTGAAAAATAGTTTGTTTATTAATCATTAATTTTATTCGCCAACATAAAAATTTCATTTTCATATAAAAGTATCAAAATTATCAAAACGTGAAAATATGCGCTGTTTGACTCATTTCTTGGACTGGAGCTATAAAGACCAATTACGTAATCGTGCTAGCTTTTGGATACACTATATGCCTTACGTAATTTTTTTAGAATCGCCAAAACTATTCATTTACAGTGGCTCCCAAAAGTGTTCGTACACTTCCGAGTTTCAGTGAAATATTGCTTCATTTATTATTAAAAATTAATATTTTAGAATAAAACTTTTTAATAACATCTATAAATTTTCCTTAGTAAAACTAAAGAATTATTTTATGAACATACTAAAACTTCTTTTTGGAAAATTAATAATCAAAAAGTAACAGAAAAGTTACCTCACAAAAGTCTTCTTACGCTTTAAAGAAATTTGCACATTGTAGTAAATATTGTAGTATTTCTGTCAGTTAATATTTTGTAGTATATCTTGTTTTCAAACGTCTGGGCATAGAGTTCACTAGTTCTTTATAATATCTGCATCAATATTCCTCCATTCTTCCATCATTAATGTTTTTATTGATCGGTTTTTATTTTAATGTTGTGTCGTCGTACTCTAACCTCAAATTCTCTCCAAATGTGCTTTGTGGGATTTAAATCTGGTTACTGAGGTGGTATTTTTAGAATTTGTGCACAAATGTAGATACCCAAAAAGCTAAAGTTGAGGTGTCGGGTGTTTAAGATTGTTATCCTGATAAAAAAAAATAAAGTTGTTAACAGTATCCAAATTTTGGGTGCATAATTTTAAATTAGCTTTTAAAATATTTAAATAAAGAGTATGGTTAATTGTGCCGTCAATAAATATTAAATTATTTAATAATGATGCTGACTTGCACCCTCACACAAGAATACCTCCACCGCCATGCTTTACTGTTCCAACCAAGGTCTTGGGATTGAACTCCTCGTTCTTTCTTTTTTCTTTTTTTTCCCTCTCTCCCCATACAGTTATAAGCCCGTCGGAACCAAAAATGTTAACTTTGCTTTCACCTGCAAAAAAGACAGGATTCCAGTATGCTTCAGGCTTACTTACCATTGATTTTGAGAAGAAAAGCCTAAGTTTTCAAATTTTTGCACTTCCAAAAAATATTTTTGAGCATAGTGCCTATGTAATCCACTTGATCTGGATATTCATGGAAAAATTTTAAGTGAAATTGAAGTAGAAAAGTTTTCAGAAAATTCTGTAGAAATCTTTACAGCACTCAAACGTAGATTTTTCACAGATTTTCTAATTATAAATCTCCGATCACGTTGAATCACGTCGTGTCCTCTTTGCCGGACAACCTTTTCTTACTATATTTTGGACTCGATTTTCTTCTTTAGAGCATTTTGCCACATAATGGGATAAATTTATTAAATAAACGATATCCCGAATCGAATTTCCATCCTTATGATAAAAAACCTGATGTGTACACCACATGACTTCCTTGTACGGAATATTAAATTATACGCATTTTTTTCTTGAATTTCATTTAAATTGATTGGATTGAATTAAATATACTTCGTCGACAGCGCATAAACCACAATAGAATAAATGCACTCTTTAAAATTCACTATATTTGTTTACTATAACGACACTCTGAATGCACAAAATTTATATCATTTGAAGAATTATCGTTGCCACATGTTCTATTCAAATACTGTAATAAAGCAAAAACGATGTGTGAAAGAAATTAAGCAAACAAAACAGAAAAGAAACAGTTTTTCACAGACGATTTAGTATTTCTCATTCAATTAATTCAGCTCTCACTTCGCGACAAAGCAAAAATACATAAAAACTCAAAATATCTGCATTAAAAATTACGAAGTAAATCTTAAACACTTATTTCCTCGAAAAAATTGCAGAAAGGATTAAGCATGATTTAATTCGCAATAATAAATGAAGGCGTTATTTTTGTGTTTCGAAGCTTAGTCTCTCTAGATTGGCAACAAATCTACAATTCTGCTGTTTCAAATGTAAACAAATATGTCCGCCATGTTATTTAAAACTTAACCGCACTTAAACAGCTTTTAAATTGTTGATGATTCAACAAATATTGCTTCCAGAATTACGAAAGGCATAAAAACCTTAACCGGAAGATAAAAACAACATAATTAAGTCATTTTTAAAGCAAAAAATTTATAATTTACAAACATATAAGAGTAAAGATACTGAGATCACTGATCCGGGTAACAGAGTGGATATATATATATATATAAATATATTTATATACGTTTGGTGCGGCCGATTGCAACCAAAATACGAGGTGCACATCTACATGTTATAGCAGTCCTAAAAAAATGCAAAATTTCAACGTTCTGAGGTTACTCGTTTTTGAGTTATGCGAGATACGTACGCACGTACGTACATACGTTCGTACAGACGCCAGGAAAAATTCTCTTCAGAATTTATTTTAAAGCAGTTTTATAATTTTTTTGGAGGAAAAGTGTCTTTTATTCTGTCCTTACGCACAGATATCACGCAAAAACATCGTTAAATTGCATTCGATAGCGGTCAAAATGGATATTTTCGTTGAAATATGTTGCCTGAAACTTTTCGCGATTACAATACTTCCTTTTCACTTCGTACAAGAAAGTAAAAATGATCAATTTTCGAATGCTGTTCATTGTTTCCTTGCGACTACGATCCATTTTTAAACATTAAATAAAAAATATCGAGGCAAGCAAGCAAAAATAAAGCCAAACAATTTTTAAACGTCACTAAAATTCAAAAATAAAAATAAGTAGTAGACGATAATTTTATTTATGAAATTTTTCGAAAACGTTTCGGCGTACGATCACTTTTGTGGCGTGTGTTATCTATGGCTCCTTACATTGTCAATTTTAGAAAAAGAAAATAAGTCAGTATTAGAAATTAAATAGGTTGGTTTTATTCAAAATCCCACGGAGATGATATGCAAAAATGCTGGGCTTTATATTCGAATTCAGTTCTAGGTTATAGCGCTTTTTCTGCAAATTTTTAAAGTGTGCGAACACTTTTGGGAGACATTGTGTATTATTTAATTACAATTATTTTCTTCAAAAAATTTATTAAAAAATTACTTTCACTCACTACCTTATAGATTCAGAACGTTTTTTTTGGGGGGGGAAGCAGGAGACTTGAAAAAATGAACAATGCCCCCTTGCCGTGACTGAAACCTTGATCTCTCGAGTGCTACCGTTACACCAGTAATGCATGCTGGAAGGAGGAAGAAAATACCTTATATTCTCTCCCTTTTAAAGGGTAACTGGAGATTGGGGATTCCAATCACGAAATCCTGGTAGTGACGAATTACTGTTCACCACGTTTTAGATCGGGCTCCCAATGGTCATTAGGTTTCTTCTTCTTCTTCTTCTTCTTCTTCTTTTTTTTTTTTTTTTTTTTTTTTTTTTTTAAAGCAGCAAACCACTTCCTCTTCAACTGCCTACAAACCCATAAACTGCATTTAAAAATGCCAAGCAGTGAATACTGGCCGCAATAGGAGGATAATACCTTCGGCAACAAGCAGACGAAAACTAAGATAGAGGAGGTGATCAGGCTATGCTCAGCAAGGTACTAAGAAATTTTCCCCTCCCTTGAGAATTGTATCTTCGCAGTATAATTTTAATAGCAAATCAAAATACTACAACAACTGAAAATCAACTCTAGAAAAACAGCTCACTCCGTAGAATAGTAACAGGACTGTAAGAGCAAAACTATCGTAATGTAAGCATATTACTATCCAGTTTTTATGTATTTGATAAAAATAATATTGTAAAGCAGTTTAAAATGACATTGAAAATCCAGTCAATGTGTAAATTAACTATAAGTGTACTTTGATTATCTCAGTAAAAGTACTGAGATAATCAAAGCACACTGTGATACTTTTACAACAAAGTCAGGTCAGTGGTTATCTCAGTCGGCGCTCAGTCAGACGTTAAAAATAAGCAAAGCCCTCACCGGAACTCAAACCTGGACGTCTCGAATATGCGCCGAGTGTGCTACCGTTACACCACGAAGGTATGCTGGAAGGATGGAGAAAGTACCTTTATAATCTTCATCACTTCCAGAACATGAAAATAAACATGATTCAGCCTTCGGAAGGTTGACGAAATTTCCTTATTTAAATGTTATCTGATTCTCTTTTGTTCATTGTGGAATGACCTTATAAGCGATCGCTATCTCAATTGAAAAATATTCTTTAAAGGAAAGAAACACAGCCGGATTGTTGTCCAGTTACAGTTTTGCCGCATTTAAAGTAAGAATGAATCTACGAAGGTTGAGACTGAAACTGATAAACAATTCAAAAACAAATAATTTAAAAAGCTGCATTTAAAGTAAGAATGAATCTACGAAGGTTGAGACTGAAACTGATAAACAATTCAAAAACAAATAATTTAAAAAGCTGCATTTAAAGGGAAATGTAGAATCAGATACTTGACCGCAAATACAAATAGATAATGCCTAAATAAAGGTCTTTATATTTATAACAGAAAGCAATTTTTGTTACGGCATTATGGTATATTTGGTAAACAAATCTATTTGGCAGAAATAAGAGCTGTCTTTCGAATTCTGTCAAGCAATCCGACTTTTGACCGTTTGTTTATGTCTGGACGTATAATAGAGCTTATTATACATTTATTAACTTTTTTGTAGGTTAACTTGCACAATCAGCAGTCTGAAAAGTTATCATAAAATGAAATATATATAATGTTTTTCATAAATCCAGCTAAGAAAATTTCACGGGTCCAACTAGTAATTAACAATAATTGAAATGAACCTGCTTTGTTAGATTATAACAAGTTTAAAGTTTGTTAAATTGTAACAAAATAAATTTTAAAGAAAAATTAAGTCTTATCTTATGTTTCTGAACGACAAAATACTGCTGCGTAGAAGACAAAAATATTTTAACTCAAATAGTGGCAATACATTTCTTTAAAATCACGAAGTCTGTCGATTAAATTCCAAAGAAAAACATTACGTTTCGCCGAGTGGTAACAAAAAACTTTCATACTGCTGAGCTTTTGATGAAAATCTCTTTAAATTCGCAAAAAATAAGAAATACGAGTGTATATAAAACAAATTCGTAAGTCAAAATTGGGCTTCGATACACGTGTGATCAAAATTTGGTGGCTTTAGGTGCCGCTCTTTTCCCAGAAGGCGAGGAACATACAAACATGCATACACATATATAGATTCTTCATTATTTAATAAGAATAAGTGATAATATAATTCTCTTGCTTATGTTAAATTTCGCTGTAATTCACATTCTGTAGGAATTTATTGATTCTAGGCTTCTCCTCGACTTTCAGCATCCA
This sequence comes from Stegodyphus dumicola, assembly GCF_044657685.1. Classification (NCBI taxonomy): domain Eukaryota; kingdom Metazoa; phylum Arthropoda; class Arachnida; order Araneae; family Eresidae; genus Stegodyphus; species Stegodyphus dumicola. Next base: position 119,480,908 of record NC_140777.1, on the reverse strand, counting down.
GCAAAAGATATTATCGCACACAGCATACTTTTGCTGTTTGCGATAGATATTGTCTAACCAGCACAACAGGAGTATAAATAAATTAGACATTTAAATTAGATCGAAACCCAGATTTAATGTTTTTAAATAAAATTATAATTCCAGTCGGAGCATTAAATAAAATTATCTTCAATTATTTAACTATTTCGCATCCATTTAATTTAATTTATTATATTTTTTTTGTCTCTTTATATTTCATTTTATAAGTGAAGAGAAAATCAGAAAGGGAGACCTATAGCTATGACACAACCACGATGCGACAAAGAATCCTTAACGTCTTTAAACATGTGGTCTCGAACTGGCTGCCTTCGCGCCGCATGCAGCTTCGCGAATGCATTTCAATTATGTATTTATAGAAAATACGGTATTGCAAAGATCTGAAGATTTTACTTAACTTGAAATCCGAGTTGTAATTACTTTTATTTCCAGTAAAAAGGAACATGAATTATGCGCCAGAAAAATGCATTAAATGGAGCTAATTAATTTACAATGTGATATAAATCTTATTCAAGTATTGGAAGATAGAGATTTTGCAAACTTTTATTCATACTTGTCAAAAAATAATCCCAGTTACGAAATTTTGCACTAAGAATAATCACTTTGCTTGGGAATACATTTATATGTGAACACTGATTTCTTCACAATTGAAAATTAATAAGAGAAGAAACCGATTGACCGAAGAGCTGCTACCAAACGGCGATTAAGATAATTTCTAGTAATTTTTCTCCAAGGCTGCAAACTTTATAAGAATCGAAACGCCATCAAATGTTAAACAGAAGTGAGTGATAAAAATGTTTACAATTATTTATATACAAACATATTGTTACGCTTTCTTACGTACGAGTTCATGGATTTGGAGAGAATAACGACGACACTTGATGAAGTATCGAAACAGTTGTTGGCCAGTATTATTCAACACAGCTCCAAACTTACGGTTACAGTCATCGAAGAACTACTATAAACAAGCTGCAACAATTAGCGACTCAGCCTTTACACTATCAGGCTATAACGGTGAAGACAGCTTCACAGAGTATCAGAGTACAGCTCCCGACTCTGCTCGGTCGTTCTCGGAACTCTACGTACTCTCGAGACTCTCCACGCTATAACTCATGATGCAGTCGACGATACACTAGAATACAGATCCCGACTCGGTTCAGTCGTTCCTGGAGCTCAACACACTCTAAGACGATGTACTCTAACTCGACGATGTTCTACCTCACGATACACTAAGAGATTCTCTCGATGCACTCGACGACCAACTCGGCACTAAACTAGGGGACACTCACTCGCTGACCGACTATCAACTTGATCGACTCGCTAGACGAGACATTAACTCCACACGAACTGACTCTCCGCCTACCAGTAGGGTTTATATAGCTTTTGCCTTATATTCGAGAACATTCTGGGCCAAACCAGTAAAAATACATTCCAGAAGTTTTTCCATCCGTCTATGGCGTATCGCCAAATGAGCGATTTCTCGCCGAATATGGCAACCTGCCTTCCCTTGCCCTTTTCTGGCAACCCTAACCTGCTTTGCGGGGAAGCTATCTTACCGAGCCTTGACATTTCGTAACAATATATTTTTATTTGTGCGTGGAAGAAAAATGTAATAAATAAGGAAAAGAAACTAGGTTGTTATTATTTACTCTCAAGTTTTGTCCGACTTTATAAATTTTCTCTGAAAACTTAGAAATTTTTCATAATTTGTTTATTTTAAGTTCAAATTTTTAAAAAATTACTTAATAATTAATTAAACATGTTAGAATTATTTGAAAATGCCAGTCTAAAAGAGCTTAATATTTAGCTGTTAGTATATTTGAATCACAAAATGTAAAACCAACCAAAATTCCTAATAGATACCAAACTTTAGATTTCACAAAGAAAATAAATATAAGTATTTTTCCCTTTGTGATATTTTTATTATTACTATTATTTATGTATGTCTTGATAAATGTTTAGTAAGCGAAATTTAATAGTGATTTAAAATAATTATTATTTTTTTTTAATAAAACTTTTCATTTTGTTAAAAAAATTGACCTGTTATCTGTTTTCAGATAGTGCATTTAGCTCGCATGAAATTTGAGACCACTGCTTTAAACAATCTTAATAAGGAAAAATGGCTTTTTGGCTTCAGCATACCAAGTGGTCTTCTTTTTCCAAACTCAGGCAGTATTCTGATTCCAAATCACTTTGTTCAAATTGTCTGTTATAAGAACTACTTGATAAACTCATACAGAAAGCGCGCACGCAACGTATGAATTGAGGGAACTGAAACACAGAACAGAAAACCAAAGGCACTCTATAAACGAAAACGCAGCCATTGAAAATATGGAAAGCACCTTGCTAATGGCTACTTATATAGCTGAGTTTCATGACGTCATGTTTCAGCGCCGTCACAAGAAACTTCCAACATATTTAGTTTCGGTTATTAATTAAAAATTTATTAGTGTTTGCCTTTTCTAACAACCTTCCATAGGGCTCCGAGACTTTTGATTTGAGGAATTAATGTGGATTAAATTTTCTTACTAAAATCATTTACAAATATTTTAAAAACTGAATTTGAAAATAAATAATAAAAAACATAATTACATATGCTGATGATCATATTAAAAAAAACTTCCTGCAAATAAAATTTTTAAAAATCAAATCATAGTTTCGATTTTTAAAGGAATAAAGTATTATATATCACTTAAAACTGATGAATTCTAGATCTACCGATTCAGAAAAGTCATGAGCATTATTTTAAAAGAAATAAGGAAATGAAAAAAAAAAAAAAAAAAAAAGGCACTACCATCTTATGACGGTTACGTAAAGGATTATAGGAAGAACGAGAAAAAGAAAAGATATAGCTTCGTGAAACACTTTTTAGGCAGTCGAGACTACTCGATTTGCATTCCACTGAACACGTCTTGAAGACGTTTGATTTCTCTCCATGACTCTTCTCGAAACCACCTTTATGAGCTAAGAATATGTCTGTCTGCTCGGTGAGCAGTAAGGCACAGATTGAAGCAAGGTCGTCACCTTTGCATCTATTCTCGGGCATATTTAGGTATCGTCCGATTTTGCTAATTGTTAAGTTTCCTCTCCGGACAGAATTCCGAGAGAGAACACCCCAAGAGGGTCCCACACTTTTCTTTCTGTACCTCCAACCTCTAGACAGAATATGGCCTCGTCGGGTATTTTGAGTGTCTTCTTGCCAGACAGACAGTACAATATACGCTTACAAATATCTGTGTCTTCTCAGGATTCGAACCCGCGCCCTTCGGTGCTGCAGTCAGCGAAACTAACCACTATCCTATCTGAGGCTCCGTGAATAGACACAAATACTCCAACTCGCCATACACCAGCCACAAGATCTTATTCTGGGGATGAACCGACACTGTTAGGCATGTGTTTCCAACTGCGGTTGTCATAATCCGTACAATAGACCTCCACTAAACAGCGTTTTCGCCGCCAAAAATCCTTTATGCTTGTTTTTTGAGTGTTTATCTTCGCATTTTTCTACAGAAGTAGTTTATGTCATACTTCTGAGTATCTAAAAATTTCAATGAATTACATTTATTTTTATTCAGTTGTTGCTTGGCATTTTGTTGGTAGACTTTTGATGTAATGTAATGTAATATATTAGTGAGCTGCAACCCTCCTAGCCAATAATAATCGGCCTTGTGGTTAACACAGCACACCCAACTCAGACAAACAAAAATACAGTTAAAATTAAAAAGAAAATATTAAAACACAGATTAAAACAAAAATACAGTTAAAAACATCAAACCAATTTAATAAACGCATAATACAGTTGTACTTCAGCATATATGATTAACCAGTTCCAGATTCTTGGACCTACACCAAACGAATGTTTCCGATAAGAAATAATTGGAAAATAACCCTGTTTAATGTTAAAACACAAATGCAGTGAATAAAATATATATACAGAACTTAAATGACGCACTGCACATGATACTTGCTGTACATAACGGTTTTTCTGTTATCCGGGTGAAAAACAATTTTTGAACATATTCTAACGTCTCTGATCTTCGCTTGGAAATCAACTTCTTATTGAGCAAATTTTTCATCGTCTTTATTTTTCACAATCGTAGACACCATCGTACTTAGCAAACGGTACGCAATCGCTAAGTTCCAGATACAAAGTCATCTTCATATTTTCCAAAAATATCTTTTCACCTCAATGATAATCTTAACCATTTTCTTCGTTACTTGACTCTTCTCATTAACTTTCCTGAAACTCATTATTAATGCATTTACCAAAAACTTAGGCCAAAAATACAAAATTACTTGAAAATTCATAGTTATAATGCAGGTTGTGTACAGAACAGGCATACCTATGTTCAAGGGCAGTCGTAGCATTGTCTCGAAAGAAGTGAGCAGTTGTAGTGCGCGTAGTTGTGATTCATCGAATTTGAGTTATATTCCAAATAAATGTGTACCAAATAAAAATTTTCGCATCCGGACAGAATGCATACCAAGTTGGACATATTAAAAAGCGAACGTTACACCGAGGATCCACTATATTTGTTTATTAATATTTAAATTTTTATTGTTATATTTAATAAATATAAATAAGAAAGAGAATTTTGGTTTCGGAACATTTTACTGCTCGTCCACGGGGCTTACATTGAACCTTTTATGCCATGTGATTTCAGTGATGCCGTATGAATTCGTCTTTGTTATGAACCTTTTCTTACTGCTTGACTTTACCAATCCGAGGTCCAACAAATCCTTTTGAAGTATTAAAACTCCCGCCCCCTACTCTAGATAAGAAACCCTTCTTTGAAATTTCACTGCCTAGCAATGCTTCACACTTTCAGAGCACATTTAGCCTTCATAAACCATTGTTTACGAAACGAAATTTAATACTTAAGTATTGTGTGTTTTAATTTCGAATGTCTACCGGCTGACAGAATGAAAGATCAAATGTCATTACTATCACTTTTGATTTTAGTCCAGGTGACGGTAAAACTAAATTTTAATTCGTGACTGTCAAATAGGTCATGGCAAACACCTTTCATCCGTACAATTGTGCATTCAAAAATCCGAAATCTGTTATTTTAATTCGAAGAGGAGCTTTTTTATTTCCATCTTCAACGACTATTTTTTAATAACTTGAAGAGGTGTTTATAGTTTTCAGTAAGTGGATTTCGTGTTCTAGCAAATAAAAAGTGTTGCTACTTGAGTAAAATATTTGCCGCGAACCTCGTGTAGAAGCGATCCAATGAAATAAATAGACAACTATTCTCCAATAATTCAGTCTCTTCTTTATTAAGTAAATACACTTCTATGAGGCGTCTGTTTTTGAAAACATATTATCATAGCAACTTGATAATATGTTTTCACAAAAACTCTGAAAACGTTTGCTCTTCATTGGAAAGATCCTGGATCTATCTTCGCTATCTAAAACTGCTTTAATGGGGCAGTATTTTAACAATTACTTTGAAACACATTATCCAAAGCAGTTTTTGACGTCATCATAATAGTAGAGGCTATACATATACACGGTTTTCGTATGCATAACGGCAATTCTTCGCATCACTCATCGTTTGACAAATACCGTATTTGCCGGTGTATATTAAGAGGCACTTTTTTTTTTGAAAATAGGCCTGAAAAATCGGGTGCGTCTTACACGTTGATACTCAGTTTTTGATTACATTCATTTCAGTTTGTGAATGGGTCAGAGCTTTAGGGTATGCTGTGAAAACAGAGATTGTGGTTAAATCATTTAAAAAGTGTGTCATTAGTAATTCACTGCATGGTACAGAGGACAATTTGTTGTATTAGAACTCAGATGCTGATTTAGAAGAAGTTTCAAGAGACTCTTCATTTAGCTCTGAAGATGAGTGTCTAGATTATGACCAAAAAAATTAAAAGGTGCTCTTTCCCAGATAGATTGAGTATTTTCAGAAATTATTACTTTATATTTAGAATATTGTAAATTCCTTATAATGATCAGTAATAAAGTTTTATCCTTCAAAAATTTGTAATGCGGTAATTAATCGATTTCACTGTTTTTCCCCCTATCTTGATCGGGATTGCTTCCTGCTCTTAATAAAATCATATTTATTTCTATTCATAGCATTTGACATGCCTGCTAATTTGGGCTTAGTTTTTAAAATTAGAAGCTTCGAACCCTTGTGAAGACGATCGGAAAAAGTAAACAAAAAGAAACAAGTAAAATAAGAAATAATTAATATTAACTAAATTACAAAGAGATAAATAAATAAATTATACTGATGACAAGTAATTAAATAATAAAGTAAAATTCATGAGATCATCTTATTTGGGGCTCCGACTGGAATTACAATTTTACTCAAAAACTAAGAAGGGTTGCAAGTGAAAACGTCGCTGCAAAAACAAGGCTGTCGAAAATGTCGCTGAGAAAATAACGCAAGAGGGAACAGTCATGGTACAAAACGTCGTCGGAGAAAAGAAAGCAAGGCGAAAACATCGGAGTTCTAAGACATCACAAGTAGAGAAATGTACAAAAATTTTCCAGTTTTAAAAAATTGTCAGAGAAAATATCGTGGTGAAAAATAAAGCTATATATATGAATGACGATAACATGAGTTTAAAGACTTAAAAAAAGTTAAGCAACTTTTCGAAAAAGAAGAAATAAATAACATTTTTATTTCTACATTTTTATATTAACTAATAAATTTTTGCTGAAAAAGCAAGAAGAAAATTTAAGCACTCAAAATCTAAAAAACGTGAAAATTAATGCTACATGTAAGCAATTAATATCGTTTTAAACTTGTATAATTTCCTCTCCTAATCTTTTTAGGCTACATTTTTAAAGGAATATCTGATAATATATCTTTATGATAGAGATTAATTAAATAATGACTTTTAGTAGCAACATAAGCTTAAAATTGCTATGCATAGAATTAATACTTACAAATTTCCAGATTTTGAAAGTTTGAGTTTCCTTCTAACGTTTTCGGTAAAAATTTGTTAGTTAATAGAAAAATACGAATTGTAGAGGTAAAATTATTGCTTACTTCGAGTCAAATGAAACTTTAAGAATCAGAAAAGGCACTTCTGCGATGTTATCGTCGTAAGATGATGACATTATTTAACCATTTTATTTTGTAAAGCGATGCTTTGAAACTGCAAAATATTTGTATCCCTTTCTTTTCACCCACGATGTTTTGGAACTGCGATGCTTTCTGCCTGCTATCTTTTCTCCTCCGATGTTTTCCCCTTACATTATTTTCTCCACGATGTTTTCTTTCCCTACATTTTCAGCGGACACTATTGAGAAGTACCCCCAGCTGAATGTAATCCCTGCCGTTACTTTATACTTTCCGATACACTCCGCCTAGCTAATAATATCCGTTAATTTTATACAATGCACAAAATCTAATTCATCTTTTTCCTACAGCCCACCAATGGGTGAGCTGTAAAGTCGCTGAACACTGGTAGTTCGGTCCGAGTTTCGAATCTCGCGAACGGGCTGGCTGCATGGTCGTTTTCATGGTTTTCCCCTATGTGTAACTTGCATACCAACCAGTTTTCCTTAGAATGTTCTCCCCATAGGCAAATAGCCCTCGAGGTTTTGCCGTAATCATATAAACCAAACCAACCTTTTCCCTACATTTGCACAAATGCAGTAATTGAATGCGGTAATTTTTCAGTCGCAAACATGCTAATGTCAATATTTTTCCTTTATATTTCGCACTGCAAATAAATTCGCGGACATTACACGAGCGTATATGATAATTAGAAGCATAATACTTATGTTATCCCCTCCCGACATGAATAATTAATGAATTTAATTTGCTTAAGAAATACTGGAAAATTTATTTATACGAAATCGTTTTCTCCAACAATGCGTCAATTCAGTAATTAAATTGAAAGTGAGAAATGCATTTTCATATCACAGATAATACTTTGATAATAAATTTTATATGAGAATTTTATCTCTCCTTAATTGATTTAAAGCTCAGATTAATACATATAATTGCGAATGCCAAATTGACTGCGGTAATGGAACTGTCAAGAGCAGCGGAATTCAAACTATCCAGTATAATAATCGAGGAATTATCGATTTCTCCAGTGGAAAAGGCATCACATAAAAGGATGTTGCCAAGGTCCATACTTAGTTGCATAGTCTAGGATGGCCAACATATGATATGAGCGTAAATCTATATAATAAGAAAATGAATTTTATCGCAATTCATTATTTTTACTATTTACTACGGAGTGAAATTATGCATTAACAAATTGGAAATCTTAGACTATCTGAATCTAAATCCTAGTAAATAAGTAAGTAGCTTTCTAACTAAACCAGTACAAAAACTGAATTAAATATTCATTTAAATTCAGTGAAAGGTACTCAACTCGAAGAATCACAAGAAATAAAACAAAATTGTTGAAGGTACAGTAAATCATCATGAATGACGGTTAAGGTTTCCATACCTTTAGTTAATCATATTTTGTTTAAGTGCTACTAAGTCTGACGTATCCACCATTTGTTTATATTTGAAACTCTTTAGTAGAATAGTGAATTAAGTCAGTTTCTACACCTTCAGTATCTTTTTGCTCAGTGGGACCAAAATTAAACTTTCAGTTTTCTGCACCGAAAAATCTGCTTTCTTGCCCGCTGGTGAATTGCTTCTTTGGGGTAGAAACTCTAAATTTTAATTATAATTTAAAAAAAATATTTTAACTGTATTTAGTGTTACGTTTCTCTGTATTTTACAATTTTTAACGAAGATACTTTGAGTTTTTATGTATTTTTGCCATGCCGCGAAGTGAGAACTGAATTACTTGAATGAGAAATATATCTCTAATGAAATCTGAGGAAATAAGCTTAAATGAAATGCAGCCAAAAAAAAAAAAAAAAAGTATATAATTTAATAGGCCGTACAAGCAAGTCATGTGGTGTCCACATTAACTTTTTTAAAAATCATTAGGTTTTAAAGCAGTCTTTTTTTTTTTTTTTTTTTTAAACAAAACATTTGTTTTTAAAAGGCTTGTAATACAAAAGCATTAAAAAAAATTGTCTTTTTAAAGTTATTTAAAGTACCTGGTTTCTTAATAAAAGAATATTAATTTACTTATGGCTTCAAGTGATTTAATTTGGAGATCAAGTTACTTTGATAACGTAAACTAAATCAGTACTTGGAAAAAAAAAAAAAAAAAAAAAAAAAAAAAACCACTGCAAATAACGATTAGGTTTATTTGATTATGACAAAGCACGTAGAGACTATTATTCGCCTTGGAAAACTTTCCGAAGGAATCTGGCTCACATCTGATATACACATTCTTTACCACGAAAGGACCCATGCAGCCAGTCCGATCGTCAGGATTTGTGACTGGGCCTTGTTAATTATAAGTCAGTTTTTTGTTTAATTACCATTGTTCAGTTCCTTTGCCGCTCGACCTCAAGTGTGCCCAGTAAATAATAGAAGAATAAATATCATTAGAAATTGAATTATATATGACATTATGGAAGAATATTTCCCATTGAACTTTTTTTTTTAACTGCGCAGTGTTTATATATTAAGATTACATAGAATTTAGTCATGTATTACTCTGCATTCAATTAGCTCCCAAATACTTTTTAAGATACCATTTGCTATCATTGCTGTTAAATGAGGATTTTTTCTTTAAGTAGTTTTGTTTTGAGTGATGGTTTGTGTTCACAGTTTTTTCACTTTAAAAACTATTTTTTTAATAAGCTTTCGGCTAACCCATAACCGGTCAGTCGGGATTGACGGTATTTACCATATTATTCTGTTATCAGCATTTATAGCGTGCACTGATAATAAATACATCACCACGTTTGTTATATTCAAAGAAAAGCTTTTAGTTTACATGTATTTTTTTTTCCCCATTCCGACATAGCTGTGAAATTGTGACATTATTTTAATGATGATCTCGCTTTTGATGTAGCTCAGCTTGTGAAATTTAACGTGTTTGGCTATCATACATATATACAAAGTGTTTAAACTCTTGGTAGACCTGAAGCGAATTATCGTAAGTCTAAAGTAACAACTGAAATTTTGGAAGGGTGTAAAAGACCTTTTATTTAAAACTAAATAAGAACAAACAGAAGGCGCAATTTGTGCTTAGAACACAGGCAACCGCTTGTGCCAAGTTAAAGTAACAGTAAATCAAATGTAAAATTTAAATTCAAATAAACTAATAGCCGGAGTCTACACAGTCAACTTAACGCGAAGTTGGCTCAGAGCTTAAAGCCTTGAAATTCAGATATCGGCAATTATAATGCAAGGCCGAAGACAAGAACTCTTATCTAAAATAGCAACTTAGTAACGCGGCCACGAGATAAAACGCGCTTTACAGTCTCAAAACCCTAACTTTAAACATACGCGAACGAAATTCGCATTCTGGCGGGGAAGTGAATGGGAGAAGTAAAAGCACAAATGCAAAACATAACATAGCTGGTTAATTAACATGAACGAAATTCAAAATTCAAGCAACTTTCATTTACAATACAGAAGGCACCCTTAGTAGATGCACCCTTTCACACCCAATCGCCAAATCCTGGTGTGATCACGGCATCAGTCGGATATTCTTATCGATTTGTTGAAGTTCCGCGGGCTTGTATGCGAAAACATGGAAAATGCACCGCTTATTGGGATCAACAACTTGGTAAATACAATGAGCCTTTTTTGCCCTATGCAACTTTTTCATCATTGCTAGACGATCATTTCCCTCCCCCTTTCCAGAGTTTCGAATCCCGCGAATGGGCTGGCTGCATGGGAGTTTTCGTGGTTTTCCCCATGTGTAACGTGTATACAAGCCAGTTTCCCTTAGAAAGTCCTCCACGAAGGCATCCCTCCCTTTAGGCAGATAGCCCTCGTGTGCTTTGCCATAATTTAATAATCCAATCCAATCCAATCCCTCCTCCCTTTCCAAATCTCGAAAAAACAAATATACGCATGTATTTATATACTTGGATTATTTTTGATAGATTTTTTATAAATAAAACGTGAAAAAGTATCGAAAATGTTGATTAATACCAAAAATTGAACAAAAGTAATTTTCTAGATTGATAAATTAAATATTTAACAGGTAAATAAAAGGCTGGTTGCATTCCCCCGAAAGGTGAAATCCCCCATGCTTAAGAAACCCTGAGCTAATACGATCAAACTATTATAGAATAAATTTTTGAAACTAAAATAAAGTCACCAAATAAAAGATAAATTTGCCAAATGAAGTCAAAATAAATATAAAATCTGTCAAGTGAGGTCGTATATTTTGGTTGATTGATATTGAGATTAGGGGTACAAATGATTTCTAGAAACGTTATGAACTGTTGTAGAGTAATTAGGTTTTTAATGCTGAAAACGTGAAAAATGAGCAATATCCTAGCCGGGACTCGAACCTGGACTTCTGGAATACGCGCGGAGTGTGCTACCACGAAGGTACGCAGAAAGGAGGGAGACAATATACTCCCCTTTTAAAGGGCGACTGGGGTTTGAGGGACCAGTCGCCAAATCCTGGTACTGAAGAATCATCATTCACCACTTTTTAGTTTGGGCGCTACTGTAGAGTCATTAGATTTTTTTTTTTTTTTTTTTTTTTTTTTTTGAAAGCAGGAGACATGAAATATATGCAGTGTCCTCGCCGGGACTCGAACCTTGGACCTCTCGAATACGCGCCGAGTGTGATATCATTACACCACGAAGGCAGAAAGAAGGGAGAAAATACCTTATAATTGCTTATAAGTTAACTTTTGTATTAAACACATTATATGAACAATTCATGTATAATCTTCTGTATTTTCCTAATTAAAATGATGTGAAAATATTTATTTATATGTTTCTTTATTTCACACTTATTTATATCTTTCTTTCTATGTGAAAATATTTATTTATATGTTTATATTTAATTATTTAAATTCCATTCGTGTAATATATTCCACTCGTAATTCCATTCGTATTTTTTCTCATCATGTAATACAGCCATTCGATTAATGGTACGAAAATGGACAGATGTGATCACATTAAGCGGCACCTACTGTTAATGTCGAACGGCAGACATCTTTTTACAGAACATCTTGAGCAAGGATGAGGGCAAACAGGATACAACTCAATGGCTCAGGTTAATGAAAGCTGTGACGAAGTGTTGGTGCCTCTCGGTCCTCCCACGCCATCAACACTGGCGCCCGTCAAATTAAATGAGTCCGAAACACACGGTAGCAGGCGGCACGCGAAAACATGCTTAATGTAAAATGCAACATCTGGGACCACAGATTTGGAGCAAGCTGGAGGCTGTGTAATTGCGAGGGGTATCTTTTCTCTTTCTTTTTGCTTGTTAGTGAATAATTACATGATTAGCCCAAATATTCCCCGTCTAGTTTGTAACACTCAGAACTTGAAGTTACAATTTTCTTTTAAACGAAGGAAATTTTTTTCTGCACCCACTATTGCATAATAACATTTCAACTGATATTTAGAAATTTGTATACCACAGACAATTTTTACACAGCTGTCAGTGCAGTGCACTCAAAAATATAGTTAAGCTGTCAGAAAAGCATTTCAGACGAGAAATTGCTAAAAATTAGGGAAAATGGGAAAAAATACATATACAAATAAAAATTGTCGTATTGTAAGGTTCTACTGTAACCGGAAACTTGTATTTAAGTCATGCAGACTTTCCTAGACTGCCAGCGAGTTACCGCCGAGTCTTAAATAAATCACAAATATTGAAGGTTAAAATAACCTTTGCATTTAGTCTTAAATTAAACAGAACGGGCACAGTATGTGCTACAAGAAACTTGTACTACCTTGCGGGTATTTAAATTAACATAACAGAAGGTTAAATTTATAATAAAGGCTTAAATCATAATAACAGGTTACAGTGCGAATGCAGTCTATCTGATGTTTAATTTAATGATTGTTTCTTTCTGAACAGATCATGAAGAGCTAGAAGAGTTATAAAGAAATTCTGCAAGGGAGATACATAGTATATGATACTGAAAAAACATCTTTTATTACTTATCCTGATGTTACCCATCAGGATAAATAATAAAAGATGGTAGTAAAAATATATTAAGATATTAATTAAAATCGTCGTAAAATATTTTACAATGGCTCATTTTGCTCGTACTATTTCTTAACTTCGTTATCGCATGCTATTATTTCTACAGCATGGGGATATTTTTAAGTATACATATATAGGAAGACAAAAGCCTGTTTTTATTATTTCTATTTTGCTATTCAACCTGATATTTCATTTTGTTGCGTTGTATCTTATAAAAAATAACAAATTGAAATTATTTTTATATAGTTGGTAGTCATGGTATAGAAGGCAAAAGTTAAGGAGGAATACCTTTAGAGAGGACTTTCTAAGGGAAATTTTCTCGTGTTCACGTTACGTAGCGTTACACATAAGGAAAAACTGTGAAAATAACACCTAGTGAGCTCGTTCTCCGGGATCTGAATCCGTATCGAAGTATCAGCATTCAGAGCCATTGGTGAACTTCTTGAATACGGATTTGAATTTATATTAACAAAGGCACACTATACGAGAGCTGAGAAACAATGCCTTCGTGGGGAACTTTAGATATGAAACTCGCATATTTTCACAGATGGGGAAAATCACTTGCAATCGGCGCGTTTTGCTGCTGAAATATCAGGTTACATAGCTTCACGCATTCGACAATTCGTGCGGTTTTTATTTAAAAATCATGGCTACATTATATATTAAGTAATGGGTACATGTTTTTTTTTTTTTTTTTTTTTTTTTTTAAAGCAGCTTTCTTTCTAAAACAAATAATAATAATAAACCTTCCACCTTAATATATTATGTATAGTCTTAAACAATTCGAAATGAAAATTAAATTTTATTTTTTTGCATTTCCGATGCATGTTTTTCAAGCATTTTTATACTGAAAGCAAAGCTGTCCCCATATCCGCAATTCAATATCCCCTTCTTAAAATAAAGAAGTAAACTAGATAATAAACGAGCAGCAAGTGAGAATTGGCACCTAGAACAGCAAGTGAGAACTGGGATTCGAACCCGGTCCCATCGCTACGGCAGTCAGGGTCACTAGCCACTGTGCTGGCTGCGCGGCCCGACATTTCAACTTGTCCATTACAAACAATTTGTAACTGATTGCTGTGTTCGAATATTTTTTATTGATCGGTACAGACATCATATCACAGTAGCTGTTGCGAATTTGAAAGTGGACCACAGCTAAATATTTTCTTTAAAAAGCCGATTACAGAATAAACACGTTGCATACCCCTGTCATACAGTACCTAATGCAGTATTGTTCTAGTACTCTATATTCTCTTGAAGCTTGGAATTAAAATATCAGAATATCTTATTTTCACAAGTAAACAATAGTGTACTTTACTTGCTTAATACTGGTAATATCTTATGCACAATCTATCAGTCAATTTTCATTATAACTTACGATCTGTCGTTAAAAGTTTTATTAAGGTTAATCCTATAGAAATTTTATTAGGATAGATCGTATACTGGTAAGACTTATGCGATCCTTGTCAATATATACAACACTTGCCATGTTTACAGCTGATTGACCCCTTCGCAGAATTCAGTTTTTGGAATACTGTCGCCCACCAGCGGCCGAGCGGTAACGTCGCTGAGCACTGGTAGTTCGGTCCGAGGTTCGAATCCCGCGAACGGGCTGGCTGCATGGGTGTTTTCGTTGTTTTCCCCATGTGTAACGTGTATACGAGCTAGTTCCCCTTAGAAAGTCCTCCACGAAGGCATTCCTCCCCTTAGGCAGATAGCCCTCGAGGCTTTGCCGAAATTAAATAACCTAACCTAACCTATTTTCTTTCAGGGATCGGGTAATAAATAAAAATAATTTGAAATACTGTTAAGAGTTTGTGGTTATGTTTTTTTGAATCTCTTCAAAGCTATTAAAATAAAGACCTTTGAGTTTTGGCGACATTTTGTTCCGATCCCTGTATAACTAATTGATACTGTAACTGAATAACTACAATTGATCCCTTATACGTAACTTTAACTATATATGCCTTCCAGTAATTTCGAGAAATGGAAGATGCTAGAAATTTCTCGGCAACAGGGGGAAAATTTTATAAGACCGGAGAGAATATCAGCTGTCAGTTGTTTAGTTCAACGTGAGCTTGGTATAGAGAGATCTCTGTAGGAGCTTTGCCTTTTTAGATGCGCTCTGCTTAACGTTCTTAGAAGTTTGAAGTGTAATTACTGATTGTACATTCTGTGGAGAGTATTTTTGTGGAAAATTCCAGAACTGTGAAGGGTTTCTTTTGATAAAGTAAATTTTATCAAACTATCATTGGGTATGTGTGCATTCAATTATACGAACATGTACAGTATGTTACTTCTAGTCAAAATGCGAGTACATTATTTTTGCGATCTGATCTTTGCTTTAAGTGGTGTTGCCACCTTTCAAAATTGCCGACCCTGACATTTTTAAATTAGGATGTTTAGGGAAATTAAATATATATATTTTGGTTTTACTTGTGGAAGAAAATTAGTATATTTATTATATGTTTTTATTACATTTATTTATTTATGTTTAAAGATACTGAATTAATTTATTAATTTTAAACTTAATAAATTGCTTTGCCTACTTTTGCTTTATAAAAAAATTCAATAGTAAAAGCCTATAATTATTTCAGTTAAACAAAAATTTTAAACAGCAGCAACACAAAACTCATAAGCTTTAACTGTTTGTTCATTTATTGTATATCAAATAATATATATACATATTCAGAACCTGTTTACTACCACGAATAATTAAAACAGAAATTAAACTGTCACATTCGCTTTGTAATATTTGCAGGTTAAAAATTCAAATAATCTACAAATGACTTTTACTTCATCAATGATTAAGAAAGATCGATATTGTTGCAACACTGAAAGGCATTCTTCCTTAATGATATCATAGGAAGGGAGAAATAAAATAAATTCTACAGTAATAACTACGCAAATCTGTATTTAAATCACTGTGACTAGTGTAATAAAAACCTTATATCGGGCCTTTTAAAATTGTTAAAAAAATTAAGGCTACATGCAAATGGAAAAATTAAAATAAATTTAAAAAAAAAAAACACGTTTCACCTTTATTGGTAACAATTGCTTGCATAACCCGCGCTTGGGAAATCTGTGACATCATCTTCTGAGCTATGAGTCATCGATCCTTGAGAAAACGGTCATAACCACAATTCACTTTTTAAACAGAATGGTGCGATATTACTGTATTGCTCCATCAACTAAGCGGAACGTGCCGTTACAATAAAACTCCCCCTGTCGTAGTAACCTATGGCTTCAGACTGTTTCTTTGCTCATTCTTATAGGGAAAATGTTAAACGGACAGAGAAACGCAGATTTAAACGATGTGTATGATGTCATTATTCCCATGTAGATGTAAATTTATATTTAGGTGTTTCAAGAAGTTTCGATGTATACTTATAAAGTTTTTATGTTAAATTTTAATTTAAATTACAATGTCTCACTCGGACATTGATGCTTATCATGAAGATTAAATTATTTCAACGTGCAAAAAATTAATATTTCTGAATTTGGGCATTTCAAATTTTTATGCACATTTTTCTAAAAAAGAAAGAACACAATTCAAAAATCAAATGGTTATGTATCGAAATATGTAATGTATGGTGATAGAAACATTTTTTATTGACTATAATAAACTTGAAGTGTTTTTAATTATCATTTTACTATAATATAAATTAAATGTCATTTTAATTCTGATTTAAATAAAAAGCGTATTTATTGCTTGATTAGACTGCTAAAATTTGAAAGATAAATTAAAAATCTTACACTATACTTTAACTGGCTATTTGTGAAGCAGCGGGGAGATAAATATTTTATGTTTCGTGCCACACAGCTCAACACACCATGTCGATGATAAATGCATGGTAGTATGAAATAAAAGAACAGTACAAAAATTTTGGATAAATTCCACTGAAGACGTTTCTAGCGTCACTAGTTGAAATACGTATTAGAGTGAAAGATAAGGTTTGGAAACATGACTGAAAATTTATTAATTCATTCTTAATGCATGTCAGAATTGATAAATTAATTAAGTTTAATCATTTTTTACCATATATTAATTTTCAAAACATTGTTTTATTAGTTTTGTCACTTCCTTTTTTTTTAAATTTTGTTCTACTTGCTTTAATGGCTAATTTCTAATGTTGTTTTAACGAAAAATTTTGTTTCAAGTTTCATATACCTGTTCTTGCTAAATATATTTGATAGGGCTTGCTTATGGAGACTGACGAGATATTTTGATTATTTCAGAACAAATACGTCGCAGCCAGAATTAGGTGACCACAAACTCCCTGAATAACTTTACCCTATTATTTCAGACACTGTATAAGAAGTGGTGTTATTAAACTGTTGCGTACGTACGGGTTCGTAATAGGTTCAATGCACACAGAATTGATGATAGCTTGATAAAGTTTATTTTACCAAAGAGTTCACAGTTCACAGTTCAAAAATACTCGTACAGCTCTCCACAGTATCACAGACTATAATCAGAAATTACTATGAACATTAAACACAACGCAATGCAAAGCACATCTAAACAGCGAAGCTCCCACGGAGAGATCTCAACACACCGAACTGACACTGAACTAAACACTTGAGAAACCGATCTTTTATAGACAGAGTTAGCTGTCCAAAAAGTTGTTACTACTGAATGGGAGAGACGTGTATTTTATGAATATAATTACATAATATCAAAAGAACTTAATACACTCATTGTTTCTCATTGCATGTGTAAATTCTTTGCACCATACAGGCCACAACTCATTCACACATTTCCGTGGGTATAGAGCAGAGAACCATTCTTAAGTGCTTGGAGGTCATTAATATCAGTTGGTCTCGTAGCATGCACGCATTCTCTCACTAATCCACATAGCCAAAATTATAGGGAGAGAGGTGTGGTGACCGTGCTGGCCAAACCAAAGATCCACATCATCCAAGCCAACACCCACCAAATGTTTCATGCAGGTACTCTCGAACAGGGAGGGTGGTGCACCCTCGTGCTGAAAGTAACTAGATTTTCTCATACAGAGAGAAGCTGTCTATAACAAAATTCGGCAACATATCGAGGTACAACTCTCCCGTTATAGTCTGATCATGCAAAAAATATGGACTAAGTACTCTAAACGGTGAAATGCCACACGATACATATTTCGGAGAGAATCCAGTGTGCTTTCTTACTGTATGGGGATTATCTGTACTCCAGATAACACAATTGTGCTTATTCACGTAGTCGCTGACATGAAATTCGGCTTCATCTGACGTAACGCACACAACATTAGGGTCTATGTGCGTCATTTGTAATAACACTTCTGCAACATGTACACGAGCAAGTTTATCTGCATCAGAAAGGGACTGTATCATTTGAATGCGGTAAGGCTTTATTCCCAGATCGAGGTGGAGAATTCTTAAAACACTGGTTCGCGGAATTTCCAATGGTAATCTTGTAGTTGACTTTCCTAAACTCATGATCATTGTTTCTTCAACATCTAGGATGTTTTCTTCCGTTCGAATACTTCTGCGACGTCCACTGTTTCTTTTACAGTCATTAGTCACAGACCATGTTCGCACAAATTTCTCATGCACTCGACGGACAGTTAAACGGCTTGGGGATCTTTCTTAAACCATATTTTTGAGCTTACTGATTCCACTATTGAGTTTTTTAAATTGGATATCCCAAATTAATATGTTCAGTAGAAGCCCAGAATGTTTCAGATACGTTGCTCAAATTCTTTTTGAAACCAGCATTGAATATGTAATATTTTAATAATCTTTTGTTAACACATTTTACAAAAAAAATAATTCAGTATTTTGCCACTGCTTCAATGGTAAATGATAACTGACGCCTTTTCAAATTCTAACAAAATAACTCTCTCAGTGATCTAATTATCCAATTTAATGGAAACAAATAAGAGGAAATTAAACCTTACTTCATCACTGCCCAATCGTTAAAAAAGTACTAAGTAGCATTCTTATCTCATGAACAGTCACGGGTATTGGGAACTCTGAATCAGAGTACTTTAGTTATGGACCCCATGTAAATAAACATTATACATGAGAACACTCCTACTCTCCTCCCCCCCCCCAAAAAAAAGAAATTTTATTTTGGTAAGAACCAACCTTAAATGGAACTACCTGTTTAGTAACTTTAATACCTAAATTATTGGCAGACCTTAATTACTGGTAACTGCTGACTTGAATTATTGTCAGGCGTAATCTGAAAATAAGCAAAAGTGAAGTTCAGACTGCCATATGTTACAAAATACTTGCTCAGGAAAATGATGTTGGTTTGACTTTTAACCCACAAGATGAAAAACAATTTTTGAAGACCATATCCCAGGAATATATATATATATATATATATATATATTGTTTATGCTTAACTTTTTTAACAGAAAAATGTTTGGCCATTGAGAGACTTACACTCATGTCCATAAATTAAGGATAATTCGGAGTCACGCGGAAATCGAACTCTAAAATAAATATATCACCTGTAAAATCACTACATACATCTTCAAGAATCATATGCAAATTTCAGGAAGTAACCAGATGACACCGATGATACGTCACAATGACGAGAGTGTAAGAGAGTGATGTATAAGGAATACAGGCAAACAAGTAAAATTGTTTGCAGGCGCTTTATAAGCATTTCAGTGCAATAACTGAATAGTTATGACACAGAGGACGCATTTGGAGGATTTTTTACATGGTAGAATTATCGGCCGTTTGTAATGTGGGCGTACCCAACTGGAAGTATCAGACGAACTTTGAATTGCCCAGAGTACCATCTCCAGGCTTTGGCAACGATTCCAAGATGGTGGTAATGTGAGTAGACGTTACAGCACAGGTAGCCCCAGAGTTACAACGTCGAATGAGGACCGGTATTTGGCAGTTACTGCCAAAAGAAACAGGCGGAGCACAGCCTCAGACCTCTCTCGTCAGCTCTCTTCAGCCACTGGTACGACAATTTCAAGGCAGACCGTGTACAGACGCTTAGGGCATATTGGTCTATATGCTCGTAGACCTGTCAGATGCGTTCCACTTACTGCAACTCACTGTCGCTTGCGCTTAGCCTGCAGTAGAGAGCATGCATTGTGGACACCGCAACAGTGGGCTTGTGTGATGTTTTCCGACGAG
Source organism: Stegodyphus dumicola (assembly GCF_044657685.1). Taxonomy (NCBI): domain Eukaryota; kingdom Metazoa; phylum Arthropoda; class Arachnida; order Araneae; family Eresidae; genus Stegodyphus; species Stegodyphus dumicola. Next base: position 119,460,721 of record NC_140777.1, on the reverse strand, counting down.
TCCAGGTTTAGCTTGCGGTCTGATTCTCGCCGGACTTTCATATGGAGAGCTCCAGGTACCCGTTACTACCAAGAAAACATCATTGAACGACTCCATTACGGTGGTGCAGGAGTGCTCGTTTGGGGTGGAATTATTCTGGGTTCCAGAACTGACCTGCATGTTCAAATTGGAACCATGACAAGCCAAATCTATCGGGACGTCATTCTGGAACAACATGTACGTTTGTTTCGGGGCGCCATGGGCGCACAATTTGTGTTTATGGATGACAACGCCCGTCCTCACCGTGCAAACATCGTAAGCGAATGCCTTCAATCGGAGGATATCACCCGTATGGACTGGCCAGCATTCTCACCGGACTTGAATCCAGTAGAGCACGTGTAGGACATGCTTGGCCGACGAGTTGCAGCCCGTCAACCTCCTCCTACATGTCTACCGGAACTTTGGAGAACATTGCTTTTTGAGTGGTGTAATATCCCCCAAGATCAAATCGATAATTAGATACTCAGCATGCCTAGGCGTAGTACGGAATGTATTGCATCGTCTGGGAGACATACAATATATTAACAATCATACCAACCATGTAATATTGGTTTTTTTTTTTTTTTTTTGGTAATTTGCTCCAGGGTGAAAAAATCACTAATTTTTTTAACAATATCAAACATATAGCATCTTTTTTTTGCTCTTTACCTTTTGTTTAATAAACAAGCTTTACAAATAAGTCAAATTTGTTTTGCTTCTAACTCTTCCTTTGTCTGATTTTGAATTATCCTTAATTTATGGACATGATTGTACATGGCATGCAATTTTTTGTTCAATTAAGGTGACAGCATACTGTGTATGTTAACTGGCTCTTCAGAATATATTTATAATGAGGATCAATTAAATTTAAACAGCCTTCTTTTCTTTCAATAATTCTTGATTATGAGACATACGAAAGCAGGCATATATAATAACAAGCTTCAAAATGGCAGAAATTTGGAAATGGTTAGTTCTTTTCAGAACTCTCTTTATCTAACAGCTTAAAGAAACTGTACATATCACATTCTTTTGCTTAGACCTTCATTACTTTCAAACCTGTTTAGACTTTCATTACTTTCAAAATCTCTGCCCCTTGTTAATCCTTCAGTATCTTAATTTTCTACAGTTTCACTACGGGGGGGGGGGTTCGAGGGTCTACACATGAAGGTAAGAAAGGAAGGAGTGGCCAACCGGTACTAGAAGTGAAGCACTGCTTCGAAGCTTTGGTCACCAGATGGGGAGTTTTTTGTTTACATTCAGAAGCTCGCTTGACAGTGTTCTGATAGTATTTCGACACACGACAGTTCCATACAAATTGAAAAAGGGACACTTTCGCATGAAAAAAACTTTCATAGTGTGATAGATAATAGCAATTTGTATAGTTTAGTGACATTTACGCAAGAATCACATCTTGGTTATTTTTCGATAACTAACAACCACGATTTTGATTATGAATTTGTTTTATAAAATTCTAAGCTGTTGAACTACAAAAATATAAATTTTAACAAAAATGTTATGCTTAAAGAATGAAAAATACCTTACGGTACCTTTAAAATTGTATACGTCTTTCGATATCCTTGATAGAGTATTCGCTATTTTTATTTTATGTTTCAAACGCCAAAATGTTTTAAATAAAATAATTTTTTTTCACATAAATAATTTTAAAAGGTTTCACATAAATAATTTTCACTAAAAAATTTTAAAAGTTACATGCTACATATATTATTGTAACATGTACCTTTTAAAATTTTTTAGAGAAGAGGCTTTACTGTTGCTCATTTTAAACTCATCATTTTAATTTTATATATCTGAAAAATAATCCCTTTGGGCTTACACGTTTTACTTATTTGGGTTAATTAAAAATAAAATATAGTGAATGCACAGAAATTAAAGATTTGCACATGCCGGAAAAGAAAAAAATATATCTTCCTTTAACAAAATACATAAATATTCATTAAATTATTTATAAATGTATTTGAAATGAAGAATTTATTCATTTATAAACAACTGTGAAGAAATCTAATTATTAAATGTATCTAATTTATAATGATTATAAATGTTATCTAAATATATAATAACCTTAATATTGAATTGTAAACATAAATTGAAATCCTGTTGACAAATACGTTATAAAACTATTTAAGCACAAATGGGTCTACCACTTCTCTTCCCCTACCATGGAGGTAGGAAGTAAGATGAGTAGCCCTAAAAAAGTTTCTCCCGTACCCTGCTCTGAAGCACCGGCGATCCCTGCGTGGTGACCAAAACATTGGGTCATTTACCGTTAAGTTCAATGGGTTTTGACGCGATCAGATGTAAATATTTTGTAATTACGTCGTAAATATACATATAAATGTATATATTTTCTTTTTCTACAACACTTCTAAGTATATGAAAACAACATATTTTTAAACAACATTTCATTCTGAATGGAATTAAATGTTATACTTTTCGCAGAACAGTTTAATTTGAATGAAATATTTTCTAACCTCCATGCCAAAAACCACTTAACACGTTCACGCCGAGGCCAATTTTTATGTTCTTCGCCGTGAGACGGTGCTCGAATTTTTGCCGCGTTTCATCTGGCGGCGTGCGATTATTACCTGTTCAAACCTGTATACGAGTTGTACGTTTGCTAACAGTTATGAATTATATTTGTTACTAAAAAGTTTTATAATAAATAAACGTTAATTTTTCATTACTTTAATTTCCAGCGTCTAATAACACAATCGAATGCTACCATCGGAGGCACGCAAAGTCTGAATGAGACAGACTGCGGGCCACCGGTGGCCCGCGCCGGCGCGAACCTGTTAAAGAGGATTTTTTTGCTTGCCATGTGTTTTTTGTGCGTCCCTTTTACTTTACATGCATCCATGCCTTCTCTGGGATTTTAACCCAAACCTAACGATATAGCAGTCGGGAGCTCCAACCTCTATACCAATCAAGTTGGAAACTACTACCTGCATCCATTTTGTCTTTTTTTTTTTTTTTTTCTTTGCTTTCATTTTTAGTTTTTTAAAGAGAAAAATCATCAGTTTCATCAACACTATTCACTTTTACATTTCCAGTGGTCCTACACATGAATTCCCAATATTACGGTCTATTCTGAAGCCAATACTAATTTTAATAATATGTTTAGGTTTTGCAATATTACAACAGAAGGATCTAATCTCCATGGTTACTTTTTTGCGCTACTGACTGATAATGGCAGTTCATAATCATTCACACGGTGTGTAAATGATTTTTTTGGCTAGGAAATACATTATACATACAACATGTAATCAGTCTTGAATGGGTTTAAATGCATTTGCACCGAACCAATCACACACACACTGAAGCAGTGCATTTCCACCTGGAAATTAAAAGCATCCAAGTTCTAAAGAAATCTTAATTTATAGTATATAAGAAATGATTTTTGTTAGTTATACCAATAACAAACATTAATAAAAGTGCAAAATATTATGAATTATTGATTGTTTCAAAATGACTACCAGTTCCATCATGTTGATCAAGTTACATATATACGTATTTACAGTTTAGAATAAGAATGGTACACTGCACACCAAAAACAGGGGGGAACAGTTCTATATCTCCTATTCTACTGGACCAATTCAAAAAATTGCATTTTTCATGTCTCGAAAGAGCAACTTAGGATATATACGTATTAGATTTATATATATCATTATTCTAATATAGGTATTTTTACACAAAATCGGACTTTTTCTGAAATGACATGCCAAATTTTTCCATATTTCGATTCTAAGACTCAAATTATGCCTAATATTAAAATTTGGTGTGAAAGTTACGGAGAAATTCAAAAACTTACCTTGCACAATTTTTAATTAACTAGTCCTTGTCAGATTATTACTTCCTTGTACGAAGTAGAAAGGAAGTATTGTAATCGCGAAAAGTTTCAGGCAGCATATTTCAACGAAAATATCCATTTTGACCGCTGTCGAATGCAATTTAACGATGTTTTTGCGTGATATCTGTACGTAAGGACAGAATAAGACTCGTTTCCTCCAAAAAAATTATAAAACTGCTTTAAAATGAATTCTGAAGAGAATTTTCGTGGCGTCTGTACGAACGTATGTGCGTACGTACATATCTCGCATAACTCAAAAACGAGTAGCCTCAGAACGTTGAAATTTTGTATATAGGACTGTACGTATAGGACTGAACGTTGAAATTTTGTATATAGCATGTAGATGTGCATCTCGTATTTTGGTTGCAATCGGCCGCACCAAACGTATATAAATATATTTATATAATATCCACTCTGTTACCCGGTAACTGAAACTTTTCACGATTACAATACTTCCTTTTCACTTCGTACAAGGAAGTAAAAATGATCAATTTTCGAATGCTGTTCATTGTTTCCTTGCGACTACGATCCATTTTTAAACAGTAAATAAAAAATATCGAAGCAAGCAAGCAACGATGCTTTTGCGTGCTATCTGTACGTAAGGACAGAATAAAAGACTCGTTTCCTCCCAAAAAATTGTAAAACTGCTTTAAAATGAATTCTGAAGAGAATTTTTCGTGGCGTCTGTACGGGGGAAAAAAAAAAAAAAACTTCATTCCTTCTTTGAGCATAATGAATTCCTTCTTACGATCAACTAAAAATACCTAACATTTTTAAAAAATATCAACACTTGCTTCCTGCACAACAACTCCAAATTAAGCTCTGCTTTAAATTTGAAAAGAACTTAGGTCAATCATCTTAGGTGTTATCATCTTAGGTGAACTTAGGTGTTATCAACCAACACGAGATTCAAGAAAATAGCATGTGTCATTGCCAACTGCCTCTTTACCAAAAATATATCGATCCTTTCCACCAGCATGTTATAACAGGAGATCTTAACATCATTGAAGACTTAGAACTACGAAACCTTTTACAACTTGGCACCAAATTTCGTCGTACTTTTAGTATCAATAAACATTTTTGCCTCAAACAATTCAATCAAGATCTTGATAAATTTATCATATTAGTTAGTAATAAATCCAATTTACCTACTACCACTTTTCTTGAATGGAAAGCTGCACTGATTACAGAATTTCAACATTCACTCTTCAAGACACCTTCTTTCAACCCTCCTACACAATAAGAAACGACTATTTGATCTCATCAACAAACTACAAGATAATTTTATCATTACAAAAATTGACAAAGCTAGCAACAATTTTAGTGTTCTTTGAAAAAAGTTTTACTTCGACCTTCTGCACAAAGAACTAAATAGTAATGGCACTTACCAAAAAATTACCACCAACACCAAAATTCTTATCAATAAATTTAACGCACTACATAAAAGACTTAAGATACATCCACGGAACTATAATAACAGATTTGCAAATCTCTATGCCCTTCCAAAATTTCATAATCACCTATTAAATTCAGGTTCATTGCCAATAGTACCAAAAGTTATCTTAAAGAAATAGATTATCTTTTTGCAAAAAAACTTCGTTTAATACGTGACTTGATTAATAACTATGATTTTCAAGATCTGCATTGCAACTGGATGATTTCAAGTATAGAACTCGTAATTAAGACAATTAATTCAATTAAAATTGACCATATACAATGCTACGATTTCGAAAACCTTTATACTACCTTACCGCTTGAAGAAATTTATACCAACTTACTTGCTCTACCAAATATAATTCCTCAGATTTCTACAATAATTGATAACTAAAAATGGCAACTTTATCTTACGAACATGCTTTTCAATAATTATATTCTCTTTAACAATAGCATCTTCAAACAAATTCAAGGGATCCCAATGGGAGGAAATTTTTCGAGCGCCGTCTGTGAATTATTCCTTTTCACAAGAGAATTGACATTTGTCCGATCTCTGAACGTAGCAGAACATAAATTTTATCAACACATTTATCGTTACATTAATGATATCATAGCCTTTAACAACCATAACAAAATAGAAGCAGCTAATATCTACCCAACTAGCTTAAAGCTAAATAAAACAAATACGGTGCAAAATAATGTAGTATACCTTGACCTTAATATCATTGATAACAATTTTATTAAAGTCTATGACAAGAGGAGAGAGAGAATTCACTTTTTCTACACTAAAGTTAACCAACTGGAATTCTAACATTTCCAAAAGAATCATCATTAACACAATTTTTTCACAGCTTCTTAGAATAAAAAGGATCTGTAATACTACAGAACACTTACAAGAAGAAATACTTTACTTCGTCACAATTTTGAAAAATAACCAAATTCCTCAGAAAATAATTAAAAATACTTTAAGAAAAGCTGGCATTAGCCTTACCAATTTTTAGATAATTTGTTTTGGATAATGAAATTTTTTGCTTAAAGCCTACCAGAAGGCAAATGATGGATGGCTAATTCAGATTATCTAATGTAAAAATTGTATAAATGTACAGTTAATTCTTCTACATACATTTTCTTTCCTCCAAAGATTTTGGCACTTTACTTTAATACTATTATATAATAGTTTTAAATTACTTAGAAGGCCAAATTCTGCTTTTATTAACAAATCGGGCCTTTTCATTTTTCACAGTAGCTTGACAGCCCTCTAGCTTGAAGAATGACGACTTTTATTAACAAATGATTTTTTTCCAATTTACACTTTCTTTTGAGGCCAAAAATAAATAATTTTATGTAGTATACTTTGAATTAGCCATTTTCACTTATTTTTAACAGTTTTGTTCTTACAACTTGACTGATGCCATTTTGAGTTCTTTCCGTGTTTTTTCTCATCTGTCACACCCTTCTATAAAAAAGGGGGGGACAAGAATTCCCGCCAACCTACGATCTCAGCCCATTGGCCTCTTCAGATTTTATTGCTTCGCACGACGATGTCACTATGCGATAAGGAAGGTTGGCTTAGGCACGAAGGGATTATGCACCCTTTTCCAAAAAATTTTTCGAAAGCTGAGGATGGAACCTCTCAGGTCAGTTTTTTTCGTTTCTATTGTCTAGGTTTTTGGTCCTAATAAGACCCTGCGAAGTTTATTTATTTACTTACAAAATTGATTACATTTTATTTGTTTACAGCACCATTCTTCTAATAAAAGTTACATATTTTTTAAGGTTTAACCCCTTAACTGCCGCGGGCGTATATATACGCCTTGCTCAGCCGATGCGTTAACTGCCCCAGGCGTATATATACGTCCTTCCAAACTGCTATCATTTGCTTTGCGCTGCTACACCTAAAATTATTCGCAAAGTTAACGCATCGGCTGAGCAAGGCGTATATATACGCATGCGGCAGTTATATATACGCCTTATTTACGGTAGTTAAGGGGTTAAAGGACCAGCCCGTACGTTGTTGTGATTTTTGACTAATAGCAGACCACTATTTATTTTATTTTATTAATTTTCTACTTTGATTTTGATTTTTATTTTATATTGCTCGGAATTACAATAGCTTTTGACACCTTAATGTGTATTTCAGCGGACGCGTCGGGAAAAAGGAACAGAGCAGTGGAGCTACAAAAAAGGATTTATTCCAAAAAATTTTTTCGGAAATACTAATGTTCTTTTATAAAAAATTTTTCGCATTAAACAAGAGCTTCAATGGTCTGTTTCGGCGAAACTCGTAATGGTATTTAACCTAGTTCATAAAATAGTTATTGTCCCTTGAAAAGCCAACTGAGAGTACGAGTGGGTTAATTTACAATTTTTCTGCTATTTAATTATTGTTTATTGTATATTGTTTTGATGCATTTTGTGTCTTCTTTTTATTTTTTTTTAAGTATAGGCATTTTATAATCTATGTTTTTTGTACCTTCCTTATATATATATATTTTTCCGTCGATCTATTTTTCATGCGAGTTCACTTTTCACATTTCACAACGGTCAGATTAATTTTTTTCGTGCATTAGCTAGTCTTCCAGCACTAAATTTGGCAGTTTTATCGCGTGTTTACAGTTTTTCCAGACAAATTTCTTATTATTTATGTAGTACTGTGTTATAATATTTCGTGGAGCTACAGCTCCTGGTAACTTTTTAGCAAGTTCGCTGCAATGTTTCTACCTACTACTATTCTTTCAAATCTTTTTGCAGCATTATGCGCAAAAGTTTTTGAGACCAGATAGGTCTTACGTCTAATCACCAGTTAGCTTTAAATTTTCTTTTTCAATAAATATATTTATATATATATCCACTTTGTTACCCGGCTCAGTGATCTCAGTTTCTTTACTCGTATATGTTTGTAAATTGTACATTTTTGGCTTTAAAAATGATTGAATTATGCTGTTTTTACCTTCCAGTTAAGGTTTTTATGCCTTTAGTAAATCTGTATGCAATATTTTTAGAATTATCAACAGTTTTAAAGTTGTTTAAGTGCCGCTAAGCTTTTTTTTTTTTTATGCGGCCATCGATAGTTTACATTTGAAACGGCAGACTAGTGGATTTGTTGCCAATCTAGAGAAACATAGCTTCGCAACAACAAAGATAACGCCTCCATTTATTATTGCCAATTAAATCATGCTTAATCCTTTCTGGAACTGTTTCGAGAAAATAAGTGTTTAAGATTTACTTCATAATTTTTAATATAGATTTTTTGAGTTTTTATGTATTTTTGCCTTCTCGCGAAGTGAGAACTGAATTAATTGAATGAGAATGAGAATTGACTGTTCTTTTTTGTTTTGTTTGCTTAATTTTTTTAATACATCATTCTAGCTTTATTATAGTATTTGAATAGAACATGTGGCAATGATTAGATAATTCTATTCTTTAAATGATATAAATTTTGTGCATTACAAGTTATAATATGAACGAAATATAATACTGCTAAGTGAATCTAGCGCCAGAGTGTCGCTATGGTAAACAAATACTAAAGTGAATTTTAAAGAATGCATTTATTCTATTGTGGTTTATGCGCTGTCGGTGAAGTAGATTTAATTCAATCCAATAAGTTTAAATGAAATGCAAGAAAAAATGCGTATAATTTAATATTCCGTACAAGGAAGTCATGTGGTGTACACATCAGATTTTTTTATTTTGTACACAAGAAGAAAAATTTGCGCATTTTAAGTTTGCGCCAAGAACTAAAAAAAGGTGCCAAGATAAATTTTTGACCTTTCTAATCTATAGTAACCTATTTTCCTTCCCTGTTTTTTTTTGGCCCACTAGCGGCCGAGTGGTAAAGACACTGAACACTGGTAGTTCGGTCCGAGGTTCAAATTCCGCGAACAGGTTGGCTGCATGGGTGTTTTTGTGGTTTTCCCATGTGTAACGTATATATATATATATATCATAGAAAGTCCTCCACGAAATCATCCCTCCTCTTAGGCAGATAGCTCTCGAGGCTTTGCCGTAATTAAATAACCTAACCTTCCCTTTTTTCATTCTAAATGAACGGAAAAAAGTCAAATAATTTTAACAAAACGCGTAAACCACATTTGCCGCTATTATCGCTTATAACAAATATGTCAAATTTCAAAACGTGCCGATATGTAAACTCACGTATATCCTAGAAAATTTTGAATAAAAAACACTTATTTTTTTCTGGTCTGCTTAGAAATATATCTACTTTAAGGTGATGGTAGAAATCTTAAAGGTTATACGAGTAATTAAAAAATTTTTCAAAAAATTTATAAAAATTATTTTAAAATACAAATTTTAGAAATAAATCATAAAAAAATGGACGAATTTTATTTGGAATGAACCTAAATTTTGAATTTTGGAAGAAGGAATCAAGTAAGTTTAATAAAAAGAAAGAGGTATTAATAAATATATATCAAATTCAATTAATATTGAGGAGTTAAAATTTTGCGAACTAACTTTTTAAAAGATACTCTTTCGATTTTTACAAAACTTGGCAGTTTGGCATAATTTGAGTCGTAGTCAAAATACCTACATTAAAACAATGCTATATCTAAATCTAATACATATCCTAAGTCATGCTTTCGAAACATGAAAAACGCATGTTGAATTTTGTCAAAAGGCTCAATAGAACGGGAGATATAGAATTATCACTCTCTCTCTCTTTTGTTTTTGGCGCAGTGTACATCTTATAATACATGGATTAGTCTCAGCTTCACTTTTTGTTTCTGACAGGGATGTAGGAGAAAGAAAAAATTTTCTTCGCAAGAATTTTTCTTTTTTTTTCTTTTCTTTTCTTTTTTTTTTTTTTTAAGGGAGAAGAATAACAACACAGAGATCAAAAACTGTTTAATAGAATTCACAGATTTACATATTCACAGTAACTTACAGTTGATGCGTCTGCAAAACTCAAGTTGAAGATCATCAAGAAATTCCTATTCTATCAGACTATGCAATTAATGGTCAATATTATTTTTAATGATTCTTGAACAATAACAATTTTTAATACAATTGTATTTTAAAACATTAAATCTACATTACCACAGAAACAGATAGATGATTATGCATAATAAATGCTGTACATCTGCAAAATTTTATTAAAATGTAGAAAGATGAATATATGTCTTCAAGATATGGCTGCTTATTTGCTCCCTACAGCAGAGATTTCACTTTAGAAGCATGATTGACAAAATAAATAAGTCCATCGTGGAAACATATATTCCAAGGAGGATTTATTACGCATACTAGAATGCATTATTATATCTAAAAGATTTTTAATATTCAAAAAGATTTATTAGATATAGATGTAATTTAATCATTTTAAAACAATACTTGTTTTTTAATCACAACAACTTAAAATATTGAAAATAGTAATGAAGTTATACCCTCTTAAATTTTGCACTATCTCTTCCTTTCCCTTGTTCTTAAAAAGGGGAGAAAAAGAGGAGGGATTCTGTGTACTGTATAAAATTATTAGGCTGCAAAATGTAGGTGAATACTTACAATGGGAACATATATACCAACAACACACAAGAAATGTGTTCAATATATAAAAATTAAAATAATACTCACAAAAAATAATTTTTATTGCAACAGCTATGGGTTTGATTACTGTAATCAGTTTCTGAACCACAAAAGTTATTACTCAAAACTTTTCATTAAGAAAACAATTTATGTACACTTTCTACTTGTCAATGGAAAAGTCAGATTGTAGGATACTAAAAAAAAAAAGGTTAACTTTGAAAATATATAAAGGCACTATGTTACATCTCTTTTCCTAATTTGTAAAAGTAAAATGTAATTTAGCATGGCTATAAAACTAGCACCATGTAAAAATTTCTCTTCTTGTGTACAAAATAAAATAATCTGACAAGGACTAGTTAATTTCTAAAAAAGTACGTAATATTTCAGTTTCCAAATTAATCTTAACTATTTGATTCTAGTTGCTGTTTCATATATGGCACATTTTTCACAATGCCACATCGCTATTTATTAAAAAATTCTTACTAAAAACTAAATATCATTAGCATCAAAATAAAACCACAAAAATACATTTTTGCCCTTTTTTTTATGAAAAAAAAGCATAATTTAAGAGGTTTCAATCTTAAGGTTTCCAACATTAAAAGATTTTTCTCCCTCACTTTTCTCTTCATAGCAGCTATTTCACAGACCTGTAGTTTCAGTGTGATGCTTAGGATAGGAAAGTCTAGGCCAATACAATGTGCTTAAGAGAAATCTGCTTTTATCAAAATGGGGAAGAAGGACTTTAATATTCTTTTAAATTCTTTAGTTCTTTTACCTATTTTTTCATCGACTTCAAGAGAAAAGTTCAATTTGGAAGGGGTCTTAAATTTACTAAGCAGCAAAAATGTGAGGAAAATATGGCAGGCAAGTGCAACATATGGGTAGCACCTGGCCTCGCACCCTGATTTTGCATGGGCCATGACCACTTTTCCAAATGTAACTGAATCTGCAGATAAGTTGAAATCTTTGAGTTAAGTATTCAGCATTAAGTTCAGCAACTTAAAAAAACAAGAAGCAAACATGCGACTTTTCTCTTTTCCGTTTGATGTTGATGTCGTACTAGTATAACTTTCTTTGGAAATGGAATTAATCGCATTACTAGTGAACTTTGTTCTGAAGACAAAAAGAAAGGATGTAACACTAACTGACTTTCTTAAAAACTATTTCTAAAGTGGCAAGTTTCCAAAACTGGCAGCTTTCGGCTAGGAAAAAAATGATGCTATTTGGAAGCATATATAAATGTGAACAACTTTTTTCATGGATGAAATTCACGGAATTCCAGACAAAGACACGTGAATTATTGATGTGTACCTGGAAAACACATTGTTAGTTTCAACGCCCATAATATCCTTGAATACTGACCATCTTGTGTCAACCATGATGTCACAATCATTGCATCGATAAGGTTACTATTATTATTATTTAAAAATATTATCTTATTCTGTATTTTATATTTTTAAAGATTTTTTGATGGAGATTTATATTAAATAGCAGAGAGATTAAACTGATTAAGACACATATATTTTTTATATTATCATATCAATAAATCCTAAATTTTTAATATGGCCTGCATTCTGTAAAAGTTTCACAAAATTTCTGTTAATACTGTCCTGTAAAAGTTTCACATGCCTGGCATATGGTGTCACCAAATCCTCTTACATCAGTTAGGGGGATATAAACAGACTTCTTCTTCTTCTTTTTTTTTTTTTTTTTTTCTTTTCTTTTCATAATTTTGAGGCAATTTTTGTGGCACAGTCCACAGTTCTTAAAGTTTTACACTAATATCAAATAAATAAATGTGTCTGTTTAGTGCTAAAAATTAATTTAATTAGGTTTCCTTAACTGTTAGCTAATTTTTATGAAAACAATATTTTATTTCCATGAAATTGTCAAACATATTTGTCAGCAAAAAGAAAACAACAGGTTTTATACATCATAAAAATGAGTAATCAAACAATTTAAATATTTCTGATATGGTTTTTATCTTTTTTTAGCAACTTTTATTAAAAACCTATCGTAAAAAATTTAACATATATAAAAATTTTGAATGCAGTTTTACTGAAAGTAATGCACATATTTTGATAAATTCTTGTTTCTATCACTGTTAATATTTTTATAGGTTATTTATTCACATTTCATAATATTAAAAATTTTAATTCTGTCTACTTTGAAAATATTTCACTTCATGAAGTTGGTCTAAGTATCACAGACAAAAGTAGAAAATACATTTATGGAAACATGACTACTGAGAAATTTTGGACTTCAGTTTATATTTAGCTCAAACTAAGCTTAATATATGCTGTATATACAAAAGAAATCTGGAAAGACTCTCCTTCTGCATTTTTTTTTTCAATGAATTCATATGCATAAGAATATGTCCAAATTATTCCATGTATATTTAGGGGTTTCAGGTTTAGAATAGAAGAAAGAGGCACATACTAATATTATTTACATTCTTACCTATACAGTGCTCTGTTAAATTTATAGTATTTACAATGATATAATGAACAGCTTTGTGTTTTTCCTGTTTAAATAGGCAAGTTCTAAAGTCAAATAAAAATTTTCTATGGAAATTCTAGAAGTTTTTATGCTATGAACATGATTTAAGAGAACATAAGTAAACAGTATCAAGCTGTCAATCAACAATTTACTTCTTCACCTAGCAATCCAAATTTGTTATCAGATGATGGAGCATCAGCACTGTCTTCACTATCTGCCTCATCATTCCTTGAATCCTCCTCCTCTGATTCTGTTTCATCATAATCTTCTGTATCATCTGTGACTCTAACAAATTTTATATCACCATAATCTTCTGTTAAATGTCCTGTAAATTCTTGGTCTTTCTGACGATGAGATTGTACTGATAAAATCTCTTGAAGACCAGGGTGTTTAGACCACATTTCTAAGAATAGAAAAGATATAAAATGTTTATTTCAGAAACTTGCAAGCAAAAACAATATTAGTAACCTTCAAGATTTAATTTGCTTAGATTTACTTATACTAAAATTAAAAATAAGGCAGACTTATACTAAATAAAAATGAAAAATTACAACTGAAGCATTTTGAAAAACCCTGCCTGCTTCATTAGCTGGATCCATAAAGCTGGGTTCACACCAACGTGGTCACGCGTTAACCAATCAGAAGCGAGTTCAGAGGTGGCATTTGCTGGATGGCCGGAGACCGCGTGAGTTGACTTAACTTCAACTTTTTTATGCTTGACACGTCAGTTTCAGGCATCACGTTTCAAATGTCCAGATTATACCATGGTTTTTATATGATTGCACTTTCAAAAATTCTTCTTGATGAAAAAAAAAAGTCAAATGGACTAATCTTAATAAAAATTTCAGATAATAATAAAAAAAAAATGCATATGCTAATAAAATAAAGAGATTTATAAATTATTTAAAGGAAAATTCTCAAGTTTATTAGCAGTGATAAGGCTTAGTAATCAACCATAAATTATATATGGTTGATAGTTTTTACAGAATAATCTAAACAACAGATTGTTACGAGAAAATAATGATGGATTTCAAAATCCCAGAATTTGAATTTTTCTTAAAATATATCTACATCAATTTAAGGTTGCTTTTATTGCCTAGTGGATAAAACATTGGCTTCTTGAGTTGGAAGATTTTGGATTCAAGCATCACCAGGAATGGTGTTGTAATGGAGTTGGTATTTAAAAAAAAAAAAAAAAAAAAAAAAAAAAATACTTACTGAAAATATTATCACTAGTTTCAGAGTAGCCCAGATACTTCTTCAGTTTCCTGAAGGTGAAGCATGAAAATCATGCTTACTTGTAAGATACCTTAGCGCAGAGATAACACACTCAAGTGGGAAATTCAGCTTTTATTAGGAACTTGTGTTGTGGGTTCAGGCCTTACTTTTTCCTACCTCTGATGATAGTACGAATACACCATTTTTTTTTTTTTTTAAATCTACCACAACTTTTCTATTTGGGGATAGACACAAGAAGCTTGCACTTATTTTTCATTTCATTCATCATTCATTTAAACCTTTTCGCTGGGTATCGTGTGCATTATCCTTCTTTTGATAACAAGCCTTTGGTATATTTCATAAGATCTGACTACTATGATCTGATGCTATTTCGGCTGGCACGAAACTAGGAAAAGAGATACTGGTATTAGTATAAAGTTGATGTTTCCATCTAATTAAAAAATTTAGTGAGTTCTGAATGGTGACGAGTAAACAAGGCTGTGGAGTCGGTAGAGAAAATGACGGATTCCGACTCCTGGAATTTTTGTGTAAACATATACACATGGGTTACAGCTTATTTTTTTTAATATAAAAGAAGTGATAGATGTTACAGGGAAAAAATTGATGGCATAGCAAATTATTTATATTAATTAGCATTTATTTTGAAATGGAAAAACTGGCATTAGTAATTTCTAAGAAACAGTATACCTGTGGCAAGATCTTCTTTGTTAGAAGATCATAGATGCAATTTGATAAGTTTTAGAGCTGAGAAAAGTCTTTCCACACTGACTTGAGTAGGAGGAAGAGCTATTACTGTTAGGGCTACTTCTTTTAACTTTTCAGGATAGATTTTTATAAGTTTTATAAGAGGTGACTTGCAAGAGCAATCATATTTCTCTATTTCTGCAAAGACGGTGAGGAAATCTATTTGTATTTTTTCAATTTCATATCTAAAGGCTCTTTATTCTCATTCGCTTTGCCTTAGCCTTTTCAATATTATCCTAATATTTCTCAAAATCTAATTCATCACTGGAAAAGGATGATAGAGACTCAGTTGCAATGTCTTCAGTTTGACTGTCCTGATTTGAATACTCCAATTTTCCGAGAATAATTTCATTCTTAATGAAAGTTCATAGATGGCTTTCTTTGCCTTTTAATTTGTTCGTCATCATTGATCAATCTACTTTCTCTTTTCATTGAAGAAATAATTCCTTCTGCATTAAACCCTCCATTTCAGAAAGAACAAACATCACATTCTCGCATTCTTAACCTCCTGTTAATTCTTCGGATTGTAGCTCTTTTGTGGCTATATACGGAGTAGAAAGAATAGTTTCCAATTCTGCAAAATCATTTCACAGTTTTTCTATTAGTGAAATGTTAGGATTATCTACATCTTCTAAAAAAGCTATTAATTCTAATAACCTCTATATCATTAAATATGTACTTTCCCATCGCAATGCTTGATCAATAATTGCTCCTTTTCCTGCTCACTTCCTAAGAATGGTATCAATTTTGGGAGTTTTTGCTGCTATATCTGCTTACCTAAATTTACCAATGAGATTTGTAACTAAATGAATCAGTTTAATCAATAATGACAAATGTCACATCAATCTTCCTTCCTTATATTTATTTATTAATATGTCAATAAAACAGAAAATAACGATTTATTAATGTATATAGTCCATAAATAAAAATAATAACTCAGTTTGCCATTAATTTTTTTTTTCAATTTACTTTAATTTCATTTCAAATTCAAACTGTCCAACAAAAACTGGAGTCGGAGTCGACTTATTTTTAGCGACTCCAGTTCCAACTCCTTTTACCCAAAAATCTACCTAATTCCGATTCTGACTCTACAGCCCTGCGAGTAAACCATTTGTTAAAAAAAATTAAGAAAACTGTTATTACAGAAAAGAAGCTTGCTAGTATTTAGCTGACTTTAGGGAATACTTTTCCACTTTTTCAAAAGGTTTAATCTTGATGATAATTTTTCATTATTTTAAAGAACTTTTGCATGAGCATCAGCAAATCTACTAAATGGAATTCAATTTTTAACACAGAAAAAGAAATTATATAAAATGGAGTTACTTCAGTGAGTTTTAGATAAAAGTGACCTTCTTAAAAAAAACCTTTATATAGTGTCTGTTCATTAATATGTGAATGACTTAATATATGAAGTAATTACTATTGCATTTAAGGTAAAAAATGCGTACATAAAGAAGAAACTAAAACATTTTTTTAAAAAATTGCTTTTGTTAATTAACTTAAAAATAACTTCTTTTTTAAGTGTGATATTTAATAATGCTGTAAATCCTACATATATTTAAACAAAATATACTTTTTTTTGCATTATTTAAAACAATTAAGGGAAGTTCATTTAAGGAAGCATTTAAGAGAAGTTCATATATCATGCAAAAACATTTATAGCATTCTACCCCATGAAAAATTTACTCTCCAAAATAGAATCATGCAATTAAGCTTTTTTAATTATTATTCAACAAAATTCATAAATAAATTAGATATATACAGCGTTAGATATATGCAATGATCCTTTTCTGGACTATCTCATTCCTATCTTCCAAACGATTCTTTTCTGCGATATTCTGATAAAAATTAGTGTTCTGCCTTTAAATAAATAGTTCAATGAGGGCTAGAAATTCATCGATTTGATGATACATCATGCAAAAGTAATTAAAAGAAATTTTGCTTGGCTAAACCACATTTCTTCAATTAAATTATTTGCATCTCCTTGCTGCAGTCATCTCTCACATATTAATATAAATCACTGCATTCTGTTCCTTTTACACAAAGTAAGAAGTAAAATAAGTTTTAATCGAGCCGGAATTAAATCCATTTTATTAGAAAATGTAATTATAAAATGCCACACAATAATTTCACACCCCCTCACAAGTTTCTGATATGAAGTGCCATCTAGTGCGAGCATATGACAACTTTTAAAGTAAAAGTTGCCGCACTGTTTTGAATTGACGTACGCGGAAAGCGTTTTTTTTTCGTGTTGCCACTTTTTGCCCCAACAGACCAGTGTGAACACAGCTTAATGGCGTCACACATTTTGCCTTCCCTGAAAGTCACATCTGATTGAGGTGAACAAGATGCTCATGTTTGGATGATTGGTTACTTGACTAATAAAGACAAAGCTTGGGGCTGCTTGTCTAAGGAAGGAATGTTTTCAGATAGGACTTTCTATGAGAAACTGATTTGCACTTACATGACAGACTATACTGACAAAGAAAAACTATAAAAGCCACACACAACCAGGTCCTTCAATGAGATTTGAAACTGATGAAAGGGTTAAATTTGGTTTTCCGCAGTCTCATCCACTCAGCCACAGGACAAGAATACTCTAAAAGCTCCAGCTGTAATTTTTTCATGTATTATTACTGAATTTTATTTAGAATTTAATGCTGATAATGACATTCATATACTGATTAATTGAACATGATAAACATCATAAATACAATACTCATAAAAATTTAAGATTATCACTATATCTTTGAGTTAATCAACAAAACAACACTTGCAAAGAATGCTGGTATTATCACATTTAGAAATTATTAGGCTTATTTTCCAGAGTCCTTATGCAGTAGCAAATATGGCCTTCTTTTCGTCTCTACATAAAATATCAAATACTTAAAAACTAATTTTAATTATTAGTAAAGTCAACTCCCGTTTAACCCTGTTTAAAGAAAAATTTTTGTTCAATGTAGAATGATGGAAAAATAACTATCATACACCATCGGTATGAAGCAAAAGTGTGCACGGAAAATACAAAAGTGACAAAACACATTGGCTCAACATCCAGAAAACTATTGATAAGAATTGCTGAACACAAAAAAGTGTTTCAAGCTCTTTGCCAACCATTCGTCACTGAAAATAACATATATTTAGTTAAATATTTTATCGAGTATTCTCAAACAGTAACTGAATGGGACAAAGCAAAAATTCTGGCATTAAAAACAGCCTAAAAAATTAGAGAAGTGACTGAAATCTCCACCAAGCCATGTTGCAATAGAAGCTTTCCTTTTAATCTTCCATGCACCCGAACTACAGTTCTGAGTACAACCAATAAAAGACAATGAATGTGGTGAAACCATCTATTATAGTTCCAGTTGACAAAGCAGAGAGGTTGTCAGTGAAAGCTCCTGAATGTGTTTATAAAAATGGTTTTGGTATGTCAACCTATTAGTTTTTATCTTGTTTTTAACTTTATAAAGTATATGGGCTAACAACAGTGACAGCAGGTGATGTCATAATATATGGGAGCTACTTTTAGCTTTAGTATGCAATTTTATTATATATAATCTAAAATACTGGGTTGTCCAGAAAACTCACACTAGTGTTTGGAAGGTGGCATAAGGGCAGGTATATATATATATATATCAGAACAAATGAAAACAAATGACATGCAAACATATCGTAAAAAAGAAAGCACTTGAGAAATATCTAGAAAAAAATTTTGTTAAGGGTGTTAATTTTTCTCAATTTTATATGCCTTTGAATATGGAAGAAAACAAAGTTCATTTTAAGCATTTAATGCTTTTCTTTTACTGGAAAGGCAAAAATGCCACACAAGTTGCAAACAACACATGCGCTATTAATGACAAAGGTGCTACAGCTGAATGAACTCTGCAGAAATAATTTGTTAGGTTTAAAGCTGGTGATTTCGACCTTAAATATCAAGAACACCAGGGTAGTCCCTCAACCACAGATGAAGATCAGATTAAAACACCATGTCAAAATCCCCCATCAACAAGCATTTTTTGAAGCTTGGCTACATAAACTATTTTCAGGGTTCATACACATTTCTTCACATGGAAATTAAGCACTTCTAAGTACCATCAATGAAAAAAATTAAGGTCCTAACCAGAAAATAGGAACTGAATAAATTAAAGCAATTATCTAAATTCAAACTTCAGTTCTGTAATACCACTTTTGTAATTTGTAAGAATAAAATAAATCTCAGTAAGATGCATAATTATACATAATCTAATATTTAACTTAACTGTAAAACAAATTCAAGAATAAAATTAATTTCGTAATTTTTTTAATTTGTATTAAATTATAAAATTTCTTGAAACCTTTATATTTTTATAAAAATCCCACATATTTTAAAAAAGATTAGTAACTTTTTATTCAAATTTTACTAATAGACATTTTTATATTGAATCTTTCTTTCATGCCTCATTTTGCTATGTACTCATTCAGTCCAGATTTTTATACAGATTTTATGTTGAGTAGGATATCCACAATAAAGACCAAAAATTGTTTTCAAAAAAAACCTAAGGACTTTTAAGTTAATCTAAAACCTAAGTTCTTTTATGAACCGTATAAACCCTGATTTTGACGTACGGGTTCCCTACGATTTAACAGAGAAAAAGTGGATGATTTCCATTTGCAGCTCGCTCTATAAACCCAACAAAGAGACATTTCTGAAGCAAGTAGTGACAGGATATGAAAAATGGATCATTTATAATAATATTTAGCAAAAACGATCTTGGAGAAAGCGGAATGATCCATCTTCAGCCACCCCAAAAGCGGATCTAGAAAGTTATGCTCTCTGTCTGGTGGGATTGCAAAGGGATTCTGCGTTATGAGCTTGTACCAAACAATAAGATGATAAATTCAGCATTCTTTAAAATACTTCTACAAAAATCCTTGCTTTTCTGTATCCAAAATTAGCTGATGAACCCTTTCAGTGTATTTTAATTATAATAGTTATCTGAAAATTCTGGCCCTTCCCTCAAAGCAAGGAAAAAACAAAGTAAATTCAAATTAGAATAATTAGAATAACCTTAAATCAAGAGAATTCTATTTTATTAAAAGAATTGAAAACGAAAGTGAAAAAACAAAGTACTTCAGTGAAAAATTTTAATCCTAATATTTAACTTTCAACAGATAATCCAAAGACTAAAACTTGAGTGAAATTTAAAAAATAGTTGAAAAAAAAAAACATAATTAAAACACACAAGAAGTAATTAAGAACTTCAAGCACTCTCATTAGACAACAATCTAAACTATGAGATGCGTAATAAAAGTATGTGCAAGTTTGCCATTTAGCTTCATTGGCAAAACTAAAAACCCTGGTGAGAAAGTAATCGCTCAAAAGGCTAAAATCTGGTACGAAAGATGTAATTTTGAAACCAGAAGAAACACTTTTAAATATTTTAATGAAAATTAATTTTTATTTTAGTTTAAAGAAAAAGATTGCATGATTTTTGAAAGAAATTTATGTAAACTCAGACTCTTTTAAAACAAAAATGGGAATAAAGATTATTATTTAGAGAAAAACTAAAATTATATTTAAAAATCACTTAATCCTTTAAAATACAGACTCAATAAAGTTGCCCAAAAAGTGATAAAAAAGTTTTTGATAATTGCTTTGTAGATATGAGTAAAAAAAACTATAAAGTTGAATTTAGTTTTTTTTAACAATTTCAAATTACATAAAAAGGTTGAAAAGGAAGTAAAGGAACTATGTTAGAAAAGTAAAGTCTTCAGGTCATGGGCTTATCATGGCAACTGAGAATATACACTCACGTTTGTGAAAATTGCAACACCATGAAGGATTTACGCGAGTGAGCTGAAATTTTCAGGAAATGCAAAGTAGCGCATGATATGCAAATGATTAGAATTGCAAATCCGTAGCGCATGCGTATGCTGAGCAGCGCCCTCTGAACGGCTGATGGATCCGAATAAATAGACGGCTGTAGCGAGGCGTGTATGGTTATCGGTGGTTATCTGCTAGTGGTAAACGTTAACTCAATCTGTACTTATGCCTCGTCGACAAAAGAGAGCGAGATTTGAACAACTTACAGAGTTTGAACGAGGGAGAATCATCGGCCTTCGTGAAGCTGCATTGTCGTATCGTGCAGTAGCCTCTCGTGTGCAGCGTAACAGCAGCACAGTGATGCGCGTTTGGAAGCAGTGGACGGACGAGTGTCGGACAACTCGGAAATCCGTTAGTGGACCCCGAAATGTGACGTCAGCTCGCGATGATAGACACCTGGTCCGCATGGCGTGGACGGACCGTACAGCTTCCTCTAGACAATTGACAGCACTGTGGTCAATAGCTACAGGTGTTTCATTGTGTGCTTCATCAATTCGTAGACGTCTGCTGCAGTGTGGACTGCGCGCACGGACTCCTTTATACAGGATCCCCCTAACGCACGACCATCGCCGCCTGCGGCTACAATGGGCCAATCAGCATAGAGACTGGTGTGCTGATTGGCAGCATGTCGTGTTTTCTGACGAATCCCGCTTTAATTTGTGGTACCATGATGGCCGCATTCGTGTCAGACACTATGCCGGTGAACGCCACCTTCCGGAGTGCATTATCGAACGCCACAGTGGACGAACACCCGGAGTTATGGTCTGGGGCGCCATAGCATATCATAGACGATCTCAATTGCTACGAATTGTGGGCAATCTGAACAGCAACCGGTATATCCGTGAAGTTCTACAGCCCGAAGCTGTTCCCTTCCTTCAAAGCTTGCCAGGCGCTGTATTTCAACAGGACAATGCCCGCCCTCATACTGCTCGGATTGTTAAATCCTTCTTTGCAGCGCAGCAGGTACAGCTTCTTCCTTGGCCTGCGTGTTCCCCGGATATGTCACCAATTGAACATGTGTGGGATGTCATTGGTCGGCATCTTGCTCGTGATCCTCGTCCTGTTGCGTCTGCAGACGAACTTTGGGTACGCGTACAAACGATATGGAATGCTCTTCCTCAGTCAGACATTCAAACTTCGTTTGACTCCATGCCACGTCGTGTAGCAGCACTTATTGCGGCCCATGGTGGCCACACAAAATACTGATTCTGATCTCTTGTTCTTGTTTGTTTGCTTTGAACATTTAATCATTTATTTGTACCACTACCACTCAACTGTGTATTAAATTGCATTCAATTATGACGATTCCTTCTTGGTGTTGCAATTTTCACAAACGTGAGTGTATATAAGGCCAGGTTAATAACAGAATAGTAATTAAAATAAAAAATGATAAAATAAATAAATCCAATATAATCTTTATAACGCCCTTCATTATCCTTCTCTTTGGGAGCTTTCAATGAAATTTATTAATTATGAATTTCAATTTTTGGTCTTTGTGAAAAATTAATTCTAAGTTTCTTACTTTATATACAGTCAAAAGTTGTTAATTCGGACCTCAAAGCTACAAACTTTCTGCGCATGCATCGCCTTGACGCGTCCTTAAGACCTTTACGGCTGCGAATATGTGTATGCGCAAAATACGTTTACGAATGCGCGTTTAATGTATAACGTACGGTATAAGCTAAGCTAAAATTATCTAATTCAGTTAATGTTGCAGATTGCGTTGTTCCTTAATCTTCGAATTGGATTCGGCTTATTATTTTTTGTAGACTATTCGAGCAATTTTATAAAAGTAAGCTTGAACTTTCGATTATGTCAAATAGAATTTCTGATATATATTTACTAATATGTAAAGGATCTACAAAGCGAAAGTATGTTTCGATGTCCATCAAACAAAAAGTGGAATTGCTGCAAAAAATGGATAAAGGCATATCCTTTGTTTCTCTAACCATCCCGAATTCCGGGGGGGGGGGGAGAACGTTGCGGCACGCAATGAATTGGAAGTTGATCTGACAGCACTATCCTTATCTTCAGAGCAGATGTTTTTATTTTATTTGGCTTATAATTCCTTACTAAATGTAGTATTTCATCTCTATGTACTCCGTCTTTGATATGATTTAAATCAAATTCCTCGTCATTATAATTCGCTTCCGATAGTGAAGAAAGTGACACAGAGGTTATTGAAAACGAAAAAGTTTCGATTGACAAATTAGTCAGTATTCTCGACACAGCAATTATAGGACTTGAACAGCGGAAATTTGTAACTGAACAAGAAATTATGTCTGTTTATAGAATTAGAGAGAAAGTATTATCACATAAAACGAAGCAACTTAAACAACTTGCATTGAAATGTTTGAGTAAATGAAAAAAGTAAACAAATAAATATTAAGCTTTTTTTTTTTTTTTTTTTTTTTTTGTAAATTTTGATACCCTTTAGATCATAATTGTTCTTTATTTCATAAATTACAGTTTCATATTTTTAATTTTATAATTTCTGCATGCCATCTTACCAGATTTAAACTGATGATCTATAATCCGGAATCTTTTGACTGTATATATATAGAGAGAGAGCCGAGTAACAGAGTGAGTGTATATATAAATATAAATTGATAAGAAAAGGAAAGGTAAAAAATACCTAAAGGCGTAAAGCGCATTTCAACTATCCAATTCCTGATATTATACGCAAAACAAAGTTAAAACAACAAAATCTAAGTTAAAACAATAAATTGTGCGTGAAAAAAACCTACAGATTATTTAAAAAGGGGAGGGAACTTATACAACAAAATCAAAATTGGTATGCGAAAAAACCTTAATAATTTATAAAATACTGAGAAATTTTACATAAAAACATGGTCAATCTTCATGGTCTGTTCAAAACTTCAAACAGAACTGAGGGTTTTTTTGGGGAGATGTATAATATGTAGTTTTTTTTTCACATACAATTTATTGCTTTAACTTAGATTTTGTTGTTTTAGATGTAATATCAGGATTTAGGTAGTTCAAATGTTCTTTGTGGTTTTAGCTATTTTTTACCTCTCCTTTTCTTATCAATTTATTTTAAAATTTGCACCTCAATGCACAATTTTTGACCAATCTAAGTCTCACATTTTTATGATTTACTACTTATATATATATATATATATATTATATATATATATACACTCACTCTGTTACTCGGCTCTGCAAAAAGTAGTTAGTAGAAAGTTTTAGATCACTTTCAGAATAGTTTGTATAGCAAGAGTTTCATTTAATAAAAGTGTTAAGCTAACCAAAATGATTATCAATATGATTCAAAGAATGCATATCATTACACAACAAATTTCATTCTTTTCTAATTTCTATGTCACAGATCACAGCACTGAACTTTTAATATATACCTTTCTCTTTAGTGTAATTAGGTGGATAAAATGCTAAACATATGGTACGACCATCTAAAGCCATTCTTAATATGTTGTTAGCTGCTCGATAAACATCTGGTCGAGCAGTTTTTGCCGTTCGAAATCCCCGTTTGACAGCCCAGGCTGGAATGAAATAAAAAAAATAATTAAAAAAAAGATATATAATCAATTTATGCAAGAATGAATTCATATTTTTGCAACTATCAATACAACCAAATCTGCAAATATTGGTAAAAATTGCATCACTGAAATTTTAAACATAGTAATTATAACAACATATTTTTAAAAGGCTTTCTATATTTGACCCCTTAAAACCTGTTCACCTAATCCTTAACGTCTTCCTCTTTCTCCCTACAAGTAATGACCTTCCTCTTTTTTATGATAAAGCTTTCATAAGTGAACTGTGTGGAAAGATACATAGACTTACCAGTAAGAAATATTTTAAAATATCATTTGTGAAATTAAAAAGTATGAAATATCAATATAATGAGGAAAACTTTTTTTCCTAACATGGGTTCAAAAACAATGTATATAAGAATTAGGGAAAACATATTTATTGGAGAAAATGTGTATTTTAGATATTAAAATATACTTGATTTAAAGAAAATTTAAAAAATAGCACAAAAGTGGTTTAATTGTAATTAAATTTTTATATTTAAAAATAGGACATTAACAGAATTTTCAAAGCCTGATTTTATGATATCACAGTTCTCACCTTTTTATGCCTCTTTTATCAGTGTTAACAAATTATTGAAGGTGTTAACAAACTATTGCATTCCTGAAAGCATTTGTATCGCTTTATCTCTGAAAATGAATTAAGCCTTTCCAGTTCATATCATCACCAGAAAAAGTTAACTTAAAAATTAATTTTTGACATACTTTTACATTTATTGCATACATGTACATAAAAAATGTAAGCTCACGTTTAAGGATTGTCAATAAATGATTTGCTGGACATAACTAATATAAAAGTATGATAAAAACGTAATCCTAAATAAAGTTCAGCATAATACTGTTTTCAAGATATATAAAATACAATGAAACCTCTCATGATCAACATCTCTTATAACGGATCATTATTACTAAAAGTGACCAGTATTTCTAAGAACATAAATAAACATTGGCACTGATTATTACAATATTTTTAAAGGGACCACCTTTGAACATGAATAATTTTCTAACAACAAAGCATCAGTACTCATTATAAATTTCTCTACAAAAACCAATTCTCTAATCAACTGAAAACACACATTAATCACTTCACTATTTCCTCTGAGAAAGATTCAGTGATTTGAAAAGTGTTGTCAGTAGTTTTGAACAATAATTCAAATAATATCAAAAGAACAATGGTCATCTTAAACACCCAAATAATTGCATAAAGTATGGATATATATGTGTGCATGTGTGTTGTATTTAGGATCAAAGCTATGACACATTTCAAATCGACAAGTCTGTTTCAGGGAAAATGGTGAAGCAATCAAACTATTCACTAAAGTAAAATATTTTATACACTAAACTAATGAAGGCTATTATGACTATTTTCACAAATACACACAAAAGCTTAATATTTCATGAATTTTTAATGAACTTTAATTTTTTTCGTCTAAGCATCTGGATTTCAATAATGATCAGTCTATTTTAAAATGCATTTTTCACTCAGCAAAAATGAGAGAAACACTCATTTTCATAAAAATTTAACTAATGGAGCTTTGATAGATAAAAAGATATGTTTATCATTTAAATACCTGTTACGTTTTCTGAATAAAAATTGACTCTAAAGATAAAAAAACTTACACAATTATGTGCTATTATTAACTTAAAGAATGCATGTTAAACTCATTATTATAAACTAGCATACGAAAACATCTACAAGACCATAAAGAAGAATGTCAGGATTGAAACTGAAGGGATGAAAAAATAAAGATGGGAGTCAGAAAACTGACCAGGTGTTCAATTTTTTATATAATGAAATAAAAGAGGCAAAATGATACCTGACAATGCATCCATTTCTAAACTATGGACAGCTATGTAATACAATAGTTTTAATATTATTTAAGATGGGAAATAAAAAGAAAGAAAGAAATGGGCATTCAGATAAAAAGTTAGAAAATAAATAAATAAATAAAAAAAAAAAAAAAAAAAAAAAAAAGTTTCTTAAATATAAGAGCAAGAGCAATTACAAATATATACTCAACCTTCACAAATATCATAAGAGGACCATTTAATTTCTTCTCCAGGTTCAAAAGATTCAAACTCAGGATGCTTTAGTTTCAAAATATTTGGAAGTGAAACACGTTGACCCAAGAATGTAACAGCTGAATATGGTTCTCTAAGTTGAGAAATAGGATAACAGCCCATAAGAACCTATTAAAAATTTAAAAAGTGCATTAAGTATAATATATAAATAAGAAATATTCAGCAATTCCAATGACTATTTAGAACACAACAATGGATTTTTTTTTTTTTTTTTTTTTTTTTTTTTTAAGGGAAACTACTCTACTTAATGCACAGTGTTCATTCTTGCTAAAGTCTTTTAGTAGCCAAACATTTATGCGTATATACATAAATAAAAACATGAAAATTCTAAAAAACACAAAATTGCTGAAAGCTAATAACCAGGGCCCAGATTTTCATGACCTAAAAATTCACTTACAACACCTTAAAAAATACTATAAATATGTTATTTGCCTATAAACATATACAGAAAAATTGGCATTGATATTTTGTTTCAGAATGACAGAGAGAGTTATGGATGTTGATTGACAAATTGTCTAACTCCCTCAATTGATAAATAAATGCACAAAGTCTCGATGCTTTGGAATATTTTTTTTAGAATTCTTTTGGGCAATATAGCAAGCTAGATGTTCCATCATCAGAGATCTGTTTATTACTCTTAAGATTTTTCCTGCCATGAGACAGATATTTTGTAACCTTTAGCAGAAGGTTGGTGGATTTTTTTTTTTTTTTTTAAATGGTGCCTGACAGAAGACAAATGTACACAAATTTTAAATAAGTCTTTTTCTGACTCTGATGAGAGTGATGATATTTTTGCAGATTTGGAAAATGATAGTGATTCTATTGACTCATTTTGAAATACAAAATTTCAAGATTTGAAAACTTTTAATTTTGTAGGAGTGCCATTATTAATACTGTGAATGTTATCAAAGAAACTATCCTTTTTACAATTTTTTTAACCCACGAACACACACACCAGATATGTCATGCCTGGAGGCATATTCTTTGTCCTTTATCTCAAAACTCCTTTCTTGGAAATGAGCGAAACCTTTTATAGCCGACTTCTAGGTCACATTGTTGAAGCTGGGAAGTCCGTGGAGCGATTCTTTGAATACTATTCTAGGAATTATACCACTGCAGTGAGATCCGCGCGCCTTCTCGCATCTCTCAGATTTTCACCCACACTTTCTTAGTTAGTCAGCATGGCGCTGCATCTAAGTTATGATAAAGAAATAGGAAGGTTGAGAAATATGCTAGAAACCATTTCAACAGATGATGAATCAAACGAGTTATGAAGAAGGAAGATTTAATAGATGAAGAATACAACAGCAATCATAATTCATCAACAGACAGTGATACAGACACTGAATTAGATAGTGAAATAGAAAATCAATCAAATGTGAAAATTATATTGGTAAAATGGCCTGATATGGAAGGAAAACAAATTCCAAATGAATGTTAGGACTATTTTTAAACACATTATCTCCAAAATTCCAGGTAATACTAGTTATTCAAAAGATGCATCAACACATTTGGATTCCTGGTCTCTGCTGATAGAAAGATAGACATGATAGATCAATGTATAAATATTTACATTGATTCTATTCAGGAGCAGTTTGTATGTGAGCACAATGCAAAGAAAACAGATGAATGTGAAATCAAAGCACTTTTGGGACTTTAATATATATGTTGTGTATGGAACTGGAAAGGATATTTTCCACTAGTCCTGCAAGAGATTCCTTTTCCTACTAAGATGCCTTAAGTTTGATGATATCCGAGATCGTCTGAGTAGAAGAGATGTGGCTCCCATAACAGTTTTTTTTGAAAAATTCATTGAGAACTGTCAGAAAGCCTACACTGTTGGTGAATATGTGACAAATGATGAAAAATTAGAACCATTCAGGGGATAATGTTCATTTAGGTAATACATTCAAAAAAAAAAAAAAAACCTGCCAACTATGACACAAAAATATTTGCACTGGTTGATTCCAGAGTGTTTTATACATGGAAAATGGAAATATATGCCTGCCAACAGCCAAAGGGGCTGTTTCAGTTTGATAACAATGCAATCGATATTGTAAAGCATTTGATGGAACCATTGTACAATTCTGGATGGAATTTGACTGTAGATAATTGGCATATGGGATACCAGCTATCTCAGGACCTACTAAGAAAGAAAATAACAGTCGGAACTGTGAGAAAGAATAAGAGAGAAATTCTGCCGGATTTTTCTAATGAAGTAACAGGAAGCATATTCTTCAATTTTTGGTTTCCAGAAAGAAAGGACGTTTGTTTTTTATGCACCAAGGAAAAACAGAAGTGTTGTTCTACAATTAACTATGCACAACAATAATAAAATTGACAAAAACCACTGGAGCACTAAAAACACTGGACATTATTTCATTTTATAATCTAGTCAAAGGAGCAGTAGATATTGTAGATGAAATGAGAGCAGCATATTCTACAGCTAGGGGATCGAAATGGTGGCCAATAGTGATTTTTTTTTCTCGATTTTAAATGTTGCAACAATTAATGTATGAATAATCTTACTTTAAAAAAAAAAAAAAAAACTCAGTTTAGACACAGGCGCTTTTTTTTTCAAATCATAAGGATTGAAGTTAGCGGAAGATTACTCAAATCAATGGCGGCAGCAAATTACACTCCCTTTGATAAAGAAAAAACAATTTAAGGAGATTTCAGTATGGAACCAGCATCCAAAAAGATTAAAAAAAAAAAAATTACAGAAGATGCACTGAGTGCCTTAAAAAAAAGGACAGAAAAACACAGTTCATGTGCGAGAAACGTAATATCAGTATTTGTATGGAGCATATTTGTTCAATCTGCCAGAGATGAGCAAAATAATTGTTAAGTACTTCCTTTATTATAGTCTTTAAAATATCCTAAAGTTCATCATCAAGTAGATCAAGTAGATCATAATTTTTCGGGAATTGTTTTTTATGTTAATCCATATTTATACTCATATTTATATCATTAATGCAATTTAAAACATGTTAACTGCTTTCGGGTATGACATACCCAGCACGCCTTCTCGTGTTCATAATTTTGGCACGTATGCTCGTGGGATAATGAAGATCTATTAATACTGTGAATGTTATCGAAGAAACTAACTTTTTTAAATTTTTTTAATGAAGATCTTATAAAATACATTGTAAAAGAAATAAAGCGTTTTGCACAAAATCATCATAGAGATAACCCATCTCCTTTAAAATAGGTAACATTTTCAGACATGACATTTCAGCTAAAGAAAGTGTTTTTTGGTTTGGTTATTTTGAAGGGAATAATAAAAACGCTTAGTATAAAATGTATTTTAACACCAATGAGATGCTTACTACTCCTTTTTTTCAACAAAATCATTTTGAGAGACTCTTTTCTTAACCCCTTGAAATTCTTACATTTTACTTCTCATAGCAATTCAAAGAAATTAGAAAAATTGGGATGAATCATTGAAATTCTACAAAATAAATTTAAAGCCACCTGTGCTGCAAATAAAAATATAGAGAGAGATGAATTACTTTCTGCATGGAGATGATGACTCGCATTTAGCCAATATGTGCCCTCCAAAAGATGTCACTATGGAATAACATGCGAGTCTTCTGTGTTATGCGACATATGGATAGTTACGCGAGTCTTCTGGGCATGGGTGGAACTTTTAAATATACTACGGAAAAGAGACTATGAGCATTGGCACTGGTTCACAAGCAGTAAGAACACAAGCAGTAAGAGCACAAGCAGTAAGAACACTCATCAGCAAATTATCTGAGAAGGGATACAATTTGTACATTGACAGATTTTTTTAATTCCCCATCATTTGCAGAATATTTAGAATTTATAAAGGTTAATTT
This sequence comes from Stegodyphus dumicola, assembly GCF_044657685.1. NCBI lineage: Eukaryota > Metazoa > Arthropoda > Arachnida > Araneae > Eresidae > Stegodyphus > Stegodyphus dumicola. The sequence continues at coordinate 119,430,025 of NC_140777.1, read as the reverse complement.
GCGTTGCTATGAAGAACAGAAAAAAATCAACATGCCGAAGAATTTTCCAAGAAAAGACTTGAAAGAGGAGAAGTAGATGTCATGCAGCATAACAATATCAATGTGATTGTGTTCAAGGAAGGGGAGTATTTGTCTTCACAATAATACACGCACCAGATTTGGCTAATGTGGGAAGAAAAAAAAAAAAAAAAAAACTGAGTAAGATATTTTGAAGTCTACTTGTACTTTAGATTACAATAAATACATGGGAGGCATTGACCTAGGAGACTCAATCACGATTCATTGTCCACTACTCCAAAAATCTGTAAAGTGGTATAAAAACTGCTCTTTGGACTGATGGAAATTTCACTCATTAATGCCAATGTACTTTACAGCAAAAAATATAGACTAAACACACCTTTATTGGAATTTAAAATGAAAGTCATGGAAAAAAATTTTTAGAACTATGAAAATTAGAGAGCCGAAATAAAGTTCACTGGATGATCACTCTCACCTTTAAAGCTTTCGGGGAGACACTTCCCTACTTTAAATCTAAATAAAAGTGATGAAAAGTGCCACAGATGATGAATAGTTTGGACACAAACAGTCAAATAAATCCTAAAATAGTAGCAGACATTCTATTCTTGTGACATATGCAACGCAGGATTATGAATACATCTATGTTTCAAAGAATATCGTACACTGTCTCCTTTTTGAAATGTTGCTTCCATTTCATTGTTTTCAACCTGGTTTTTTATGAAAGAGAGTTTTATTATTTTTTTTATTTTTAATAATGTGTTGTGTTAAACAAAATCTGTGACTGTTTGGATATTTTTCCATATATATTTATTTGAGGTTAAGGCAAAAATTATACAGTCAAAAGCCTTTAATCCGGTCTCGTCGGGACTTCGGCAATTCCGGATTATAGATATCAGTTTAAATCTGGTAAGATGGCATGCAGAAATTATAAAATTAAAAATATGAAACCATAATTAATGAAATAAAGAGCAATTATGATCTAAAGGGTATCAAAATTTACAAAAAAAAAAAAAAAAAAAAAAAAAAAAAAAGCTTTATATTTATTTGTTTACTTTATTAAACATTTCTTTCAACACACACATGCATAAAGCATACATTATGCACAGTCAAAATTAGAAAATTGCAACCAGAAACTATTTGATGTGTATTCGTGATATTTATAATGACGAGGAATTTGATTTAAATCATATCAGAGTACATCGAGATGAAATACTACATTTAGTAAGGAATTATAAGCCGAATAAAATAAAAACATCTGCCCTGAAGATAAGGATAGTGCTGACAGATCAACTTCCAGTTCATTACCCCTCCCCACAGAGCAGCATGAAATTTATAAACATATTTCAGATTGATTAGAGAATCAAAGGATATGCCTTTATCCATTTTTTGCAGCAATTTCACTTTTTGTTTGATGGACATCGAAACATGCTTTCGCTTTGTAGATCCTTTGGTAGCTCCAGAATCGGAAATTCTTTTTAACATAATTGAAAGTTCAAGCTTACTTTTACAAAATTGCTCTAACAGTCTGGGGGGGGGAAAAGATCCAATTCGAAGATTAAGGAACAATGCAATCTGCAACATTAACTGAAATAGATAATTAGATAATTTTAGCTTAGCTTATACTGTCCGTTATACATTAAACGCACATGCGTAAAGGTATTATGCGCATGCGCTAACGCATGCACAGAAAGTTTGTAGCTTTGAGCTCCGGATTATAGATCATTCCGAATTATGCACGTCTGGATTAAAGACTTTTGACTGTATTAGTCTAGAATTGATTATTTTATAAAATTTTTAAGAAAAATATAAAGTTTTAAAATTAATTCTGATAACTACCTGAGAGTTCCTCTCATAACGTACCATAAATTGGAACAGTTGGATGACAAGATTTAATTTATGCAAATTTTTTCCCAGTGCTAGGCTTAACAGCCTTAATTACCCATCCTCACAAGACAATGCATCCAGTTAGCAAGTCATTCCGAGAGAGTGGTTCAGTAACTGAGGTATCAACGTGTTAATGCTGTTTTAAAGGCAAGGATACATTATAGTATCACAGAATGTTCGCAAAATTGGGAGAAACACCTACCATATTTACTTTGGGCCTACCAAGAAGTCCCTAATGATGATTGGTGTCAGCCGTTCCTGATATTTCATGGGAGACGTCTTAATGGCCCCTTATCTATCTTAAAAATGTCATGGACTGATGAAACCCTTATTCCTCATGAACCATTAAGCTCAATAATGATTAAGAACTTTCTGACATTGGCAGGCAACAAACTTATGCATTCTAATAGCCAGAAGTCTCATCATAGAGAATTCAAGAAAGGTGGCATAGTCTTAATCCCTGATGGTGAAACAAAGTACTATATACCACAAAAACATGTCATTCAACTAAACAGAAACTACTTAAAATATGATATGACTACTTAAAATAGTTAAAAACTTTCTTATAAACCTCAGAAATGTACAAAAAAATCTAGGTAATTAATATATATATTATATGCAGTTTTCTGGGAGGGAGTAGACATGGTTGAAAACTGCACTATGATGATATTCCATGAGTAAAACACAGTTTCATTCTGTGATTACTTTCAAAACTTGTACTCAATGGCAGAATTATCTTTTCTTGACTAAATTTACACTTCTTTCAAATTCCAAATTTCCGTGCTTAGAAATTAAAAATAATAATGGTTTTATATGCAGGAATGTTTGTGCAAAATACACATAAAATCAAATCATTGTTTATATTTTGACAGGTTTGCTAGCTAGAGATATCAGATGTATACAGGCTGCACATAAGCTGTCATTTACCATTCAACACCTATAACAATGGACAAATCATTTCCTCCGAACACTTGTTCTTATTTAAATTCTATAAAGCTGATTTCCTGAAATATTTTACTTTTTTATTACTTTTGCGAAATATTTATATATTTCCTTATTACGACTAAAATTATTATTTTAATTCCCAAAATTACTGCAAACACTTGCCCTCACAGCACTATTTTCAATTTCTTTTTTTTCTTTCAGTGAATGACCTTTGACAATGCTCATCTTTCTCAATCTCTTCTCGCCATGAAATTCCTATCTTTATAGCAATATATTTATTTTTACATAAGTCATACTTTAAAGGAACTTTAGGAAACAGCCTTTAGTTAAGCATTATTTTTGAAAATTTTAAAACACAACTGGATCAAAGATATATCATAATCTAGAAATTAACCCAGAAAGATCATCTATTAATACTACTTTTAGAAATTTAATAAAGTTACCTGAACTGGCTTAGGAATTAAAGATGGAAATACTAGTCCTGGACAATCGCACAACCTCACATTTTTTGTCAACATAATTGTTTGATAATGCTTAGTATGACCTGGAGTTCTTGAAACACTTACAACCTGAAACAAAAGATTATTTATTAACATGTACATTAAAAAATTTTTATATTCATTAAAGTTTTATCAAAACTGCACGTTTTGAACATTATTAGGATAAAAATAGCATTAATTTCTGCTACCTCATTATTTACACAAAAATGAAATGACACTTCAGTACATGAAAATATACTACTACTTATCTATTCAATATGTATTACAATGTGAATATAAAATTTCAATTCATTTTTGTGAAACTGCAAACAATTTTTTACTGGTTTGAAACACAATTAAGAACCCAGAATTGTTTTAGTTTACATGGATCAACAAAGCTAGAAGTACAAATAGACTGGAATGGATTAATTTATTGATTGTGACAAAGAATACTACAGCTATGTGCAGGAAGAAAGGAAAATTAACAAAGAACCCAATGCAGATTTCTGGTGTTTCATGGCTTTAACCACTTGGATATCGGTGGACAAGAAATATAGGTAAATTTACCTACACATTAAAAAAAAAAAAAAAAAAAAAAATTGCCTTTGAAAGCTAATATTAGATAATATCAGCTTGATCAGACTTTTCACAAATTCAAATGAATAATCAGTGTGCAAGTTCAAAAACATGCTAGGATATCTAGCATACTATATGCTATAGTCTAGTATGTAAAGTCTGCAACAACAGGGGATCTAGACTTACCAGGAGCTCAAGGATTTCATAAAGACAGCATGGAAGATCCTTAATTGTAATTCGATGAAATCTGGATGTTGAATATGTTAAGTGGAGGAGGATGTGATCTTATTGAAGAGAATTTAATAGGATGTACCCTGCTTAGCAATAAAAATACATTTCAAGTATGCATACTAATAAACAGATATTATTGCATAGTGTGGACAGATAATCAAATGAATTTCACTCTTATAACTGGAAAGCATAAAGCCAGGATCTAAGGTCTATTTATATTAGTTAAATAGACTGCTATAGGAAAGGAACAGTACAATATTCCAAAGAATTCCACTGAGCTACATTTGGTATCAGATGCAATTTTTGGATTTCTTGGATTTGTGTTTTTCAGAAGTATAAAATACCATGGTATAAAAAAAAAGTAGACTGCCATAAAATTCTTTAATTAATGCAGTATTAGTAAATGTTTTTTTTTTCCAAAGATGATAAATGATTTAAAAGATAGTAGTAACTAAATTTCTGAAAAAAAAAAAAAAAAAAAAGAGAGGGGGCATATATCCTTTTTTTATTGTGTCACAAAATTAATAACTTAATAACTTAATTCCAAATTTTATATGTTATATTTTTTGCAATCTGAAAAGAATTCATTCGAATATACAAAGGAGACAAAACGCAACCATTCCCAAATTTTTTAGCCTCTATGGAACAGGACTAATTCCCATTGATAAGTCAGCACTCTTCCAGGGGATCATCAATAATTTACTTTAATTTTTTTATGTATGTACTTTTCTATTTTTATCTTTTAACTGCATGTTTCTAATGATTACATTAGAAATTAAATTTCTAAGTTTATTACATATTTTTAACAGTTTTATCTCACCTCTTCTTAAGAATTAAAAATTAATAAATTCCATTTGCAATATTTTTTACTCTTCATTTTCCAAGAGATAATCATAAATAAAAAATTAATAATGAAATTTACATTTATAGCAATAGCACTAGATTTTTACCTTTAAAGTTTATTTACATCAGTGTTTCCCAGCCTTTTATGTGCTATGCCCCACTAAATTCTCTCTAAAATTCATATGCTCCCCCCAGCATATACATAATTTTTAATGTTAAAAAATTGAAGTGTCCATGAAAGAAAATTGAATGATCGGTTTAAGGAAGAAATCACTTGGAAGTTTTGTGGCCAAACATAGTAAGTAAACCTTCAAAACATATAAGAGAACTGAAATTCAAGTATAAAATAATTTTAACAAAAGCTTTTTCTATGTTATTTTAAGTATTAGTAATTATTTATTATTTTAATTTAGTGAGATCCTTGTGCTTGATGCTTGCTGCAAAAAGATTTTATGTCAGGTTGCAATTTAGTTAACTACAGTTTCAAGTCTCCCCATTTTTACTACAGCCAACCAATTTCTTTTTTCAGCAGCAAAGCATTTATGGCACTATGTCTGCAATCAACTAAATATGAAGATTGAAACAGCCATTGTTACCATTCAAGGGAAGAAAACTATAGCTGGTCCCGTTCCTACAGTAAAAAATCTGATGTGTACACCACATGACTTCCTTGTACGGAATATTAAATTATACAATTTTTTTCTTGCATTTTATTTAAACTTATTAGATTGAATTAAACTACTTTGCCGAAAGCGCATAAACCACAATAGAATAAATGCATTCTTTAAAATTCACTTTGTTTACCATAGCAAAACTCTGGCGCTAGGTTTACTTAACATTATTATATTTCATTCATATTATAACTCAGAATGCACAAAATGTATATCATTTAAATTATTTAAATTATTTAAATTAGAATTATCTAATCGTTGCCACATGTTCTATTCAAATACTCTAATAAAGCTAGAACTATGTATAAAAGAAATTAAGCAAATAAAACAAAAAAGAAACAGTTTTTCATAGATGATTGAGTATTTCTCATTTAATTAATTCAGTTCTCACTTCGCTAGAAGGCAGAAATACATAAAAACTCAAAATATTTATATTAAAAATTACGAAGTAAATCTCAAACACTTATTTCCTCGAAAAAATTCCAGAAAGAATTAAGCATGATTTAATTGGCAATAATAAATGAATGTGTTATCTTTGTTGTTGTGAAGCTTGCACACAGATTTACTAAAAGCATAAAATCCTTAACCGGAAGATAAAAACAATATAATTCAGTCATTTTTAAAGAAAAAAATGTACAATTTACAAACATATAAAAGTAAAGAAACTGAGATCACTGAGCCGGGTAATAGAGTGGATATATATATATATAAATATATTGTTTCATAAGAATAAATTGAGTTTAATTAAAAAAATTAAATTTAAATACATATTTAATTAAATATTCTTTGCGCCATTGCTGCAAGGAAACTCTACGATCATTCACATATGCATTTTTTAAAAAAATTGTTTAATTTAATTTTAATTTATTAAATTAGTAGATTTATTTTCATGGATAGATTTTGCACTTGATTTGCTTATGCTTCTGAATTTAAATGATATTGTAGATTAGTTCGAGAATTAAATCTTTTACATGTTTGCATATTTTAAAATTATTTTGGCTTTTTTCCTTTTTTTAAAATTTAAATTTGCTTTTTTACTTTTATACGTATTTGTTAAGAATTTAAATTTGTTTAAATATATAAATATATTTATATACGTTTGGTGCGGTCGATTGCAACCAAAATACGAGGTGCACATCTACATGTTATAGCAGTCCTATATACAAAATTTCAACGTTCTGAGGCTACTCATTTTTGAGTTATGCGAGGAACGTACGTATGTACGTACATACGTTCGTACAGACGCCACGAAAAATTGTCTTCAGAATTAATTTTAAAGCAGTTTTATAATTTTTTTGAAGGAAAAGAGTATTTTATTCTGTCCTTACATACAGATATCACGCAAAAACATCGGTAAATTGCATTCAATAGCAGTCAAAATGGATATTTTCATTGAAATATTCTGCCTGAAACTTTTGCGATTACAATACTTCCTTTTTACTTCGTACAAGGAAGTAAAAATAAAACATGCGCCTGACATGCGTAAAAAATATCTGGAAAGCGTAATGGGTCAGCTATTTAAATGCCCTTTAAAAGCATTTAAATGTCCATGTCTATAGTGAAAATTATTTATAAAATATTTAAAATGCACCACAATTTAAAAACTTTTTTTACGTATACATCACTTACGTTTTTCTTTATTTTGGGGAATAAAAAATAAAATTTCGACTCTTGAAGAATTTGAACGTCCCTTGTCCCCTTAAACTCGAGAAGGGGACAAGGGACGTTCCAATTGCCCCCTTAACAATCAAATTGCTCCCCTGTGGGGTGTGGGTCCCACGTTGGGAAACACTTGATTTACATCTTTAATATTTGCTTATTTACTTTTTAACTATATATATATATATATGTCATAATAAAAGCACAAGGAAAAGACGGAACACTGTAGATGCGTGATTAGACCCATACTGAAGAAGAATTTGATTGCGTAGTATGCTAGTAATGCTAACTTGGTAATATCTAAAGAACTTGGCAGTCGAAGCAGTTTTAATTCCATTTTTATTTCCAATTGATATTTGTGGCCACAATCACTTAGCACTCTAGTCATGCCTTTCCACAGAAGATTTACATTTTGGATATTGTTGAGATAGAAAGCAAGCCAGCGCAATTATATGAAAGCAAGCCAGCGAAATTACATCTTAGCACAGCAGAGAGCAAAAGCTGAAGTGCGTAGTTATGAAAGATAGAAGCACGCGAAGAGAAAAGTTTTGCTTTACAATTCGGTGATTGGTCGTCAAGAGGCATCTGGTATTAACGGTTACGTAAGATCGCATGATTAATTTGAATGACGCAATGCAGATAAGTTATTACGATTTTAGAGAGGAAGAATTAATGTTTATAGTTGTATTATAATTCTGATTCATAGCTTTTTATCTTACACACACACACACACACACACACACACACATATATATATATATATACAGTGTGGATGTTCATTAATTCGAACTCAAAGGTTCTCAGAAAAGATTCCGAATTATTATATTCCAAATCTTCATTAAGAGAAAATTTAACTTTAAAAGTGTATTACTGAAGAATAAAAATCTCCTAGTATGTATAACACCCAAAAATAAATTACAATATGCAATCTAAAATTAAACATATTAAAAAGCAATAAACATTTACCTTAATCATAAATTGAAGCAGAAGATATGCAGTAGAAAGTAAACTTTTAATTAAAAATATGAATAACACTTTGGGGAAAAATGTAAAATGGATGTTTGGTTTTGTTTATTATGTCTACATTTTTCAGCCAGTTTCTCGATTTGAAGTAAACATTTCATTTTTAGAAGAAGTTTCAATCTGATTAAATGCTTTCAGAGTTTCAGAGTCCATTCTGGTTTGATCATTAGGATGATTAACAGTCTCTGCATTCTCTTCTAAATCCGATAAGGTCTTTTCTTTTTCATCTTCTTGGATAGTTTTTATTGTGTCATCATCACTCAGTTTTCCACCGACTTCCAAATCTTCATCTAGATAATCAGAAAAAGTAACGTTATCATATTTAAATTTTTTGAATTCAGGAAAAGCTAGCTGCATCAATATCGTCACACTCTTTGATATGACTGTTCTCTTCAGCATGCGTGAATTTTAGCATGACAAAAACAATTACTAATTGTACTTTCTTTAACAGCATTTAATTTATTTTTCAGACTCACCATCGTACCCTTGTTTGGTCAAGAGTTGGCATTTGGTGGTTTGGGAGGGATTGAATCGGTTCTTCATCCAATTGGGATGTTTTAACAATTTAACCGACCCCCTGAATTTATGGGATCTTTTACTTATACTATGTATTTGGTGGCAGTTTGGGATCTTATCTACTTATTTACTATTACAACCCTTACATGGGAATAATTATTTAAAACCTTTGTTTTAAATGTTCAAAAGGCGGAACATTAATGGGCAACATCGTCTAAACTCTTTTCCTTCTTTTTTTTTTTTTTTTTTAATAAGAAGAAAGCACCAACATTGTTCTTTAACAGCATCTCATGCGGCATATAGATCATTTACAGCTCTCAGCAGAGTAATGTCATACTTTTCAACACTATTTAAAGAAATATATTTATTGTAAGTCTCTTATGATAATTTGTTTCAAGATTCTAGATGATACTTTGAATCACTGGTTATAGCTTTACTGTGGCAGGTTGCATTATCCACAAATAACAGAATTATATGCTTTTCCCTCGAAAACTGCTTATATATTTCTTTTAACCAGTCACTGAAGATGTCTCGTGTTATCCATGCTTCTATATTAGATATATTGGATACATAATCAAATGGCAGTGCGCAAATTCCTTTAAAACACAGTAGATTCTTGGATTTTGAAATTACTAATAATTTAAGCTTTTTGTTCCCATCCATATTATCTCAAACTAAAGCTGTAATTCTTTGTTTACTGCTTTTATCTCTTACACAAGCATCACCTTTTAAACGTAATGTCTTGTTTGGCAAGAGTTTATAAAAAAAATGCAGTTTCATCCACACTGAAAATATCTTTCGACAGGTAAGTAGAGAAAAGCCCTGGCAGTTTCCTATTGAAATTAGTGCATACGTCTTCATTTGCATCAAATCTTTGGTCACATACAGTTTGATACGGAATATTATGCCTTGACTTACTCAAGAAAGCCATTTATCACTGCATTTAAAATCTTCAGTATCCATTCAACTTGCCAATTCATCAGCCTTCATCTGCAATAGGGGTCCATTTACCAGAAAATTTCGAGATCTAGCCTCCTGGAATCATAGTAGTAGAGCTTTTTCTAGATCTTCTTTGGAAGCATTTCTCATATGTATCCTTCCTCTAACAAATTTTGATTTTCCTCATGAATCTAAAATTGATTCCTTGTTTTTCAAATAAGTTGATAAGATATTTTTTTTAATTCCATATTCAACTGCTAACTTTGTTTTACATTCAGCATTCTCTACTTTCTTTAGAATTTTTATTTTTAACTCCAAAGTTAGAATTTTATATTTTCCACATGTAGACATCCTGAATTTTTACACACCACACCCAGGAAGAATACTAGAGCACATTAACTTGTCTGCACTGCAGACATAACTGACATACACTGCATACTGAGGAAGAAAAACTCGAGCACATTAATTTGTCTGCACTTCAGACATAACTGACACAGCTCTCTAGAATCTGTGGTAGATTGGTTTTCTGAAATTCTAAGAAAATTGATAACAAATAAACAAATGATTCTCCCCTATCCTGACCCATTCATAAAGGGTTCTGAATGAATTCAAGGAAACAGGTTAGATGAGAGAGCTTTGTCCATTATGCACTGGTAAAAGGTAAGTAGCCACTAACATTTAGCAGAAATGCAACAGTCTAGGAATGCAGGCTTGTGCCTCTTTAGACAGAAAAGAAATACACATGATTTTGACACATAAAATAATAAATACAGTATGTATTTTTTTCTCTTTAAACAAGGAAAAAATTTTTTTGTCAAATTTTTAGCTTGAATTAATCGAAGCGATAAAAATTAAGTTTTGAATTATTGAGATATTTTTAACATTAATTCCAATACAAGTTTTTTTTGGGGAAGGTGGGTTGGATTAGTTCCAATTAACTGAATTCGAATTAACAGGCATCTACTGTATATGTATTCAACTATCTTCCTTTCAACATCTAATCCTCTGCGATTATTTTTTCTTCCCTAAACTAAAATTGCTTCTCAAAAAGTCTTTTTTACCCCTTGACACTGAAGACATCCAATGAACTGCAGTCTTTTTCCACAAAAAAGAGAAATTTTGTTATTTAATTTTTGCACTGTTACATTATACACAAGAACATTTCTGAACATATAAAGTTAATTTTTCATAAAATATGCAAAACAATAATACCATAATTCAAATATAGAAAACATCTATTTTTTAAAGCACCCAGATGTACTACATGTAATTATTTAACAAATGCTTTACAATTAAAAACAAATACTTTATCTTCTTTGTTATCTAACACTTGTTCTGTTAATTCTAAAAAAGTTGCAGATTCATTGTAAATGAAAACAGAAAACTGATAAAATTATAAATAAATAAAACTATGTCGATATATTTAATATCATATATTCAAATACAGAATTTATGTACATGCATTATCTATCTATACACTGTTTTACAAATATCATTTTATTTGTGTGCTAATTAAAAAAAGGTACAGTTATTTTGTTAAATCCAAAAGTTTTATTTTTATAGAGAAATAGTTACCACTAGAAAACAATAAGTAATAATCTTACTTTTTTGCCACAAACAGCATTCAAAAAAGAAGATTTTCCAACATTTGGATGGCCTGAAAAAAATATTTTTGCATTAGTAATTTTCTCCAAAATGTTTTCGATTATGTTATAAAATAAATTCTTGTTAAGATATGCTTTCAAGAATGAAGAAATAAATTCCTGCTGGCAGTGGTCTTTGATACTTATTAGTTTACACCTAATCCTTGTCTGCAACAGGTGCATGCTGTGAAATGCTAATTATTTGCATATCCCAGCATGTTCTACTTTTTATGCAAATTTCAAGTTTAGTGTGTGTTTCTTTCCTGATATAGCAATTTAATGACTTGACAGTACATATTTTGTCATAAAACATTATATATCATTGCAGAAATTAAAACAACAAAATAGATTTTGTACAAATAAATGTTCATGCTACTTGCACAAGATTTCTGCTCTTAAAAACATACAATAAAAAGATTGAATTTACATAAGTATCAGTGTTTAAAAACTGAAATATTTTTTAGAGAGAGAAAGAGGGGAAAAACGAGCATGTCTATATTTCATATTACCATTAACTGTTTTATTTTTTTTAAAATCTTTTACACATAATTCAAAATAACTGCTATTCTTAAATTTAATTAAACACTTTGATATTTTTTTCAATAGTCAAAAATAATTAAAAGAACCTAGTCCACCCCCTTTTTTTGCCTATAACTAGAAATTTATTTCATAAAGCACTTAAAGACTTTACATGAGCATTATAAGCATAAGATTTCAAGAAAATAAAATGTTTAGAAGAAACTATAAGCATATCAGATTTGTTAATTATTTGTTAATGATTTCTCATAATTCAAATCTACTTATTTTAGGATGTTTATATGGTTAAATATAAACTGCACAGAAACAAAGGAAATTTCAATACTAAAATAATTTTAACATCTAAGAATTTGAAACTTACCAACAAATCCAATAGTCAGGATATTATCTTGATAATATTCACCTTGATAAGGACTTGTATCATTAACATTTTCCTCAGATTTTCCTTTAAAGTGCCTTATTTCATCCTCCCCTTCTTCAAATTCAGAATCAGAATCAACATATGTATCACCACTCGAGCCTATTTGAGCAGCTTCACTATTAATTTTTTCTTTCCAACTTGAAAGGTCAACTAAAATAGTAAGAGATACATGTACTACATGAACATTACCATCCTGCACAAATTAATCAAAGCAGTAAGATAAAAACAAAACTATGATTGCTCCACATTAAAAAAAATAGACAAAAAATATTTAAAAAATCTGAAGCTTTCAGATTTTATATTACACCCAAAGGGGTATTTTTTATTTGCACACATATACATTTGGACTTTCTTTCTTTTCACTGACAGTGAGGCAGCTGGTCCACTGGGTAGTTAGCATATCGGCTAGGTAGCCCCGCTGACAGAAATAACTTGAACAACAACAACAACAACAAAAAAAAAAAAAAAAAAAAAAAAAAAAAAAAAAAAAAAAACCACTTATAAATATATATTGTGCTCAAGATGACTGCTGGGGGCAGTGCAAACAAATGCTGGACGAAGACGATAGTGCATGATGGAAGAAGGGTGCATTGCGGGTGAGAAGAACAATTTCAGTTACATATTTACAGAGTTATGGATAGGTGGTTACAAATACTAAAAGTAATAAGAAGTAAAATACTAGAAAGTAAAACAATACATAAAATTTAAAAAAAAAGGCAAAACAGTGGAAACAATACATAAAATAAGGCAAAATACATAGTTCAAGGTTCATAATTCAAGGTTTACAGTTCAAGGAGATAAATATATACAGGGAATAAGAAAAGCCGAATAAGCTAACTTAAGATAAAATTAGTTCACTACAGATACAGAGCATACAGGGGCTGTGCTGGTGACGAGGATGGTGGCTGAGAATTACTCCAGCCTGTCTGAGATTTTGCGTGCAATGTTTATGCAATCGCATATGAGTTTCAATGCATTGCGATTTTTTGAAGTAGCTTTGGCCCATGCATGGATGTGGTTTGCTACTAGTTGCCTAAGATGATATTTGGCGGTCTCTCTGCAAACGAACATATAGTGGTCCGGATCTCCTACCATCCCGCATTAGCAATGCTCGTTTTCGCGTCGTCTGAAGCGATGCAGGTAAGTCATGAAGGAACCATGTCCTGTTAGATACTGAGTGAAGTGAGACAAGCCAGATTTTAGAAGCCGGCAGACTTTTGGAAAAAAACTAAAAATATTTAAAAATAGCATATCTTTAGAATTTCTGATAGACGGTTTGTGCTCTGGAGATAAATTTTTTTTTCCATACAGTGTTGCCATTCCTCGCTTTGAAATTATTGAGTTTTTTAATCAATAATTCATTAAAGTTTTATAAAATATGAAATAGACAATAAAACAAATTTCAAATTCAGGCTTCCAGGTGCCTACATTCGAGTGGAGGACTACATTTTTCAAAATTTGATGGCTGTAGATACCATTGTTTCTTCACAGTGTGAGAAATACACATACATTCATGCAGATTCTTCATTCTATAATTTTTTTAATATAATACAAGACAATAATGTTTGGTGACAACAATTTGAGAAGTAAAACGGACATTTAAAGTGAACTGATGCAAAATGCCATTTCGAGACTAATATTCCTTCTGGGCTAACGCCGCTTTGGGCTTTAAAAAAAAAAAAAAAAAAAAAAAAAAAAACTTACCACTTTGAAAGAATGTAAAATTTGATACTAATCTAGTTACATTACTGATAAAATAAAATAATGAAATAAACTCCAGAGGCAAAAGTAATGTTCTAATATTTATTCTCACTAAAAAAAATTATGTTACAAATTGCTCCCAATTAAAAAAAAAAGAGAGCAATTTTTAAAAAATACAGATTTTGTGTTGACATTTTTACCTTATTGCAAATATATATCACCCATTTTTCTTTCATTTTCATAAAAAAAGTTGTTCTCAGCACTTTCTGATCATCGACAATTCTGGTTTGACATATTCTTGAGTTGTACACCCGATAGCAATCAATCACGTGTGCATAAACCTCACATATATTTGAGTACAGGTTCACATGCATTATATATAATTTTACTTTGGCACAAAGAAAGCCTGATATCAGCACAGCTCTCATGGTGCTCAATAGTGCATGGATAGAAACATCACAAGCAAGCTCAAAGGCAATGCAACTCTGTCTTAACTATATTTAGAGTGCATATTCAGTCTAACTGACAATTCAACCAATAATATTATTGCAATTCTTGCTATTCTAATAAACCTGAATAAACACTATTATTTTTTTCCAAAAACTTAATTTTTTTTTTTACTTTAACTTAGTTATTCAATTAAAGCATATGGGATTAATTTTCTGCAGCATTTTGTGGCTGCGAATCACTGAATCCAGTCACTGACAGTTAATAAATTTTTACTTATTTATTTTAACAAACACACATACATGCAAGCACTTAAGTATGTGGAAGCTTTGATCTTCTTATATATATATATATAGAGAGAGAGAGAGAGAGTATTTCCCAGGTCTGTAAAAATAAAAAAGCTCACTAACAGACAAAAAACTTAAAACTGCCAATAAATTGCATTATAATAAATTTCCTTTTTGTATTCACTTCCAAAATTTCATAAAAATCCAATCAAATTCGCATTATAGCTAATGGAGAAAATTAAAAAAAAAAAAAAAAAAAAAAAAAAAAAAAAAAAAAAAAAATTGTCCTGAGGTCCAGAAATAAAACTAATACCGAGTTGCATAACAACTGGATTATCAACAATAATCACATGGTTATTAAAAATCACTAACAAACAGCAAACTTAGAATATTAACTAATACAGTTTTGAGAACTTATACGTCACCTTGCCACTTAATGAAATTTACAATAGTTTAATTGAGCTCCATCACCTATTTCCCAGCATTAAAACCTTAGCTGATTTCAATAAAAAATCTGATGTGTACACCACATGACTTCCTTGTATGGAATATTAAATTATACGCATTTTTTCTTGCATTTTATTTAACCTTATTAGATTGAATTAAACCTACTTCGCCGAAAGCGCATACACCACAATAGAATAAATGCATTCTTTAAAATTCACTTTGTTTACCATAGCGACACTCTGGTGCTAGGTTTACTTAACAGTATTATATTTCATTCATATTATAACTCAGAATGCACAAAATGTATATCATTTAAGGAATTATCTAATCGTTGCCACATGTTCTATTCAAATACTATAACAAAGCTAGAACGATGTATAAAAGAAATTAAGCAAACAAAACAAAAAAAGAAACAGTTTTTCACAGACGATTGAGTATTTCTCATTTAATTAATTCAGTTCTCAATTCGCGAGAAGGCAAAAATACATAAAAACTCAAAATATCTATATTAAAAATTACGAAGTAAATCTCAAACGCTTATTTCCTCGAAAAAATTCCAGAAAGAATTAAGCATGATTTAATTGGCAATAATAAATGAATGCGTTATCTTTGTTGTTGCGAAGCTAAGTTTCTCTAGATTGGCAACAAATCCACTAGTCTCCTGTTTCAAATGTAAACATCAATGGCCGCCATTAAAAACAGGCTTAGCGGCAATTAAACAACTTTAAAATTGCTGATAATTCTAAAAATATGGCACACAGATTTACTAAAGGCATAAAATCCTTAACCGGAAGATAAAAACAACATAATTCAATCATTTTTAAAGCAAAAAAAGTACAATTTACAAACATATAAGAGTAAAGAAACTGAGATCACCGAGCCGGGTAATAGAGTGGATTGAGAAACAAATTAAGATGGAAATGTAGTGTGATTCACTAAAGAGTGATTCTGTCTGCACACTGTATTGTCTTTTTATCCGCGAAGCTAGTGTAGGCGCAATATATATATAAATATATTTATATACGTTTGGTGCGGCCGATTGCAACCAAAATACGAAGTGCACATCTATATGTTATAGCAGTCCTATATACAAAATTTCAACGTTCTGAGTTTACTCGTTTTTGAGTTATGCGAGATACGCACGAACGCACGTACGTACATAAGTTCGTACAGACACCACGAAAAATTCTCTTCAGAATTAATTTAAAAACATTTTTATAATTTTTTTGAAGGAAAAGAGTATTTTATTCTGTCCTTACGTACAGATATCACGCAAAAACATCGTTAAATTGCATTCGATAGCGATCAAAATGGATATTTTCGTTGAAATATGCTGCCTGAAACTTTTCGCGATTACAATACTTCCTTTTTACTTTGTACAAGGAAGTAATAGGGGTCTAATTTGAAATGCATACTTCTCCACAATTTTATTAAATATTAAAATAATTTTTTTCTACATATAAGTAAATGGTATTCCTATGGGTACTAACTATTCAACTTCCTGTTCCTCTTCATTAAGTCTGTAACCTACAAGTACCATACTGTAACCTGTTCCTCTTCATTAAGGAATATAATTGTATTAAAAATTACCATAAACCAGAACTTTTAATGCTGGCAAGACACTGAAAATGCATCATATATGTTCATCCAAAGATCTCCAACAGCATTATTTTTTGCGTTATATCATTCTTATATGAATATTTTTGGGTTGTGGAATAAACCACGAGTTTTCCTTATTTCTTATGGGGAATTTTTGCTTTGATATTCAAGTACTTTGGATTGTAAGCACATCTCTGGAACAAATTATCCTAGAAAAACAAAGTACATCTGGAGAAGGCTGACAGGATGCAGTTTGCCTTCTTAGTGCATATTTTGCATATGCTACTGAATACATATTCATGGTCATTCTAAACAATGGATATCTTTACTTTGGAGAAATTTATATACCAACTTCATTCTATAAGAATAAGCATTATTATCTTTGAGTATAAAATCCTGAACAAAATTATCTTTGGAGTTACAGTATTTTGCCATGGTACCACTGCCATCAAACTGATCTTTTTCCCTGATAGTTTTGAGATTGTTACAGATTCTTTATTTTTTTCTACAGAACAATTTGACAAGTATCAGTCTATAAATTGAATTTACTCATCAGTATTGAGCAAGTGCACAAGTTTTTCAGGTTCAGATATATTTATTTCATTTTACATTTCCGATTACAGTTTAAATAGGTTTCTCTCTTACTAGATTGGTGCAGAATATGAATTGATAAATAACAAGAACAGAAATTAGCTGTGCAGAGCCACTAGTACATAACTTGTATAAAAACACTTATTCCTGTTATGGCTGTAAGCTCTGCATAGAATTGCTAACAGACATTTGAGAAGTTATGCCGTACAGACCTTGTCAATCTTCATGCAATACAGTTTCCCTTGCTAAAGTGTTTTTGTGGTTAAACAATCTCTAAATACTAGTTGGCTTTTAACCTTCTTCCATCTCTTGGATCTTCTGCAGATCCTGAAGAAAACTTCATCAATATACTTCATCTCCAGTACATTGATGAAGATTCAATGTACTGGAGACTCCAGTCAAAAATAATTCTGTTTTAAATCATATGATTATTTTGTGCTGCATACATGGCTACTGGCTTTTTTATGTCACATAAAGTTATTGATTAGACATAATATCAACTTTTCCCATGAAGATTGCAAGAAAATGTCATTTGTGATATGGTAAGCTGCATCTATTAAACTATGATATACTACATTAATTCTTTGATTTTTAAGGTGCACTTTTGCTCTACTTAAATATTTCTTAAAACAGAATACTTCTAAGAATTGTAGTCCTCCATTTCAATCACTGGAATAGATACCAATAGTTTTATCCCAGAAATTGAATTTAAAAAAAGTTGCATTAGCAATTCAATGGTTCAGAAGATTGTGATTCACTACGATAAAATGAAAGCTATGTTGGCTCAGAAAAATTATACTTTTCACAGAAAAGAGATGGTGAAGATGGAGGGAATGATTAAATATTTTTCATAAGCAAGCACAGTTATTATTAACGTATAGAATTCCTTTAAAGTATAAGTATTTGTTGGATATAATATAGAACATTTTCACTCATTCTTATAATCATAATTTTTTTAATTAAGATGATACTGAAATTAAAAACTGTGCTTTACAGCTGATAATATCCAAGAAATAAAATAAATTATTTATGCTCTCATTTAACATAAATAGAAATATTTATTTAATTATATTTGGAAATTTGGAGACTGGTTTAGGTGTGCCTGCTTACCTTTTGAAACCTATTTACATAGAAAAATTTCTGAAGATCTGTTTCTTTTGTGCAGAGAGAAATCTAGACATTATATTTATAAATATTTCCCAGTGTAATTATTCAGATATTAAATATTTTATCATACTATGCATCAAGAAAGATTGAAACATGATCTGCATACTGTTCTAGGACAGTGCTCCGCAACCGGTGTGCTGCGGCACACTGGTGTGCCATGAGTAGGATATAGGTGTGCCGCAATCAAATACATGTATTTGACATTTTGCAATTTTTTATCATGTATTTAATACACAATGACAATTTTTTTTCCTTAATAATGTCTATTTTAAATGTTTTTATATATTTCACTGTTGTGTGGTTGTGTGTGTGATTGTAAGCGTGTCAGCATTTGAATTTTTTCGGCACTTCCTTGATAACTCGGAACTCTTTGGTGTGTCACGAAATTCCAGAAAGATTTTTTGTGCGTCGCAGGTGAGAAAAGGTTGCAGAGCACTGTTCTAGGATACTGTAATAATCACATATAAAATCAGTTAACATGAAATTGACAGTTGGTAAAGGAAAATGCAAAAAAATAACAAACTTTCTAACATAACTAACTCTATTTTTAAAACTAAGCTGCATAATTAAGCAATGCACGTTTAGAGCTACTGTTTAAATATGCAACTTTAATCAAATTATCTGTGATCTGTACACTTTAAAAATTATGATACATACTGTCAGGCAGCAATACCAGAAACTGCTCTCCTTTAAACACTCTTTTGCTTTGCAGCAAATCAAAACACAGCAAACCTTTTGCTCTCCTTTAGAATCCTATCATATTTAGAACAAAACTTAAAATATTTCATTACTTACACATTTAGAAATAAAAAATAAAGTCTACCTTATAAATCTATTATATAAAATTTTCAAGCCTGTTCCCCCGCCCCAACAATATTTCAAGTCTGCAGGATGTTTGCACACTTGATCTCAAAGCATAAAATAATCCATTTCTTGTATATTTTATTTTGATGTTTACCACAAATACTTTTTTCTCTCATTAACTAGTGTTTGGTTTTATTAAAGAAATATAGGGATATACCATTTTCTCCAACAATATCTTCACACAGTTTCAAGAGATTGCGAGAGCCAGCAACTGCCATGTGTAAATTTCCTACTCTTCGACCTAAAATTTAAAAATGCAGCATGACAAATTAAATAACAAATTTGAATAAAATAAGCTCAAATAATAAAAATAAAAATTAAATAATAAAAATAAACTAACATCCATATTCTTTGCATTAATGATTAGGCATTAAAAAATATCATGTCATCACATATCTATTGAATTTCATGACAGTTCTAACAGCTGAAAAAGGTGATGACAGGCAAGCATTTTTGAAGCGACGAAAAGTGTTGTGAATAAGTAGCTATAGTCATGATCAAGTGAATTTTCAAAAGATATCTATGCACTTCCAAAGTACTGAAATACATGTATTACACCTTATGGGGACTATGTTGGAAAATTATGTATGTGTAAGTTTTCTGTATTTCCTCACTTGCCTCATAATAAATAAATAAGATCTTCACTCTAATGACTGATGCAGGCCATTGCAGGCACACAGGAAAGCAAATAATTTCTGATTTGCTTAAATACTTTTGATCTGATCAAAAACAGAACAAGCCATAACGAGTGAAGATCCAAAAACATAAAAAGTTAGCCTATTCGCTTCGTTAAATTTTCAAAAAATGTAAAAGAAATACTGAATTTCTAAATTAATATTGAACTTTAATAATTATGAAATAACATATCTAACAACCCCTAAAGCATAGAAAAAGAGTTCCATAAGTAAAGAAAGTATTGCTGTAAAAGAAAAGAAGACATATTACTGAAAGTAAAAGAATTACAGCAATATTAAAAAAGTATTACTGTTACAGAAATAATGTTATGTATAACTTTGAAAGAAAGAATGTTAAGAAAAAGACTATTACTGTCACAGAAAATGCACAAAACTCTAATATGTTGGTTGGCATTCAAAAATACTACTTTTACAGGTATATAAGAAATGATAGCTGTACACTTTTCTAGAAAAAACTTACAATTAAAATAAATAAAATGATTAAGGATCAGAATCCAGAATAAATATCCACAAAGATATAAACTACAGTTTTATTGAGCTACAAAAAGAAAACAATTACACTCTCTAAATTTTCGTAACGAAATAGGAAATTTGATGTTAGTGGTACACTTATCTTTAATCATATCTCATTTCAAGAGATTAAATATAATTCAACTTATGTATTCTACTTCCATGTAATTATCATAAGCCCCATGACTGGCATAAACTTTTTAAAAGCATTGTTCTAAATATTTTAAAAACAGCAAAATATAGCAAGTATCAAAATATTGTTGAGATTTGGAAATGGCATACTTTCGTGTTATCCAAAATAGCAAAAAATATATGGCATAGTTACCAACCTTGAAATATGAAGACACAAGTATCACACCAAAAACTAGGAGGTTTTCATGTTGTGCTATGACACAATTTCAGAACTCCAAACTTATTTAATTTCTTTTATAATGCATGATTCAAGTTAATGAACTATTTATAATATGATTCTAACATGAAATATCCTAACAGTTAATTAGAAGTTCTAAATTTTCTGGTATTTGGGTAATTTAATTTTGAAATATTTTTATACTTTTATACTGAAAATATCCTTAGAAGGGAAAGAAAGCTTTTATTATCAAAATACTTTTAAACACATTGAAATTAAAATTTGTAATTAATGTACATACCATTGTGTGAATAAATTTAGCAATGTACATTATATTAATGTAAAACAAAATTCAACATGAATATTAGCTGATTAAATGTTGGTTGAATATTAATATAAAATTATACAAATATCTACAGTACAATAAGACAATTCAGATCAAAACAAATTTAAAAAGAAAAATTAAGCTGAAAAATCTTTTGAACTTTGCATAATTTAAATTTCATTTGGTGGTGGGAAACACTTTCCTAAGTAAAGGCTAAATTAAAAATTGTGAGATTCAATGATCAGTTAGGTGACTGGGAGATAAAAAGAAAAACCAGCAAAATTGACAGCAACAATGTAGGATTATAAAATATACCCTACAAATGTTTAATGCAAAATCCTTTTTCATATGACACACACCAGGGTGGTATTATACTCTAGCATTAGTGATGTGACAATCCTTTAGAGGTACAATAATCCTTGAATGATTGTAAGTAACAGTGACACAAACAATTCTTCTCCAACAAACCCTCAGGGCAAACAGCAGGCATATGGGATGAGAATCATGTAGCTCGTCAATCAGAAATTATGGAATCAGAAAATTCAATCCTTGTCATCAACCTGCCTGATATAACTTTCGTGGAAGTATTTCGTGCAGCCAAATGAAGACTTCTAGCTCCCTGAGCAACTGGAAGAAGAGCCATACTTGGACTACATCATGGCAGTTCCACTCAGAATATTTTACATAAAAAAATATGATGTGAACACCATATAACTTCCTTTTATGCTTAATAAATTATACACACATTTTTCAGCATTTCATTTAAGCTTATTTACATGAATTATTCTAATTCAATACACCAATCTCTCAAGTCAAGTTGAAAATGACATCAAAAACTGAAAATTTTGAAATTAAATATCCAGGTCAATTTTTCTCGCATGGAAGTCAAACTTCTTGTATTTGCAGTCTTTCACAATGAAAACTTTCCCAAATACAAGTGCAGGAACCAGAAGACTGCAATAAAAGTCAGATTTGTTATTTGTCTAATTTGTTCTTTCTCAAATTACTTTTTTTTTAAATTTGAAATTCCCCAAACATAAATATTTTTGTCATTTAAACACTTCTGCAACTAGAAGTATATGTCTATGACCCATGATTTTGAAAATAAAGGCCAGTTAAGAACTTTTAAAAGCTGGGTAAAGAGGTGGGTATACATTTGGTACCGTCAGTTGCAGTTGGGGAAAAAAAAAAAAAAAAAAAAAAAAAAAAAGGTACATAATTAGTTGTTATAGCAGTCCCATATACAACATTTCAACATTTTATGACTAATTGTTCTTGAGTAATGCAAACTATATACATACATAGAGATGTTACAAAACAAGTCTATTTTGTATTTGTTTTGAAATAAAGAGGTCTTCATTCTGTACGTACATACACTGGTAAAAATAAATAAATAAATAAATAAATAATAATAAAAATCAAAATGGATATTTCCATTGAAATCTGAAATTTTTCATGATTACAATACAACAGAGTTCCGCAAACTTGATACAATGTGGAATGACAGACTGTTGAGTTTTACCGAATACGAGGTGGGTATTTCAGAACTCTTAATATTTAACTATAAGTTACTCAAGACAATTGTAGCACAATACTGGACACTGAAGCCTACAGCATACAATTAAATTAATGTTGATTTTTTTGTGGCCAGTTCTAGCATAATAGGCATTATTAAAATTTTAGGGCTTTCTCTCATAAAATTGGTCCTGAAATGGGTGCTCCCTTTGCTGCCTGAACCACAAATAATGCGCCTCGCTTACTTTCTCGTATTCACCACCTTTCATACATTTTCTTTCCTTCAGACTATTTGTATATGCTCTTTTCACACACCAAAACTCTACTTTTGACGTCTTCTTTTTCCATCCTATCATAGTAGTCTGTTCAATACCTAAATCCATGGTAATTTTGTTTACACTTTGCCCAGTCTCTTTAAGGCATCTAGTTTCATTTCCATTGCTATGCTAGTTTGTTTTTTTTTTTTCTTTTCGAACAACATTTTCACTTCACAGAAAGTTCCCAAAAATATGTTAACACTTATACGCCTGGATGTGAACTGAGGAACAACACCTGCAATGAACTGTGTGAGTTTAGTTCAATAAGATGCAGTCACGAAATTTCAGACAAGTCTCCTAACATTTCGCAACAATAGAAAGGAATGTGAGTCAGTGATCAGCGGCTACCCGACTTTCTTCATATTCTCAAAAGAAGCAAACAGTGTTGCCAAGTATTACAACATGTCTTGAAATTTGTTAGGCAGTTCCAAAAATTAATGGCACAATACAAAAATGGCAAAAATTACAGAAAAAGCACACTCAAATCTTTGAACAGAACAAGAAAGACATTTTCATATATAATAATTATATGTACTGTATGTAATATTTGCTGTGTTTGGCCTAGAGATATCTTTAAAAAGTTCCTAAAAAGATGTTGAGTTATACGGAATGTCGAGCTATTGGGAGTGGAGTCTGCGGGACTTTAATGCACTTCCTTTACTTCACACAAGGTTATAAAAAAGAATGATCTATAAGCTTTTAATTTACAATTGACAAGAAATATCAATCTTAGAGAATTCACTTTAGAGTGTGAAGATTTCTAGTCTCCTAAAGTATAAGGACATTTGTCATTGAGATGATTAGAAAAAACTATCATCATTATTCCTTCAATATAAAACAGTGGATGAAAGAAACTTCATTTAGTCTGTAGACTTCTGACACTATATCAATCACAGATGATAAAACATTTGTAGTTTTCTTCATGACATGTTCCATACTGTCATTGATGATATCTTCAGTTCATGATTGGGATAATGCACATATTTTTTTATACTGTGAACAAGACTCTTGTACATTCCATTGTTTCTTGCGTTATATGTTGTCTTAAAACGTTTTCTGAAAGGTATCTTATTGTCCAAAATTTCTCATACCATGGCCTAATGCTAAAATTGCTCGAGCAAGCTCGCTAATGATAACAAAACTTATAAGATGTGATACACAAAATGCTTTTTGATATGACATCAACATTTTTCGTAACAATCAGGTAACAGAAAGAGGGAGGGACAATTGACAAACAATAAGAATCACTTCATTTATGAACGCTCTTCTGCAAAACCTTTTAGTCATGCTATCGATATAAAATTTGATAATTATTTTGGAACATGTTGTAATTAATTTTCCAGAAAACAGAAAATTTTGTTGCCACTTAGATAAAGCATATATAGTATGGAAAAAATTAGGATAATACTAGAAATTACTATTAAAGTACTTAAAAGAAAATGAATAGCACATTAAAAAATTCTAACCTCTTTTTCCTTCTTTTAATATCATGCCAGCATATGATGCGAAAGACATGATTTTAAGTTCAGGGAAATGCTGCCTGAAGTATTCTTGCCAAGCCAAAACTAAAGGTGCAGGAATTAAGTCTACTTTGTTCAAAACAAGAATCATATTTTTCTTCAAATCTTTTGTCACATAATTGTAAAGAGCTGGTGAAAAATGATAAACCTACATTAAAAAAACAAATATAATGTGTTTGTAAGACAGCAAAGTGAAATTTAAGCACACAAAATTAGACATGTTGTATATCAGATTTTAAAAACAGTTAATAAATAGCTCAAAATCTTCAATACATTTATAATAATATTAGAATTAAAGCATTTTTCTCTTTTCTCAGTTTTATAATATTTTCTTCATATTAATACTTCCTAATTTAGTAAAAAAATACATCAGATTTCTTGAATGTGAAATTTACATTTATGTTTTTACCTGTATGATAATTATGGGACAGTTTATGTAACATAAGAAGAAAAGCATGTACACAAACAACAAAATTCATTATTTTCTACAAAAGCAACTTTAATCTAAAATGATTTCTTAAATTGTAACAAGATAAAAACTAATATTTTTTAACAGCTTGGAAAAACTGCTTATATATATATTTTTTTTTGGGGGGGAAGAGGAATTAAACTAGTGGTGAAATTTCAGCCTGTTGCACCAGTTTGGGAGAACCACTCCATGAAATGCTTTTAGTTTGTTAAATCGGTTGTTAAAATTGTAATTGTTAGAGTATTTACTTAGACAGTTTATAAGGGTAGAACAATCTGAGTCACAAATAATCTGCTCTATTTATCCCAATCAATCATACAACATTTTCCACTCAATTCTACAAATTCTTGTTATAATAAGAATTTTGTAGAAACTCCATATTGTGCCACCTGATTTGTATTTACACCTGAACGCCAGTTTTTTTTGGTGGTAAACGGCAATAAAATAAATAATATATGCTTAATCCACTTGTAACAGGCACTCAGTCACTGAACTTCTCTCTTGGGACTGTACCCTAACAGGATGCACTGTCTTGTGGGGGTAGGCAATTCGTCCTCCAAAGCCTAACTTTGAGAAAAAATTTACATAAATTAACCGTTTGACTGCTATGCGGCGCAAAAGTGCTGCATTCATTTGTCTCAAAAACCACAACACAGTTAATTATTTTAGAATGCACTCGTGATACAAAGTACACGTAAGGTCAGACTACGTACGTTCACACCCACGGAGCAACAAAGACACACTGAAACTCGCAGCGCAATACAAATGAACACAGCGCTTTTGCACCACGTAGCAGTCAAACGGTTAAATTTGTCGTTTAATTGTTTCAATTTTCAGTACGTTATGAAAAGAGCATTCAGACAGTTACCAGAATTAAATTTTAAAACTTTATCATTACATTTTCTTTAAAATTTTATAAAAAAATCAATTCTAGAGTAATATAACTTTTGACTTACCTCAAATAATTATATATGGCAAAATTACCTAATTACAAATTTTATTTAATACAACACATCAATAAAAAAAAAAGATTATTAAAAATCTCTTTCACAAAAAATGAGCATGTACAATTTTTGATTTACCTGAAATATAAATAAACAAAAAAATATGCCCATATTAGAATTGTTATAACTATCAATTTCCAATTCTGCAAAATATCATCACTGTGAGAAAAAGTTATTTATCATTTGTGTATACACTTTTTCTATTAAATACTCTTTTTGAATTGAAATTTAGATGTAAAAAATATTTCACTAAATGTTAAAAAATATCTGTCTGAACCTAGAAAAAAGTCGAAGACCATTAAGTAAAATTTTTAAAAATATAGAACATCTATCCTGTTATACCAGGGAAAAAAAAAAAAAAAAAAACACACACACACACGTTTTCCAATGCATCTAGAACACTGACCCAGTTAAAGAGCCATTATATCATTCACCAGCTATGAATTTTGCTCTCGTTCCCAAGCAAAATACCAGAAATAAAAAACACTGCATAGGAATGAAGATCAATATACTTCAGTTTTGATAAATTTCACTATAACAGAATATAACAACAAAAGATATTAACTAAATGTTCTACCTATGTGGTACAACCAGCCACAAAGCAAATTAAAAGGAGCTCACATATGACACATTTGGCCATGAGATAACATTTGCTGCCAATGCACATATGACATGCTGACGATGTTGCAAATGGGTAAATATTATCAGCCATTTACATTTCACTTCTGAGTGATTTGACATTGGAGGTGCAGCACACTGGTTTGCCTAGGAGTCCATAACGCTCTTAAGATGGCCCTGAGCAAAACTGCTCATGATGGAAGACATATAAAGGAAATGCAATGTCAACAAAATTTTAGGATAAAAATTGAGAACTGGCTTGACAGAAGTCACTTGTTTGATTTAGCAGAGTTCTTACATAGGCAAAGACAGCTACAGAGAATAACAATCTGATGCAACTGCCAAAGAGTACCTTCATTGACTTATCATACAACCAACTTTTTTGATTTTGCTGACATCAAAAATATATTTTAATACCAACAGATTTTGCTGGCAGTGCACTGACTGGTACTCGTTAACACCTAAATACCCATTTCATGTAATCAAACAATGGGGGAAGGTATTGTGACTTGCAATCCTAAACTGTAATATTTTTTTTAATTGCTGTCAATTATAGCTAACTTGTAATATTTTTAAATAATTTGTTTGATAATGAAATGCATTTTAATAGAATTTAAAAAACTTCCCTATGCCGAGAAAACCAATTTTTTCAAATGATGACATTTAAATGTTTTTAATACCAATTTTTGAAACTACACTTAACTTTAAAGAAGTTTATTTCAGAACTACTTATCAGTGTCTCACAGTATGTAATGTATAGTATCTCATCAAATGTAGAAGCAATTTTTCTACTTCATGAAGAGAAAGTTTTATATTTGCTGCGTACAATAATTTTTTAAAAAATAAAAGATACATCCAACCATTTTTCTAGAATTTTGCCTAGTAGTGGCACATTTTTCTTCACATAACAAGAAATTCAACAACTTACGGAGAATCGAATGTCGATTACTAACAGTACAATGTCTGAAAATTCCAAAACTCTCCACAATTGACGCCAGGTTTCGAGATTCATTTCAAAGTGGCTCAATTCCTGCTCTTCAAACTTGGATTCTAAAGTGTCAATATATTCCTAAAATAAATTTTTAAAAAAATTTTAATAAATAAATATTATAGATGTTCTGCTTTTTGAAATTCAAATCACTAATTTCTCAATTAGAAAATCTTTATTCTTCACACAGCAATATAATATTTTTACAAACAAAACAGATTTTAAATAAATTAGATAGCCATTTCTGGCTTTTACACATATTCATATTTAAGATATATGATTCATCACAAGTGATAATCTGGTCCAGAATTTTGCCCATGCATTGATATTCGAGCAGATTAGTGCAGGCCCGAACACGCTCGTCCTTATCTGCTTTTAGGTTCAGTTGCAGCCTCCAGCTGTTGAACTTGTATGTCAAGTTTATGTGATGCACAGTACGACTAATGGGCATGGTACTAATGTCTACTCTTTAGCAAAGCTCTCGAGTGGTTGCATACTGATCTTCTTCCACAAAAAAGTTCTCCCAGGTAAACCTCAACAGTAGACCAGCCCGAGTGCTCTGCTTCATGAATGTTACAGTCCTTGTTTTTGAACTTTAGGCACCAAACCGTAACAGTATCATATAACACAACATTAGTACCTAAAGCTATACACATGATTTGGTGACATTCTGTAGCTGACTTTTTGCAACAGACTTGGAAGTAAATAATGGTTCTAGTCTGGTACCATAACAGTTCCATTTCAGACAAATTGCTCTTAACGATAATTTTTTTTATTTTTAATTTCACAATATAGTGTTCTAAAGCAAGTCTCTTTCAAATGCCAAAAATCATTTGACAAAATACAAATCAACATGCCAATGGGAACTGTTTGCATAGATGATATTTGCAGTGAGGGGAACTCTTGTTAAAACCCGATATATTACCACAATCAGCTTAGTAGAAACTGCCGCAGTTTATGAAAACACCAAACTCTGGCAACCACACGCATAATAATTAATTCTTCAGGCAATCATGTGCACAGCATGTATTATAACCAGCCAGTTTTAACAACCAACATCATTTATGTACGTATGGATGTTCGAACCAACGAATGGATTTCTTTTTCCTTTCTTTCCTTTTTTTTTTTTTTTTTGGGAGAGGTACTTCAAATTCTAATGGCTTTTATAGACAAATCATGATTATTTTTCATCTTGATTTTAAAATATGCACTTGTGTAATTTGGAAGCAATGGTAAAAAGTTGGATAAAATTTCTGCAACAATACAGTATTCTTCTGCAAAATCAGTAAAACAAGAATGCTTTAAATCTCTTTTCAAAGCGATTGTTGCAAAATTTCCACCAGAACAAAAGCCCACTTCTGAAAAATTTATTGATTAGCTTTGGGAATAAATACTGTTGAAATGTAAAACATATGTGTAATAATATGTATATTATATGTATTAAATAATTTTTTACAACAAAAATCATCACTTAACACCCCAATTTTGGCAAACTGCAATATAATGGCTGTACATAAGTACCAACTATTGTATTGTCAAAATTCCTTAATTTTTACTTTCTTACATATCTAACAGATAGCTTTGATGCATATATTGGGCCATATAAAAAATTTCCCGTGTTTTTATACATTTTTAACAACATTTTTCTTTATTGAAAATCAGTTTTAATCAAATACATATTGACCATTATTATCTATGACCTTTTGCAATTTTTTGAGTAGCTTCATAATTCTATTGGTGTAGAATTTCTGTGGTTTATCGTTGAAAAACTTGGCCAAGTGATTTTCAGCATTGCTTCGCTTGACCAATTTTTTACCACCAAGAGAATTCTTCAGAGACCGAAACAAATGGGAGTCAGATTGAACAAGGTCCAGGCTATATGGTGGATGCATCAAAACTTCCCAATCAAGTTCCATCAATTTTTTTTAAGTCATCAAAGATCAGTGTGGCCGTGCATTGTCATGATGGAACAGAACTCCCTTTCTGTTGGCCAATTCTGGTCGCTCTTTCTGGATTGCTTCTTTCAAACGGTCAAATTGTGCACAGTACATGGGAAAATTGATGGTTTTGCCAGGTTGCAGCTGTTAATAATGGAAATTCCTTTTCAGTTCCACCAAACACTCAACATAACCCTGTTTGGCGACAATCCAGGCTTTGAAGTCGTTTGTGGAGGTTCACCAGTCTTTGACAATGATCGCTTGTGTTTGAGATTCTTGTATTTCACCCATTTTTCATCACCAGTAATTATTTGCTTTAAAAATGGTTCGATTTTGTTGTGTTTCAGCAACACTTCACTGATGGTAAGTCGGTCAATCAAATTTCTTTGCATTAATTCATGTGGCACCCAAACATTGAGCTTCTTTTTGCAGCCTGCTCTTTTCAAATGATTCCAAACTGTCATGCGATTGATGTTTAGTGCCTCCACTATTTCCTGACATCTTGTGCTCCGGTCTTGCTCAACCAGTTGCAAAATTTCATCGAATTTTTCAGTGACTGGCTGACCAGAGTGAAATGCATCTTTGACTTCGAAATTTTCAGAATGGAATTGAGCATACGCCTGGGTTCTTTGCTCACTCACAACATTCCCACTGTACACTTCACAAATGTTTTGGCATGTGTTTGCAGCATTTCTACCTTTTTTATAGTAAAAAAGCATCTCATAGCATATTTCTTCAGAAAGTTCACTCATTTTCAAATCAATATAACTTTTTACATGAGCAATGAATTAGAAAATTATCTTCACAAACAATGGAAGTTGAATGTCACCTTTTAAGCACATGTTCGTTTGAGACAATCGGGTGAGTGTTGCCGGATATATAGGCATCAACACCAACTACTGGCTAAAAACCGCGGAGACTTTTTATATGACCCAATATTTGCTGCTAAATATCCTAAATTTGAATTTAAACATGCAGATTTAGTTTCAAATGCAGTCATTAATATTTTTAACAATATTTACTTTGAAAAAAAATTATGAATAAAAAAGAAAAAAAATATTTTTATCTGTAATAATTGGAATGCAGAAACTAAAAAAAAAAAAATGAAGAATATACAATAAATGATTTCCTAAAACATGATTAGAAGGTTTAAACTGTTAGAACAGGGATTTTAGAATATAAATTTTATTTTAAACTTTATAAATAAACAAATTATTCCTTTGATTACAATATTAAAAAAATCAAATGTATTCAAATAAATAAGCAATAAACATCGTCATTAGTGATATATTGAATGGTGTAAAATAATTTTACAAAAAGGAAGGAATGAAGAAAGGAAGAATCTTACTTTAAAATACTTCTGTTCTCGATTTTCTAGTTGCTGTTTAGTTAAGGTATAGTCCCAACAAGGACGCTTTGGCATGTCAAGGTCTAAGCAGAAGTGAAAACATCTTCATAACTAACTTCAAGACATTCCTGTAATATACAGATCATGAAAACTTAATTCATTCATAAAAAAGTTATATTCATTTATTATCACTTTTACACTTAATTGCTTGAAAATTAATTACCTCTGATAATGGTTCAAAAGGTTGTTTTGCCATAGCCAGTCTTTGTTTAACATCTTCATTCTTTTCTTTTTTGAATACAAGTCGATACCTATGTGAATTAAAAGATACATACATTTTGAAAAACAGCAGTACATAACATTTATTTTCAATAATTGGCATTAACTTTGAAAGAAACTTTGAAGAAAGGATTTCAAGAAAAAATATAATTAATTGATTGATAGGTTGATACAACTGGTTTTGAAAGCCTTTCAAGGAAAAAAAATATGATTCTTCTTCTTTTTCCCCTCCCCTCTCCTAAAGAAAAGCCTTATTTTTATCCCACACACTGGGCAACATGCTAAAACTGCAAAGCAATCATATGCAAATTATTCCCACAAGTTTCAAAAGAAAGAATATTCAGAAGTAATACATTAAAAGTTTCATACAGCTTGCAAAATATTACAGTAAGTAATATAATACTTACACAAAATATCAAAGCAAATTTTGAATGAAAAACAGTTAAACATTTTCATAAATGATAAATGGATCATAAATTTAGGATTATCATTAAATTGACAAATAATTCAACCTAAAAAATAATTGAAAAATTCAGTTTACAGCTACTACACATGACTGATTATCTAAATGATTAAATACCTCTTAATGACAGGTTAAATGCCCTCTTTCTCCATCATTAAAGTTTGCTAAATATATATAATATTCACTGAAATATATTTAAAACATATATCTTTTGTTTTGCCAGACAATAGTCAAACCAACTGGTGACAATCTATATAGAACTTAATGTCCTTTCACTTAGTCTCATTACATAAAATACTCCCAGCATGCACTGCACAAGATAAAATGGTAATTTGGGAAGAAAAACAAGCCAACGCAAAATTTTATATTAAGCAAAAGCAACAACCTTAGGTTGATACTAAACTTCCAAAGATTGCAAAAGGCAATACAAACAGTTTAGCCTTTATGCAAGAATCCAAGTCACACTTTTGATATCAGCTTGGTGGTAAGGCTCTGTGGTGACACCCACTAATGAAAAAATTTTTTTTTTTCAATGACGGGCACTTGCCTATAATGGCAATGGCCAATCCTATGGCCAGACATGGTGGCCATCTTATTGTGGAGACAACTAATAGGTGATCACCGTTACCTCTTATGAAGGAACAGACAATTTTACAGCCATGTATTCTCTGGGATTCGAACCCAGGCCCTTCGGTATCGCAGTCAGGCTCCCTCTAACCACTATACCGTCTGGGTGGCACTAACGAAATGTATAATCTATATATGGACAGGACTCGTAGACACAGAAGCTTGTTGTAATCCAGATTCTTATAGAGCAAATTGACAAATGGAACAATAATGAGAGTTCATGCAAGTAACATCAGGAAATTTAATCCAAAAGTACAGGCAGTTAAGTGTAATATGTGAGAATGAAGAAAAACGAGAAGTTTATCCCACACCTAGTGTGAAAAACAAGACAGATCACTTTGTGATCTTTGTGAAGCAGAATTAAACCATTTAGACTATGACAAAAGGAAAGACATGATAAATCTGCTGAGAAAATACAGACTTATTTATAAAGTACAAATTGAAAAAGTTGGAGAACATAAAATAAGATTAAATGACACTGAACAAAAGAAACCATACGTATATCGAATGGCTGAAACACTGAAGCCCCAAGCTGTCACACAAATTTAAAAAAAAAAAAAAAGTTAGCAATGGAACTTATCGAAGAAACCAATGAAGAAATTTTATACCCTATTCTCTATGTCATGAAAAAGATGCTACTCTTTGCCTTGGCATAGACTTTATATCTCTGAATTCAGCAAAGAAAGTGGATGATTTCCCTACAGAAAATCCTAAAGAACTCTTATTCCATATTGGGAAAGCCAATGTGACATCAAACTCCAATTTGCTCAAGGGATATTAGGCCACACCCTTGGAAAGCCAAGAGTTAGCATGTTTCAAGACACAATGAGCTCAGTGTCGATTTAAAGTCATGCCTTTCAAGCTATGCAATGCCACAGGAACATTATAGAGAGTGATGAACCAAGCACTCACTAAATACAAAGATTTTGCTCTGGCCTACATTGATTAGAGAGGATTTTATTGAGCGTGCTGGAGTGAACACTTAGTAGGTCTTGACACCATTTTTTTGAAATCCCCAGAACTAAAGTTTAAAGTAATTCTTAAGAAATGCTCTTTTGCTAAGACTCATATTAGGTATTTAGAACATAGCATCGGACTGATCAAGAGAAGGGGAAGGCTATCCAGAAACTAACCAGGCCTCAAACGAAGAAGCAATTAAAAGGTGTTTTGTGTCTATGTAATTATTACAAAGATTGCATTCCACATTAGGCAGGAACAGCTTATCCATTAACAGAAAAGGAGAAAAAAAATCAAAAGGAGAGGTCCTGAGCAAAAAAACACAATGAGGCATTTGAGGAGCTAAAGACGTGTCTTATGCTGCTATCGCATACACTATTTGTTGTCGGAATATAACGTTAGAAGGAAGAATTCTGGGAACTGTGCTTCCGTGAAATCGAGTTACCATTTTCACTTGGTAAGTAGGCTAAAAGCCAAACAAGAATCAGTTATCGCTTAGATTGGCGAAAGTGACATTTCCTTTCAAGTGACAATTGCTTTTCTGTGTTGTATTTTGTATTGCTCAGACTCGTTTTGTTTTAAACGTTATTGTTATGGAAGATAATGGAAAGTTGATGGGTATTAAGTGAATCCCTTTTATCTCGACTCTGGAGATTCTAAAAGCTAAAAGAGAAGTCCGATTCTTTGTAATGATCCGTTGTATATATCTGATTTTATTATTGTAAATAGTTATTTTTGTATCCATATATTTATTTAATAACTTTTATGTGCATGATATACTGTCATTTACTGATATTTGTTTTGTGATGAGTCAAAAATTTTTATTTCATCCCCAAAATGTTAAATATTTCATAAAGCCTACTTGCGCAATTTTTTTGTTGTTTAAATTTCCAAGTATAGTTACAAATCCAAAGTTGTGTGTAAGTGGGTGAATTTTAATAACTAGCCTAATACACAAAATGCACTGCAATTATTTTTCAACTGTGTATTCCATATCCATGATACTGTACAAAGAACTGATGACTACAGTTGCTGCCAATTACATAATCATTATATGTATGAATTAGAAGTAACATCAAATAAACTTTTCGGCAATGTTCATTTTTGTATACATACATATATATATACATATATATATATACACACACATACATCTAATAAGTCATATATTTACATACACATAGAGAGAGAAAGAGAGAGAGATGCAATGGTTTAGAAGTATTAATGGAACGAATAAGATTTATATTAATGAATGTATATATAAATGTTTTTCATCATTCATAATAATAAATCTATAAATTTCCAATGTTTCAATATGTAGCATTTATAATAAAAATATAGTTCTTAATATGTTTATAATCTAAAAAGCATTTCATTAATAACTTGAAGATAATAGTATAAAAATTTAATGTGTATGCTCATTATTAAATAATTTATGTTTTAATAAATATACATAATTGCAGATTTTAACATAATCGCTAATTATGCAATTGCAATTTAAAAGTAATAAAAGTAATTAGCAGAAAAGTCACATATACATATTTTTAAAAAAAATTCCCCTTAAACTTAATAAAAAAAATTCTGTTATATAACAATAACATTCTTTTCACAGAATCAGCAAGAAATATGACAAATTTGGCGAACTTTTGGCACTGAATAATTTGTAAACAAATCAACAGATATAGCCCGTCATAAAATATTGTCTACTCTGAAATTTCCACGATTATAAATTTAATATATTGTTGCGTGCGTACGGGTTCGCTATGAAATGAATGCACAAGTCCGATGAAAAAGGAACAAAAATTTATTATTATCACAACAAAAATGCTTAAATTTTCTCAAATTATCATGCAGTATTACAATATCTCACAGTAGTTATCTTTTAACTACTCAAATATCCAATAGAACGCAATTCAAAACAGCTAAAGAACGCTAATCCGCGAATTCGCTACAATCAACAAGAGCAGTTTTTTAAACAACAAACAAACTAAGCAACTACCACAAACTGAGATGTTTTCCTCCTTTTATAAGATTTTAAAATCACGCGCTAGAATTTTCCAGTACTTTCTCGAAATCAAAAAGAGATATTTATTTATTTAACACACGCGCTCTTGTATTTTTAATTTTTTTCGGCTTAGCTTTCTTTTAATATTCGTCACGCGCTGCACTGCGCGAGAAATAAAACGATTTAATTTATAATTGAACTAACATTAGCTTTTTAAATACCAAATTCGTAACACTGCCCCCTTCCCAAGGACTGCACGTCCCGGGCAGTACAATCCCTGGACAGGAAGCTAAACTTACAACTGTGGCATAAATGCAACTGAGGCATAAACATTACATTACAATATCAAACAATATAAACAATAAATGCAATAACTAACTTAAACAAATCAAATGCTATCAAATACTAAATACAAAACAAATACTAAATACAAATCAAATACTAAATACAAATCAAATCAAATACACATTTATAAAGAAAAAGGACCATGGTCTGATACTATTTACAATTATTTACATTACGTACTATGGCCATAGTAATGAGCTAACCTGTCGTAATGAACGACTTTAGGTTTAGAGTTCGAAGACTTACGAATCCGAACCACGACGTCATTCAGCCTTTTCAGGACTGTATACGGGCCATCCCAAGGTGACTGTAATTTCGGACAAAGTCCTTTCCGCCGAGTCGGATTCCACAACCACACCTTGTCTCCTTCGTGGAACTGATGTTCAGTAGCTCTTGTGTCGTAGCGGGTCTTCATCTTCTCCGTCGCCAAGTTGACCCGCTCTCGTGCAAAGTTGTGCATCACTTCAAACTGGGCCTGGAGATCTTGAATATATTCCTCAGACGATGAAGGAGCATCCGGAGGGTGGCCAAACAATAGATCACAAGGCAGACAAAGGTCACGACCGAAGAGCATCTGTGATGGAGAATAGCCGGTAGTCTCGTGGACAGCACTGTGGTAAGCCAGTAAAAAGAGTGGTAATTTCTTGTCCCAGTCCTGTTGGTTTTTGGAAACCACTAATGAGAGGTTATTAAGGATGGTTCGATTGAATCTCTCTACCATGCCGTCCGACTGGGGATGCAATGGCGTCGTTTGAGTTTTGTCAATGCCGAGTAGTTTGCATAGTTCTTTCATTACTGAAGAGGCAAAATTCCTTCCCTGATCGGAATGTAACTGAAGAGGCACTCCGAACCTGGAAATCCAGTGCTGTATCATTACCTCAGTTACTGTGACAGCCTCTTGATCAGGAATAGGATAAGCTTCAGGCCACTTGGTGAAGTAATCAATGACAACGAGTATGTATTTGTTGCCATCAGCAGTTCGTGGCAGAGGTCCCAGGATGTCAAAGGCGATACGTTCAAAAGGCGCCCCTACATTGTAACGTTGCAGCTTGCCTCGGCTGCGTCTCCTCGGTCCTTTCCGACCTGCACAGGCATCGCAAGATCGGCACCACTTTTGCACGTCAACCTTTGCATTATTCCAGTAAAAGCGCTCACGAACTCTCTGCAAGGTCTTCATTATTCCAAAGTGACCTCCAGTAGGGGTGCTATGTAACTCTTTAAGGACATCAGGAATGCGGGATCTTGGAAGTATAAGTTGCCATCGGAACGTCTTCCCATCATCCGATTCGAATTTCCGGTATAAGACGCCGTTTCGAATGTGAAGTGAATCCCAGAGTGCCCAATATTGTTTGGTTGTAGGACTACAGATAGAAATGTCCTGCCAGGTAGGTTTTCTGGTTGATGACTCCATTAAATCAATTATGGGTTTAATGTCGCGGTCTTCCAGCTGGTCTTTCCTGACTTCATCATCACTCCACGGTTCTCGATCAGCCGATGTTGATGTTGTAATTTGTCTTGCGACCGGAGTCAGCAGCTCGTATTTCGCTTCCACCCTGGAACAATATCGGCAGCTTTCTTGGCAAGGTCTTCTAGACAGGGCGTCGGCGTTTCCGTGTGATGATCCCTTACGATGACGGATAGTGATGTCATATTCTTGGAGTCTCTGTATCCACCTGGCTATTTGACCCTCAGGATTCTTGAAATTTAAAAGCCAGGTCAATCATGCATGATCGGTGCGGAGCAGGAATTTTCTGCCGTATAGATAGTGATGGAACTGTTCTACAGCTTTGACTATGGCGAGCAACTCTTTCCTGGTGACACAATAATTCCTCTCCGGTTTAGACAGGCACTTGCTCCAGTATGCCACTAGACGTTCTTGGCCGTCTATTTCTTGGGACAAAACAGCACCAACACTTTCATTACTCGCGTCGGTGTCGAGAATAAATGGTTGGTCAAGCTGAGGATACGTCAGGATTGGAGCAGATGTTAAAGCCTCCTTTAAGTTGTCAAATGCATCCTCGCATTCTTTTGTCCACAAGAACTTTTGGTTGCTCTCTGTCAGCTTGTGTAGGGGTCTTGCGATGGAAGAAAAGTCCTTCACGAATTTCCTATAGTAGGTGCAAAGCCCTAGGAAGCTTCTCAGCTGATGGACATTTTCGGGACGTTTCCAGGATTTAACGGCTGATACCTTTTCAGGATCCGTGCGCACACCTTCTGCAGAGATGACATGTCCCAGTTAAGTCACTTCCTTTCGGAACAATTTGCATTTAGCGGGACTCAGCTTCAGATTGGCTTCTTTCAGTTTCTGAAGCACCTTCCTAAGATTTTCTAAATGTTTTCAAAACTCTTTCCGACGATGATGATGTCGTCCAGGTATATGAGGCAGGCTTCGTAGGAAAGGCCTTTCAAAACAGTTTCCATAAGACGTTCGAATGTTGCTGGCGCATTACACAGTCCAAACGGCATCACCTTGAATTGCCAAAGCCCTTGTCCCGTAGTAAATGCTGTCTTTTCTCGGTCTTCAGGCTGTATTTCTACCTGCCAATACCCACTCTTTAAATCAAGTGTTGAGAACCACTTGCTGCCAGAAAGAGTGTCTAGAATGTCGTCAATTCTAGGAAGAGGGTAACTGTCTTTCTTCGTAACCTCATTCAACCGGCGATAGTCGACGCAAAATCTTGTTGAGCCGTCTTTCTTTCTGACTAGGACGATGGGAGATGCCCATGGACTTACTGAAGGCTCGATGACATCGCTTTCTTTCATATCTTTTAACAGTGTTCGCACCTCTTCCTGTTTAGCAAACGGTAGACGTCTTGGATGTTGCTTGATCGGGGGATGATCGCCGGTATCTATTCTATGTTGTGTCAAACTAGTTCGACCCACGTCAGAAGACGAGCGGGAGAAAACAACTTGAAGATCTTTAATGACGCGATTGGCAGCATTCCTCTCTTTATCGTTTAATTGCGCATTCTGCAATAACTCCGATGTAATTCTCTCTGAGGACACGGATTCTTCGATGTTACTCTTTCTTTCAACGGTGGTTACTGGAGTACATGTTGCAACCACTTCACCTTTCTTAATAATTCTCCCCTTCTCAGTTACATTGGCGACTCTCACCGGGATAACCGTTCTGGATAGGTCGACGAGTGTTGAGGCTACTAGTACTCCTTTTGGGTATTACAGTTATTGGGATATTCTATGATGCCGTAGCGGAAATTTCTGTTTTCGGCTATGGATCCAGGAAGTAAAATTTCTGTTCTTGCCGGTATTGTGATATTGTCTTGTGCTATGATTTTATGGACAGATTTAACTTCATCATTGACTCCAAATAACGCTATGTCCTCAGATGTAGAATGCAATTCGTTATTTTTAAAGTCCAAGGAAAAATTGTATTTCCTTAGAAAGTCCAATCCGAGTATGCAAGAATCAGTGATCTCTGCTACATATGCCGTGTGATGGTAAGCGGCACTTCCAAACGTGATGTTAGCATTTACTTTTCCATCGATGTTGATCTTCTCACCGGACACAGTCTATAGGGTAACGCAGGGCGGCGTCCAGATAAGTTTGCTTCCCAGTTGTTGAGCCAAATCTTTTCGGATGATGGTAACGTTGGCTCCTGTATCTATCGTCATATTGCAGGGAACTCCATTAATATGTCCTATTATGAAAAGTCCATTACTGCCGCCTCTCACTGCAGAAATCTGAAGCGCTTTAAACTGGGGCTTTTCATGATCTGGCAACCTCCGCCCCGCGAGATGGCCACTAATTAGTTTCCCTGCTGTTTGTTAGGAGCGGTCTTAGCATCCGTGCCCTGGGGTGTTCTGCAGTTTTGCCGGATGTGTCCTTCAGCACCGCAGTTCCAGCACTTTACAGTCAGTTTCTTGTCACCAATATTCTGTCTCAAGGCGTTCAGTTGTCTAGTTAAATCGTCTAGACGAGCAGTGACTTGATCCCCTGGCTCCTGGACTTGAGCAGCTCTCACTGGATGGCGGTCTCGACGGGTGGCTTGCTGGGCTGCCTCAAATTTCATGGCATACACTAAAGCGCTTTTCAGATCTTTAACATCCGCCATTCGCAGTGCTTTCTGTATTTCAGGGTCCCGGATGCCATCGATGAAATATTGCAGGGACAGGATTTCCCTTGTTTCTGTCGGGCACTCCGAAAAGGCGTGATGTGACAGCCTTTCAACATCCGTGGCGAGCTCCTGAAGCGTTTCGGTGAGCTTCTGTTGACGAGATTTTAATTGGAGCCTGCTGTAGTCTTTTAAACATTTCTCGCCGAAGCGCCGGATAGAGCTTCGAAATTTAGCCTTTGATTTTCGGGAAGCGTCTGCAGGATATCCGCTGCGTCTGCTCTCAGAGAAGCGGCGAGATGACAGGCCTTAGCTTGGGAATCCCATCCATTCGCATCCGCAACGATAGAAAATTGTGTCCTATACACCTGCCAGGAGGTCTTCCCATCATATGTAGATAGTTTCAGAACGGAACGAGCAGGCATCGATAAAAATTTGAAACCTTCCGGATTGCTACCTGCCGTCGCTACGAATTTCTTTAAATCAACAACTTCTTTGGTGACCGCAGAAACTCTATCATTAATTTGTTGTTCCACGGCAGAAACTCTCTCTTCTATTTCTTCTTTTACCGAAGAAACTTTTTCTTCAAAGTTTCCAACTTTATTCTCAACTGCGTCAATTCTGCCTTCCATAACCTCGAATTTGTTTTCTATTACGCTGGTAATTTCTCTTTTCATCTCTTCTTGTCTTGCTTCAATCTTTTCCTGTCCTGCTTCAATCTTTTCCTGATTACATTTCATCTCTGCTTTCATTTCTTCTTTAAACGAGGCAAACGCTGATATCAGCTGTCTTAATTGCTCTTCCATCGCTCTTGTGATTGGCATTCAAATCCCACCGCTGCCACCAAAAATTGTTGCGTGCGTACGGGTTCGTTATGAAATGAATGCACAAGTCCGATGAAAAATGAACAAAAATTTATTATTATCACAACAAAAATGCTTAAATTTTCTCAAATTATCATGCAGTATTACAATATCTCACAGTAGTTATCTTTTAACTACTCAAATATCCAATAGAACGTAATTCAAAACAGCTAAAGAACGCTAATCCGCGAATTCGCTACAATCAACAACAGTAGTTTTCTAAACAACAACAAACTAAGCAACTACTACAAACTGAGATGTTTTCCTCCTTTTATAAGATTTTAAAATCATGCGCTAGAATTTTCCAGTACTTTCTCGAAATCAAAAAGAGATATTTATTTATTTAACGCACGCGCTCTTGTATTTTTAATTTTTCCGGCTTAGCTTTCTTTTAATATTCGTCACGCGCTGCACTGCGCGAGAAATAAAACGATTTAATTTATAATTGAACTAACATTAGCTTTTTAAATACCAAATTCGTAACAATATAAACATTTAAAAATGACTTAAGACAGTTATACTACAACAAAACAGCTAGATATATATATATATATGGCTTTTTCCGTATTTCTTCCAATTAAATCGGCTTCTATTTCCACCGTCCACGATTCCACGAGAGCCATCATCATATTGAAAATTACCCATGATCCTTCAGAACTTTCATCTGATTGGCTGATCTCTAAAAGTGGAACACAGCTCCAGACGGAACATTTTCAGGAAGGTTTCAAAAAGGTTGCTCATAGCCGGGACAGGTTGCGCCTAGCTAGACAAAATATTTCTCGGAAACCTCCCGTTTAAACCAGTGCTACTAGAATCTCGTTTCCTCGGAACTGTCCCGTCTAGCCACACGCATCCCTAGAAAATGTTCGCCACTTTATGGAAGTAGCCAGTCTTTATAACTCTGTCCCAGGGTTACCCTTTATAACTCAGTATGATGCATCTTCCACAGATGTTGGTGCCTGCTTTTCTCATCGGAAGGATGAAGTGATGTACCCAATCAGTTTTGCTAGCCAGAAAATAACCAAAACACAATAAGCATGGCCACTATCGAAAGGGAAACCTATGGTGTAATTTGCAGCCTGAAAAACTTTGAAACATGGATCTTTGGATCACCTGTGGAACCGATTACTCATCACAATCTATTAACTTTCATCATCAAGAACACACCACTGTCTTTAAAACTACAAAGATGGGCCCTAACATAACAGAAATATGATACTATGATTTTTCATTGTTTAGGTGCCAAGTTGAAAGAAAGAAGCAATAAGAAACAATACAGCAATCCAAAATTAATATATTAGGGGGTGCGAAATCTTCAGTTGTCCCTGGGCGCTGAAAACCCTAGCTACGACTCTGATTTAAATTTAGAAAAAGGACTTAAACTCATTTCACCTGTTGGGATTATACTTGGCACTTGTTGCAGGTTGCTCATTGATGACATCAACATCTTCAAAACTGTCTTTTTGTGAGCTGAGACTTGAGACTAATGTACTGTCCTCTAAAAACAATAAATCTTGATCAGTAATATTTAAAATAAAATAATATTAAAAAAATTAACAGTTAGTACTTTTCTATATTATAGTTATTTCAACATTCAGCTGCTCATTTATATTTTAATTTATAATAAAAACAAAAAATTCTAAAACATGAACAAATAAATGTATGTATGGTGTGATTTATTCCTTAAAATCTCATGATATGCTAGAATTCAAAATTCTATGGCTTACATTGCTATGATTTTATAGGGTAATGAATTGTATAAACTCATTTATGAACTTTCTAACTATCCACAGAACTCATTGGTGACTTTGCAGACAAATAACTGTTTGGGAACCGTGATGCATATTTCAATAATGTATTCAGTGCTACCTACATTTTTTTTTTTTTTTTTACATTCATTAAAAAATATCTTTTTCAAAATATTCTTTACCCATGTATAGTGATCTGTTTTCCTTTTTTTAATTTAAGTATTTACCTATCATCCTGTTGCGACTCTTATTAAGTTTAGCGTTTCCCATTTATTATTATTTAAGAGTTTGTTTTGCAATTTTGTTTGATATATGAATCTGGCAACCAGTTTCGAATGCTGTGATCAGGGAAAGGAAAATTCCCGTTCTTCTAAGCAAGCAGCAGTTAAGTTAGTTACGTTACTGAAATACTGAATGTTTTTCATCATTAAGATGTACAAATCACTTGATCTTTATACTAAACTCTACATGTAAATAATCGCATTTATCTGTATGTCTTCGTAAAGTGAAATAAATTGGATATAAAACAAAGTCTGATTTTGAATCAAAACAAAACTGGCATTCTTAAGTATAAATAAAAATTAAGAATTTATTACAAATCATTTTAAGTAACTATTTTAAGTGCACATACAAATATGGATGCTCTGAAAATAAAACGAAAGTCGTTAAGAGCTTCATTTACGTCTACAGTGAATAAGTTGAAGCAATATTTGGTGATGAAAGTAGATGCCAAGGATGGCGATAAGCTGAGCGCATTGAACGCTCAGTTACAAGATAAATTTTTACATTTAGATGAGATTCAGAATAACATTTCGTCATTACTTTTAGAAATTACTGAGACTGTTGCTGAATACAAAGCCGATTTTGAGGCGGCAGAGGATAATAGAGATAATTA
The DNA here is from genome assembly GCF_044657685.1 of Stegodyphus dumicola. NCBI lineage: Eukaryota > Metazoa > Arthropoda > Arachnida > Araneae > Eresidae > Stegodyphus > Stegodyphus dumicola. Next base: position 119,386,688 of record NC_140777.1, on the reverse strand, counting down.
TGAGCTTAAATCGCAGATAGAAAAGCTCTTAAGTAAAGATTCTGGATCTTTTTTGAAAAGTCCTGCAGAGCGTGACGCGGTAAAATTAAAATTACCTAAATTTAAATTAAAAATGTTTTCGGGTGATCCCACGGAAATTTTAACATTTTGGAGTATTTTTCAAAAATACATGACTCAGAGGAACTGACTGCTATAGACAAATTTGAGTTATTTATACCAGTCTATGGTGCCTGATTCGAGAGCTGCTAAATTAATATCTAATTTCCCAATAACAGATTTCTATTTCCCAATATCTAATTTCCCAATAATAATAATAATAAAATTAATATTTAAGTTTCCCAATAACAGCTGAAAGTTATCCAAAGGCCACCCAATAGCTGAAATTAAGATTTGGCCAGGAGGATCTCCTAGTGCAAATATATGTCTATGATCTCTTTCACTGGCTCTGAAAAATGCTACGGCCGGGAAGAATGCCCCTGATTTAGCTAACCTCTATGATATGCTAGAGACAAAATTAAAAGCATTGGAAAGTTTAGGGCGCACAAAAGAAAAATTTGCTGACTTTTTAGAGCCATTGGTGGAGTCGTGTTGTAAGGATCTTAAGTTTTACTAACGTTTATTTTATTTTAAATCTTTACTATCACTTCTTATTTTCTACTTCCGGCCAGAATTATAAGCGTGAAGGAGTTTATGCAAAGTTGTCTGGCGAACGCCAAGTATTTAAGTGTGGCCTTTTTGCCAAGCAGAAGAGAGGAAGCCGTGAGTTCGAAGCAGGCCGCTTACCTTAGAAGTTACGCAGTTGCTACTTTGCCTTCCAGGCCAGAGGTTTTAATCCTCTTGATAAATTAAACGTATTGTAGTGTTCACAGTCTCTGTGCTACATACGCTTCCTGTTATTATAAGGCCAATCTTATTCTAAAGTTAAATTAGAGTTTAGTTTTATTTTGATATCTTTTAAGTTAGACCCCGAGTGGAGGGTCATTGTATTCCGAAGTACGGAAGTCATTGTATATAAAGAAAAAAATAAAGGGTTTTGTATACCCTTCGTCTGTATCCTGTCTACTTACTACAATTAGTGAACATAGCTTTAGTAAGCTCTCTGTTCTAGTCAGGTCATTGTATGTTTCCGAAGAAGGTTAGAAGAAACACTGAAACTGATAGTGGCGCCCGACGAAGAATAACCATGGCCGAGTTTCAAGAAGAACCTGTGCTGCCTGCAGAAACAGCTCAGAATCCAGAAATGCCAGCTGCCGCCCTGGAAGGATTTGGGTACATTGTCCAGACCATGCGCGCTTCGATGAAACCAGAAGCAACGTTTAATGGAAACTCACAGGTAACCAGTTTTTTGGAAAAATTGGATGACCACTTCATGCTCTACCCTGTGCACGAGTTTCAAAAAGTTACCTTAGCTACCAGCGCTTTGAGGGGCCAAGCGCTTAACTGGTTCAAATGTATCGGCAGAAGTCTCTTGGGTCAAGCAGGAAGTCCCACCTATACCTACGAAAATTTCAAGACTGCCCTACTAAAAGCCTTCCCTGTTGTAAGGGATCGTGCGAAATTAGAAACAGAACTTTTCAGTATATATCAACAAAGAATGGAAAACCTCTCGAGTTTTATTTTAAGAAAAATTCACGTTTTCAAGCTCTTGTATGGAAACCGTCCGGATCCTGAAATAATTCAAGTGATTTTGCCGAGGTTACTACCCCAAGTGCAAGACTTTATTGAATTGAGAAATCCGACTACACTGGAAAAATTATTTGAGCTAGCAATCCAGTTTGAAAGTAGAAGAACGGCGGACGTCGAAAGAAGACGCCAATATCAACAGCGAAACCAATTTGGTACGCCAAGACTACAGCAAACTCAAGCACATGGCTACGGAGAAAAAGCGAATCAGTGGGCAAGGAAACCCGAGCATTCAAAAACAGCCGGCGAACGTCGACAGTTCAATAGCAACCCAGGAAAAAAGTCTCAAGGCCAGTGGAGAAAGAAGGAAAGCACCGAAAGGAAAAATAATTTAAACTAAAACGGATTTCTGCTGACGAGAGGGTGCGGAAATCCGAAGGCCACGAAAACCCCTCTTCCTACAAGTTAAATACAGTAATGGTGAAAAATTTAACTCTTCCGAAGATTGAAGTCTTGGTAAATAATATCCCGGCCACCGCACTCCTGGATACCGGCGCGCAGTGTTCCTGTGTGGCAGAAGTCTTTTTTAGAAAGTATTTTCGCAAATACCGCATATATAATGCGGATAATACAACAGTATTAGCGGCGCAAGGAGAACAATGTAAGTGCGTAGGTAAAGTACCTTTGTACATCCGTATCAAGGACGTACAAGTAAAGGTGATGTTTTTTATAGTAAAGAATTTGCAAGCACACTTAATACTAGGAATAGACTTTCTTTCAGACGCACAAGCTACACTGGATTTTAATGAAGCGTCTCTTAAGCTGACGATGAAACCAGTGCGTGTAGAAAAGGTTGAACCGCCAAGGTTAAATCTCGACCACCTGCCTAATGACGAGCAAGATAGAATCCGACAAGTGGTAAGTGAATTTGCTTCCTTATTTAGTGATATTCCAGGATTTACCCAGGTTACTAACCATAGTATTGACACCGGAGATGCATTGCCGGTTCGTCAAAAACCATACCGGTATGATAAGAATAAGGAAAAAATTATAGAATGGCATATTACCGATATGCTACGTAAAAAGATCATAACGCCTATCTCAAGTAGTTATGCTAGTCCAGTGGTTTTATGTAAGAAAAATAATGATTATCCTTTGGAGCATCCAAAAAGGTGGAGATTCGCTATTGATTACCGTAAATTAAATTCCATAACGAAATATCCGGTATATCCGTTACCGATTATAGAAGAAATTTTAAGGAACATAAAATCAACCAAATTTATGATGACTTTAGACTTAACGAATGGTTATTTTCAAATAGGGATCAGGCCTGAGGACGTGCCTAAGACTGCTTTTATAACCAAGTCTGGCACTTATGCATTTTTGCGAATGCTGTTTGGCCTTTCAGGCGCCCCAGCAACATTTCAGCGATGCATGGACATTGTGTTAAGACCTGTTCTCGAAAAGTCCACATATATCTATTTAGACGATATCATTATTACTAGTGATAATCTAGACCAACATGTACAGGATTTAAGACAGGTGTTTTCTTTATTAAATGAGGCCGGTCTAAAAGTTAATGTCGAAAAATGCAAATTTGCAGCCCCTGAATTAAAATATTTAGGTTACAAAATATCGCAAAAAGGGATCGAGACAGATGAATCAAAAATAATCGCTGTACAAAAGTATCCGACTCCAAACACGGCAAAGAAGCTCTCTTCTTTTCTAGGACTTTGTTCATATTATAGGTCCTTTATAAAAGATTTTGCGGCTATCGCTGAGCCATTGTTAAAATTAAAAAGGAAAAAGGCAAGATTCTCGTGGACGGCCGAAGCCAATAGTGCTTTCGAAAAATTAAAACAAGCATTAACGCAAGCCCCTGTGTTGAAATTTCCTGAAAAGGATGAAAATTTAGAAATTTCAGCGGATGCTTCGGATTATGCGGTAGGAGCGGTACTTTCGCAAAATCAGCAGCCAGTGGCATTTTTTAGCCGAACTTTAAATCAAACACAAAGAAACTATTCCGCGACCGAGAGAGAGGCACTTGCAGTTCTGTTAGCAGTGCAAAAGTTCCGAGTCTATTTTGGAAAGGCGCCGATAACAGTATATTCTGATCATGCGGCGGTAACTAGATTGTACTCTGGGAAAAATTTATCCCCAAGGTTAATAAGATGGGCACTCAAGCTGCAAGAATATAATCTGGTAATCAAGCATACCCCCGGAAAGGAAAATATCGTAGCAGATGCCCTGTCACGAATTAAATTAGACGAACAGGGTAATACCGTAAAAGTTGCAATGCTGACAGCGTGTACAATAAATTCCCGAGAAACTGTAATAACCGAACTGGGTAAGGATCCTGAGTTTGGAAGTATTTATGAGTATTTGAAGGATCCTGAAAATTTTAGCCACCAAGATATTGTGGCGATAAGAAATAGGGCGGCCCATTACGAACTAATAGATGGTCTATTATTTTATACAAAAACTACGAATTCCAACAACGAATTTCGACCTGTTATCCCAGCTAGTCTTAGATTAAATATCCTGCAAGAGCTCCATGACAGCCCTTTAGCTTCTCATGCTGGTATTCGAAAAACTACTCAACGCGTACGCGAGGCAGTCTACTTTCCTGAACTGCAAAAGTTAACAAGGGCGTATGTCCAGTCCTGCCCAACATGTCAAGCCGTTAATTATATTAATTTCCGCCCGGCTGGGTTTCTAAATAGTATTAAATCCGAATTTCCAAATGAAATAATCGGCATCGATTTATTGGGCCCTTTCCCAAAAAGTCAGTTAAACAAAAGTCGCTATCTCCTTGTTATAGTTGATCATTTTAGTAAATGGACCGAAATTGTTCCCTTAAAACGAGCCTCCGCGAAATTAGTTACCGATTCTATTTTAAATAAATATATTTTAAAATACGGGGCGCCCCTAAAAGTTATATCGGATAATGGTCCTCAATTTGTAAGTAATATATTTGAAGACATGTGCCAAAAACTGGGCATACGTCATTTAAAAATGGTCCCGTATCGGCCGCAATCAAATATAGCGGAACGGGTCAACAGAAATATAGTGAAAATTATCCGTAGTTATGTTAAAAATTTTCATAAAAGCTGGGATAACTATGTCAATGAATTTGCTTTCGCCCTTAGGACCGCAAAACATGATACAATGGGAAAAACTCCTGCTGAGTTATTTCTAGGCAGAAAGATTATAACACCGTTAGATAAATTATTTTATGTGCAACAAAGAGCCCCAGAATTTAAAATGGGTGATATAGAAAAACTAATTAAGGAGGCAAAGAAGAATACTGAAGTAGCACACAGAAAACAAAAATTGTATTATGACTTGAAACGACGGGGAGTAACTTATAAAGTAGGGGATGAAGTTTTAAAAATTAAGCATTCACTTTCTTCAGCACCAGAAGATAAAACTGCCAAATTTTTTCCATGATTTGAATGACCATATGTTATAGAAAAAATAACTCACGCTGTTGTAGTGTTAAAGGCCAGAAATGGTGAAACTTGTTCCGCAAATATTGATCAAATTAAGCCCTACTTCGATCGTAATAAAATGCAAATCTTTTCAGATCTTTTGCAGGATCCGGTACAGCAGACACCGCAGATACAAGTTCCAGAGGTGGGAAAACGACAAGTACAAGGGCAAGCCAATGAGAGACAGAAGCAAGTGAAAAGAAAATTGCCCCGCGGAAAAATTGAAGGTACAAAGAAAAAGAAGCCATTCCACCGTCCAGAAAACAGAGTTCACGAACACCCCCAGAATGAAGAAGGGAGAAGGACGACGTATGTGGAAAGGACCGGGAGAAAGGACGGCAACTATAACCCGGCTGTGAAACGGAAGATTGACTCATCCGACAGAACTCTCCGCAGCAAAAGTCGCCGAACTGCGGAAGGGCCATCAGCGGCGGAGGAAAAAGTACAAGAAAAATTTGAACGGCCAACGACGAGGTCCAAGCAGGATCACGACAGAAGTTTCCCGGTTCCACCAAGACCAGCTGCCTTCAAACGGCCAAGACCACAAGCAGAGCACAAAAAGAAGATGTTCAAGGGTGGCCGTAGTGGTGAAAAACGGAAGCTTCCAGAGGAAAGCACTGAAGGGCGAGCCCGTACAAGAAGGAGGATCAACCAAGCTACGGTCTGCAGCACCTTTAAAGACTGGGCCCAGAAAAGGATGTCTGAATATTACAAAGATAAGTAAAATTTTATGTTACTTTACAAACTTAAGTTAATCTTTCATTCTTACTGCAAGTGGCAGATTTCAAGAAGTTTTACCTCATGCGAGGTCTACCTTTATCGTCAAAAGGGCGAGAAATGAGTTGTGACCGATTTTCTTATTATGTTTTTCAATTACTCGCGCGTAAAACTAAAGTTGATGTATAATAGCGTTGTATAAAGACTTAAATATTGTAAAAAGTTATTGTATAAATTTTATTTAAAACATTCTAACAAGAAAGAAGTTTTAGTCTGAAAGACTTTTTGAAATGTAGTATTATTTCAATGTAGAAAGAATTGGCACTTGCTTTGAAAAGAATAGAAGTTAACAATGTACTACTAATGTATGTTTTCAAATGTGTAAAATTAACGGCATCTTGATATGTTCTTGTATACATGTGAACTGTTATTTTGAATGTTTAGAAATACCGTGATATGGTAAAAGTGAAAGTAATGTTAAAAATTTGTTATTCGTGTGACTGTAAAGATTAAATCATGGTGAATATGTGTTAAAGGTTGAATGATGTAGTTAGGCTCTCTGACGCTACACTTTAGAGTTAGCCACTTTCAGAATAGTACCTCAGGGTCTAGAGTTGAAATTAGGGTGTGTTAAGAGGTCTCGTATGTTGAATTTTAACACGTTAGTGTTTTGATTGTAGGAGGAAGTGTTGAACACATAGACAGAAACACATTCATGTTTGGTGTTTTTACAACACATGTCAGAGAGCACGGGGAGAGATAATTAAAATAGTCATGAATGAAATAAGAATGTTAAGAAAAGTATATTCTATATGTTATTTGCAATGTCATTCTGTAACATTTCATTAAACTAGTTTTCCTTCCAGATCTCTGGAAGGAACCAGAATTGGATAAAGCTCCTGTTTAGATGCAGTACAGATGAAAAAGAAAAAAGATTGTTGTATATTCCGGGAGCTGCTATTGTAACAAATTTCTTTCTTTTAAAATTTTCTAGTTTCTAGCTAAGTTATGATTGTAAAAGGTTGGCCTCGCGTTAGTTTCTAGAGCTAAAAGTTTTCAACAAGGTCGTTTTAGACCTCAGTTTCAAACTAATTAACTCTGGCGGGAAGTATGTAAGGATCTTAAGTTTTACTAACGTTTATTTTATTTTAAATCTTTACTATCACTTCTTATTTTCTACTTCCGGCCAGAATTATAAGCGTGAAGGAGTTTATGCAAAGTTGTCTGGCGAACGCCAAGTATTTAAGTGTGGCCTTTTTGCCAAGCAGAAGAGAGGAAGCCGTGAGTTCGAAGCAGGCCGCTTACCTTAGAAGTTACGCAGTTGCTACTTTGCCTTCCAGGCCAGAGGTTTTAATCCTCTTGATAAATTAAACGTACTGTAGTGTTCACAGTCTCTGTGCTACATACGCTTCCTGTTATTATAAGGCCAATCTTATTCTAAAGTTAAATTAGAGTTTAGTTTTATTTTGATATCTTTTAAGTTAGACCCCGAGTGGAGGGTCATTGTATTCCGAAGTACGGAAGTCATTGTATATAAAGAAAAAAATAAAGGGTTTTGTATACCCTTCGTCTGTATCCTGTCTACTTACTACAATTAGTGAACATAGCTTTAGTAAGCTCTCTGTTCTAGTCAGGTCATTGTATGTTTCCGAAGAAGGTTAGAAGAAATATTGAACCTGATAGTGTTGCCAGAAAATGTTCTGCGAACATAGGAACGGAATAGAATTTCAGAAAATATTGACGAAGCAGAAACTACAAATCAGAGATCCCTGGAAAAACTGATGTGCTTTTTATGCCATGAAGTCGAATCAGAAGAGATGAAAAATTTGGCTTGATCAGATTTCAGAACTCAAGTTAAGGTTAAAAGGGAAGTTGATACTACATTTCTCTTCTGCTTCAGCTCTTATTTCATCCACACAGAGAAAGGCTAAATGTATTTTTTGTGATCATCCACATTTTAGAGACTGTAAGAAAGCACCTAAGATGATTCTAGATGAGAGAAAATCTCAAGTTATATGCAAAAGATGCTGCCTTGTTTGCTTTAGGCCTGGTCATATGGTAAAAAGGTGTCACAGTAGTGTGAAATGTTTGATTTGTGCACAGAGGCATTATGCATTACTTTGCCGAGATTTGCATAAAGATATTAATTCCTCATCGAAGGACAAAGTAGCAGATCAAAAACAGAATTCTACAGAGACTCTATTGACAAATCTTCCTTCAGAATGTGAAATATATTTGAAAACAATTACGATCAGATTACGGCATAGGGGCAAAGAAATTTCTGTTCGAGCATTAATGAATGATGGATCACATTGTTCCTATATTGAGAAGAGCTTAGCTGCTGAGTTAGATCTTCCTGTTGTTAAGGAAGTGATACTTCAAAGACTGTTTGGAGAAGGAATTTCTACGGCTGCTGAGCATAATAGATATACAGTAACTATTGAAAGTTTAGATCGAAAGTATTCTAATTCAATGTCTCTGCTTGATCAACAGAAAATTTGTTCAACGCTACCCAGAATACATGATGAAACACTGCTTGTTGAGCTTGCTTCACAAGGGATAAAACTGACAGATGTTGGAAGAGATACATCATCTATACGAGTTCTTCTAGGAGCCAATGTACTTCGAAGCATTTTAAATGAAAGATCTGAGGTACTTACATCTGAATTTTCAGCTGTAGAGACTTATAAGGAGGTTGGTTACTAGGTTGGACAATTTTAGCACTAGGCAAGAAAAGGCAAGTGGTTAATTTGGTCATGATAAATCTTCAAAAATTTGAGTTGCCGAAGATACGGGATTTAGAAGTTTTAGGGATTAGAAGAAAGAAAAATAAGACCCTTCTTAAAGAAGAAACTTTGATCCATTTCAAGAAAACCTTAAGGGTATGTGAAGATGGACATTATGAAGTAGCTTTGCCCTGGTTAGCTGAGCATCCTGCTCTTTATGATAAGTATGATATAGCTGAATCACGACTTCACACGGTAACAAAACGTTTGTTAAATGAAAATAACTTCGAAGCATACAATGCTGTATTCCAACAGTGGAAATTAAAAGGCATCATGGAAACTGTTCCAATGGAGCAGCTGTTTAAGCTCAGTCATTATCTCCCTCATAGGAGTTAAATCCCTGTTATCAAGCCATCCAGCAGTACTAAGAAAGTTCTCCCAGTGTTCGACGTTTCTTTCAAGCGGCCTGGATATGCTTCTTTAAACGAGTTTTTGAGTGTTGGACCGAGTGTGATACATCAGATACCGCCACTACTGCTGAGATTCCGTTTAGGGACCTTGAGAGTAGTTGTTGATATAAAGCAGGCTTTTCTGCAAATAGGTTTACGGGCCAAAGACAGAGATATACTGAGGTTCTTGTGGTGGGAATATGCTGAACGCAACAAGCTTAAGATTTATAGATACTGCCGAGTTGTTTTTGGTATCACTTCCAATCCTTTTCTTCTGAATGCTACAATAAAATATCATTTAAAATTCCAAACAGAAAACATTCAAAATACCACTGATAAATTTAGAGAAGGTTTTATGTTGACAACCTAGTCACAGGTGTCATTGATGTAAAAGAACTAAAGCAAATGAAATCTCAAGCTATGCAAGTAATGAATGAAGCGTCATTTGAACTGAGATGTTGGGATCACTCCAGACTTCAGTGTCTGGAAAATCAAAGTGTACTTGGTCTTAAATGGGATACAAAAACTGATGAACTTTACTGCGTTGGTTCTCAAGCTGACATGAAATTTAATGAGGTTATAGCGAAGAGTTGTTGTTAACAGCATATATGATCTTATAGGTTTTACCTTACCTGCGACACTATTGACTAAGTTACTACTCCAAGAAGTGTGGCGAAATAAGTTAGACTGGGATGAAGATGCCATCCGATTTGCAATTACATCTTCCTCTCCTTTCCCAAAATCTGTGTAATGCTTGCATAAATGCTTCAGTGGTCAGGGAGGAAACTAGTTCCAGATAAACTGCTCGATAGACAGCACATGTGAAAAGGACTATCCACGCTTTGCTCCCTCCACGCAAGAAAAGAGGTCCGGCCAGATCTGCACCAGTTACTTGAAATGCTGCAACTCATATTCTTTCAGAAGCCAAAGGCGCTAAAACTGGTTTAACATTTCTTGAAGTTAATTTTTTGCATTGTATACATTGTCATAAAACCCTTCAAACAACTCTCTGTCATTTCGGAATCCAAAATCTCTCTTAATTGCGTTAGTGTCATTAATACACCAGTGTGCATCAAAGAGAGATGGGTATGCTATCTCTCTAGAATAGGATGGTCTGGAAGAACTATAGGACGTGTAAAATCCTCCGGATCTTGACTAAGAATGAGTCTTGTCTGAACCTTCAGAATTTCATTTTCCGTGTAAAATTGTATCATAGTATTATACTTCTCACATATTTCAGAAGGCCATTCAGACTGGAGGATTTTTATCAGAGTATTTTCTGCCCTTTCAATCTCTTCACGTGAAATCTCATTTTTCAGCTTCATAGAGTTTGCCTTGATGTTGTTACAAAATCTCACAACATAAGCAGTCACGCATAGAATTCTTTTGTAGCTTGGAAAGTACAGAAATCTTTCACTAAATTTCCTTTTCTTCCGAGTAACTAAATTTGTGACAACTGTTTTGCGTCTCTCCAGAAGTGCTTCCTCTGGAACCGATAGTTCCGATATTGGCCAAGACTCTTCCTTTCCATACAACCAAGTTGGTCCCTACCACCACTGACTCTGCAAAAGGTCCGACCAGTCACAAGTTTGGGTAGGTAAGTCTGTTAGGTTGACGTCTCCAGGAACATGTCTCCAATCATCTTTATTGGTCAGTTTCTTGATTTCTTTCACTTGATTTCCAACGAAGGTGTTCCATGGTTCTGTGTTTGTAATCCATACCAAGGCGATCATCGAGTCCATCCAAAAATGTGTCTTCAAAGGAAAATTCAAAACTTCTAATGTTGTTGAACCAATTCTAGCTCCCATGACAGCTCCTAAAAATTCCATTCATGGAATTATCGGTCTCTTAACCAGAGCTATTCTAGCCTTTGCCAAAATCATTGAAACTTTCACTTCTTTCTTTTCTTCACAGCGTACAAATGCACAGCAAGCATATCCTTGAGATGAAGCATCAGTAAATATGTGTAAGCTGGCCATTTCGAAAGTTTCATACAATATTCTTTGAGGGATTCGACATTTCTGGCAAGACCAAAATGTTTAGCACATCTTCGATAACCTAATTGCAAATCGGATGGCATCTTCATCCCAGTCTAACTTATTTCGCCACACTTCTTGGAGTAGTAACTTAGGCAATAGTGTCGCAGGTAAGGTAAAGCCTATAAGATCATATATGCTGTTAACAACAACTCTTCGCTATAACCTCACTAAATTTCATGTCAGCTTGAGAACCAACGCAGTAAAGTTCATCGGTTTTTGTATCCCATTTAAGACCAAGTACACTTTGATTTTCCAGACACTGAAGTCTGGAGTGATCCCAACATCTCAGTTCAAATGACGCTTCATTCATTACTTGCATAGCTACTACTCTTTATACTGATAATGGTACGAACTTCACAGGAGCTGCAAACGCTTTGAAATCTTTGAAATGGGATTTCATTCAAAGAGAATGTGCTCTAATGAAAATCAGATGGATATTCAGCACTCCATCTGCCCCATGGTATGGCAGGTTTGGAGAAAGAATGGTTCGTTGTATCAAGGAACTTTGTCGAAAGTGTTTAGGAAAATCCTGTATCACATATGAAGAAATGTTGACTTTGCTCACTGATTGTGAGGCCACTATAAATGGACGACCATTGACATATTTGTCAGACGACCCTAACGAATTGAAATCACTTATGCCTGCTCGCTTTATTCAAGATTTAGGAAAATGAGAAACCATTGATTTGGATTTAATTGACGCTCAGCACTTAACGAAACGTGTAGGCTATCTTCATACTTTACGGCTAAATCTACGAAAACGTTTCTATAAAGAATATCTTGGAGAATTAATAAGAAGTTCTAAATCATCTTCAAGGAGAAAAATAATTTTTCCAGGAGAAATTGTTCTAGTTGAGTCAAAGAATCCAAACAGGATAAATTGGCCTTTAGCTCAAGTTGTTAAATATTTGCATAAGTCGCCTGTAGTAACGGCAACCGCCGGCAATAAAAGGAGGTGCTTTTCTTAGTGGCACCGCAGTTCCTTTTAGTTCGAGCCAGAATAGACCTGCCCGGGGATGAGAGATTCCGGTTCCCGTCTTGTTGCGGATCCAGCCCTGTTCCGGTTCCCGTCTTGTTCCGGTCCAGTCCTATTCCAGTTCCAGCCTGGCCGTTTAAGTCCAAAACACGTAGGAGCGGATGTCTGAATTCAGCGAAATGGAGATATACGCCGAAAGGGCTAGATGGATTCTGTCTTTTAAGGGAAAGTGTTCTTCACCGTGCCGGCATAGCTGTTACTTTAAAGCACTTTGAAGTTTTTCCACCCAAGATGTTAAGTTTTTGTTTGTGATGTTAAGTTTTCATCAGTGTTGAAGTTCCAGTTAAATAAACCTTTAAGTTTTAGACAAGGTTTTTGTGTTCTTCAGAAATTTTAGATTCGAAGTCAGATATAACACATAGGGTTATTATCGGAAAAATCAACATTTGGCATCAAGCGACAGGATATCGTCTGCAAGGTAAGCGACTTTTTTATTTTTGAATCATGGAAGCTTTAAAATTAGCAAGAACTCAATATAGAAGACTATTCAGTAAAGCTTGTAATGAATTTGACAATGAAGAAACTAAATTTAATCAGGAAGAAAAATTAATTAAAATAAAAGTTATTGCCGAGAAAGCTAAAGTTTTGTTTGATACTGAAATGAAAATACGAGAATTAATGTTTAAAGAAATTACAGATGAGACTTTACTTATTAAGGAAATAGATGAATCTGAATTATATTTTGATAGGTGGAGACTTCTGGAAAGTAAAGTAAAAGATCTTACTTCTGGAACCCCGAATGTAACTTTAATTGATCCGTCTTTTGTTCAGAATAAAATGTTACATTATCCGAAGATTAAATTGCCTATCTTTGACGGCAACGTGAAGAAATGGCTAGGATTTTGGGGGCAATTCCAAAAGATTGATAAAGATCCTACATTAGATAATAATGATAAATTTGCTTATTTAGCACAGGCTATGGAGAAGAATTCTCCTGCAGAGGAAATAGTTAAAAGCTTTCCGCCAACTGGCGATAGTTACAAGAGCGCAATCGAAGCATTGCAGACGCGTTTTGGTAACAAAGAATTACTAACGGAGATTTATATTCGTGATTTGCTAACCCTTGTTATTCAAAAACAAGGTACACACTCTTTGCGGAAACTATACGATGAACTCGAATCTAATCTAAGAGCCTTGGAGATATTGGGAATAAATAGAGGCAAATATTGCGCGATATTATATCCATTGGTAGAATCAGCATTGCCGAATGAAGTCTTAAAAACGTGGGAGAGACTTAGGTTTTCGCGTAAAGGATCAGAAAGTTTAACCAGCGAAAACGCCGAGTTAAGAGAAAGGGAATCTGACCTTGAGCGCCTTTTATGCTTCTTGCGCGTTGAAGTTAAAAGTGAGGAAAGAATTTCTTTAGCAGCTAAATCTTTCAGTGTTTTTCGATCGATTGGCTCATGGTAATAAGAAAGGAAATTCTGGTTTAAAGATAAGAGAACCTCGCTTAAAACCTACGGCAGCTGAACTGTTTACTTCTTCTAATGAAGCTAGAAAAGGCTGCATATTTTGTTCCGGTATAAATCATGGTTCTGCGGAATGTTTTCAGGCGCGTAACTTATCGTTGTCAGAAAGAGAAGTTTTGGTCCAAAGGACACGCTCTTGTTATCTGTGTCTGAAATCTGGACATTCTGTCAAGAGGTGTAGATTAAAAACAGTTTGTTTTACATGCGGCAAAAGGCATCATATTTTTCTATGTAAGGGCCATTCACAAATGAGTGAGACAAGGGCAACGGAACAGCCTCCAAATCAGGCTGAAACACTCGCCAACATTTCTTCAAGGTCTCCTAAAGTTTTGCTGCAAACAATAAGAGTAATAATTAAAGGAGATAAAAAATCTCGTTCGGCTCGAGCTATAATTGATACTGGTTCTCAAAGGTCATATATTCTACAAAGCGCAGCTCAAGATATGGGTTATAGGTATACGGTAAAGGAATACCTTAGCCACGCATTACTTGGCGGTACAACGACCAGTTTGTGTGAACATAAAGTTTACAAAATTCATTTATCTAATATGTCTGGCTCGTACAGTTGCAATTTTGATGCGTTAAGTCAGCCTGTTATTTGTAATAGTATACCTTCTATTGGACAAGGAATATGGTTTAAAGAGCTTGCTGACTGTGGAATAAGTTTAACAGATCGTTTAGAAGGACCTATAGAAATTTTAATAGGAGCCGATGTTGCAGGACGATTATTAACGGGGAATCGTAAACAAATTTCAAACGGTCTTGTAGCTATTGAGACAAAGTTAATATGGACGGTTATGGGAAAAACCGGGGAGTTGAATAGTGGAGGTTCAACATTCTTAGTTACATCAATGTTGAATAAAGAGGCTTGTATTTCTGATTTATGGGCCCTCGACTCGCTTGGTATTACGGACCCATCCGAACAAAAGACTAAATTGAAATTGTATGAGGCTACCAGGCAACATTTTCTTGATACTGTAAAAATAGAAGATGACCGCTTTGTAGTGTCTTTGCCTTGGTTGGAAGGGCACCCTCCCCTGTCGGATAATTTTGAGTTATCGCTTAAAAGGTTGCACGGTACGATTAGGCAACTTGAAATAGATAATCTTCGCCAAGAGTATGAAAATATATTCCAAGAATGGCTCAAAGAGGGCATAATAGAGGAAGTACCCGTAAATGAATTAGATTTACCCCATCATTATTTGCCACATAGACATGTTGTTAAGGAACATAGTACTACGAAGTTACGGCCAGTATTTGACGCTTCGTCTAAAGCAAAGGGTTCTCCGAGTCTCAACGATTGTCTTAAAAAGAGATTAAACCTTATTTCATTTATTCCTACAATCTTAAATAGATTTCGCCAAGAAAAAATAGGGGTGATTTCTGATATTCGTAAGGCCTTTCTACAAATTGGCCTGAATTCTAGTGACAGAAAGTTCCTCCGATTTCTTTGGATAAAGGGTGAAGATGGCTTGAAGCATTTTCGTCATTGTCGAATCGTATTTGGTGTAACTAGTAGTCCATTTTTACTTGGAGCTGTTATTCAATATCACTTAAATTCAATTTTGGAGAAAAATGATGCAGATGTAAAATATTCTTCCAAAATTATTGTTAAATTAATGAATAGTTTCTATGTTGATAACTGTGTAACAAGTGTTGGAAGTGAAGATGAATTACAGCGCTTCATGAAAGTAGCTTCAGATGTTATGGCAGAACGAAAATTTGAATTACGGGGTTGGGAATATACCCACTGTAGTTTAGAAACAGAATCTATTGCGAATGTAGTAGGTTTGTTATGGGAAAGACAAGGCGATACTCTTCAAATAAATGTTGCTAATTTACAAAATCTTTGTTTCGAGAAAGTTACGAAAAGAAGTATTTTGGCAATAGCCCATAAAGTATTTGATCCCATCGGTATAACATGTCCAGTTCTTATATTACCTAAGATGTTATTACAGCGTACATGGGAAACAAAAGTAAAATGGGACGAAGAAGTTAACACCGAAATTAAAAGTAAATTTTTGAAATGGGTAAAAGATATTTTTCTTTTGAAAAACATTAAAGTTCCAAGGTGGATACGATATCAGCCAAAACAGTGTTCAATCCATGTTTTTTGTGACGCCAGTCAAGCAGCGTATGCGGCAGTAGTTTTTATTCGTGTAGAAGAACCTGAATCAGTTAAAGTCCAGTTGCTTCAGGCTAGGTCTAGAGTTTCCCCTTGTGGTAAAAAGGAAACGACTATTGTAAGATTAGAATTGTTAGCAGCAACTATTGCATCTCGTCTTGCTGCAGACGTTCTAAAAGACTTTGAGGTCAGAAGTATATTTTTCTGGACAGATTCAACTACTGTCCTTGCATGGATAAAAAGGGAAGAACAATGGGGGACATTTGTAGAAAATAGAGTACAGGAAATAAGGCTTTTGACACGTGTGGAGGATTGGAGGCATATACCTGGTCACCTTAACCCTGCAGATCTTCCAAGTAGAGGGTGTTCAGTTCGCCAACTCTCCCGGTCAAAATGGTGGGAGGGTCCGAGCTGGCTTTTAAAGTCGCAAGAAAATTGGCCGAGTGCCGAATTTATAACTGATGAAGCGGAAATAGCCAGCGAGAAAAAAAAGGCAGTGGTTTCATCTCTAGTGTCTACTGAAAGGTTTAGTTTGAGTGAGCGATTTTCTAGCTATCGAAAAACAGTTAGAGTTGTTGGTTGGATTCAACGATTTTTCTTTAATTGCAGAAATAAGAAAAAAGGGAAAGGTGAACTCACTGTTGATGAAATTGATTTTGCAGAAAAGGTTGTTATTCGCTTGATTCAATCGGAATCGTTTCAGGATATAGAAGATGCACGCTTACGAACTCTTAGTCCATTTTATGATGCGGGAATTCTAAGAATTAAAACTGGTGCGTTTCGAAGAGATGACACGTTAGAGTTTAGAACACCTATAATATTACCAGGAGAATATCCATTAGTTAGGAATTTAATTATGGAAGAACATAAAAAGAAAGGACATGCAGGTGTACAATATATACTGAATACCTTAAGGGAACGGTTTTGGTTGTTATCTGGCAGAAGAACGGTGCGTTCTGTTTTGAGTAAATGCATTACTTGCAAGAGATATTCTGCTGCACCTGTTGACCACATATCAGCCCCACCGCCAATAGAGCGAGTAAATGATTCAGCAGTATTTCAAGTAACGGGTATAGACCTTTGTGGTCCTTTATTGTTGAGAAACAAAGAAAAGGCATGGATTTGTGTTTTTACATGCACCGTTTATAGAGCGGTCCATTTGGAGTTGCTGACTACTACAGAAGTGTTTCTTCAGGCTTTTCATCGGTTCGTGTCACGAAGAAGTAAACCCACAACTGTGTACAGTGATAATGGAACTAATGATGTACCCGTGAAGCTGCAGAATGAAAAACAAGATTCTTTGTCTGAACTTAAACTCAACGTAGATGATAAATCTGTCAGGTCTGTAACACGATCTGGTAGAACTGTAACTCTGCCGGACAGACTGGCATATTAAGGCTCTTTGGCATTGTTTTATTTTGATGTGAAAGTTCACTTTTTTTTCTTTTTTCTTTCTTTTTTTTTTTTTTCTCCTTTAGGTGGAAGGATGTTAAATATTTGCATAAGTCGCCTGTAGTAACGGCAACCGCCGGCAATAAAAGGAGGTGCTTTCCTTAGTGGCACCGCAGTTCCTTTTAGTTCGAGCCAGAATAGACCTGCCCGGGGAGAAGCCAGGGGATGAGAGATTCCGGTTTCCGCCCTGTTCCGGTTCCCGTCTTGTTGCGGATCCAGCCCTGTTCCGGTTCCCGTCTTGTTCCAGTCCAGTTCCGGTCCTGATCCAGTCCTATTCCAGTTCCAGCCTGGCCGTTTAAGTCCAAAACACGTAGGAGCGGATGTCTGAATTCAGCGAAATGGAGATATACGCCGAAAGGGCTAGATGGATTCTGTCTTTTAAGGGAAAGTGTTCTTCACCGTGCAGGCATAGCTGTTACTTTAAAGCACTTTGAAGTTTTTCCACCCAAGATGTTAAGTTTTTGTTTGTGATGTTAAGTTTTCATCAGTGTTGAAGTTCCAGTTAAATAAACCTTTAAGTTTTAGACAAGGTTTTTGTGTTCTTCAGAAATTTTAGATTCGAAGTCAGATATAACACATAGGGTTATTATCGGAAAAATCAACACAGGTAATTGAACTGTTTCCTGGCAAAGACAATATTGAACGTGCTGCAAAACTACGAGTCGCCAATGGAGAAATCATATGGCCGCTCCAGCGAATTTATCCTTTGGAGCTTACATCTGCCAACAACTTCATTGAAGTACCTGAGACTACTCCAGAATCAGGAACTTGTAATAAACAGAGTGTAAAGGTAATGCGAAGTGGTCATCGAGTAGTGTCTGTTAAACATATGAACTTACGAACTGTTATTGACTTTTTTCTTAGACTTTGATAATTTCAATGTCATTTGTGTGTTTATTGTTCTTTGATGTTATATTTAAATGTTTACAGTTCTTAGTTCAGTTTCATTTCTTGTGTTAAAATTTATGTCTATTATCAGGGCTTAATTTCTAAAATTAGAAGTGCCGGAGCCATCAGCAAACAGGAACAACAGTAAATAAATAAATAAAATGACTATTAAACTCATTAATAATTTTAAAATTAAATAGTTAATTAATATCAAATTAATTAATAGTTATTTAGTTAATGTTTATAAATTGTTATTTAATCAATAATTATTATATAATTAAATAATTAAATTAAATGTAAAGAGATAAATTAAAATTTAATAAGCGATTTTTAATATAATTTTATTGCTAAAAATAAATTTTCGAAATAAAATTTCAACCGAAATTGTTATTCAATTCCATAAAGGAAGTGCCACAACCTTCTTATTTAGGGCTCCTGTGCGCTCCGACTAGAATTATGATTTATTACAAAAACTACAATTCTAGCCGGAGCACACCGGAGCCCTAAATAAGATGAGCTCCGGTACTTCTTTTTATAAAACTGAGCCACAATTTCAAGAAAAAGTTTAGAATTCCTAACGTTTTATTTTAAGAATAAGCAGATCTTGCAATACTCTATTTTGCTAGAAATAATACGAGCTCATGAGAACATCAGACGTTTAAGTAAAGTCCCCTCACTCACATGCTGAAACCTTTCCCTTTAAAAACTGCAATAAATTTGGGGGACGTATTTAGTGTATTGTTATCGATGGTTACAGTTAGTTATCCTTGCAGGAAGGAAAATTTGTGTTCTTAAATGTTCGTTAAGTGACAGCAAGTACAATAAGAGTGAAATACTGAAATAAACTGCTCAAGCACGTCCTAATACATCGTCTTCCCACAGTATTCACAAATGTAATCAAATATGGGGGGCAAAAAGCATGACCAACAACTTTACATTCATCCTTAGGAGTCAGATTCAGGACTTATTTTTTCCATGACACACATCCGCTTGATGGCTACAGTTATATCAGCAAAGAGCCGCGGTCAAAGAAAATGTTCTCTCTCACCAAGATTCCCCTCATCAAGCATCAGAGCCAGGATCAAGCATCAAGCATCAAGCATCAGAGCCAGGATCCGGTGAGCTCCGACGCAATTTAAGCTCTGATTGTAGAGGGGGGGTTCTTTTATCATCACAAAAATTAAATATTCTTAAAATATAGCTGATGAAAGTTCAGATAATGCTAAAAAGAGAACGAAACAGAGAATGAGGGCATGAGGGTATGAGTAGGTGGAAACAAAAAATGAGGGGAATCTTGGTGAGAGAGAACATTTTCTTTGACCGCGGCTCTTTGCTGATATAACTATAGCCATCAAGCGGATGTGTGTCATGGAAAAAATAAGTCCTGAATCTGACTCCTAAGGATGAATGTAAAGTTGTTGGTCACGCTTTTCGCCCCCCCGTATTTGATTACATTTGTGAATAATGTGGGAAGACGATGTATTAGGACGTGCTTGAGCAGTTTATTTCAGTATTTCACTCTTATTGTACTCGCTGTCACTTAACGAACATTTAAGAACACAAATTTTCCTTCCTGCAAGGATAACTAACTGTAACCATCGACAACAATACACTAAATACGTCCCCCAAATTTATTGCAGTTTTTAAAGGGAAAGGTTTCAGCATGTGAGTGAGGGGACTTTACTTAAACGTCTGATGTTCTCATGAGCTCGTATTATTTCTAGCAAAATAGAGTATTGCAAGATCTGCTTATTCTTAAAATAAAACGTTAGGAATTCTAAACTTTTTCTTGAAATTGTGGCTCAGTTGTATAAAAAGAAGTACCGGAGCTCATCTTATTTAGGGCTCCGGTGTGCTCCGGCTAGAATTGTAATTTTTCTTAAAAACTGAGAAGTACTGGAGCCGAGCTCCAGTGGGCTCCAGCGCAATTTAAGCACTGTCTATCATATGTATACATTTTCATTACTTCATTTTGCATTTCTTTAAGAAAAACATTCCTGCAATGCAAAGGAGAAGAGGATGTTGCGACTGCTATTAAGTTTAGCATTTCCCATTTGTTATTATTTAAGAGTTTGTTTTGCAATTTTGTTTGATGTATGAATCTGGCAACCAGTTTCGAATGTTGTGATCAGAGAAAGGGAAATTCTCGTTCTTCTAAGCAAGCAGCAGTTAAGTTAGTTACATTACTGAAATACTGAATGTTTTTTCATCATTAAGATGTACTTGATACACTTGATCTTTATACTAAACTCTACATGTAAATAATCGCATTTATCTGCATGTGTTCATAAAGTGAAATACATTGGATATAAAATGAAGTCTGATTTCGAATCAAAACACATCCCATTGACCATGAAACTGTCACCAAGCAGCTTGATTCAGCATCTGTTGTAGATAAGTAGTATGACACAGTATTATACTGATAATACACGCTGTTTTGATTGAAGAATTCTTATTGATTTTTAAAAAGATACCTTTTATTTTTATGAACAGGGTCCCCCCTAGAATTTTCAAAAAGTTTTTTTTTTTTTTATGTGTTAATGGCCACATTATAGTCAGCTGCTGAATATGGCTCACAAAACAGTAACAGAATAGAACAATTAACTGTGAGAAGTTTGTAATCACAGTAGTATTCTAAACAGAGCTTCAGGTTAAAATCGATGTGCCTAACAGAAAATTAGAATCCGATGAAAGCCTTTTTTTATGAATTGCAAATATGGAAAGGATTGAATACTTATGTGTTTATTAAATAAAGAGGCATCAGTTTCTTCAGAATTTCATATAAATGACTGGTGCACTTTTGGCAAGATATTCACAAACTGATCCACAGTCTGATAACAGGCAACTTTACAGTCGACATGATAATACACAAGTACCGAAAAAAAAAAACACAGGATTACAAAAACTTGACACTAAGCACCAGTTATAAACACCCAAGAATACATACAGATACAAAAGCAAGATACAGATACCTGTGCTTTCTCAAAAGTACTGTAGAATGCTGGATTAGTGTGTGGAATTGTTCCCTTTGTCCCCACCAGACGGCAGCACTTGCCACAACTCGATTCCAATCGCAAATTACATTCTGGGATTTGAGAACATTTTATTTTGAATACTGCTATGTAGACCAGCTTGTAATCTAATGATTGTAACTACAACACTTTATATTGTGTACTCCTACCAAATATTTTCGATAATGTATTTGTTATTGTTAAACTTAATTGTTATTAAATTGTGAATTTTTAATTCTTAACTCATGACTGATATTAATCAATGTATAACTTCTGTGCAAGTGCTTATCCAGCATTCTACAACACATGAAAATTACAACAGCATCGTTCTGCTTAAGGATTATGTATCATCATGCTCTCAATGGATGTTTCTCTTATCATAGTGAAAATTTAGCAGTGCTCTTGTCTAGCACTACATTGTTTTTACTTCTGTTTTGCATCTCAGTTCAAACCCAAACTGCCTCACAAAAGTGACTAACAAGATAAACTGCTACTAGGATTATGTTATTGCATCCTCTGCATTTTATAAAATGGGTGAGAAATTTCTTTTTTTAATCTTTGTGGAGTGTAAATAATATTCATAATTGAGTTTCCATTGCGCATGCCTAACTGAGCGATGCCGCTGAGTTTTGAATAATTATTTCTCTTGTATTATTTACATTTTATGTAAATAATTAATGTTTCTAATCACAATATTACGTCAATTTTCTTTTACTTGTCACATTTTCTTATGTATGCTTATACTTTACTTTAATATTTTTATTCTTACGCCATTTTTCCATTACTGGGATTTTCTGTGTTGCATGCTAAATCAATTTCGTTAGCTTGTCCCTCACACAAAACAGTACATCAGAACAAATTTCCCATGTTGTGGTAAAACCACCACCGTTCTAGAAGAGCACCCCAGCAATGTGGTTTATTCAGATGGAATCACAATTTGCTCACACTGATATTAAGGAGAATCTCACGAATATAATTATGTAGTAGCGGCAATAGACTCTCAAGTGCTTAACTCTATGCCTGATATAATATTCAGTTCTCTAGATACAACTAAATATGATAGCCTCAAAAAATCCCTCATTGAAGTCCACTCTGAGAGTGAATCAGTTAAAATTCGATAATTACTTCAGGCACTTGATATTGGTGACCAAAGCCTCTCTCAGCTCTTCATGTATGCATGCCCTAGCCGGTGGCAATGTGGGAGATCCTTTATTAAAGTAACTCTGGTTAAATAGACAAGATCCTTTATTAAAGTCACTCTGGTTAAATAGACTCCCAAGTAATACACAAACAATTTTGGCGGCTGTAAATGAAGACCTCGAAAATCTTGCAACCATGGCAGATAAAGTACATGAGTTAACCGAATCCTCTGCCCTAAACAATATTAGCACATCAGATCCCAGTAATACTTAATAAGTAATAAAAAATAGTCACCTTGACCAAACAGGTTAATGAGCTAAAAGCATCAATTCAGAGACATTGAACCATCATTTCGGAGTCGCAATAGGAAACCTTGTAGATGGAATCCTTCATGAAAAAACTTGCTACATTGTAACAAGGATCACTGTTCCTATCATAGCAGATTTGGGGAAAAAGGCAAGAAAATATACCCCCCTTACATGCATAAAAGGTGGAAAATTAGAATAGTGTACACTCGTTGGCCACGTTAGCGATCCCCCCATTAATCACACCTTTTTGCCCAAACTCGAATCCAAACTGCAATTTCTTATAGATACTAAGATTTCAGTCCTCCCTAGACGATATGCGCTTCATTTGACAAAGTCAGACATGCTAGTTTTGTATGCCACAAACAGCAGCCAAATTTCTACCTTTGGTAACAGGCATCTCACCCTCAATTTTCAGTTAAGAGGTCTTTTCATGTAGGATTTTGTAGTGGCTGATGTGAAGCAAACTATAATTGGAATTGATTTTCTAAAGCATTTTAATTTGCTAATTGATGCCCAGAACTATTGTCTAGTTAATAAAAAGACTGACCTCTTGCGGTATAATTTCTGATTATAATCAAATACTATTTAAATCACCTACCCTTCTTCAGGAATCCAAACTCTCTTACATTCTCTGTCGGTATCCACAGCTCTCCAACCCTTCACAATCCAATCATGATCCTCAACCCACTGTCATTTATGATTTTATTGAGACTAAGGCTGCATTCAGAAGGCAGAATAAAGGGCATAGAGACATAGTCATAAAATATGGGAGTTCTGTTCACACCTGCAAGACGGGGTCTAAGCTGTGGCAAATGAAAGTAGCTAAATTTGTGCCTGCATGGATATGTCTACACCTTTCGCATTCTGTTTTCCCGCTCGATTGATTTTCTGCGTTCGCTCTGCTTGTTTTCGTTATTTTATGTCATGGCCTTTTTCAGCTCCCAACAAAGTTTTATTGACTCAAAAGAATGCTTTTTTATCTGCCCTTCTTATTAGCCAAGAGGCAATGGAAGAAGGTAAAAAAAAAGAATGAAATGATCTAGAGATATGTTTTTGAAAAGACCAATACTTGGTTGGCACAATGAGCTTCTTCTGAAACTCAGAAATGGAAACGAAGATTTATTCTTTAATTTCACTTGTATGTCGGTAAGTATATAAAGTTAAAATAATTATTCTTATCTTTTATTTTAATTAATTATTTGCTTAATTAACAGTCGTATTTTAATATTTTTTTCTATTTCATAGGTCTCGTAGGTTTTTTCTATCTCAGTATGATTATTTATTGTCTCTTGTAAGTGAGAAATTGGGGGGGGGAAACCCCACCTGCATGGGGAAATCTCTGAAACCATCTGAGAAGCTTCCGTATACTTAAGGTAAATAATTTTGTTACATATGCAATTTAGTCACATGCAACTATTTGAAAATATATATATATATATATATATATAAAAGGCAAGCCATAAGGTGTAAATATATGAATATATATGTGTGTATATAGTTATTCATAAGGTGTAAATAGCGAAATGTATACACATTTATCTATTTACACAGGATGATCTCGAGCTATTTATGTTTCATCTTGGTTTTTCTACTTTTATTCATTGTTGTAAGAAGCAAAGTGTTGATTTATAGAATAACTAAATTCTGGTGGAGAGAGACTATGAAAGAGAGTTTTAAAATAAATAGGTGTTTTATTTATACTCAAAGCCTTGTTTAAATTTTTAAATAAGAAATAATTTGATCAATATTGACTTTTATTATGCACAAATTTCAGCTATGGTGCTGTCTTTAAAACATCTCATTTTCTGTGCTACTGCTTTAATACATTTTATTTGAATTTTACGTTTAATTATTTAGCACCTGAACTGCTAAAGATAGAAAGCATTGTTAATTGTTTTGTAGGTTTTATTGGAATGAGCTAAATTTATTTGCTTTATGATGTGCTCATGGGTTTCCTAATATGTGATATAAATAAGCCAGTTTTCCTTTAAAACGTCTGGAACAATCACCTGCTCCTTTGCAAAAAAATGAACCAAATAATAATTGATTGCTTCAGTTTATTAAACAAAATATTATTCGGCATTTATTGTTTTTTTAAATTTATGAACTCATACATGTCTTAAATTTCCCTGCAGCTGCTCTTCACAATCCTTCTGACTTAATAATTTCTGATATTACTTCTGCTGTACTTTAGACTAATTACCCAAATTTTACATTTATCATATTTATTTCTAATTGTATTATGCTAATATTATTTCAGATTTCTTTCTACTGGATACTGCTATCAAACGTTATCATTAGGTTTCCGGATAGGCAAGTCTACTATTTCTACATTTATTCTGGAGTTATGCCAAGCAATTGTAGATGTTTTAGGGGGGAAATACCTAAAATTTCCTCAGTCAGCAAAAAAATAGGAAGCCATTGCAGCTGGCTTTGAGTATAAATGGCAGTTCTCAAATTGTGTAAGTGCTGTTGATGGTAAGTTTATTATCCAGAAAATACAAGACTTACTTAAAATAAAAGAAAATTAATTTTGTGTAAGAAGAAACGTTCATCTAAACAATGCAGAAAACAGAGAAAGTGCTAAATTTTATCTTCTAATATCCTAATTATGAAAATAATATTTAACACCTTGACTGCCATGCGCATCACTGATGATTCACAGTGGCCTTACTTTTCACAGCCATGGAATTGAATGTGATTCACAGGTTTTGTATTGTTTGGAGCCAAATAAGTCACAAATGCTTCACAAACACACAGATTTACACAACTAAAATAACTGCAATAGCCTTATAAATTTGCTTTATATTCTTGGTTTCTGGCTTCTGGAAAATTTTCTATGAATTATTATATGATTTTAATACATATTTTTCTGCAATAACTTTAAAGTAATTATTATTTATGTGGTAGTCTTACTTTTACAATGTTGTAATTAAAGAGATTGCGGTGTTTAGATCAATGAATATGAGAAATTTTTGATTATTTTAAGATGTTTATACATTCACTAGGTTATTCATTTTTGGTTATATATGGTGTTTTACTATCTGTCTAATTTTACTAACTTCTACTATCACGGCAATGAACTCTTGTGTTGCTTTATGGTGAATTACATTTTAAAATATTTATTATTATTTATTTAATAATTTATTAAATATTCAGATTAAGTGTTAAACTGATTTTTAGGTTAAATGAGACAAGAAAACATAATTAAAAAATCTGATGTGTACACCACATGATTCCCTTGCACAGAATATTAAAGTATATGCATTTTTTCTTGCATTTCATTTTAACTTATTGGATTGAATTAAATCTACTTCATTGATAGCGCATAAACCACAATAGAATAAACGCACCCTTTAAAATTCACTATATTTGTTTACCATAGAGCACTAGGTTCACATAACAGCGTTATATTTCATTCATATTGTAGCAAAAATTGTTCTTTTCGACCAAACTCCTCATAGGTTAGCGGAGAAGATGCAGAACTCAAAACCTGAAGGTCCCGGGTTTGAAATCCATCATTGGCAAGATGCCTGATAATTGGTTTTTATGTAAATTCCCTTCTTGTTAATGTTATCTTATTTATATATATTTCCTTCTTATTCTTCCGAAACATTTCGAATCTGGAATGTTCCAGCATGTTCACCAGCTGTATATAAGTAGTTCTTCATTCAGTTCGAGTTAATAAAAAGTCTCAAGTTTAGACTTGAGTGTCTGCCTATTCATTTGTAGCTACAAAACAAGATCCCTTCATCTACACGACAATTTCAGGCCCGGCACCGGTTATCACTCAGTTACTACAGCAGAGTTACTCCGAAGCCTGCAGATTCGAGGACTTCCTCCCGAGTTTGGACTCTTACAGGATTCGCGCAAAAGATTGAGAAAGATGGTTGATGAGAAGGAAACCGAGAAGAATCCTCCAGCAGCAGATAGTTCTGCTTCGAGTAATATCGCACCAATACCGATCCTTGTGTACCAACTACCCAGAAGCACATGTATCTTCACCAGGAACAGCCAAGAAGATACTAATAGCTGGCTCAAGGACTTTGATCCAACTGCCAGCTATAATCACTGGGATGATCAAATGTGTCTGGCAAACATTATTTTCTATTTTGGCGGAACCACTCGACAGTGGTTCGATAAAAATGAAGACACATTTATCGGTTGGACTGTTTTCAGGACTGCTCTTAAGAACACCTTTTCCCGAGCAGCTGATGTAAAGCGCTAAGCTGAACGAGTACTACTCACACGTGCCCAGTAAATCGATGAGACGTCTGAAGCTTACATTCAAGATGCTTTCGCTCTCTGCCGAAAAGCAAACCCTTCCATGTCTGAGGACGAGAAAGTAGACCATCTCATGAAAGGCATTGCTGAAGACTTGTACCAGGTCCTGACATCCCAGGACTATAAAGTGTCGATGCCTTCGTGAAATGCTGCCGTCACATAGAAAGCCTTTGACGAAGACGTATTGCCCAACAACGATTCCAGAGGCTGCCTAATGTCTCCGCAGTATTGGCCGATGCGGACACCGGTAAACTAAGGTCTGTAGTGCGCGCCATTGTCAGGGAAGAGTTTTAGAAGGTCCTGCCGCAAGTTCAAGACTACACGGAACCCTGGCCAATTTTGCATTGCACTGCAGTACTCTCTATACTATAAAGATGCATTAAGGCACAATAACACGCCAAACAAATACTAATTCAGAAGTCAAAGAACAAAAGTCAGCGTTATATTTTCAAATTTTCACAGGACTAGTTTTGATGGTTTTACCGAACCACCATACTCAGCTGCAAAAACGCAAATGAACGAGATAGGATATAATGCTTAGATAAGATAAGAAAGCCTTGACACGAATAAGCAAGTGGCGCCATCTGTTGATGAAACCAGAACTAAAACGTAATTTCTTTAAAGGCCATCTGCAAACATGGATTGGAATTAGGATCATTAACTAAAACAGAAAGATTTTTTTGAACATGAAATGCCTCTAGAAAATCCAGTTCTCCAATGGAAGATGTTTTTTGAATAATTTTGGCAGCAGAAAAATTGAATTGCGATTTTCGAACCAACAATGTTGGGCAACAGAAGTTTCCTTTTTTCTAACATATGCCTCATGTTCCTTGACGCAAAATTTTAAGGCTCACTTAGTTTGGACAAAGCAAATTAAACCACACTGGCAAGGAATGCTATAGATTATCCAGGAATTCATATCCGGAATGGGGCCCTTGAGTATGGAACTCTGAATTTTATTGATGGGAGAATAAACGACCTGAAAGTTAAATTTCTGCAAAATATGTGAAACTTTATAGCTAATTGATGGAAAGAAGGGAATGACAGCAGAACTTTTATAATCTCCTAAAACAAGAGTGTGCCTTTTAGTGTGTTGAGATGAGAATTTTTTAACTGCTTGATTAATAGTGTTGGGTGAAAAGCCCGTGTCAATAGCTATTGCTTTTAAATAATTGAGTTCATCATCAAGGGATGTAAACTTGAAGTTTGGAGTAAACTTGAAGGGAACGGAAAACATAGGAATAAAATGAAGCTAACTTTTGTTTAGTCCGAAGACATGATTTAAAGTGTGGTGGAAGGCAAACTGATGAAGGTTTACGGTAAACCATAGTACTGAAGTTGGATGTGTTACCTGTAACCAGAATGTCGAGAAACGGAAGAGAATTGCAAGTCTCAAGTTCAAAAGTGAACTGAATAGCATGATTAATAGAATTCATTGTTGGAAGAACTTTATTACTATAAACATGCATTAAGACACAATAACACGCCGAACAAATACTAATTCAGAAGTCAAAGAACAAAAGTCAGCATTATATTTTCAAATTTTCACAGGACTAGTTTCGATGGTTTTACGAACCACCATCCTCAGCTGTAAAAACGCAAATGAACGAGATAGGATATAATGATTAGATAAGATAAGAAAGCCTGGACACGAATAAGTAAGTGGCACCCTCTGTTGATGAAACCAGAACTAAAACATAATTTCTTTAAAGGCCAACCGCAAATATGGATTGGAATTAGGATCATTAACTAAAACAGAAAGATTTTTTTGAACATGAAATGCCTCTAGAAAATCCAGTTCTCCAATGGAAGATGTTTTTTGAATAATTTTGGCAGCAGAAAAATTGAATTGCGATTTTCGAACCAACAATGTTGGGCAACAGAAGTTTCCTTTTTTCTAACATATGCCTCATGTTCCTTGACGCAAAATTTTAAGGCTCACTTAGTTTGGACAAAGCAAATTAAACCACACTGGCAAGGAATGCTATAGATTATCCAGGAATTCATATCCGGAATGGGGCCCTTGAGTATGGAACTCTGAATTTTATTGATGGGAGAATAAACGACCTGAAAGTTAAATTTCTGCAAAATATGTGAAACTTTATAGCTAATTGATGGAAAGAAGGGAATGACAGCAGAACTTTTATAATCTCCTAAAACAAGAGTGTGCCTTTTAGTGTGTTGAGATGAGAATTTTTTAACTGCTTGATTAATAGTGTTGGGTGAAAAGCCCGTGTCAATAGCTATTGCTTTTAAATAATTGAGTTCATCATCAAGGGATGTAAACTTGAAGTTTGGAGTAAACTTGAAGGGAACGGAAAACATAGGAATAAAATGAAGCTAACTTTTGTTTAGTCCGAAGACATGATTTAAAGTGTGGTGGAAGGCAAACTGATGAAGGTTTACGGTAAACCATAGTACTGAAGTTGGATGTGTTACCTGTAACCAGAATGTCGAGAAACGGAAGAGAATTGCAAGTCTCAAGTTCAAAAGTGAACTGAATAGCATGATTAATAGAATTCATTGTTGGAAGAACTTTATTACTATAAACATGCATTAAGACACAATAACACGCCGAACAAATACTAATTCAGAAGTCAAAGAACAAAAGTCAGCATTATATTTTCAAATTTTCACAGGACTAGTTTCGATGGTTTTACGAACCACCATCCTCAGCTGTAAAAACGCAAATGAACGAGATAGGATATAATGATTAGATAAGATAAGAAAGCCTGGACACGAATAAGTAAGTGGCACCCTCTGTTGATGAAACCAGAACTAAAACATAATTTCTTTAAAGGCCAACCGCAAATATGGATTGGAATTAGGATCATTAACTAGAACAGAAAGATTTTTTTGAATATGAAATGCCTCTAGAAAATCCAGTTCTCCAATGAAAGATGTTTTTTGAATAATTTTGGCAGCAGAAAAATTGAATTGTGATTTTCGAACCAACAATGTTGGGCAACAAAAGTTTCCTTTTTTCTAACATATGCCTCATGTTTTTTCTAACATATGCCTCATGTTTAAATCATCTTTATTACCTTCGAACAGGGTAAAAGTATTGTCTACGTAGCGGAACCATACCAGGAAGTTTAAAGTTTCAAACAATTTTGATTCATAATAATGCAAGTAGATATCAGCCAGGATGGGACTGAGGGGGCTTCTCATGGCTAACCTCTCAGTTTGCTTGTAATATTTATTTTGGAAAACAAAATGTGTTTGTTTCAAACAGAGTTGAGAGAAATTAACTCATCAATTTTGATGCCAGAGAAATGAAATTAGCGAAGTCTGGTTTCTAGACATCTTAATGCAACCTCCACTGGAATATTGGTGAATAATGATTTTACATCAAAAGGAACCATGAGTAAATTTCTGGAGAAATGTTTTTAACCTTTTTTACAAACTCTATTGAATTTTTTATGGTGTAAATGTTATTTATTGTCTAATCAAGAGAAAATTCTAGAATTGAAAAATCTAGAAACTAAATATTTAGCTAATGGATACGAGGCAGTACCTAAATTTGATACAATAGGGAGGAAAGGAATACCACTCTTATGAATTTTGGGAAGAGCATATAATCTGGCACAATTCGCAACAGATGGGATAAGCGAATGTTTTAAGTTGCTTTAAATGATTTGTGAAGATTTGATCACAGTTTTTATTTTTGGCAGGTCCGAAGGTGAAGGATCTTTAGAGATCGGATTATATGGTCCTTCGTTTAAGAGTTTAGTGACACCATTGATATGTGTGTTCTTATTCATGAGGACTATCTGGCCACCTCTGTCGGCCTTTGAAATGATAATATCCGGGTTAGAATGAATTTTGCACATTGTAGCTCTTTCTCTCGTAGTTAGATTTGGTTTCAAAGGTTTATTATTGAATTTCACATTATGAGCGATGAGATGCATAATCATTTCTTTCTGTGAATCTGAAACCTTACTGAACTTGAAAATATTTTCTATAGGAGATAAAATCTTTGGAATCCAGGGTTCACAGGTTTGTGAGAAGTTAAAATTATATTTTAGAATTCTCTCTTGTTCTTCTGATAAACTAACATTAGAAATAATTAAGACACAATAACACGCCGAATAAATACTAATTCAGAAGTCAAACAACAAAAATCAGCGTTAATTTACAAAAATTTTTTGTAAATTAACGCTGATTTTTGTTGTTTGACTTCTGAATTAGTAACATTAGAAATATTAACTATTGGCTTAATGTTTACAGTGGGAAGATTTTTTGAACTACTTGAACTGGAAAACTGTAAAAGAAGTTTTACAAATTTAACTGCAAGGGTGTTTTTATGACGGTTAACTGCATTCTCTGTTCTAAACCAAGACTTTTGTTCAAGGGCAATGAATTTTGGATATGAATTAGCGAGTTCCAGATGAAGCATATAGAGCTCATGTTCAATTTTGGACAATTGTTGATGTGTATCCCTCATGATGGACCGAAGTAAGGCAAGTTTGCAATTTAGCAGAATTTTTTAAACACAACTGGAAGGTTTTTGATTAGATTTGATTTGAATGAAATTGGGGATCAATTTTTTACATTTACACTTAAATAAAAAGTCAAGATGATTCAAGAATTTTTGCTGTTTCAGGCGTAATTTAGTGAAAAAATTAACGGATGAAGGCATGATAAACAATGCAGAAAATCAAATTGAATTAACTAACCAATAATAAAGCATGCACAAAATAGCAGAAAAATCCCACACTGAAACGAAAAGAAAATAAAATGTTTGCAACCAAAATGCATGAAATCAGACAAGCAAAGCACAATATCCAAATATGTGAAACACAAACAGAACTTCAAAATTGCAAAAAAGGGCTTACTGAAACCCATGCAATCACAAAATGACGGCCACACCACGTGCAAAAAAGGAAGCGAAGTTTCTGTTGCCCAACATTGTTGGTCCGAAAATCACACTATCAATTTTTCTGCTGCCAAAATTATCAAAAAACATTTTCCATTCGAGAACTGTATTTTCTAGAGGCATTTCATATTCAAAAAAAATCTTTCTATTCTGGTTAACAATCCTAATTCCAATCCATCTTTGCCTTCCGCCTTTAAAGAAATTATGTTTTAGTTCTGGTTTCATCAACAGAGGGAGCCACTTGCTTATTCGTGTCCAGGCTTTCTTATCTTATCTAATCATTATATCCTATCTTGTTCATTTGCGTTTTTGCAGCTGAGGATGGCGGTTCGGTAAAACCATTGAAACTAGTCCTGTGAAAAAAAAAAAATTTTTGTAAATATAACGCTGATTTTTGTTGTTTGACTTCGGAATTAGTATTGTAATAGTTACCAGTAGTTTATGCATGAATACGTTTCTTTTTTTGTGTGTGTTTTACTGTAACCGCTTCCTTCAGAAAATAAGTTATTCGCAGAATTTAAAATTTAATGGAAAGATTTTTTTATTTTCTTGATAAAAATTTTTCATTTTGATTTAGAAAAAAATTGGCCAGATAGTCGTCATGGATAAGAACACTTATATCGATGGTGTCACTAAACTCTTAAACAAAGGACCATATAATCCGATCCCTAAAGATAATTTACCTTCGGACTTGTCAAAAATAAAAACTTCGATCAAATCTTCGCAAATCATTTCAAGCAACTTAAAACATTTGCTTATCCCATCTGTTGCGAATTGTGCCAGATTATATGCTCTTCTCAAAATTCATAAAAGTGGTATTCCTTTCCGCCCTACTGTATCAAATTTAGGTATTGCCTTGTATCCATTAGCTAAATATTTAGTTTCTCGATTTTCCACTCTATTAGACAATAACATTTACAGCATAAAAAATTCAATAGAGTTTGTAAAAAAAGGTTTAAAACATTTCTCCTAGTAATTTACTCATGGTTTCTTTTGATGTAAAATCATTATTCACCAATGTCCCAGGTTAAGGGTGCATTAAGATGTCTAGAAACCAGACTTCGCGAATTTCATTTCTCTTGCATCGAAATTGATGAGCTAATTTCTCTCACTCAACTCTGTTTGAAACAAACACATTTTGTTTTCCAAAATAAATATTACAAGCAAACTGAGGGATTAGCCATGGGAAGCCCCCTCAGTCCCATCCTGGCTGATATCTACATGCATTATTATGAATCAAAATTGTTTGAAACTTTAAACTTCCCAGCATGGTTCTGCTACGTAGACGATACTTTTACCCTGTTTGAAGATGATTTAAATAAAGTTCTTTCAACAATGAATTCTATTGATCCTGCTATTCAATTCACTTTTGAATTTGAGACTTGCAATTCTCTTCCGTTTCTCGACATTCTGGTCACACGTAACATATCCAACTTCAGTACTACGGTTTACCGTAAACCTTTATTGGTTTGCCTTCCACCACACTTTAAATCATGTCATCCGACTAAACAAAAGTTAGCTTCATTTTATTCTTATGATTTCCGTGCTCTTCAAGTTTACTCCGAACTATCCCTTGATGAAGAACTCAATTATTTAAAAGCAATAGCTATTGACACGGGCTTTTCACTCAACACTATTAATCAAGCAGTTAAAAAATTCTCATCTCAACACACTAAAAGGCACACTCTTGTTTTAGGAGATTATAAAAGTTCTGCTGTCATTCCCTTCTTTCCATCAATTAGCTATAAAGTTTCACATATTTTGCAGAAATTTAACTTTCAGGTCGTTTATTCTCCCATCAATAAAATTCAGAGTTCCATACTCAAGGGCCCCATTCCGGATATGAATTCCTGGATAATCTATAGCATTCCTTGCCAGTGTGGTTTAATTTGCTTTGTCCAAACTAAGTGAGCCTTAAAATTTTGCGTCAAGGAACATGAGGCATATGTTAGAAAAAAGGAAACTTCTGTTGCCCAACATTGTTGGTTCGAAAATCGCAATTCAATTTTTCTGCTGCCAAAATTATTCAAAAAACATCTTCCATTGGAGAACTGGATTTTCTAGAGGCATTTCATATTAAAAAAAATCTTTCTGTTTTAGTTAATGATCCTAATTCCAATCCATGTTTGCGGTTGGCCTTTAAAGAAATTATGTTTTAGTTCTGGTTTCATCAACAGATGGCACCACTTGATTATTCGTGTCCAGGCTTTCTTATCTTATCTAATCATTATATTCTATCTTGTTCATTTGCATATTTGCAGCTGGGGATGGTGGTTCGGTAAAACCATCGAAACTAGTCCTGTGAAAATTGGAAAATATAACACTGATTTTTGTTGTTTGACTTCTGAATGCACAGGCATATTTATATATATAAAACCATCAATTTTTATATGCAATTTCTCTTGCGAGAAATACAATATTTTAAATATGCCTAATTAAAAAAAAACTTAAGGATAAGTTACAGATAGCCAATATATAATACTTTTCCATTTTGCAGGTATGAAATTTGTTAAGTGGAAAACAATACTTACCACACATTAATTTTTTAATTTTCAATCAAAAGGAATATGTTTCTGTAATTAGCACTCCTTATTCACTGTCACTGTTGATCACTACAGTAGTTGGCTGCACTACCAGTATCAATTATCACTAGTACAGTCAAAAGCCATTAATCCGGACTCGTTGGGACTTCGGCGATTCCGGATTATCGATTTTTCCAGATTATAGATCATAAGTTTAAATCTGTTAAGATGGCATGCAGAAATTATAAAATTAAAAATATGAAGCGTAATTTATGAAATAAAGAACAATTATGATCTAAAAGGTATCAAAATTAAAAAAAAAAAAAAAAAAAACTTAATATTTGTTTGTTTACTTTATTAAACATTTCTTTCAATGTAAGTTGTGTAAGTTGCTTCGTTTTTTATGTGATAATACATTCTCTTTAATTCTATAAACAAACATAGTTTCTTGTTCAGTTACAAAGTTTCGCTGTTCAAGTCCTATAATTGCTGTGTCGAGAATACCGACTAATTTGTCAATCAAAATTTTTTCATTTTCAATAACCTCTGTTACTTTCTTCGCTATCGGAAGCGAATTATAATGACGAGGAATTTGATTTAAATCATATCAAAGACGAAGTACATCGAGATGAAATACTACATTTAGTAAGGAATTGTAAGCCAAATAAAATAAAAACATCTGCCCTGAAGATAAGAATAGTGCAGACAGATCAACTTCCAATTCATTGCGTGCTGCGGCATTAAAGATAAACAAAGTTTAGATAAACAAAGGATATGCCTTTATCCATTTTTTTTGCAGCAATTCCACTTTTTGTTTAATGAACTTCGAAACATACTTTCACTCTGTAGATCCTTTACATCTTAGTAAATACATATCAGAAATTCTATTTGACATAATCGAAAGTTCAAGCTTACTTTTACAAAATTGCTCTAACAGTCTGCAAAAAATAATAAGCCGAATCCAATTCGAAGATTAAGGAACAACGCAATCTGCAACGTTAACTGAATTAGATAATTTTAACTTAGCTTATAAGGTCCGTTATACATTAAACGCGCATGCGTAAAAGTATTATGCGCATGCGTACGTGCATATACACATGCATAAAGATATTAGGTGTATGCGTCAACGCAAGCGCAGAAAGTTTGTAGCTTTGAGGTCCTGATTATAGATCATTCCGGATTATGGGTGTCTGGATTAACGACTTTTGACTGTATATAACTGAATGAAAAGATATTACTGAACCAGAATTGAACTTTAAAAGTGATTTAAAGATTATTTAAAAACCATGAGAAGAGATTAATACTTTGATTAACATTTCTTGCCTTCATTTTTTTTTTCCTTATTCTTTTCAGATGTTTTTAACTATTTTTAAATGAGAATTTTAGAGTAGCAGTTTTGCAAGGAAGATTAAAGGAAGAAAGATTCTCTCTATATATAAATAGTCCTTAGATAGTAATACGAGTTTACTCACGTTTACGACTGCTTTCACTTTTTCGTTCTCTTCTTTGCTGTAATTGCATCTTCTTTTGCTTGGCACTAAAAGGCACTTTTCGTTTACCTTGTGGCATTCTAAAATTAAATTAGAAAACCGTTATATGTGAGATCCACATTTTACACAGTAAGTGCGAGACTGATAAATTTGTGAATTTTCAATTAATAATAAAACAAGATATTCTATTTATCATACTTTATTTTCAACGAAATTTAAGACAGTTAATACCGGCACGCAAAGGACGTCCTCTTCACCATTAAATTCGAAATATCTAAATAAATAAAGTGAAAGTTGAAGTTTTAGTATATACCCTGGATGATTCTTGTTCGCATTAAAGATCCAAAGTTTCAAATTTAATGAAGTCTAACGAGCAGTTGATGATGCAAATTAAAAAGTTAAATAAACTTAGTCCATTTCATAAAAAGCAAAGTTTCTTTTATTTTTAATAACATAATATTTATAGAAATTGGATTAAACTGTAACCGCATAGCAGACTATGTGGCCTTTTAAACGCTTTAAAGCACGTTCCGGGTGATCAGTTTCGGAAAGTTTTCGAATTTTCCTCATAATTTTGATTTACAAGAAATTAAGTATATTTGAAAATGCTTCTGTAAACAATCTCCATATATTTTCAAGTGTGAAATGGATTAGCATATTGATTTAAAGTATGGAATTTCCATTTGAGATAGGAAGGATTTTTCCTGGTAAAATAACTGTTATTGACATTAAAGATTCTTCTTCTGTAAAAATATATGATCTAGAATCGGAATATGATGATAATCCAGCAAATAATAGCAACTGGATTTATTATATATCGGGAAATGCTTCTTTGGATATGCAGGTTAAATGGTAAAATAAGCTTGTTGTTTGATTTTATTTATTTATTTATTATTTTTATTTATTTTTATTTACATGCTGTTTTATCTGCAACATAAAGTAAATTTAAATTTTGAATCCTGAGCACGGCTGATTTTACAATTTTAAAAATGTAAACTTTTTATACCCTGTTAAAGAAGTCTCAAACGTATGAAATTAACATTACGAATCTTATTTAACGCTATGGATTTCTTTTTATTTTTCTAAATTCAAAATTTTGTAGTTCGGTATTTTATGCTTTTTCTGTTTTTAATTAATTGTTTTCACAATATATAATTGCTGTTTTGCAGGAAAATAGAACAGTTAGAAATTATCATTGACTCATTGGGACAAGCTTCTGCAAAAGTAACTTATTTTGTGTTTAATTATATTATGTATTAAGTAATTATATGAATAAATTATATGTTTATATGAACATATTTCATATAAAATGAATGTTATGTTGAATGTATTTCATTGTAAAATATATATATTTAGCTCTCTATCTAAATATTTATTTTAGGGAAATTGACACAAAATTTCCTTTTTAAATGCAAAGATAGTTGTGTTTAAAATACTAGATGCTTGTAGTATACATAAAATTATCTCAAATATATAAATTTACATGCAATAAAATTGTTCTGTGCACTTACACAAAATCTGTGTAAATATATGTTCTTCAGAGCTAAGTGAATTCCTGAAATCATATTAATTTACTTATTATAGAAAAAGTATAGGTTAAATCAATTTTGACATAGATATAGATGTGTTGTATTATTTGAAAGGCACTGTGAAATTAATGATAAAAACTATGTTCATATCTATATAAATGTTTTATGTTTTGTTCTGTAAAGACTTTTTTTAGTAAAATTAATACTTTTGTCAACTGTAATTTTTTCTTAAACATTGTCTTCACTTTGAAACATTGGCAGACCTTTAAATAACAATATTAGTTTATGTCAAAAGATGTTTCACATTCATAAAAAGTTCTCAGTTCAAGTTACTGATCCCAATTCCAGTCCACATTTACCTTCAGCTTTTATGGAAATTATCTCACATTTGTTTTCATTTTTCATCAATAGGTAGTGCCAGTAGCTTCCTCTTATTGTTATACCTGAGCACAGGCTTCTCTTTCCATATTTGCACTTCAGCAGCTGAAAAAGAAGGTTCTACATTCGAACCTTTGAACCTAGTGCTGCAAATTTGGGAATATGACATTGATTCTTGTTGCCTTAACTCCTCTAATAATCATTATTCGACATGTTATTTTAAATCAGACTTACTTTATGTAGGTCATACTTAAGTTATAATCAGATTTAAGTTATAAATCATAATCAAAAGCTTTATACAAAACAGTTTTACAAAACTTTGAATTCATATGATATCATATTTTTATAATCATTTATGATAAAAAAAATTAACTATCATAATTATCATTTTTATAAGTTGTTATATTTGTGGTATCAAATTATTTGTAGCACTGATTTTGAAGTTCTTATTTTTTTTTTTTTTTTTTTTTAAATTCTGAAGTAATAAAACTTTTGAATTCAGTAATTTTTACATGAAAAAATAAAACTGTAGAATTGTATACAATAAATATAGAGCTGCTTAAGAATTTTGTGAAAATCTGAGTAATCTGTTTTAAAGAATAATTTATGTATTGCTCTATTTTCATTTATTATGTATTTTTAGGCTCAAGGTTTAAATTCTCCTGTCACAACTTTTAAAAAATTTTTGAACTCTCATCATCAGAAAATTTATACCATCAGAGATTTAGCTGAGCCAAGGTAACATAACTTGTTTTATTTTAAAATATATGCTAGTAAATTTTTCCTGGTAATAAGAACCTTTGTATTTAAATTATGTAGTTTAACAAGAAACATTATTAGTATGCATTGTCTAAGGGATAAATTACAAATTATGATGTATAATTAGAAAGAATATAATCAAAAATAACAACTAAATGAACTACAGTCAAAAGTCGTTAATCCGGACTCGTCGGGACTTCGGTGATTCCGGATTATCGATTTTTCCGGATTATAGATCACTACTTTAAATCTGGTAAGATGGCATGCAGAAATTGTAAAATTAAAAATATGAAACCGTAATTTATGAAATAAAGAACAATTATGATCTAAAAGGCATCAAAATTCACAAAAAAAAAAAAGCTTAATATATATTTGTTTACTGTATTAAACATTTCTTTCAATGTAAGTTGTTTAAGTTGCTTCGTTTTATGTGATAATACTTTTCTTTAATTCTATAAATAGACATAATTTCTTCTTCAGTTACAAAGTTCCGCTGTTCAAGTCCTATAATTACTGTGTCCAGAATACCAACTAATTTGTCAATCGAAATTTTTTCGTTTTCAATAACCTCTGAGTCACTTTCTTCACTATGAAGCGAATTATAATGACGAGGAATTTGATTTAAATCATATCAAAGACGGAGTACATCGAGATGAAATACTACATTTAGTAAGGAATTATAAGCCAAATAAAATAAAAACATCTGCCTTGAAGATAAGGATAGTGCTGACAGATCAACTTCCAATTCATTGCGCGTCATGGCGTTTCCCCCCCCCCCCTGCGCCCGCAGAGCAGCGTGAAATTGATAAACAGATTTCGGAATGGTTAGAAAAACAAAGGATATGCCTTTATCCATTTTTTGCAGCAATTCCACTTTTTGTTTAATGGACTTCGAAACATACTTTCGCTTTGTAGATCCTTCACATATTAGTAAATATATATCGGAAATTCTATTTGACATAATCGAAAGTTCAAGCTTACTTTTACAAAATTGCTCTAACAGTCTGCAAAAAATAATAAGCCGGATCCGATTCGAAGATTAAGGAACAACGCAATCTGCAACATTAACTGAATTAGATAATTTTAGCTTAGCTTATACCGTCCTTGTACATTAAACGCGTATGCGTAAACGTATTATGCGCGTGCGCACACGCATATTCGCAGCCGTAAAAGTCTTACGCACATGCGTCAACACGACACATGCGCAGAAAGTTGTAGCTTTGAGGTCCGGCTTATAGATCATTCCGGATTATGGGTGTCCGAATTAACGACGTTTGACTGTATATAATAAAGTAATAATAGTATATACAGTTAAAAGTTTTTAATCCAGACCTCAAAGCTACAAACTTTCTGCACATGCGCATAGGCATTTACGCATGCAAGTAATACTTTTACGCACATGCATATGCGTGTGTGCATGCGCATAATACGTTTACACATGCACGTTTAATGTATAATGGATGGTATAAGCTAAGCTAAAATTATCTAATTATCTATTTCAGTTAATGTTGCAGATTGTGTTGTTCTTTAATCTTCTAATTGGATACGGCTTATTATTTTTTGCAGACTGTTACAGCAATTTTATAAAAGTAAGCTTGAACTTTCGATTATGTCAAAAAGAATTTCCGATTCTGGTGCTACCAAAGGATCTACAAAGTGAAAGTATGTTTCGATGTCCATCAAACAAAAAGGGGAATTGCTGCAAAAAATGGATAAAGGCATATCCTTTAATTCTCTAATCATTCTGAAATATGTTTATCAATTTCACGCTGCTCTGCGGGGGGGGGGACACGCAATGAACTGGAAGTGGATCTGTCAGCACTATCCTTATCTTCAGGGCAGATGTTTTTATTTCATTCGGCTTATAATTTCTTACTAAATGTAGTATTTCATCTCGATGTACTCCTTCTTTGATATGATTTAAATCAAATTCCTCATCATTATAAATATCACGAATACACATCAAATAGTTTTCTGGTTGCAATTTTCTAATTTCAACTATGCCTAATGTGTGCTTTACGCATGCGCGCGTTGAAAGAAATGTTTAATAAAGTAAACAAATAAATATTAAGCTTTTTTTTTGTAAATTTTGATACACTTTAGATGATAATTGCTCTTTATTTCATAAATTACAGTTTCATATTTTTAATTTTATAATTTCTGCATGTCATCTTACCAGATTTAAACTGATGATCTATTATCCGGAAAAACCGATAATCCGGAATCGCCGAAGTCCCGACGAGTCCGGATTAATAATTTTTGACTGTACATGTTGTACTTATATGTTATTTACAGATGTCAAGCTTTTGACTGTTATACCACGCAGTCAAAGTGCATAGATTCATGTATCTTTTTTTATCCTGTAATTATGGTGGAGGATTCTGCTTTTAGCTTTGTGATACTTTTTTTATTATCGAGCCTGCATTCAGGAAATGCACATATGTATATGTCTGTATAGAGATACATACATACATATAATTCTGAATCCAGTCCCGATAAAAAAAAGATAAATACCAGCTTTTTCTTTAAAAATTTGTATATGCTATGCAACTTTACTTTCTTGATTTTTGAGCAGTAAAATTTATTAAAAAAAAGAGCTAGATCTATGAATAAGTATGATATAAATTTTTTTAATACAGTCAAAAGTCATTAATCCAGACTCGTCGGGACTTCGGTGATTCCGGATTATCTATTTTTCCGGATTATAGATCACTAGTTTAAATCTGGTAAGACGGCATGCAGAAATTATAAAATTAAAAATATGAAACCGTAATTTATGAAATAAATAACAATTATGATCTAAAGGGTATCAACATTTACAAATCAAAAAGCTTAATATTTATTTGTTTATTTTATTAAACATTTCTTTCAATGTAAGTTGTGTAAGTTGCTTCATTTTTTATGTGATATTACATTCTCTTTAATTCTATAAACAGACATAATTTCTTGTTCAGTTACAAAGTTCCGCTGTTCAAGTCCTATAATTGCTGTGTCGTGAATACCGACTAATTTGTCAATCGAAATTTTTTCGTTTTCAATAACCTCTGTCACTTTCTTTGCTATCGGAAGTGAATTATAATGACGTGAAGTGAATTATAATTAATATTTGATTTAAATCATATCAAAGACGGAGTACATTGATATGAAATACTACATTTAGTAAGGAATTATAAGCCAAATAAAATAAAAACATCTGCCCTGAAGATAAGAATAGTGCTGACAGATCAACTTTTAATTCATTGCGCTCCGTGGTGTTAAAGATAAACAAAGTTTAGATAAACAAAGGATATGCCTTTATCCATTTTTTGCAGCAATTCCATTTTTTGTTTAATGGACTTCAAAACATACTTTCGCTTTGTAGATCCTTTACATCTTAGTAAATATATATCAGAAATTCTATTTGACATAATCGAAAGTTCAAGCTTATTTTTATAAAATTGCTCTAACAGCCTGCAAAAAATAATAAGCCGAATCCAATTCGAAGGTTAAGGAACAACGCAATCTGCAGCATTAACTGAATTAGATAATTTTAGCTTAGCTTATACCGTCCGTTATACATTAAACGCACATTCGTAAACGTATTTTGTGCATGCACACACGCATATTCGCAGCTGTAAAGGTATGCGCAGAAAGTTTGTAGCTTTGAGGTCCAGATTATAGATCATTCCGGATTATGGGTGTCCGAATTAATGACTTTTGACTGTATATTCTAGAGACTAATGTATCTATAAATTGTTATATAATGATAATTGTATACATTTTAATTGAGCTGTAGAAGATATATATTCACATCGATTATTTGATGCAGTAGGCTAACCAATATATAATAAATAATGATTTACTAGGTTCACATCAGTGCCAAAGTAAAATTAAAAATTTGGATTTTCCTGAAATTTTATGAAAAATTTCAAATGTGCAAACATAAAGCATAAAATGCTGGGGTTGCTGGGGATTCAGAGGTTTGGGTTTTAGATCATTCCGGATATTAGATGTACAGATTTCGGAGTTTGTATTGTATAGCTTTCATTAGATAATTATTTTTTACATTTTTGTTTGTCTTTCAGGAAAACCTACACTGTATTTCTAAACTTGATAATTTTTTAATCATTACTTTAAATTTTCTCACATTACAACAACATATTTGAAGATGCTTTCACATAACAAAACTGTGTTATAGATTAAATGTTATATAGTACCATGTTTTATCTTGATTGATTACTATTTTATCAAATTTAGAATTATATTTTTGTCCTTAGCCAGAAAAAACTGGTATGTTTTTATTCATATTATGGAAATACAAATTTTATGTGACAATCTATTTTCCAAAATTAAGTGCTTGTTTCAAGGACTACGTAGTATTACTTTTTCTGGAATGTATACATTGTTATAGGATTTATTTATTTTTCTTATTATTTAATAATATTTAATCAACAACATATTTAGTATGGAGTATTAGATTTTAAGTAAGACAACATGGATCAGGTAAAAAATATGTTTGTTTTCTGATCAGGTAAGAATTTTTATCACTTCAAATAAGAATAATCTTAAGAATATGTATAAGCAAGAACTTTAAGTTATACTGATTTAAACTGTTTGATTAAGTAACTTGTGATAGCAAATCTGAAGCAAATTTTTAATATTTTAAGGAAAAAATTATCTTAATATTTCTTCTGTCTTAATTAATTTGAAAGTTAACCCTCTCAGCATTATGGACAGAAAAGTTCATATAGAAGGGTGGCTTTTATATTCATTACACATTAAAATTTCTGCCAGGTTTTAATGTAACTGATTTCGGATTGGATGTATATTGGAAGAATAGAAATGAAGGTACAAAGTAAGAGTCATTTTTTAATTATAATCAAGAAAATACCATTTATTCATGACATTTTGAGGAATTTTGAAATTTCAGAGCTAAACCTGTAATGCTCAGAGGGTTAAGAAATGAGCAGTTGGTACTGTGTGGTTATGTTGTTATTGCAATTCTTTCATAAAATATTTTTTATAATTTACAGTAAATTATTTCAGATCTGTTATTGGTATGCTGAAGGTAGGAATTAAAAGACTTTTCATATGTGATGAACTTGGAGCTCAAAATGAAGTGGATCCTATCTGTGTACTTGATTTTTATATTCATGAATCGAAACAGCGGTCTGGATTTGGTCATACCTTGTTTAATGCTATGTTGCAAGTAGGTTTTATTGTTTAACTCTTTGATGAATAGAAGTAGAAAAGTTCATTTGCTTATTTATGTATTTATTTATTTTGTTGCTTGGTTAAATTCTTCATCTTTTAAATCAAAGGAATTAAATAAATGCTCTAATTGTAAAGTCGATGCAAGCAAAAGGTTGTGAATCCTGGCATTAAACCAGTTGCCAGAATGTATGCTTTTGTTACACTTGCAACTTTACACTTTTAAATGCATTATTGAATGGATAGGGTTTTCATTTTTCTGGCCATTTTTACGTATCTGAAGGCAAGGTTAAAGGCCTTTCTTTGAAGAATGATACAGTCAAAAGTCGTTAATTCGGACACCCATAATCCGGACCTCAAAGCTACAAACTTTCTCCGTCTCGTTGACGCATGCGCGAAAGACATTTACGGCTGCGAATATGCATGTGCGCATGAGCAAAGTACATTTATGAATGCGCGTTTCATGTATAACGGATGGTATAAGCTAAGCTAAAATTATCTAATTCAGTTAATGTTGCAGATTGCGTTGTTCCTTAATCTTCGAATTGGATTCGGCTTATTATTTTTTGCAGACTGTTAGAGCAATTTTATAAAAGTATGCTTGAACTTTCGATTATGTCAATATATTTACTAATATGTAAAGGATCTACAAAGCGAAAGTATGTTTCGAA
The DNA here is from genome assembly GCF_044657685.1 of Stegodyphus dumicola. Taxonomy (NCBI): domain Eukaryota; kingdom Metazoa; phylum Arthropoda; class Arachnida; order Araneae; family Eresidae; genus Stegodyphus; species Stegodyphus dumicola. The sequence continues at coordinate 119,342,512 of NC_140777.1, read as the reverse complement.
GTCCATTAAACAAAAAATGGAATTGCTGCAAAAAATGGATAAAGGCATATCCTTTGTTTATCTAAACTTTAACATTTGTTTATCTAAACTTTGTTTATCTTTAACACCGCGGAGCGCAATGAATTAAAAGTTGATCTGTCAGCACTATTCTTATCTTCAGGGCAGATGTTTTTATTTTATTTGGCTTATAATTCCTTACTAAATGTAGTATTTCATATCAATGTACTCCGTCTTTGATATGATTTAAATCAAATTCCTCGTCATCATAATTCACTTCCGATAGCGAAGAAAGTAACAGAAGTTATTGAAAACGAAAAAATTTCGATTGACAAATTAGTCGGTATTCACGACACAGCAATTATAGGACTTGAACAGCGGAACTTTGTAACTGAACAAGAAATTATGTTTGTTTATAGAATTAAAGAGAATGTATTATCACATAAAAAACGAAGCAACTTAAACAACTTGCATTGAAAGAAATGTTTAATAAAGTAAACAAATAAATATTAAGCTTTTTTTTTTTTTTTTCAAATTTTGATACCTTTTAGATCATAATTGTTCTTTATTTCATAAATTATGGTTTCATATTTTTAATTTTATAATTTCAGCATGCCATCTTACCAGATTTAAACTGATGATCTATAATTCGGAAAAATCGGTAATCCAGAATTGCCGAAGTCCCGACGAGTCTGGATTAACAACTTTCGACTGTAAAGCCTCTTTCTCACTCCTTAAAGATATACTTATAAACTTGATCAAATGTTATTAACATTCCTTGAGAAAAATATCTGATAGAAATACAAAAGTAGCATGTATCTTACTCAGAACTTTATCATGATGGGCAGATTGTAAGTAATTGTGGTTGAAAATGCCAGGTGACAATTTATGATATTCCATTGATGATTTATTGAGAATCTTGGTGCATAAAGGAAGCACCTTTTTAAAAAAAAATTTTTTTTCTAGTGATTATAGCTTTTAGTGCACATGTAGGAATACTCATAAGATTTTCTTTGATTTTTCTCAAAACTGATACTAGTAGGAAAAGTGATTACAAATTGAGCAAATAGTTATAAAATAAATGCAGTAGTGTGAAAAATTTCATAATTATGTAATCATTCTAAGTAAACAGCTTTTTTCTTGATGTATTAGGTATACTTCTGAACTTAGTTCTTTTCTTTTTCACACAGATATGTTTATCCAGAGTCAGATCTAGATTTGATAAGGCCCTAAGCTATTTGAGATATGGGGCCTTTTATAAGTCTGTTATAATATATTTTAATACTATTTATACTATATTTTAATTTTTGTGGGGTCCTAAGCTATAGCTTGTGTAGCTTATATTTAAATCTAGCCTTTTTTTTATCTCTTCATACGCTTGTTTAAATTTGTTTTTATAAAAAGAAAAATACATAATGAAAAAAATTCATATAATCGATATTGACCTTATTTGGTGACTTAAATATAACAAATGTTCTATTATATAATATTTATCATGATAACCAAATTGTTGTTTTCAATATATTCCATGTTTGCATATACAAATGAGAAGGAAGCTTTGAGTAAGATCACAATAAGCGGTGTGTGTTGTAATTTAAAATATCATTTTATCTGTGTTTTTTAATATTATTTTGCAACAAGCATTATTTTATGTGATGTCTATCGTAAATATATTTTAATAGCTATGTCAATTGTAAAATTTTCTATTTTTCATATGCTATTAACTGCATCTACTTGTAGAATAGAATGGAATGGTTACCAGGGTTAAATTTCTGAAATTAAATATTTTAGAGTCCTATGAAAGGCCACTGGAAAAGATTAGCCAAAAACAAATAATGAAAATTAAATAAAATGTAAAGAGATAAATTAACAAAATGGAAACTTGTCTAGAATTATTGGCATATAGTTAAATAAAGTACTGGGGCTCACCTTATGTAAGGCTGTGGCTGAAATTGCAGTTTTAATTAACTCTGAGAAGTAGGGCTCCAGTGCACTCTTGATTTAATATAAGCATCGATGGTGACAATAAAATTTTGTGGTGACATGCAGATTACAATACTTTGCATGTATTTTTATAACTTTGCTCAAATGGTACTGTATCTTTAATATTTTAATATTAAACTGACGGTACCATTTTACATTTAAAAAAGAAATATCAAACCTTTCAAACATATTTTTTCTTGAGTTTTAATTTTTATTATTATGAATATAAGTTATTATTTTATGAGTTAGTGAAGTTATTATTTTATGAGAGTTTAACAGTAGATATTGTTTTTTAAGAAGATAAATGAAATATTTATATAATAGATTTTATTCTTAATTGTTTTTATATAAACCTTAGAGTTGAATTCTTCTTCAAGCTGTTAGACTGAAGTCTTTTTTTTTAGATTGCAAGTTAATTCTCCTTCCCCTAGTTTTAAACAGGGTGCTTTCCTAATATTTTTGTTAATTCATGATACAAATTGTGACTTACACAATTACATTAAATACAGCTATAATGGTGTGATAGTTCTGCCTGACTAAAGTAATTTATTAAAACTTCACACTTTGTCTCCTATAAATATTCTATAATAATAAGCAAATCCTCATTTTTGCTTAATCTTTTGTTTTACTGTTTCTAATTCTACATAAAATGACTTATTAAGGAAGGAAAGAATGTCAGAGTAATAAACCATATGTTTTAGTATAATTCCAAGCTCAGCTTGTTGCACAATCATGAGGATATTTCTCTCTTGTTTTAATAGTAGCTATCTTTACTTTTAAGCTGGTTAAAAACTTATTTCTTAGTACTTCACAAACTTTAGTTGTATAAACTATACAAAATTTGACACTTAACATTGTATAGTTTTAGCAGTTTATATGTTTCCCAACTTGGTTTGAATTTTTCTCCAGTTACCTTCTTTTATTTTGTTAAATTTTAATTTACCCAATACAAATCTTTCACTACATCTTTTTAAAGAAATCAAGATAACCTTTTATTTATTTATTTGTATTCAAAATATAGGACTTTTTAATTAACTGTGTAAACAATGTATGTATGTTTATTGAAAATATAACAATATATAATGTATATATATATAGCCAAAAGTCTTTAATCCAGACTCGTCGGGACTTTGGCGATCCTGGAATATCGGTTTTTCCAGATTATAGATCATCAGTTTAAATCTGGTAAGATGGCATGCAGAAATTATAAAATTAAAAATATGAAACCATAATTCGTGAAATAAAGAGCAATTATGATCTAAAGGGTATCAAAATTTACAAAAAAAAAAAAAAAAAAAAAGCTTAATATTTATTTGTTTACTTTATTAAACATTTCTTTCAATGCACGCATGCGTAAAGCATACATTACCCATAGTCGAAATTAGAAAATTGCAACCAGAAAACTATTTGATGTGTATTCGTGATATTTATAATGACAAGGAATTTGATTTAAATCATATCAAAGACGGAGTACATCGAGATGAAATACTACATTTAGTAAGGAATTATAAGCCGAATAAAATAAAAACATCTGCCCTGAAGAGAAGGATAGTGCTGACAGATCCACATCCAGTTCATTGCGTGCCCCCCCCCCCCCCCCCCCGCAGAGCTGCGTGAAATTGATAAACATATTTCGGAATGATTAGAGAATTAAAGGATATGCCTTTATCCATTTTTTTGCAGCAATTCCCCCTTTTTGTTTGATGGACATCGAAACATACTTTCGCTTTGTAGATCCTTTGGTAGCACCAGAATCGGAAATTCTTTTTGACATAATCGAAAGTTCAAGCTTACTTTTATAAAATTGGTCTAACAGTCTGCAAAAAATAATAAGCCGGATCCAATTAGAAGATAACATTAACTGAACTAGATAATTAAATAATTTTATCTTTGCTTATACCGTCCGTTATACATTAAATGCGCATGCATAAATGTATTATGCGCATGCGTTAAAGCATACGTGCATGAGCATAAAGTTTGTAGCTTTGAGGTCCGGTTTATAGATCATTCCGGATTATGGACGTCTGGATTAAAGACTTTTGACTGTATATAATATACATATATATATATAAAGTTATGCAATATGCTGTGAAATTAATTAAATAATCAAGAGATAATAATTGAATCAATAAAGCAAGAAAGTAATTAACAGTCTAGCAGGAAGTACACATATCAAAATTGAAACAAAAATAATTCACTAAAATAACATAATAAAATTAATATAAAATGTTGTTGAAAATTCTTTGGTGTTTTTTTTTTAAGGAGCAGGCAAAGAATTTTCCACAGAGTTTCAGAATTATACCTGGGTGATTGTGATTTTTGAAATAATTAAAAGAAAGTGCTGAATGAAAATTGGTTTTAAAATAATTAATTAAAATCTTTTTAAAGTAAAATTTCTTTTTAAAATTAAAAATTTCACTTTATTATACTTTCTGTTCCAATGATATCCTAAAACAAAAATTACTGTAAAAATAAACATTATAAAAAGAATTCTTGAGCAAGAAATAAGAATAACAGTTTGGTACAGTAAAGTAATTCGATAAATAAATATTAAATAAATTCCTAATGAAAGAGAAAATGGAATTGCTAAAAGACCTTTGTAAATCAAAAGTAAAATATTACAAGTCATTTTTTGAGAAAAGGAATTTATTTAGAAGAAATTTAGTAAAAGTAAAATAAGTAAGAATTTTCAAATTATTTTAAATTAAGAATTATTTAAATTAATTAAATATTTTATTTATTAATAATAAATTATTATTTATTTAAGTTTTTATATTATATAAATTGTATTATGTTATTTTATTGAATTATTTTTGTTTTGTTTTTGATGTGTATATACTTACTGTTAGAATGTTAACCTCTCTTGATTTGATTTTTGGTTTAATTATTCTCTCTTTATTTTATATGCTTATGTATTTAATATGATATTTAATTAATGGATCTTCAAAGTGTATTTTAATTTTCCTTTATTAGGCTGAAAAGATTTCACCAGAAAAATTAGCTATTGATCGTCCAACTTTTAAAAGTCTTGCATTTTTCCAAAAGCATTATGAATTAAGTTCACCTCTTGTGCAACCTAATCATTATGTGATATTTCCTGGTTTTTTCAATGGTCAAACAGGTACAAATGCTATGTCTTATTTTGTTTGGTATTTCTATAAATTACTGAAATGCATATTTATCAAATACAGTTAAAAGTCTTTAATCCGGACGTCCATAATCCGGACCTCAAAGCTACAAATTTTCTGCGCATGTGTCAACGCATAATGTGTTAATGCATGCACATAATGCATTAATGCATGCGCATAATACCTTTACGCATGTGCACATGCGTTTACGCATACGCGTTTAATGTATAACAGACGGTATAAGCTAAGCTAAAATTATCTAATTATCTATTTCAGTTAATGTTGCAGATTGAATTGTTCCTTAATCTTCTAATTGGATCTGGCTTTGCAGATTGTTAGAGAAGTTTTATAAAAGTAAGCTTGAACTTTCGATTATGCCAAAAAGAATTTCCGATTCTGGTGCTACCAAAGGATGAAAGCATGTTCCGATGTTCCAAACAAAAAGTGGAATTGCTGCAAAAAATGGATAAAGGCGTATCCTTTAATTCTCTAATCATTCCGAAATATGTTTATCAATTTCACGCTGCTCTGCGGGGGGGGGACGACGCTGTGCGCAATGAACTGGAAGTGGATCTGTCAGCACTATCCTTATCTTCAGGGCAGATGTTTTTATTTTATTCGGCTTATAATTCCTTACTAAATGTAGTATTTCATCTCGATATACTCCTTCTTTGATATTAAATCAAATTCCTCGTCATTATAAATATCACGAATACACATCAAATAGTTTTCTGGTTGCAATTTTCTAATTTCGATTATGCGTAATGTGTGCTTTACGCATGCGCGCGTTGAAAGAAATGTTTAATAAAGTAATCAAATAAATATTAAGCTTTTTTTTGTGTAAATTTTGATATACTTTAGATCATAATTGCTCTTTATTACATAAATTATGGTTTCATATTTTTAATTTTATAATTTCTGCATGCCATCTTGCCAGATTTAAACTGATGATCTATAATCCGGAAAAACCGATAATCCCAAATCGCTGAAGTTCCGACCAGTCTGGATTAAAGACTTTTGACTGTATTAAATATGAAATTAAATATACTAGTAATATTTTTATATGTGAATAGTTCTTTTAAATTCCTGATTTAACAACCCAAATAAAATAAAACTGTATATATAATGCTGAGTGTTAGCATAGAAAATAAAAATAAGATCATACAATTATGTAATTATTAAGAATATTATAGATAAGAATATATTTATTTGTATTAAAACATATTTATTCCTTATAGATTGTTGCATCATAAATTATTTTAAATTTACTCACATTTAAACTAAGCTATTAAAATTCTTCACAAATTTTCATTGTAAATAACATTGTGTACTATTTAGTTTTGTATTCTAGTTGATTTGACATTTACACTCATTGTTAAATTTTATACTTGTAAGATTTTTTTTTTAATATTTGTGAAAGTGTGTCCTATAAATTTTAACAGAAAAATCATAAAAAATAGTCATAAAAGAATTATGCATTTTTACTCTTCAATTTTAATTGTAAATCTATTTTAAATAATTTTGTATAATATCATTTAAGTCAGAAATTGAGACTAGTTTAATAAGTTACTAGGTGTTCATAAAATTAATAAACTGTGCATTCTACTGTGAGAATGGATGGATATGTTTTAGTCCTTAATTTATTTAACACATTTTAAAGTAAAATGAGGTTTACTTTCTTTCTGATAAGAAAGCACCTTTATAATAAAATGGCAGTTTTCCTATATAAACAGTTTTTTAAAAGGAGTTTTAATATGTTTTGTTGTTTTAATTGCAAACAGGTATTTGAATTAAATAACTATATCACAGGCATATAATAAATTCATAATGATTGTTTATGTAGTTGATTGTTCATTGTAATGATTTAAAAATAGTCAATACAAAATTATATATTTTTAGTGTGGATTGTTTAAACTACCTATAATACTTCTTACAATTCTCTCTTGTAAGTTTGAACCTAAAGAAAATGTTTATTAATTTGAAACAGTATTTCAAAATAATAACAAAACAATGTTTGAATTTTTTCCCCTAATTTTTAAATAATATTTTAAAACTGAAGGATTTTATAGCTGCAGCTGTTTATTTGTTTTATTTATTTATTTTTTGTTTATTTATTATTATCATTTGGTGCATATATAGTAGCAGACATAAAATAAAGTGCTTTATTTTTTGTTGCTTTATATGATTTTACTTTGCCTCTTTTATATATATATATATATAATTTTGACTCACAGTTACAAGGCCTCCGATTTTCCTTTACAAGAGAAAGAGTAAGTGTTTTAAATATTTTCAAATATCTTTTTTTATATGTTATTTTAGTTTAAAGCTTCTTACATAAATTTCATTTTTTTATCAAATAATTTTGAACATGTTTTTTTTCCTGAATTTTATTTGTAAAAAGGCTTATTGTAAAGAATAAATCTGCAAATGTATTTTAATAATTTTTTTTCTAAAATAATTCATATGAGTATTTTATAAGAATTTTATTGTATTTTAGTTATCGAGAAATCTAAATGCTACTCTTCCAAGCAGAACTCATCTGGCAGTAATTTTAAAAATGAAGTAAGCTATTACTATTGTAAACCTTTTGACCTTATATTTTGCATTCAAGTACAAACTGCAAGTCATAGTCATTAAGGAAATAGTATTAGAAGAAAAAAATATTGTGTGACTACAGCAGTAGTTAAAAAGGTTGCATAATTTGTAAAATCAAGGTAAACTTTAAAACTGTTACTCCACCATATATATATATATATATATTTATGTAACTTGCAAAGGTATTATTATCACTAGACCAGGAATGGGCAAACTTTTTCGGTTGCAGGCCAAAAATCAAAAAACAAAAGTTTGGCGGGCCAAGGTAAATTTTTCTAAAATAAAAAAATATATATATTTATACAAGTATTATAATTTAAATATGTTAATGAGATGAATGCAATTGTGATTTCATTTTTGAAAATTCCTTATATTGAGGTTCACAGTGCGAGATGTACTGATTCTAAAGAACGAGGCTAAATATCCATCTATTAGTCTACTTCTGAAATAATTCTTTCTAAGGTTCCTTGTTGAAACCACTTATTCACATATATAAGATGAAGCAAACATAGCACTGATTATCTGTGCGTGAGATATTAAATTTGGGAAACTTACTTTCGATAATGATACATAAAACTCTAACTTTGGTATATTTAGAAACAACTGCTTGAGATGACTGTTAGATTGTAACTCAATTAATTCAAGATGCAAATCTGACATCACTGCTTTACACTTTATGTTGAAAGGCATGGTAAAAATATCCAATTCTGTTTGAATGCCTCTGAAATCTTGAAATCTATGTTTGAACTCAAAATGCAGTTTTTTCAATTCATCTTCACAATTCTTAAGCTTCTCTTCATTTTTATTAAGGGTATTGAATTTAATTTCAGGAAATGAGACAAGTCATTATAGCTACCTGCCCAGCAAACAGATTAAGTTTTATTTTAAAAGATTTGAGATGAGCTCAGATATCGTCGATAAGTTGATATTTCCCATGCATCTTGACATTCAAGTTGTTCATATGACAATGAAAATCTGTGATAAATGCAAAGTCCAAAAGCCATTCTGTATCTTTTAACATTTCGCAATCCGCAGAACACTGTTTCTCATGGAAGAACTACACAATGTTGTCTTTCAGCTGCCAAACTCGCTCGAAAATACATCCTGCACTGGGCCGCCTTACTTTCGTGTAATACAGTACATCAGAGTATTCAGATTGCATGGAGTGAAGAAAATTTCAAAATTGTCTGTGAGTAAGCCCATGAGGTTGAATAGTATTTACAAGCTTCACGACTGCATCAAGCACGGGTTTCATATTCATTTGCAGATTTATACAGAGCAGTGTAGGAATACAACGTTGTTCCCAGGATAGTTTTGATTAAAGAGTCCAAGAAATCCAGATTTTTTTCCTGTCATATTTGGTGCTCCATCAGTTACAATATTACATATATTTGTTATAGGCACTTTCAAAGTTAAAAGCCAGAGTTTAGAATAAGTAAAAAGATCATTAGTCCTTTGTAAAAAAAGGAAGAAAAAAATAATATTTGAACAAAGTAGAAAAGGAGATGGATATATATAATATTTAAATATATATTTCTTTTAATTTGCTTTGGACCGGCAAATTAAAATTATATCCGCAGGCCGGATAAAACGTTCTGGCGCGCCGTAGTTTGCCCATTCCTAGACCATAGCCTGTGTCGTATATACCACATCTGTTATCAAAATTAGCTGTAAAAGCTGGTATTCGTTTCTTTTAATCTTTATGAAAAACCCTTAATTTTTCTTATGCTTTTAATATAAAATTTAAAGAATTTGATCACTAAAATATCCTTTTAAATATATCCTTTTCAAAATTATATATCATTATATATTATTAGTTTAAAAAAATGATTGTGAAAACCATGGAAAAAAGAAACTTATTTAAGAAGCGATTAAAAATTGCTGAGGTGAAACAAGAAAGAAAACTATGTATTTATCAAACTAGTATGATTATTGGGTATTTAGGTGATAGTGATTTCTTAACATTTCAACCCATATCCTATGTATGTTGAGCACAAGTAAAACTTTGATTACTTCAAATCAGATAATTCAAAATTTTGACAAGTTTAATTATATATTCAAAAAGATTGAACTTTATTTTTTATAATTTAAGATTGCTATACTTTTTATATTTTATTCAATATCAAAATCCAATATTATCCCCAAGCCACAAAGATCGTGGCCCAAATTTTAAATAATTTCCACCTTCGTGGTTTTTCTGAAGCCTTTATATATATCAATCTTTCAATATCAAAATCCAATATTATCCCCAAGCCACAAAGATCGTGGCCCAAATTTTAAATAATTTCCACCTTCATGGTTTTTCTGAAGCCTTTAATGATCCCCATAAGTGACAGCACTTTTAGTCTTGTGAGTTTTTAAAATTGAACTTTATAGAATATAGTTATTAAATTTACAAAAGCAATCTATACTTTTTAATTTGGGATAATATAAAATATATTTCTGCATATAAGCTGAGAATTTTTGGCGCTTTATCTGAAGCTAAACTATGGGGGTTGGCTTACATACAGATGCACTAATCTCACAAAAACATAGGTGCTTTTTCCGTTAGCCAAGCACAAGCAATCATTGTTAAATATAGCGGTTTATTTCTTTTGGTTTATATTTCTTAAAATTCTGAAAAAAATTTTAAAGAAAATTAAATATTCATTTTATTTTCAAAATTGTTTATAATATTGGTTTGGTGCACAATCGCCAACGAAAAAATCTGATATCGGAGAAATTTGCACTCTGCTTTCTCTATTCTTGAACTTGTTTTTCATTTACAAAAAAATGTAAAGCAACCATACTGTTGTTAGAATTTTCATCAAATCCAATCGCCTATAGTTTGAAATTTCACATAGGCTGGTGGAAAAAATTAAAGTTTTGGAACACTTTTTCCCAAATATCTCGAGAAATACCGGACAGAAATAAATGAAATTAGGTCTGGATATAGTTTATTGTATGACAATAATGTGTACAAAATAAAAATGAAAATGCCATTCATGAGTTATGGCCAAGAGTCCAATGTGGTCCAAACTCGAAGTTGAAAGGTGGCAGTGAAAATATGGCTAGTATGATGTATGGTCGCCTATGACAGACAGACAGACAGCATGCACAATAAGTAGCCATGCTGTTAACAAGAGAGTCAGGAGGGCCTGTGGAGGTTGTACCCACTACTCCTCCAGAGGTGTTTTAAGTCCTGAATGGTTCTGGGTGGGGTTGGCAGATTGCAGTAGTCCTCCCAAGAGCATTCCAAGCGTATTCAGTGCAATTAAGGTCAGGGAATTTGGCTGGTCAATCCATTTGGTGAATATCCTTGCTTTTCAGATAGTCATCAACTAAGTGGACCCTATGTGGTCATGCACTGTCGTCCACAAAAATGAATTTGGGGCCAACAGCACTCCTGAAAAGTCACACATGGGGCTGTAGGATCTCCTGCCTGTATCTCTGGGCATTTGTGGAACCAGTGTCAAACACATGGAATGGTGTGTATTTGTCTTGTTTGTGTTACAAATAACTTTTAATTTATGATTAGATTTACCATTTATATTTTGCAACATGTGTGGCAACACGATTTTTATTTCTTGTTTTTTGGTAACGTTTTCAGTTGTTGTCACTTGTTTTACTTTACCATGTAACATTTACTGTGCCTATAATGATTTTGTATTTCAATATATGTTAATCCAGATGAATCTCTGCTTATTTATTTGTCTCCATTCCTAACTTTAGACTTCATCAGTTTGATCCCTTTTCTAACTTATACTTCATCAGTTTGATCCCTTTTCTAACTTATACTTCATCAGTTTGATCCCTGCCCAAATCATCACTCCTCCACCACCATATTGGTCTCTTTCCATGATATTTCTGGGATATTATCAGATCCAAAATTCCCTCTATATCAATAATCACTACTCAGCCGTGAAGAAAACATGCCCATTGAAAATGTGTCCAGTGTTGGTGTTTTAAGCACCATTGTGAATGTTCTCTTTTGTGGAAGGGATTGACTGGGATGTAAATAGTGAGCTTTTTGGCATACAGTCTATCTCATGGAGCCTTCTGGCAACTGTCTTCCTTGAAACTGATGTTCCTGTGGCAATAGTGAGACAGTTGTATGGCTGTAGACATCCACTGTTACTTGGCTGAAAGTACCAAATACCGGTCATCATCGGTCATTGTGGCTATCAGGTGACCTTGTCCTTATCTTCTGGACACTGTCTCACTGTTTTTAAACTGATTCCACGAATTAGAGGTGACACTTAATATTACATACAGTTCTGTTGCAACCAGATCTTGGGACTGCCTGCCTCAAGCCTACCCATGATTCCCCATCTTATACCTTCGTCTAAGCAATGATGTGTACTCATTTCACATGAAAAACATAAAAAAAAACCAAGAAGATATTAAAAAAAAGACAACATTTATAGTAGTTTTGATATTTTTTTACACTTACCAAATATTTTTACACAATGTATCTGAAAATAGATAAAGATAAAACAATACAGACAAGGAAAAAAACAAAAACATTTCAATGCAGTCTTTTTATAATATAAATGTTCATTTTCCTTGCTTTGCACGTGACGCTGTTATTTCGTCTGTTACTTATTTAAAATTTTCACATTGTTCTGTGTCTTAAAATTAGAAATTAAAGTTAATGACCTAAAACTGCAATAGTATATTTCAGTACAAGTGAAAAAATTGACAGTTTCACTCACACATGTGTCAGATTTGCGCAATACTTATGGGGTCCCACAAAATTTTTGTAAATACTATGCAGTCCTAGGGGTCGCGAAAAAAATCTCAGTGATAAAAAGCAGTCATGACTGAAAAAAGTTTAAGAAACCCTGATTTATACTATATATACATAAATATTTTCATACAGTAATCTTATTAATGAAAGAGAGCATATTATTAAATGAAAAAAAATTTTTAACTTTCATTAAAAATTTTTTGTGTATTTAATCTGTTTAATTGTTCATTCATGATTCATTGGAATCATGTGGACTTTTTGTCTCTTTGCACAACATTTTTTAATGCAAATAATTACTTAAAAAATCTATGTTTTGTTTTTAGTTATATTTCTACATTTTTATATCAAAAGAATTGTCATTATTAATATATGCCTTCATTTTTCTGCTATTGTATTGCACATTTGAATTTAAAAATATTTAAATTTCACCATTTAAATAACTAACTAAAAGTGGTAGGTAACATTTTACATGATTACCAACTTTTTTCTGCTCATTCCAGTTTCAACTTATTTAAGTCTTGACAGTAAAAGCTCAGAATACCCTGCATAAACAAAGTTGCAAAGGCGGAGCTAAGTGACGTTCATAAATGGGTGGGTCTAAGCTTGTGGCGTCACTATGTATTCCCTATAGATATAGAAATAAGTATAACAAATTGTTTATAATTTCAAATTACCTCGGTACAGCAAGTGAATTCTATTAGCTTTGAAAATGGTAAACAATGTCGCTGTCTCTCATACTTGTATTTGATACAGCTTTAGTATTTTCAAAGATTTTTCAGCTTTAGCATTTATACAAATAAAAAAAAAGATTTTTTTTAAATTTAAATACATATTATGGAACATTTTAATTTTATCATTTTTCAAATTACCTTATTGCTATGTAACCACACAATCCCTTACATACCAGTAAGTAGACAATTTTCATTATTTTTTTTTAAATTTTAAACTTTACATTAATAAAAAAAATATTTTTCATGCATATCATTGTCCACAGCTTTTGTATCACTGTTTCTTAAATTCCTAAATCACATTATATTCTCTGTAGGCATACTAGAATACTACATATTAATAAGTCTAATTTCTCACAATGAGAGAAAATAAGATAAAGAAATAAATACTACAAATTTGTAACACTAATAAATGCTTCACTCTCATGTGTACATATTGTAAATGAATTCATAAAGTGCAATTACAATAAAAAACATTGCATATTAAAATAATAAGGTAAAAATACTTATAGGGTCAAAGTTTACAGTTTTGCTACTATTGAGTAGATCGTCAGACTATCAATATTTATAGTAAGTTGGAAAGCATTATCAGCATATCAAAACCAAACAATTGAAAACACAATTTAAATTTAAAAAAAGATGTGTAAAATATAATTTACAGTTAAAACAAAAAATTTAAAATACACAAACAATATATTAAACATTGCACATAAAATAAGTTACATTACTGCTCGGCATCACACATAACTTCGCTTTGCCCATATCGACAACAATCTGTATTCGCTCGAAAATCATCAAAGAATTGCACAAACTTGGTATCCATGTACAGATCGATTTATTTCCATTTTAAAAAAGTCAGAGAATTGTACAAAATTGGCATTGCACACTATATTGACTTTGCCCATGTACGCATTGATCCATTTTCACATTAAAAAACATCAGAGAATTGAACAAACTCAGCACTGTGCACAACCTTGGCTTTGCTCACACAGCAATCTCTTTTCACTTAAAAAAAATCAGACTCTGCATTGCTGAATCAACTTTGGAAATTTACTTTTCTAAATTTCCACAATCACGCCATCCCCCACCCAACATCATATTTTCCTTCAAGCATAACTCCATGCACGCTTCCCTACAGAAACTTTTCCAGTGAGTCACTGTATTTTTAGCAATACTTAATTCCGATCATATAAAATCATTCCCACACTTAACCAACCACATATAGGTAACTCGGAAAACATCATACATGCTGAATTTACTCTTTGCAAACCACAAGTGCTTTCATACAAACCTTTTAATTTTATGCTTACATTTGCCTCCAAACTCTACACATCCACTCAGAACCATCTATACAGTTCTTTTGCTCTACTAGTTTCATATTCGTTTCACAAATTGCAATTATAAGATCTTGCAATCAAACTTTTCTTCATACACCACTCTGAGGCTTTTTTTACCTTTTTGCTCCAACTGATAAAACAAAATCCAGATTCAGATAATCATCCATACTCAAGACCGAATTTAGATTTGACGAGATCCTAAGCTCTTTGTGATATGCAGCCCTTTATGAGGGATATGAGTCAGTTTTTTATATGGGATATGGTACAATTTTTGAGGCTGTCCCCAAGAAAGTGAGCGCCCTGAGCTACAGCTTGTGCAGCTTATACGTAAATTCGGCACTCTCTATACTATAGAAAGCACCAAATCAGACACACTCATTAGTGATCAAAATGTTCTTTAAGCAAAATAATTCTTTTCTGTATTCTGAGCAGTTGCGGTTGTAATTTTTAAATCATTCATTCAATATTTTCAATCGTTTGGTAAATCCTAATGATACATTTTTTAGAGCTAACTCGTTGCATTAAATCTTAACAGTAAAAGTAGATTTATATATATATATATATATAAAATATCTTGTGCAGTAACATTATAAACCTAGCATTTCAACTCAGTTTAAATATAATTTAAGTTTTCTTCCAATATGAAGCTATAGCATTACTACAACTTGTTTTTAAAAAGAGGTGTAGCCAATATTAAGTTATAGAAAGGCATGACCAAGCCCAAGATAGTAAACAATGTCTCGACTTGTGCAGCTTCTTTTAGGATTGAACCAGTTTGACCGTATTTTTTATTAGGTGCAGACCATGCCAA
Organism: Stegodyphus dumicola; assembly: GCF_044657685.1. NCBI lineage: Eukaryota > Metazoa > Arthropoda > Arachnida > Araneae > Eresidae > Stegodyphus > Stegodyphus dumicola. The sequence continues at coordinate 119,327,204 of NC_140777.1, read as the reverse complement.
ATAATTTTATCTATTTATTGAGGAAAGTACCTATGTATTATAATTTTGGAGAAAATAAAATAATTCAATTTGAAAATAATTAATTTTTATGAGACTAAAAAAGTTTTGAAAATTTTATTAACACTGAAAATGTTTACTACTCTTTAAGTTTTTTGTTGGTATGAGCTCATAATTTAATTAATACTATTATGTTACACAACTATCAAGTGAAATACATTGAACCTCTTTTTTGTGTTAATAAAACAAATTTCAGATGTAAGCCTTTTGTTTAAAAAATAACCAATTATGAAAGAATTACTATACAAACATGCATAAATTTTAATACTAAAACTGTTTTAGACATATTAATATGTTGTATGATAGATTTAATAAAGTTCATACCCACAGCTCGTTGTAATAGGCTATTAAAAGCAGGAAAATTGCTCACAATTTTGTAAAAATCTGTTTAAAATAATTTACATTTACCATTTTAGTAATCATCAGTTTAATAATTTCATTGTGCCAATAAGCTTTCATATTTCCTTTCTACTGTTAATTAGATTTTAGTGCCATCAGGTGAACTTATCTGATTATGAAAATTGTTTCTGCTTAGTATAATCTCACCTTAAAATATTTTGTTGGCGTATTGTGTTTAATAATCTAGAACTCATTCTTATAATTTCTAGGTTATGAAAATAAACTTATTTTATAAATTAAAGAAATAAATGCTATAAAAATTTAGCACTTTATGATATACTCTAAAATCTATCACTGCTCAAAATGTCAGTGAATAGTCATTTCTGACTTTATTTCCAAATCTTTATTTACAATTCACCATGGTTCAAAAACCTTTTATTTTTAATTTTAGGGATTTTTTAATGCAAACAATTATAATTTCTTTATAAAGCTGATTTGTACATATACTGAAATGCATCAGAAGGGTAATTGGGGAAAATCAGGTAAAAATTATACTCAGTATTAATATTTTTAATATATATAGTTCTGTCTCAGCATTTAATAACATAAAATTTGTGTAAACCATTCACAGTATAAGAGAAGCTGTTTGTATTCTGAGAACATATATTCTTTTTATTATCATGCATGTTTATTTCTGTATCCACAAGTTAGTTTCTTTTATCGTATGATTATTTTCTTTAGAACTGAAGTACCAAATATATAAGAAAATAGTCAAAATTTGTAAACCAAGCTAAGTTTTAAGCACATAAAGTGCACATTTTAAGCACATTATACTTTAATTTTAAATGTAAATAATAAATATATTTCAGAAATAAAATTAATGAATTTATTTTCTTCATTTATGATTAATCATCATTTTAATTACTGTAATTGCATAAAGTGAAATGCTTTTTCGAAAATATGAAGGGAATTGTAGTTAAAGGCAAATTTGTCTGATTATCAGTTTAGTAATTGTGTGTGTCTGTTATTTTTATTTAGTTTGAGGCTCTGCAATCTGTTCAAGTTCCTCTTTCATCAAAAGAACTTCAAAAAAATAAGACATTCAGTTCCTCTTTTAGCAGGTAAATATTTATGCAATCTTAATGATAAATAATTAGTATTCTAGAAATCTTTAATAAAAAAATGAGGTGATGAAATTTTTTAATGCTGAGAATTTGTCTTATAATGTTATGTTATATATATTATGAGGCATATTTTTTACACTTATTATTATTGATATTTATAATATGAAGCAGATTTTATTCTCATTTTCTCTTATTCCAAGAAGATTGAAAACCAACTCTTTGTTTTAGGAAACACTTTAAATTTTTTTATGAAAGTGAAAGGAAATATAAAAGGTTATTTTTATTTCTGTAATAATGCAGCCTCTTCTGAAAGAATCTGAATGTTAGGACAGTGTCATAGCAAGGTCGAGTGGCAACCAGTGTTGAGCTTCAACTTGTCATCCTTCACATCTACCAAAATATAAAATGAAAAATTTTTTTATGAATGAAAAAACAAGTTAAATGTAAGTCAGTTTAATGTATGATATAAAAACTTTCATTTCAGAGTGGCAGTATGTAGTACATAACTTTATTATTATTATAAAACAATTTAATGAAAACTCACTTGTTTATAAGTTTCATTCTCTAATCTCTAATCCGACCTGATACTTAGAATCTTTTCTACTGCTCAAATGGGATAGTGGTTAGTGACACTGACTGCCACACCAAAGGGTCTGGGTTCGAACCCCAGAGAAGACATGGATGTTTGTAAATACATAGAGTCTGTGCGGCATGGGAGCATTCTAAATATGCAGCGAACTGAAAGTCTTCTCGAGAGGTTGGTAGTGTGGAAAGCCAGGTGGGAGATTCTCTCTCCGATCTCCCCCTCAAAATTTTTAGAGTGCTTTCCATCAAAATTGGGGACGGAACATAGCAAAGTTGTACTGTCACCTGTATGGTGCTCAAGGATGTTGCCAGTGACAGGCACAATCTTGCAGTCCTTGCCATGATGAATTGTGTGGGCTTGTTTTGATATTACTTTCAGACAAGTGAGATAAGTCACAGCAACAGAATCTTTTCTTTCAACTTTTTGTTCTGAAAATTTTGAAATTGCTTCATCAAAATCAATGCATTTAGCTGCACTATTTTCACTTGTCAAAATAGCTAAGCTAGAGAGTCGTATTTTGTTTATAGTAGATTTGAGATAATTCTTAGTTCATCTCAGTTTTGAAAAACTTCTCTCACATAATGCAATAGAAACACATAAAGTTAAGAAAAATCCTTAAGTGAGATTAGAACAGAATTAAAAAGTTCATATTCAACCACAAACTCTAAAAGTCTTAAGAAAGTAAAACCAAGAGACTCTTCTTTTGAAACTTTTATGGCTTTTAGATATCTTCTTAAGCATGAAATTTCTGTAAAGATTTTCTGCAGGAAGCTCATCATAATTTTCAATGAAATTTTGTACAAACTAAATTTTAAAAGTTCAGTTCCAAGGTTTTGATTAGATTGCTAGACTTTGAGACTGCAAACTGATCTGATATACATTACATGCCTTCACAATGTGTATTGATTTCTTACTGAAACCTGCCAATGCACATTGATCTCTTCAGTTCGTGGTCCAAATTCAGCAACTGTTCTGCAGCCTTCTCTCTGAGCATAATTTTCTTTATTATGACAGTTCTTTTTACTACAGGAATACCCATCTCTTCACATGTGTCTTGCAAATTGCAGTGCTTCCTCAAGAAGGTCATTTCTTTTGTCTTTTAAAAAGATCTCTAGATTCAAAGCCATTCCAAGTTTTTGTAAATACTTTTGAATGGGGTTGACTTCTTCTAAGTCATTATTCGAAAAACACAAAAATGAGAAATAATACATTGGAGGCTATAGAGTTTGAGCTGCTGCTGTGGTTTTAATTAACCTCCATTTTTTTTCTGAAAGCTGCTCAACAGTAACTTCAATTTTTGTCAGAAGAATCATCCATCTTTTCTCAGCATAGGAGCTGAGAAAAACAAGTACTGATTTCCTAAAGTCCAGAAAAGAAAAATGTTACAAAAAGATTACAAAAGGTTACAAAAATAATGAAACTGTTACAAAAAGAGATTGAGAGAAAGAAATGTATCCTTGTCCTCAGCACACTGTTATATCTAGACCATCTCGTTCAATAACTTTTAAAATATCTTCTATTATGCCAAAGGCTTTCTTCCCAACTAGCTGAAAAAAAAACACCTAGAAATGTTCCCTTTATTTCAACTTTTTTGTTAAAGTAACGAATGATTTCACACATTTGATCTATTTGCAACATGTTTGGAGTACTGTCAATGATGATATTAAAATACTTTGTATTTTTAATATCGGTCAAAATCTGTTCCTTATTAATTTTACCCAGAAGTGAGATAAACTCATTTTGTTTGGTGGGAGACAAGTAGTTGTTAATATTTTCCCCAATGGTGACTGAGTGGACTGGGTTAGAAGTTCAATCAGATGTAGAAAACTTGCTCCGTGTTCAACCAAAATATGCTGTTTGTAACTGTGGAATGGAAGATTTCATTTCAGCCAAAAACATGGTGATGTACAGGAGTCTTTTTAAAAAGATCTCTCCATTTTCTTATTCTGTTTCAATAGCTAGCTAGATAGTAGTTGCTCTGTTAGCAATTAGACTTGCTCTTAAGTTTTTCCATTTTTCAAAACAAGCTTTATGTTATTCTAAGGTTTCATGGTTGTGAATTTTTATTAGAAACTCAATATAGCAGAGAGTGGTTACTTAGCATGCATGAGAATAAATAACACACAACAGAGCTTTATTGTATATAAACCAGTAGTGTGATCAGGTTTAAATATCAAACATCATCCTGATTAAATGCAATAAGAAATTGCATCAGCACACATGCATATAATAAAACATTAAATTACATTAGTCTTCATTTTAAACCCGTCATCCTTGCACACATTTTGTGTTTTGCACTGATTACATTTTTTGTCAAAAAAATCAGTTTCAGAAAGTTTCACAGCTTCTCCCACAAAATGGTGTTGTATATCAATATGTTTTGATTTACCATGATACATACTATTTTTCGTGAGATTAATAGCACTGTTGTTATCGCAGTATAATAATAGTACTGGCTTTGCAGTAATAATCCAAGTTCTGTAACAATTTTGTTGAGCCATATGGCTTCTTTAGTAGCTTCAGAAAGAGCCATATATTCAGCTTCTCTTGTACTAGTTGCAATGGTAGCTTGACGCTTACTACACTATGATATTTTACCACCTTCAATGAGGAAAACATATCCAATGGTTGATAATCGATCCCCAGCATCACCTCCATAGTTTGAGTCGCTGTAACCAAGAACGTCAGCACTATAGTCCTTTGAAAAAGACAATGTAACATCTGTAGTGGCTTGAAGATATCGCATGATAGCATTCCAGTGAACCCTTGCCAGATTTTTTTGAGAATTGATCAAGCAAATTCACAGCATAAGTTATATCTGGCCATGTTGCTTAAGCTGTATAAAGAAGACTCCCAATGGCAGCCTGATAAGGAACAAGTAGTTTTTTATTCCTTACTAGTTGGTAACTGCAGTTTAGATAACACTTGATTTTGGTCTAGTGGTTTTTTTACACCATAAGAATCCTGCATATTATATTTGCAAAGCATACTCTCTACATACCAAGTTTGACTGAGGCTAATGGACCCTTTAGTCCTATCTCGTTTGATTTTAGTTCCTAAGCAATAATTTGCTGTTCCCAAATCTTTCATTTCAAATTTTTCTTTAAGTTGTTGTTTTACCCAATTTTTAAGTTCTGTGTTATTGCTAAAAATGAGTAAGTCATCAACATAAATAGTGACAATAACTAGTTATTTATTTCCATTTATTTTAATATAGACACAACTATCAAAAGAACTTTCTCCCATTTCTATCTAACAGTTGGTACCATAGTCTACAACTCTGCTTTAAACTATGCTTTGTTTAATTTTAGAACCTCTTTCCCTCTAAGTTTTGCTTGTAAAATTCCTTCAAACCAATGTCTTCATTTAGAGTTCCTTGTACAAAAGCCATTACAGCATAGATTTAGTCAATTTCCCAATCATATATAGCTGCATAAGCTAATAAAACTCTTAATGTTACATAACGGACAACTCTGGTGCAAATGTTTCAGTGTAGTCTATTCCCTCAATCTGAGAATCTGAGAATAGCCCTTAGCAACTAAACGTGTCTTATATCTTTCAATCTTGCCTACAGAATTACATTTAATTTTGAAAAACCCATTTACTATCTATGATGCTCTTATCATAAGGTTCGTCTGTTATTTCCCATGTTTTGTTTTTAATATGACCTAATATAGTCTCGCATATAGAATCCTTCCAATGGTACTGCCCTTTAATGCTTCATCAATGGTTTTCAGTTCAAAATACAAATCATTTGTTGCTGCTGCTAAAGCTTTAACAAGGCACATACCATCTAAATTTGGCATTTGCACTTCTGGCATCTCGTGTGTGTCCTGATAACTTTTCGGGAATCTAATTTTTCTGCTTCTGGTCAACATAGGTGGCTCATCAACTGGCTATCATTTTGAGCAGTATTATGCTAATGGTGATCAGATTTAGTACTACCAATTAACTAATTCATGATGATCAGACTGAGTACTATCATTAACCATTCTTCCAATTCACTATTCTGATCATCAGCTATTGCATTCTCGGTATCTGAAAATGTCATAATCATGCTCCCACTGAACGAGAATTCATTATAAAATTTTGGCATATTACTTGCCTTTTTATAGTACATTTCATTTTCCAAAATTGTACATCTCATGCATTTATTATTTTATAAGTTTTAGGATCTATTAATCGATAGCCTTTTCTATCCTGACAGTACCCAACAAGCATTGATTCCTTTGCTTTTATATCCCACTTTTTATGTTTTCATTTTGGACTTGAGCAAGTGTACAACATTCAAGCACTTTCAAGTATTCTAAATTTAGCTTATCACCATACCATTTTTCATAAGGAGTCATAACTGCAACTGCAATAGTTGGAGATATATTTTTATAGTGATCTGCAGTTTGCACTGCTTCAGCTCAATAATTTTGATCAAGGTGAGCATTCACCAACATTGACTACGCTCGCTCAACTAGAGTTCTGTTATTATGTTCAGTTACACCCATTTGCTCTGGTGTAAATGGAATGGATTTTTGTTGCAGGATTCCATTTGATGTTAAATAGTTATCCATCTCATTATTTACATACTCAGTACCATTATCAGAGCATACGACTTTGATTGATTTGCAGTTTGCCTTTCAACAAATGCTTGAAATACTTTGAATTTTTCAGACTTCAGACTTATTTTTTAAAAAATAAGTGAAAGTCATTCGTGACAAATCATTGATAAAACTAATAAAGGAGTGAGAAACATTAATTGATGAAACATTCATAGGCCCACACAGGTCACTGTGTATTATGCCTAGCAACTCTTTAGCACACTTAGCTTTTCCCTTAGGAAATGGTTGTCTACGCACTTTGCCTTTAATGCTTGATACACAATTTAACAATTTTCCATTGAATGTAAAACCTTCAACCATATCTTTTAATCTGATCATTCCTCTACTTAAATGGCCCACTCTTTTATGTAATAATTCATTTGAAATATTTTAAGCAGTAATTAAAGCCCATTCATTACATAAATCAAGAGAATACAAATTATTTCCCATACCTGTTCCACTAGCAACTAGATGTTTACCATCATACACAAAACATCTTTCACTTGTAAAAGTACTAACCATTCCAAATACTTTATTTAAATACTTAATTGACAGTAAATTGGCTGTTAACTTGGGAACATTTAAAACATTACTAAAAGATACACTCACACAGATTTTTTTAAATTTCTAGATAAGAGGAAAGTTATTTTACCGTAACCCTCTACTTCTATCACTGAACTTCCTGTTTTTATTTGATGAATACTAGTATCCTGATAATCATCTAATAATTCTTTATGTGAACTCATGTGGTAAGAAGCAAAAGAATCCATGTACCAAATATTGGGATCTGGATTCAAATTAGCTACATGAATTCCTGCTACATAAGCTTCTTACCCTTTTTTATGTTTTAATCCAACATTAAACTTTTTGTTAAGCTTGTTTTCATTATATCTACCCTTTTTGAGAGGTGACTTCTGACAATCGGAGTTTTTGGGGCCAAACAAATTCCATTTAAAACATTTTCCTTTAAAGTACCTTTTGCCACCAAAATTTTTATTAACAAATGCATATTTCTTACTTTCATCGGGAAGGGATTTTGAATCTTCACCCAACAAGCAATTTTTAACATTATCAACTGTTATTGCCTCACCACAATTTTTCAATGCCATTATAAGAGGTTCAAACCTATCAGGTAAATTAGCTAAAATTATTCCTGCAATTAATTCTTCATCAGGTTCAACACCAGTAGATTTTAACTGCTGATAAGATGAAATGGCACAATGTAAATAGTCAGATATATCCTTGCAATCAGTATAATGGGTATTTGCTAATGTTTTAATTATTGAAACCTTTCTTGTGATTCCCTTAACCTCATATGTTTCAGCTAAAACTTTCCATGCTTCCTTTCCACTTGTTAAATCTCTTATATCATTAAAAATAATTTCACTTACCCCTTCAACTATATATGACAAAGCTTTGGTATCATTTACAGGATCTTCTTTCGTACCCTCTACATAAGCCCATAAATCTAATTTAATAAGGTGCATTTTCTTGGAAAATTTCAAATCCATGTAATTTTCCCTTCCATTCAATTGTTTGTGACTAAATAAACCTTCTATCACTGGCACTTTTTTTTAAAATTTAATCAGCAAGAAACAAAAAAAAAAAAAAAAAAATTGTAATTTGAGATAATTTCAGATAAATTTTCTATTGAATTACTTTTATTTCCAAAGAAACATTTGTCTAAATAATTAACAGTTAAAAATATTTGTAATAGTCTAACTAGTTAAGCTTTTACAACCATGTGGTTTAGTTAACCCTAACATAGCCATGTAGCTATTTTTGGTTAAAGTAATTTTATTGATTCTAAAATTCACTCAGAGAATTAAATAATCAAACTAAACTAGTCTTTAGATTATTTATCCTCATTTCTTAACCTGGGCCCACAATCTATTAGAAACTCAATATAGCAGAAAGTGGTTACTTAGCATGTATGAGAATAAATAACACACAACATACCTGTTGGAAGTTTGGAACACAAGGGAGTTGTGATACTGTTTTTTAGGCTGGTCTCAGCGCAAACTTCATCGCGCTCTTACCAGCACCTCAGATGCCCCTTACCGGTGGTTTCTCGCATATGAGACCTTATTTGGATTGCCGCTAATGGGTGAACTAGATGTAAGAGAAAAATGTAGGCCCTTGCCTGTAATTATTGTGTTGCAAGAACACGGAGATGTAAGGGTGTCATAACATGCCATATGTATGATATTTGTGTGTGAAATCCCTACATGAAACATGATTGTGCAAAAGAGAGGAATCAAATGTCAACTGTGAATAGATGGGTGGCATATGGGAGGAAATTGAAATCATCTAGGGATTCATACTTAAAATTATTCGCATAGTAAACTGTGTTGTTGCTGACCGCTTTATTTAAAAAGTTATTGTTAATCCTTCCAATGGGAGTTTTGATATCTTCGATTTTAAGATCTTTGTGTAAATCCTCGTTATTGATGATCCAGGGTGCTCCTGTGATTCCTGTGATTTTTCACAGGAAGGTGTTTTGGAATGTTTTGAGTTTTTGGAAATCAGACCTGGAACCAGTACACCAGGCTGGTGAAGCATATGTCAGTATGGGGCGAAGAATTGATGTATAAATATGCTTTTTTCGTGTGGGATCAAGTTTTGAGGATGCATTGATGATCAGGTTGAGTTTGCAGGCAATACCAATTGCTTTGCCGGCTGTAGTTTAGATGTGGGGGTTCCATGTGAGTGTTGTATCAAATTACACACCCAAATATGTTGCTAACTTTCAGAATTTAATCATTTAATAGTATGGTTCAGTGTGTACATTTTTCCTTCTCTGTCGTCCAATAGGCAAAAGCTATGATTTGGTGGCATTGATAGAGGTTCTGCAGGTATGACACCATTTCTCACTTTTCCATGCATACACCCTTGTATTTTATTTGCATTGTCAGGATTTAAAGAACAGGAGAGAATGCCTGTATCATCAGCATAACATGCTGTGAGGCAGTTAATGTTATCGTCAAAAGTGGGAAATCCATTGCATAAATCAGGTACAAAAGAGGACCTAAATTTGAGCCCTGGACGATGCCCACCTGACTTAGTCTAGGGGGGAGAAATTACCATATCTGATGGCAAACAACTGATTTGGCATAAAAGAATGAATTAATAGAATCATCTCTTGGGTGACATTAAGAGGAAGCATTTTATAAATAATCCCATTATGCCAGATGCGGTCAAAAGCTTTGGCCACGTCTAGCACAAGAAATGCCGCTGCCTGATGTTTATAGATTGCAGAATTAATGAACTCCTCTATCCTAACCAGCTGCATGGTGGTGGAGAGTCCTCTTCTAAATCTAAACTGCTGATCAGGCAGTGAACTCTGTACTGAATTTAGATGTTTATAAATAATTCTTTCAAAAATTTTGCCTAGTGTTGGTAACAGGCTAATCGGATGTTAGCTTTCTACCCATTTAAGATCTTCCCCAGGTTTAGGAATTAGAATAATAGTTGCATGTTTCTATGCAGTTGGGAAGTAGCTCAAATACAGACAGTATAATAAATTGAAGTATATAAACCAGTGGTGCCATCTATGAGCCAGGAACGTATTTAAAGTTAACCTTTTTACAATTTTTTGGACCAAGTTTCTGTCAAGCTTGAAAATGAGTTACAAATTTACATGCATTACTCAAGCTTGTATCTGTTCGGTATAGCCTACAACAAAAACAATACATTGTTTTTTGATTGGACATGCCATCGAGATTTTTAAAATCTTCTCACCATTTGGCTGACTGATATAGAACCAGTCAAACTTCTGTTGACTAGCAGCCCCTCATCTTAGTCTTATTCCCTTGTCTCTCAATAGAAACAAATGGTTCATCTTTGTTTTGAAACACTTCACTTCCTCTTTTATTTAAAACTTCAGCTCTTAGAACTCATCATTAATTCAACCCTTAGATTTTCAATAACGGGAAAAGGAAATATTACTAGTAGTTTTTTCTTCATCTGCTCTTTCTTCTTCGCTTTCTTTCTGTTTGTCTGATGTGTTGTCTTCTAATTTATTTTCTTATTTATTGTGATTATCTCCAAAGTTATCTCTTTCAATGAGCTCTTCAATTTCTTCTGCAAAATGCCCTTTTTGATTTGTTCATCACTTTTGTGATTTCTGTCAGGTTTTCTGTTAACTCCACTCTGAGATTTAAATAATGTTAGAACATCTTCTGCCACACTTGATGTTGATATCAAGGGCTTAAAAAATCTGAGCATCGAACTGGTCAGCAACTAAACTTCAAAACTTTTTTTTTTTTTTTTTCTGTGCACTACTTGGATGCCATGGCTTAATGGTCATTTATCTGACATATGAAAAAAGTCCAGGTTACTTCAAGAAAAGTAAAAAGAAGAAGAAGAAGGAAGTACATCATATTTTGATTTGTAAATGCCTACAGACATATACACACACAGATAGACATTTTGTACTTTTTTAACTTAAGAAAGGCCAAAACAATTACTTCTTCCAAAATGTCAGTTTGGAGGAAATAACAGTACTTTGAGAGGATTATAGTACTTTCTGTATAGTATCTGCTGAGAAAGTAATATAATATTAGATTTATTTTATTTCACAAACTAAAAGTCTACTTACCAAAATCAGTATCATAGAAGGAAAAGAAAAGAATGATTCAGTGAACGCAAAGTATCGTATAATAGCACAACAATGTCTTTACCGTCTTGCAGATGGATATTCTTCATACTATAAATTTGATTAATTTTTAAATAATACTGCTGCATGATAAAATGTTGCTCATAATAAGGTATTGCCAGCATTGAAAAGTTTTAGGCAATGGGCTAGGTAGAAGTTATCCGTTCTCTCATAGAATGGTCCTAAAGTGAACAAAAACAAATGGTTTTCATCACTTTAAGGTAGACATGAGTAATGTGCTAGATTGGAGATAGATATACTTATTTACTTGATAATCAGATTTGTGAGCAAAAAGCAATACTTTCCCATCCCACTCTATAAAACACATCTGCACTGATTATATTATTATGATATTTAGGTTAAAAATATAATTTTATTGTCCAGAATGATTAGAGACAAATGAGACTTGGGGCAGGATTGAGATGATGAGTCACCAGGGTTGGCTGTTTATTTATTTGAGCACTAGTACTGTTTAAAAGAGACGAGACATCCTTCCCCCCATATATCACATAATAGTAATTCTAAATCATAACAGCGTCATTTTGTTCTCCTGCAGTTAGCTAAAATTAACTAATAATTTATAGTAACTAATAATTTGCTGCAATTAATTAATACAACCTATTAGTAGTTATTATAAGAACTCATGTAAATTATTTGACATGTTATTTTATGTATCAAAAGAGGTGCTTTAATGCGAAATCTGAAAGTACAAATTTTGAATAGTTTTTGTCACCACGTCAGAGCTGGTACCTGGTGCAAGCCGCACCCACTGCATCCACCTTCCAACACCACTGTGTTAGGAATATGTGTAAAAATGTGAAATATTCTTTGCCTTTGATTAGGACTTTGGCATGCTTATGAATACCTGTAGCCAATAAATCATGGCATGGTGCTTTAGAAAAGAGCTGGCTGAGAAATCATTTATGTTTAATCATTTAGGTATGGAATGTTTTTAGTTGATTGGACATTATTAGCTTCTATGTCAAATTTTGAAAAGCCATATGTATTGTGATGTTTAAGTTGAAAAAAAAAGTAACAAATTATTACTTTTACATAGGTGTATATATAAAATACTGAAAGATATGTAAGATTAAAAACATATAAATAAAAATTCGGTACTATTCCATTTTGAAGACCGTAAAAAATTGCAGCGAAAATGTATGCGCAAAAGCGCCAAATGTAGCAAACGCACCCATTTAACAGCGCTCCAAATCTAGCGTACGCGCTGATTTCAGATTGCGTAAGTTTATATAGTTCTATATTTCTTAAGACGCCATTGTAATACTAGTTTAATTTTTAAATCCTTTTTTGATTTTAAATCCTTTTTTAATATCCTATGGATTTAACAATTTGGGAATTGCCCATGACGAAAAGTCGGCAATAGAATTTTGAGTAGAGTGCAGAATCACCCACTGTTTGACGCGTTTTTAAGAATTGCACAAACTCGGTATCCATGTGCACATCGACCTATTTTCACTTTAAAAAAAAATCCCCAGAATTGCACAAAAATGGCACTGCGCACACACTTGGCTTTATCTATGTACACATCGACCTATTTTCACTTAAAAAGTAAAAGAAAATTGACAAAAATCCAAAGTGCAGAATCTTGTTTGCTGCTTTTTACAAGAGTAAAAAGCGGCAAACAAGATTCTGCACTTTACCGAGAATATTTTCAAAGAAAAGGTATAATTTATTATAGAAAGTTACGTTTGAACAACCAAAGAGATGAAATTATGCTTTAGCGATAAGTCGGTAGCGAAATAGCGATGCAGGCATCCATTCAGTTATGTTTAGCAATTTTTATATAAATTATAATAATGATCAGAAATAGTTATTTACTCTTATGCTTCCATTCAGTCATGTTTAGCCTATTTCATATAAATTATAATAATAAAAGAGTATTATATTAAATTAACCTTTCATCTAAATTAAAACATCAATCTTGGATAGTTATTTACTGTTATACTATGTTTCTTGCCGCAATTATTTTTGGCAGCATTGGCATCAACAATAGTTTGGCGATTTTTTACGGCCCTCGAAACCGAATAGTACCAAAAATTCTAACTTTAAGTTGCAATAGTACTTTAATTCTCTATTTTAATTTGAGTATTTTCCCTTTCTTGACTTAATAATAATAATTATTTATAATAAATTGCTCTAAACTGTGTTATTTCAAAATTAATCCATGTCATGTTATTTTTGCGTTATACAAAATATGCATGTTATATTTGCGTTATGCAGACACTTGCATAATACTTCAGCCAATACTAATTTTAGAAAGTTATTATCAACCAATCAAAATACAGCTAAACTGAAACTAAATCACTTTGAACATGCCACATTCACTGTTTCTTCACTGCTGTCAATTTGATGATGTCTACTGATGCTGTTTCGAATGCATTTCCAAAATAAAGAAGTCTATGATATTGAAATATCTTGATACCAAAGACTGTAATAACAGGTTATTGAAAACTCATTAATGAAACTCAAGAAAAAAAAAGTAATGCTTTTTATTATAAATTTCTTAATTATATTGAAATATGCACTTTGTGAATTTCATTTTATTAAAAACTGTGGGTTTTGAAACAAGCAATTTAACAAATCCTTAAACTTAAATTTAAACCTTGCATGAGAGTTTTCTTCATCTTGGTAGACTACTACTTTTAATAGGAATTAAATTATATAATTGCTTCACAGAATAGCTAATGATTTTAAAGTGTAACTATGATATAATTATATACAAATTTAAGTAATCATGTAGTATGCGATCTACCACTTTTGATTGGTTATTTATCTTTTAAATAGTGCCACTAAAATGCTATTTCAAAATCTGAATGTGCAATAAAATGGAATAGTTACTTAGCATTGCTGTTACAATTAGTTATCTGTTAAATATATGAATATTTCTTTTATAAAAATTATGCATGAGTATATTAAAATACTGTAAAGCATATGAATATCATGTCATTTTTTCTTAATGTCTATGAATTCAATTTTGATTAGCTCCAAGCATTTATATGTTTGTTTTAATGTACAAACAGTCAGGAGTTAGAAACTCAGTTGATTATAACATGAGTGGGAATAGCAGGTTTTGCTAATTGAATAATTTTCAAACCTTTTCTGGCTTTATGCCCTTTTTTCAAGCTTTATTTTGCACAGTGCCCCCCCTCGAATTTGGTCAGTGCTTTTCTGTTCTTGCAATACAGACATATTAGTCATCATTCAAATATACGTAGACACCGGTTAATATATACATTTAAGGTATTTATTGCATTTACACCTCATAAGTTATTAACAAAAGTTTTTCATGCAATTATGAAACAAAACTTCCTTTTCAAGCATTATTTTGCTCGGTGCCCACCTTGAGTTAGTTCATTGCCTCTCCTGTCTTTGCAATACCGACACATTAGACACTTTTCAAATGTATGCATACATTGTTTAACATAAAATGTTTGTCATATTTACACCATATAAAATTATTAATGGAAGCTTTTATACTATATGGAAACAAAAATGTGGTAAATTAAAAGATTTCTTCAAACGTGTAGAGTAATGAACTTGAAAATCATGAATGATTCCTACAATGGTGTATATTGAAATACTCTATTACTGGGGCATGCTAGAAATCACCATGGATTTGTGGTGATGTTTTTAAAATGTTGCATTAGTAGTTAGTAAATTTCAATCCTGTGGAACAGAAAAATGAAACTGTTTGCAACTTTCATTAACTTGTGTGAATATGATTGACTAATATAATTTAGTATGATTCTTGTAAAGTTCTTATAGTATAATGAAATGAATCTTAAGTATTTGTTAGAAAAATGTTAAGCAATCTAATTTTTCAGTATGTTCTAACTGCCTTTGGAACAGTAGTGGATAATAAAAACCATACTGGGAGACTGTGGCATAAAAAGAATTTGAATGTTCATGTTATTTTATTCCATAATTTGTGTAATGTGAAATATTTTATAGTCTTTTTTTACTGCTGATATTTTAACCGAATCCTTTTCAAAATTGCAGGAATGACGATGCTGGGAATGGACAAATTTTTAAAAATCAAGTTCAGAAACCTAGTAACTCTTCATGTGATAAATTTAGTTCAGGTAAATGTTATAGCCAATGAAAGTAATGTATTAATTATTCATTAACCATTAATTTAATGAAATGCTCTTGCATTATTTTTAATAAATGGAGATTTCTCTATGTTATAAAATGTGAAATTTCGTATGCATATAAAATGTACAGAATTTACCTTTTAAAAACTATTTCATTATAGTTTGCAGAATAGCATCTGCTTTATTTTTTAAATGTTTACTTTATTTTGATATCCTATTTCCAGTAAAGCATAATATTTTGAGAAGCTGTATTTGACAGATATTAAATTCATTTTTTTTAGTTCCTTTTCCATTTTTAGTTATTGAACTTGGTGTTGAACATTATAGTAAATAATCAAATCAAGTAAAAAACACCATGATAAATAATCAAATCAAGTCAAAGTCAAAGAATGAAAAAAATGTTCATTTTCGAATATCTTGCTTTTGAAATTTTACATGATTATCATGATTAGCCTACATCAGATGCAGAAATGTATTTTATCATTATATGTAATGAATTTTAGAGAGGCACTGTAACACTGTGATCAATAATTTTGTCTTCGGAATCTAGAAACATTTTTTATATTTTCACGCTTTTATTTATGTGTCTTTATATGTTAGCTGTCTGTTGCTTTAAAGATACAATTTCATTTTACTATCAATACAATCAAAATTGACATTTTAGTAATAATAAGTGCTTATTTGAAGAAAATATTTAAGCAACAAATTAATGTGCTGTGTTCAGTGAGCTGAATATTTCTTAAAATTGTTATTCGTATCAAAATTGTGTCAAAATATCAAGATTGTTAAAAAATATCAAAAAACATAAATAAACTATCTCAGTAAAATGGAGAAAGGAACAAATAGTATATAAAGATGATATATAAATATAAAATTATATATATATATATAAATTATAAACTATAAAAATATTCATTAAATGCAAGAATTTCTTTGAAAATAAAAATTACTGTTAAGTGTAACATCAAACTTGTAATAACACTATATTGTGGTTCATAACATTGTTTCTGTTATATTTGTTTTAGTCAGAATACTAGTTAATTACATGGAGGTATAGTAAAAAAGAAAATTCATGCTATTTATTTACTTATTCAAACTCTGCAAATTTACAGAAATAATGTTATATTATGATTAAGTATTACATTTCCAACTTGAATTTGAAAGTAAAAATTTTATTTATAGTTATTCTTATTATCAAAATTCTTTTGCAATTATAGGAATAATTGCAAAAGTATTTTGATATTTTTTCAGTACATTTCATTAAACTGTAATCTTGTTTTAAAATCTGCAGGGAAAATCAAAGATAGTAAAAAGTGGGGAGTTCGTGAAGCTTTACATAGTTATACAGTTGATAGTAACAACTTTAATGAATGGAATGCAAGTTGCTCATCTCCTTGGTAATGTACCTTCCACTATTTTCGCTATAAATGAAACTAAACAATATTGCTTCCTGAGCAGAAATGAAAGTTGACCTAATAATAAGTATATTGGTGCATCAGTATATATGTAATAAAGAAGCTTGATGTTTAATATCACCATTTTATTAAAAATTTGAGTAAATTTTATACAACAGTATCATTATTAGTCATTAAACAATATCTCTAAATTTCTGAATGTTTTAAAAAATATTTTAAACATTTTTACTACCTTATGTGTTATTTATATTTATTTATTTTTTTTTAATTTGGCAATTTTAATATAACTTTTGTGCACAATAGTGTTTGTTCACAGGTTCTAAATTTAAAAAAAAAAAAAAAAAACTTAAAGGTTTATGAAGATCCAAAATTCTTAAAGTGTGGTCAGTGTACTTCTGTGGGTACTTGTTAATATTTAGGAACTCACAAGTGACTTTTAAAACTAAAATTTGATAAATATTTGAAAAATATAATAAAAATATCATAAAATCCAAACTTTCATTATCATTGAAATTTTGTTTAAAGAACCACTTTATTTGTTTTTTTATTTAGAAAAACGTAATAATAATATAAAATCCGAATTAATCTTTCATTACAGTTCAAATTTCAAGCAATTTGGCTTATTTGGCATAAGGTGGCATATTTGATAGAAATTTATAATTAGTTAAATTAACTGAATATGAGCTGAAAAGTCCAAGGTACAATTTGATTGGTGGATAAATCAGACTGAATGCAAATAATGATTTTAGGTCATTTCTGGTCCTATTTAAGTTCTAGTAATCTCTGTTACCAGGTGTTATTGTTAATTTTGTTGAGCATTCAAAACAAATGAAAATTGTTTTCTGTTCCTGTAAATCAGCACATCTTTTTATAAGCAATGTTTCATTAGAAAGTTATCAAAATCAGAATAGTAATTGTCATGTGGTCATTTCATGGAACTCACTTTAAAGAAAAATATTTTCTTTGACTTGTTAATTTTGTAAGAGTAGTATACACATAGAATTTGCAGAAAAAAACTTCTATTGATGTGCCTAATGTATTTAGCAAAAGGACTTTTCTAGCCTTGCATGCATAAAAAAATAAGTTTTAGATTGATTGAATGGCAAACAATGTTTATGCGTGCATATTTCAAACATTGAACTAGATGAGAAATATTGCTTGTCTTATGGTCAAGAGATATTCCTATAAAATAACATAATATATTCCTATAAAATAACAGTAGATATATATTTGCTATATCTCATTAAATTAATTTTAATTATAAACATTAAAATTATTACGAATGGTAATTTACAAAATTTGTAAATTCAATATTAATAGATACTATTTTTGTATACTAAGCAAACATAAAAAAGCAGCGATTAGATGTTCAGCAAAATTGCACATCATGTGAAAAAAGTTCAAATTCATAAAATTTAAGAACTGCTAGAGAAGATGACATTGATGAAACCTTTTTTTAAATATTTTATTGCTTATTATTATTTTTAGGAAGAAGGAATGATTTACAATGCATTCTTATTTGCTAATGTAAAATATATTTAGCAATTCACTTGCTATTTCTGTTGCTTCAAGAAACCAATTCTCAATACTTGATAGATTTTTTAGCACTTAACATTGGATGTACTGTTAAAAACTCCTTGGATGTTTGTAATTATTTTGCTTTTGTGAATCATTAGTTAATCAAAAATTAAGTTATAAAACACCAGTAGTTAGGATCCTATGTTAGATTTCTCAATATGAAACAGACTGATTGTCATGGAAAATATAGTAAGGTAGTAAGGTTTTTTTTCTTGTTTAATATAAATAAGAGACACTTTTTCCAATAACTTTGACTAATTAAGAGGCAAAATTTTTACAAAAGATACATAATCCTAAATAATTCATTTATTACCACTTATACTTCTTATCTTTGGTAGAGTAATATCTTGGTCCACATATATATTGGTGGAGGGTGTCACCTGTATTAAGAAATCATAGAATTTTTCCCAACTAAAGATCTGTGGAAAATCGCGAATATCTACAAACCATTCAAAGCCAGTATATTGTTATCTTACCTTATTTAAATGAATATTTTTTCCAAGTGTAATAGCAGGTTCTCTTGATCTAGAGTGTCTATAATTTTATATATTTCCCTTTGCATGGAAATTTATACTATGGAATATACTGCAATAATAATGCGCATAGAAATTATAATATTATTTGTGTTAAATAAATTATCCAAAATTCAGTAAATTCTAAAAACTAACTGTGAGGGCAAGAATCAGTATAACAGTCAATGTCTTATCATTTGTGCATGGCTAAAGTATTTTTTGTGAAATGGTATTAAGTTAATAAGAAAACAACAACTGCAGCATAATACCGGGCAAAGATATTTTTGCATATTAAACAGAAGGCATTAATGGCATCTTATGTCAACATTTAGGCAATAAATTATTTGAATTAGTTTTCTGTCACATTCAACATTTCATTATGTCTAGAGGCAGGGGTGACCTATCTAGCTAGCCATGTAATCCAGTTACTTTATGATCACTGCCATTTCAGGGATGTGGGATGCAGAAAATGATTAATAATCATAGCAATACTGAAGAAGAAAATAAAGAATTTGAGGGAATAGGTTCTTTTAAAGATATTCTTGAGGTGGAAGCCCAATGATTTGGTAGTAACTGCAGAAGAACTCAACACTGTTTGGCTCATCAACATTGGAAAAGGAAGCTTCGATAAAGCTTCACATTGCCAGACTGAGTGTCTATATGGTATTGCATGGGAGTAATTAAAATGAATCCTTCATAGAAACCCTATTTTAACTGTACTGTCATTATGAACATGCTGCTTCTAATTCTGAAAGTATTATTCAATTATGGTAGATGCAATTGGACCTAAAAAAGATATGATAAAATGTAACTGAACCTTAAAAAAATATATGTAATGAAACTCTTAAAATATAGGACTCTCTGCATTTCTCTGCTGATTGTATTACTGTGCAATCTTAATGCACTTTTTAATATATTCACTGACTTTTGGATAACTCTTTATTTTATGTTCATAAGTGTATTAAAGTTTTAATCCTAAATTAATAGTTAATATTTTAAGCAAGCATTAATACAAAATTATAGCATAATAAAACAAAATGTTAGCGTAACGTATAAACCAATGTAAATTACCATTTTTCCTGAAGATAAAAAAACGGTTTTGTATTTTAGCATGATGAAATTATGTTTAATGTTCTTATATTTAATGTTTATTCAGTATACTTTCATTTACACAGTTTGCCTATCAAAAAATAAATTAATATAAATTCAAATTATTTCTGATAGTTAGTTTCAGATGTAAAGGCTGCTTGTAGAATTTATAAAAGGAGCATCTTCATGAAAGATGCAGCATTTATTATTATTGTTATGTATTATTGTGATAGCCTTATTTGCCTAAAATGCTGTTTGTGCATTGATGTAATAAATGACATTGATTCGAGTTAAATATTTTCTTGACAATGATATATATTGGTAGTGCCATTTCTTTTTTTCATATGTTACAATCATTTACTCCAAGATAAACGTAATTTAATATTTAAATATAATATATGGGACAATATATTACTTTTAAAAATCAAAATAAATTATACTGACTGTGGTATTATACTGTGTGAATTAACTGACTGTGGTATATGATAAAAATAATTGCGTTTAAAATGCAAGCATTAGATGTTTAGAAAAACATTTTTACCTCTTATGTCTGAATGTCATTTGTAGACCAATGAATAATAGTTCAGAATTTGTTCAAGAATTGCAATTTTCCTATTACCGAAAGTGTTATTTGCAATGAGAAATCACCTATACATATTGTAGACAAGTCTGCTACAAGTTTATTATCATGGGAAAATATTTGCTGATTTTGGCATATTAGATCAGTTGACTTTGAATCACATTTTTTGTGTTTTTTCACTGGTGAAAATCTTGGTAATAATAGTGGCTTTGGCCAACATATTATGTATGATTGCTTCACAAAATGAAGAGGTTAAGTAATAGGACAGTCAAGTTAGTGGCATTATTGCATAAATATCTGAGAAATGAGCTAATATTAATCTTGCTAGCGTAATATAGAATTCAAATGGCATACTATACAGGATACTCATAAAAACAGTACAAAAAAAGTCTTGATTACTCATTTCAGGAAACTGGATAGCTGAGGGGATATCAGTTAGCTGCCCTTTCCACAATTATTAGCACTGAAACTATTTAACTTTTGCCTGTGCCTAGAGTCATTTATATATTTACAGATAATATGCCAAAAGCTTTGGCATTAGATAATATGTCGAAATATGTGTAAAGGAAAGGGAATAACCTTCATTTTTTATAAAATACACTGCTGGCCACCAAAATTGCAGCACCAAGAAAGACAAGAGATATCACAACAAAATTTATTTAGTAGATAACATGTTGACCAAGTATCAAATGATTAAATTTATAGACTTCTGTGAAGTGTGGTTCCTTCCAGAATCAGTAGCCCCCATTGTTGGAGATTACCGCTGCCACATGCCTTGGCATTGATTCAAAGAGGATGTGTTCTTGTGGTACAGCAGACTAAGCAGCTTCCACACGTTGCCAAAATTTATCTGGTCGGGGAAAAAACAAAGTCGAGCCAGCCAGGAAGCAATTCAATCTGGTGATTGATGAAGAACCCTTGAACAATGCGTGCCACGTGTGGTTGTGCATTATCCTGTTGAAATATGACTGTGGGCAAGCCCTGAAGTTAAGGAAGGACAACTGGCTCTGACACCTCAGAGATGTAGTGCTGGCTGTTTAAAGTCCCAGAAATGTGTATAGAGGAGTGCGAGAAAAAGTGATATCCAATAGCCCCATACCATAATACTGTGTGCAGGACCAGTGTGGCAGTGAATAACGCAGCTGTTCTGCATCCCCTCTCCACGGTGTCTCCAGACTCGAATCCGACCATCGTGATGTTGCAGACAGAAGTGTGACTTGTCAGTAAAGATAATTTCATTCCATTCTGTCGTCCACATCCTTCTTTCATTGCATCGTTGGCAGTGGAGATGTCTGTGGTTCTGCCTCAAGAGTAGACAAAGCAATGGACATCTTGCGGACAGACCACACTAAATGGCATCGAATGGTAAACGCAGACACTGGATGATGCATTACAGACTGAATGTGCTGTGCTATGGTTTGTGATGTGACTGAGCAATCCGTCACTGCCATGTGCACAATGTTCCTGTCATCACGTGAAGTGGTGCACTGAGGTGGATGCGATCGAACACATCAGTCCATCATACCCTCTTGCATCCAACGGTCACATATCCGCATTACAGTTGTTTGGTTTCATCCAACACGACTATGGATTTTCTTGAAAGATAATCCACACTCTCGATAGGCCACTATCCTTCCTCTGTCGAATGTCGAACTCAGATACTTGATCAAACGATGATCGCTGTTTACTACGAGGCATAATTGATTTTTTTTTTTTTTTTTTTTTTTTGAAAAAAACCACAAGAAAAACACAATTGCCGAACTTGAAATCGTCAAAAACTCCAAGCCTTAAATAGCGCTTTGAAGTGGCGCTACAGGCACGCGTGATGTGCGTCTGCGCTGAAATTCTAATCATTTGCATATCTCACCTTCGTTAATGCATGTTGTAAATTTCATGTTATTTGCATGCTTCCTTCAGGATGTTGCATTTGTGGTGGCCAGCAGTGCATACTTAGAGCTGAAATACATTGACTATTATTTATAACTAAAGCAATTTAGAATTCTAACAATTTTATAATTTTTAATTACTTTAAGCCATTGTTAAATGACATGTAGAGTTTAATTTGTAAGATTCTTAAATTTTCTATTCTTCATTAATGTAATTAGTATATTCATTAATGTAATTAGTACTTATTAATGTATAATTAGTATATTAATAATGTATTTATATTAAAATGTTTTTATTACTGAAAATGTACCTGTCTTAAACATTGGAGAAAAGGAATCCTTAAAACATTTTATTAGATTATCATTGTTGTACAAGCAAAATGAATGGCCTTCAGTATATATTATTTTACTTAATTCCACAAGTTAATAATTTTTTGTACTTTATGAAAAGCTTATATTTTATTTTCTCGTAGTTATACTTTGTATACTTCCTGGATACTAAAAAAAGTCTGGGAAAAGGGATCCACAAACGTTTTTTTTTTTTTTTTTTTTGTGTGTGTGTGTATGTGTGTGTCTTCCAGGCAATTGAAATAGCTTTTGATATATATTATCAGATTTTTTTTTTGTTGTTCTGCAGGCAATTGAAATAATCTTTGATATATATAATTGGATATTTAAATAATCTTTGATATATATAATTGGATATTTTTTGTCCTGCAGGCAATTGAAATAATCTTTGATATATATTATACTTATCATCTAGTATATGTTAAGTAGTGTGGACATTTATAGTTGAGTACATTTGCTTATGTCAAAAAGATTACTGGTCTCCAGCATTTTGAAAGAGAGACACATCTAGCTTATTGTGATTGTTATATAACTTATAACTTTTGTGTCAGACTGATCTGAATAAGAACATTTTAAATAGATTCTGCAAAATTTTCTGTTGAATGAAAGTATTTTCTTCAGTAGGATCTTTCCTTCTTTCAATATGCATTTGCTCAAAATTTGAATGTATGAATATAGTGGCTATATTACTTTTGTGTTTGAATTTTTTTTCTAACTGTTTTACTTCATAATTAAACTATTTTCAGCCTTTTTCATCATTTTTTGCTTAAATTTATGCATTTTTTAGCCTAACCTGGTTTTTGATATTAGTTTTTAAGCAAAAATTTTCGAGATACAATGTTTTTCAGTTTGTTTAAAATACTCCTTTGTTTTTGCAGATTGGAGAAAAAGTAATTTTAACGTGATACATAAAGTAGTCATGCATTAATTATATTATTTTTTTTTAGCTCTTTGACACCAGTTGAAGATAATATGTCAAAAGGTGTGCAGAGAAAGTGGAATAGCCTGCAGTCTTCGTGGAATTTATTTGGAGTTAAACCCATTGATTATACTTTGTATCAAAAGCAGTCCTGAATTGTAACAGTTTTGTGATATTTTATTGCTTAGAATGTTTATTAAATGGCATTTATTACTTATTTAATTCTAAAAATTAGTTAGTTTTTGTACATTTACTTAAGATAATTTATACATTTATATAAAAATGTATTAGGTTTATAACATGTGACTGTATATATTAAAAATTTTTATTAATTTTTTCATTTATATTTTGTAGTAGGATATGTGCAAATCATTCTTATAAACATTTACATGCTGAACCTGGTGAATCTGGTTTAACTCAATGTGGATAATAATTTAATGTAAATAAGCATAGGAAATGCAAATTAAAATGAAATTTTTATGATATTTAGTATAATTATACATTTTTATTAGAATGTAAGTAATATAATAATTCAACACTTTATGCTTTCTAGTGTCCTAGATTAGAGGAATTTTTGTTATTATCTTATAGTCCTTTATTTAAAAATTATATTTAAATAATTTTTCTTATATATTTAATTTATATATTTATTGCATAAAACAAGTTTTATACTTTACTACTGCTTTATTTATTTTAATCAATTTGTTATTGTGTCTTTAGACAAAATATGTTGTAAGTAAACAAATCACATTGAACTGTTCTGAGTTTGATCCTATGAAAGTTTTTTCATTTGTTTACTGCACTTTGAATCTCTCTCTCTTTTTTTAAGAACTTCATGACAATCTCTGAATGGGTTGTTTAATCAGTGTGAGTGTAAGTTTGGCATTTAATAAGTGTGAATGTGACAATAATAATGACAATTTTTGTTTATACATGTGTATATAAAATAATTTAGAATATTGAAGTTGTGTTGATAGCAGTTGTTAATGATGAACACTGTAATATTTCTTTATTTTCACTGACAAATGTTTTTAATGCATAACTGATAAAGTGGCGGAAAAAATACATCTGTTCTTGAATAAATTTTGCATTTTTAAGATGCTGCAGTAAGAAAAGTAGTGATAGCAACCTAGGTAGTTAGAAAAAGCAAAGAGCAAGTGCAACGTGTTTAAGATGAAATTTCTTATCCAAGTAATTTAGTTTTAGTGTGCATTTTACTAGAGGCAAAGCCTGATTATCCTGCATTCAACTAACTGGAAAGCTCAAGTAACTGAAATATTTTAGAAATAATATTTTTACCCAAAAGTTTAAATGAGAGCTATGTAATGCCACTTAGAATGCTTATAATACTATTAATACACATACATTGGCACTAAACGGTGCGATTTAGCGCCATTAATGGATAAGCATGATGTCACTACACAGTCATATGAAATTCATTTTGGTTTGGAAGTGAAGGGGAGTATTTTTAAAGTTACATGATCCAGACATAAAAAAAACCTAGGGTATGACTAAACGGATGAACAGTGCCGATATAACTTGAAAACTATGATAGTGACTTGCCAGTCAGATGGTATATTCATAGTGGTTAGGGGAGCCTACTTGCAATACCGAAGGGCCCGGGTTCGAATCCTGGAGATGGCATGGCTGTAATTGTTCGTCCTTTCATGAGAGGTAACCATAATGAACTGGCCACCATTTCCAGCCTTAGTAGTGGCCAAGCCTGAGTCCCCTAAGTGTGCGCCAGTGGAAAAAAATTATAAGACTTAAGTTTTAATTTGTATTGCTTCATCTAACTCTATAAATTAAGAATAGTGTATTTAAACTGATACAATGATTGGTGACATCTCTGCCAACTTTCGTGTTCGGCGGGATTTCATAATCAGACCATACGTTGGCTTTTATATGACTGAAATATATATATCTATATATATTTTGTCTTCAGCAATCTCAATTTTAAACGCAGGCTTTGATATTTAAGTTGCTAATTAATAAAATGATTATATTTATAATTTAAGAACAGAAATTATTATGATTGCTTTGGCTTTTCCAAACTGAGTTACGTTTTTTATATACAGTCAACTACGCAGAATTTTCACGTATCTGGAATTCATTTCCCTAGCTTTCCTGATAATCGAGCTTTTATTGCACTATTTATTATATTCTGCATTATGGGGTTATTCCATTACTATTGCTTTGGTTACTGTTTTCTCATGAAATAATATGTGACTTTCTGATTAGACTACATTTTGAAAAATATGAAGTATAAATTTATTGATTTGTGTTATGCTTACCTTTTACATAAAAATTCTACAGTATTATTAATTAATAAAAATTGCAGTGTGAAAGTGTTATTTTATAAATTTATTTAATGCCTCAAACAGCTCTAAACAATATTAACCATTAAAAGAAATTAATCAAAATTATTGTTTAAAAAATTGATTTTAAAGTTTTTCACATTTAAATTCCAGTTAAGTGCTTAAAATAGTTTTAAAAGCTAGACAGTTATTATAAGAGTCTGAAATGTCTAAAATTTCAAAACTCTGTACGTGAAAGTCATATATTTAAAATAAGTTGTTCAAAATAGAGATACCACATGGAGATTTTTGCACTTGTTTAATGAATAAAGATTTCAAGACTTAGTTGTGCATTTTTTTCCGCTGGATCTCTTATGCATGAGACTTGAATATTTCCCCTAACTGAAATAGAAACATTTTCTGATTTCTAGGGCATGAAATTAGCATAGTGAAAATAACACTTGTTCCTAGTAATAACCACCTATTAGAGTAATTAATGAAAAATATTCTGAAAATAAATTAATGGTTAAGTTAAGGATTGGAATATTGTAAAACATATAAGGGCTATTGCATAAATTAAATTAATGACAGGTATACATAATAAAGTTGTATTGTGGTGGCAGTAACTTTTGTTTTATTTTCATTTGTATCTAAATAATGATTTTTTGGCAGAATATCAGAATTATTGAGGGGGGGAAGAAAGTACGGAGTGTGGGAATGGTTAAACTTAACTTTGTTTTTCCTTCTACATTAAAAAAAGAAACTTTTAGATGTTAAATTGGAATTTGAATATGATTAAAGTTTTCTCCCTCCCCCTTATTTTTAATTTCTACATTATTGCAGATATTTTGCTATGTGTTATATGAAACTTTTAAATAATAGCCTGTTTTTCCTATTTTATTTACTTGTATTCAAGCTCCTCCCTTTTTTCCCCCCACCCTCAAAGTTTAGCTTTCTTTTGTGTGAGTGCAATGCATTTTCCATTAATCTAACATAATTTTTTCTTTTTTTTTTTTTTTTTAGTAACATCTGAGAAAAATCAACAAATTTTAATATTAGAAATATAGACCCTTTTCTACCAAGGTGAAAAATTCATCATAATGATGGATTCTTGCATTAAATTAATTCATTTTAATTCCTTCTTATCTTTAATATTAAAAAATATTTTTACTGTTGTTGAAAGTATATATTGTTGTTGATGGTTCTAGATATAAATGTATCTATGTATATATCACATTTTTTTATTACATAGTCTGTGATAAATTTAGCATTTGAAGACTATTGTTTTTTCTATGTGTTGTATGCTGTTATTTTTTAATCAGCATGAAGTGGATTTATACTTACTGGTGGAAAAGTCTCATTGAAGAACATGTTCTTGTAATTTAAAGAAAATGACATTTATTAAGCATATTTATGCAAAATTTTATGTAATTTGTTTTTACTTTTTTTTTTTTTTAATCTCTTGTGTGTTCTGTTAAATGTTATTTTATGCTGATGGTATAAATATCCTGGTATCTGCTTTACAAGAATACACATTCATAGAATTTGTGTTTCTGAGTTATTATGTTCTTCCATTGTGATATATGCAGGACTGATTTTTTTTATACATTTATTTGAGGTGCACAATATTGCAGATGTGTGCTTTATGAATAATTATGGAGCTACCCTATTTTTTTGAGGTACAACATGTTTTACGTGACTTATATTACTAATAATAATATTGGATGACTAATATGTATATTTATTTACATACTTTTATATCTGAAGAATAAAATTAGATCATTAAAATATTATTTGCCTTTCAAAATCTTTAATTAGTAAATTATTTTCTTTTGTGTGTGTGTGGGTGTGTGTGAACAAAGTGAAATTTACTGAAATTTTTATTTATTTATTTTTTTCTGTTACTTATTAATTGATGTTTCAGTTGTTTGAACACCATTATAAATATATCAAAATAATTTACTGGTGATTAAATGTATTACTTGTGTTCTGGAAAAGTATTTTGATTTATTTAAACTAAACTATGAGTTGAATTAAAGTGGATATGTGATAAATGCATTTATTACATTTATGTTTACTTCTGCAGTGGCATGTAACAACATATCAAATGAACAATAAAGATAACATTTATGATATATCTTTAAAAACTTTTATGTGGAGAATTACATTGAATACCTTATACAATATCTTCAGTTTCAGGAAAACAAATAAAGAAGTGTTGGAATAGAAAGCATGTCCTTTTCTTTCTTTCTTTTCTCTCTCTTCCCCATGCTTTTAGGTGTAGCAAGGTATTAAACTAAAATTACCTTTTTATAGAATTATTAATTTCATAATTAGTTAAAGGTATTTCTGATACACTGAAGAAATCTTAATAGATTTTAAGAGAAAATAGAGCTGATTAAATTGTCTGTTACATGTTTTTTTAATTATTTTATTATTTAAAGCTTTACTTAATAATACATACTATGAAAAGTAAAGATTCAAATAATTTGAATATAAAATAATATGGCTGAATTAGTCATGTTTATTTACATAAAACTATTACTGTTAAATGTATTAAAAATGAAGTATTAGTTTAACTAAAATTTAGCAAATAATTAATTTTATGAATAATATAATAACTTTTAAATTTTATTATTATTTTTTGTAATATGATTTTAAAATGTTAAGTAAAAAATTGTTAAAATTATGTGAAAAATGAGAAGTTTTAATTAGCATGAGCAGAAATAAGTTTACAAAAATTATTATTCTGTATATTTGCAGCTTGTTTAACTTTATCTGTGTTGTTAATGAGAAAATCCATTATATTTGGGTTTAAATGAGTTTTAGTTATAAAGTTTATGCTTTGAAAAAAAATTTAATGATGGTGAGATACAGGGGTTGGACAAAAATATGGAAACACCTTTAAAAAAACATGTTTCTTTGCTTAATATGGTGTAGGAAACCCGTTGGCATCCAAAACAGCTTGCAGTCTTCTCGGAATGGATAAATACAGTTCCTGTATGTTTGCCAAGGGAATATTATACCATTCTTCCTGCAAAACGGTGGCAAGTTCAGATAACGATGTTGGCGGTGGATAACGAGAACGCACTTTCCGTTCCAATGTAGACGACAAAGGTTCGATAATATTCAGGTCTGGTGATTGTGGTGGCCAGGGGAGATGGCACAACTCATCCTCGTACTCAGAAAACCAGTTCTGGACAATGTGAGCTGTGTGAACAGGGGCTTTGTCGTCTTAGAAGACACCATCACCATCGGGGAACAAAGTTTGTACCATGGGGTGAACTTGCTCGGCGAAAATGTTCACATAAGTCTTGGCAGTCATGTGCTATGACACAGTTATCATGGGGCTAGCAGAGAACCACGATATGTCTGCCCAAACCATAACAGAACCCCCGCCATGTTTCACTCTTGGGAACAAGCAGTCTGTATTATAGGCTTGAGATGGCGTTCTCCAGACGTAAACTCGGCCAGAAGTGGGAAACAATGAGAAAGAAGACTCGTCAGACCATATTACTCGCTTCCACTGCTCTATAGTCCAGGCTTTATGACTTAAACACCAACTTTTCCTGTTACGGGCATTAGCATCACTGATGAGTGGCTTCTCAATTGCAGCATGGCCAGCAATTCCCTGTTTATGAAGCTCCCTTCTAATTGTTTTGGTACTCACAGGGTTCGGTAACACAACATTCATTTAAGCAGTAACTTTTGCAGCTGTGGTCTTCTTATTTTTCGTCACAATTGCCCTTAATGATCGTCTGTCACGATCACTCAGAACACACTTTCGTCCGCGCTGTGATTTAGCAGATGATGTTTTTCCGCTTTTCAAATATGCGGAATAAGTCTTCGATACAGTACCTCTTGAAACACTAAACACCTCGGCTACCTTGCTTACGGAAGCACCTACCGTACGTGCTCCAACAATTTGCCCACGTTCGAAGTCTGTTAACTCTGACATAATGCAATGACAACCTCACATAACAGTACTCCGACAACAGCTGAACTGTTTAGCACATTTACGAAGTTGTATAGGTGGCGTCAGTAGTCAAAAACGCCAGCGCCACCTACATATTTCATTAAAATCAATCTTTCTTTTCAAACATGCATTTCACAAGGTGTTTCCATATTTTTGTCCATCCACTGTAGCATTTAAGGCTGTGCACAAGTTTAATTTAATTTGCTGTTATTTTGTAATTGAAATATAAGATTCTTTTACTCCTGAAATTTTTAATTGATTATTATTTTGTTAAAATGTCTTTTATAATTTCGCTAACAATGAGTTTTTATTAACTCAACTCGTCAGATTTTTAAATGCTACATGTAATTTACATTAGAAATGTATCATTAAGTGTCATAAATCATCTTTTTTTTTCTCTTTCGTCTGAGCTCCCCAGTAATTGAATGGATAATATTACTGTGTAATGTCGTTTGTGTCTTTAAAATAGGCACTTCAAGGTCATTTTCAATCCTCTTCCGATTTGCGATCGTAACTCAAGGAGGTTAGAATAGAAGGAGGGAGGGTTCGTAGTTTCCTCCACTATCGGGGAATGAAACTCCGCCGAACAAGCGGCGTCCATGTTTGTGACTTCAAAACATTGCATTACGGCAGTGACATGTACGTGTTTCTAAGCTGTTCCGTGCATTTATTTTCCAGTAAAAATATGTTAAATTTATAATGAAATCCCTCGCTATTGTTGAATTTTTGTTTTAAAGTAATAAAGATGATATCCATAATTTACTATGTACAGCAAATTATTAAGAAATAGTTCGAAATCTAAATGCATGCGCATAACATTAAAGCCTTTAAAAAATTATGTTTCTGCATATTTCACGGATTTGCTTAGGTTAGAAAATAAATCTTAATAAAATAAAACGGATTTATGTGAATTCATTGATTTCAGTTTATGCGCATTTCATATTTATTAATCTCAAAGAAACTGCTTTTAATTAAGTTGAATTACAGAAATACACCTATATAAGTTTTTGGATACATCTTTCCACATGTTCAATTGTTGTAAGTTTATGCAAAAATTTTTAACAACAGAACAATTTATCTTAACTTAAAAAAATGAATAATAATTAATATATAAAGAAAAGCATTGCTTTATTTAACACCTTTACAATTAATAAAAATAGTAACAATTGATTTCTTACTTTTCATGAAAGTTATAAAACGAATTAACTAAAACGTTCAAATTATACAATTTAAGTCCTACCATATAGCATTGTATCTTAAGGAACGAAGATACCAGCTATAAACAGAAACATTAAAATGTATTTAATATATTTTGATTATAGTTATATTAAATAACCTATTTTAAGTCCTTTTTTTCACATCTGGAAAGAAAACCACATGACATTGTGATATTTTTTTATATAGTTGTCATATTACATAAAAAAGAAAATTGATACTTACGTGTGAAAAATAATGCCCGGAATTTTTTTCGAGAATCTATTTGTGCATCCATATGCAATACAAGCTGACATACTTCAAAAAGAAAAGAAAAAAATGTTGCAATGACAGATTTCCTTGCACAAGTCACGGTGATAACAGGAAGATGGCCGCCAAGCTTCACGTTTGAGCTGAACCTTCCCTCCTTCTATTCTAACCTCCTTGTCGTAACTCGTGTCATCATAACCGCACAGCATTTACTTCCTCCACATCATTTAACATTGTAGTTTAAGTCAGTCGTATGCTTTTCATAAAACGAAACTCGTGTAATAAAAAATGAAGTGGGACAAAATAATAAGAATAATAAAATAAACGAGTCGACCTTTTTCCGCAGCTGATGTTTTCATGTTTACGAGTTAAATAGGCGGCGGAAACAAACTTTGAAGTTTTTATGCGAAAGCAACAAGCTATAGATTAGCAGCTTTCAGTGCAGACGATTTTTTCCCCTTCTTTTTAATATATAATTCGAAATTACTCTTTGGAGTTAATGAATTGGTGAGTGGAAAGAATTTCCAAGCCAAGCTATATTTTAAAATGAGTTTTGATAAAGTTTTACACACAGTAAAATTGTATTGATCGAATGTATTCGGCTTTTGATAAAGAAGCACACATGAAGCAATAATTTACAACTGGTTTTAAGAATATCCTGTTGGTCGTAAGAATCCGGGTGATGAGTTTTAGACATTGATGTTGCTCAGTAAAAAAAAAATTACTTTAAGATCTCCATATAGGCGTGTCACGTTTGATGAAACTGATGCATCTTTGAATATGTCAAAATCCTGAATACATGCAGTTTTGCATGACCATTTAAAAATAAAAAAGATATCGTTATATTCCACAGTTTCAACTCAAATAGTAAGAAATAGTAATAAAAATTTCTAAAAATTCAACTGATGACTCAAAAAATCCCCTTTTACATTGTAGCAAAACTCAAAATATCTATCCCCATGAATCAGAACCAAAGCAACGGTTTAACTCTTGGATGCTTCAAAATGATCAAAATGTTACAAAAGTTATTCTAGCACAAAATGCTTCAAAGAAAATAACAGCTGTGCATTTCGATAAAAACTGTCATATTGTAACCGTTGCTTTGAACGATTCGAAGAACTGCGAATTCTAAATGATAAATGATAATTTATTTGCCAGAAATAGTTGCTGAATTCAGATGCGAAAATTGGGATATGTTGCCTTATTCTATACCATGAAAACACAAACTATTGCTGTACGTTTCAAATTTATTAATTGCTCAAAGCATGAAAAAATTACATTTGACGAGGTCTTATATTCTTTAACCCCCAATGACTTTTCTCTTGTTCCCAACAATCAAACATAAAGGATGTCATCACCGATTGAACAGCGCAGAAGCAGAGCGTAATTATCACCTAAGTCTATATAAAGTTGAGATTTTAAAGCCTTTACATCCGTCTGTAATTCCATGTAATCTTGTTTTTCTTTCATAAAAATTAAAAATTAGGAAAGTAGGTGCTAGGGCCAGTGGAAGAAAGGTTGTGTGTAATGCCTCCACATTCTCTTAATCGGGTCCTGACCAGTACAGTTATAATTTACGTGTTTCCGCTGTACAAATTTATGCGTCAATCAAAAATTAATCGTCAATCAAAAACTAATAATTTCAGAGCCCAAATCACATATTATTTTATTTCCAAAACCGGGCAAATCGCTACAAAGGCTACCTTGCATTAAAATCAATAATAGAAGAATCAAGATCTCAAAAGAAATCAAATTTCTTGTATTGAAAATTGACCAAAGGTTTTCTTGGATCCCACACCTCATGGAAATTCGGAAGAAGACCCAAACTATTTCTAGAGCCCTCGCAAGGATGCAAGGCACAACGTGGGGCCTCAAATCGAGGATGCAAAACATTCTTTATAATACCGTGATCGAAAAAATAATCCTCTACGGGGCATCGTCATGGGCTCATCCCATGACAGTGAAAAAGAAAACACTCTTAGCTTCGATCCAACGCCCCTTCCTCTTACAAATAGCAAAAGCATACAGAACTACCTCAACCGCAGCACTCTGTGTATTAACAGGAATCCCACCCCTCTATCTGAAAGCAAAAGAAGATGCAGACTTAGCCACGTTATTCCACCTCAAGAAAAACATAGAGGTAGAAGATCAATACCTTTGCCCCCTTGATTTTGAACAGCCACGAAATTCGTACCTAAGACACCCTGCAGTACATGCAAAACTCAGAATATCTACAAAAGAAGACACCCTCAGTGTACCTTCATTTCCAGTCGTGTACACAGATGGGTCAAAGTTAAACGAAGAAGTAGGATGCGCGTTCTTTGCACTCCTCTCAGAACAAGAAACTACAGAATGGAAAGGACGCCTAAGGAACAACAACAGCGTTTTCCAAGCTGAGCTTTCAGCCATAAAACACGCTATTCTATGGTCTCATCAAAAGCATCTAACATATGTTACCATCTACAGTGATAGCCAAGCGGCAATTAAAGCTGTCAGTGATGCAAGAAACAAATCATCAATAGTACAAGATATCTACGATTTAATATCACAGCACAACAGAACATCTATAAAAATAAAGTGGGTAAAAGCGCATGCTGCACAAGCCCAAAATGAAAGGGCAGATGCGCTTGCTAAGAATGCAGCTCAAGACCCATCTCTACCTCCAGTAAATGTCCCATTCCCTAAATCGTATGCGAAACATATGTTGAAAAAAATTACATTAAAGAAATGGCAAGCTGAATAGGAAAATGCAGAAGTAGGTAGAAGGCTTTTTAACTTCTACAAGAAACCCACATATGATCCAATCTCATATAACTTCTTCATCAACATATGCTTATCTGGACATGGTCCTTTCCCCACGTACTACTTTGCACGAAATTTGAGCGATTCAGACAAGTGCGTATGTGGGGAAAAGGGAGACCCAGAGCACTATATTTTCAAGTGCCAGCTCACAAAAGAGCTACACTGCAAAGGAAGGTCACAAATTACGCCTGAGTACATTAAATGCATGCTAACGATCCCTCAATTACAACAAAAGGTTTCCTTGATTATGAAGAAACTTTTCGCATATAAAAGAGAAGACATATGTCAAGATGTTATCACATCTGTTTAAATACCTCTTATTCCATAACTTGCAATATTAATGCAAGATTTCAGAAATATTGCAAATGTCTGAAACAGGCTAAATATGGTATGAATAGTTTTTACAAAATAATTACATTAAGAATTTGAACTGTATTAGGACATGAGGGAGAAAAATCTTGTAATAATTAAATCATTAATTAAAAAAATAATATACGACTCTATTAGATATATTAGTGTAAATGTAAGTACTACGCGATCTTCTAATATATATTTTCTGTGTTTATGATACATTAATATACAAAAATAATAATGTAAGACTTCAGTGCTGATGCAGTTGTGTGTAACAAGTTAAAAAAATGAAAGGAAATGTATTAATAAGATATTTCGTCTTAGTAATTCAACTAAGTATAATAAGATGAAAAAAAAAAAAATTCTTTCCCAATTAGTTTCTTAAAAAGATGTTTATTGTAATTCGATATAACTAGATATACTAATGTAAATATATTGTTTGTATGAAGTACAATGTAAAATGAAAGTTTGCATGTATGTTCGAAGTAATTATGTTATATTAATCTGCCATAATCCAACTTTTGTTAATAGGTCAATCTCTTTGTAATAATTGTATACTGTGTCTTTGTAATTGTATATTCAATACGTAAGTCTAGTATTGATGTAAAATTACTATGTAAATGTCTTGGTAGGCTAGCATCCGATGCGGGCCAACTAAAAGCCCAGCGGGGTACAGTAGTGCGGCGGGGCAACACCTGTAAAAGTCACTGACGAAGTTCTGGTGCTCCGTCCACTTTTCCCTGTCCCTGTACAAATTTATGAATCGCATAACTTTCGAGGATTAATTTATTCTAATGAAAAGTTATATTGGTGCTAAAGAGGCTTAGGAAATCAATGAAAAGATGTATATACGAAAATATTTTATGTGTAAACGCAGCTTAATGTGATCACGTTTGTTCACGCTTCTTTTGATAGCATTAAACGCTGAGAAAAAAATTCCTTCAAATTAATTATAGAATTTAACTAATTTAATATAAATATAAATATGAACATATAAAAACTTACTTTGTAAAGATTTTTTTATTTTTATGTAACCAGTTATTTTATGTTCAGCAGCTTTCCTGTCTCTTTCGGTTTCCGTTTTACTGCCAGAATGCAAGTTTTAGTTCACGCGTATTCAAATGAGGTAGAAAGAGATAGCATCTAAAGGAAAGAAAGTTTTAAGATTGTTGAATCAGAGTGTGTTCCGCCTGCTGAAGTTTTATATTACTAGTTAAATACCTTAAACAGCAGTTTGTCTGCGGCGTTACTTTACTCTCACCATTAGGCTTGTTATGCTGGTATTGAGCCAACTTGCGTTTATTCATTCTGTGTAGCCTTTGGCTATTTGCGACTTAGTTTTGGTTTAAATTTGAATTCGTTACTTGTTTAAGTTACGCCATAAATGCTGGCTGGATTTTTAAGCACAAGAAGTGCCTTCTTAAATTATCTGAGTTTAATAAAAGGATCTTTTACATTCTTCGTGCTCTCTCTGCTTACTGGACATAGCAATAAGTCGCTTACGTTCCGATCGAATTTAGTTTAATTTTTCGAAGGAAGGTGACACTCTACAACTTTTACGGCATTTTAACTGGGAAAAAAGTTACTGTTAGTAGATTATCTTCCGGCATTATGCATTCAATTATGTTCAAGCTCAGGAGCTGTGTTTAATGTTTCTGGAAATTATTGGATCAATACCCTAATCTAATATACCCTAATCTTAATATTCGTAGGGCATATATGTGTATATTATCATATGGTCTTATATCAGCATATATGGGCTTATATCAGCATATATGGGCTTATATCAACACTGATTTCCTCTTTTTCCTTCTTCAGAAAATTTATCACGTATATGCTTGGATTTGTTTCAGAAAGTAATAGGCAGATTTTCTCGCCTGTCTGAAGAAAGGTGTCTTATCGCCCTCCAAATCAAGACAGTTACTCAAAATTTACGCCAAACTAAACAAAAGTTTGCTCTTGTTTTTCATGATTTTAAGCGGTTGGATAAAATAAAAAACCGAGCAGTTAGGTAACTTAATTCCTTACTTGGTGACTTTTCTCAGTCATCTGGAAATTAGTAAAATTTATTTGGACCTTATTTCGCGAAATTACATCGGTTAAAAAATTTCTTCTGTAAGATTTGATGATATTAAGCGAATTGCTGATCGCAATAAAACATGCATTTTCTATGTTTTCGTATACAAACGGGCTGAACTTCGGCAATTCGATAACAATATCCAAATGATAACATTAACCGCGATCACATTAAGCGGCGTCTACCGTATTTCTTAATGTTTTATGTCATTTTAAGTACAGTTGAACGGATTGACAGTATGGGAAATTTTTTGATTTTTTTTCATATGTAGCATGAATACGGACTAGTCTCCCTCTTTAGAAAATCTTTCACAAAGAGATTCTCCGTAAGACAAATAGCTGTTACTGTTTTGTCACAATAAAGTAACTTAATTTTGCTCTTTAATAAATTTCCGCTCTCCTATGATTGCTGGAGAAGTTTTATTAACCAGGAATAAACTTACCTGTATTTATTTCCAAAGTATTGGTGCCCTATACTAGTATATAAGCTGTTTGTATGTAAGGTGAATCATCTATTACCGTTAATAGGTATATGAGAGAATCTAGACCGAAAAAAAAAGAGGCGATGAAAAGTTGTCAAGCTTTAACTACTGCGATTTTAATCAATAGATTAAATGTTTTTATCTGTTAAAATCTATTTAAAAAATATTCGAAGCGAAATGGGGGGAAAAAATTTGGTGATAGTCATTTTCATTAGTTAGAGAATGGCTTATATTCTCCACTAGCTGAATATGCAATGTTTTTTCCCTTGCAGATGTAAAATTCGAGATCTGAAAAATGTTGCATCTGAATTATTCGGAAAATTATTATATTCTTTTTCAGTAGGGTACACATTATTCTAACTAAGCGAGCTTTTAAATTTTTCTTTAAAGAATTAGGATCTTATGTTAAAAAAGGAGGTGGGCGGGGAGAATATTGATCTCTAAACATTGTTAGTCTCTGAACAAATCTTTCAATTTTGTTCCGCTGCATTTACAGAAAAGGCTTCTCAATCGGCGTATGATACTTCCTTTAACGCCGAGGCTCTTAATTGGGAGGGAAGTTTCTTCGTTTCAGCAGGATTTATTTGGCTTCTTTCTTTCTCTTTTAAAAGAATAATAATAAATAAATAAAATCTAGCTGTGATTCTTTATCAATCAGTTATAAATTATTCCTCATAACCTGTAACCCT
The DNA here is from genome assembly GCF_044657685.1 of Stegodyphus dumicola. Classification (NCBI taxonomy): domain Eukaryota; kingdom Metazoa; phylum Arthropoda; class Arachnida; order Araneae; family Eresidae; genus Stegodyphus; species Stegodyphus dumicola. Next base: position 119,289,270 of record NC_140777.1, on the reverse strand, counting down.
ATATCAGAAGTCTAAGCATGTTTGATGTATTGCTTTTTCATTTTCCTCTTTTTATTTCTTGTCTTACTGGGAGAACTATATATAATTAATGTATGGAGTATGTATAATGAATGTCATTCACAATATATCAAATGCCTACATTCTAGACATAAAAGTGAATTGTTTCTTTCTCTTGATATAACTGTTAACAGGATCAAGGTGAAAATTTCAATGAAAACTGAGCTTAGAATATATCAACAGTAGAAATACAGATTTTAAAAAAAAAAGTAATAACTTTCTTTAAATGGATTCTGCTAAGGAAGACATTTGATTGGAAAGTAAAGCAGCTTAATTGAGAAATTCATTGTACAACCACCGAAACAAAAACTCCAGGCTCACCAGCGGTGTTCTACCGGAGGCTCAAACTCCAGGGAGCGGGCTGGAGGCGTTTTCGGGCTTTATCACGTGTAATGTGGATACGAGACAATTTCTGAAGTCTTCCAACAAAAGTTGTCCTTTCCTTTAGGCAGATAGCTCTAACAAGTGGCTTACCATAATTGAAACAAACCAAACCATAAGAAACACGTGTATTCAATTAAAAGGACCCTCATAAAATCCAAGTCTACATACAATGTTTGCTTTTATGGGACTTCTAATCTGAATATTTGTGAACTACATGTTTGTAGTTTCTTTCTTCTCTTCTAATGAGTGACGTTAACGTTGGGAAGTGCTTAATCTTGCTTGTCTGTTGACCTTGATAAAATCTATAATTGCGAAGCATTCTTGTTTATGCCATAAATTAGTACAGAAGTTTTCTGAGTTCAGCTTAAGATGCTTAGTCTTTTCTAGACTTATAAAATTCATTCCTTTATCTTCCAAGAATTATTGCATCTGTCAAAAGAATATTTTTTGAGACAAACAGTATACAGGCAAAAGAGTAGTCTATGCGAAGCATTGAGATGATAAATTCTATGCTGATTGTGAGAACGAAATTGACGACGAGTTTTAAGGTAAGGTATTGAAACATCAAAACTTGTTGTGCAAGATAACTTCAGAGAAAGATGCTTGTATGAAATGTTGTCCCTATATAAGGCGCGCTTTTATATGGTTCTGCTACTGAAGAATAAAAATTATCTTAACATGTTTATGGCATAAAACTTTTTCTGCCTTCCTTTCTTGTCACGGTTAGCTCTAGTCTGAAGGCCGTATTAAGGCCTAAAAGAGGCCGCAAACGCTTAAAGGTGAAACTGGAAATTTTTGTAGTGGACGCTTTCTTTGATGCCCTAAGCACGTGCTTATTTCGCTCCTATCTCATTTGCATTCCGATATGTCGTTTTATACTGACATAAATATGGTTATTTTACAATTTAGGGATATGTGTGACAGATTGTTGGGTATGTCAAAATAAAAACCTGACGGATATTTCGCGTTAAAGCTGAATCTCGTCATCCAAGACTGCTGAAGCCCTTATGTTGTAGAACAGGTGAACAGAATATAGAATATTTCGAAAACTGGCTGTATTTGAATTCTTTGTTGTAAATATGTATTTTAGAATTTCGTGAAGATAACTGCTAATTTCGTTGAATTAACTACGTTTTTTATAATTAAGAAGATTATAAACAACGTAGACATCGGACATGCCGCTGGTATTATATATATATACATCCCCCATAGCACAAAACATCCTCAGGATGTCCTATTTAAGTCGCAATATCCCGGGACATACTTAGGATGTCCTAAGGAGGTTGATTCTCAGATGTCCTGAGGAGATCGTAATTTAACATCCTGAGGATGTCTTATTTAAGTCGCTATGTCCCGGGATATGACAGGATGTCCTGAAGATGTTGATTCTCAGATGTCCTGAGGAGTTCACCAATTTCACATCCTGAGGACATTCATTCTGCATTGTCCGGAGGACTTTCGTTGTCAAACATTTTGAGGATATTTGTTCTTAAATTTACCAGTTTTAATTTTTTGACATTGCACATCTGAAGCTTGCACATTATTTTATTTTTCATATGTATTTTACTAAGTTGTTTCTAAATGCTGTACATTAAAAATATTGATATGATTGATGATTTATTCTTGTTATTTTGTTATTAATTTTAACTGCTATTTTTTTCTGACGTTTTTAAAAATTTATTTAGTTATGGAAAATATTTTTTTCAATGGATTAGCATTTTCTAGAATATTTGCAAAATTCTAAATAACATATTTTTTTTTATAAAAAATGTATAAATTACATGTATAATTACTTACAGATTACAAACCCTACTACAAATATAGGTAAAATTAGATATATATATATATATAATTACGGAAACAATTTTTTTTTTAATTTGGGTATAGAGACATTAGGTATTTTTTTGGAAGCAGGAAACATGAAAAATTAGCAACTGCCTTCGCCGGGAATCGAAGGACGGACCTCTGGAATACCGGCCCAGTGTGCAGAACCACTACACCACGAAGACACGCTAGATGTGGTGGTGGTGTATTTAATTATGGCAAAGCACACTAGGGCTATCTGCCTAAGGGGAGGGATGTCTTCGTGGAAGACTTTCTAAGGGAAAGTGGCTCGTATACACGTTACACGTGGGGAAAACCACGAAAACACCCATGCAGCCAGCCCATTCGCGGGATTCGAACCTCGGATCGCACTACCAGGGTTCAGCGACTTTACCGCTCGGCCGCTGGTGGGCCGAAGACACGCTAGGAAAGCGGGAGAAATACCTTATATTACTTCTCTTTTTAAAGGCCGACTTTTTTTAAGGGGATCCAATCACTAAATCCTGGGTGTGGATATACCTCATCCAACACCTTTTTAGTTCGGGCGCCACTGTAGAGACATTAGGATTTTTTGGGAAGCCGTAGAGATGAAAAATTAGCAACCGCCTTCGCCGTGAATCGAACCATGGACCTCTGAAATACCGGTCTAGCGTGCAGAACTATTACACCACGAAGGCACGCTAGGAAAGCGGGAGAAATACCTCATAAGGAAAATTTTTTTCCTCTAATTACAGGACAGAAAATGTTTTTCAATCGCGCGATCTGTTATTGATATTGAATTACAGTCGTGCGATAATTTCGCAGTAAAGATACATCTCTGATGACTATCCAAGATTCTAGAAACTTTGGTCTTATATAGAGATGGTCGTCTTATAGAAATAATGCTTAATATCAATATTTATTTATAATCTCAGAACTATTGGTCACTTTCAGAAGTGGTCGTTTGAGAGGCGATATTCTATATATTTATTTACTGATACTCTCAGATTCCAAAATTTGTTTATATTCTCAGAAACATTGGATGGAAGGTGGTCGTCCCATACATACAAAATTTTACATTTCATTAAAAATGAATTCGGCGTTATTTAACTATTTCCCTATTAATTAATTAATTAGATAAAGAAAAAATTAGGAAATAGTACTGTTTATTACGGAATAATGTAGGAAGTTCTACAGAACTATATTCTTTCGCGTCATTTCACATTGTATCCGGCAAACTACTAGTTCCTCGTATTCTTCCGCAAATCCGTAAACATCTGTCTGATTTGAAACGAAATCCAAAATGGCTGCGCCGTGAGGTTAACTTGTATGGATATTTTTTGTTGCATGAAAGGTAAGTTCAGTTGCAATACTTGTTTACTTTTTTTGCTTTTCAAATTTATGTTATTTATGTCATTTTGACAGTTAAATGTTTCACAGCTTTATGAATTGTTACCATTCTGTCGTGAATTACGTGTATCTCAATGGCTGGCTGTCTTTTCAAATATCTAATTTGCCCTGCTATCCAAATGTTTATGACTGAATTTTTTTTTAGTTTATGCATTCAGTTTCAAAATAATATGTGTGATCAGATTGCTTATTATTTTATTGCAGCAATAAATTTATGTTAAATAGTTTGAACAATTGTATAAAAATAAGAGTTTGCATTGTTTTGTCCAAAATATGTATGGTTGAAACATTATCTTAATCTAGTTTGTAATTCAAGTTTTTTGGGGGTACTGTTCTGTTATTGGGACCAGAATCGGAAATGTATGAACCTGTGTTCGTAAGTATGTGCATAGATGTGTATATGTAGACACATAAACATACAAATATACAAGCATACATAAATACATTTCTGAACCCGGTCCTGATAACAGAACAGTACCTTTTTTAAATCTTTTTTGAATATTTTATAAAAGGATTAAGCATTTTTCAAACTGCATATCATTTTAAGATTCGACTTGCAGGAAGACAAAATATGGTCATTCAATCAAATGCTTATGAATGCTTTTATCATTTTCTCATAAATATTGTTTGCATTTTTATTGTATTTTAGATACTTTAGTTATGTAAAGTGAACATGAGAATATTAGGAAAGCTGAAGAATATGAATAGCTACCATAATACATGTATTTTTTCATCAAGCCCATTGTTTTAGAAACCAATGCACCATTATTATATGCTGGCTTATTTTATAGTTATATGCAGTTTAATTTTATGTTCATGTTACTTAAGTATTGTCATTATAGTAAAAGTATTGATAATTTTTCTTGAATCTTGCAAGTTGCCTAACATTCAGAATTATTACTACCGAATTTTACTGATAGGTTTTTTCGAGTTGACATAATCTGTCTGATAAATAAAATAAACTGGTGTTTAAATTATATGCATTTCTCTTAATGTTTCGTTGAAAGTGAGATGGAAATATAAATGCTATCCAGAAAAGTGAATTCTTTTTGCCTGAAATAACAAATTGTGCTAAATGATTAATGTTTATATCATTTTAGAAATGTCAATATTAAAGTTTCTCCTCCTTCTCTTCTTTGATTTTGAAATAATTTATAATAAAATAATATATGCATAAGTGTAATTAATGTAAAGTGTCATTCAATAATATAATTTATTTTTACTGATATTTTTATATTTCTTATCTGGGTTTTCTTTTGGTGTTAGAAGGAGGAAAAGACTGTAATGTTTTAATTAAGGAAATAATTAAAACATTACAGTTTTTTAAATAACACAGTTACAGTAATGTTTATTGAAGCAATCAGTACTGTGTGATTGCCAGTGATTGAATAATGTTAAAATGCATTGTTCATAAGGAAATCTTTGTGTTATAGATTTTATTTTGACACAAGCTGAAATTTGAATTATTGGAAGCACTTTGAAAACCCGAATTATTTCCTGAATCATTAATCAGGCCAATATATAACATACAAATTTTCATACAAAATTATTTCTTTGAGTATATTATAAAGAGCTCATTTAATTTTATTATTTGTACAAATTTTAGACAAAAGTAGCATGTAACAGTTAAAGATTTATTGAAGCCTACTTGTTACTTGTGGTAACAAAGAAGTGTGAAAGATATTGCCACATTAGCAAACATGACGATCATCAAAGCTTAGTTTAGTAATTTAATAATATATTGAGAAATGCTGGGAACTTTCAGAAGTAGACATTTCAGAAATGATGGGCTTGATAGAAATTTACATGGTTTTATTATTTATTCTTTAGTTAAGAATGGATTTTAGATGTTCATGTGAAAGAATTCTGTTTAATTATATGTGAAAGAATTGTTAAAGTTTGGCACTTAAAAAAATGAATTAATAATATGCAATTATCTTTTTATTATACATATATTACTATATATTTCTAATGCGCTATGTAAATGTCAGTGCTAAACAATTGAGATACTATTGTCAGGGCAATCTTTTCTTATACATGAAAAATTCTGATACTTTCTTATCATCTGCCCTCACAGCTTCAACTTATGCTAAAACAGCAAGAGTATGCACACGATAATAGAAAACTATGAATATGCATACCACACACATGTATTTACATGCTTTATATTTAATCTTTATTTCTGAATAGTATTCCATTGGATAAAAAATATGGGAATATTGACCCAATGTATATATTTTTGTGTGTGTGCATCCTAAAATTTCTTGTTTCTTATAAAGTGCTTAGTTGAATTACTACTTGGGAACAGAGCAGTAGATATGAACCATAAACTAACCATTTTGCCAATTTTCACAGCTTTGCAGATAGTCAGAAAGCACCAAAATTTGTAATAATGTTGAGTTTAAATGATGTTCTATACTTTTGTGTTAATTTTTCTATTCTATTAATTCTATTACTGTGTTATCAAACTTTCTGCAGGAATTTCAACTGGTTAAGATGTTATTACCATGTGGAGAAGAATTTGGTTTTCAAGCTAGAAAAAATTGCAGCTGAAGGATTTTGTAGAAGGTCAGTCAAACTGGTTTTAGTTAATTATAATTTAATTTTGGGTGAAGAATTCTCAAATTTATTTATCATAAGTGTCTAAAGGTCTTCTAAATTAAATTCTGCTTGTTTTTGAAATTTTTCATGACATTCATTCTTTGATTATTATTATTATTATTTTTTTAATTTACTAACTTATATCCAGGCACATAATGTTGCATTTAATGCCATACCTTAAATATTGTAAAATGTTAAAATAATACATTTCACTTAAAAATGTGGTTATGATAGTAAATTTTCTGTTACATTTAATAATATCTATAAACATTGGTATACACCATTTTTCAATAATCTGTATATTATTTTGTGCATTTCTTTTACATCCAAGATCTAGCATATGACTTGCTTTTCAAACTGATAACATGGTGTAATAATGTAATCTAATGGTTAAAGTTTACTATGGAATGGGCCAAATTTAGTAAATTATTCTTTGATAGAAATTTATTCATGTGTTCAGTGTGTCTCATCTCTTTAAATTGCTAAAGTAAATTTTATGTACTTGCATTTAGGAATTTTGACTGTATCAGAGTAATTTTGTTTCAGTTATTATAACATGCAAGGGAAAAAATTCATTCATAGCTCTGTATTTAAAATTAGTTAATTAAAGTCCTTAATAAAGAGGGACGTTTTGTTGTTTTTAATGTCGATAGAGTTTAATTCAAAAATATGCCACATTAAGGGTTACTTTTTAACCTAATTTAAAATTTTCATTACTTTAACATGTCCAATAATTGTTATTTTAACTCCGATATTGTAATAATATCAAAATTCCTTACTTTTTGATAGGTAATCCAAATGTAAAACAAGAAAAGAAAAAATTAAAATCTAGAAGTATATTTATTTCATACCTCTAACAAATAAAAACAACGCAAGCACTTTTTACTGTCTATCTGCATAGTGTGGCATGTCCCGTAAGACTGAGATTTGTATGGTCAAATCCATGTTTCAGTTAAAGGAAAATGCATGCACAGTCTTCTGATTTTCCCTTCGATTAAGGATTCTGTATATACTAGCATAAGAAATATATTAGTTAATGCAGTGTTATACATCAATATTTATAGGCAATTATTGTGGCTATGTTTATTATAATTTTGTTCACTGTAATGGCTGGAGTGCCTAAACCATCATGCTGTGTAAACAAAACTCAAATCTTCATCTCTGCATACTGCTCCACTAGTGTTTAAACCACTGAAATGGTGATTATGGTACAACATCTTTGGTAAAAATTTACTGTACTGTAACCCTTGGCTAATCGTTTCTTTTTTTTATATCAAGATCGTCACCTGAGAGGATTGGCACCAATTTCAAGGTGGCCGCTACACAAAACCAAAATAAGAAGTCAAAGACATACACAAACTCTGTGTCCATGTACACATCGACCTATTAAAATGAACTGCACAAACTGGGCATTGTGCACTGCCTTAACTTTGTCCATGTACACATTGATCTATTTTCACGTTAAGAAAATCAGAAAGTTAAAAATATCATAGTTACCAGAAAAAATTCACCACTGTCTTAACATACAGACAACCAAAAATACACTAACAGAGAGGAATAAGTTACCAAAAATACATATTTCCTAACATAAAAACATTAAACAACAAATCTTCTAACAAAAATTAACACACAGAGACAAAAAAATAAATGAAACGTCATTTTTTCCACGTACCTTTTTTTTCACATGCATATGTTTAGGCTTCCCACCACCATCCTCCAGTTAAGCAATTCAATTCAATTTTTCGTCTCTTAGTCACCTCAGACATACTCAAACGATGGTACCCACACCAAAATAATAAATAGCATGTTCAAAATACAAGACCATACCACTTCCGTACAACCAAACACAGCAATTGAAAAGAATGGTAAGAACCAAAAACCTGGGACCGTACAAAAGGTTTACTATTAAAAAAAGTAGCTCAAAACTAAATTTATCACAACACGTTGGCAATATTTGAAATAACTCCTTTTTATTGACAAAAAAAAAAGTTTTTTTTTTTTTTTTTTTCCTAAAGGCTACTTTCACCAACATTATCAACATTAGGGTTACCGAAAAACTTATTTGACACAATGGGCTTCCACATTTCACAAACAACCACTTTGCGATTTTTTTTCAGACAGAAACCAAGGTGTACCATATAGTAAAGATTAGCCACATCTTCATTTACTACTGTTACAAGTACTTCTTTGGTAAATTTCTGCGGTTAAATTCAAAAGTTTAAAATTGCATTAACATGATCAGATTCAGAATCATAGCTAGGGTTTTCAGTGCTCAGGGACAACTGAAGATTTCGCGCCCCCTACTGCTTGCCAAGGACGGAAAACATTTAATTCTAAAATGTTCTAACATCAGTTTGGCGCCCCTTGGATTCTGTGCCCGGGGACAGATGCCCCTCCTTCCCCCCCTCTAGCTACGCCCCTGATCAGATTTTATTTTCTGCACGTAGCTATCAATTACTTATGTGTTGTCAGATAAATGTTACCAGATGCAGTTAATTATTTTTTACTTGCCAATCTCATGAGACAAGTTTTTTTTGCTCCTGAAAGACTTTACTTTGTGTTGCAAAATAAATTCATTCTCACTCTTTTTGGACTTGCCTACACATTAAATTTAAAATAGTTTTATGAATAGGTAAGATGTGATTATCATAATTTTGTTTCTCTCTTTATCTTGGCAACTTTATATGTTGATTCAGTATCCAGGTTACCTACCAATGGCTGATTGATAAAACTGCTCATATGTTCAGCTGGTGGTTTGAGTTTATTTTCTGACATAAAAAATTTTAAAAGGCATTCCCTATGTTTATTTTACTATAATCAAAAAATCAGATAATTGCTACTCTGTTTATAGGTATTAAATGTTAAAATATTTTAAATGCTTCCTTTAATTTGCATTGTAATAGTCATTTGTTTAAATTTAATTATGAATTATATTCACATATAGTAATTGTGAGTGTTTTTTTATTTTAGGTGCTGTGAAAGGCAATGACAGAGATCCAATTTATCAAGAGTTCTTATATACATAAGAATACATGGATATAAGATTGTTTTTCATGAATTCAAATAAAATGTGATAAATTAGATTAATAAAAACTATTTTGAATTTTGAAAAGTGTTTTTCCTCTGTTAATCATAATATAGTGCCATAAATTTCTGAATGTGTTTATTTTTCATCCAAATAAATAGCTTTACAAAAATTTGTCATATTAATAGATATTGCATAATTTAGCATTATTATAAATATTTATTATAGCAGATTTAGCTGAACTGCTTTTTTAGTCTCTCTGCAGATGAAGTCACAAAGGTAAGTGGTTAGATATTTTTCTGTATTCCCCATTAAGTAATTTTATCTGGTAAATTACCATTGCTTATATACTAAAGGTGAAAGAATAAGCTTTCCTTGAAGATACAAAAATTTGCAGATATTTCAAAAAATTGGTATACGTAAAAAAGTTCTTAAATTGCCACATATGCGAAACTGAAAATGTTATATATGAAATAGTTCAGAAATATAAATATTTTCACTATTTTTTAACTATAATTCACTGCATTTGTTATATATAATCACAATTTAAGGTAGCAGTGCTTTTCTCACTGTGATTTCTCATGTATTTTGATTCATAAATACACATACATAAATCCACGTATTTTGATTTCTCTTTTGAGACCGAATAAAAAATGAACTAAACATTCTCGTTGACATTGAGAGTTGAATAAAAGCTCACCTCAAAATAAAATGAATTAATAAATTTATGGAAAATTTTACATAGCATATATTGAGCAGAAAGAGTAAACTTAATATACTTAATGGAATTAATAATTGGTAGAGTTGATTGCAGAATAAAATGCCTTAATTGCATGGTAAACAGTAGATCTTTTGAAGTTTTTCTATGTTGCGTAAAATGCAGATTTAAATTTTTGATATTGATTGTCATATAAATGGCAATTACTGTTTTATTTTGCTCTGAAATGAATGGTTAGTAATAAAATTCTGGATGAGACAACCTTTAACATGCGCTAGAATTTACAAAGTTTAATTTGGTGCTGATTTCAATGGGTAAATTTCATTTTACTGAATTTTGCGTAAAATAATACCAATGAACCATTGCAAATTATTTTCAGAATTTTTTTTTTTAATCTAAAAGGGGTATTAGTTTTGAAATGTGACTTCATATTGTCAGTCGTAAACTTGTTTCGCTTTTCATTCAAGTCTTGCCATTTGGCAAAATTTAACATATTTATCTTTAAAATCTAATATATTATTGACTAACAAGCCAAGCTATTTAAAAGCATTACACACAGTTCTTAACAATGCTTTTTTTAATTTTTAATCTGATTGATTTAAAATGCATTTAATTCATGATATATCTAATTGAAAACATTTTAATATTTCTACATAATTACATGATATATTTCTTCATTTTTCAAATATATAAAAGATATATAACTTTCTGGTGTCAGTATCTTATAAAATGTTTTGCTATTTCCACTGCCCCATCTGTATTAATAATCTATGCATTCATAAACTTTTAGCCTCTTTGAGTGACTGCTAAAATCTGAGGCCTTTCAGATTTTTTTTTTAATTGTGTGAGCAGAAAGATAGAATTTTAGAAGAGCTTCTTGAGTTACCTTTTGAATGATATAAAGAATTGTTAACATAATGTCGAATTTTTACAACTAAATATTAAATATATAAAAAAGCCTGCAGCATTCTCATGTTACGAAAACATATTTATTTATTCTGAGGATAGGAATTGATTTAGTTTTAAAAATACAATTTATTCCTTTTAACAATTTCCCAACAGTGTCATCAAAACACTATAAATTCCTTACATGTTTTAAAGAAAGATGATTCATTTATGTAAAGATTATTAAATGGCTAATTTTATTATTCAATTTTTAATACAAATTAACTGAAATTAGAAACTGATTTTGTAAAACAATTTAATTATGAATAATTCAATTTGGGGGCTATTGGATGTTTAAAAATGATCAAAAGATTTTTAATATCTTAAAAATAAAAGCAAAATTTTCAGTTTTAATATTTTGTATTAATAATTCATTTTAATTTCCTTGCTCAGTTTTAATATATTCACAAATTCAGATTTAAAAACAAAATAAGTTGTATAAATATTTTCAACATTTCTGATTTTTCCATAGTAACCATAGGAGAAGGATTTGAGACTATCTGTGTAAAAAAAGTAGGTTTTAGATCATCACACCTTCACATACTTTCACTGGAATTTTCCTCTGTATATATACTGGGAAGTGACACTAAACAGTTGAGAGTATGTATTTAAGAGGTTAAAGGGATATTGTAACTAGTGTTTCAAATCCTGATAACATCCCATACACTGTCGGTGGGACGTAGATAGGATGTCCTGGGATGTGACATTAAGCGCTCAGGAGGATGAGTTTAGGAGGAAATTGGGATATTACGGGATGTCCTGAGGATGTAGTAAGTAGGACTTTAAATCCTAATAACATCCCATATGCTGTCGATGGGACATAGATAGGATGTTTTTCGGATATAATGGGATGTGCTTAGGAGGTTTGTGGGATGTCCTGAGGATGTAGTTAGTAGGAGTTCATATCCTAATAACATCCCGTACGCTGTCGATGGGACTTGGTGAGGATGTCCTGAGGATATCCCGGGATGTGACATTATGCACTCGGGAGGAGGTGTTTAGGAGGTTCGCGGGATATTGCGGGATGTCCTGAGGATGTGCGCATATCCCGCGAGCAACATCCTTGGGATATCCCAAGGATGTTTTTGTGCTATGTGGGATATATTTATTTAATTTTAAGATCAGTGCCAAAGCTTTCCCCTCTTTTTAGTCCATTCCTTTTTTTGTAGTATGATTGGCTGAAATTCCCTTTATAATCTTATTTTTGCTCCACGATTGGAATAAAGCAATCCAAATGCTATGTAAAATATAAGATAATTAATTTTAGATCACGTAGAAATTTGATGTGTATTATATTAAATAAGTATGTGTTATTTACACATATGTTAACATATAGTTATAATTAATAAATATAAATAAGTTTGTTCATTAATTATGGGAAAGCACATGAGGATTTTCTACTTAAAGTGAGGTATGTTTTCGAGGAAGACTTGTATGTGTGTGTTCCTTCGTTTGTAACATAAAAATTGGCTCGTATTTACGTTGTACATAGCGAAAACTACAAAAAACGCTTCTGAGTATCGTTGCACTTAAATGAGGCTTATATTAAGCCTTTCAGTCCTTAATGGACTACCTGACTTCAAATGCACTATATCTGATCTTCCATTAGTTTTTTTTATTACAGTTTGAGTATTTAAAAACACTAAAGCACATGAGGACTATCTTTAGTGTGCTATCTCTGCAGATTAAATATACCATTCTGAGGTTAAGAAATTCCTCCTTTAATCCAGGATGATGGAATCCCCCCTCTTGGTTGAAAACCCTGTCTTGGAAAAAAAATAAATAAATAAAAAAACTCCTCCTTCTTGAGTCAGCATTTTGCGTCACTTTCCCCTTGTTGGCTTGAGAATCTAAGCTGTCTCGTTTATGGTTTACTTTATCGTTAAAAGTATATTTTTTTTTCTTATGTATTCAGTTAAGATTTTTGTGAGGACAGAAGGAATAACTGGATTTTTAACTAAAATGTCTGGTGGAAATTTTATTCATTTATTCAATCCTCTGGATGTTTTAGTCTAGAAATCTTGGACTGATGATTTCTAACTCACATGTATATATTTTATAGATGCATGGATATGAAAAGTACTCATTAAACTGTTGATTGAAGAAGTGCAACGGTAATGATTTTGTTTCAGAAGCTCGGAGCTGAAAGTTGTATTTATTCCTAAATTTATACACGTGAGAATATTTGCTAAAGAAGTATGAATTTAAATGTTATGTATATATAATTATGAAAAATTAGCTTCAAGTGATTACTTTTTATCATTGAAGTAAAGATCTTGCCTTTTTTTAATATTAGGTAGTCTGATTTAAAAAGAAAAGTGTTATTTTTAGGAGTCAAATTACATGCATTCCTGCTCTTTAAATTAAAATGGTTCTGAATGAAAAATATGTTATTTGGTCCATTTTCATTTATAATTCATTATCTTGGTTTCCAAAAAATTAGATTTCAGTGGCTGTTTGTAATAATTATTACATTAAAGTCATTCGTTTCAATTAATCTAACGGTCAAAACATTAAATTACTTGAGAAACTAAATTGTGTAAATTGATTTCAGCTAATGGGCTTTATACATTTTACGGTTTCGAATTGCATTTAATATCCAGATTAAAATTCTCTTATTCAATATTTCGTTTTTCCTTAGCAAGAGAAAAACGAAAATTTTTCTGACTTCGATAAAGTCCAGATTGTTATGTCAAGATATCTTGATAAAAACTTCTTTAAAACAACTACTTGAGTGCGCATTTCACGTGTGCAGTAATTACCGAAATTTAAAATTATCCGTAATTTCAGTTGCTGGGGTGGGCCAGTGGCCCTAAAAGTACAATTTGTTATATGTATTTGTAAGTGGATCTTTGCATCCGTAGATTCATTTATGTGCCTTCTGTACCCGTCGGTCATTGTAATGTCGATTAACTTTTGTAACTGTCATTCGAAATGTATCTGAACATATATTTGTATCTTCTATCATGTTTTACATGTGAACATGTTAAAGATGATGACAAAAAACAGTTGTGACTCTGTACAAACAATTGTTTTAAAAATTCAATAAATGCTATCTGATCTGCTAGGGCTGGTCTGTGGCGGGAAATAGTGGATAGTAGAATATTACTACAAAGATATCTGTCATCTTATTATCTGTCACCAATATGGTCAGCAGCCATTACTTTCAGAGTTCAGTTTGTCACTGTCAGCATGGTTGCAATGAACGACTTCTACAGGTTCCCATGGTGATATAAATCTCATTTTTATTACACCATCTGAACGGACAAGCTTTTGTGTGACATTAACCCAATCACATCTTACTTGCAAGGTCGGATTAAAAGCTTTAAAGGCACTTTCAAAATAGTGCTGCGCCTCCCTTTACACCTGTTTTTCTCCATCCCTTCTTTCTCGGTCTTGATTTATTTCTTTTTCCATGATCCTACATTTCATGGTAAAAACCAGCAATACGAAATTTTTTGACGTTCCCCTTTCCTTGAGTTCCTAAGTATGTTTTTGTGATACCCCTCTCCTTGATATCCTAAGCACGTGCTTATTTTGCTTAATAGTTAATCTAGCTCTTCTTATTTGAATTAAACCTACCCCCAAAAGGAAGTGTGATGGTTACAATTAAATTTTCAAGAAGAGAACGTGTTTCATATTTGTGTAGACGGACATCAAAATGATGGCTCACATCTGCCCGAACATCGTGGCCACTAAATACACTCCTGCATGGTGATTATTCATTGGTAAAGATGGTGTCTTTCAATAATAAGGCAGTGCTTTAAGTTCCTTTGCGAAGGAAGTTAAAGGAATAACTCCAAGATTATGACCAGAAATTCTCTTTATTCCACTGCCACAAGTTAACTAGGCAAGATTCCAGTCGAGCATTTGTGATTTGAGTTGAAGAAATGATTATGAGCAATGCTGTAACAACGTTATTTACAGAAAGTGAGATATTTTCTTGTTGCATTCAAGGTACCAGATTTCATGAGAAATCTATAAACATTGAATAGGATCTGTTAATTTGTATTCTTTTAATGGACACGCGTAAAATATGTAACTTGATATGTATTTTGGAAATTTTTTGTATTACTTTCATATGTGAAACATAATTTCTGCTGCTGCGAACAAAAACAAAAAGTATGGAAATGAATGCTTTAGCCTCAGCCAAATTATATTAAAAGTGGAAATACCACAGTTCTTTTGTTGATACAATGCTTTTCATTAAGTCTGCAGAATCATGTTAGGCAACAATATGTTCGTACTTAAAGTAATCAGTTACCTAGTTGTATTATAAAATTGAAATATTATGACCAAATATTTATTTTATTTAGTTGCGCAATAGTTACGAAACAATAATTTGTAGCAAATGACTCTATGTTGCGAAGTTATTACTATTTTTGTGACTTCTTCAATTTCAACAATACAATATAAGAATCAGAAAATTTTTATTGCAAAAAACATGTTCATATAGTAAACCTCGTCACAATACGCATCAAGCAAATACTACATTCATAAACAATGTGAAGTTGAACTTTACGAAGTCATTATTAACAAACTGATTTCTTTCTCCAATAGTGCCACAGTACTCTATTTTTTACCATCTCTAGCAATTATTTCAATCTGTATCTACAGTCACACCTCGCGTACTAGTAAAAAGTAGAGTTTCAAATAAGAAACTATATTTCATATTCTAAATCCATAATCTTTAGACGTTAAACTGTTTTTACGTGTACGCTAAGTATATTTGGAACCATCTTGGTATCTGATTCTGAACATATATAAATAAAAATAATATAAGTTAGTTAATTACGTTTTTTGATTACAGATTTCAAATAACTGTACGGCCTATTTTACCCTTTGTCTTATATATATATATATATATATATATAAGACAAAGGCTTATATATATGACAAAGACTTATATATATATATATATATATATATTATTTCTGCACATTATTTATATTATTAATTTTCCGCATATTTTAAAATTAAATACTTAAACGCGTATTATTAATGTATGTTTACCCAAAATTTACATAATTCTAAACGAATTGTTATTCTAAATATACAATAACATACTGAAATTTTAATATATTTTTAAGTTAATTAAATAGGAATTTTTCGGATTCATCTATTGATTGAATAAAGTTAACTCACTGTACAAAAGAATTACCTTAAGTTAACTATAACGTAGTATGTTAAATATTAAATTCTTTCCTGAAATATTATTCCAAAACAGAGCTAAATGCTGAAAAAGTAAACGACTTTTTATGTGTTCCATAATTTTGAAATGTTCTCCTTTTACATTAATAAAACATTATTCCAAACCGCAACTAAATGCTGAAAAAGCAAACGATTTTCTATGCGTTTTTTGAATGTTCTTCTTTCTCATTAATATTAATTTGTCTTATATATATTCAGAACCAAAGTGTTTATCGAATTATTTTCCATTAGAAATCTGCCTGTGAAGTTCATTCAAAACATGCTAAGGATCAATGATTTCGGTAATAATATTGATTTATGAACTATAAATCTACAATATTTTGAAATAGTTTAATCTCTACTGTCAGCACAAACGGTAAGAAAATAAGCTGAAGTTGTTAACATGAATTTCCGTCGAACTTTAGAAGATCCTAGCAAAGTTTTTCCCCCTTTTAGTCTATAACTATGAATCATCTGCAGTATAAATATTTATAAACTGTAACTGCGACAAAACACCAAAGTTCCAAGGACATTCATTCATTTTATGATTTTAATACATAATATTCTTAAATTATTAAACAACAAATTGGTAATGTACATATCAAAAGATTGCATATGTATTCCAAAAGAATTCTTCTTCAAAATGTGCACTTAGAATGATTCTGACAGCCTTTATGTTCATAAAACATTTCAAAAGATTAATCTTAAATATCAATTTCATATAAAGTAAAATTATAAATGAAAATCCTTTTCTTATTGAGGCTTAATAACATTTAAGTGATCGACTTTGAAAGGAAGAATTCTTTTTCAAGCCATTATAATACTTATTACCATTATCACACAAATTTCAACTTCATCTTTAACAGCAATATTGATTAATATAACATAGACAACACTGTAAACACACGTCACTAATATTTATATATATGTATTATATAAATAGTTGCATATATCACAGAATAACATAGTTATTTTAACATTAGAACTGACAGACACGAAATTGAAGGCTTCTGGTTTGTACACGTCGTTCCCACTTGATTGAGAAACGGAAGGGATTTACAAGAAGCAGTGCTGCCACATTATATTTAACAATTATTATTTTTAAGTAAAATATTTTATTTTTATTGTAAAACAAGTGCGCATAATTTTTTTCATTACTGAAATAATATTGACATGAAAATAAACTAAACCAGTACATTCTCCGAAATACATTTTGCATAATTAGTATACAACAATTATATGGTATGTATGTAAATACATATAAATTAACATTATGAGTTTTCAAAAATAATTTCTGCCGTATTCTTCAGCATATATTGCGAAAGTGAAACAAATGCAGTTAATACTTCTCAGAGTGATCATATTCTATTCTAAATCGTGTTTATTTAATCATATATGTACCCAAATCACATGAGTGAGAGCTAAAACAGTTTAGCCGAGAATATCCATAAAAAGTAATCCTTCTTATTTCCATGCTACAATCATAGCTTCTTTTGAGTCCTCGAAATAAAGCACGCAGCATATTTCTAATACAAATAACAATAAATAAATGAACAAAGTTGCAAAAATATTAGTGCATAACATTTATGAAAAGTAAATAATTAAATAAAATTGTTATGAAGGAAATACATTAATTCAGCATGTTCATGGTTAAATTTTAAAAATTCCAGCATTAATATATACAGTCTTCAAAAGCAGGTACAAAAGTCAATTTGTGTTACGCAAGAACGCGACTCCATGTTATTTGCTACTATTATCTGCCAATGATTACTTTATATGCAAACTCCTTAATGTACATTTACATGCATTTCATAACCGCAGTCATTTAAAACAGCGATATGTAATCCACGGTCCGCCGGATCCATACAGCTCTCAGAGTCCATCACGTAAAGCCGAAAATTAAAAAGAAAATAAATAAATAAATAAAAAGATGATTGGATGTGTCACTGAAGTTGATAATTAGATGTTGAATGACTTTTGGTGGTTATGACTGCTTACATAAATGAGCTGAATTTTAATTCGAAAAAAATTATTGGATGTTTAAAAAATAACTGTATTCGAAATTTAAGTGAAACTTTGGCTGTCTTACATAACAGCAGTTTAATTCACTCCAAAATTTTGTTTCAATAAGTTGTAGAGACCATTAAGCAATTCTTTTTCTTTTTAAAAGAAAGATAATTGCTTTTTCTCCAAAAGCGTAGCTAGAGGGGGGGGGGCAAGGGGGACATCTGTTCCCGGGCGCAGAATCCAAGGGGCGCCAAACTGATGTTACGACATTTTAGAATTAAATATTTTCCTTCCTTGGCAAGCAGTAGGGAGCGTGAAATTTTCAGTTGCTCCTGGGCGCTGAAAACCCTAGCTACGACTCTGTTTTTCTCCCTCTCTCTTTACAGCGACAAATAAGAAAAATGAACTGCCATCACTTGCCCTCTTGACGGGATTCGAACTAAGAATTTTCGAATACCCAGCTGGGTGTGTTAATAAAGATTTAACCGCAAGAAACGACAGATAATGCAATGATTCCTTACATTCTTTCCCTCTTAAAAGAGAGGTCAAAGAGACCCAGTAAGTCATGATACCCGTTAGGACTAACCTAGTGATGGCAATTTATCATCTACTACATTTATTTCGGGAGACACAGTAGATAACTATTAAGGACATATTTTGAAGCCAGAAAAATCAACTAAGACCTCGCTGGAGTTTGAATCATGAACCATCTAAGTGCCTGATGGATGTAGTAACCAATTACAACAAAAGAGCATGACAGGCGAAACTGAATCACATAAGTTTAAAAAAAATTGATATGGCCAGCAGATGACTTCCGGCCAATTCAAGTTTTAAATAGCAACGAGCTTTAAATAAAGTATCACTTACGGTTGATCGTTTGTAAACAGAATTTAATGTGTTGATTCACAAAATAGAAAGGTCTGCAATACGAAATTTTTGGTCATATTTTATTACGTGTAATTGGCTTCCTTAATTTTGAAGGAAGCTTGATTTATAATTTGAGTTATATTTTATTACGTATAAAAACTGGATTTTCTAAATTTATAGCAACATAATGAAATGTTTACCCTTTAATTTCTTTTATTAAATTTTATTTCTTTATTGGACTGTTAAATAACATATAGTTTAATTGGTTTTAATTGAAAAAATGAAGTGTTTATAATATCTTTGAATTGAAATAAATACTTTGAAGCGAATACATATTTAATTTTATTTTACGTTATTTCTATAGTATCGACAAACCTAAATTCATTTTGATATGCACCTACTATATCCCCGCCATATTTTAGTATTAGTAAGTAATGCTCGTTCAACTGCAATAAAATGTTATGGTTTGTATATGCAATAATATGTAATGTTGGTCGCTGCAAAACTGTTATGGGTTGGAAGTAAAATATTTTCTGTTGTCCAATTTTCCTCCAAATCTAATCAATTCTTTATATGAATGCAGAAAGCTTAAACAAGGAAAACTGAATTTTTTGAAATTTTGATATAAAAGTTATCGCGGACCAAAAAAAATCGTCACACGCATACACAAGACAGACTGACGTAGTCAAAATGTATTGTAGGGACCCTAATTCGTGCTTATTCACTGAAAACTCACTATCGAATTTTTGAACTGGAAATTTTACTTCCCTTACCTATGTATATAGGTTGCAGAGCTTAAATTGCCCCGGTACTTCTCAGTTTTCGAGATAAATTCTAATTTCAGCCGGAGCGCACCGTAGCCCTAAGTAAAAACCTCCGGCACTTCTTTTATGTAAGTGAACCACAATTTTCGCACAATTTAAATATGCCTTAAAATTCAGTTCTAATTTCTGAATGCAAGTCTGTCTTTCCTCGCACAGAGGTTGAGACTTTTAAGGAAATTAAAGGCCCCAATCATATGTCAAAGGCTTATTCTCCAGGATATGTGATGAATATATGACAAGGGGTAAATTTTGCATTCCTCAAAGAACTAAAAGTGATACCGTGGTCGTGATCGTACCACGCTAGTGACTTCCTACTACAGAGCTCCTGTAGACATTCCGAATGATGTAACCAAACGGCGGGACCACTGCTGTCACTTGTACAGAGAAGTCTTATGTTTGTTCTCACGGTTGTATTCAGGAAAAGTATTCAGGGAAAATTTCCGCTTGACGTCTAGAATTATATCGACAGGGCATCGCGATCAAAAAGTCTTGAACTCTTCTCTCTTTATTTTCAAAGCTACACTCTTCTGTTAAATTTCTTTCCGCATCCTCATACTGTTTATAGAATTCTCACTATTCTCATTAGTGGAGCTTAAATCTTGAATCTATTGCGGAATCTTTAGTCTGCGAGCCGAAGACCTTTACTACCATAATTTACGATTGTCTCTAAAGTTCGTCATTTTTGCTTTTAATCGTTTTATCCTTTTTTATTAGTGTGCTGGAAAAAAAAAAAAAAAAAAAAAAAAAAAGATCATCTTTGGAAATAGAAGATTATACGTATAATTCGGGCTTAAACTCAGACGGAGATCGGCTGAGCTGCTTCTTAACGTCTAAGTGGAATTGTAATTCCAACCGATCCCCAAAATAAGACAAGGTCCGATACTTTTTTTCCTAAACTATTTAAAATTAATTTAATAATTTATTAGATTTCTCTTTATTTTTTTACATGTTTCTTAATTTAAATTTATTATTTAATTAATTAATTACTTAATTAATTAATTAAATTAATCAATTCATTAATTTGATTAAATAATTAAAATAATTGATATTAATATTAATTTATTATTTAATTATTTTATTTATTTATTTATTTTTTTTTTCCCCTCACAGTCTTTCATAGGGCTCCGGTACTTCTAATTTTAGAAATTAAACCCTGGTAGGTTGGCAGGAGGTAAAAAATACCTTGAAATTGATTGTCATTTTATTAGAAAGCTTTGAAGAATTTTAAGATTTCGGGCGGGGTGTGTGTGCATTTTCACTACATTGCTTTTTCATTCTCAGATGAAATCAACCTTATCTGCAAATTTACTCGCAGACTGTAAGAGCATACCGTCAGAAAAAAAAATTATGAATGAAAATTATTTATGCAGGTTGCAGGTTTTTATAAGTTCTTCATAATTAAGTGTCCATAGTTCTTACAGTCTTTTTTTTTTTTTTTTTTTTTTGTTTTGTTTCGCTATTTTATAAGTTCTGCCACAAATCGTCGAAATTCCATGAAAGACTTTACAGAAAACTGCAGATTAGAAAAATAATTATACGTATTTAATTATGTGCTGCTATTCATGACAGTAACTGCTATACATGTGATGTTATAGATCGCCATTTTTTTTCTTTTTTAATATACTCACTTATTCATTCATCTGCCAAAATAATCAGAAGATAATAAGTCTGTTCGCAAGAATTTAGTGACGCATACTTATGAGTATATTTTATCAGCATACAAAAAAAAAAAAAAAAAAAAAAAAAAAAAAAATGTACATTAAACAACAAAACTGCTATAAGAATCTGAAAAGAATACAAGCAAAGAATCACCGCTTGCTATGAACGAACATTTATGTACTTTTATTTTACGAAGGAGCCCAAAAGGGAAAATACTTCATTTCTCGTTAAATGTTTCCCAATCCAATAAACATAGACAAACTACTTTAAGAACTCTATACGTTTCTCCATAATTAGAATCTATTAAATACCCAACCAGAGAAAACATGAAGTATTCGTGATATACTCAGGCATTTTGTGACGAGTTCCATTACTTATGACGTGAAGCACAAAGCTATGTGTAACGAAGTATTGATCATTCATTCAATAGCTGGCTCGAAAAAATATGTATTTATTTTTTGCCATTGATCGTCTTACTAAATCGTTCTCGTAAATGGCTCGATTTTATTTTGCTTTAATTTAAAGAAGAAAAATTACTTCTTTAAGTGCACCTTTCGCCGTGTTATTAGTGTTTGTTTTACAATCAGTATCATTTTAAATATTTTTTGAAATGCAAACTATGAGAAAAATTTCTTGATATTCAAAACTAAATTATTTATCGAATTGTTTTACTATTTACTTCTTTTTTTCATTTGAATTATAAGAATTACTTAAATTGATAATAATCCGTTGTTAACATTATTCGATAGCTCGATTGCTTCGCATGAAAAATGGCTTTTACTTTTTTTAATGGCCAGTGTTATTTATAAATGCACCTTAAATTATTAATATCCTGTATTCCAAGTTACCACATAAAGCTGAAACACTGAGATTTTTGCAAAACAAAGTGAAGTGAATCAAGCCAACGCAAAGCTGAAACAAGTTGAGGGTTTTACAAGACCACGATATATTGAAGCCAGTCAAGTCAAGATGAAGCTGAAATAGTTTAAGATATAGAACTTATTTCATTGATGCTAAAAAAAAAAAGATTTTTTTTCCGGGTGTATATAGAACTTATTTCATTCACATTCAAATGTTTTTATACATTTTCTTTTCAGGCTTATATAGAGCTTCTAAATTTTGCTCTGGTTGCAGCTCGCTCATCTGGCGTGCTTGCCCTTTAGTTACCGTTAAAACTTTAAATAATTTTACAAAAAGAAACAGACGGAATATATATTAAGGAATACGATGTGTGGAAAATTAAACAGAATTCGAAGCTATTTTATTAAATTTCTGTAGGGAGGAAAAAGATTAAATAAGCCATTTCTGTATAAAACTTGCTCTCTGTTTAAATTTTTGACTTATTAAATAATAATTTTTATATATTTGTAACATTATTTAAATTCGAAATTCAGAATTGTTTCGAGTCTCGAAATGATAAAGCTTTATGAATGATAAAGCTTAATGAATGAGCAAATGGCAAGAACGTTGTTTAAAAAAATTAGAATTAGATTTTTATTTTATTTTTTTTAAATAATTTTTTGATTTATTTATAAGGGTCTTAAACACTTTAAGTCACTAAAACTCGCTTTTTTGACTATATACTCGGACTATTTTGTCATATTACACAATAAAATACAAAATAAACAAGAAGTCTTTGTTCTAGACATCCTGTCAATATTAAATCTAACATTGTGTTTCAAAAATGGATTCTTGTCCCTTCAGAGCTCAATTTTGATTTTACTAATTATTTTATTTTTTTTTTCTTACGAATTTATCCGCTTGTTTCAAAATAACAAAAGCTTCTTCAAATTGTATCAGTATAAACTGAATTTCGATGAAAGTATTTCAAAGCTCTTTCAACTGCGATCTTTTTAGGAGTTTGATGATATTCGAATAATATGTCTAAATCTTACGAGTATTTTACTAGTTTTGAAAATGAGTTTTTATCCTAAAATGTTTCTGGAAATGCCTTATTTTTTACTCTAGATATGAATATTGAAATATTCTCAGGAATTGCTGATTATTCGCAAACCCACAAAAAGTCGCCGACTCACTGGTGACATTGTGAATTGGAGAAAAATGCTTATTTAGGTAAATTTAGGGAGATAGGTACTATTCTGTTCGCAAAAAAATATAAAAAGACGTATTTTATAAGAAACAGGAAATTTTAAAAAGTACCCCCCCCCCAAAAAAAGGGGGGCCGATATTTACATTTTTAAGCCAGTGGATATTATCCAGCAGAATAATGGTTAAATATTAATACGTGCACTCAAACATATGTATGGTACTCACATGCGTTCGTTGGCTGTTGTCGAGTATATACTCGAGAATATGCCAAAAATTCAAGCAATTGTACCAAATGTTGAAACTGGAGATGCGAGTAATTAGGATGTGTCTAATAGGATTTCTGAAAGGAAAATAAATTTAAATTGGATAATTGTATTTTAGTATGTTAATTTGTAAATGGGTATTTTAGTACCACGCCCTAAAATTCGTTTTGATTTTTGCAACAATATACTTTAACTAAAACCTTAGTCTTTTAAATGCATGTTTCCGTTGAAATAAATTTGGTCTTGATGTGTTAATTAAATAACACCCAAAAACTAAATGAATTTATATAAATATGTTATAATTTTATGATAATATTATCAATATATATGCTATAAATTTATGATAATATCAAAGTAAAGAAATTTGCAATAAATTTATAGTGTGATATATCAAGTTTTAATAGGTTATTAGTACTTACGTAGTATCCCGTCGAACGTGAAAGTTGGCTACCATCGATCCATAAAAGTTGGTGAGATCCCGCCAAAGTTGTCCCAATCGTTTCTGCCGAATTCAAAAGGAAGTAACGTCTCTTTATTTAATAAACAATCAGTATTCGACCTCTTTCGTTCCTGCGTTTCGTAAAAACGCTTTTTTTCATTTCTAGTATTTTGTTCCGATTTTACTGCCCCTCTGATTTTACTGGAAACTCTGTTTAGAATGATATAAGTACAAACTTTCCGCAGGTAGTTGTTCCAATCTATTACCGTTTTGTTATATTCAGCTGGCCACATCGTTCCTATTAATACATTTTTTTTTTATGGTAAGATCCCAAAAATTTGGAAATAATTCACTGCTTGCTGTTTAATAGAAGGCAGCTCCAAAATTTTAATATGTTTTCTCAAAATGAATGAAAAACATAAAAGTATTAATTTACATTCTAGTCCATTTAAGCAAAAGGTAGCTTATCGAGAATCAGTGGAAGAATGCCGATATTGCGAATGTGTTCTTACTTCACCTTGACCATAACCGACGCTAAATAGCGCTGATTAGCGACAGTTTCACTGCCGGCGGGATAATTCATAAGTGCCGGTTATTTATTCAACTATGACTCTATCTCCAAAGGAATTAGTCTTTCTATTCTTATACTTATTACCTACATTTTGCGTTATAAATCGGCGGTTAAAAACAAACTACTCCTAGAATAAATAAAACCAAGCCTCTACACTTGAGATTTTCCACAAATTGCTGATTAAAGTATTCATCAACAGAAAACAGTAGCTCATTATATATATATATATATATATATATATAATAATCATTTTGTATATATATATATATATATATACAAAATGATTAAAAAATGATTATACAAAATGATTAAATGTACCAATCTTATAGAAAGTAGCATAAATAAGGGAAAGAAATTTTAATCTCTTTTACTGAGTAGCTCCTGGATTTAGTAAAATTTATTATTGAATATAAAAATTTAATCAAGATGAAAAAATTTTAAATGCTTATGACCAACATTTGACCGCAATTATCCACATTCTCTGTATCTCAAAAATTACAACATATAAGCTTTAGAATAAATGTTAAGATAGTAGATAAAAATATACTCTCATTTTGGCACGTAAAACTATACAGAACAGAAAAAAGCTGTATTTGTTAAGTTTTTTGGGCTTTTCATTGGCAACACTGCAAAAATAAATTCATATAATATTACACACATAACAAATTTAATTCTGATAAGTTGGCACTGTAGACAGTCGAATGCTTCGATGTTCTTTTGTTAAAAATAACATTTCCTATTATTTTTTACCTAAAGAACACATCAATGAGTAGATTACAGTTGTTGTTCTGACATTAAATATGCGCTGATACACACTGAAAATATTTGTGAAAATAACTAATTAAGAGCACATAAACGTTATAAAATAATTTTATGTATGCATGCAGAATAACTCTCCATTAGAAAAACAGCTCATTCTTTATTTTAAAAATATATGAGTTATTTTTATATCTATAAATGGCATCATAGATATATAATGGCTTACCTTTGTTTCCGGGCGCTTGTATTTTTCAAATTTATTTGCATAGCTCTTGTACTAAATACTGAAACATAGACTTTAATTTTTTTAATATATTACTTCTTTTTTATTTTAAGCAAAAATAAATACCGTCAAAATATGCCTTGTAATAAAATCAAAAAGTGTTAATCAGTAACTCGCACAATAATTCGGACACTCCAAATTTTTGTTCAGATATTTTAATAGTCAGTATTTCTTATTATAATTTATTATCAAGAATTATCGTCTGCATTTAGAAAATTTTACTTATTTAACAAAATGTCTTAATAATTCTATATCTGAAATGAAGATGGGCTGATGCTGCCAGTTCTGTTGGAAATTTAGTAATTAATCTTTTTAAAAACGGTAAAAGCATTCGAAATATATATATATATATATATATATATATATATATATATATACAAAAATTCTTGATGTAAAGCGTTTAACTATCTTAGATTTAATATAACGATGAAAATTGCATAGAACTGCTAAAAATGCAGTGGATTTCTGAATTATATTAAGAACAGCAGATTTATTCATCGAAAAATCATACAAGATACAAAAATTAAATCTGTAAAACGCTCAACTTCAAATTGACGTTTAAGTTTTAATGTTATTTATTCAAGTTTTTTTCCTTGCTGCCTCTTTTCGCTACGATGTAGATTTGAGGAGCAAGATGTTTTACTGTAAAGTTTATAAATTTACATATAGAGTGTGAGAGTTTGTTCTGCGTTTCGCTGCCTTGCCGACTGAAGAAAACAACTGTTCGCTATGCTAATGCTGGTCTTGCAGGAAATACCTTACATCAAGGTTCTTTAATATACTAAGGTTAGGCCAGGAACGGAAAAAGCGTGCCATTGGTTGCTGGTAGTGACGTCACCCGGGAGACAAAACGCATCGGCCGACGCGTCTGCTACATGATTTCGGTAATGGAAAAAATGTAAACTAAAGCAAAATGATCATTTTATATGTGGTAGATACACCAGAAATACCGGGTATATACTTTCCGATTAAGTATTTTGTTAAAGAAAATGTTTATTTTATGCACAGAATTCGTACGAATGCTGAAAATAATTGTAAACATTAAATTCTTTTCGTAAAGGAAAGCATTAGAAAATGAAAAACGATATTTAAGTTAATTAAGGGAAATAAATATTGTAAAACAAGGTATTTTTCAATATTTTTTCGTAGTATTGTTTGCACTAAATAAATCTTGTTGAACAGAACACATGATGGCATAACTGCTAAGACCATGGTAAAAACATAATCAGAAAGTATTATTCTATTTATTTTCATTGCTCATGCACTTTTTTTAACACAAATGAACTTTGACATTCCATGAGAAATATATGATCGTGATTTTAAGTTTACATATCTAAAGCAAAAATATATATAAAAAGATTTGACTTAACAAATTCATATTTAAATACCATAAAATTCTACAAATTTCTTAATATCCGTCATTATACTTTTAAATAGTATACTTATCACATTCTTTTTAAAGCGAAAAGTCACTTCATACTGATTCACTTCAGATTTTAGCAGAAGTGCATATATTTTCAGTATAATCTAAAAGTACTCTTATAATCCCTTACACTCCCAAGATTTCTATATAACATTTATCCTGACGTGATTATTTGCTATAGTAAATAATCTTCGATATTGGCATCCTATTCTTCCTTCCATACATTAAAAATGGAACAATTAAAATACATTTTCTTACACATATACGCACAATAATAATAATAATAAACTTGCCCTACATCTTAGTTTCGGCCCACCAGCGGCTGAGCGGTAAAGTCGCTGAACACTGGTAGTTCGGTTCGAATCCCGCGAACGGACTGGCTGCATGGGCGTTTTCGTGGTTTTCCTCATGTGTAACGTGTATACGAGCCAGTTTCCCTGAGAAAGTCCTCCACGAAGGCATCACACCTATTGCGCAGATAGCCCTAGTGTGCTTTGCCATAATTAAATACACCACCACATCTTAATTTCAATTCAGCCTGTACACAAATTAAATATTTTTAATTACTAATGTATTTTTATCAGGTTGTTTCTTAAAATACTTTTGTTATACTCGAAGTATGTGTTCAATATTGAATTATTTTTCTTTCTCTTATAATTAAAAACAAGTTATATGAAATCAAAATTAAAACATATGCAGCAGTTAAATAACACTGAACAGAATATCTTACTTACACTTTCGCTATTTTTTCGCTAGCATTATACACAGATTTGTTTTCCTTCAGATTCAAGCATGTGTAAGTTATATCAATTAAATTACATCACACATACCTGTATGCATCAGTTAAATAACACTGAAGGAAATATGTCACTCACTCATTCGATGTTTGCATCATAGTGTGGTCGAGAAATTGTTCTTTCCTCACGGTGAGGCATGTATCAGTTTACTTAGTTCGCAAAGCTTAACCCAGACGCTGCTTCAATACATAGAATTACGTTTGGGATGTAAAGAAAGTAACCAAAACATGTGAATGAAGTTGGATACTCGAATTTATTAACTAATCATTCAGGTACTCAGTATTGGTAAACATGACACTGAGTTTAAATATCTCACTACGATGTCTCATACACAAAATGAAGATTATGATAAAAAATTATTTAAAATGAGAAATTTTTCAATTTAAAGGTAAAATAGCAGTAAAATGAAAAATAAATGTAAAATTACATCACAGTTATGCATGAAAACTACATAAATTCATTAAAAAAATAGTTATTTTATCTGGTTGTAAAGAGTGTTTTCCGCCAAGAAACGTATTAACGTGTATAATTCTGACACAACGCTATAGCACAATTTGACACTTCCGCCTAGGTATAATAGCAAATTAACAACACAAATCAAATCAAACTGTTGATGCAACGAAAGTAAACAAACGCCAAGAACTAACGCTGTCACCCACATGACGTCATGCGTATGTGGCATAACTTTCTCCCTGCACTGCGCATCGCTCTTGGGCCCCGACCTTACATTGACTAGACCGTCAATCTCGGAACGCCTTCTATTGTTAGCTGGGCGAGTTCAATATACGCAGGTGAGAGGAATAGAAAGGAAAGGTTCCGGAATAGTTACCAACGGAAATAATTAGATCGCGGAACGGCTTTCAGTGGGTAATAGGGAAAAAAGGGATATGCTCGCTGACTTATTCCCGAACCGTGGAAGGAATTTCACTGCTTATTTTTATGCTCCATGTTTTATTGAACATTTTGTTTAAGGACAGATTAATTTTTATCAATTTATGAAACAAAAACAATATTTCGTAGATAAATACGTGTTTGCAATGTAAAATTGTACGCTTATTTAAAATTTGCTTAAAAGCATAACGTTTTGACGAAATTACATAATTTTGTTTATTCCAACGAAATTTAATATTTATTAGAACTGTTATTACGGTAAAGTAACAGAGTATTACATGAAGTTACAATACGTAACTGTAAAGTTTGTATTTACTTAAGGTATTGTAGAAAATTGTAATTTTTTTAAAAAAAAGGGCGGACAATCAATAAGAATAATAAATAATACACTTACTAACGAAACGCTAGCTACCCTCACAAAGCAGGAGCCCGTTCATAGTAGGCGCTCAATCCCGGAACGACTCAAATTCTCTATACTCAAAATCCCTTTTCCTTTCTCCTCTTAGCTCATCCCTACTTTCACGTACCATACCTATAAATCTTGGACTCTTCCAGCAAACAATAGAATTCGTTCCGGGATTGAGCGCCTACTCCTTACATTGAAGTTAGATCCTGTTTTCGTAAGTGTGTGTCTGGAATTTTCTCGCCGTGTAAAGCAGTCTTGTAGTCTCTAGTCAAATTAGACTTAATTTGTTGGATGAATATCCTTTGCGAAAGTTTTAAGTTTTAAACTAGGTCCAGGTTGGCTGGTAAATTTGTGTTTGTATATTTTAACTTAAACACTCACAACTGGTGAGGTACAATAAATTTAAAGCGTTTTAATTATACTTATGTATCTTTGATGGTTAGATATTCTGTGATGATAATTGACCTCACAGAACTTATGTAACAACTTACTGATACTGCACTGATATAGCTAAATTATTTAGAACCCACATTTGGTGTTACAAAATATCGGAATCTTTAAGACGTGAACAGAAAAGCGTTAAGTTCATAATTGCAGAATTTGTTCATAAAAAAAGAATGACTGTTTGCCTGTATATTGGAACATACCCCGAGCAGTTTAATTGTTATTATCGCCAAAAACAGAACTTTGCCAATTATCGATATTTATATTCCAGCTGGAGTACCCCTATATGTGTTATTCTTTTTTATGCATTTTTAAAATGTATTTTAAATAAATAATATAATTGACATAGTTTCTTTTTTGAGGGGGAGAACTCTAATGTCGCA
Organism: Stegodyphus dumicola; assembly: GCF_044657685.1. Lineage (NCBI taxonomy): Eukaryota > Metazoa > Arthropoda > Arachnida > Araneae > Eresidae > Stegodyphus > Stegodyphus dumicola. The sequence goes on along the minus strand of NC_140777.1, from coordinate 119,259,072 downwards.
CAAAATACGACAATTTTTAAAACTTATAAAATTTGTTCTTACAAATTCTTATAAATGTTTAGATTTTTCTGCCTTTTTGCGATTAATAAACAAAATTTCTAGCAAAGACAAGTCATTTTCAGTGGGATTCAGCTTGTATAAAATGTCAGATAGAACAAATAAAATTGTTAACACGTAATATAGAAATGCAACAAACAGTTTCAAATCAACATCAAACAGTAATAAATTAAATAGTCTCCATCGTGAAACAGCCATAATAAGACAAGATCAAAGGATTAAAGAATAGCATAACATCGATTAACAAAAGTTACGATGGGTAAGGAAATATCTTGTCTATATACACACGCTTATATACAACCCTTGAGTTGTTCCATTTGCAGGAAGGTATTTTTCTACATTATATACAGCAGAGTAATTTTGCAGTAACTTACGTCGAAACCTTAACTTTATAATGCAAATATAAAGTACATAACAGCATTAACCTTCTTGCTGCTACCGATTCCTGCCCATGATGCGCTGAACCTACAGTAATGCATGAAACAGAAGACTCGTGAATGATTTATTGTAAACACATACTAATAGATTTTTGTGATCAATTTAGATTATTCCTTACGGACAAATAGCCTTAAGAAGACTACACAAAAATTTATTTGAGTAAAATGTTAAGTATAATATATTTGTGACAAACTATTTCAACACTATTCTGTATATATTTAAAATTTCACGGTTTATTTCATATTCAAAACATTTGTGGCTGCCGCTGGTGGAAAAAAAACTTAAGTACTTTTTTAATTAAAAAACATTAATTATATATTTTAATTAAATTTTTTGGTTCATCTGATTATTTTATTGTTGCCATTCTGAATTACTAAAATGATAGTAACCTCGACAACAGTTGAGATCATGGTTTTATTTCATATTCAAAATATTTGTGGCTGTAGCTGGCGGATTTTCAAAAAATAATAATTGTGTACTTCTCTTATTTAACAAAAACATAAAAAATTTCAATAATAAATTTAAATTTAAGTTTTTGGTTCATTTTTTTGGGGGAGGGTGCCGTTCTGCGCTAATAAAAATGATAATAACTTGACACCAGTTGAAATTACAAGCTACGAAAAATTAAGCGGGGGAAAAAGATTATTTTTTAAAAACGTGCATATGTAGGTAAGAAAATGAAACTAAGTTGACATTTCGATTTAATACTGTAAGTTTCTTGCGAAAAAAATGAAATTTAATCCTTTCGATGGCATGACATTTTAGATACTTGCTTAATCCTTTACCACTCATTGTTATGAATTTCTCACTAGTAATTGTGCTTGAAGTTAATAGAAAACATGGAAAAAAATTAATTTTTTTTTCACATAAAATATGCCTAAAAGGTTGATTATATTATTTTGTGATAGTTTTACACACAATAGCCTTTAAAATTAATGCAAATATCCAACAGACTTTTATGGGAAGGATTTAAATACTACATTATCCTGTGCTTCGCCTTCATTCACTCGTACAAATATGTTATGTGCTTTTAATATTTCCTATAATTTCAATAAAGCTCACAAAAGTAGTACTTTCAGCAGAAACTGTCTTAATATTTTTTGAGTCAAAATTTTTAGAAGATATATTCAAATTTTATTCAATTTCTAATATTTAGTTACAACAGAAGTTTCAACACAAATTCATCGATTTATTTTAATACTCATTTAACTTGCTTGATTTATATCACACATCATTTAATCCAGTGGCCTCACACTACAAGTTGCATGCCAACAAAATGCAGGATCTGAACGTCAGAATATTTTTTTTTTAAATTTAAAAACGTTTTTAACAAAACAAAAGAGTTAACTAAATTTTCTACTTCACTTTCGGAACATTTATCAAAACATAGAGAAACAATAGTCATAATGACCCAAAAGAAAAAATTCAAATTTATATTTATTTTCTGAGTGAAGTTCAAAGGTTGGAACTTGCAAGTAGTTTCTACCGGTTGTGCTTTAATTCAAATATATTGACAGCTAAATATTAAATTTTAGATCTATATTTATTTTAAGTAATTCCAACATGTTGAATTAGCCATTAAATAACTTACTTTTAACCTTAACACGAACTTTCAGAATACAGAAACTCCACCAATTGTCGGCTGGCAAACTAAATTTCCTGACTGTACCAATGTGAGAAATTCTCCCATCTCACCTTAGTCATGGGGGGCCTGGCGTACAGGCATACATTTAGAAAGCCCCAACCATTCTGTGTTTTTTCCTTAAATACCAGTAGAACATAAGCTCAGTCCATATCTTTATGTCTCTAAAACCACAAGCAGCAAATGTATACCGTACATTTTCGCGTATTTTTCCTCCTGTTCTTTCAGCCCTAAGTTCTTGAAAATTAAAAAAATATTCGCGTAAATTAACCCTTTCTCAATGAGTTCTAAATGCATTAACCCTCTCTAAATGCAACGAGAAAGAGCTACCCTAAATTTTAAAATGAATTCGTCTATGTAGTGATACTTTTCTTTTAACTAACTAAGACAAACCTTCGGAAACTACCTGCAATGGTCCCGCTGAACCTTTTCCTTCTAACTGTTGGACTTTATGCCAGCCTAATGCAAGAACCAACACATCGCAGTGAAGGAAACACGAACAGATATTCAGGGTACAACAATTGAGAGTTTCTCCGAGTCGACTGCACATTCACTTTCTCTAATTATTTATGGATGATTTGAAGCCTAATGAGTAGCAAAGACAACAATAAGAACGCGCGAGATTCAGGTTATAGGGGAGCAGAAATGAAGATGTTTTATTAGGTATTGTAATATTAATATTACTATGTAATTTTATTGGAATGTAGGTTTCATTTAAAAAGATAATATTGAAATAGTTACCAGAAGTTTATCTCTTTCATTTGTTATTTACTTTTCATTTGTTATGTTCTTACTGTAACCGGTATTTGGGACTTTAAATTAAGCATAATTTTCTCCTCTCGATTTTTGGACGATAAATTTAGTGAAAACAACAGGGGTAATACGCTAGAAAATTCAGTACATCTTTGCCACACGTAAAGACCATAATAAAAATAACGAATTTGCTACGTTAAATGCTTAAATTGTGACTTACATATGGATGATATGAAGCTTGTTTCAAATCGCTATAATTGATTACTGTTACGGAGAATATCTGATAATTTCTTTCGATACTGAAAATTCCGTTTAAAAAGTTACATTTAAGATTTCTAGCAATGATTTTTTAAAATCCTAACGAAGAAGGAAAATCTGTGCTGAGTATATAAACTACTTTATCCAGCTCGCGCTTAATGACGAAAAGATGTTGATTTTAAAAGAACTTATTTCAAAGTTCTTGGATTCAAGAGCAAAATGCACAGCTCGTAAACAAGAATATTTAAAATGCTTAGCTGGTATAGGAGCAAGAAGGTTATATTATTGCTAATACTACTAATCAACACAAAAATCAACTTTTGCATAGAAGAAACAAAATTTATATGTGTTTCTAATTTATCACATACCAACTGATATGTCGAGTTTTTAATAACACTTATCCCGATAATCCAGCATATTACTTAAAAAATTATCAAGTCACAACAAAACTAATGTTAAATATTTACATCTTCGTTTTACCAAATACATCATTTTGTAATAATAATTAACATAACAAGTTAATTCAATTAAATGCAATTCAATTCATCGGTCTTGCAACAAAGCACCAGCATTAGAATAGAACTTTTAAAATGTAGCAGTCGTAACGACACCACATCTATATCTGCAAATCCTAAGATTCATTTAAAGAATTTTTTCGGTATATCTTTTTTCTACAGTTTGCTTTCTTATATCCTATTCAAGGCAACTAAAATCAGAATGAAGACTAAAATACGTTTGTTAGTTTAAGCTCCTCGCAATAAAATCGCTCATAAAAACGCTGTAATACACAAGCGTGCATTCGGCAGAAATCGAGTTTTCTAGAAGTAAGAAAATTGAAATAAGATTTATAATTTTCTATTTTTAATATTATTTTAATTGCGGTTAACGCAAGGAGCTTTGAAATTGGTCAGATTTCTAAATAATATTTTATGTGTTTTCATTAGTTAATTGTTCTACAATATTTAAAAAATATTTCACATGCGAAATATTATAGGATTTTACACTAAATTTATTTCATTTCTTTAAGTACTCGGCAGTCCAAGCTATAATTTGTACTCTCGATCATCCAGGTGCGGATTATCAATGCGTGATGCGAACGCATACTCATCGCTATGCGCTAGAGTAACTAAAACAAACTCCCAATTCCGATCCTGTTCTAAAATTCCCTGAACTGCAACTTTAGGTTTAATTTCAAAGATTACTTTGTACAGTTCCAGATAAAATAAAGAATTTAATTAAATTCTAGCAAAAGTAACCGGTATTGGATTCCATATAAAGAGTAGCTCAAAGTAAAGCCTTTGAAAATCGTTCGATCGCGGAGAAAGATTTTTTCTAATACAGAAATCAAAGATTAATCTAATTGTAGAGAAATCAAGGCAGTAATTAAAGTTGTATGCCAATAATTAAAAATTAAGAGTTCTTCGAAAATGTCCAGCGACAGAGTAGTAAAGTCGCTGAATACTGATAGTTCAGTCCGCGATTCGAATTCCGGCTGAATGGGCGTTTTCGTGATTTTCCCTATGTGTAATGTGTATGTAAGTTAATTCCATTAGAAAGTCCTCTCCGAAAGCATCCCTTCCCTTAGGCAGACATCCCTTGTGTGTTTTGCCATAATCAAACAAAGAAAACCAAACCAAATGTCGACAGAGAAAATATCGAGGAATGGTTCGATGGCGATTCGACTAAACCGGGCTTTCAATGCTTAAGTGATTGCAGATATCGTTTCAAATGTCAAAAGAACAGAATAAGCAGAGAGAGATACTAAAAATGCAAGCGAAGAAGATACTGACAATTGCATTAGTTCTCAGACAGCAAAGACTTCAGTTGCAACTCTTATAAGGTTACTATTATTTTGCATTAACCACTTATTTATAATTTCAACCTTTACTATAGCCTCTCCTTTCCATTTCTTCACCAGAAACGTAAATGAGTTAGACAGTATTTAAGCTGTGATTTTTGAAACATAAGACAGAGAATGTTTCTGCCTCTTGAACCCAAATTTCTGCAATCTTTGATAAGTTTGTAATTATTCGGGTTTGCATTATTTGTTGCCGACATTTAAATTGTTATGCTGGTTAGAGTTTTGAGTCAATTTCAGTTTAAACTTACTTGTCTTTGACTATTAGCCTACATTCTAATTTGAATTTGACTGTTATTTTAGTTGCATTGCCACAAGTGGTAACTGATTTCTATGAGCACAAGAAGTGCATTTATGTTCTAAGTTCTGTTGAATAAAAAGGTTGTTCAAAAATCTTTTCGAGTTTCTGTAGCTGTTTCAGACCCAGAGATAATTCGCTTCACGTCTTTTAGGTGTTTGAAACTAGTTTACATTTCCACAGCAAGTCAAACTCTATACTCTGTAGTACTTCGTCGACTAAACGGGTCGAAATTCTTCTTTGAAAAATACGCAGTGAAATTCAACAAGTATTTTAACGTTGTCAAAAACAAATTACTGATTTTTTTAAAGACATAAACACGTACAACATGCATAAAAACTGATAGTTTGGATATCCGTGTTTTTCAGTCATCCTTGACTTGCTTTCTCGGCATTAGCCCGGATAATCGAGAGTACACTATACCTGTTTCAAACATGTAGAATGGAAAGTAATAATATATTTAAAAATTCCGAGTAATTACTTCAAATATAAAATAGTCTCAAAACATGACTCGTTACGCTGCCGCATTTATTAGCATTTTCGAGAGCTTGGATCAATTTCCAAATGGAACAACTAAATAGCTATCGTAAGAACTTTACGGAACCTCAGTTCATAACGTGAAGATATGGACGACAGAGAAAGGAGTTTGAAAAACGAACGAAGAAAGAAGAACAAAGTTTTTCTTTTCATATTCTGCAAATGTTTTTCATTTTGGTATGTAATATTTTGAGTGTTAGAGAATCCATTTTTTCTTAGAGGATTTAGCTGTGCTTGCGCCCCCTTTTGAAGAAATATTGACGATAATATCTGCGTCAGCCCAAGGCAAAATGATGCACATGAACACTCGTCCATTCCTCTGGTCCGTCGGGAAGATGCTAATAGGTGAGAATGGTTCATTTTCTTCAACATACCTCAAAATCTTGCGATAAGTGTGGGGATATAGTTTCTCCAAATCAACTCCCCTGGTAGAAAGCTGCTCTATGACGATGCTGAGACCTTTTCTTCTGTCTTCTATGGTAGTCTGAGCCGGATCTCCTGTCTGAGGATCGGTCTTAGTGATGGTAAGGATAAGAGTTTGGACATCGTCCTCCGGTAAGGACGGGGAGAGGTGCATCTTTGCTCCTCGAACTACAACTTCTCTCTCAAGAGCGGCTGCGATTTCATTTGTGACGGTAATGGCTGCCAGAAGAATAAATTTGCGTTCAGGATTATATTTGTCACAAAAATTTCTCACCTGACTGAAAACGTCAGAACCCATCTCTTGAGGCAAGAGATCGGATCTTGACACATATAAAGTCTGACCTTTAGCACTTTCCCAGCCATGAACTAAATAATCTAGAGCGTCTTCTGGATTAAGAAAGAGTAATTTAACTGCTCCTCTTCCTCTAGAAAGAAGTCCTCTCTTTGCACACAGTGACAAATGTCTTCTGGAGACTGGATCGTCTCTGGCCTTCATGAGGACTTGCTTACATAGATTGCTGATTCGCGTCTGAGGACAATGATCCTTATGACGGGCTAGATGGAGTTTCCGGCACTGTCGACTACAGTAGTAAGTGTAGCAATTTGGACATGTGCGGAACTTGGCCCGAGCCTCTTCCACTGGCAAGCTCTTGGTACACTTTGGTCGGTGGCACTTGAGGTGTCCCTCATTTGTGGTCACATTTCCTGCTCCTCCAGCGGCAGATTTCTTTTTCCTGCTCGGGGTGGTGCCACTTGCCTCCTGGGTTGTTCCTTTATCCTCTGTCGTAGTGGTATTCACAGATGGTCCGCGTCCTGGATTGGAACCAAGATTAGTCAAGTAAAAGTTGCGAGTGGGTTCACTGATTACACGATTCACGGGTTCACCACAACAAGAACCTGGTTCGTATGAAGAACAGACCAACTCCCTGACCGGTGTGCTGGGTTCAGAGACACAGGTCATACGGGTGGGGCCATTACTAAAGGAATTATCAGTTGGGGGTGGTGCAAGGGCACGTGCACAAAACATGCAGGGCAAGTGAAGAAGAACAAGGCAGAGAGACTGTGGTCGCCGTAGCGTGCCCTCTGCTATTCCGCGACTATAGGAACCTGGTTGTAAACCGGCGAAAAGATTCGCGCATACATCTTCCTGCGGTTGCTGAGACAAAGGGTCACTGCTGCAGCACGACGGCAGAGTAGACTGCCGCTGCAGAGGAGGACGTTGAGGTTGTTCCATCAGTGGGTGATGATGGCCGCGCGACGGTTGATGCAGCTGCACATGCTGGTCGGAATGGTACTGATGACGATCCTGTTTCTCGAAATCTTCTGTTATTTTTGCATCATCTATGTTAGATAAAGAAGAAGAAAAGGAAAGGGAAAAGGGAAGAGAGTGCTAATTTAGAGGACGTGCAGGTGACGTGGTAGCACACACAGTACAGGAACATAACCTAAACTTGCCGAAATTAATCTTCAAATTTTCTATTCTGCAACTCTAAGAGCAAATGCAATTTCATTCCACCAATCATGCAAATCTTTGCATTTTGCTATCCTATGTATGCTTCATGCTAGACTAAAGTAGCCATGCGATAGGGACGTATCGTAAAAAGGGGTTCCTTCATGCAAAATTATCCTAATCTAAAATGTAGAAACTTGAGTTTACCTTCTATGATGGAAGACAGTTCTTGCTCTTCACCTTCCGGGACTAGAACTTCCATACTTGTCGGAGACTGGATGTCATCTTCCAGAGGAGAGGTGGAGCTGCTGCGACAGAAGGAACCAAGGTTCACCTCTTCCAAAGGAGAAGAAAGGGAAGGTTTCTGAGTAGCGGTGGTAGAAGTACTTCTACTGGGAAATGATGGGAATTTAAGGCGGTCATCGAAGGTCTTACCCTGATCGTTTCCTGACTGGCTGACATCTTCTTTACCTCGTTGATCATCGCTTGCGCATTGAGCAGATTTTGGTCTAGCGGGTCTGCTAGTGCTGACAGTTTCTGGAATGTTAAGGAAAATACTGTTGTTTAATTCTTTATAAATTAAAATGCCTTTGTCACTAAGAAGCGAGAAACATAACTAACGATTATTTTCCTCGCTCTCTTTAAAGCGAGATTCGTCCTGAGTTGAAGTGCTCGTTGGGAACGTTCGCATTCCTGGATATGACTGACGATGAGGCATATGCATTCCTGGGCCACGTGATCTACGGGGAGAGGTAGGGCTTGATGATCGGGAACTCGAAGGGGGTATGGCAAGAAGGGATTCCAACACCTATTAAAAATAATCCATAGTTATATAATACGTTTTTAACGTAAAAGAAAAGAGCAAAGAAAGCATTTTATACAGAAAATGAAAAGGAAATTTAGTTGCAAAGTTAAATCAATTAATCATTCAATCATATAGACATGAATTTAATTCAAGTACAAAAAATTCTTCACGAAATAAATCGATTAGCCATTAAAGAGATATGGTCATATCTTGTTCCCTACACGTTTCTCGGTAGGCTGGAGAAAGGATGGGAAAAAAGAGGCCTCAATAGTGTGTGAAAAGTAAATACAGTAAAAAGATATACGATAGACATTTTAAATAAAGAACCGTATATATCAAAGTGTAAGCTCAAATTCAAATAACGAATGGCACTCACGAAAATACTTTATTGTCCGAAATGTATAAAGCTAATGTCATTTTTTACCCAAAATTTGTACACACTGTGTCCACAAAAGTCTTTAACCGGCATTTATTTTCCCAACCGTTGTCGTAGACATATTCTTCTACTTTCCAGATTTTGCGAACAGAGTAAAACTAAGACAGGGCTCTGAACAATAACTCCTTCCGCATTACTTTCCACCGAATGTAGTTACAAATCATGGTGCAGTAAATCGACATCGCATGCCCTAATTGGCTGTTCTGTCCTATTTTACTATTACTTTACTGAATATTCCTTCACTGCGTCTATTATACATTACAAATACAGGGTTATCCAAATTAAACTTCCCCAACTCAGAGGCCTGTGCAGAGTGTTAGTGAAACTTTTCTACCAGAATGACGAGAACTCCTGTGCGATAAGAGCATTCCGTCGGCTGAAGATCTTACGCCGAGGACCTATGACACCACGCGCTCTACGAGACATGATTAAGAAGTTCGAAAGAACGGGACAGCTGGTAATTTTACCAGGTAGAGGACGACAGGTTGTGGAATCTGCACGTGTAGAGGACGTTGCTTTGGCGCTCGTGGACCCCCACTAGCCAATCGCCACATGGTGTTGTCAGTGTGCCAACTGTTTCTCGTGCTGTTGATATGCCCCAAACGACCGTCTGGCGTGTGATGCGTCGAATCCTCGGTTATTTTCCCTACAAAATCCATAGTCGTCATCAGCTGTCCGACGGGGATCCTATAGTTCGGGAAACATTTGCGTTGCAGTTCCTTGCCAGAATGGAAGTCGATGCTGCTTGGCCGTGGAACATCCTTTGGACGGATGAGGCCCATTTTCACCCGAATGGTCAAGTGAATACGCACAACTGCCGAATTTGGGCAAGTGAAAACCCGCGCGCAATCCATCAAGTGCTCTTGAACCCTCCAAAGGTTACTCTATGGTGCGGTTTCACTGCAACATTCGTCATTGGGCCTTACTTTTTTGAAGAGGTGACTCCAATAGGGTTCAAGACCTGCTCTGTCACAGGAAAACGGTATCAGGACATGTTGACGACGTTTGTGATCCCTGAACTGCAACAACGTGGCCACCTTCAGGACACGATATTTATGCAGGATGGTGCACCTCCCCATATTCTTCGTGGCGTTCAACAGGTGTTACGGGCAACTTTTACCGATGCACGTGTGATAAGCCGCTGTTTCCCTACAGCTTGGCCTCCCCGCTCGCCTGATCTCACACCATGCGACTTTTGGTTATGGGGATTTTTAAAGGATCGGGTTTACCGAGAACACCCAGCAACCTTGGCACAGCTGAAAGACGCAATTATTCGACATGTTCGTGGAATTAATGTGGACTTTCGTTCCGCTGTGGAACAAGAATTGTGGAGAACCACAGCACACATATAGAACATGTGTAGAATGTCTTGTTGATCTGCAGCGCTACCTATCGGCAACTTCTTGTACTAATTTTTTTTTTTGTTTTTTTTGTTTAATAAATCTCGAGCGCATGATCTGAAGTGTCTGTTTCTAAAATTTCATCACATTATGACCCATACAACACTCTGCACAGGCCTCTGAGTTGGGGAAGTTTAATTTGGATAACCCTGTACACTACTTTGTATACACAAACATCTAAGTCTTTAAATTTATTCACTAAAAATTACCAAGAATAAAGTTTAATTATTTTGTTAATTCATTACAACAGTTTGACTGAATGAAAAAAAGCACTCATTTTTTCGTGCTCTTTCTGCATCTGATATTAGAATCTGCGAAAATCACCTAGAAGTATTATTCTGTCAAGGATGTCTAAGTTCAAGGATGTCTTTGCATTTACGATATTGATACGCCATTCAAACTACCTCTGAGATGCCTTATAACAGTGGTCTCAAACTCAAACTACATGCGGACCGAATGCCCGATCTGAAAACAGCTGACCGGCTAAAATTAGCAACGCGATACTGTATCGAAAGGTTCCAATCTTGGAGAAGGCATGAATGTTTTAAGCGCATAGCGTCTGTGCGGTAAGGGGGCACTCAAAATACACACTGAGCCGGAAGTCCTCTCCAGAGGTTGGTGGTAGGAGTGTAGAGCTCCTCACTCCTTTTGCCTAAGATAAATGTTGAGGAAACTAGTGAACAGTATAGCGACTTATCGCTGAGTTCAAATAACTAAAGATGTAAATTCAAGAAGGGTTAAACTACCCTTTATTTCATTCAAATAAGAATAACAGTCGGCCCCTTTCTCGGGCTTACAACAAAGCCTCCACTCGGGCTTTAACTCAGAATAAGAAATAAGAAACTAAACTAAAAAAGGCTTAGCCGAAGCTAAACACAGGTATCTAACTTAATTGGCCCTTAATTTAAACTAGCCGGCGAATATCAAACTGCACGTAATATACGGCCGAGCGTAACAGCTTCAAGACAGACTTAGCCTGAAGGTAAACACCCGCAAATAAAAATTGCTAGGAAAGTGAAATTAAAATAACTTTTATAAAATTAAAATATACCTTACAGGGAAAGAGAGGTGAGAGACCTTCGGACCACTCCTTGAGTAGTTTTACCTCAAAAAATGGGGCAGATCTGCAGAGTTAATATGGTGGCACTATGCCTGTACTATCAATGATGAAATTCTGGTGCCCTACTCACTTCTACCTGTACCTGATGGATCATAATTTTTCTAACGAAGTGATAAATTTTATAAACAAATTTAAAAATATTTTTAAAAAAGTTTTAAATTTAGCTTATTTAATATTTTTTCAAAACACACATAAACAATGTTAATAATATCTCAAAGGAGAAAAAAAATCAAATTTATACTTATTTTTATGTGAAATCTAAATTTGGCTTTTATAAGGCACTTTTGTTGGTTACACTTTATGATTCAAATGTTAAATGTTTGGTTCCTAACATTTCTTCGAAATAATTCAAACGTGTTTAATTAATCCTTAAATTACTTGCGTTAATTTAAAATAAAAATAAAAAAATTATAAAAAAAATTTTCAGAGAAAACTTACGAAGTAGGATGAACTCGAGAATAAATAGTAATAGCCTAATCTCTTTCTCTTATATGCTAAATTTTTCTTTAATGCATAAATAAAAATAGACATGTTGGTATGAAAGTAATTAAACTTCTATACTTCTTTTTATACTTTAAACACTTGCTATCGCTTCGATTTTGATACAGTTCGTACTCTTAGGAAAGATATTATTAGAAAGTATGTTTATCACTGCTTTTAAATGCTCATCGGTCAAACGGGCTCTTCTATTATCAAAAATTATTTCTTTGAAGAAAAAAAAAAAAAAAAAAAAAAAAGGTGTCTACGTATTATTGCCAAACAAAGCTATTATTCTTAGAGTAAAAATTCGTAACTGATTTATTTATTGACAAGTACGAATAAAAGTTAATATCTTTATCTTCAAATCTTTGAATAAGATTTATATCACACGTAAATTAAGTAGCTCCATTCAGATATTTTCCAGTGCGTCATTCATGTCCGTTTTTAAAGTGAGTGGCAATAAAAATACATAAACTCGGAAATCAAATAACTAAAACCTTGAAATCTAAGACTATATTTGCAATAAATACATAATTCAAAATTATTAGTGCGCCAAAACGGCTTCGAGAATCGCCAGTTTGAGACTACTGCCTTATAGTATTTCATTAAATGCTGCTATATTTTCAGTAGCTATTTCGCTATGAAAATAGATCAAAATTGTCAATACTTAAATTGTCAAAAATTTCTATATGTTAAGATTAGAATGTTTTCTTGGACAAATCTGCACTCATTTTTACTGCTATAATGTATACCTATGCTGCTGATTAAATGGCCAACAGAAGATTATTAAGTTTTGTAAGCAAAAACTGTTGTTAAAATGTTTTACAAAAGTCAAGTCGTATCATTGCATCAGTTTTATTATGATAGTTCAGAAATCTAAGTGAACATTTACACTTAAAAAGAAATTTCGGTAATGTTTTTTTTTATAACTTTCAAAATATTTATGTAGTTGTAACAGTGCTATCCTCATGCATGAGGAACAGTCAGGGCGGCGTCAGAGCATATGCAATCGGTGCGGCCGCACCGGCGACAGAATTTTGTATTCGCGGCGTTTGCACGGAGCGGCAAAAAATGTAGTGCCGGCCCTGGGAACAGTGAAACATTTCTTCGCATTTGGGGCCCTGGGAACAGTCAAACATCTCTTCGCATTTGGTAATGCATCAATGAAGAGGACAATTCAAAATCTTACCTCTTCCATTGAAGCGGATGACTTCTCTCCTCTGCTAGTTGTTGCCGAACTTGATTCCTGGTCTGTCCTCCAACTGCTAGAACCTCCAGATTTAGAATCCCTCCTGAAAAAGCCGCTTTCCTCGGAGTGTGTCAAAGAGCTCTTTCTGGAAAATTCATCTCGATTTGTAGAGTGTGTTTCAATAACGTTTATAGAATGCCGTTGCTGCTGGGAATAGCAAGAAGTTTCGCTTTTCGAATCTTGGTTGGATCCTTTGGAACCACGTCGAGAGCTTGCAAAGAAGATTGGCCTGCCAGATCCAGTGGAGTCTTCCGAAACTGTAGGAAAAATATGTAAAATGTAGATATTAAGCAAATATTTTCAGAAATATTAATTGCTGTATTTGCACGGTGTTCAATAAATGTAGTATCGTGGGGAATTTTGTAAAATCTATTCACATTGATTGACCCTCACTGCTTACAATATGCAAATCCACCTGATATTACCATTCCAGTAAAATAATAATGACGGAAATAATCAGTTCAAGTGATGTGTAGAAGATCCTTTTATTTGAAAGCAACAGCAAATGATCTACCAGGTTAAATCAAGATTTTTACAGGATTTACTACCTTACAGGTAAAAGTCAGTGTTTAGGTGGAACACTCAACACTCTCTCATTCAGCTATACATTGGTGACTATTCCTTTGATGCTGGAATTTCTGAACGTATGTATTATACGCATGTTTTAACTTAATAAATTATTTATTTTATGCACAGACTCTAACCACAATTTAAAGTAATTATTAAATTATGGCTTAATAAGGAACTAGTTTTTGATTAAACAGAGAAAGTAATTTAGAATTGAAAAGAATGGAATAATTTTTTAAATGAACTAGATGAAAATGAAAAGATATAAAGATGCAAATGTACAGAATATCACATACATAAGCCAAGAATTTTTAGCAAGTTGTTTTACTATTGTATTTTGGGGTCAACTTAGATATGAATTCAAAATGATTTATAGTAATGAAAAAATATTTTTATATTTACGAAAAAATATTATTTTATTTAATATTATTAATATTTTTGAAAAAATATTATTTTTTATTTTAAGTTTTTGCTTGAAGGGAGTGCAGGTGATTGTCGTCGTCCTCCATATTACCATAAACATGGTTGTCATTCGCTTTATTGTTGATAATATTGTCTAAAGTTTCGTCCCCTAGCATTTGCTTAGCAATGGTGAGATATGCAACTTTTAATTTTCAAATACCAGATTATGAAGTTCTTTTGAGTAGAGAAATCTGTCATTATACAGTAGAAATGAATAAACATATTTTATTCTCAAAAGCGAGAGAAGAAAAGGTCTTGTGACTTTTTATTAATTATCATAACGGACAACAGATAAATGTAGAAGTTAGGCCAGCACTACAGGTAATTCTATGTAGTTCTCTATAGCTCTCTGCAGTGACGTAAATGACTGAGGTAGTGTTAAATTTTCGCCTCAGTTTGGAGTTCTGAGGGAGAACACTCCGAAGACCTGTTCCAGGGTCTTCATCTCTCTTCCTTTTCCAGTCTCTCGGAAGGATTTCTGATCACCGTGTATGAGTGTCTCATTGCCGCTCAGACACTATGCGCATACAAGTATTCATGCCTTCTTCGAGATTCGAAACCGGGCTCTTCGGTACGGCAGTCAATGTCACTAACCACTGGCGGACTGGTCCAAAATAAAACTCGCCACAGCTACTGCAAAATTATGGAATGTTATGTATGCTCAAAATTTGGGAGAGCTGAAAAAGAGAAATTATTGGCACGAACACAGCCTTTTCTTTTTACAGTGCTATCGCTTGTATTTTTTTAATGGAAGATGAAGATGAATTGGTACATAACTTAAGCTTCCATGTTAGGTCTAGTTGACTTCAGATGATAATTCAAACTTTTGGTGATATGTACAGTTGGATTTATTGGACGATTTTGAAATCCGGCTTAGGAATAGATTTTTAAATTTAGCTGAATTTTTTCAGCAAAATCCCACCCTGGACATAAACTGTGTTCGGAGATATATAATATTTTATATTTTGCATTTTATAAAAAAAAAAAAAAAAAAAAATGCATGAACAGGGGGAATTTTTTTCTTTAATTAAATTATAATTGCAGCGATGTCTCATTATACGTTTCTAATTCACTCAACCCTTTAAATTTTATGTCGGTTTTTAGAAGTTCTGGCCAAAAATACGCCGAGATAATCAGTGACCTAGTTAGAAATTGTGGGCTCTTAAATAATATTAGCATAGACAATTATGAAATGAAAATCTATTTTAGGCAAATAATTGAGTTTTATTTAATGTTTTAGCAATTCAAGACTGCGTTTTAACAGAATTTATTATCAACGAAAACTATAAACAAAATTCATTAACGACAGAACTGTACAGAAGAAATCTAAATAAGCATATCTAATTGAAAAGAAGGAAAAATACCAATCAAGTTACATCTGCAATGATTCGCAATTTTAGTATGTGCGTAATTTCAGTGTATACTATACATTCTTTATTGCATTTTTCAATGTATTACTTTCTATACACTGAAAACTAAAACAGGAGTATAGGACAATACATTATAATTTACAGCCTAAAATCTCAAAATTGAAGAATTACAGATTAAAACATGAAATTAAGTACATTAAAACAGACATTAGTTTTAAAATTTCACTTTTACAATTTAAGTTAAAAACTTGTATTTCCTGAATTGGAAATATGAAACAGGAAACACCAAATTTTATTTTTGCTAAAATTAACGAATTCTTTATTTAAAAAAAATAGACTGAGATGTTAAATAAACATCCAAACAATTCTTTTACAAAACAAGCGACTTATTCCTTACCCTTAATTCAGTACTTATTGATTAAGGCTCTGATGTCGATATTCCGGCCAAGCGTGACGGCATTGATAAGGGACATTGTTATGGGGGACTTTGAAAATCGAAATAACGCGATAAAAGTAGGATCATCAGCATCAAATGCGTTCTTTGATCAGGAAACAGTCCAATTCTTCGCAAATCTTAAGAGATAATGAGATCCATGGCACTTAGCAAAAAGGAATCCGTCACCTCAGCCATCTTGAATTTACTAGCTCTTAAACGACTGCCGAAAAAGTTTCAGACTCGCCGATTTCTATAATGGTCGAAAAGATAATACGAGAGTCACTCTTAATCGAATAGGTCACAGAATACGACTGGTTGTTCCGTTTCGACGGTATTCAGACTAAAGCCCGAAATCTAAGACATCCATAATCAGAGCGGCGGTCATATACGAGCTTTTATTGCTGAAAAAATATGTATTATATTTTTCAGGTCCATTTTGCTTGCCTTTTCATATTCAACAGCAAAAGCGAAAGACAGCTTAGTCGTATTCGTCTAGTCTTATTAGCCCAACGGGGTAATTTGCCCAGAAGGACTATTCATTTCGTTTTGGCATTTTGAGTTGATTCACTATAAATGTCGATTCACTTTTTAAATTGTTGCCGCCAAATATTAGAGCACTGTGTTATATTTAAAGAAATTAAATAATGAAGAATCTACATAAATGCGTGTATGTTTTTCTTATTGTGACAAAACAGCGGTACCTAGAGCCCTCAAATTTTGAATAACGTACGTTTCCACCCGAATATGGGCATCTGGAAGCGAATATTTGGAATTTAGAATTTGTTTTATTATCTATTTCATATTTTGTAAAACTTTAACGAATTTTTGATTAAGGAACTCAAAGATTTCAAAGCGAGCAATAGCAATACTGTAAAGAAAAAAAAAAAAAAAAAACATTTTTATCTCCAGCGCGCAAGACTGCGTATCGGAAATTCTAAAGATATGCTTATTTTAAAATTATTTTGCGATATTGCTGTTGAACTCAATTTTATGGTTTAATTGCGAAAAACGTGATATTTAATAAATAAAAGTAACACACAAAACGTTAAAGAAACGCCCCTTTGGGCGTGATGCAAAATCTGAAAGCTTTCAGTTTTTTTTTTCCCTCCTCTCCTGTAATCTTTAACAATTTTTAGTTTTGAAAAGGACTTTTCTGCTGTAGCAACAGTTACAGGAATCATTGAAAAAAGTAGAAAACCAAGGCTTAATTTCTAAAGTTAGAAATGCCGGAACCCTATGGAAGACCATCAACAAAGAACAAAAGTAAATAAATAGTAAATAAAATGACTATTAAAATCATTAATAATTTTAAAATTAAATAGTTAATAATTATCAAATTATTTCATAATTAATTAACATTTATCAATTATTATTTACTTAATAATTATTATTTAATTAAATAAAAATAATTAATTATTATTTATTTAAATAATTCAAGATTAAGGTGATTAAATAATTAAAAATTAAATAACATGTAAAGAGATAAATTAAAATTTAATAAGCAATTTTTAATATTTTATTGTAAAAAATAAAATTTTCGAGATCAAATTTCTACTGAAATTTGTTACTCAGTTATATAAAAGAAGTGCCGGAGCGATCATATTCAGGGCTCCGGTGCGCTCCGCCTAGAATTATGATTTCTCCTAAAAACTAAGATGTACCGGAATTAAAGCTTTGTAGAAAACTGTATACATTTCACAGAAGTCGATTTCTAGTGAAAGGTTTTTCTTTAACATTAAGTTCGCAAATTCTGGAATGATCATATTTTCACTAAAGCCATCTTTCCACAGTTGTAGTGCATTCGTAAATTGTAAATTCCAGAGACAATATTTTGGAATAAATATCTACTAAGTTATTATTAATTCAGTTTCCTTAGCATATAACGAAGCATAGCCATTCCTAGTGGCATTTCAAAAATTTATTTCATAACATTTAGATATTTAGTTAATAATTTAACCTGCGATAAAAAAATTGCCATTATAACTAGTATTTATATCTTCACTATGCCTACAAAAACAAAAACAACAACAACAACAACAACAAAAAAAAAAAAAAAAAACAAAAAAACAAAAAAAAAAAAAAAAAAAAAACCGCTCTTTTTGACAGCATAAGTGTAATGTCAAATGATTGTTTTAAAACTGTTTTCCAAAAATTTGCCTCACATAGAATTTGTCCTTCGAGATCTCTATCGATAGTCTATTTTCTATCTATCATCTATTTTTTCCCATGCTTTATACACAGCGCTCGCTTCTACATGAGATTTGAAAAAACTATGAGTTTTAATTCTCACCGTTAAATTTTCCTATCTCTAAATACCTGAATGCCAACTAAATGTCAGAGTTAGAAAACAACCAACAAGGTTTGCAGTATCCAGTATTCAATAATTTAAAGTAGCGGCCCAGGCGGCATAATGGTGTCTGACAGCGATACCGAAGGGCCCGGGTTCGAATCCCGGAGAAGGCATGGATGCAATTGTCTGTCCCTTCATATGAGGCAAATGTGGCCCACCTATTAAGTGCCTCCATAATAAAGAGACCACCCCATCTGGCCTTAGGAGTGGCCGATGCCGACATAGTGCCCGCCATTGGAAAATGGAAAATAATAATAATAATAATTTAGGGTAACACAATCCGTGGCTCTTGTCCATATTTCGTCATTGGATGTAAAATTTGCTTCACTAAAATGCCTATTTTCTTGCTTTGTATTTTAAAGTTCTAGTTAATTTAGTGTTCTTGATACTGGAACCTCAAGGAAGTGTCTAGCCACTACTCGCTGATCTTCTTACAACTAAGAAGATAAAGTCCAAGGAAGGGTTAAAACAGCCTTTTATTCATCCAAAGAAATATTTGACAGATGGTACCTCTAGGGCTGTCAGAAAAGCCCCCTCTTGGGCTTTAACTTAAGATAGACAATAAGAAACTAAATTCTAACCTACTAAAAATTTAGCCGAAGCTACGTATATAGAAATAACTAACAGAGTAACTTAATGGTGAATATTAACAGGCACGTAAGACTACGGCGAACGTATAATAAGATAGCCTTAAAGCAATGGCGCGGGCCGCTAGCAGATCACGCTCTACTGAGAACTTCTGAGCTATTCTACGGAAGTGACTGAACTTCCCATTAAACACTGGTTCTACCTCATTTACATAAAACGCGATACTAAAAACTCATTCTGGCAGGGAGTTGTAGGAGGGAAACAAGAATTTAAAGGAAAGGGTTTCAAACTTAAAAATAACTATTAGAAAATTAAAATAATCCCTATAGTATCTTTTGAAAATGGTCCCGGAAGAGTATTTTCATTTTCATCACAATTAATGGGAAATCTTATCATATCATCAGTAATATTTTTACCTACTTAATTATCTATATTTACTCCTGTGCACATAACTGTTTCTTTTTCATACGAGTATTTATTATCAGCCTTACTAGTATTGGCGACTTCAGCTGATAATGTAGTTTTCTGTTCAGGCTGTTCAATCTTATTGGCAGAGATGCTGTCTACTGAAGAGCCTCTTTCTGGGTATGATGCTTTACTAACCAAGTTTTAATAATGGGAGCTTTTTTCTTACTTCTTCCTGCTCGTTCTTTTGATTTTTGAGGTCCGCTGTTTCGTTTTTCCATATCCATTTTTAACTAATAATACATATTTACCGATTGTTATAATTATTTTAATATTTCTTACCGTAAAGTTTTATTTTCCAACCAACTGCTAATAAAGCAGTTCTTAAGAGTTTGTAGAACTAAATAGAGCAGACTGACTAAAACATAGGCATTTAGTTGTTCTGGTTGCCTCTTTCGTAAAATGCGCATGCGCAATCTAACCACAACTAGCCTATTTGGTTTGTGACAGCAATTTTTTTGCTATTAATATTTTCTTATGCTCAAATATAAAAGTCTGATGTGTACACCACATGACTTCCTTGTACGGAATATTAAATTATACGCAATTTTCTTGCATTTTATTTAAACATACTGAACATAATAGTTAAAGAATTTTGAATTCAATCTACTTCGCCAATAGCGCATAAACCACAAGTGAATAAATGCACTCCTTAAAGTTCACTACAATTATTTACCATAGCGACACTTCAGCGCTACGTTTACTTAACAGCATTAACATTCACTTTATAATTCAAAGTGCACAAAAATTATATCATCTGAAGAATTACCACAAGTTCTATTCAAATACTATAATAAATCTAAAACGATGTATAAAAAAAATTAAACAAATAAAAAAGAAACAGTTTTTAGCAGATGATTCATCGCCGATTACCTAATGCGCATGCGCTACTAATTAATTCAGTTCTCACCTAGCGGCAAGGCAAAAATATGTAAAAATTCAGAATATTTTCATTAAAATTTGAAAGCTATAGAAAAACATAAAACACCAAATACAGTTAAAACAATTTTTTAAAAAAATTTCAATTAAAAATGCAGTTTCCATGCCAAAACAAGCCAATAACTTAAATGACAATTTCAGAATTAATTAAGCATAATTTAATTCGCAATAATAAAAGAAGACGTTATTTTGTTGTTGCGAAGTTTAGTTTCTCTACATTGGCTACAAATCCACTATTTTGGCAAGTTTCAAATGTAAACAAACATGGCTGCCATGGAAATCAGAAATTAGGCTTAGCTGCACTTAAAAAGCTTTTAAGTTGTTGATAATTCCATAATTATTGCATACAGGTAAACTAAAGGCATAAAAGTGTTAACCAGAACAACATAATTCAATCAGTTTTAAAACAAAAAATGCATAATTTACAAACATATAATAATAAAGAAACTGAGCTCACTGAGCCGAGTAAAGAGTGGATATATATATATTATTTATATACTTTTGGTGCTGCCGATTGCAAATCGATATTTTCGGTGAAATATGATATCGGAAAATGTTCGCGATTACAATACTTCCTTTTTACACAGTAAAAACAAACACAAAATGATTATCACAAACAAAACAGGATACATTTGGTAAGATTGCGCATGTCTATTTTGAGAACAATACTACTTATACCTCAGACGGCTCAATACGTGTAAACAAAAGAATTCATCACTCAGGCACAGGAATTAACAACAGACAATATAAGCTGATGCGGCATTCAGTTTTATTTCTAATTTTTATGTTATTCGAAAAGAAGATATAAATCTTTTTTATAATTAATAACATAATTTATTCACCAAAAATTAAATCTGCATATACAAAATATCAACGATGAATTCGGAAACAAATTTATCAATTTGTTATTACTCCTAGAATATTCAAAAATAAAAAACTAATGGGCCCTTAAATCGTGTGGTCTCTTAAGCATTACGTACCTTCTTTACCTGTAGCTACGCACTAAAGATAAGTCAACCCGATTTTCATTACGTATCTTGGTTTTGAAGATAAGGTAGTATTCGAATGCGTCAAGGTAAGGTAGTATTCGACTGTGCTGGGATCCCTGCGATAACACGCGCAAAAGTGAAATGCAAATGAAATATAAATGGATTAGGATGGGTTCCCTTTGCTCGAAGGACACTCAAACAAGTTTCTAAGGAGCCCATGCGTTAAGACGGCCTTACTTTAGACTTTTCCCAATATTTCTTCCTACGACATTTGAAGGAAATACAGTATCGATGACGGTCTCTTCGAACTTCCCCCTTACACAAAGACCATACTCTTTCAAGAATGGAGCTTATCCTTTTATTTCAGATATCAGTAAAACTTGTAATTTCATTTAATTCTGTAATATTATTGGATGAATACGCAGCCGCAAAGACTGTGTATTGGTTACTGAAGCTGACTACCGTACTGATGGGCTCGGGTTTAAATCCTACAGAAGGCATGGATGTTTGTAAGGGTATAGCGTCTATGCGGCAAAGGGGCATTCAAAATACACAGCACTCCCCAGTGGATTGCGGTAAAGGAAGAGGTGTAAGAGACTCTCCGACCGCCCTCGCGGTGTTCTCCCTCAACAATGGTACGGAGATGACTAGTTAGTGCGGTAGAACTATTCCCGTACAAAACCTACGGTGAACTTCTGGTGTCCCACCCACTTGTGGCTGGATGAATACGGATTATATTGTGTCTGAGCATTTTATAGTATATTTTTGAAAGGTTATTAATGATTATAATTTTAATAACATATACATTATAATACTGTATAAGCATATTTTTTAATTAAAAATATTCAGGGCATTTTATTTTTACGGAATTTTTAATGGATTCCAACCAACTAATACAAATAAAGAAATTTAGACATTGAACCGAATATAGTAAAAATGCCCGTGACTTTTATATTGATGGTATAACATCCTTCGTGCTTGGAAATTATACTAATCTTTCCTGTATTGCATGATTGGTAAGACCTGCATTGCCTAAGTACTTCAAGAGACTATCAAACAAATCTAACAAAAAACTGCAAAATAAATAAGATTTTATTTTAACGAAATCTTCTGCAACGACATATCTTCTTTCTCAAGTTGAAAGCAAATTTATTTAAGGAGAAGCCGCTCGAGTCACATAAAAAAAAAACTTGTCAGATAAAATAGATCGTGGGGCATCTAGATCTCCTCCCCAGTTCCTTCCTGTCCAGAATTAATCTCATAGATGCTTCACTATAAATAAAATATGAGCTTTATGTGCCACAGATCTCTTTCACTACATATCCGCTCCATACTCTGATTAATTCCATCCAAGCCAACTTGTTCCCTTACCTCTCTTTTGATGTTGCGAATATAGCATAGGTGGCGACGGTGGGCTGATACTACTCCTGGAGGATGAACGACCGTCTAAATGCTCCGGCGTTGTCCGGAATATCTTATGAGCTGCTATATCCTCCCCAACCGACAGCCACAGCTCGTTATCCGTCGATGAATTATCCGGCGATATATCCTTGCTACTACTGCTGCTGTGACGCCACGAACCACGAGGATATGCCTTGGGTTCTGACTCGTATTCGACAAGATGTGGATGCTGGTTCACATTGAGATTGGTGGAGCTCTTTTGGGACCCTAGAAAAAATGCAAGAGAATAAATAAAATCATAAGTTTTGTAGCATTTGCATTTTATTTTATAACTATACCATGTAAGTAAGAGTGAGAAATGTAATCAAAATGCAAAGGGCAGGTTAAGCAGGGTATCATTTATCACATGGCATTTAGTTAAAGGATGCACGTGCTGCCATCTATCGAAATGCAGTATAAATCATCAAAAAGTGTTAAATCAAATCATGCATTACTCAAGTTATTTCAGTTTGTTGCTTTATACGCTAATTCACATTATCGCATTATGCAGTACAACATGTAATTCAATTAACTGGTTCAATTTATTGTGCCACGCTGTACCATTAATATGGAAAACGAGCCGCCCAGACGGTATAGTGTTTAGGGGAGCCAACTGCAATAACGAAGGGCCTGAGTTCGAATCCTGGAGAAGGCATGGATGTAAAATTGTATGTCCCCCCTGTTAGGTACCTCCATAATAAAAGGACCACCACTTCTGGCCTTAGAAGTGGCGAAAGCCTAAAAATGCCTAGTGTCCGCCATATATCTAAAAAACGAAAAATGAGACATGAACCAAAATGCTAACACAGAAAATTGAAAGTAAAGAACGTGTTAATGCAAGGAAAATCTGAAACCCTGGTAAGTCATTGGTTCTAATTAAAGTCTGCATGATGAATAATTTCTATACTTTTGAAATAATGCTCTTTTTACAACCAATCTAGATAAAGTTTAAAGGTAAAACGTCACTTCATAGTTTGCTAAATACTAGGAATGGGTCATTTTGGATTTTCGAACACTACAAACCTTAGTAAAAGTTTCGAGATTCAAAACTTGAATCAGTGTTTTCTTTGTCATTGGAAGGCCTACCAATGGCTGAGTGATAAAGTTGCTAAACACTGGCAATTTGAATCTAGGCGAACAGGTTGGCTGCATGGGAGATTGCGTGACTTTTTTTTTTTTCTATGAATAAAGTGTATACGAGTCAGTTTCCCTTAGAAAGTCCTCCACGGAGGATTCCCTTCTTAAAAGATAGCCCTCGAGTTCTTTGCCATAATCAAATAAACCAAATCTTGTCATTCGAATCTTCCGAATTCTAACTTTAAAATATGTGAAAGTTTTAACTTAAACCTTCAGAAAGATCAATTTCATTAAAATGAAATGGAAGCTTTTGTTAAAAAAAGAACATGAATGTTGCAATTTCAGTAACACTTAGACATTAAAGGAAAAGTTTAAAAGATAAAGCAATGAGTCGTCTTTTTGCGGGAAAAAGTTAGTTCTATTTTATTATCCTCCTGCAATATAAAATATAGAATGAGATACGAAGTAAGAATCTATATACATTTATAATAAGAATCACGATAACAGATAAGCATCATTTCCTATAATTGATATTAATCTTTGGGGGGGGGAGGTTATAACCCTTGTGTTATGGTTTATAACCCTTGTGTCGGGAACGTTTATTAAGGTACCGACGAATTTTCTATTAATTGTGTTTAGGTTTCAGTGTATCTTATATACTATTTGAAGTTATATAAAAATTTCAACACTTTTAATTGTTTTATGTAAATAATATTGTAACATACAAAATAAAAGCCCTTCTAAAAATCTAAATTTAATCTTTACCTCATTGTTTCGATAAGACCAAAGTAATTCGACCAGAGAGAAAAAGCTGACTAATCAAAAATTCGATGTATAAAGGGAAGTTGTGCGAATTTTAAATTTTGACATTTAGTTCAACGTACTGAAAATTCTGACTTGTCGAAATTAGAGTGCCAACGTTCTGTCATATTTGCTCAAAGCCAGCAAAAGAGCCGATACAGCTGATGCGACCGCAACGGGCGGTAAAGTTTTAGAATTTACGAAGGCGTCGATTAGCAGAATTTAGAAACCCCAGAGACTGCCTAGCTGCAAAAAAAAAAAAAAAAAAAAAAAAAAAAAAAAAAAAAAAAACCAAGCACCGATTATGCAACTGTAGGATGGTTACACATTTTTAGAACGATTTCCGAGCCGTTTATTTAATCTTTAAAAGTAAAAAGCATTGTTTTAAATATTTGATCAGATAGCCTATTTTTCGGGACTATAATTCTGCATAGTGATTTCCACGATGGAAGGGCTTGCCATAAAATTTACAGGAAGATTCATTTCCATTCCTTTTCTCTACTTTGCAGATTCCATAAATCGTGGTGGGTTTGCGCTTACAAAGAACTCTCTTTTCAAGAGACCGGTGACATAATAATCCGTAAATGAAACGTCAGGAGACTTTGCAGAAATGCTTTGAAAAGGTGCATATGCAATACCTGTATCAGTCTCCATTTTTCTCAAGGAACGCAGTGGTACGTTTTTGAATTATAACGGCTGCTTTGTCTTGAATTTTCCCTCTCTGAAAGTCATTGGGACAAAGAAATGGAATTCTTTTCTAAATATCAGCCGTAAAACTTCCTGTCATTAAATACATTGAGTTAATTTTAACACATATTCTGATTCTTCTTATTTTTAATTTTCCGTTGTAAGAAACAACCTTTGCATTGGCGGAACTAGGTTTGTACATTTTTTTTTCTCTTCGTTTTCGATGATAAATAGACTTTTTTTTTGTTGTTGTTGTAATCATTTAAAGAAATTCACGCTTCCTTCCAGTGTCACAACGCATTTCCATTAATCTCTTGCTAAATAATTTTCCTCCAGTTTTCTACAAATTTTTCTGCAATGAGGCACATGCATCGGCAAAAGCTGGTGCACATTATGTTTTTCAGCTTTTTTTAAGTTGTAAATCTTGATTTATATTTTTTATTCAAAAGTACTGTTGCTACAGATGTATTTAAAGATTTTGATTTCCGCGTCGGCGGATTTTGTCTTGCTATCAATGATTTAACTTTAGAAATATTAGAAAGAGTATATACATTTTTTGGGTATACTTTTCATGACTCTTCTTTTCATGTAGAAGTAGTGACTGACGAATTTTCTCTTTCCGATTAATAATGCTGCGTATTTTGCACTTAGAAATTTTAATATCATGCATTTCACAATGCTTTTGAATTACTGAATAGGAATATTTCGCTTCGTAAAACGCAAAATCATTCTTCAATCCACAGCTAGTTTACTTGTGACATTTTGAAAGAAGAATAAATTTAAATGTAGCAGACGATATTTCTCATTTCAAATAAGTATCTTTTTTTGGCTATCGCCAGAAATGTTTTACAAAACATTTGCTTTTTTTTCCCCGATTCTTTTTCGAAATTGAAATTTTGAAAAATGTGTAAACAACCCTCTATAAACAGAAACTTGGTGTGACTAAAATAAAAGAATTCTTCATAGAAAAATACCGCTTTGAATATGCGCTAACCATGAAACTATTCAGAAGCATTTCTCTTTCTTACTTAATATCAAATGATTTCGTTTAGATATTCTTTTAAAATTCTTTATTTAATTGGTAATTGTTATAATAATAGTAATCTCATTTTGGTCACATTTTCATAATAATGTATACTAATAATATTAATCTTACTTTGGTATTAATGTAATAATAATAGTAATCTCATTTTGGTACGTCAGCAATAATACAATTATTGTTTTGAAATCGAACTTGAGATACGTACATTCGTGAATTGAGTATGTTTCTGCTTGTGGATGCATTTATGTCTGCCCTTGTTGCAACATAAATACAACAAATTCCATATTCTGCAAAACTAATTGAAACATAACTAACATTCCAACAACACTTAAGTGATTTATAGAATTAGGGCCTGTAACCTTTATGCCACAGGGTTGAGAGGTATCGCCTCAAACTACGTTGTCCTACTTGCTTCAAAATCGATAAACTTCTGTGTTCTCGCCTATCACTACTGTTCTCAAGCAAACAGGCTTCACGTAATATCTGTAAGGGGACGTCTTGGAACATGACGGGTGAGAGGGGGAAAAGAATGCCTGGCGCCGAGGCCCCCTTGCTCCGTCTCCAGGGGTGGGATCCGGTGTTCTATTCCCATAGATCGATGCTCCAGTATTAAAAAAACTCATTCTCGAATTCTGATTTGGTGCTGAGACATCTTTGGTCACTTGTTCAAGGACATATGCAGTGAAAGAATATTAAGATGCCATATTTTGAGAAAGTTATTGTGAGATTTGGCCTGTGATGCCGTTTTCGATAGATTTTAGAGTCTTCCAGAGGAGACTGTTGGAGCTGGGGGTGTTATTAAATTAGAATGAAATGAAGCTATAAAACAGTAAATAATATTAATGTCTGACAGGAATCGTGATGATCATTTGACATGCAAAGCTTTTTCTAACTCAACCAGACGGCGCCATAATTGTAATTCCGATGACCTATTTGTAAAGAATTTATGTAAAATGTTCGCACTAAGCTTTCAGTATGTATGATTTTATGTTCATTAGAACAAATTAGAATGTCGACACCCAAACAAATTAAATGTATCTGAAACATATATGTATCTCTCATATGCATGTTTCATAAGCTATCACGAAAAACGTACAATTTTTTTAAGGAGATTTTACAGCGTTAAAAACGATGTAATATCTTATATTTTCTTTATGCTGTTCCTTTTGTGTTTGCTGTAAATTTGTACGTAAGTTCTTCGAAAGTCAAAGAAATATTCAAAACTCTGCGATAAAAATCTGTAATTGCAATATTAACGACCCAGCAAATGTAAAACACTCTATGGCAATTCTGAGTGACAATATTATCTAACTGTTATTGCTTATATTTTGATTTTGCTTACCTCACTTACATAGTAATATTGTATGGTTACCTTATTTGTTCAGTAACGCTGTCTCTCAAATTGTTCTTACGAATGCATCCGGATAGACTATTTGTCCTCAACACCAGTGCTCTTCTATCCTAATTGCATTATTATTAGTGCATGTTTACCATCTCACATTTTAGGTTTTGCATGCCTTTTACTTTTTGATAACCTCACACCGAAGGAAAAGGGCAACCTCACACTTGCCCTTTTTCTTGCTATGTTTGTTTCGATGCTATTGTTTATCTTTCAGAATTTCAATTACCAACTCGTTCTGCAAATGTGCATTTTCAGAGTTCTCTCCGCACAGTTTCACCACAGTTACTTCTTTTAGCTATTAATTCTATATTAATTATGCTTATAAGCAACTCATTAAACTATGGTTAAGAAAAAAAAATGATTAAACTTTCAACTTGTTAATGTACCCTTAATTATGAAATACCCAATTCTTATTCGATAGGGGTAGGACCTGCGGCTCAGGTACCCGGGTGTGTATACCATTCTCCAGAGAAGCGAAATACGTATGTTGTCGTGCAGCAGAAATCAGTTATTCGACTGAGCATTTTAGGCCAAAGGCGTTAAGTTCATTGCATTACACCTTTATAAAATAAGAAGTTCATTGTTCTTTAGGGACACATTCCTTGTGAATTTATGAAATATGGAGTTCAATGTCTTTTAGGAAAAAAATTCTTTTAAATTATCGCTTTCCAAACAAAAAAACGTCACCAACTTAGCCATTGCTCGTGATTTCTGAAACTGAAAATTCTGTGACGTTGGTGAACTTTTACCAAGCCAAACAAATGACCAGTTCGAGATTTAGACTTGATAAGGTCCTAAACTATTTGAGATATGAGGCCCTTTATATTTTTATATTTATTTAAGTCTGTCATGATATATTTTAATACTATTTATACTATCTTTTAATTGGGGGCAAGAAAGAGGGGACCCTAAGCTATAGCTTGTGTAGCTTATACGTAAATCCGGCCCTGCAAATGATTCCTATTTTGTCTCAGGATCGTAAGCGAAGCCAGAACTCAATTAACAAAGTCAGGCGCAAATGTACGTAACCAAAAGCGTTTATGTGCTTACCAAAGTCTTAATTCGGCTCTGAGGCAAAGCATGAAATTTCACCTACAGCCACAACTTGGAAAAAATTCAGGAATAAATTTCTTCCGTTTGGATCAAATAATGACGTAGAAATTTGATCTTGTTTCACTAATGCAGCCATTGGATAAGAAACGCAACTACCACAAACTTTTCTTTTATCAAAATCTTCTACGATGGTTTTATTGAGCAATCTTTGCTAAGCTCATATGCATGTTTAACATCATTAAAGACACTGCTCAATCAGTTTTCAGAAACAGGTGACGACTTTCAGCAGCAACTATCGAATTTTTCGATATTAACATCCGTCCAAGACTTCCGAAATCGTCTGTACTACCGAAAAACATCGGTTCGTGTTAATTCTTGAAACGCTGTGTGAAGTGCGAGCAGTACTTTACACAACATTTCAAATGCTCTGATACTGCTACTGTTATTCTCCTTTACAGCAAAATTTCTGTATTCTAGCTATTCTTTGCCGAGCTTCCGAGTCCATAACAGCAGCTGTTCGGCAAATCAAAGCAAAGAGTTAATTCTATAAAAAGTTATCTCTGTGAGTGGACAAGGATGTTAAAATGTCATTGTAATAAGAGCTATAAATTAACGTTTGACAAGTTTAATCGTAAACTTTTGTAGATGCACTGGAGATCTTAGATTATTTAAAATTCGAAATTAAGTCTTTTTCTTCACAAAGCTTATGTTTCATCTCAAAGTTTGATAGCAGTGTATAAGAAAATTGTGCTCTTGAAACAGATTTAATCTTTTTGCTTTTAACGTACAAAGGAATATTTCTAAAGTGTAAAATATGTATCTATGCTAAAAGATGAAACAACAAAAAGCTGCTACTTTAAAAGAATTGGAAAATGACCGGATTTTGTAGATTTACTAATTTAATACAGTTTTCCTGTACTATTTCAGTTAAACGGATTTACCTTAGTGATGTTTTACTGTACAGGTTTTATACGGTTATGAGGTATAAGAAAAGCACATGAACACTATTTAACTGCAAATTAATCTTTCTTGGGTTTATTCTTTTTTAAATGATTAGCCTGTTAAAAAAATAACTCCCCAAAAGGGCAATTAAAGTGGTTAAGACAAAGACAGAAGCTAGATTTAATATACGCGCAGGAAAATTTTTCACAATAGATAGTTTTGTACAAAAAAAACTTAATATTTCTATAAACATCGCATCAAATCATTTTACATGCATATAACTTTTATAAATTCGCAAGAATCTGAGTTCTTCTTCCTTGACCAATCTTCCAGGGACAATTTTAAAATTGATCAAATGTACATAATTGCCATTGATTAATTAATTCACTTGCTTATTTACTTACTCGATAAGAATTTAAATTAGTAGTCTAAAGGGGCTTTGTCCCTGAGGGACTATTCTTTTCGTTTTGCGATTTTGCGTCGAATCACTCTGAACGTCCGTTTCACTTTTCAAACTGTTGCAACCAAATATTATCGCCGTGTATTATATTTGAAGAAATTAAATAATGAAGAATCTGCATAAATTTATATATGTTTCTTGCATTGTGATAAAATAACGGTACCTAGAGTCGCCCAATTTTGAATGAAGTAATCCTACTGCGAATATGGGCATCTGGAAGCTCATATTTGAAATTTAGAATTTGTTTTATTATCGATTTCCTATTTTGTAATATTTTAGCGAATTTTGATTAACAAACTCAAGGATTTCAAAGCGAGCCATGGCAACGTTGTATAGAAAAAACATTTTTATCTCCAGCTCGTGAGACTGTGTATCGGAAATTCTAAAGATATGCTCATTTTAAAATTATTTTGCGATATTGCTCTTGAAATGAATTTTATGGTTAAGGGAGAAGAACATAATATTTAATAAATAAAGGAAACATACAAAATGTTAAAAAAAAAAAAAAAAAACGCTTTTTTGGACGTAATTTAAAATCTGAAACCTTTCAGATTTTTTTTTTCCTTCTTTTTTTTTCCCCTTTTCTCCCCCCCCGTTTTTTGATTTTAACTTGGAGCAGATTAAACTCACTTAATAAACAAATTTCAAGGCACTTAGTTACCATAACTAGTGCTCAGTTTGCTCTATGTTACATCCCATAAACCAGTAGTGTTATATAGCCAAGGTTTTTACCGTGGTAAAATATTTAATGTTTATATCTAAATTCGAATTAAGTTATCGATTACAATACAAGACGGTTGTTTTCAAAGTTCTAGAAATTTAGGTTTATTTTTTTTTATTTCGTCAATTTTAATCAATATTATACAATGATGTTTTTTCAAAATAATCCTTATTTAATTGTATACACTTCGCTATTATATATTCGCTAAAGTTTTACAAAATAGGAAATCGATAATAAAACAAATTCTAAATTTCAAATATGAGCTTCCATATTTTTAGTCATCCTCAAAAAACGTGTCTCCTCAATGCTCCTATTTATGGGATGGATAAATTTTCAAACCGAATACCTCGTTAAGGTTGTTCAAATGTGGGAACAGATGTTAGAATAGAAATGTGGGAACAGAATACTCCTCGCAGACGTTGAACAATTTTTGGAATTTTCACATCCTCTTTCCACTAAAAAGAATAATTACTCTTCGCATCTTCCATGGTTGCAAAAACCATGCTACCAAAATGCGCTTGCAACAGCCAAACAACTGAATCGGACAAAACAGTATTGCACAGGATAGCTAAATAAACATGTCAAGAGTAGTCTCTGGCAGATAGTGTTGCCTGTAAGTTCTAGGAATTGAACTAGAGTTGAAATACCTAGAACTTGGAACTAGCAGGAAATAACCTGCATAGTTTTCAGTTTTTACGAGCCAATTCAGTTCTCTAGAAGGTTAAAGAAATTCTGCTTCCTAAACCAGACTTCATGTCAAACTATGCTCAGAAAGTTTACGGTTGATATCAGCGCCGATAAAACCGTCAGGGATTATGTGATAAAACTCAGACGTGGAGTGGAAGATGATCTTTTCCTAGATCTTCTCTGTTTACAAAATGTCAGAAAGAACTTCAAACGAAACCCCTCCTCCGCCCATTCACTAGAAAAATTCGCTTTTTCCCCCGCTTTGAAAGAATTCGGGAAAATGCTAGTCCCAAAGAAGGATTCGAAGAAGTTTGCATTATATTTAAAAAAAAAAAAAAAAAAGAAAAAAAGAAAAGAAAAAAAAAAAAAGTTAAAGTATACAAAGATGCGTAGGAGGTTCAATCTCGAAATTGATATTTTTGTCGTAAAGTTACGAAAAGACCACTACGCAGGCAAGAAATCCCACTTTTTTACGCAGCACCCATAATTAGGGATGTTGAAACTGGGAGTAAAAAAATTCGATAGGAATTGAAAAACCAGTTCCTGCTTTTAAGATGATCAGAAGGAAGAAATAAAATTTAAAAAATTGAGCGTCGAAAATTATCTTAAAATAAAAGTGTTCATAATTCTGATAACGATGATGATGTTAATTCGATTAAGTCAGGATCGCTTCCCGTAAATAATTCAATAGATCAAAATATTATGACGTCTACTAATATTTCATTACATTTTTGCGACATCTTAGTAACTGTTTTGGAATTTAATACAACTGATACACATTCGATCGAATCGTTCTTTGCGATTTAGAAGAATCTTTAAATTATTTCGGTTATTTGAACTA
Source organism: Stegodyphus dumicola (assembly GCF_044657685.1). Classification (NCBI taxonomy): domain Eukaryota; kingdom Metazoa; phylum Arthropoda; class Arachnida; order Araneae; family Eresidae; genus Stegodyphus; species Stegodyphus dumicola. The sequence goes on along the minus strand of NC_140777.1, from coordinate 119,226,549 downwards.
CAAAACATTGTGTATACTAAAAAATTGTTTACTGTTTCCGCTAAAATATTTATTCCGTCTTTGAAAGGTATTATGGCATGGAACAAGTTAAAGGAAAAATCTTTTATCTCAATTTGGTTCTAAAATAAATTGTGCATAACATCATAATTTGTTACGGAAACGACATTTAAAATATGATGAATCGCTTTCTGAGTATTTAATTGCAATGCGAGAAATAGATATTCGTGGTTCTGTTGACGATTCTCCCATTCTTCATTATGTAATTAATGGAATACCTGATCCAAGTAGCAAAAAATTAGTTGCATGGTTGTAAAACTATTTCTGAATTTAAACAGGTAAAAGTGCATGGGACACCACAAAGACTACACAGTTAAACAGGTATTGCCTCAATACACTAACCAGCTAGAGTATGAAAACCTGGAATTGACTGTATGCTTTTTCTGTTAAGTAACACTGGAGTTCTGAATTTAAAGAAGAATGAAAATTTTATGAGAAAATTCACGCTCCAGATACAAAGCCTAACGGTTATTCAAGTGTCAAAACACAAAATAAAGCACGCTCTATACCTAGTAAAGAACCAATCTGTTACAATTGTGGAAGGTGTAGGTCATAAATCCAACTCATGTAACAATATGAGTAAAGGATTTAAGTGATTTAAATGTAACTTATTTGGACACAAAACCTTGGATTATTCCAAAACGTCTTTTAAAAATAACAAAGATGACAAAACTGTAATTCCAGTTCATCAGATATGTCAGAAAGAAATGCATAAAGCTGTTAATTTAGGTAATTTGCAAGCGGACGCTTTAATAGATACTGGTAGTCAAGTAACGTTAATCTGAGAAGAGACACATAAGAAAATAGGTGCCTCTGAACTATATAAGAAGCTATATAAGAAATTTTGAAGTCTAAGCCGTATGAAGATTATTGCTTACAGAATGACGTGAGTTACAAAGTGGTGGATGGAATTGAAGTACTAGCAGTACCTGAGATTACGCAAATTGAAGCAATTAAAGACGCACATGAACGAGGTCATTTTGCTACTCAACATACCGAAGAAAGTTTGAAACAACACTTTTATATCCCTAAGTTGAAAGAGAAAATTGAAAAATGTGTCGCAAATTGTACTACTTGCATATTGGCCAGTTTGGAAAGAAGGAAGGAGTATTACATTCTTTACCTAAAGAAGATATTCCCCTCAACACTTACCAGGTAGATCATTTAAGATCTTTAGAAAGTTCCAACAAGAATTATAACTACAGCTTAGCGGTTATTGATTAATTTACAAAGTTTGCTTGGATATATACTATTGAAACTACCTCTAGTACAGAAATAATAGCTAAGTTTAAAATTCAGAAATCATTGGAAGCCCTTGCAATATAATGGCTGACAGAGGAACTGCACTTATTTTTCAGGAATCTGCTGATTATTGTACTAAAGAAAATATTTGTTTATACTTAATCATAATAGGATTACCAAGAGCTAACGGACAAATAGAACACTTAAATTCCGTTATCATATCAGTCATTTCTAAATTGTCCGTAGAAACTGAAATCTAGAATGACTTCATAGAATTTAGACACAATTTACGTAAAGAGGCGAAAAAAATTCAAATGATCCACGAAGAAAATCGTAAGACTTACAAAACATGTCAAAAATTCCCCGGTACATACAAAATCATTGACATGGTAGCTATCAAACATCTCCAGTTAGGGCCAGGTATAAAGCTAAAATCCAATTTTTTAGGTACATACAAAATCATCAGAATGAAAATAATAATTCACACGATGTGGAGAAGTTTGGATTTCCCGAAGGATCTTCGAAGACTAGCGCCTGTTTTGAATACCTGAAATCATGGTCAGCGATCTTTTATAGTACAACATCCATTTTGATGACTGATGATTTCTCCCGATTTGATTAAAAGATTTTAAGAAGACGCATTTAAGGGACGTACCTGGACGAGGTTTAAGAAGACGCAAGACGACATTCACGACGATGACGTTCACTTTTCGCTCAGTCAAGTTTTAAATTCTGTTTTTCTCTCTTTTTTTATTTTATAGTTCCCCGGATGATGATGACCACTTTTCCAGTATACCAGCACGCATGCCGTTAGGACGTTTGAGCATCTATGGGATGTCATCTTCCACGGCCAGCAGAGGGGGCTGCATGCCGTTCAACGCAACTGTTTTTCGAAAAAAACGCTGACGAGGCCGCCATTAACGTAAAAGACGTATGTAAGACGTTGTTAAAAGACGTGAACGTCTCTACAGCTGTAAATAATTTTCAACCGTCTCCATCAACGTATGTAATCATTTCCTTGATAATCTTCACTGAATGTATTAGTTAACAGTCTCATTGGTGCATGATGATGTGTTTCTGCCCCTAGACACCGCAAAGCGTTAAGGTGTGGCAATTCACTGTAACAACAACAACAACAACAAAAAAAAAAAAAAAAAAAATCCATAAACCACATTTGGCGTTATTATCGCTAAAAAAAAATGCCAAATTTCAAAACGCAAGAATATGTAAATTAGTGTATATCTTAGAAAATTTTGAATAAAAATGTCTAATTTTTTGCAGGTATGCTTAGAAATACACCTACTTTAAGATGATGGTAAAAATGTTATAGGTTATAATTCAAAATTTTTTTCGAAAAATTTATAAAAATTATTTAAAAATAGAAATTTAAAAAATAAAACACAAAAAATGGGTAAATTTTATTTGGAATGAACCTATGTTTCGAAATGTGAAAGGAAAAATCAAAAACTTTTAATAAAAAAAAGAGATATTAATATATATTTGCCAAATTCAATTAGCATTGAGGAGCTAAAATTTTGAGAGCTAATATTTTTAAAACTACTCGTACGATTTTTACAAAACTTGCCATTTTGGCATAATTTGAGTCGTAGAATCGAAATATGGAAAAACATTGGTATGTTATTTCAGAAAAAGTCCGATTTTGTGTCAAAATATCTATGTTAAAATAGTGCTATATATAAATCTGATATATATCCTAAGTCGCGCTTTCAAGACAAGAAAAACGCAGTTTGAATTTTGTCAATCGGCCCAGTAGAACGGGAGATATAGCACTGCCCCCTTTTTTTGGGGGGGGGGGAGCAGTGTACATATGATATGTAATAGAATGTAAAGTTTGTGTTTTAACTTGTAACAAATTGAATTATTTGAATAACTGATGCATTACGCTGCTGTTTCCAAAATTGGGGAATTGCTTTATCAACATAATACGAGGGATTGAAAACTTAATTATTTATTTATTAGCCCAAAGGACGCTAGCCCAGAATGGCTATTAATTTCGTTTTGGCATTTTGCGTTAAAAACTTTAAATGTCTGTTCACTTTTAAAATTGTTGCCACTGTAAAGAACGCTCCTGAACTCTCTACTAGAAAGACATGATGCTCTCGACTAGAGAGAACGTTAGCAAACTCCTCACACTACGAGGACTATAATTAATTTTTAATACTTATTTTAAAGAACTGTGAATGGCAACGACCGAACTGAGTAATAAGTGTTGAGGGGAACTGAGTAATACGTAAAGAGATGAGATTTCTGTAGGACGCCTGTCAGAGAGAGTTTGGGAAGCTCCGCCAGCGAGCTGAGGTGTGGAGACTTTGTTCGTCGAGTGATGACGAGTACCATCTTCGTTAACGTCTCTGATCGTGTCACCAGCTCGGATATCTACTAAAGTTTTCTAAATGTATTAATGTTGTATCTGTTATATGTTGTGTGATTAAAAAGTGATGCATCACCACTACCAGTGTTGATTCCGTTCCCACTGAAGCATCCACGACGTCACACCACCAAATATTATCGCCCTTTATTAAAGAAATTAAATAATGAAGAATCTGCATAAATGTATGTACGTTTCTCGCATTGTGATAAAACAACGGTACCTAGAGCCATCCAGTTTTGAATAGCGTAATTCTCCACCGAATATGGGCATCTGGAAGCCCTAATTTTAAATATGGAATTAGTTTTATTATATATTTCATATTTTGTCAGACGTTAAAGAATTTTTGATTAAAAAAACTAAAGGATTTCAAAGCGAGGAATGGCAACACTGTAAGAAAAAAACATTTTTCGAGAGACCGTTTATCAGAAATTGTAAAGATATGCTCATTTTAAAATTATTTTGCGATATTACTGTTGAATTGAATTTTATAGTTTAAGTGTGAAGAACATGATATTTAATAAATAAAGGTAACCCACAAAACGGGAAGTAACATAAAATCTAAAAGCCTTTAGATTTTTTTAATTTATTATATTTTTATTTTATTAACTATTAGTCCAGAGGGGCTTTGTCCCTGAAGGACTATTGTTTTCATTTTGCGATTTTGCAATGAATCACTATAAATGTCCGTTTCACTTTTCAAACTGTTGCCACCAAATGTTAGAGTCCTGCATTATATTTGAAGAAATTAAATAATGAAAAATCTGCATAAATGTATGTATATTTCTCGCATTGTGATAAAACAACGGTACATAGAGCCATCGAATTTTGAATGACGTAATTCTACTGCGAATATGGGCATGTGGAAGCCCAAACTTGAAATTTGGAAGTTATTTTATTATCGATTTTATATTTTGTAAAACTTTAAAACGAATTTTGATTAACAAACTCAAGGATTTCATAGCGAGCAATGGCAACGTTGTATAGAAAAAAACATTTTTATCTCCGCGTGAGACTCTATATTGGAAATTCTAAAGATAGGCTCATTTTTAAATTATTTTGCGACATTGCTATTGAACTGAAATTTATACTTTAAGTGCGAAGAACATGATATTTAATAAATAAAGGTAACACACAAAACGTTAAAAAAAAGTCCCTTTGGACGTAATTTGAAATCTGAAACCTTTCAGATTTTTTTTTTAAATTTATGTTTCATTTTATTTTAAGTATTTCCAAACCGTCAAAGCTACCAATTAAAGTTTAAAATTTAAAAATAGTCTTAGAAAAACGATAAAAGTAATTCGCGTCTTTATCAATATGTGTTTATTACTTATTTTTTATTTTACTTTTAATATTTATTCATTGATTAAATTTTTATTTTATTCTAAACATTTATTTATTTTCTGTTTCTTCAAAAACGGCAGTATTCTTTTTTTTTTTTTTTTTTTTTTTTATAATTAAAGGCGTATAACTGTCTCATTTTAACAGACCGAAACTGGCGAAAACGTTTGTCGATTTTTCATATTACGCAATAAACCCTTTTCTGATTTTATGTTTAATGAGAAAAACCCACAAACTCAAATAACTTACTCTGTTTGAGTGCAACATGGCCAAGCTCGTGTTTTACAAAACATGCAACAACAGGCCTGCCAGCCTAAAGAAAGAGGCTTATATGGATGTTTTCTTGGTTAACTTCCTAATATTTATCTTACTACTAAGTAAAGCTTAATATGTATTCAACCAAACAATTTTCAAAAACCCGTAATCGGAAGAAACCGTCCGTTATCTGTCCTTCAGTCGCTGCTGGGCCATTCTTGTTCCCAAGAACCGTTCTAAAGTAAACATTTGTAGCTGGTTAGGAAAATACAGAAAATCCCTTCAGAAAGTCGAGTAGAAGCAGGTGCAGATGATAACACCAAAAATAAATATTAGTTTTTAAAATGAATGAAATACAGAGTATTCCCCCCTTTTCTTTTCTTTCTATCTATCTATCTGTCTTTCTTTCCCTTTTTTTATAATTTCACATTTTTATAATTGATCTAGGATCCACGTCGATTATTGCTAGATAATCCGTCTGAACAGTCTCTTGAATGGTTTGAATGTTACATAATTTTAAGCAATCTTAAGTATATTACGTTTCTTACGTCTGAAATCAACATTTAATGGCCTCTGCAAAACCGACTTTTCTGAAATGTTCCCGAGAAATAATTTCGCTTTTAATGAATATTTTTCAGATGTATGCAAAATATTTTTCTTATGCACTTTTTACTTCCTTGTACGAAGTAAAGGAAGTACTATAATCTCGAAAAATTCCGGGCTTCAGGTTTCAACGGAAATATTCATTTTGTCCGTTCACGAATCCATTTTGAATACTTTTTTGCGTCACGTCTATACATACGGATAGAATAATGGACTCTTTATCCCAAAATGGATTGTAAAATGAGTATTTGGGGGACGTCCTTACGTATGTATGCATTTCGCATAGCTCAAACGTGAATAGCCGTAGAACGTCAAAATTTTGTATATGAGACTGCTTTAACATCTAGTTGCGCACCTGGCCTTTTTTTATTGCAATCGGCAGTACCAAACGTACATCTATATCCCCTTACTCAGCTTAAAAGTCCTTATTAGGCTTTTATTTTTGCAAACGCTAGCCGTACTCATATACTTGTAGTGTTTTAAAAAACGAAAACAATTTAATTTTGGACAAATAACGGAATTCAACTTACAATAACTTTAAATTAACTCGATTAACTTTAAATGCAGCCTTCTGGTTCCTATACTTACATTTCGGAAAGTTTTATACTAGTCCTGAAAAAATAAAGGTGGAAGAACCTTGACTCCCATATGATAAAAATTGACTGTGCTATTTAATTTCAAAATCTGAAATTTTTTGTGTCGTTTTCAATTTTCCTTGAGAGATCGGTTTATTAAGTTAGAATAATTCAGGAAAATAAGTTTAAATGAAGTGTAGCAAAAAAGGGCGTAATCTGATAGGCGTAGAAGGAAATCGTGTAGTGTCCACACCAGATTGTTTTCATAATACTGTAAACAAAAGAAATCCTGCAGTTTAAAAGCTTTATCGTAAACCATAATACTTATTTCTACGGAAGGTTCAAAAATATGGTCAATGACGAAATAGTATATACGATGAAATAAAAATATGTGTTGGATTCTGCTATTTCTAAGTCCTTCAGATTTTAATAGATTGAAAAGCGGGTTATCGCTTTAGTCTGAAACAATGACAAAGTAGTAAGAAATTTAAAATAATCTTTTTATGAAACTCTTTAAATTAACAAAAAGCAGTATTTGTGCTATAGATGAAATAGTACTTACGTATTAACCGTCAACCGTGAAACTGTTGCCAAGCAGCGTGATTTAGAGCCACTTAGGAATAAGCATAACGTAACAAAACACTCGTAACATCTGCGCTTTCTTTTGATGTAACTCCAATCGATTCTTGAAAAGCCCTGTTTTGATTTTATGTTTTTAGAAGGGTATAAATTTACTGTTGTTGCTGCATTTTTCTCTTGCATTTTGGGAGAGGAAAAAAAAAAAAAAAAAGATTAAAATATAGGAACTGCCTTCTGCAGAAATGCAAACAGTGGATTATTTTCAAAGTATTAATGGACACAATATGGTCTGCTGAATATGGATTCCAAAAAGTAATAGATTGGAAAAATTACACTCGGGAAGTTTGTGCTCATAGAGATTTATTTAATAAGAGTTTCCGCTAAAAAAGGAGGGGGTAAGAAAGCATTAAAAATCAACAAAACCATTTGTACGAAACGCATAAGCAAACCGGGTCAAATATTGATTGTTTATTAAAAAATCTGATGTGGATACCCCATGATTTCCTTGTTCGACTTATAAACAATTTTGCTGCACTGCATTTAAACTTATTTCTTCGAATTTCATTAAAGATATATTTCAAATTCAATCAATTCAGTTCTCAATCTGCGGCAAAGCGAAAAATACATAAAAATTCAAAACACCTTAATTGAGAATTGTAAAATACAAAACAAAAGCTGAAAACACCGAACACAGTTAAAAACAGTTAAAAAACAATTTTTGCAATTACAATTACAGTTTCTACGTCAAAGCAAGCAATTCGATCAAATGGCAGAAAGATAAATTTTCGGTGCGCAAGTATTTAAAATTAACTTTTGGTTCAATTGAGCAAAAAGAACCTGAAGTTGGTGCACCATCTAACTTAATTCGCTATACTACTAAGAATTTCAGATGTAAACAAAGAGCCGCCACATTAGTTCTAGCGCCATTTACACTTCTAAACCGTTGATAATTCTACAACTCTTGCATGCTGATTAACTAAAGACATAAAAACCTTAATTGAAACATGAGAACAATATAATTCAATCACTTTTAAAGCAAAAAATGCACAATTTATAAACATATAAGAATAAAAACAGAGTTCACTGATCCAAAGACGGTGGTTGGTGTAACCGATTGCAACAAAAAAGGGAGGTGCACAGCTAGATAATATAGGAGTCCTGTATACAACATTTCAACGTTCTAAGGCTAATCACTTTTGAGTTATGCGAGATACACACAGTACAATTCCAATTATCCGAACTCCGACTATCCGAATCTCTGATTATCCGAATCGCTTTCAGAATTTAAGAAAAAAATTAAGACAGAAACGTACTGCCATTCGCAAAATAATGATTCTGTCTACGCGCGCTATTGTCCTTCCCTCCGCGAAGCTGATGTAGGCGCAGAGCGAACATTATTGGGATGATGAATCACCGTCTCATAGTGTAGTTTTGTTACTGGCTACAGTGCTGTCGTCCATCGCCAGGCCCGGCCCACCTGTCAGTTGTTGACCTGCTACAATACTGTGACCGTACTCTTTCGCGTCCGTGTATTATTTTGTTTGTGTGTTTCGTCGTTCACCATGGCTTCTAAAAGAAAGTGTGTTGCGTTATCGTTAGCGGATAAACTAAAAATTATAGAACAATCAGATAAAGGAATTACGGGTAAACAGTTGGCTGAGATGTACGCTGTTGGACAATCACCGATTTCAGACATTAAAAGGAGCAAACCTGCCCTTTTAAACTTCGTGTCACTGCTTGGAAACGAAGATGCTCTTTAAGAAAATCGGTGAAGGCAGCAACAAACAAAAATTTAGAAGGTGTTGCGTTCAAGTGATTTTTGCAGCAACGTTCTATGGAAAACCCAAATTTCGGTGTCCGATTCTTTGCGAAAAAGCTAAGATCTTAGCTCAGAAGCTTGGTTGTTCATCCTTTAAAGCAAGTAACGGCTGCCTAAGAAATTTTAAGTGCATGCACGGTATCCGTGAATTAGATTTAAGTGGCGAGAAATTATCAGCGGACTCAAACGTTGTAGATGATTTTATTGAAACATTTAAAATTGTAGCAGACTCCTACGATCCTGAGTTTTTGTACAACTCCGATGAAACTGGTGTTGTTTGGAAAGCTTGGCCTTAGCGTCTAAAACGGAGTGTAGTGCTCCAGGACATGAAGTTAGTAAAGACCGTGTTACGGTGCTTACCAGTGCGAACTCTACGGGAAGCCATAAAATGCCCCTTCTGTTGATATGTAAGTCAGAAAACCCAACAGCATATAAAAATGTGAAGAAGCTTCCCTTTTTTTTATAAAAACCAACCAAGGCTAGGATGATTGCAGCATTGTTTACTGAGTGGTATGATGAAAGTTTCATCCTTGAAGTGAAATAGCACCAAAAATCTCTTGGAAAAGCTTTGATTGGAAAAGTAACCGCCAAACGTCACAAGCTTGTTGCAACCAATGGATCAGTCTGTTATCGGAACCATGGAACTCCATTACAGAAGGTAACTTTTAGGGAAATTTTTATTAGAAAGCGAAGACGAAGAATTGGCTAAGAGTTGGTTGTGAGACCCGGGGTTCACAGGAGGTCTCGGAACTGTCGGTGTAAGGTGAAACAAATGTTTCGAGTCACGACAGCTCGGTGAGCCCTGTGATCTTTTTGGCTTTCTCTAGATCGAATTGTGATGGGACTATACCTACATTACTCTTATAGTAAACATTAGGTGTCCCATTACATTTCTACCACACCAGACCAACACTTGTACTGTACCAGTACGCTATATAACATGTACGTAAAAGGTGTTTGTTTTTCCATTTTAATTAATTAAAACTTTTTTTCTTTAAAAATAGTTTTTTCTCACATTTTCACTATACAGTACATACAGTAATTAATTAAAGTGTACGTTAGACCCTTTTTTCGGAAAAAATCCAATTATCCGAATTTTTGATTATCCAAATGGGGTCCAGTCCCCAAATGATTCGGATAATTGGAGTTCTACTGTACCTTCAAGGAAATTTGTTCAGGATGTTTGTCATGCATTTAAAGTCCTCGGAAAACAGAAACTACTGTCGCTTGAAAAAAATAATACTTGTTAGATGGGATCCACTGAAATAAAAGCACAGTTACGTTCTAAATTGATTAAATCTTAACGTTTAGTCTTATCTTGGCGTTGCATTGCGACGAAGTAATATTGTATCAATTTTATTTTTATCAGTTAACTTTACTGTTTTGAAGAGAACATTTTAAATATAAGATTTTATGTAATAAAACTTTATTATAATAAAAATGGATTAGAAAAAGCCTTGTTTTTTGGCACTGGATGTTTCACAGTTTAGGTACATTTAAAATAAATAAAAAATATTATAATTAGAAATTATTCAGCAACGAGAGAATGAATTTGCGAAATTAATTTGTAAGTTCATAAAAAGGAAAAGTACCAGAATTTTTTTTTTTTTTTTTTTTTTTTTTTTTTTTTTAAGTATCACTTTTTCAAGAAATAGTGATCTTCTAATATCAAAAACAAAGCCGACGGATGGAGAAAATCACAGAAATAATACCATCTTTGAGTTTAAGCACAGAAATTTTTGTCCTTGGGGGGGGGAAGCTAAACACTGATTATTCTCTCATACATTTCGAAATTTATATAGAATAGTTAATATGAAATTATTATGTCCGTTTCAACGAAACAGTTGTGCTGGACGGTATGATAGTTAGCGCAGACGGCCACTGGACCTTGATTTCCAGGTATGCTATGTATCTTTGCGACTGCAGCACCGTTGTGTTCTCAAAAGTGTCGGGCACTGCGACAACGATGAGGGTACAGAAAAATTGTCGATGTGAAAGTCTTCTCGAGTAGTTCATTGTAAAGGAAGACGAATAGATTCTCGAAAAACAATGGTAAAGGAGAAGATTAGGAAGCTCTCACATTCCATACACTTGTGGCGCCATGGTCAAAACTGGGACGGAATTGTATAGAAGTCTAATTATTTTAAACATTTAAGCATCATATCATTTTGTTGCAAAATCCATAAATACAACGGCTAAGTGTCAGCAATGTCTGAAATTTCTAAAATTAAAGTTTTAACATTAGCGTGAAGTAATAGTTATAATGGAAAGGGAATAGAATTATTAAAGAAACCTAACATTTTAAAAGACTATTAATGATTCATAATATCATAAACCTTGAAACCAAATCGATATGAACCTACAGAGTAGAATTTTAAAAACTTAACCTTCGAATCTTCCAGTAGCACTTTTGAAATGCAAGATTAGAACAGTTTATCACTGAGGAATGTCAATATTGAAGGGTCTAACTGCCTTTGCCGGTTCAATTCAGATTAGCGGATTCTCTGCACAGTTCCTTATCATTAATACAAAAATGCCATGCAGATAAAACTTTTTGAAATACTGATGTTAAACTATTCAACTATATTCTTAAAAGGTAAAATGGGGATATTATTCAGCTGCTAAACACAGGATGCTTTCATTACAAGACCAAATATGGCAGCAGATCGGCCTACTTGATGTTCTTCATGAGCTGTTTTCTAGTTTTTATGAACGGCGGTTGCGGTGTTTTTATGTGCCCTTGTTGGCCCTTTTCCAGAACTTTTTTTTAAATATTTATTTTGAATTATGAATTCATTTAGACTTCCGAGTTTTTTTTAACCTATCCTTGCTGAGCGAAAGTAATAAAAAGAGTGAACTATCGAACTTCCGTGCTAAGTTTCCATTTTATTTACAACTAAATGATGTGCGGCGTTTGTTCTTTCTTTCCTTTCTAACTTCTATTTAAATAAATAAATAAAAAAAATGTTTGAAATGCTACGTCAAATGCATAAAATCCTCATTAGACGATGCTTTTGAACTTTTTAGTGATAGAGAATGTTAAACGAATTTTTTAATCGCTAACGCGACTGATACCATAATAAATTTTTAAAACTATTCGCACAAAAATTCATATATCTATATTATATTATATATTATATTCATGCGTAAATATATAATGCAAAATTGCATATTGTAAAGGCATTAAAATATTTTGAAGGGGACGTGAAAAAGGAGCAATGCCCTCGCCGGGACTGGAACCTGCATCTCTCGAATATGCGTCGAGTGTGCTAAACGTTACACCACGAAGGCATGCCGAAAGGAGGGAGAAAATAAAGGTAAAAAATATGTAAATCAAAATTATAACTTAAATTAGAAATATCTTCTTAATTCTTTATTTTAATTTTAAAAATGATAACTTCTTATAATAACTTTCTCTGCACTACGCTATTTCAAGATTAATCCATATCATATGACTTTTACATAGCTTTCTGACCCAAAAAATTGCATAATCCTTCACCCAATCATAATTTTAGAGCTTTATCAACTATCCAATCAAATGATATTAAAACCGAAACTAACTCACTCTGAATACAGATTTCTTCAACACATCGCTCTTTACTTCTGCTCCTAGGCCCACGCTAGACTGCTGCTCCGCTGTTCTACCGCAAAGGTATTAAAAATGTAAATGAAGCATTCTGGAATAGGTAGGATTAGTGTGAAAGTTAGTTCGTGTTCGTGAAATCTTTAACTAAATTAAATATTATTTAAATCTGTTATGATTGCTTCTTGTTATATTACGTTTGCAATTTTGCTTCATGCTTCAATATCTCGGGTGCGACATTTCGCAAATCATCACATATCGGGTCAGTCCATAAGTTCGTGCGCGTTAAGAGTATTCGTGGAATTCACTAGGACGCATTTACTAAAACAATACAATTCTGAACCTGTTGAAACTTGTCATCGTTTAATTAACATATTATCCAGTTCATCACCAACTTTCGTAAATATCGAACGCATTTTAGTACCCACAAAAGATGAATATAGATAATCAGTACAAATGTACTGTGCTGCATTTTTTTATTTTCGTGTGGTGAATCTGCCAGGTTTGCAGCGATAAAAATTAATAGTGTACATGGTAAACACACTATTAGCGTAAGGACTGCCTAGAAATGGTTTAAAAAATTTAAAGTCGGAAAAGCAGTATTGATGATGTACCACGTTCAGGACGTTTTGAACTGTTAGAACCAAATCAAACGATTAATTCAGAAGTTTATAGTGAACATCTTTGCCCTCTAAACTCAGAAATGATCAAAAAAGGCGCACGATTGGTGAATATCAAGAAAGTGTTGTTTCATCGCGATAACGCTAGACCGCATACGGCTCGAACAACGTTGCAAAAAATGAGTGAATTTAATTGGGAGCTTTTGCCACATCCTGCTTACTTCCCGGATATTGCCTCAAGTGATTTTCACTTATTTCGTGCCTTACAAAATCTTTTATTGGGAAAAAAATTTAATTCTAAACAGTATGTACACAATGAGCTTTCGAGTTTTTTTGCATCAAAATCAGAGTCTTTCTACAGCAATGGCATAAAAAAGCTGCCTGTAAGATGGCGAGACATTGTAGATAATGGAGGAAAATATATATTTGATTAAAATGTTAAATTATGTTTTTTATATTATTTAAAAATTTACCAAAAAAGTGGGCATGAATTTATGGACTGACCCAATATATATATATAAATGAGCATGTATGCGAGTGTGTGCGTACAATCAGCTCCCGATTAACCAGGGGGCGGACTAACCGGGCCTTAACTGATATGGACACCACATGACTTCCTTATATGGCCTATTAAATTATACACATTGTTTGCTGCACTTCATTTAAACTTATTTCCTCGAATTATTCTAACTTAATTAACCGATTCATCAAAGGAAGTTGGAAAAGACACCAAAAACTTCAAATTTTGAAATTAAACATCGCGGCCAATTTTTGTTCGTATGGGAGTCAAACTTCTTACAGTTTTTTTTTCATTACGAGTATAAAACATTCCCAAATATGACAATAGGAACCGAGAGACCGCATTAAAAGTTAGATTTCGTTCATCTGTCCAAAACTATTATTGATTTTTTTAAATTTGAAATTATCAAAATATGAATATGTTAGTCATTTAAATCACTTCTGTAACTAGAAGTATATGACTACAACCAAGGATTGAGAAAATAAAGGCCAGGTAATGACTGTTAAGCCGGGTAAGAGTACACTTTTGGTACTGCCGATTGCAATAAAAAAGGAAAGGGAGCAACTAGACGTTATAGCAGTACCCTATACAAAATTTCAACGTTCTACGGATGATTGTTTTTGAGTTATGCGGGATACATGCATATGTACGTACAGACGCCCTGAAAAAATCCCTTTTGAATCTATTTTAAATCCATTTTGTAATCTGTTTTCGAAAAAAGATTCCTTTATTCTGTTCATACTTAAAGACGTCACGCAAAAAAGTCGTCCAAATGTATTCGGGAACGGTCAAAATGGAAATTTCCGATGAAATATGATACCCGAAATTTTTCGCGATTACAATACTTTACTTTGTACAAGGAAGTAAAAAAGTAATGTTTGTTTTTTGACGAACGGTGGAAAAATTAAAATAGCAAACTATTAGAATAAAGCAAAATTTCTATGGGAAATACAAAAAAGAATAAATAAAATTTTTGGGCAGCAGGATGAAATTATAGTACCTAGGAATTATTTTTATCCACAACAGTACGCAATTTAATATTTAATTGTACACAATCTAATAATATTGTACTAATTCAGAAGTCAAACAACAAAAATCAGCGTTATATTTTAAAATTTTCACAGGACTAGTTTTGATGGTTTTATCCAACCACTATCCTCAGCTGCAAAAGCGCAAATGTGAAAATATAACGCTGATTTTTGTTGTTTGACTTCTGAATTAGTATTTGTTCGGCGTGTTATCGTGTCTTAATATTGTACTAATTTATTCTAGTTTAATAATGGGAAGAAATCACAACATTTTTTCAGTAAGTTAATTAATAAAAAATAAAATAAATAAATAAATAAAAAATAAAAAAAACGCTTCCTTCGGTGCTTTTAAATGCTCACTTTTGTACATGATATTCTAATCCAGTCAGAAGAAAATACGAAGCAAGCTCCTGGAAGCAAATAAATATTCCTCGAAAAATTGTGTGTACAGGGAGTTGAAGGAAACTATTATTCGGTTTGATAAAGCATCTAATCAAAATGTTCTAGCAGAACATTTAAACTGTATTACAATCCTTTTTTTTCCTCTTTCTATTGTAGCTGTCAAAATATTTTTAGTTGACTGCTTAATATTGATGCATAATATTTCAAATTTGAGATAAAAATTATACCAAAATTTCTTGCAGTTAAACAATTTATTGCCCCATTTTATTTTACAATTCATTCTAGCTTTCTGATTCTTACTTCCTCCAAAGTAAATACGAACGTTTTCCTTAGCAATGAATAAATTATATATAACTTCGAAGATTATTTTTTGGAATTATTGATTAATTATTCATGAATAATATTTCACAAAATAAAAGAATTGGTTTATACAGACAGAATAAAAATACACATGCTTGAGCACAAAATGCGTGCAAGAAAGAAAAGTGTCACAAATGCATTTCGTACAAATATAACATTTAACACCGAACACACGACTGAATAAAACAATATTGCTTTAAGATATTAAAAATAATAATATAGTAATAACAAACAAAAATATTACGTTATAAATTATATTTTTATAATAAAATATAGGCTTCAAGAACAACAGCATGCTCACAACCGAATCATGCACAAAAGATATAAAAAATGTGAGGCGCGTACTTTTTTCACTTCTTTTGCAGCACTTTCAACTGAAATATTAATAACTAAGCACATTTTATAGAAAATCAATAGATGGCAGCACCATACTTATGTATATTTAATGGAGGGTTATATGCTATAATTGAAGTTTAGAACTGCTGGATAATGTAATAAAAAAGCGGGAAATCAAGAAAGTTATAATATAAGGTATATTAGATTGGGAATGTCAGCGCTATGTTTCGCAGTCTCTTAACTTTTTTTTAACGATTGCTAAATTTAAACTTACAAAACTTTAGTTAAAAAAAGTTAAGCGGATTTTCTTATCTTTCGATTTCTTTTCTAATTTCAGCTGCATTCAAGAATTGCATGTAGTTTCCTTACTGGTGAATTGCTTTCGGAAACAGTTAAATTGAATCGACATAAAGTATTATATCTATCTCTGTACACAATTCTACATTAATATGAGGAAAACTTGCAAGAAATGGAAAGTATTAAATTATATTTTTACAAGATTATTCTTAGTAATAAATGCAGAAAATAGGAATTTTTATGAATAAATAACTGCATGGCATGATTGAATGTTTTTTTTTTTTTTTTTTTAAATTTTCTACGAACTTAGAACTTGAAATGTACTAACGAACGGGTCGTATAAATGTTCTGAGATCAGAAACTTACTTTGATTACATCGATAAATCATAAATAATTACTTTCATTTGATCAAAGAATTACGTACGTATATTTTGAATTTTGCCCCAGAATATTTTTCGAATTAAAATAATGATCTCTAAAATGTAACAGCCAAAAACGGGCCAAAGATTCGCCTCAGGAAATTCTACTTCCCATAAAATTTTGAATAGAGCAAGAAAGCATTATTCTTTATTATTCACAAAGTTGAAAGGTATATATAAATCCTGAGTTGTTATTTTTAAAATAAATGTAACAGAATTTTCTAGAAAAGCTTTGAGCTGGAAATAAAACTTGAAATTGATAACGCTGGGGAACAGTACTGATATTAAATACCTACAACACAGATCATGTTCATTAACTGCTTTTTAATATGCTTTATAAGTAACTTTACTATCGGCTTTCAATATCAGTGGTACCTCGGTACACGTCATTAATCTGTTCCAGAACGTTGGACATACAAACCATCACATAGGACATAAAGCGTTACATTTTAGATGCAAATGTTTCAGCTTCCTAAACCAGTCTCAGTATATTTTATATATACTAGTAAATACATATGTACTATTTAATGTGCTAATTTAGCGTTATTTAATCTGTGACTTAATAGCATCTTGGTTAAATACGTTTTCTACTAATATAAAAAAGGCTTCCCACTGTCTTTTTAAAAATCTATTAAATTTGATGATAATTAAAATGCTATAAACCATAGTTGCAAATGAAAACTATACTTATAACATTGTATTTCATGTTAATTCATATTTTATTATAAACATGTTAATTCTTTTCTAAGTATCACTGGGGTTTCAGGTTTTTAAAGAGCTTTTCTTGATTACAAACAAGTGTGGGGGGGGGAGGGACTGCCGAAGAATTCATTTCGGATGTTTGATGGATTTTCAAATTTTATCCTTCACTTGACAAGGCGTTTTTTTGCTAGGATCGTTTTAGAAATATGTGGCAGATTTGAGAAAAAGGCGCAACAGGATATCAAAGATAGTTGCTTTTTTTGATAACATGAAGCACTAAGTAATGAAAACTTTATTATCACTTTTTTTAAGTGAACGCTTGCTTCATCGAACGTATTTATTCACCCTTCAGACTTGTTGAAAAGATTTCAAGATCCTTCTTTTATCTAAGAAATTTGATAAGCGATATCATGCTACTAGGACAACCGAATTTTTAATTTAAGTAGAAGGTATCTAAGCTGTCGCAGAAAATAACATGAAATACAAGTACCTTCTCGGGTCTAAAATAAATGACGTTATCTACCATTTTATACTAAACGATTTATAGCACAATATTTAATAATGGATTAAATAAACTAACGGGAAATAGTTTATTAAAAAATAACCTGTCTTATCTTTTAGTGATAATTAAGGCTAAAGATACACTTATTCACTTTTACGCTTTCTTTTCTTCCGTACATGATTGATTCTTTCGAGTGAGATCTGAACATCTTAGAAAGGGTCATTTCTTTTTTCCAGTCAAAAACCCCGCCTATGGTTCCTCTAAGTTTGGAAATTTGCTAGCCTTACCTTCAAGTAGCGGAGCTTGATTCCACAGCCTTGGAGGATAGCATTCAGCGCAGAAAATGTAAAAGTTTTAAAAGCTGATCACGAATTATAACGATTTCCAGTTATTTTTGAAGAAGAAATGGCTAATAGAGCTAACGATGAAATATTCGAATCCTCGAGCCTTTTGAATTTTCACGCCTTTTTCTCTATTCGGATCCTTACCTCGAAAACGTTAAACATTTAGCTCAAGGAACCGTAGAAACTTTCTTTTCTTCTTCTTCTTTTTTTTTTTTTTTTTTTTTTCCGTCGAATTAAAAAAATGTTTAAGACGGGGGGGGGGAGAAAGAGAGAGAGCACAATTTCAGTCTCGAATGTCACGCTGTAGTTTTACGAATTTTTAAGAGAAAGAAGTTTTTAAATTTTCTGGAGAAAATTTAGAATTTTATATGAAGCGTTTGCTTATGTTTATAAGTAAACTGTCACTGAACTCGGGTTTGCGGAGGATTATTTTGCATATACGCATTACCTTAATTTTTTGCGTTGAATTTATCCAGGGCTAGAATTTCATCTATATGTTGTTTAGCTTTCATTCATTAACACTGAATCCTTGTTAGCCAACAGCTCTGGCCAGAAGTTATCAACAAATTTAACGAACCTGTAGCGATTGAAAATGAAATCAGAGAAATCGTAACTTGTAAAAGCAATTGGTAACGAAGAATTTTTAGGTATGGTAGAAGGAGAAAGCAGGGAATTAATCGAGAAATGATAAATGAAGTAGTAGATAATATTACGAGTATATTACTAGTGGACAATGAAAGCAATGATAATAACGAACATGATAAAACGAAGGACTATATGAAGAGAGCAGGGTAAAATATTATTCAAATATTAGTTTAAAGTACATTCAGTTTATAAATGTTATTTTAAAATTATATTGAACAACGGAACCTCAAGCTTAAAAAGTTTAACTTTGTGATTCATTAATGAATTTAATAATTACAAGTGTATTTTTAAAAGGTACGTTTTTAAATACCAGAGAGAATTAGAAAGCAAAATTTCAGATCTGCCTGTAGTGAAATGGTGATCTTAAATTTTGCTTTAATATAAAATTTTGATATTAATTAAGCGTTTTTATTTATATTTTCCGTTAATAAAGGTTCGAAAACTTTAAGCTTCAGATTCGCTAAACGTAGTGTTCATCTGTCCCCTAACAAAAGTTATACGGAGATGACTGTGGATAAAGATCTGTTTCTAAATTCGTTAACGGAAGTGCGACTGTACCAGTTTTTGAGAATATGTAACTTTATAATGTTTTTGTCTTAACACTGTAACCAAATACAGTGATATTTTTCATATTGATATCACTTTCATACTGATCACTTTTACGCCTATCTACTCCGCGAATTTTGCAGTTTTTCTCCCGCAACAAAATTCGTGATGTCCCATTTCAGCCTTTCTCACTTCCGGTTTTCAGAAGCTGGTAACAAAAGTCATGTCACTGCAGGATTTTCCCCTCTTCTTTAGAAATTTAAAAAATCGTGCATTTAAGTATTTCTTTCTATGTTCTCCTTTATTATAGTTGTTGAAGGAATATTTTATGGTGTATGGCAGAGTAGATGTCCCATTCCTTTCCTAAAAAATGGCTGGATAAAGAGATAACGCGCGCTTTTCTAAGTATTATTACTTCATGAAAAATGTTTCTTGTTCATTCTATTAGATATCAACTCCAGTGACATTTATATTGCATCTGAACAGCGTCTGCATACGAAGTTTATGGGATGGAGAGTCACTGTGGCATCGCTTCGTACGTAATGAGATCACTTCACGCTCACGTTCCAATCTATTATTTTACTTTAACGTAATCCTTGAAAGGCTGACACAGAAACGCTCTTGACCCATCCTATCGAGACAGGCTGAAATGGGACAGTTTAAAAAAAAAGTTGGGAAAGTCCGAAGTGGGAAATAACGGATAAAATTATTGCCATAATTCGGGCCTATCGCAACATGAACAGATGTTCGAAATCATAGGAAGGTGATGAAATGATACCGAAGCATTTAAGCTAATTTGCCTATGCAGTAACATAAATAATGCTGATTAATTATGTTAATAGATTTGTTTTTGATAGGTGTTTTAAGCGAATATCAACAAACCCTCTACGTCGTCACGTGAGTTCATCGTCTGGTGGAAGCCCGAATTGGATGAGGACGAAACGGGTGTAAAGGCAGACGTGGAGGAGGGTCGGATCATCTGATTGCGGTTTTGCAGGCCACGGAGAAAATTGTGCAGGTGATCAATCAGTTCACGGGTGTCTACGATAATATACAATACAAATTAATTATTAATCACATCACAGATTAAAAAGTCAGCGAAAAGCGTAGCAGTGATCCCCAAGTTACGAATAAATAACTTCTATAATCTCTGTTGCAATGTAAAGCTGGCTTACTTACTCAAATAGTAACTCAAATAGTTAAGGATCTGATACAGTTTTCAAAGCAGATCATTCCGTCTTTTGTATTCCAAATAAATTTGCTTCTAACCATGCTCTATATAATAAATAGATTTGTAGTCATTACTTTTTTTTTTCAAATAGACTTATAGAATATATTATAGACTCAAATAGAAAATGATGTTCATACATTCTTCTATTACAGCTGAAATCGGTAAGATTTCATTACCTTCAACTGAATATCAGAAGCAATAAAATTTTCAGCAGTATATAAAAGACAAATAAACTTTCATTCTTTTAGAGTTTCGTTGCATATTGTACAATGCTCAACCATTAATACCCGAACACTGTTCAATCATATGCATAGCAGGATTTATATAAGCAGCACGCCACTGTACGAGCTATAAACGCACAAGAGGGGCTTTGGAAAACAATTTTTCAAAACGAGCATGCAGGAGACTATAGTCGATTTAACAGCCTTTATATTTGGAATGACAATTAATTTATAACATTAGCTGCTATTCATTATAAAACATCTCGGAATTTTTGGAATGATGATAGCTGTTGAAGCCACATGCAAATGGTGGGCGAAAGGACCTGGGCTAAGGATTTGTAAGGGAAAGCTCATAAACTAACGGAAATAAAAAATGGAGCTTTAAGCAGATAACAAAGGCAAAGCGTAATTTATTGATGCCTACTGTCACATAAAATATGTATAAGGATCTTGGAAATACTATCAACACAAATAAAGTTCAAAGCATCTCCATGCTCCAATTTATAGTAGTCATATAGCCGTTCACAGGCCACCGGTTGCCGAACCGAAGGTTCGATTCCGATTGATAAGAGTGCATGCAAAATATAATGCGGTGATATGATTGTATGTATAAAACCTATGATATACCTTGATCTTCAGATCACAGTGCAAATTGAACTATGGGCAAATGCCTTTCGCTTAACACTGTGGTAACTACAGAAACTGTTCGTACATTTTTTTAGATGATTTTCATTGTAATTACAGAAATATTTTACCAAAAATTTTTAAGTTTTAAATGTTCAATTGATAACCCTTATTCTTCACTATCTTTATACACTTTAATTTCATAAAGCGTTTCGGTAGTATGGGAAGAGATATTTTATCCCGCTGCTTTCGAGCAACTTTCCAAAGTCTAAGAAGGTTGTAGGACGACGTTCGGACAACCCGCTTTTTAAAATACATTGATGCTTTGTCTTTATGCAGTTCTACTGATTAGTCACTCTGTGTATAAAGAGGAGGTATTTCACATTAGAAAATTGAGCATAAAATATGTTTTTGATAATATGTGGAGTTGATCTTAACACTTTTCTCCACTTTCTTTATTTTTAATTTGCCGTTACATGAAAAACCAGCAACAATCATAAATCCCTTAGAAAAACTTTCTTTAGATTCCTTGAACCATGTTTAAGATTTATTTCCTTCTCTTTGGTGATAATAAATGGATCTCTTTTTACTTACGTATACCCAAGATTTGTCTATTCCGACAATATTTTTCCATTTTTGTCCGGACAAATGTTTCTCATAAAGAATTTTGCAGCGCGTTTTGCGTTCGGCAATATGTCGTGAAGAAAGACTATACACATTATTTTTTCACCTTGTTAAGATTCAGATCAGCATTAATCACTTTGTTTATCTGTAAACATTTTAATTATTTTGCAACTGTCCTATGATGTGGCGGAGTTTATTTTAACATTAAATATCTTACTTTTGCAACATTCGGAAACATTTCCGTTTTTGACTTGGATGAGCATATGGAACTACGTATTTTTCCACTTGAAGCTAAATTTTGACTTACTTTTCCTTTGTTGTTGACAGCATCATTTATCCTAGGTTTAGATATCGAAAAACCATAGTTTTTACAACGTTTTTTAATAACTAGACACGAACAATTTTCTTCGGAAAGAACACAAGCGTAACCTTCCCTCCACTGCTTTAAAAGCGACATTTTGCATGGAAACAAAACAGTCGAGTAGCAGACGATAATTTATACTTTCAAAAATATAGTTGCAGTCAAAAAAAATCCAAGCAGATTTTTTTTTTTTTACAGCACAACAAAATCATCTGTAAAATGTGCGAAGAGCCTCTCTATGCAGAGATACTTGACTCAAACAAATATCAGAATAATTTCCAAGCTGTACCATTTCTGCAGTGGAGTTTCATGAACAGTAACATGCGCGGCATGGAACAGCAACTTTACATAATCGGGATTGAATCCACTCCTTTTTATCGATGAAACTATGAATGCGGCACAATATCATCTTAAATAACATATCTTAAACACTAAATATACATCTGCGAAATCCCTCTGATTTGATCAAAAATGTCTTTAGGTAATACAAGCGTAATTTAAGGACATGAGTATGAAAAATTTGCATTAAATGTTCCAGAAGCCTAGTTCGAAATCTGTTGATGATTCTAAAATCTTATCTCTGCATGAATCCTCAGTTCTGTCAAGACAATTCAAGAAACAAAGATGAATTGGTGGCTAGAGGAACATCGAAGGAATATTACATCTAACATTTCAGACATTTGGGGAACACGCCTTTACGAGCACCATCAATAGTCAGAGGCTTAATTGCGAGCAACTATATTTATTAGAGAGAAGGTATCAGGTTATCATTGGCAGAGCACTATACTATATTAGCAACTATTTGATTTTTTTAAATATTTGGTTTAAGTTCTCCTCCCCCAATTTAAGCTTTAATTTCAATTCAAGAGAAATGAGAAAAGTACAATTCTTTACCTGAATTGAGTCTATTCGACACATATTTCTTAAACAGAGTAGGCTAAGTAGAAAGGACTGATTTAATTTAAACTTTAATTTTAGAAGTTACTTTAGAAGTAGCAATATTAAGAAACATACTCATCTTATGCATATAAAAGTACTTGCATCATGAAAATGTCAAGAAATTTCTATATTTAAAACTTTTGCTTCTATGTCTTTTTATACGCCTTTTAGATACACGATAATGGGTTAACAAGAAAGTTAGTTTTTAGTTGAAGGTACTTGCTGTTGTCGTTATCAGGTGAAATAATGATTAACTCCCCCTACAGACGTCTATACATATTGTTAAACACGATAAGTTAACTTTATAAGGAGTCACTAGCACATATATTAATACATACTCAGATAATGAAATACGTACATTATTGTTGCCAAATAGAATATAGACTTACGCGATTAATTTTCCTAATTAATTCCAAACGATTCCAAATAATTAATTCCAAAAAATTTATTATTGAATAACATGATAAACATAACGAAAGAGCATAAATTTAGAAAAAAAGTAAAAAACATTCTAACAATAAACTTCTTTTATTTTTACGAGTTAATTTATACATTTTTACTTTTTAGAATCAAACTTAACAAGTCTTTTGAGACTATGTCTACGAAAATTTTTTACCAAAGCTACTATTTTCTAGTATAAATACGAGTAATTAACAATTTATTCTAATATCTGTAATCAGGTCCTCAACTAAAAAATACCAAATATTTATTCCGTACCCGGTAAATCATATTCTTTAAGCTATTAAAGTGTTTTTGTTTGTAGATTACAGTTAAATAAATATCGTAAAGGAATGTTTTTGTTGAAGATATCGCATGATCTATCTTCAGTTTTTTTCCAGCTAAATTTCAAAACCTATGCCTAATTTAAAAAAGAAGGACTTGAAAGTAGAAGACTTTTTTTTTCCTGTAACTACGCAATGAAATTATCTCGTTCTGAAAGTAAATTGATTGCACTTTATATTAAATAACTTTTGTAGTTTTTCAAGATAATCTTATTTCAAATGTATTCTTACTTCTTGATTTTTTTTAATTCGTCGCTGCTTCTGCGAAGAATTGTATTCAACATCGGCTACTCGATGTAATGGGGAATAATGCAAAGCAGTTACGTGTCATGCTGGAAGTATAAAAGTGGCATTACCTTTGATGTGCAAGATACAGTGTGATGTCTGGCTTACTCAGCAGGTACTACATACTTTAAACTCGTCTTCTAGTGCAACCTGAGGAACACTGTTATACCATTCACTGACAAGCAATTCACAAATACAAAATCAAAATTATTTTAACACTTGCACATGTGAAAGATAAAGATACACATAAAATGAATAAATATAGTGCATTCATGCTACACAATATTAAAAAAGCAGTTCGTGAAGGTGCAAAAACACCAGAAACACAGTGCGTGCAATCACTTGAGCAAACACGCTGTGTGAAACGAATGTAAAGGCATGCACATTTTTGAGTTGCTGCAAAACACTGGAATAAAGAAAAATATTGATAAAACGAAAAAATCACAGTAGGCATTATTAAGAGAATTACGCTGTAAAAAGTTAAGGTTAGTGGAAAAAACATACAATATCCATTATATATTTACATACGTTAATATTAGTGACATACAATATATGCAATCAAACATAGTTATATAATATCGATACCACATATTTATTTTAGTCCCACAAATTTCAATTAGTTAGTGAATTTAAAGTTCACTGGGTAAATAGAAACTGTGGTTTATTAAGTTCGATGCTGGGTGGTTGGTAAACGATTATTATTATAACAGAAGGTTTAAATCTGTCTGTGTTCTATATGATGAATAAGAACGCTTATTAAACATAACAAAACATTTGTCTTTCTTAGAACGCAATTAATATGCTATAGTAAAAGCAGAGCAATCGAAAAAAGAAGTAAATAACAAGGTGTTGCCAATCTTAAATGCTAAATTAATTTACAATTTTTCTGCAACTGAATACTTAATATACAATGATAAAAAATTGTTTACTAATGGCACTAATAGTACAATTGTTCCCGAATATCAGTTTCGTAAAATGCGTTTCTTATTTGTTTCTTATTGTTTATGCGTTTCTTATTTGTACGTCTTCTACACCCATACGTTTTTCTATCTCTGTCTCCATTCATTTTTTCATGTTAATTAGCACAAAGCATTACATTTACACGATGCATAATTTCGGTTATACATCCTCGGAACAAACATCGATCTAATTTATTCATCGATATTTTACTTTTTGCAACTCAAATAATTTCTCGGAAAGTTAATTTTGTTTTTTCGGTAACATCTGGAAGCTTCATAATGAAAACAAAATGGGGGTGGGGAGGGAGAAAAGAAAGCTTCGAAATATATCAGACTGAACAGGTCCTCAACTCCAGCTGGTGGATGGAAGACGGTTCGTTTTTAGACGATTGGAATAGACAACGAAAAGTACATATTTTATCTGGAATATTAACTAACCTTTTATTTCTTACTGCTTTACTTAAAGTTCAAAATCAGTTGGCACATGAGATGACAGCTAAAGATTTTTTTTCTTCAAGGAAAATTAAAGTCTGAATCTGTTAATATATTCCTGAAAAAATATATTACTATATAAAAACAAGCTCAATTTATTAAAATATAAAACAAACTCATTGTTACGATATTGAGGTTCAAAATGCGTCATTTACTTCAATTTTTTTGAAGTTAATCTATTGGAAAATGTTCTAGAGATTTACAGCATTTCGAAAAACCTAGCATACAATAAAAAATCTGTTGTAGCCAGCACATGACCTTCCGCCAATATCGTGTTTTAAATAGCAACGAGCTTTAAGTAAAGTATCACTTCCGGTCGGTTTTTAATGAAAGGAGGTGAAGTGTTTATAATACATTTGAAATTGCTGAAAAACTATTGTAGGTTTCAAGTGAAGTACCACTTTCGTGGATCCATTAAAAGCTCTTATGGGCTTCAAGTACAGCTTCCAGTAGTCCGATCAGAAAGCTTAAATATGGAAAACAGAAATATTCAGAAATTTTATATAAAAGATATCATGGAAGAAAAAATCGTCACATACATAGGCTCAGGCAGACAGACATCATTGTAAAAATAGTGAAAACGTGTTGTGGAGGATATCTATTCGTGCTTATTCGCTGAAAACTAATTAACGGATTTATTTATGAAATATGATCACATTGATTTTTAATGAACGATCATGATTAAAAATTTTAAGGATTCTACTCCTTAAAAGCGAAAAATAAGAGGCTGATTCAACTTTAACCTAATTTTAAATTATAATGCTAAAAAATTTAAGAAATCATAAGTGCAGGGACGTGCAGTCCTTAGAAGGGGGCAGTGTTGCGAAATGCCCAGCTGCGGTAAGATAGCTTTCCCGCAAAGCAGTTTAGGGTTGCCAGATTTGGCGCGAAAACGTCCAGTTGGCGATAAAGTTGGCAATATGTCATAGACGGAGCGAGAAGATTCTAGAATATATTTTTAGCAGTTTTTCTCGAGGATATTCTCGAAGATAGGTTAAAGTTATATACACCCTAACTGTCCTGTGAGAGTAGTAGTGTCTTGAGTTCAGAGATTAGCTTGAGAACGATTGTCCGAGTCGGGAACTGTACTTCAGTGGTTTGCCATGAAGCTGTCTTCATCGTTATAGCTTGAAGGCTGTATTGCTGATTATTTCAGAGTGATTGTCTTAGTTTTCTGACGAGTGTAAACGTGTCTTTCGAACTGTCCTGTGTTATAGTGCTTACTGGCGAATAAATTGTGATTTCATTCTTCATCAAGTGTTATCATCAATTACTCAAATCCACGAACCCGCAGAACGCAACAATACCCAAAAAGTTGAAAGAGAACATTTCTCTCTTACGTCGCCGTCTAATTTACTTGCTTTCTTTTTCGATTTCTTGCCATGACAAAGTTTTTAGTTATCTTCGGATAAACTGAACGCTGGCAGTAACGGATAAACCCATTCCAGCGATTGAAAGAATCTTCGGCATCCTCTTACACAGCATTAGCAAGAGGTAAACAGATTATTGCAAATTAATTTTTGATCCATTCGGCACCCCATTAAGCTTAGCGGCCCTTCGATTAGCCCGCCTTTTAATCTGGATCGGATTGGATTGGATTATTCAGTTATGGCAAAGCACACGAGGGCTATCTGCCTAAAGGGAGGAATGCTTTTCGTGGAGGACTTTCTAAGGGAAACTGGCTCGTATACATGTTACACATGAGGAAAACCACGAAAACGCCCATGCAGCCAGCCCGTTCGCGGGATTCGAACCTCGGACCGAACTACCAGTGTTCAGCGTCTTTACCGCTCGGCCGCTGGTGGGCTGCCTTTTAATCCGGTGCTGATGACTTGGAACGATAAAGGAATTATATAAGCCTAAGAGTGTGCCCGGTGAGAACATTCCGACTATTCTTAAGGCTGACTGTCCACTATTAGAAGTGCAGAGTTTTTTTATGAGTAAGAAAGTACCTTACAAACTTTTGTCCCTGGATGAAAGCAATTACCATTAGCGTCTGCTGTGAATACTTGTAACTGGTAATTGCAGAGGTCAAGATAAAAGACTGCTTTTAACCAATTAAAGAGCTGAAACCACATAAAAATTTGCTATTCTATTAAATAATGAAGAATCTGCATATAGTATGTAAGTATGTTCCACGCACTATGTAAAAAAGGCCACACCTAATTATCAAATTTTCAACGAAAATAGTTGGCGAAAAAAACTTGTTTTTATTTTTTTATACATATTTTTTATTTATTTAATATTTTGAAGGAACTTAATTTTGGATTAACAAACTTAGTGATATGAAAGCGAGTAGTGGCAACATTATTGGAAATAAAATATTTTTATCTCCAGACTACTACATTCGGCAAAATGTAACATATTTACATTTTAATTTTAATGAATAGACTGGGTTATTTAAAAGCAATGTGCTTCCACTACCTGACATAAAATAGTTTTATCTTCCACCCGCCTTTAGATTTACTCTACATGTTATTGAGTAAAAGAGATGTCACGAGATATCTCATAAATCGTGAGATATTAGGAGATTAGAAATATTAAATATTTTTATGAAGTTACACTAGCGGGACTAATTGAACTCATTATGCGCCACCGACTAGTAGCGTGAATTAACAAGCAATCATTTGATCAGTGGCGTAGCAAGCATAACTGGCGCCCGGGGCAAAATACCTTCTTGGCGCCCCCCCCCCCGACAAAAAAAAAACGTTCAGTAATACAATGTATAGAATATATTCGTACTAAGGAAATAATGCAAATAATAATAAAATGCTGAATCTGCCATAAAATACTCAAAAATATATTAAGAATAGTCACTACCTAACTACACTAGCCTTGGATTCGGAAATGCATTTATGTCGGCGGAGAAATGAGACATACGATGATCTAGAATTAGTAGTTAAAAAGGTGTTATTTATTTTTCATATTTATATAAGTGTTTTTAAACAATTAAAAGTTTAATATACAGATATGTGGGAACCTGCCTACTACAACTCAACTCTGCCAGTCTGGTAACCCATAGCAACCAAAAAATAAAATAATATTTATTCTATTCAATTGTTATAATTATTTAACGATCTGGCTCAAAAAATTGTACTACCATAATTGGTGACCCGCATTTATTACGAATAGCAACCTTCAATGTTGCACGAATATGGAGTTTATATGTCAAAATTCTGAGCAGCAGTAAGTTATCCAGTGTGATGAGATGCAAGTAAGACATTTCACCTGTAATTTCAAGCGTTGTGCCGCATTCCGGCGAGTCAATAAATTTCTGTCATAATTTCAGCGGATATATGTATCGTCTGCTGCATTTGAGCCGACAATTTCTCTGATTTCAAGTACCAAAAACTGTGTCACTATATACATATTATTATTGTGCATATTCTATACATATTATTATTGTGTATATTCTATACATATTATTATTGCGCATATTCTATACATATTATTATTGTGCATATTCTATACATATTATTATTGTGCATATTCTATACATATTATTATTGTGCATATTCTATACATATTATTATTGTGCATATTTGATTGATCTAAAGTGGTTGACAATGATGCTGCTTCACAATTGGCGCGAGTGGCAGTTAAGCCAGCGCCTTTTTGTCGCCGAGACCCATCGTTATGGTTCATTCAATTGGATGCGCAGTTTAAATTAAGTCACATTACTCAATTTTATACAGCGATCGCCGTGTTTGAATCAGAAATACTGCAATCAGTTCGCGAAATAATTTTGAATCCCCTGGCGATGGACAAATACAAATCTTAAAAAAAAAAAAGATTCATTTCTGTTTTTGAAGAATCCAAGATAGTTAAAATCAAGCAGCTGTTGCACGATTTACGGTTGGATGATATGAGGCCTTCTCAATTGCTGTCTAAAATGTCAGACTTAGCCTCCGGTAACCTAACGGATAACATTCTTAAAACATTATGGATGAATAGATTCCCATCTAACATGCAAACCATTTTAGCGGCCAGTAGCGAGCCACTTAAAAATCTTCCCAAAATTGCTGATAAAATTCACGAGCTGGCCATTCCAGCACAAATACACGCAGTGCAGGCTCCTGGTCCAGGTATTGTGGCGTTATAGGCTCAAATTGATGATTTGTCCAAGCAGGTTGCTCAGTTAGTAGCCATCCAAGCTGAACCTTTTCAGCGCAACTGCTCCACATCACGTGGTCGAAATACACGTCGTAGCCCACTGAGGAAACGTTATGAAAGCCCTCCTCAGGGTATTTGTGTTTACCACCCCAAATTTGGAAACAAGGCAAACAAATACCGCCCACCGTATCGTTATAACGACCAGGGAAACGAGAAGGGCCGTTGCTCGAAGTCGTGAACGACAGCGGCCGGAATTTTTTTGCACGCCTTTTCGTCATCGAAAAGAATTCGGGCTTCACGTTACTTGTAGACACTGGGGCTGATGTTTCTGTCGTTCCACCACATTTTCACGAACAAAAGCGCCTTACCAAGTTACAACTTTATGTAGGAAATGGAACTCCTATTCAAACTTTTGGTGAACGCCTAATATCTGTTGATTTAGGATTGCACAGCAACTTCCAATGGCCATTTATTATTGCTACTGTTTCAAGTCCTATTATTGTTGCTGACTTTTTACAAGAATTTTCTTTGCTTGTTGATCTTGAGAATCGCCGTTTGATAGATTTCACAACCAACTTAACTTATCTGGGAGTAATTGGCGATAATCAAGATTTGAGCATTAAATTGATTTCGGGTAACTCCCCATGGCATCAACTTCTCAGAGAATTCCCTACAATCACGCGTCCAGTTATGGGTATTTCCGAACCCAAGCACGATGTACTACATTATATTGAAACTACTGGACTTCCAATTGCCGCTAAACCAAGACGTTTACCTCCGGAAAAGTTTAAGCCCTCCAAAAGGAATTTCAATACATGATGAAACAGGGAATTTGCCGTCCTTAAAAAAGTTCATGGGCCAGTCCGCTCCATCTAGTTCGGAAACGAAATGATAAGTGGCGATTATCGCCGGTTAAATGCAGCTACAATTCCTGATCGTTACCTAGTCCCTCACATTTAAGACTGTATGCAAGTTTTAGAGGGAAAAGCTATTTTTACAACCTTTGATCTTGAGCGGGCGTATCACCAAGTGCCTGTTAACCCAGCTGATATTCCAAAAACTGCGGTTATTACGCCTTTTGGACTATTCGAGTTTCCAGTCATGACTTTCGGCTTATGCAATGCTGCTCAAACCTTCCAACGCTTCATGAATCAAGTGTTAAACGGCCTAGACTTTTGTGTATCTTATTTTGATTGCGTCTTAATCGCCTCCTCTTCAGAGCAAGAACACCTATCACATTTGAGAACAGTTTCTTGAACTTTTTCAAAGGTACGGTGTCAGGCTTAATCCTTCCAAATGCGTTTTTGGCCAACCAAGAGTATCCTTTCTTGGTCATGAAATTTCCGCTGATGGCGTTCAATTCCTTCCAGATAGAGTCACCGCTATCCGCGATATGCCCGAACCATCTACATTGAAGGACTTAAAAAGATTTCTTGCTATGCTCAATATTTATCGACGTTTCTTACCTCATGCAGCAACCATACAAGCACATCTAAATTCTTTTCTGTTTGGAAGCAAGAAAAACGATAAACGTGCTGTAACCTGGACCACAGAATCTCGCGAAGCGTTCCAAAAATGCAAAAATGATTTAATTTCGGCAACAAATTTGCAGTATCCTTCCGCATCTAAACCGTTATACTCTACGTTTATAAGGTATTCCTCCCACTTTCCTAGCGTGTCTTCGTAGTGTGGTGATTTTGCATGCTGGGACGGTACTCCAGAGGTCCGCGGTTCGATTCCCGGCGAAAGCATTGCATATTTTTCATCTCTTCTGCTTCCAAAAAATAACTTAATGTCTCTACACGTTGACGCATCAACAACAAGTATAGGAGCAGTTTTACAACAGAAAGATCAAGAATTATGGAGACCACTTTCATATTTTTTCTGAAACACTCTCACCAGCACAAACCAGATACAGCACTTACGATCGCGAATTATTAGGAACTTATGAAGCTGTCAAATATTTTCGACATATGCTAGAGGGATGCGTTTTCATGATCTTCACAGATCACAAACCCTTAACCTATGATTTTCAAAAGCGTTCGGATAAATCTTCTCCTCGTCAAATGAGACACCTAGATTTCATAGGGCAATTTTCAACAGATATCTGTTATATTGAGGGCAGAATATTGTTGCAGACACCTTGTCTCGTATTGAAGAACTAGCCGTTCCTTCGCCAATAAATTTTGCTGCCCTTTCGGATGAACAACACCGGGATTCAGAACTACAAACCCCCTTGAAAAGCAAATCTTCCACCAATCTCAATTTGCAGCCTATGAAGCTGTCACCTGGAAAATCACTTCATTGTGATGTTCAGGATTCAAGATTTCGATCTTAGTTACATCGTCTGTCACATTCTGGCATCAAGGCTTCGAAAAAACTGATACAGCAAAGTTTCGTATGGCCTAGCATGCAAAAGGACATAGCCAACTGGACACGTTCGTACTTGGAGCGCCAAAGGTCTAAAATTGTCAGACACACCACCAGCCAACTTAAAAATTTTAATTTGCCCTCATCTCGCTTCAATCAAGTGCACCTCAACTTGGTCGAGCACATATATTTGTTAATAATAATATAATACATGAATAAATTAATTACTATGTATACATTTTTCTTACCTTGGATGAAGCAAATTTATCATTTACTTCCTCGAATTCGATCATTTCAACTTTTTCTCCTTCCACACTTAAAAATGCTAGATGACTTAGGGGATCTTCTCCCATCGTTGATTGTAAATATATGAAAATTTATTTTAATTTGCTGAACAACATTTTATAATGAAATAGTAAATAGTATTTGAAGTTCTACTCTTAGGTTTGAATAAAAATTTTCTCTATAGATCTGTAGTGGAGTTTTAGGCTCCGTTTCTTTTCTACTGCGGAGTAACGTCATGCAGTCACACTCACTGCTCAAAACTATCAGGGGATATTGTGGGTTCGGTATAAAATAACCATATAATCGATAACCTTTTTGAACAAAAGGAAATAGAAGAGATTATAAAGGAAAATTATAACGTTTACAAAGTTGGGAATATGCAAATTTAGTTTGTGACGTCGAAAACTATGCGTTTTAGATAAGGAGCGACCTGCAGTGTTCCTTTTGTAATAGGAGATTAAAAACAATTGACATGTGTTGAATGCTTCGTAGCAGTGAATATACGATGTTTCAGCAAGATGTCTTAGTTGAATCGGTAGCCAGGAAGGCCATCAGTCGTTTACAGGAGAGCCAAACGCAATCCATTGTAGCGGAAGCGTTAGGATTTTCCCAAAATGTCATTTCCAGATTATGGAACCGAATTTTGGAAACTGGATATGTTTGAGAAATTCGGGACAAGGTCGTGTTATCGTTTTAAAATAAAAAGCGGGAGATATACGTGCATTTCGTTTTAAGAAATAAAAATATATCTCTACTTTGGAGAAATAAAGCGGTCAGAAAGAACGTTTTGGTTAATGTACTGCAAACATTTTATTACACATTACACATTTTATCAGACAAATCAAGAAAATAAATAGTTAATTATATTACAATAGTTATTAATTTTAAATATATTTTCCAGAAATCGATCAAAATAAAAACTGAAATTTTCCGGAAAATCTTGTTTGGAGACCATTTGGCGCCCCTCTACGAGCGGCGCCCGGGACATCATGCACCCTCTTGCCCCCCCTCGCTACGCCACTGCATTTGATAGTTCTTAAATTCTGAAAAAGCATTATGCATACATACTGCCTAAAACAATTTTAAATGAAATAACTGCCCTTTGATTATATGTAAGTTTATATCTTTCTTGAGTTTTCTTTGCTGTACTTCTATTGCTACCAGCAATATTTTAAATCGTCGTTAGATACTGCAAGCAGCGATGGTTGTACACTGCTGAAAAATGGTATGATTCATCTCATCTGAATCAATATTTCAGCCAATGCAGATTATTCTGTCAGATGCATAATGATTGCTTAAACCTGGTATTGGAGTTCCTTGTTATATTCACTTTTTTTTTCCTAATTAAGGAGAGTTCTTCGTCTAAAAAAGTATGTTTTTGAACTAACTAATCATCTATGTTAAATAGGTTGTACTTCTACTCTCATTAATTTTAAACCCTCGTCCTATTTGCATTTACTGCTTTTTACCAAAATCGCAATATTTCACCAACGCAATAACGCTTGCACACGAACGAGATAATTAGAGACTAACAGCGATCACCATCATAATCATTAGATATGTGCGAGCTCGTGTACGCAATTTGCTAATGAGCAATGTTCTGAGCAACGAAAGGTATGTGGAAGTAATTTCTTATGCACTTTTACTACTATTAATTAGAATATTCGAATATTTCAATTAAATTTGCTTGAATTCGTAAAACTGAGATGGATGATGGTTGAATTTTTTATCTAATTAAATTAGAAGTATGAATAATACAGTAGCGCAAAAGATAAAAACATCAATAACTTAGCAACGCAAAAAGTTAAAGCAATAATAATAAAACAGATAGAAAAATAACCTAAAGGACAAATTATCACATAGTAATACTAATAAACTCATTTCATTTGCTTAGTAAGTCCCCGATTCTCTAACGAATCGAATAAGTGAACGCGTAAAACTCTGGTATGAATTCCATGGGAATAAGAACAGAAGAATTTTAAAAAATTCAGCTTTGAAGACATATGTTACTTGCAATGTATCAAAGGCGGGCATTCCATACAATACCTAGGCATTTTATATAATGCCAGGCGTTTTTAGGTAAAGTATGAAACACAAGAATTATTATATACTTTCCCTAGGCATCGTATGTAATACCTCGGCATTCTATAGAATGGAAAATGCTATTTAGGCAAAGTATGATAAAAAAAGGTCACGATATGGTTATTATTTAAAAGGCGTGCACTTCTAAAAAATATGAATGTTATTTTGAGAAAATAATGAAAAAGTGCCATTAAAAAACTTTTATTCAGAAAACATAAAGAAAAATTAAAGTCATAGAAGACAAAATTCATGCCTTTCTTATCAAAGAAAACAATATATGAATATTGAGAAATACTTTTAATGTATGGAATGTTTCCAATCTGTAGAATTATAGAATGAATAAATTAAATGCATGGATTATGTATGAATGTACTAAACGTATGGATAATCGAAACGAATCCGAGATGTATTTCAGACCTTGCCGGTTTGTCATTGGTCATTTTATAGAATGCCTTAGAAAAGTATGAAATGGTAATCGTTTTATACACTGCCGTCCAGTTTTTAATGTCAGATTTCATACATTACCGGTAACATATGTAGAATCGGTACTTACTGTCTAGGAATATGATGTTTGTAAACTTACTTCCGATGTGGCTGTCTAGGGGCTAGTCCGATTTATGTAAAACTTGAATATTTAATGAAACATGAATAGTTGCAACAAACTACAAAGTAATTACATACGTAGAAGGAAATAGATGAGATTATTTACAGATGAAGAGAAGGAATCATCTTTTATATTCAAACATCTTTCAGTCGCGTCATCGTCTTAATGGCGGAATCGTCTGAATTCTATCATCGGAAAAGTAAAAGATTTATTCTCACAGCTCTGTCGCGTCATCCGATTATAATGAACGATGCCATCCCACAACTGCTCGTCCATCATGATGGAATGCGGTCTCGCATTCTCGTAGCACCACCATCTCATCTAGGGATATGAAAAATAAAATTAAAAAAAAAAAAAAAAAAAAGATTTTTAGTTACTATTGAGGGAAAAGTCGTCCTAAATGGTTTATTTCAGCCATCTTCCTTATCATCTTAACATCCTCAGAAATAACGGCGTTAGCTCTTCTTCAACGTTCGTTCATCTTTAACAGTCTATCTGAATGCATGTATTTCCCAAACACGCCTTCCTTTCATATTGTCTGGAACAATTCGTCTGGATTCGTCTTCGTATTTACGTCTTCTTAAACATCATCTGAATAGGTCTTCTGAATGCGTCGTCTTAGATACCGTCTGGATTCGTCTTCATATTTACGTCTTCTTAAACATCATCTGAATATGTCTTCTGAATGCATCGTCTTAGATACCATCTGGATACGTCTTCTGAATGCGTGTTAGATATCTTCAAGATCCGTCATTCGAATGCGTCTTCTCAAAATCATCTTCTTTAAGTCGTCTTCCTTCATACATTTCATCCAAAGACATCATCTTCAGTCTTCATAAATTAGTTGACGTCTTTAAAGCAATAGTCCATTAGTCAAATCGGGAGAAATTTGTCTAGTCGGGAAAAACGTCTAAATCAGGAATTATCAAAATAGGTATTTCATTATCAAAGATTTTCGATTTTTTCCTGGGTCTTCTGAATCTGCATTTCCGTTTCTTTTTTCTCACCTCCTTTAGTTTCTTTTATTCCGTCTTTTCTTTCTGTATCAGCGTCGTTTTCATCAGACTTTTTAACTGACTTCTGCTTTTCAATCTTCTTTTCTTCTTCGGTGGTCTCTGTAGTTTCCTTGTCTCCAGTGGTTTTTTTTTTTTTTTTTTTTTTTGCTTGTCTGTTATCAGATATGTTACTGAAGTTTTTTTAGTAGAATTAGCAATTAATTCATCATAAACTCTAACATGAGACTCTTCTTTAGGAACATGCTTCTTTTGAGAAACCCCTTCTTCAGTGGCGTTTCTCCGCGTTGGCATCAAAGCTAATTGTATTGTGCTTGAGTTTCCTTTTTGCACTAATTCATCTTCAATAGTATCATTTTCATTTACATCAGAATCTGCATCACTCAGGACGTCATCAGAATTCACAATCAGGAAATCATTGCCACTTGCTTTGATTGTGGATAAGGTATCCAGTTTGATCACATTCTGTACTGTAACAGAAACAATACTAACAGGATCAGTTTCTGGTTTTGAAAGTAAAAAACCATAATTAACAACTTTTTCAAATCCTTCTTCAGAACCATTTCCATTGCAATAAGCATTTTTTTGCTCTTCAGAATCATTCTCAGATTTCTTGTTTTCTGCGATAAAACAAATATTTGATCTAAATGAAGAACCATCAATTTGGAATTCACCTTCAAATCTCTCTATAGGTTTGTTGCCAAATTCCGTTAACTGTAGCTCTGCCGACTTAAGTTCAGCAGAACCTATCTTTTTATGTATATCTTCTCGGATTAGCGTTACTTGACTACCAGTATCTATTAAAGCATCAATTTGCAAATTACCCAAATTAACAGTTTTATGCATTTCTTTCTGACAAGTCTGAGTTATTGGAGTAACAGCTTTGGCATCTTGGATATTTTTAGATGATGTTTTTGAACAATCTACGGCTTTGTGTCCAAACAAATCGCATTTAAAACACTTAAATCCTTTACTCTTATTGTTACACGAGTTAGATTTATGACCTAAATTTCCACAATTATAACACCTTGGTTCTACTCTTATTGGGTATAGCGCGTGCTTTATTTTGTGAGTTATTACTTGAATAACCCTTATTTTTCGTATGCGGAACGCGAATTTTCTCATAAATTTTTAATTTCTCTTTGAATTCAGAAATAGTTTTACACCCGTACAAAACAATTTTATTACTACTCTGATCTGGTATCCCATTGATTACATAATCAAGAATTGATGAATCATCAACAGAACCGCGACTGGCTATTTCACGCATGGCAATTAAATATTCGGAAAGTGATTCGCCAGCTTTTAAGTGTCGTTTCTGTAACAAATTATGAAGTTGTGCCCTGTTTATTTTAGAACCAAATTCAGATAAAAGATTTTCTTTTAATTTTTTCCATGATATTATACCTTTCAAAGACCTAATAAATACTTTAGCAGAACCAGTAAGCAATTTTTTAGCAAACACAATTTTCTGTAATTCCGATAACTTAAATAATTTAAAAGATTCTTCTAAATCACCAATGAAGGATTCAACTGGATATGTATCAGTGTTTGTAGTGTAACAGTTTCTAAAATATCACGAAAATGTAGGAAAATATTGCTGGGCATTATAATGTTTTCATCCACTGAGTTATTTATGAGAGGTGATTCTGACCGAACAGAATTAATATCATCATTTTTATCAGAATCACAAACACTTTCGTTTTCAGATAACTCATCATCGTCATCACTTTCGGATTTTAAAAGCTTAAAATCACAAAGACTATTCAGTATTAAATCACAGTTTTTATCAGGATTTGAATCATAATTAAGATGTAACAAATTACACACAGAAATAAAATCATTTGCAGTGAGAGTTTTAAGTAATTTTTGTTTTGTTTCTTCAATATTAAAATCAGATGGAAAACCACAAAAGTTACGCAATCTAGCTCTATTTTTTCGATCACCCAATGTTCCAAACACAATTTTATGTAAAAGTTTAATTGACTTTAAAGAAAAGTAGGCACAGTCTTTAAAGAATTTCAAATTCTAGGAATAGAATTTAAGGTAGTCATCTTAATTCACAGTATCGTAAAATACTATTCATAGAAGTAACAATGTGGAAATAATCGAAACAAAACTTACTTCTATTCTTTTGTAATATTCATCATGCTTCTTCCTGGGCTCATACCGGCCTGAGCCCCCAAATCTGTCGAATCGGTACTTACTGTCTAGGAATATGATGTTTGTAAACTTACTTCCGATGTGGCTGTCTAGGGGCTAATAAACTAGTCCGATTTATGTAAAACTTGAATATTTAATGAAACATGAATAGTTGCAACAAACTACAAAGTAATTACATACGTAGAAGGAAATAGATGAGATTATTTACAGATGAAGAGAAGGAATCATTTTTTATATTCAAACATCTTTCAGTCGCGTCATCGTCTTAATGGCGGAATCGTCTGAATTCTATCATCGAAAAAGTAAAAGATTTATTCTCACAGCTTTGTCGCGTCATCCGATTATAATGAACGATACCATCCCACACATATATACTTTAAGATCTGGCGATAAGATTAAACAAAATTAAATAAGTGAGCAGTCATGTTAACAACATAAATTAACTCATGAAATTAATCAAAACCTTTACTGCACTCGATGTTTCGGGTACAAAAAAATTTAAATATCGTTAAAGAGTTATAAACATTGATTAGTTGAATGCGTCCCCGCCCAACGCATATTTTCCTCTACACCTTTTCTAATATAAGACTAAAGATATAATAAGGTGAATACATTAAAAATTATGAAGAATAATTTATAATGATACATAAAAATTTCTGAAAAAAGAGAGAGAGAGAAGAAAAGGGTAGGCAAAAAAGGAAAAGACGTGCTTATTTGCTCCCTACGAATTTGAAGAGAAATCCCGCCCAGAAGGGGAAAGTGGTTAGTAACTCTGACTGACGTACCGAACAACCCGGGTTCGAATCCCGGAGAAGACATATATGTAATTTGTTTGTTCCTTCCCAGGAAGCAGCGGCGGCCCACTTAGGTTCCTCTATAATAAACAGGCAACCGCTTAATAGTGGTTAATGCCCTATAAACGGCTAGGCACGCCATAAGAGGGGGATTGAAAAGAAACTTGAATTCCATTAGCTCTCGAAGCAAGTTAATTCTTTTTATTTAAACACAGTACCAACAAAAGTTGAATTTTAACAACTTGCTAGGGCACACACACACACACACACACACACACACACACACACACACACACACACACACACATATATATATATACTAGCGACCGCTCCGGCTTCGCACGAGTATAAAATATTAATGGATATTTTAACAATGAATCGCAGTTCATAATCTTTTTCTGAACTTACATACCTCACCTTAAATTACGATTTTTGAAAATAATTTCCCTAATATTAAATTGGTTGAACTCTAAATTTTAACCAAGATCTTAATAGAAAATTCCAATCCATAAATTATGGTTTTATTTAATCTAATCTTATCTAACCTTATGTACTTATAATTACTATAAATGCGATTTAAAAATTAACCTTAGAATAGAATATCATTTATATTTTAAAACTACTATCATACAATTATTTATCGTAACTTACTTATAATTACTGATACGTTGTCGCGCTGAAAGCTAGAGAGCTCCGATAATAAACGCTTCCGATAATAAACGCTAAATGCAAAGGGAAAACCGCGGCCTCCGACGCGCTATTTATAAGCACGCTCCCGCCGCCCCAGCCGGCCGGTACCGCCGCAAACGCTACGTCCCGCAATTTTTAAATCTGTAGACTTTTTCAATGTGTACAATACTTAGTACATTATTTTGATAAATCTCGTAGGGTTCAGCCTGCGTTTGCAATGTAGGCGGAAAAAATGTAATTATTTACGACATAACATTAGAAACCTAAACAATAACAGCATTTCTCCACTATTTAATGGATATTATTATACATATAAACCTTCCTCTTCAATCACTCTATCTATTAAAAAAACCGCATCAAAATCCATTGCGTAGTTTTAAAGATTTAACCATACATAGGGATATAGGTACAGAGAAAGCGACTTTGTTTTATACTATGTAGTGATGATTCAAAACGTATCAAATATTTACCATTTCGAGCTAGAAAAATATTCTATTTTATTTGAAATCTAGTGCAAATTATTCTAACAGCGAACACTATTGAAAAATAAACTGTTAATGCTATTCTTTATTTCTTTCCTAGTTCTGTTCCATTTCGATTCCATTCTTTTCCTTCAAAAATCGTTTCATCTGAAAATTACTGAGGAGATATGAAAAGCCCGTTTTGAAAACTTTCTATTAACTTTCGCATTCACTTATAAATTATATATTTTTTTATTATTGCATTAAAAAAAGATATGCTTATCTTTGCTGATTGTCGCAATCATGTTGAAAATGGTTTCAATTTCATAGAAGCATTTACATTTTATCAGATCATTAAGGGATATTTTCTGTAATTATTCCGGAAACCAAAGTTTTCTCATCTCCTATTGAAATTACAGCGGGCAGCTATTGTTATTTGAAACATTGCTTTTCGCTTAAAGTTAAGCAAATAAGACAGAGCAGATATGTCTCCCCCCCACACACAAAGTCTATCTGCTCGCCAGACTAAAAAAAAAAAAAAAAAACGCGGGAGAGGGGGGAAAGGCAAATTTGAGAAAAGGCGGATTTGTTTTGATTTACATATTTTTATTCAATGTGATCCAATCACCGTCACAAAGAAAATTAAAAAAACATTAAAATCGGTTAATAAGCCCAGAGGCTTTTCATTAAAAGAAAGTTTTTTAATTGAAGTGCATAATCTATGATGTTAACTTGTTTCTTATTAACTAAAATAATGTTGTAAAAGTTGCGGCTATAGGATGAGCGGTTCGCACACGACGTAAATCGGGGACCAGAGGAAGAATTTATCATCTTAAAATTAAAAATGGTCAAATTAAAATTACCATTTTAAAGTACCACATTTTTAAATTACCACTTAATTTTTTTTTTAAAGTTCAAACTTGTCATTTATTTTGAGAGGTAATAATCAATACACTAATACTTAAAAAAAGAATGCATAGAAAAAGCATTACTTCCTTTTCTTTTTTTTGGCAACATATATAAAGCACGTAATGCAGAATAAATGATTAGCAGCTCAAAATAATATGCATTATATATTACATCGATTGGATTGAATTATTCAGATTATGGCTAATCAATCCAGTGCTTTTACCTAAAAGGAAGGCTGCTTTCGTATATGACTTTCTACGGAAAACTGGCTCATATCTCCTTAAACATAAGGAAAGCACGAAAACTTTCACAAGACCAACCATTATGAAGAAACTCCGAGCCCATGTCGAACTACCAGTGTTCAGCGATTTCATAACTCGGTGCTGGCGGGCTTATGTATGCCGATACGGTTGGTTTTATATGTGTCCACCTCTGATTGATATTACTTACTGTACCCAATGTAATACTGGACTAAATGGAGTTTTACTTGTGGATTTAGCTGCATTTAAGCTGCATTAACATGCATCTTAAGTTTATCTACATTTGCTGGAGAACTATTATAAAGCATCCACCTTAATCCTACATATTTTAGATGGGATGTTTCAGGTAGACGTTGCAAATACGGAAATGCGAATGGTTGTCAAAGGTCACTGGTGTCCACGTTGAGTGTCTTTTCTATCTATGGAATAGCAACGCTTTTAGAAGTCATAATGTCCCATATATCGTGTGGCAAAAAGCGGAATCACTTATCCAAGTGTTTCTAACATTGACAGTAAGCATACCATACTCCTTTTAGATTGATTTCAAGGGGCAGATGTTCGAAATCACCACCAAAGGAGTAAAAGCATTTTCCTTTCAGAGCAACTTCCATTCTGTATCATTGCTCAAAGAAAAAGTAAGTGAAGCAATTTCTGACATTTGCTTTAGATCTCGCAGCCTGATAGGCTCTAATAACGTATTCAGTGTTGCTCCTTGAAATCTCTACATGTAAAAGTGATTAGAAGCATTTTTACGATGATGTTTGGAGTTGTTCTTCCAATAAGATGCTTATCACGTATTTCGATAACTGTTATCCATATGCGTGACGTAACTCTAAATACTCCACTTGCACAATATTATGTTCATCCCATCGATTCTCATTTTCTCGATAGCACTTGATAAATTTACTCTTCTGTAGGGCAATAGGTTTAGGCTACCTGCTTAGTGAAGTGTAGGAAAACTAAAACATTATCTCTCTAACATTTAACAAATCTATTTTTGGTATATGTGTATTATACGTGCATTAATGTTTAACAATGTTTTTATCTGAAAGATTCCGTACAGTGAGGTTTTTGATTCATTTCATGGGTTGATTTATTTTGTTAACTTTACTGCTCATTGTTAAGCAAAGTTTGAGTTATGTTGTAAAATAAAAAGGCAACATAAATGGATCCATCTTTTGTTCGATTCGTCACAGAATTAGATGTTTAGTAGTTAGCAGACTAAATACGTCACTTTAGTAAACGAAAGGATACAACACATACAATAAGCTTAAGAGCACTTCGTGAGGTAACGTTTTAGTTTTAATATTCTCGGTGTTTTTAAATGTGTTACAGTGCAAACGTTTCTACCCAATGGTTTTCTACACTGGTGTGCAAAAATTAAGGACGAGACGGTTTTTTTCAATATAACTTTGTACAAAAGCTTTCCAAATCAACACATTTAATACCGTAAGATCCCCAATACTTACATGAGTAATGTAAGCAACACTTACTAAAAGAGAAATCAGAGGGATAAAAAGAAGTTTTATTGAAAAAGTAGCATGGAGCGCAATGCGACTGAAGGCCAAAACATCCCTGTGATGGGTGTCCAGCAAGAAACATCCGGTCTTTAATAGGGGATATGATCTCCCCTGACTGCTAGGCAGGTTTCACAGCGTCTGCCCATGCTGAGAATGAGGGTGTCAATGAGTTGTTGAGGCATTGCTGCCCATTCGTCTTGCAGCGCCAATCGAAGCTCCGGAATCGTTACTGGTGGTAAGGTACGAGCTGCCAAGCGTCTGACTAGAAAATCCCATACATGCTCGATGGGATTCAGATCGTGCCGGCCAATCCATAAGTTCAATATCCTCACTCTCTAAGAGCTGTTTGGCAGCTACTGTGCGATGACATGGTGCATTGTCGTCCATGAAAAGGAACTGTGGACCCATAGCGCCTTTAAAAAGACGCACATATGGAAGAAGAATCTCGTTACAATAACGGGTCCCGTTGACTGAACCTGCGTCGAAGATGTGAAGGTCTGTACGACTACCAAGCATGATGCTTTCCCAAACGAGAACACGGCAAACCTCCATACCTGTCCCTTTCAATGATGTTCGAGGGATGATTGCGGCTTCCCCGCTCTCTCCAGATGAGTATGCGATGAGAATCGCTACTCAGACTGAATCTGCTCTCATCTGTACTCGTCCGCATTGTACTCGTCCGCATTCATTGTCTCTCCAATTCCGGTGTTCCCGGCAGAGAACGCCTTCTCCGATGGGCAGGCGTTAGAGGTACACACCGTACAGGGCGCCGTGCAAACAGACCACACCGTGCAGTCTTCTGGCCACGATAAAGCGCGATATCGGTCGTCCAGTCGCCTGTGTCGTGTGTCTAGCGATTTCTCCCGCTGTCTGCCGCCTGTTTCTTCTGGCCTGTAAGGCAATATACCGGTCATCTGCGGGTGTGGTTCCTCGTGGACGACCACTACTAAACCCCCGGATAGCTGTTTCTGTAGTTTGAAATTGTCTCCAAAGTCGTGAAACGATGCTGTGAGCAATTCCGAACTCTGCAGCCACACTTGTCACACTGCGGCCTTCCTCCAACTTCCCAATGATTCGACCTCGGGTAAAAGCATCCAGATGTCGTCTAACAGACTGATTATTCGCCATTTCTCGCTGAGGCAGCAACTCGGTGTGATTTTAACTGCTATACGACGTGCAATCTCTTTGCCAGAAATACTGATCTTACACCGACAACATGCTTTATACTACTCAGACACTCCCCTATTACGTCTACCTGCATATCTGCGCATGTGCTAGCGTACATCACCTTACTTAATCTCCTGATTGGTCTTTCTGTCCGCTCTGCCTCTTCGTTCAGCTGATATGCTAATTTTTCGACTTCGTCCTTAATTTTTGTACACCAGTGTACACTTCTAACTCTGACTGAAAGCCAATGGCGTAAGTTCTTTGATAGTGATGCATCTGTCTTTTCGAATAACCACAGACACACGATCAATGTTTGTTGGATGGACGCCTTCTCGTCCCTCAACTGAGCACTTACAAACGCATGAGTCCTAAAGAGACACTCTTTTACATACTGTGCTTGGAGTATGCTTTGAGGCAGCTGTTCTTCACCATGAAAAACAGAGCAAATTGTAATCTGCATGTAAAAGTAAGGTAGGGGCACTAGCAGTATTCAACCAAGGACACACAGAGCTGTGCATGGGTAGTGGTTTGCAAAATCAATAGTCCTGGTCATATTTGAATCTGCTTGTACAACTGACAGTATCTCTAAATTGCCGGAACACTAGGGAAGTCAAGAGGTTTCCTCTGGTGAAGAGGAGAATAAAGAGACCACGCTCAATCGCAAATCAGGGACTATCAGTGTCTTTCTGAATATTACACTTGAAACCATTCAAAACTTTCAAATGATGTGAAGAGATCCAAGGCAAAAAAAAAAAAAAAAAAAAATCAGTGGCCTCCCAG
This sequence comes from Stegodyphus dumicola, assembly GCF_044657685.1. NCBI lineage: Eukaryota > Metazoa > Arthropoda > Arachnida > Araneae > Eresidae > Stegodyphus > Stegodyphus dumicola. The sequence continues at coordinate 119,181,656 of NC_140777.1, read as the reverse complement.
TAAATCTGTTCAATGACAATGCCAGGCACTACTTTAAGACCCACTTTAGTAAAAGCAGATTTATATACAAATATATAAAAAATAGTGAATTTTTCATTTCCAGAGGAAGACTGGGATGACTTATGCTAAACTGAACTGAAAAACTTTGAGATTTTGAGACACACGAAGTGAATGTAAATACACCCCCGAGAAAAATTAAAGAAACAATTATAAAAAGGTGCTTTAGTTAATTTTACAAAGTGAAGTCTAATAAAAAAAGTAGCTTAAAGTTAAAGCTACCATGTAATCCAAAGGGATTTACATTCGCTACATAGAAATATGCAAATTTTTGCACCCATTCTTTTCTCGTGGATGAAAAGGATTGCAGCGGAGGATTTCATATTTTAATTTTAAGGTCTGTAGGAGTAGATAAATAAATTTTTTGTATGGAAGTTTGAGCAGGCGTTTGACGAATTATATGACATGGCATGCGATTGGAAAGTAGACCAGACATTGACACATGTCTGTAAAGACCAAAACGTAGCCAAAAACGTCATGTCAAGAATCGGAAAATAGTTTAAAGACGCTGGTGATGTATGCAGGTAATCAGATCTAGGTCAAAAACATGTCACAACAGTCTCCGAAAGCAATTATTTAGCAAAGATTGCTAAAAGAAATATACAACTAATGTTAGCCTAGATTGAAAAGGTGCTGGCTGCAGCTACAGGAACTTGACTATCACGATATACGGTAAATGAGAGGCTACATAAGTAGAAGGCTTGTGCAAGAAAACACATAACTCGTGTCTCACAAACTGGAATTACAAGATGCACCAGGTTGCAATGATACAGAACTCACCGTGTTTGGAGTACCCCTGACTGGAGCCAAGTTCTCATCACCGACGAGTCTCGTTGCTACCCCAGCCGTCTTACAATATGGAAAGAGCAAAATATATGTAATAAACCATAAAATATCCGTGAAAGGTATCAATATAAAGGACTCGTTATGGGTGGGAATCATTTTGAATTGCGGCATTGGTTTACACAGTTTTACCAATGCAACTATGAGCGCTGAAATACACAGGGGTGAGGTTCTTGATCCCTGCTTCAAGGTGTTTAGGGATGCAATCGGTAATAACTTACTTTTAATGGACTATAGTGTTTTTTTTCCTATCGCGTTTTACAAGTAACCGATTATCTTGAGGGTGAATGAATCCAACGGATGGAGTGGGCCACATATTATCCGAATTTAAATTCAATAGAACATATGTGGGATGCATTAGGACACCGACTTGCATCGCTACAGAGTCCGATCCAAATTCCGAATTGAGTTTGAGACAGGTATTCTCATTAATTTTAAGAGTCTTTATTTGATTTTAAATTAACATCAATTAATCAGCAGCGAAGAGTATGCGCTAATTCAACCTGGCAAATAACCAGGCCGCTTAGAATACTTCATTCATTGTGAAATTTTTCTGAATATAGATTAAATATAGTAAATGAATGGAGATGCAGGACAAGTAAGAAGAAAAATACATACTCACAGGGGAAAAAAATCTCATATTTACCAGTTTTTCAAAAATAGTACGAAACTCTTTAGGTGTAATTTTTTCAAATTATGACTTTGATTCCAGTTAAAGAGTAACGCGAAGAAGTATATGCAAAAGTAAAGTGTATAATATTTTAAGTAAAGTATAATGACAAAAGCAGATATTCTTTCTAAATCAATCTCTTTTTTTATTTAAAATAATTAGATTCGCCGAGAAAGATGACAAGTAGGAAAATAAATGGAGATTATAACGCGGAATAATCAATTTTATAACTTCTAAAAGCGATGACGTGACTTTTGGCATTTCTTAGCTTGAAAAGGAAAGAAAACAGAACGTTCCATCATTGATCACCCGAAAAAAATTCTTCACGAAAGAGTAAGCGCCACTAACCGAATTATGATGTCGGCGATTACGATGAAATTTTCTTATCATAAACGATGATGTATACCGACGATTCAATCGGATTTAGATTAAAACACGAATCGAATGGGAGATTCCTTTTCTTGACAAACGAAGCGAATATTCCATCTCGTGATGCGGTTATGGTTCATGATATATTGCACAATTTTTTACGAGATGTGAAAAATATGTCGTGCCCTAGCCGAGGTTCCAACCCTAGACTTCTCGAATACACGTCGAGTGTGCTTCCAATTACACCATGAGAGCATGTGGAAAAGAGGGAGAGAATACTTTATAAAATCATAAATTGTTAAGAAAATAAATGAAAATCATTATGCATAATTTGTAACAGAATTTAATTCAAATTCTTTTTTTTTTTGTTACTTTGTGTGTATGTGCGTGCGTATATGTGAAAGTTTTTTTTAAATTTTAATTAACTTAGTTTAATTTTTTTACGAAAATGAGAAAGAAGCAAAGGTGCAATTAATGCTGATAGGCAAACATATTTATAATATAAAATATACATATTTATAATATAATATAAAAGATATTTAAACAGCTAGAAACAAATTTAAAATAAATTATTACCTATACAATAAAAGGAAAGTAGTATACTGTAAATGGCTATAGCAGCTTTCCCGCTTATTCACCTACGAAGCATAGTCTTTATTAGAAGTATAATTTCATTATTTTCTTTTATTTCTATGAAACACTTCAACATTAAAAATAATTAAAGAATAATATTTGTAATGACTATATAAATGCTGCTGTTCAAAGGATAAATAGTTCATTAACTTGGTTAAATTTAGAAGTATCGAAACATTATTAAAATGAATACTGGCTCACTGTTTTGCCGTAATAAATAATCTAGCACTTCTAAAGTTTGAAAGATATATTAAAGAGGCGGTACGGTTGAGAGCGATTCCGAAATATTTGATAAAGTTCTATAACATCAATATGGCATTAAAACATCATTTGTTAATTGTTCTAATGGTATAATTAGTAATATTATTCTTAAATCAATAATTTCTTATTAACATACTATGCTATCGTAATTGAAAGGTACATTAAAAAATAATATCCCGAATAACAATATCTCATATAATTGTCAGTTTACGGGCGAAGTAATTACACAGGGCAGTTATTTGCAGTTTTACTTCCTATAACGGAAAGCTTGAGTTAGACTATTTAATTATGGTAAAACCCATGACGACCATATGTCTAAGAGAAGCGATACCTTCTTCGACGACTTTCTAAGGTAAATTTTTTCAAATTTATGTTCATATTCTAGAGACATTAGGTAGTTTTTGGAAGCAGGAGTCATGAAAAATGAGCAACGCCTTCGCCGGGAATCGAACCACGGATCTCTGGAATATTCGCCCAGCGTGCAGACCACCACACTATGAAGGCATGCTAGGAAGGCGGGAGAAATACCTTATAACATAAGCAAAACCAGGAGAAACAACCACGCAGCTAAGCCATTCGGCTGTATTCGATTCTGAGCCGAACTACCAACAGCAGCTTTAACCACTCGAGCCGTTTGTGGAGCTATGATGGAAAGAAAGGGAAAATTAAACAATAAACATTTCTAATGTCACTATGCAATTCAATCTTTAAAATCGTTATCATTTCTTTAAAAAATTACCGCCATTTCTTTTCATCAAGTTAAATACCATTTCTTAGAAAAACGAAATAAGTAAAAAATTATTGCAAGAAAGCAACATCTAAAAATTTCATGCCATCTTATATTAGAAAACGCCGAGAGAAAAAATGCTTGTTGTGTGGACGTACTCAGATGAACAATACGTTAAACGTTTGCAGATTTTTAAGTGTTGGCATACTTTTTTCTACATTCGCTATACCATTCATATTTGGGATGTAAACTGATGAAAGTATCCAGATGATTAACCTGTACGAATTGTTACTGCTTGCCAATGTTAAAAAGATTCAAAATTCTTGGTTAATTATTTTGCTTTTCTGGCATGTTTATTCACAAAGTTTACACAAACCGTTAACGTACAAAAATACTATATCGGTATTTGAAAATACTGAAAAACATCAAAATGTTTCTTTTAGTTATTCTTTGTTTGGAAGCTGAGAATGGGCACGATTTGTAAAGCAATTTGTAATGGAATCCTGATTTTTAAAACCTTTATTTTGAAAAATAGGTAAGACGTTAAGGATGTCATAAGCCTTATTTTTAATGATATAATTTTTTTATTTGCATTCTGTTGAGCTGTTTTCATGCTAATTTTAAGATTTTGCGAGAGGAATGTACTTTAAGGCAAGAGTTGTCTACTTATTGTTTACTATAATTATTACTTATTGTTTACTTTAATTATTACTTATTGTTTACTTTAATTATTACTTGTTGTTTACTTTAATTATTACTTATTGTTTACTTTAATTATTACTTATTGTTTACTTTAATTATTACTTATTGTTTACTTTACTTATGTTTACTTTAATTATTACTTATTGTTTACTTTAATTGTTTCTTTGGTTATTATTTCAGAGTTAGCATCTTAGCAGAGATCCATCTGTTCGCTTGTTCCTTTTATTAAGGAATTGGAGGCTTACTAGTACAGTTATGAAATATTACAATAATCATGATTACATGTCATGGTAAAAAAATAATGATATATTCTTATGCATATTTTTATTATGAAAGTATGAGGGAAAATTCAGAAACATTCGTGAATTTCCTATGAAAGCGTTTTGACTCGCGGTAGCAACGCATTACATCTTTAATATCAATAAAAGCGATTGCGTGTAATACTTTTATGTTTTTTTTTCCGAAAGCATGAGCTATTATCAGATAGGATCAAATATTTAACTAACTAACTAGCTTAAAACTGTCAAGTTTTTTTCTTCTAATTAAGAATTTACAAAAATATATTAAGATTACTCTGTATTGTATAGGCATGCACGGAAAGACAATGTGTGACCTTTACAGAATATTGAATATTTTACGACCACTTCTGTCGCGTCTTTATGGGTTCTCTCTGTTTCCATGAAACATATCATGCGTTTAATATTAGACAATATGGCATTTTTAATTCTCATTTTGCCTAACCCTAGCAATATTAAGCCGAAGGAAAGTGTCTGTTTAAATGCTTTAGTGTGACAAAGAATAAAAGAGCATTTTGCTTTTAACGGAAGAGGTTTTAATTAGAGCTGTAGATTTAGTTAATATTGTCAGGGGTAGTAGATTTATTTAATGTAATTAGGATGCGGAAGACAGACAAACTTCGCCTGGCGGTTGCGAGTAAAGTAACGAAGATTCAGGAAATATTCGCGGAGTGAGAATCACATTAAGAATTTCGCGAAAGATTTTGAGGTTAAGGATCACCGCTAATGCTGTATATGCCACTTAATTACTTAGTGCCAGGTTCTGAAAATGTTACAAATTTTCGTGTAATTTTCTCCTTCCTCGACCCTTTTAGAATAAGAGCTCTCCCAAATTTTAAAATAGATTCGTTCACGTAGTGATTGGCTTCATTTTACTAACAAAGACAAATTACCTGCGAATGTCCCAACGAAACTTTCACTTCTGTGATATGAGAAAATAATGAGCTTATGTGAAAATAACAAAGTGTATGTGAAAATAACAATGAGCTTTTGTGTAAACTCACTGCATTACTTATGTGAAAACAATGAGCATGGCTGGCACAAAGTGGAACTTATGACAGCCATGCTCATTGTACCAGCTCGACGGCTTTCTGATGCTTCTCCCCATTTATCCATTTTCTAGTATAAATTTTAATACTTTTTATATTATTGAAAAGAAAAAAATATTAATATAAATCTTTATATATAATTTTATTATAATCAATCTTAAGTTACTTGAGGTACTATTTCGAAGCTTTGTATTTTTCGATTCGTAGTAGGGTTCGCCCAAGGTTCGCCCTTGGATGTCTTAAACACCGTTTCACAGGAAATCTAATACAAAAACCGACACATTGCAGTAAAGCAAACACAAACTGACGTTCATGTCTATGATTTCGCCAAGACGGCTACATGATCACCTTCTCCAACTACTATTATGAATGATTTGAGGTGGAAGTGATTCGAATGACAGTGACAACACTAAAAACGATCGAGATTCAAATTGCGGGGAAGTAGAAATGAAGATTATCTTACTAGATGTTGTAATGTTAATATTACTATGTATTCGTATTGGAATGTAGGTCTTTTAAAGAAATAATGTTCTGATATTTGCCTGTAGCTTATCCATGATTACTTTTTATTAGCTATACTGTTACTGTAACCGCATCTCTCGGAAATTAAATTGTTCGCATAATTTTCCCCTTTCGATTTCCGGACAATAAAATTAATAAAAAAAAGGAGAAAATGCCAGAGAAAATACGGGACGTCGGGAAAAAGTTACCTTAATCATTTTGGGTCCATCTACCAGAAGTGAAGCAATAACACATGTAACTAGTGCATGTGTTATTGGTATATTAACATTACAATATATATTTTAAATTTTAATTTGCTTTTATAAATCAATCAAATTCTTGTAACTTAATCAATACCGTTACTTTAGATTAAGATTACCATATAATTGGATTATGTTTCTGTACATTATGATTGTAGATCAGAGATTTTGTCATTAAGTATAATGTTTTACAAAACGCATCATTTGGTATGAAATAATTTATCACGACTGACAGGCAGTAAACGTAACTTCGTTAAACGACTGTTCTCGCATTTCAGAAGTTTAGGATAATTAAAAGGTCTAGTTTGGATTTTGGAATAAGATTGATAGCAATATATTTTTTGTGAAAGTTCTAATTGATAAGTATTATAAAAATTATTTAAATACAAAAATAATACCATTTACAGAAGAGATAAAAACTATAGCAAAAAATCCAAAATTCAAGGATTCTCAGAAAAATTTGAAATTTGTGAAATCTTAGAAAATTTTCTGAAATTTACGAAATACTTGCTGAATGTCTCTGTGCGATAACATTTACACCCTAAATATCGTATATAAAATGTCTCTTGACGTTTCCTGGTACATACGAATTATTAATGAAGAAATTAATTCTAGCATATTTTTTAACACACTTTTAATAAAAGATATCAGTGGGACGTGAAAGTATTCTCTGAAGATATATTTTCCTTTAAAGTTCCCTAAGTTGCTGCATAACTTAAACGAGAAATTAAAAATTGTAATTAAATATACAGTTTCTAATACAAAGGTTGTTTATTTATATAGGTAGCCTTAATTATAGCATTTTAGCAAACGAAAATGTTAAGCATTTGATTTGAACGGAAATAGTGCGGAGGATGTATTGATAGTAAAAGTGAATACTATTAATAAAAATATTTTCCGCATTCCCTTGGCAAAGGATTGTTGAAGACTGAAAAATAACATCTGGATATTTTTTTAATATTTCTTAAAGCATTTTTATGGGTATTTTATTATTATCTTTAAAATATTAGGCAAAGGTTTCTGGAAGTTTAATGAGATTTTCTCCCTCCCCCCTCCAAAAAAAGGGCAGTCTTTTCTTCCCAGATATGCATCGGGAGGGATGAGAGGTAAGAATAAACAGAAAGTTTCTTCTTTTGGCCATGCAATAGCTTAATGTAAGTTTCATAATATCGGAAAGAAACTGCTTCTTAGCAATAAAAACAGCTTGAATTGGGAGCAGGAAAAGAAATAAGAAAATAAAGTTTTTAACTTGTAACATAAAGCTTTTAACTTTTAGCTTGTACATTCGAGCTGGAGAATCCAGCTCGATTGTACAATTGTTCTGACATTTGGAAAACTTCAGGAGCTTTTAATTAGTAGCACAGAAACGGAGAACTGAGGTGCTCAAAACTGAGGTGTCGAGTGTTAATTAATAAGAGATTGATTAATTTTGAAAATTTTTATATTTTGAAAAGTGGAACACTAAGAATCGGCTGTATAATATATAAAATCAAAGGGACACCAGAGATAAATTGAAGGATTTATGTTTTGTATAGTAGCAACTTTTCCTAACTGTTGCTTTTGGATTCATTCCTCACTTCGTTCATTAGTTTTCCAAGCATGATGATGTCTACGGGTTTTATATCGTTAGAATGCGACTTAACATGATAATTTGATAGTAGAAAACTTAATAATTTAAGAAGTAGCTGTGCATTTGTTTCACTGCGTCGCTACGAGGATTGCGACAAAAGTTTCGCTCAGAGAGCAATACATTTTACTTTGCCAGGACAAGAAATCCGCTTATTGTAAACACTGAAACACCAAGTAAGGAATGTTTATACGAAATGGGGTTTTGCGTAGAATTGTTTCACTTTTCATTTGAATCTGTTGCTATTCGGCAAAATATGAGATATTTATGTTTTAAGTTGAATCTATCTGTTGTGAATTAACAAGCTAAGCTATCTGAAAGCAGTAGATAAAGTTCTTAAGAATATCCCCTTTCTTACTTTTGAATCGGATTGATTTAGAAGCTAATAAAACTTCATTTAATTCATGATCTATCTAATTAAAAATATTTAGTTTCACAGAATGAAGTTGTATATTTTTCTATTATTTATCTCATATTTTATAAAACTTAAATGAATTTTTGATTAACAAACTCAAGGACTTGAAAACGAGCAGTAGCAACACTGTATGGAATAAAATATTTTTATCTCCAGCGGGGCAAGACTGCCTGTCAGAAATTCTAAAATTATATTTAATAAATAAAGTTAGCACACGAAACGTTAATAATAAAAGACAAAAAAGAGTTTTGTAAGCCATCTTACTAAGAAAACTGAACATTGATATGATAAACTTCGAAATGAATGAAAAATAGAAAAATGTATGCCAGCACTTAATACCGAAAAACGAATTCTAAATATATGTTGCTCTTAAATTTTTGTGATTTTACTGTTGAATTATATATGGCGTAAGTGCGAAGAAGACAATGCTTAGAAATAAGCATAAAAAGACAATAAAGGAGAGCTGGCGGGAGTGAGTGCAACAGCAAACTGGTAGACTACGAGTTCAGCGAGAGCATAAAAAACTTTAACAATCTATTTTAGACGACCGCTAAAATCTGAACTATTTAATTTTTTTAAAAATTTTACAATTAATTACTTTTTTGGGTGTGGGATGGAGTATTAAGCATTCGTTAAGAATTAGCCAAACTCTCTGGTCCTTTAGCATTATTACACCCGTAAGGGGAGATAAAGAACTAAAGCCCTCTAATACATTCTCTGGTGTTCAAAATGATCCCACCAGTAACGTTAAATTCGTCTCTTTCCATTGGGGTTATGGGAGTAATTGAAACTCTTTTTTCTCCTAGATTCTTACACTTAACGGCAAAAACAGTTCACAAGTAATTTTAAAGATAATTTAAAAATCTTTAGGTTTTAAAAAAAAGCTAGACATTGCATAGTTTAGCCGACAATTTTTGACCTCTTTTAACCGAAATTTGATTATTCTACTTTCTTGGAATTGTAAAATCGCAGTACGGGGGGGGGGCTCGATTTTCTCACAATTCGTTATTTCGCGCATTTTTAAAAATTTAATTTTTTAAAGATTTTTTTAAAAAATATATTGCAGTACTTGTGTTTTAATACTGAAGCCAGTGTTAGCTTATCAAGCAGAGAATCCCAGAGAATTTGAAAGGGAAAGATAAGGAATTTCTTCAATTCATTTATAAATGAAATAAAAGGACTGGTTTACTGCATTAATATTTAAAGACTGGTTCATTTTTCATTTCGTGCCCGCAGATAAACATTATTGTAAAGATAAAAATTTACAATTTAAAGTATTTATGTTCTTAAAGAATGCTCCAGGGCACTCAAAATATACAACCCATCGATCAAAAGTGATACCTACGTTTAAACGATATTATATGAGGACAATAATGTATCAAAATAAAGACCACTGGCTCTGAAGATGAGCCTACATTAAGTAATTTTTTGGAAGACCTATAATATATGGAACGTAACAATAGTGAAGAGACTCGTGGGCTGAAATAAAAGAGTCAACAATGAAGATTCCTTGGAAATAACTATGCCCACAAATAGTGAGTGAAAATTCTGAAGAAAGTTCGGAAACTATCGCAGATAAAACAGCCTAATGAATGAACTAAACTTAGACGGTAACAAAGAAGATGTTAATGAACAGATTGAATCTCAGTCGGTATCTCTGTCAAATGAATACTTAGCAACAAAGTTAATGATAATACATTGAAGAGTTAAATGAAATATACATTGAAAATGAGGAAGAAGAAGATGATAAAATCGTCAAGACTTTGAAAATCAAAAATATGAATGAAACTTTAGTGTATCTTGACAAATTTTTGACTATCATAGAAAAGTGTGATTTTAACGGAGAACTCAAGTACGTAGGCTATTGAGAAAGCCGTAATTTATAGAACTCTTTATTAAAAAAAGGGGGAAAAAGAGTGGTATTCATGACAAATTTATAAAACAAATACCTGAAAACACTTAACACACCTCGTTCATTTAATTACGTATATTCGTAATGATTTTTTAAACATTCCTGTACTTTCGAACATTCAACATTCGCACACATTTTCAATAACCGATTATGTGAAAAATCGAGGACTGCTAGTGTGTTTTAAAACTGTCCCATAAAATAAAAAAATAATAAAAATACGGAATATATATATATATATCTTTTAACGGAAGTAGACTGTACTTTGAGATGTTCACTTTGAGATGCTATTTGACAAAAGAAAAAAAAAATAATGGAAAGGGCCAGAGCAATTGCACGCGGAAAATGCCATTAGTACTCACGGATACGATTTGTTCGCGTAGGATTATGCAACAGGTCGAATCGATAGAGGCGCTGTAGTCGCCGCGTCTCCAATCTTAGCGAAGATAAATTGCTTCTTGGAGCAGTGTCGCCAAAGGGAAGGTCGTTCAGATCCAACTGACCTCTAAGTACCAATGCTCTCCAACACGAATTTCTCCTGTAATTTATCTTTATGCCTACTTTTGAAGATTAAGTTTAACAATGTAATGCACTCGGTTAAACTTTTCCAATAAATTTGCTTCTGTCGTCAGTTTAAATATTTGATTTCCGAAATTAAAGTTTGTATTAGGTATTATAATTTTATAGTTAACAAAATCTTAATTTTGATTACAAAATTAATGAACAGTAATCTAGGCTAGCGATAAAAGCGATGTACAAGTTGTTTTTTTATAAAACCGCTGCTACTCAGAACCATCTGTAGCTCAAAATATCTGCTGAAATATCGCCAAATTTAATAGGGGAACAAATGACGACATAGGAAAAATATCCCGAAAAAAAAAAAGTTCCAAAAGTCGCCGACAGGGGAAAATGTGGTGCTATTTTATCTAAACGGCTGAGAATTAGACAAATGAATAACGAAGAAAAATATTCTGTGCAATGCCGTTTTAATATAGCAAATAAACTGCCCCAAAGGCTACAGAGATGATATTTCAGTTTGCCGTAGCACTTTATTCAGTGAAAATACTTACATGCATAGACATCTTTCAATGTGATCTCTTTTCTCGAGGTGTATTCTTGACGTCCGAACGTAGTATGTCACGTGGAATGCTCAGCAGAGCCGATTGTCCCTTTAAACTGTACAATTTCAAAACTTGTCGACTTTAGAGTCGCCACGGTCGACACCAAAATGCACCTTCGACATCAAATAATCCCACAAGAAAAGTCACATGGGGTTAGAACCGAGAAGCAAGGAGCCTTGCAAGTGGGGAAAAGCGACATATGTAAAATGATGGTGTAACAGCCGCTGTACCCATAAACCAATGTGCGGTGATCCTCTATGCTGCATAAAAGTTACTTAATCCAACAACTGCCTCTGCTAAAATTGGGAAATCACAGCATTAGTCAGCATATCATGATACCTTTGCGTGGTAACGGTACAGATCTGTGGTCCTTTTAGAGTAATATTCTCAAACAAGAATAGTCCAATGAAGAAATCTGCTCTGAAGCAACACCAAACGATGAGTTTTTGTGTGCTGCATGGAGCTGAGTGGAGCTGTGTGCTGCATGAAATGCTTCCTAAATGTTTGGAATTGTTTCTATGTGCTGCTGTGGGCTGCATTCCATGTAGCTGTGTGCTGCATGGAATGCTTTGTGTGCTGCATGGAGTTGTTCGTATACTCAAATTAGAGAATTATGAATGTTAGTAGACCCATTCATGGGAAAATGTGCCTCATCTTCCCTAAGAATTTCCCAAGGCCAGGCATCGTCGATTTCCATCCTAACAAGAAATGGCAAAGCAAATACCATCCATTTATCATAATCGTTGTGTTTTTATTCCTGAACACGGCCTATTGTGTATGAGTAGAACTGGAAGACCTTCCTCGAGATTTTCCATGCCGTTGAAAGATTTAAATCCAGTTGTCGCGCTACTCCCCAGCACTTCTACCAGCAATGTTTCATGGTTGCCATCAACAACTACAGTCGCGACATCAGTAACAGTTTATTCTAGCACCTGTTTCCGCCCACTACCAGACCGAACTGTTAAGGATCCCGCTTTTTCAAATTTTTAATCATGCCTTTCAGTCATTAAGCGACAGAAGACATTTAAATAGGCTGTTACGACTTCTGAATCACGAAGAACGGCGGATGAGTTCGATTGCTGAAGCTAAAGCAACTTCAAAAGCAACGCGCACTGAGGTAAGTGAGATGCATATTGAATCCAGCTAACATTCCATGTTTTCTCCTTATCTTTATAACACTGAATCACTGAAGTTGCTGTCGTTTGCGTAATGTTTGCGTGTCGTTTGTGGATTTGCATTTTAAAATTTTATGTTCCATGCAAATTTTCATCTGCTTAGATTATAACAGCATCACATTTTGCCTTATCGGTGACTTGTGAAATTAAATCTTTTTCCGCTGAATCCTTTTTCCATGTCGTCATTAATACCCCTACCAAATTTAGTGTTATATCAAATGATACATCGGGTTACAAATGGTTCTGAGCAATGAAATTTTAAAAAAATGCTCTGTCTTTTAATTTCTTTTATACATTGTGGACCTTAGTAATTGACATTGTGGACCTTAGTAATTGACATTGTGGACCTTAGTAAACGGCCTTCAGTTTGAAATACGTCCAACTTAATAAACGTCATACGAAAATTTTTGTTTAGCATACGACATTAGTTTGGAATGCAACTTGAATTCGATGAATCAGGACTGCGCGGACTATCTTCTTTGTTTACGTCTTTCCGAGACAATGTGTCAGTGCTGCAATGCGTAATGAGCATCACATCTGTCATGCGTACGTAACTGCCCATAAGCGTCAGTACGCCTTTTAGTACGATACACAAGCCGGATATTTAACGATTGAGAGATAGATTGAAGATAGTATTTAATGATTGAGAAATTTAAAGAATTTGATGTTGATACCATATAACTTTCCTACGGGCCTATTAAATTATACATATTTTTTTGATGCACTTCATTTAAACTTATTTACTCGAATTATTGTAACTTAATTAACCGATCTCCCAGGGCAAGTTGAAAATGACATAAAAAATTTCAAATTTTGGAAATTAAATATCTCGGTCAATTCTTGTTTTACGAGAGTTAAAAGTTTTAATAATTTTATTTTCCCATAACGAACATAATTGCTTTTCCAAATATAAGTATAGGAATAGAGAGACCGCATTAAACGTTAGATTTCGTTATTTGTCCAAAATCAATTAAAAAAAAATTGGAATTGCCAGAACAGGAATACTTTGGTCATTTGAAACACTTCTGTAATTGGAAATGTTTGACTACAACCAACGATTGCGAAAATAAAAGCCGGGTAAGGCCATTTAAACCAGTATATCCCTATATAAACCCTAAGGCGTGTGTGTATCGCTACATTGAAAAAAATCTGGCGTAACATAAAAATTGCGATTATTCACTTATGTCATAATCAAAACGAAAATGTAGTATATTTTTATGTGGAAGGGTGTCGATCATTCTACGGCAAATTGTTTTTCAGTTATGCGAGATACAAATGTATACTGCGCCCCCGCAAGAAAAGGCAGTTCTATATTTCCCGTTCTGGGAAATTGGCTAATTGACGCCAATTGATAGTTGGGCCAATTGACGAAATTCAACTTGCGTTTTTCATGTCTCGAAAGTCCGACTTATATTATGTATTAGGTTTATATACAGCATTGTTTTAATATAGGTATTTTGACACAAAATCGGACTTTTTCTGAAAAGGCATGCCGATGTTTTTTCCATATTTCAATCCTACGACTCAAATTATACCAAAGTACCAAATTTTATAAAAATCACACTAGTGGTTTTTAAAAAATTAGCTCACAAAACTTTAGTTCCTCAATGTTAAATCAATTTGATATATATTTATTGATGTCTCTTTTTTTATTAAACTTACTTAATTCCTTCTTTAGGTTTATTCCAAACAAAATTTGCCCATTTTTTATTATATATTTTTAAAATTTGTATTTTTAATAATTTTTCTAAATTTTTCGAAAAATTTTTTAGTTATAACTATACAATTTTTACCATCATCTTATACCATCTATTTCTAAGCATAGATGCAAAAAATTAGAGCATTTTATTTAAAATTCCCTAGGATATATGTGAATTTATATACTGGTGAGTTTTGAAATTTGGCGTATTATAAGCGATAGCAACACCAAATGTGGTTTATGCATTCTGTTAAAATTATTTGAATTAATGAACGATGACTTTTTTCCGCTCGTTTACAATTGAAAAAAAAAGGGGGAAAGGAAATTAGGTTGCTATAAATTAAGAGTTCGCCGAGTGATTTATTCTTGGCGCAACCGAAAAAAATGCGCCAAGATAAATTTTTGAATTTTGTCTTAAATTTCAAACCCTATTTTGCCAAATTTAATTTTTAGGCATAATTTGAGTCGTAGAGTCGAAATCAGTCATTTCAGAAAAAGTCCGATTTTGTGTCAAAATACCTATATTAGAACAGTGCTATATATAAAGCTAATATATATCCTAAGTTACGCTTTCGAGATATGGAAAAGGCAATTTGAATTTCGTCAATCGGCCCAGGAGAAGGGGAGATATAGAACTGTCCCTCTTTTCTTCCCCTCCCTTTTTTTTTTTTTTTTTTTCTTTTTGGGCAGAGTGCATATATATCACGAAAAAAGGCCCTTTTGGATCCATTTCGAATCCATTTTAGATTCCGTGTTGGAATAAAGATATCTTTATTTTGTCCGTACGTAAAGACGTCACCCAAAATTATCGTATAAACGGATTCGGTAACAATCCAAATGGATATTTTCCTTGAAATTTGGAACTCGTAATTTTTCGCAATTACAATAATTCCTTTACATCACACAAGGAGGTAAAAACATTAAATTCCGTGGGAAATTTAGCTTTGCTTGTATTTATTTTCTTGACCAACCTCTGTGTTATCAGGTTTAAATTTCAAGGATCATTCGATGCATTCGGATATAGAATTCAAATAGGCAAGCGGAAACACAACAAAAGCAAATATAAACAAATAAATAAATAATAGTTTTTTTTCGCAATAAATCAACATACAAAAATTTCTCTTTGTCAGAAAAATGGTTTAGTACAGAGTTATAAACAATTCAATTTCAGTTTTATTTTTTCTTAATTAATACCTAACATATACAGAAAAAACAATCGGCTACATTTTCTACAGTAATAATTGGGGGAAATATTCCAGTATTCTGAGGTTCGAAAATTATTAACTTTAATACAAATAATTACATTTTCGAACATCAGAAATTTGGAATTTTTGGAACCAAAATTGCCCAAAACAAGTTAGGCATGCAAACTTAAAACATAAAACATTTATGCTTCTGTTGGCACGATAACTAAACATTTGCGGAAACTGGCGTCAGCACTTCACATGTTCTATGGGATGCTTCACTTTAAGGAGACGGTTTCTTCTGAAGTCCTGCAGTCTTTGTGAACGGCATTTATTTTTAGCTTAAGCTTTTAAGCCTGGACTTAAAGATTAGAAGAAAATGAAACAGGATTTTTTTTCTTGGGGGAGGGAGCACAGTAGAGGAAAGGGTAAGGGTCAGCTCTTTTCCAGTAAGAGATAAATTTTAAAATGTTAAGAAACTTTCATATTTGAGAACTTATGCTCAAAATTTGACTGTCAAAAGCTTAAAAATATACTCTGGGTAGAAAACTAAAACAACAGTATCTCTCCTTTGTGTTCAAAATTGTTTATAATAATTTTTCTGGACTACATCTTTCCATTTCATGCTTGGTTATGTAATTCTACTGCATCGCGACAGCTCGTATCCATTAGCAGATTCAGAATTTAAAAAAAGAAATCAAGTTTATAAATATTACTACTACAAATGCGTAGCTTCCTTTCCTCTGCTTCGCCTTGCTTGGTGCAAACCACGCATCGTTGCCGTTCCACTTTGGCCATTGTTTATAGATATGTAAGATATACAAAACTATGGGGTACATCACACACCCAAAAATGATGTGGACCGCAAGAATTAAATGTCAAGAAATAAAAGTATGTGTCTTATTATCTACGTCAAAGCTTAGAAGTTTCTTCTTGTACTAAGCATTCCATAAATAAGCCAGCCATATCTACAGGCATCTCGGCCACGACTAAAAAGTAACTGGTGTCTGCTCTCCCACGTATCTTAAATTTATTACAATTAATAGAAGTCATCCACAGAATTATTATTTAAATAAATTACGTCAAGGGATTACGTCCTCTGATGGTGAATCAAGCACTTGGCGCAAAGTGAATATCTGGGTGAATTCTGGGTGGGGGTTCACAGCGTTTATAACTGCATGCTAGTTTAAGTTGAATTTAGTACCCCTCTCATTCCTACACCCTCATTTTACCTTACTCGAAATTAAAAAATTTTTACACAATACTTTTGTTTCATTGTAGCTTTGTTCTTAGATTATAAAAGATACGTATTGCAGAGGTTGTTTACATATTTTAGAACGCTTTCGGGACCATTTAATTAATGTTTATTTTTTCAATGTTCAATTAAAATATGTTGAAAAGATATGCATGCAATACCTGTATCTTTCTTCATTTTTTCAAGGAATGCAGTGGTACTTTTCGAAGTATAACTTGTTGCTCTCTCTTGATGAAGTTTCCCTCTTTGAAAATTACTGAGAACCAGGTTTGTACATATTTTTATCTTCGTTAATATATTTCCATTTATCTCCTACGAAATAGTTTTAATATAGGGTTCTAGATAGAGTTCTGCGTTGAGAAACATGCCCCGGCAAAAGGTGGCGAATATTATGTTTCTTAGCTTTTTTAAGTTGTAAATCTTGTCTTATTATTTCCTTTATTGTTGCTACAGGTGTATTTAAGGACTTTGAAACTGATTTCTGCATCGGGGATTTTCTATTGTTAGCAATGATTTAACTTTATAAACACGAGAAACAGTACGTACATTTTCCGGGTATTCGTGTAGAGTATTCTTTTCATGTAAAAATAATGACTAACGGTTTTTCACTTTCCGATTAATAACTTTGCTAATTTTGCACTTAGAAACATGCATTTCAAAACGTTTTTGAATTATGGAAAAGAAACATTACTTACTCTTCGGGAAACGCAAAGACATATTCTTCAATTCGCATCTTGTTTACATCCGATATTTTGATGAAGAATCAATTTAAAAGTAGCAGTCGGTATTTCCTATATCAAATAATAAGCTGCTACCAGAAAGTTTTATTCCAAAACATTTCCTTTTCTCTTGAATTCTTAATCGAAATCATTCTAAAAACGTGTAAACACCCTCTGTATTTACTTTGATTTTAAGCAATACTCATGCAATATACGAAACCGCAGTAAATCGAGCCACATTTTAATTGTAAAATATTGCACATTATGCGAGAAAATATTATTTCAATTTCAATATTAGCTCCTAGAAACCATTAATGTTTTCCAATACTTATCCAATGATTCACAATTCTGAGCTTTTGCTTTTAAGCGATTGATGTAATTAACATTTTTTTTTCCGATGGTGTGTTGTTACTTCGAATAAACATAGTTCTAAAAAAAGGGATAAACTAGTTCAAATATGATAAAAACGTTTATTTGAAGACGGAAAGATATTATCACCAAGACAACAAAAATAAACATTTAAAGGTCTAACAAATCCATATTAAAATGTATTGAATATATTCAAAATAACATATTTAGGTAGTTAAGCATTTTGTAGCTTTACACTGTTTACCTAAACTGGAAACACAAAATTTTTGTTTACCTGATTATTAAATGTAATTTGTATTCTTTTTTTGCCCAGAAGGGCTATTAATCTCGAAACGGCATTTTGCGTCAAATCACTTTAAATGTCCGAATCACTTCTCAGATTTTTGCCCCCACATATTATCGCCCTGTATATTATATTTAAAGAAACTAAATAATGAAGAATCTACATGATTGTATGTATGTTTCTCGCACTGTGGAAAAACAACGTTACCTAAAGTCATTAAATTTTGAAGAATACAGTCCTCCAACTGAACAGGGCACCTAAGCCTGAATTTGGAATTTATTTTATTGTCTGTTTCATATTGGTAAAATTTTAATGAATTTTTTGATTAAAAACTCAACAATTTCAAAGCGAGCAGCAGAAATAAAGTAGGGAATAAAATATTTTTATCTTCAGCCCGCAAGCATGTCTATCGGAAATTCTGAAGATATATTGTTTCTAAATATTTAGCCCAATATGGCGTTAGCCCAAATGTTCTCGAAATGTGTATGTGTATGTAAATGGGGGGGGGGGAGACGCCTGTTTAGGCGTACTATAAAATCTGAAAGTTTTTAGATTTTTTTCAAAATAAAAAAATTAAAAATTTCAACAAATCGCATATACTGTATTTCTTGGATTCCGAGACGCAGCTTCTTCCCCATATAAGACTGTTGTTTTTATGGTGCGTTTTAGAAACGACAAAATCTTACAATCGCAAATTTTTCCTCATGTTAAAGAATCTAAGAAGTTAAATTTTCAAAATTACTAATTTATGTAGAAATATTATAGTTGTTAATAAAGTCGATAAAAAATATTTACTAACTATATTTTAGTATTCATTTCAACTATTTTATTTAGTTTAATGCAAAGTCTTTTTCATCTTAGGGGGACTAAGAAATGCGTAAGAATTACAATTTAGAATTGCAGAAAAATCGCAGTTTTTGTTTTAATAATTCAGCATAAAAGTTTTATTTTCAAATAAAAAAGACACTTCTTTGATGTCATCTCATTTATTTATAATGTCATAAAACATACGTGTGATGCACGAGTATATGACACGCGAGGAACAGATGCATAAAATATGCGAGTGCCTCTTAAAAATCGTTATCAGTAATCTAAATATTTTGCTTAAATTCAATAAATACCACGAAATTCATTTAAAAAAATGTCTACTTTGATATTAGTAGTAGAAGATATTTCTCCCGTCTTCTTAGTGTACCTTCGTGGTGTAGTGGTCTGCACGCTTGGCGCATATTCGAGAGGTCCGTGGTTCGATTCCCTGCGAGAGTATTGCTTATTTTCAAGTCTCCTGCTTCCAAAAAATCCTAATGGTAGTATTAACTGAAGTAGAATTTAAGCGAGTATTCGCTGCGATTTTTCCAGCTGTTAAAGGAGACCATAAATGAAGGACATTTCGTAAGTTTCAAGCCTAACGCGCATACGCAAGTTAAATATCTAAAACTGCCTTCTTCTTAGTTTTCCGCATAGTTCTGTTTGACATGAATGCTCTTAGCATAACTATATAAACTGAGCATCGTATTCCAGCGAAAGAAAATATTCTGCGCGAATCTTCAGTTCATTTCTAAATGGCATCTTTAAATCACTATCGCTGCACTAATGTAAACTTTGCAAAGTTTTGAAAAAAAAAAAAGGTCACTTGGGGCCAAGCCTTGTAAATACGATGCATAGAGGGGATTATCTGCCTAAGATGAGACGTGCCTTCGTGGAGGACTTTCTGAACTGGCTTGTATTCTTGTTAGACATGAAGAAAACCACGAAAACCAAAACTCACAGCGAGTCCGTTTGCTACTTTTCGAATCCAAACCAGTCTTTGTGTGCCGGAACGTTGCAGTACCCTTCCGACTTTTATGGCTTGTCGTAGTTGAGTCAGCAAGTAAGTATAAAAAGTTTTTTGTGATATTACTTGGCATATAGTTAATAAATAATTGCCCTTCTTCATCCACTAAATGGCGTCTGAAATCTTCCACAGATTTCTGAGTTCTGAACTTGTGTGTGAGGGAAAATTATTATGTTTCCTTACTACGCTCTTTAGTTTCGTTTCTGAGTCACGGTGACGAAGCCATTTTCATCTGCTGCCAGCAGGCGTGAATGACAATATTTTTCCCGGCTATTTATCATGAACAGCGATTTCAAAAATATGAGACTGAATGTTTTTTCATTTACGTCAATATTCTGGGTACCCATTTGATGCTGAATTTCAGTTCTTCCAGGTTTTCGTGCGGGATGTTTACTACTGACGCAGCCCTGGTTCCCTTTTCCGAAGCATTCTGAAAAATTGTTACTAGCCATTTTTCACCGGTTAGCACACATTTCTCTGCATGTCCACAATGGTATGGCTTGATATTTTTTCGAGAAGCGCTCTTCACTGTCAAAACATGATAGGCCGCTTTTTATCGGTGGCATGAAAAAGTTTTGCATAACTTTTAGTCTAACAAACCGCACCTCATAAATATTTGTCGATGCTTGAGAACTCAGTAATCTGACCAAATCTGATATTTTTAATATTAACAAATATTACTGACTAAAAACGCAAATAATAACAGTTTGCTGAATGTACAATTTCTTTTGTAACTTGCAAAAGAGGGTGCAATTCTTTCACTACGTTTCGTGATTCTGCAAGTATAGCAACGAAATCAAAGAATTCTCTTGTATATGAAGTAAAAGTGACAGCACTTAGTAGACATTTAATGTGGCACCAGATAGTATGAAATTATATAACTTTTTAAGTAAACAAACAATGATTTAAAGTTAATGCTCTTATCAATGACGCTGACACAAAATATATTTCTAAACTATATTACGTCATACATATACCACTGGAAAAATTGCATCTAAAATAAGAAGGGGAAAAGGAGCAAAACTTCTAGAATCAAATTCGACATTTATACACAGTAAAATGGAGAAATTTGAATCGATTTAAGATACCAGAAACAATGTTACATTACTCTTAAAATGAGATTTTCCTTAACCGCTAAGGAATTTCAATAGAAGTGCTTCTAAGGTATCTTGAAAAGAACTGAAAGTACTGATATGCTAAATAACTGTTTGAAATAATCAACAGTTTTTTTTTAAATTTTACTTGAAAATTGATGAAGTAAATTTATTTGAGATATTTGTTCAAATAAAAGGGTTAATATTTCTGTTCAAAATATAGAAACTGAGTAAGCACTATTTGCAGAAACTGGTATCTGAAAACACGGGCACGAAATATTTAAATGAATATTTCCTAAATTCGTTTCAAACTACCATAATCTTTAAAGTAAATTATAATTCTAATTATCATTGAAACATAAATGGGAAAGAGCGAACATTTGTCCTGTGACTTACATTTTTTCAGTGTTAGTTCCTAAACCATCTACTTAATTTAACAATAAAATTCTAAAGCATTATCCTCAGATAAAAACTCTTAACCGGAACTTGCTTTAAAACTTATTTACTTTATTTACGTTTTAATGCATATTTCCAGTAGATTATTGAAAATTTGTCAAATGATTGAAAAATGTCACCTCATAATCGGATAAGTCGACAAACTACCTGGTTTTTATTTTAGTCATTTAGAATGAGGCAAAAAAGCAATCTTTGGTTTAGTTAAGATTGTGAATAACTCCCTTGATTTCGAGAACGATCAGACACAGTTATCTCTTTCTTCAAACAAAAGAACATATCAGACTATATCTGCAGGGGGCTTTCTTAAACAAATACAGGCACACCTTTAATAAACTTTCTGAAGAACGTAACGATGAAATTGGTGAATTTAATACAAATGCTGGTATAAGGAACGATCTCTAAGTATTAAGATTAAGAATACTATGTTAGGGAAATGATTATCAGAAACATTAGACACAGTTCATAAATGAACTTTTATATAATGTTTGCAAACAATCCTCTACTAGCGACGTTTTTCGTAGTTAAAATGATGTGAAAATAAGTATTTATATGTTTCTATATTAAATTAGCTAAATTCTTTTATTCTTCTGAAGGATATTTATTCTCCTCGTTTAATGCCATTGTTCGGTTAATGTTATCAAAATAATCGGGAACAAAAGTTATAAGGTATTTCTCCCGCCTTCTTAACAGGACTTCGGGGTGTAACGATTAGCACGCTCAGGGCGTATTAGAGAGGTCCAGGCTTCGAATCCCGGCGAAGGCATTGCTCATTTTTCATCTCTCCTGCCTCGAAATAACCTAATGTCTCTACAGCTTTCAGTGAATATTATATTTAAGAATACGTTTTCAAATATGCCCTTGTACTTATTAAGATGGTATAAATCAGTGGTTCTCTACTTTTTTAACATGCACACCCTTCATCATCGTTAGAACATCATTCCCTCCTTCTTTTCCAAAATTCGAAATATGCATGAACACTGCGGGGGGGGGGGGACATTTCGATACCTCCCGTTCTAATAGGCCGATTGACGAAATTCAACTTGCGTTTTTCATATCTCGAAAGCACGACTTGGGATATATATTAGATTTATATATAGCAATTATTCTAACGTGGGTATTTTGACTCAAAATCGGATTTTTTCTGAAATGACATGCCAATTTTTTTCCATATTTCGATTCTACAATTCGAATTATGTCTAAATATTAAATTTCGTAAAATTTGGTGTGAAATTTATGAAGAAATTCAAATATTTATCTTGGCGAATTTTTTTTCAGTTTGCGCCAAGAATAATTTACTTGGCGAACTTATGGCAACCTATTTTCTTTTCCTTTTTTACATTGTGCCTGAGCGGAAAAAAGTGACATCGTTCCTAATTTCAAATAATTTTAACAAAGTTCATCTCTTCTGCTTCGAAATAACCTAATGTCTCTACAGTGGCGCCCGAACTAAAAAGTGGTGAATGATGATTCTCCACCACCAGGATTTGACGACTGGGTCCCTTAATCCTCAGTCGCGCTTTAAAAGGGGGAGTATATTAAGTATTTCTCCGTTCTTAGCATGCCTTCGTGGTGTAACGGTCAGCACGCTCGACGCGTATTTGAGAGGTCCAGGGTTCGAGTCCCGGCGAGAGCACTGCTGCTTTTTCCTCTCTCCTGCCTCGAAATAACCTAATGTCTCTACGACGTAATCGCATCAAGCGGCATTTACTGTATTAGAAACATTTTTAAATAAAGCAGTAATTCAAGATTTTGTATCAGTAGTCCAGGATTTTACTGAAATGGCTACAAATAGATAACAGAAAAGAAAAGAAAAAAAAAAAAAAAAGGGTTACAGAATTTAAATTATTTTGCAGGACATTATTTGTGAAACTGGTTGATAAATGGATTAGGACAGTATTGGATAGCTGTCTTCGTAATATGGAAGCAATATCTGTGGATGAATTCTCAGATTCTTCTTTCTATAGCATGCCGGAAAATCTATCACACAGTCGCTTCTTCTCACGATTTTAGCCAGTCGTTGGTAATCAATCTTAAGATGACTGTTACTAGCTAACTGGTATGTGGGGCTTTTTTATTAAAAAATGATAAACATTATATACAGATTAATCCATTTTCCTAAACTTAATATTAATTCTAGTTTGTGTAAGTCAAAAAAATTCTTTACTTTCATTCAAAATGGTATAATTTGATCTGATTATTTATCTAATCGACATCTTTTTAAGAATAATCAGAACGCATTATGCTTCGGAAGAAATGAAAATCAATTCCAAAACACAGGAAAACATTTTAGTCGAATCCCATTTTAAGCGTAAGGGGATAAGTTCTCAAGAAAGGGTTTCTAGTCATCTGGAATAAAATCATTGATTGGATTTAAAAGTCACAGGATCGACAAATGAAAAATTCAAAATAATTTCATCGCATACAGAAAGATTATTGAAGATGAATTATAGCATTATAGAGTTTGACTTGCTTTGGGAACATTAACTAGATCCAAACTCGTAACAGACGTAGAAAGAATTACTGCTGTGGCCGAAGTAACAACAGAGACTCGAGAAAGTTTAATCAAGCCTTTTTATCTAAAGCTGGCTAAGTAGTTCTAACTGGAGAGTCAAAATCGAATTTTCGGCGGCAAATAGGACGCCAAGCCGAATAATTGCAATTAAAACTAAACGTAGCGTGAAAGCGTAGGGCAGAAACCCTCTTTGTTTTAAAACTTTGATGCTTGATCCTCGATCATCAGTTTATAAGTGGTTGTATGACCTTCTGGCCTTTACCACTATGTTTTCTCATTTTCCCTAAGGCAAAGTTATTTTTAAAACATTCGGGAAATCCAACATTTGGAAAACATATGCCCTCAAGTGCTACATTTCAAAGATGACTTGCGGTACATCTTGGCATTTCTTGTGCAATTACATAGCAGTAGCAGGAGCTTATTTCACATGACGAGCGACTACAATACATATGCAGTATTTGTAAACCTATTTCACATGATTATACTGTTGCGCGCGTACGGATTCGTAATCCGTATGTACCTCAATGTACGGATTCGTAATAAATTCAATGCACACAGCTCTGATGATAGGCTGATAAAATATATTTCATCAAAATAAACACTTCAGAGATCTGGAACTTTCCACAAAAATAGTCGTACAACTGTTCACAATATCGAAGAGTACAATCATTAGTTACACTTCAAACTACTGTGAACGTTAAATACAACGGAATGCAAACCGCAGCTAAAGAGTAGACTATACTCGGAACTTACGCTGAGCTAAGCTAACAGCTAACAGCAACAACAACTGAGAGTACGTGCTCTCTCTGGCCTTATATAGTTTTCGATTAACTGCCGAGATATTTCTAGTAGTTTCTGCTTCTAGAAATTACTGGAAAGCAATACGAGGGTCTAGTTACGGTTGCAGTAATATAGTGATCAATTACATTTATTCAATTAAATACTTATTACGGTGATACAGGGACCGTACTAAAATGTCGCGAAAGGGTCGCCAGATTTGGCCAAAAAAAAATAAGTCGTCCAAACTGTTGCCAGCTTGGCGATATCTTGTCAAATTACCGACATACCCATTTACTCAATTTTAAATCCACTTGCCCCTGTATTCCTACTTTTCCGGCCTAGCTTGTCTCTTAAAGTTTTTTTCACATTACGTTACACAGAAAAATGCAACAATTTCAAATATAATTGCAGTAAAATAATCTATCTAAGTACAAATTCGTAACAATACGTTTGCAGTACATGTATATTCTAAATAATTATTGTGTAAAATAAATACATACAATTCCCACGAACTGACAAACACTGTTATCGGATTGGGACTGACTGACGAAACAGAAGTCAGCACTATGCACAAACGAAAACACAATCAAAGTTTATACCCGCTTTGACGGGAGAAAGCAAAGTCCATTTCTGCTTTGTCAGGACTAAATAATGAGTAAAAGAAAGGTATGTAAAATAGAAGTGAAATATATACAATATATATGTTATACAAGACATTACCAGTTAACATTGCGATGAATCGTCAGGAGACGTTTTAACTTAAAACTCCAAAAACCTCAGTTTAAATACTAGCTATCCCATTTGCATTCTGGTGAAGAAACGGAAAAGAGAAGTTAAAATAATGATCCAAATTATAATAACTGGTTAATTCAAATAATGACCCTACAATACTAGAATTATTCGATTTCAGAAAAGCGCAGCTGCACGAACAAATGGTACATAGAAAATCGACTTTTTTGTGTGTGTGTTTAAATCTTAAATTAAAAGAAATAAGAGTGTTGTCTTTGATTTGCATTAGCAAACAATTTAAAATTAACTTATCTGTAGCGAATCCATTTTGTCCGAACTATTTGAAACAAAATCATTTTGGATAACAATTTTTTTTTCCTGCTTAAAGACATATTTTTCTGATAAAAATATTTTAGGGTTTTATTTCTGGCTTTAACTGCGAAAATAGTAATAGGTTTAGAGAATTTCTTTCAATGATTAAAAATATATATTGCGCAAAAAACTACAGGATGCAATGATATGAAACCCGTATTAATGAAATTGCAAGTAGAGCAATTTCCTATGTGCATGACATACCCCAAAACGGTTTTTATAGCACACGGAAACCGACGCCTGCGAATCAATCGTTTCTACAGCTGTGGGCATGTAAGAAATCAACTGATTTTTTTTCACAGACAGCACATAAACTTTGCCCTTCGTATATCCTTCAAAGGAGAAAAAATTCTATAGGCATTAAGATCTCAGATCTTGTAGGCCAACTGTGGAAGCCATTCAAACAATCCATTTGCAAGGAAGTCAAATGGGACACTGCTTTATGATGGATGGTAGCGGTGTTCCATCTTGTAGCAGGACAGCAGCGTAGATCTGTCGTTCAGATGTAGTAATAATAATCCACATTTTCAACATTTCCGCAGTGCAGCTTGTTTGTTCAGTCGAATACGGTAAAGGAAGCAAAGGTTCTCTATGGTAGGGTAGAATTCCATTAAATCTTCTCCAATAAATATGAAAGGTTCATTTACCTGTCTTGAACGCATCGCATAGTACTCCATTTTCGGTTTCAAAGAAGAAGTGTGCGTATTGTACATCTTTAGTGATTCTTCACAAAAATGCTCAGAATTAACTCAAACCATTTTATTATTAATTAACTCAGATCTAATATGCTGTTAGTCTATTTCTTCGCGAAGAAAAAAACCTTGTGTGAAATTCAAAACATTTCAGGATTTTAGACACTTGCCACTAGTTCGCACACAAATAGCAATGATTCGTGTGCATCAAAGTAAATGGTATTTTTATTAAGGGAAACATAGCGTTAAATGTTAGTTATAAAAGATTCCGAAATTAAAAATACTGTATTAAACTGCCTCAATGTGCTTTCCAAAGCTAATTCTTAAAATACTGTTGGCGAGGATGAAGAGATTGTAAATGTTATATGAATGCCACACCGATGACGCCTCTACGGCGACATGCGAAAACAGCTTAAAGTCTCTTCGGGATCGAACCAAGAAAGAATAGATAATATTCAGTTTTCTGTTGGCTATGAGTCGAGACCTTATAAATAAATTAGTATCTTTAGTTAAAAATGTATGAAAATGTATGTTAGAAATGCATGAATGCTTTAACCAGACCCATATGCATTATATCGGTATAATCTATAATTAAAAAAACTAAAAGTATTAAAAAGTTCGAAGAAGGAAAAATAAATTGCTATCTGATCTTGGTATGCAAATTTCAATATAAGCTAAATCAATCAAAAATTACGCTAAATCAATCAAAAATTTAAAACTTATTCCCCCACCCCAGAAATTAACATAAAATCTTATATTCAAAATAAGCCTGTCGAAAATAGAAAACTCAAATGGTAGGAAAAAATTGCTATGATATTTTTTAATCTAATGTTAAAGCTATGGGGAGTTATAAACACATATTTAATAGAAAAGGATTTAGAATCATTGCCTTTATTTTTCAGCAGGACTGATAGTGCCCGAGATTTGCAACAAATATTTCTGTCTAGTGGAAATTACCTTTTATTTTGCCATGACATGAAAATCCTCCTTTTGGAAAAAAAAAATTACAACTTCTCCAGGTGCTTTTAAAGGAGATATTTCAGTAAGCACACTTTTTGCATCAGACTAATTCTCGTCGAATGAACGTTCGTTTTTCTAATCACACATTCCCCAAGAGAGCTTCAGGGTTCAAAAGGTAAAATTTGTAATCGCCCCCTTCACAAAACCGAAGATCCATTCTCTGAAGTGCTCTT
Source organism: Stegodyphus dumicola (assembly GCF_044657685.1). Classification (NCBI taxonomy): domain Eukaryota; kingdom Metazoa; phylum Arthropoda; class Arachnida; order Araneae; family Eresidae; genus Stegodyphus; species Stegodyphus dumicola. The sequence goes on along the minus strand of NC_140777.1, from coordinate 119,153,870 downwards.
CAAGACATACACCTAATAGAGTTAGCTTGCTTCCTCCTAATCGAACAAGTGCTGTTAAGTGGGAACGAATCCTACTTAAAACAAATAGGTAATTCGTGCTTAATAAACGGACGATTCTTATACAATAATTTCCTCTCTTTCAATCGTAATTCCTTGTATATGATAATTTGCGACCATTAAAGGAGATTATAAAAAACTTTCTAAGGGAAGGAGAAAAGTGAGAAAGATAAGACATAGCATATGAAATATGAAAACCAACCGCCATAAAAGCAGCCAATACTAAAAGCTGGGTTATTTGAAATATGACTCCAGCTTATCCACACTTATTTTTTAAACAATGGAATTTATGGCTTCACTTTCAGAAATCAGAAAGTGGCCGCAGAAACCAAAGACACGGAAAAGAATTATTGGGCATTTTAAGAAAGTAATTGCGAAAGTGCTTGCTCTGCTCATATTTTTTAAAGATCTATTGTTTTAGAAGAATTCGAAGCTTTTTCTGACCTACTTTCGTATCCGATGCAGAAATCTCAAACTGCTGTAAAATGTTTTGAATAACGAGGCAGTTCTTTAGCATTACCTACTGAATATTAGTATATTAGTGGACAGATTTGATCACGTATGTACTACATGGAATGAATAAATATGAAAAGTAAACTATTAAAATAAAATTTAAAAGCATCTAGATACCTTGAAATGAATACTTAACGGGATTAAAAATATCGTTTATTTGTTAAAAATTTCCTATAACTGCTGAATGAACAGAGAATTCATAAAATTTATAGTTTGTATATATTGTTAATTAAATCTATTTTAATTATGCTTAATTAAATATATTATCAAAAATATGATAAATATTTAAATGAACAAGAAGTTCACCAGTAAAAGTTATCCCATGTCTCAGTGCGTGCTCTATTGGTATGAATGCACGGATGTTGGCACATCCATCTATCAACTGAAAGTACCGCGGTTCAAATCCTGATCAGCAGAGCGTTGATTTGTCACGTTTCTTGTTTCGGGAAACCTGATAACACTTAACTTGATAACCTGATCACTTTGTTTCTAACTATCTATTCAGGTGTACATTTATAATTTAAAAAATGAAAATGCCACGTCGAATAGCAAAACTCAGAAAGGTGATTATTTGCGAATTCACTTGGAAAATAAATTAAAGTTCTTACATCTGATATAATGGCAACTTTTTCCGGGTCGTGTGTGAATGATAGTGGCGTGATAGAGTAAAATAATGTAACTTGGCAAAAATTTTGGAAATCTTAAATAAAGAAGTTTCTAACACCTAATAACTTTATATTATTTACTTAAATTTTAGTGAATTATATATGTCGTCCATAAAAGTAACGGTACAACTGGCGTTCATCTCAGATTTGGAAGAGCATCGCAATGCTGTGTATTAGTCAGCTCTCGGGAAAAAAAGCATGTGATATTAATGCTTGCAAATCCTGCAGCAATTTTTTTCTTTGTTATATAAGATTTTCAGAATTTTCCTCACCATAACACTGTTTCAAAAGTGTGCCATGGAAGAAGCCGATGGATTAACAGCCGAACTTTCCAGGACACAAAAATTAGCAATTAACCATCGAGGAAAGTAGATCTGGAACATATCTAGCATGTTTAATGAAAAGAAAGCAATTTTCTCTTCTTATGAAAGATGAAAGAGTCAGATGTTTAAGCAAAGTTACTGATGAGACAGACAGTCAGTCGTCTCTCCTCCCTGAATTCGAGGAGAGACAAACAACTTTATGCGTGTGATGGATTTTAAAAGTAATACCGGAATTTTTCTAAGAAATTATTCCAATCCTATGAAGAAATTTTGAAGTTATTGCAACGTGTTTTACCAGAATTTTGTAAGAAGGATTTTAGAATATTGTTCTAACGGCTAAATGACGGTTTGTGGATTCATCGAATGGAAAAGTTTCATGGCTGTTAAGGTGCCCAATCTAAGAAGAACGGATTATTTAACTTTGGAAGAACACTATGGCGTCATCTATTTAAGTTTCAATACAATATTTATCGAGAACGAGTTTAAAAGTTGGAATGGAGAGATCATTTACGCCTCTTCTTCTAACCAACGCTTCGAGAAGATTTTTGTGTCGACAGTACGATCGTTCTTTATAGACACTATATAATCACACAAGCCCTTGCTTTGTCCAACGTCCAGTCAGTACGTCCAGTCACCTACGTCCAGTCACCTCTGTTAACCAACATGCTATCCGGGACACCTAATTCTTAAGTGCACATTGATATCGCATTAGTTTCTTCTTCTTTTGTGACTCTGAACATTTAACAATTGCTGTTATATTTTATGTCATGCTTGTATCTAAGTAATTTACCATATCTAAAACACATTAGTATTCCTTTCAAATTCTGTCAACCAGATATTGAGATCTTCACTATGACTTAAATTTTGATCTAATTTTTATCACTGAAGTTTTTCCCAAGAAATCCAAAGTAATTAGTACATTATTTTGTATAAGAAACTGGATGACAAAACATTTCAACCGCCCTGCTTAAAGAGCGGTCAAGGTTACGTGGCGTAATGGAAGTTACCTCTGGAAGTCCATTGGTGCAATCTAGAAACCCCTTCCTAAGCTACGTTACCATGTACACTACAGGATTAAGTGAATTTCTTAATTCCAAATTGTTATTGCTGTTGTGAAACAGACATCTCATACTGAACCAATGAATTCTCAATAGTTGACTCTGAAAATCAACTGTCAATTCTATTGTCTCCTGAGAATTTTATATCTGATTTGAAATCATCGAGAACCTTTTGTTTTTGAAGTTTATTTGCGAATTATTTACAACTGCAGTAATATACATGAACATACCAGTATTTGATTAACTGAATTTACGAAGAATATGGTTGTGTGTTAGATATTCCACAGAACTTCAAAAAATGAATTCTTGCTCCCTCTTTTCACGAAACATCACGTGAGAGAATTTGCAGTTAAAGCCCAATGATTTATTTTAGAGCCCCATCCCATACTTGCGATACCAATGTGCACTTAGGAAATTCGCATCAAAAACAGCTGCTCATTATTTAATTTTTACTTGACGTGAAGCATAACACGGTTACCAATTTAACAGGCATGATCTTTATCTTAATGAGTATGGCTATCTTGAAAAATAGCTAACAAGTATAAGGCATTTTTACCATCTAATATTGTCCTTAAGTGTTTTAATTTCCTATTAATAACAGTAGCTTAGTTTAGAAGTGAACTGGTTTCATCGTAGCTAAATTAAACTAACTAAAGTATTATGCGCCGTATAGAATATATATTATTAATTAAACCAATTAATTATTAATCCAGAAAATATATCATTAATTGAACCACTTTGCTCTGAAACTGCTGGTACTAGTTCTTTTATGCATTTAATTCTTCCCTGCTGCAACTTTTTTCTTTCTGAAACTGTATAGCAACACTTTCCCTAAAGGAGATGTAAATAGTAGTTGCAGCACCTCCTCTATATCCTTCTTGTTATAGGAGGTGTTGGCAGCGGCCTGTAATGATACATTTACAAGGTCTAGGAAAATAATTACAGCTTTAAAAGAAGACATCCACACCCGTCTCATGACTCATGGTGCGTGATAATTTGGTGTTTTATCAAGGGTTCAGTTGGAGAAATTATCCTGCTCTTCCTCCTGGGGAATCCCAAATACGTCCTGACTCATAGCGTACCGTAATATCGTAGACCATAACATGTAAGATCTTAACGGCATACTACTATAAGATCGCCAGAGATTATCACATCGTCGTAGTGCACCGTAAGATCGAGTCACTACCGTATACTTATAGTACTTATCGTATACCATTTGAAATTCCCAAAGAGGGAAAGAACATGGTGAAATGGAGATTTAAGGCTCTTGTGCCTCTACAGTTAGACAAAGTTGGGGTGTGCCATGGAGTGGACTATACTTTCGGTCGTCTGGAACAGAACATGTAGGTCCTAGGTGGCCGCAGACCACAAGTGTTGGGGTGCAGGGCCGAAGCCCTTTCCCTGGATAATAACAACCTGGATTGTTCATGTCAATAGATATCATATCTTGAAGTATAACAATATTTTGTTGATTTTTCAACGATAGCAATGATTTCAGATCAACGATTGGAGCATGCAGGAGGTGAAGACTGAAGAAGTTTAGAGGAGGGAAGAGACTCGTTAGTTTGCCAGGAGATGTGATGTGTAGCCACGAATCAGAAACTAAAAGTATTCATTAACAAACTACTTTGTGCACATATGATATGCAAAATTTAATTTTATACAAGAGAATATACTATTTCCTATTATATACAGGTCATAAGCAAATCTCAAGCCGCACACTTTTCAAAAGAAATTATTTTCTTAGTAGTTGTTACAGTTTTAACAACAGGCTGTTTGAACAAAGAGATTAGCTTTCTTTGTACAAGGTTTTTCTATTGCGTCCCCTTTTACCCCATTGGCCAGTATATTATTTCCTTCTTTTAAACGCGTTATTGCAACTACAGTTATGTTTGCTGTCTTATTCATCATTATATCATTTTCAAGAATTTAAGTTTAATTCTTTTAAATTTATTTTTCTAATTTTAAATAAAAGAACTTTAATTGCAATTAAAGGTATATTTAGATCAGAGATTACCAGTGGAGTCTGCATTGGCTTCCTTGGTGCAACGAAATTTTAAAAGAAGTCAATCATGATCAAGAGATTGATGAGAGGTCAATAGCCAAATATGCAGTGGCAATTGATCGGCATATTCAAGATCCCGCTGATTAGCCCCCCAAATTAATGAAGTTAGGAATTAGTTACTTAGTAATGTAAATTGTAAATTTGTGTCCCGTATTAAGGAAGAACTTATATAAAATAAATATAAGGCAAAATACACTAAAATTATTAAAAATAAATTCAAGTCAATAACATTTAGTCAATAACATAAAACATATCAATTTCGTATGCGATAAGTGCAATATAAAGAAGTAAAACGCAAAAAATACAATGAAACATATACTCAGACACACACCGAGAAGGGGGAAAGAAAGCAAAACTTGAATAGAAAACAAGAAACAGATTGAATATTTTTGGACGAGATGTTTTTAAAATTAAATTAAGTTATTTCATGCCAAATATTAAAACAAATTTCACGAATACATCGAGTGCAGCTATCGCATTCATTAAAATCTATCAGTTAGAATCTGTGATATTTGTTTATATTTGCAAAACTAAAAAGAAATACTAATACAAAAAATAATTATCCATAAATCTAATAAATCATTTTTTCATTTCAACGCTTTGCTCGTTTTCTTAATCTAACAGTTATTTTAAAGATATTTATGTGCAATTATTTGTGTTATGATTATGTTGTAAACTGTATATTACAGATAAAAATATAAAGGGGGTCGATGAAGAAAATCAATTTTTTAAAAGTGATCAGTATAAGAAAAAGTTTAGAAAGCCCTGATTTAGATGATCAGCAGATTTCTTCAGAGTAGCAGAACATAACACGAAAAATTGCTTATTTAATATTAGTTTTAGTTTACACTTCTGCTTGTATATCTCAACATCTATACAACTGTATTCCAAGTTGCAAGTAAAAAAAAATCATTTATTAAAGAAACTATCTTGTTCTGTTTACACACCAGATGGCTCTGGTGAAAACAGACAGACGACGGATTTGACTCCCATAGGAGTTCTACTTTTCACTCGAGAAACACAGAGGAAATTCTCACAACTCGTGACGCATTGTTCCGTAAGAATTCTATCGAGAGTATTTGTTCCGTGAACTTCTGAGAAATAGCTTCTATTTCTTGTAAGTACGTCTGTAGCAGTCTCGAAATATGTAAGGAAAGAAAGCTATGTGTATATGTATATGAGTGCGAGGATGCTTCGCTCAAATGAAATAATGTTCCAAGAATAAAAATGAATTCTTGTCGCCCTTCAAAATAACCAAATTTAGCCCCCTTAAAAAAATTTTTTTTTGTGAAAAGTTTGAAGTGTTTCAGATTTTAACGTTCGCCCAAAAAGTATTTGTTAAGGTATTTTATGTTCTCGCTGAGTTCGCAATCTACCAGTCTGCTGTTGCACTTACACTTGCTAAACCAGTTTTAGCTCAAAAGGGCGTCAATCCAGATGGACTATTAGTCTCGAAACGGCATTTTGCGTTCTATCACTATTAAATGGCTGTCTTACTCTTTAAATTGTTAGCACCAAATATTGTCGCCCTGCATCATTTTTAAAGAAATTAAATACTGAATCCCCATGTACGTATGCATGTGCCTCGCATTATGAACGAAAAAAAGATGGTACCTACAGGCATTAATTTTTTAATAACATTGTCCTTCACTCGTATATGTGCACCGAGAAACCCAAATTTGGAATTTTATATTTCATATTTTGTAAAATTTTAATGAATTTTTGATTAACAGACTCGAAGATTTGAAAGTGAGCTATGGCAACACTGTACTGAAAATAATATTTTTATCTCCAGCGCGCGAGACTGTCTATCGGAAATTCTAAAGACACACATATTTTAAATATTTTGTAATTTTGTTGTTGAATTGAATTTACCATAATCTACAATAGACACATCCACAAATCCACAATAGACAGATTCAGTTTCCAAGATAAAAATCTTTCATTTTGCCGAATGGCAACAGACTGGAATTAAAGGTAAAACAACGCATTTATAGTGAGTGATTCGACGCACAATCCTATTTCTAGACTAATAGCTTTTTTGGGGCTTAAAAAAGGGGGGAGGGGATAGACGAAATTCAAATTCAGGAGAAATTAAATGAAACTGAAATCTCATTGATTTTCCTTGAACCTATCAACATGTTTTGTTGTGCTTTGATATCATTAGTAATAAATGTCACGGCTTCTAAATTGTTCAAAACTACATCTGAAATGTACTCTTTTAAATGAGGTACATTCAGCATGAGAAGCAGAGGAAGAATGACTTTGTTTGTTTGCATTAGCTGTACATAAGTCACGTAATCTCTGAGGTCATCGGAAAGTATCTCATTAAGGAAATGATTTGGTTATTTGAATTAAGCAAAGCACACGAGGGCTATCTGCCTAAGAGGAAGGATGCTTTTGTGAAGAAATTTCTAAGGAACACTGTATTTACAATACACATGGTGAAAATCGCGAAAACCAACTGTATCCAACCGTCGTCCTTTGTAAACCAAAAAATAGCGAAATTGTAAAAGAACGTGCTTTTCGGTGCTGTAAAAAAAAAAAAAAAAAAAAAAAAAAAAAATCTGAATTATTGGGTGCAGTCTCCTGGACAATCGCCTTCTTCTCCCTAAACCCTGCTGCTGACTTGATCTGTTCTTGTAAATGATAATTTACAAGCAGCTTTCACCAAACAATTTTTGCAAATCGGCGGAGTATTTTTCTTAAAATGAAAATAAGAAGGTAGTTTTCAAAAAATGCTTTAACTTCCGATACTCGTTTACAACTTATGAACAATTTCTGATTAACTAGCAATCAGACAAATTTACAAGTTTTATTAAAAATGGGACAAATATAATAATTTTATGAAAACAACGAGCTGACCAAAAATATCTATACGGTTGATAATAAGCATGCAACTGATAATTGTTATGACTATTTGAAGCCATTGTTGCAAATTAGAAATGTTTCTACCTCCGTATGCTATCTGACTAATGCAGGATCATTCCAAAAAATTAAAGTATTAAAATTTCTAATTTTCAAATTATTAATTTATTTCTAATTATAATTATATTTCTTTTTAATTCTTTATTAATTTTCAATTTTTTTATATTTTTCTGTATTTATAGATATTGTTAATGTAAACAATTCTTCTACAGTTTGAACTTTTCAGTCTATAAGTTTATTTATTTATTAATATTTCTGTGGAACCTTGATTCACGAACGCTTTGAATCACGAAAAAATTTTCCAAACGAACAATATCTTAAATGATAAAAGATACCTCGAACTAAGTCTTCAACAAATGATATTCCAAAATGCAGTTAATGCAGTGGAATAGATGTGCTCAGAATATGGAAGGGAAGGTATTCCTAGTTATTTGATCCGCGAGATTTGTGCAGAATGGGGTAAGATGCAAAGGTTCATAGAACATTATCCCCCTGATAAAGCTGTAGTAGGGCCGTAGCATATACATATTTGCAATGACAAACTTTTAATGCGGCAAAGGCTCAATGAGAACCTGGTTTTAACAGAGTAACACTATCTCCAAGACTCACTCACGCTTAACATGAGTTTTTCACCGGTTTTCACTTCGAAATAATGCCATGCTATGCCATCAAAAGCCACGTAATTGCTATCTGTTCTACTCAGGATGCGGCTATCACGCAGGAGCCTGATTCAAGTGTTTCTTACACCTAAGTAGAGGCGAACTGTATTATGAGAAAGAGCTAGATACAGTAGCTACCTCCTATTTTTACGGAATTAGGATTTTTCCTTTTAAAAACAATAAAAATTTGCATATTTCACTTATTCGCCATTTTCTTCTTACACATAAATTTTTCTTCGTACAGGTAATATTCAATTCAAGTTTTACTATATATTATATATTTAGTCTTGTGTTATGTATTTTTTAGATTTACACCTAAGTAGAGGCGAACTGTATTATGAGAAAGAGCTAGATACAGTAGCTACCTCCTATTTTTACGGAATTAGGATTTTTCCTTTTAAAAACAATAAAAATTTGCATATTTCACTTATTCGCCATTTTCTTCTTACACATCAATTTTTCTTCGTACAGGTAATATTCAATTCAAGTTTTACTATATATTATATATTTAGTCTTGTGTTATGTATTTTTTAGATTTACCGAATTTCATTGGTTTTGTATTGCGAACTAACACGCAAAGTATCTGCTCTAAGCAACCGCTTGGCATCTGGGAAAGAATTAATTCATTCTGCATTAATTCCTAGGACGAAGATTGTTTCGGTTTACGAGTATTTTGGATGAAGACCTAGTAATTTCATATAAACGAATTAAGTTCGTGAACTAGGGTGTCAGTTATCTCGTTAACCAAAGGATTTTTAAACACATTCACCAATTTGACGATATGACTCCTCCTTCAATGCGGTGATTCATAATTTCCAGATTAGGTGATTTCCCAGAGAACATTCCTTTTATATCTCCAGACAGTGTCTGATGCTTTAGAATTTTGAACTCGCACCGATGACTTTTATTCATTATAATGACTTTATTATTATTCATGTGATACGCATAAAGAAACACAGAGTGCACATATCCATATGGCAACCTTGCTAATAACTAATCATTTTCAATAAAAAATTTGAAACACCATGTGATAGCCTGGAAGTAAAGCAAACTCTAGTAGCGTCCTCTAATAGCATGGCGTGCAGCCTAGTGTGTGCTCTTGCAAGCGTGGTGGCGTTTTTGATTCCCGTTTTTATCGGGTAACCCATGGGTCAATCAACCCGGTTATTATTTTACACTTGCAAGAAGATTTCGCATGTCCATCTCGCAACGCTCCGGATATTTCAGGATTCGTGCGAGCTTCTTAAAGATTGATTTCAATCTGACACGAGGTTTCTTGATGAGGTACACGCTTGCATACTTGACTTACCAACCGTAATCGAATGATAATATAATCTCGCCGAAAACATTCTATCATCATCATCGGAAGTTCTCATTCATTAATTCTGTTTTATACCTTTACCTTTTTTTCTGAGTTCATAAGATCTCAAAACGATCTTATCTAATCATCAGATGTTGCAAAATTTCAAAAATGATACATATTAGATAATTTCACAATTAAGCTGTAATTTATGACAACAACTATGAATATGTTCAAAAAATGCTATGAATATGCAAAAATGGCATGAGTTTCAGCTTTAGGTTATCGTAATTTTTTTCTGTTTACATAGTTAATTATTAAAATTTTCTGGAGTAAGTTCGGAGACCCAATAAGATAGAAATATTTAGACTGAGCTTAAACATTTATTCTTTATAACTGATATATCTATAAGTGGAATGTCGATGATTTATAAGTGGAAAAATCTCAGAGACAGCACACGACAGGATAACTGTAACTTGTGAAAGCAACAACAGAATTTCATTAACTAGGAATATAACTTGTGAAAGCAACAACAGAATTTCATTAACTAGGAATATAACTTGTGAAAGCAACAACAGAATTTCATTAACTAGGAATATAACTTGTGAAAGCAACAACAGAATTTCATTAACTAGGAATATAACTTGTGAAAGCAACAACAGAATTTCATTAACTAGGAATATAACTTGTGAAAGCAACAACAGAATTTCATTAACTAGGAATATAACTTGTGAAAGCAACAACAGAATTTCATTAACTAGGAATATAACTTGTGAAAGCAACAACAGAATTTCATTAACTAGGAATATAACTTGTGAAAGCAACAACAGAATTTCATTAACTAGGAATATAACTTGTGAAAGCAACAACAGAATTTCATTAACTAGGAATATAACTTGTGAAAGCAACAACAGAATTTCATTAACTAGGAATATAACTTGTGAAAGCAACAACAGAATTTCATTAACTAGGAATATAACTTGTGAAAGCAACAACAGAATTTCATTAACTAGGAATATAACTTGTGAAAGCAACAACAGAATTTCATTAACTAGGAATATAACTTGTGAAAGCAACAACAGAATTTCATTAACTAGGAATATATTGTAGATGCAGATCACCTTTAAATACAACTGTTGGAAAATTCTACATTTGTTTCAAGAATTCTTTCAGAAGGAAGGATATTGCTTTCCTTTTAATAAGCATATTTGTTACTTTTGTTTGAAACTGATGGAATGGCAACAAATGGAATGGCAGATGTCCGAAAATTTGTGAAAATTCTGGTGTCCCGCCCACTTCTACCTATACCTATATTCTTGAAAGCACTGACAGAATGATCAGAGTACCGTTTTGGATAGCTTGAACGATCTTGTAGAATTATTTTGATAAAAGAGAATAGAGCATGAATTCAGCAGATGAGAAATTTGGCAGCTAAGGTGGTTAGTACATCCCAGGGATCTATTTTTGGGCAAAGAAACCCAAACTTATTTTCTACAATGTCCTTTGCTCAAGATGCAGTATCGCGTCGAATATTCGAAAGATGTGTTAACTGCATTTACACTACAACTCGAATTAAACTTGTAGAGTTTCTCTCCCTCCTTACAAAGTGTCTTTGTGTTGTAATTTGAAGGCCTGTCCAGCTGGCAATCCGATGGTTCGAATCGCTGCTAGGGCATTGCAGATTTCTTCGGTTTCCTGGCTTTGAAAAGTACGTTGTACAAGTGGTGATCGAACTAAAAGGAGGTAGATGATAATTTGTAATCATCCGGTTTATTGTTTGGGTCTCCACCTCCCCAGTCGCCCTTTTAAGACCGGCACGGGGTTTTTCCTCATGCCACATAAATTTAATGAACTTTTACATCCTGTGAATATGTTGAAAAAATGCTACTTGTGAACTTTATAAACTGGAATAACCTGCTCCATCATACCGTTTTAAGTACTTTAAGGGAAAAAAAAAAAAACCCTATGTTCATTTCTTATCAAAATCATTTTCTGTACTCTCAATTTTTGTATCCTCAAATCCCTGAGCTCTCAGATGCTCAGGGATGGTGTTTTTTTATGTTATTCTCAAACGATTTGATCCCGTGAAAACCTCTTTAATATTACCAGTGCAGTTCATTGCCACATTGTTATTATATTTATCTAATTATGTTTATCTGCTATTTTTGTTACATCAAAACAGCTCTTCTCAATTTAATTTGTGAATTTCAAATTGTATTAAAACTATATTGTAATATCTTTATGTTCTAAGTTATTATTTTTAATAAATACTGAATGCAGGGTTTACGGTAGAATCGCACGATGTACCACAATAGATAAACTCTAAATCATTTGGAAAGCTTCAGGTGTTTGCTCATCTCCTCAATCAATAAATGTAAACTCTTATATAAAGCCTGCAATTCTCTTTAGTGTTAGTATGGGACGGCATTACCAAGTAACCCATGTTAATCGCTTGGTGTCCCCCATATTTTTACCTGCAACCTGTACCGTACCTGTTCTTTTAATATATTGCCTTAATTTTTTGGATATATTTTATGTCCGTATATACCCGTACTTTCTTAAACATGTCACAAAATATATTCTAGGTCGTATATATACGGCCTTGCCCGTAACAGGGTTAAGAGAGGGAGAATGTAACGTTTCTCTCTCTCGTTACAGTGTGTCTTCGTGGTGTAACTGGAAAGTACGTCCGGCCAGACGCAGACTTATAGGTATCAAGGCCAAGGCGGAAATCTGCTGAGCATCTTCCTTATTTGGAGTGATCACAGTAGAAAATGTGAACATAAATATATAAAAAACATTTATTTAATTAAAATTATATAGTTGAAATGATTTGGAAAACAAAAAAGTGTTTAAAGACTAAAGGAAAATCAGCCTACTTCTAGCAGACAAACATATATTTAAAAACGCTTATTAATCAGTCATTTTTAAGGATTTAAAAAGTTTTTTTCCCCTTCAATAAAAAAATACTAAAACTACTTTTGTAAACCTTGAATTCTGAAAATTACTTTATAGCTTCATCAAAATTAATGTTTTTAGCTACTGCATTTGTCAACGGAAAGGACTACCAAACCGTTAAATCTTACTTGGCTCATTGTAGGTGGAAGATAGCTTATAATTACTTCAACTTTGAAAGACTCCTCTCGCAAAAAACAACTGAAACACATACTGTTAAAAAAGTCCTTAGTGTTAAATATAAGAGACTGATTCGTGGAAGTCTTCCTCAATAAACTTGCACGTTTTCAATACAAAACACTTTTTAGCCCCGTCTTTTTTATATTCCTACATACAGGTACATATGCTTAAAAACCGAAGGTTGTTCAGTGGCCCAGGGCGATCCGCACCCCCCCCCACCCTCTATGGACGTTTCTGTCTCAGGCTAGCAATCCGCATTCGACACTTGGCGCGGGCATTGCACATTTTACACGTCTTGTGTTGCGAAATTAAATATCTAATCGTCCCTACAAACTTTTGTAGTTACTGTCACTTAATGCATTTCTCCCATATAGTATACTCTCATATTATATAACAATGAAATTCAGTTATTGTAAGTTTTATGCCTAAGTTATGACGTTTCCACAAACTTCTGTCTCATTCGCCTACTTATTCGAGAAACCAAATGCAGCACTATTTTAAACAGTCTTTATATGTGTCAAATTCCTTTCTGTTTAACGCATTTTAAGGCACAGTGAGTAAATGCCTAAATACTAAATGATTTTGAATTAAGAATGAAAAAATTTCGTGGTTTTTGAAACCACAGCAGTACATATTTAGTGTACCGCAAAAGGAAAATGTTTGTCTTTCCACCTTATTTTAATTTCTATTCTTTATCCATCTTATAATCTAAAGAAATATATTTTCGCGAAAACACGCAACTGATAGCTGGGATAAAGAAGCATTTTCTTGTTTTTTTCTATTACCTGAACTAAATTGCTCTTATCTCTATTGCGCATGTCTAACGCTAAAAAGAGTGAGATTTCCGGAAATTTTACATTCATCATAAGGATAGAATTTCCGGGAAAGGGTCATTTGTGGAATCCATTTCCGAAATGTTTTCCAACATTCCATTTCCTGACTTCCTAGTAGAATTAAGAAGAAAGAAAGTTAAGAGGGGGAGGGAGGAGTACATTTTTTTTTTATGTCACTAGATGACGCTATAAATTTGTTTGATTTGTTTCTACCCCCCTCCCGTCCGGGTGGAACATTCGAGTTCTTGAGCCCTTGAATCCCGCGGCGAATCTTGAAACTGATTTGAAATTAGGAAAGAAACACTTCGATCTTTTTTTTTTTTTTTTTTTTTTTTTTTTTTTTTTTTTTGTTGTTGTTGTTGTTGTTGTTGTTCAAATCTTTAGGAAAATAATCTTTAAAAAAAAGTTTCAGCTCAAGAAACCAGTTTTATTAATTTCTAGCGAAGCTGCTATTTGAAAAGAACGCAAATGTTGAACTTTCAGTGGACTCACTAGTGCCACCACGTGACCTTTATCACTTCTTTAATGACAGCATCTTTTAAAATAAAGTCGTTCTTGATTTTTCTTTATTTTATGGACGAATAAAAAAATGAACCATATTTAGTGTTTAAGTAACTTAACTCAGAAAATGGTTCTTTCCTCATTACAAGAGCTTAAATTTTAAAAGATTTTAGAAAAACACATAGCACTTTAACTATTACTGTAATCAAATTAAGTTCAGAAAATGAATTTCAAGAATTATAATTACATGCTTCTTTTATAAAACTTCATTTATACCAAAGGTTCTTAGCCTGAGGATAATTCCTCTCTAGGGTAGGAATTTCATAGTTTCAGAGGAGGAAGCTATCGGCCTGACTCCGCCTGCTTCCTGCTGCGTCGTTAAAAGATGATCTACAGTTTATTCTAGCGTATAACGAGCACCGGTGTATAACGCGAACGCATAATTTCGAACCCCATTTTTTAAAATTTTAGGTGTATTTTCTGTAGAAAGACATGCGTGCGATGCTCTTATCTTTTGAGGACATTCATTCGAAAAATTTTCTCAGGCTTTAGAACGATGGTATATCGAATCGACAAGCAAAAAGGGGAATAAGATGTGGGGGGGGGAAAGCTTGGGGAATAAATAATTTTGCAAATAGAGCGAGTTGTATTCAGTGCAGTGTACACAGAAGGTTGTTTTAGGGCTTTGAGAAAATGGGAATATAATTATGGATAAGAATGCCTTTCCTACCCGAATGAATTCGCAGAATTAGGAGACAGATGTTTTCTCTTTCTGTAGTCGTTTGAAAATGGTCGTTTGTGTAGTCGCTTTTAAGTGAACATCGAAAGTTTTAGTAAATCGTAGTTCCTTTAACTGAAATACAGTTGATCTAATGTTCCTTTTAGTAGTAAATATGGCTACCGCAAAGCGAAACAAACTTAGAGGTGGTTTTCAATCCAAAGTCATTGAATTTGTGGAAAAAAAATGGAAATAGTTCTGCAGAAAGAATGTTCGGTGTTAGTGAAAGCTCCCTTCGTGAGTGGAAGGAAAATGAAATCACACTAATGAATATGCCAAAGAATAAGTGTGCTTTGCGTAGAAGCGTAACGAAATGATCTATCCTTGAAGAAAGTGTTGCCAGCTGGGTCCTAGAAAATCGCCAGAACGGACTAATTGTAACAAAAAACAGCGTACGTCTATTTGCCTTAAAAGTGTGTGTGGGGGGGAGAAAGCAAATAAAAGCGAAAACTTTAAAACAACTTTGAGTTAGTGTGGTCGATTTATGGCATGGAATAACAACTTAGTTCTACGAGAGAAACATAAATTTCGCAAAGGTTTCCGAAAGATCTGGACCAGCTTTTCTCTACCGTTTGACTAACGCGTGCCATCTAAACAAAAATTTAAAACCTTTAGTACCACCACTACAAAGTACTATTACCACCACCACTATTAAACAAAGCTCAGATCGCATAAATTTAGGAGTGTTAGAGAAAACCTCAATCAGGATGTTGGGGTTTTAATTTTTGAATTTAATAGTTAAAAATACTTTGCTTCTTTGCGCATCATGTATTTTTCTCTTGCGTACCACCGGTTGAGAACCTCTGCTCTGGACAATAAATTGATAACTTCAAACAAGTATCTTATTGACCTACGAAGGCAAAAGAAAATGATTACTATCACATATTGAAACATATGGGTGGAACTCCAATAATGTTTGATATAATAGGAAATAAAACAATTGATGTGAAAGAAACAAAATGGTTCACATAAAAACAACAGGTCATGAAATATCTCCCCTTAGTGTAGTGCTTTCCTCATAGCCGACGATACAGAATTAAAACTCACAATTCTTTTTTAAGAAAGATAAAATTTAATTTCCTAAAGGTTTATTTCCTTCATGTTCACAACAAAGGATGGAGGGAAGAATATGTTGGGAAATTGTGGATAAGAAATGTTCAATAAAAGAGTACCTTAAAGAATACAGAAAGTCTTCTAATTTGGGACATGTTCATACAGATCTAACAGATAATACGAAGAAATTATCGGAACAGTGAAAATAGACATGGCAGTTATTTCAGGCGGATTAATGACATTAGCTAAGCTTTTTAATGCTTGTATCAATAAACCAATCAAAAATTTTTTAAAACGATAGTGCAATCCGTGTATGTTAGAAGGTGAAGAAACATTTACAAAAGGAGTCTAAATACGTCGTACCAGTCTAGAGATAGTGTGTGAGTGGAAAACAAACGCATGAAATGAAATTGAACTCTACATAATTCAAAAGTCATCTAAAAAATGTAGTACATCTAACAATCTAGATGATGGAAGATGATTATTCATTTATGGATCAGAGTAACAATGATAGCGAAGATGAAACAGAATTCGATGATGTGCGTCATGATATAACGGAAGACGATTATGTCGAACTTTTCATGTTATCAAAAAAATATTTTTAAGTTCATAAGGTATGTCATTTCTTTTAAATAAGCAGCATTTAGGCGCATATAACAATCTAACTTTTGTATGCTCATTCTCTCTTTTTAAATCTATCTTTTTATACCCGCATATAACGCGCATCCGTCAATTTCGATCTCATTTTTGTATTAAAAGCGAGCTTTATACGCCGGAAATATACGTCTAAATATATACGTCTAAATAAATGTACATGCATATTTTGAATTTTAAGGAAGGAAGGAGGAATTGATGTTCTAGCGTGTTAAAAGAAAAGGTGAGAACCACTGATTTATACCATCTTAATAAGTAAAAGTGTATATTTGAAAACGGATTCTTAAATTTATTTTTCATTGAATGCCAATTTCAAATTTTGTTTCAATAAAAAACTTTTAAATATTTTTTTCTTTCTTCTTCTTTTTTACTATTAGATAAAATTTATTTATTGTTATTTTAAATTTATTTATAAATTTATTTTATTATTATTTTAAATTTATTTATTATTTTACTATTAGATTTTTACTATTAGATATATTTTGACAAGTTCGAGAATCGATTCAGATTTGGATTCAGAATAGCTCCTACTTCTATTTCTAGCATAATGTAAAACGCTGAGAAATAATTTACCGCATGAAAATGAAAAGTGTAAAAAATGCAGATTCACGATTTTTATTTGAAGTTAACGATAAAAATTATCTCATATTAAATAAATATATTAATATAAATAAAGAAAAGATTTTCTTCTTTTATTACTCTAACACAGAACTTAATGTTCTGGGTCTGAATTACATAAGATCAATATACACATTGCGTTTACAAGTTTTAAAATTAGTTTTTCACCAGCTTCTAGCAAACTTACCAAACAATAATTGACAGCCTTTATTACTATGATATCTCGACTCGCTTTTCCTAAAATATCGTCCGCTTAGAGAGAGAATTTTCTATACAATCGATCGTTTGTTTTGAATCAGTGAACATGTTCTGTCGTGGATTTAAAAACTAAGCTAAGAACAGCAATAAATTTTGCTGCAAAACCGGAAAAATAACAATGGCGGCATTTGAATTGCTAAATACGGAGATCAGATATTAAGACGATCCAGCGTTTTCAACTGATATTCAACTTTTGTGATAAACACCAAAATACTGAAGATAAAAGGTCAAAAAAACTTGGCCGTCGCAGTCTCGAACGAATGCGAACCTATAAAAAATTAGATAATTGTTGAACAAAAATTGATTGAAGTGGCAGAATTAATATTTATTATTTTCAAATAAATAGCGATTGGAGATGAAAAAGGCAATCACCTGTCTCGGTTGGAGAAGGTTTACCATTTCCACAGGTTTCAGAAAGTTCAAAATCGTGTTGGTAACCTTGTAGAGTCATTAGGTCATTTTTGAAGCCGGAGACGTAAAAAAACAGCAGTGCCCTCGCCGGGACTTGAATCCTGGACGTCTCGAATACGCGTCGAGCATGCTTTCAATTACACCTAGAAGGCATGTGGGAAAGAGGAAGAAAATACCTTACATACTTCCCCTTTTAAACTACCTCTAGATATTAGGCGACCCAATAGCCAAATTATGGTAGTGACGAATTATCTTCCATGGCTTTTTAGTTCGGGGGCCTCTGTGAAGTCATCAGTTTTTTTTTTTTTTTTTTTAAAGCAGGAGATGTGAAAAACTGTACAATGCCCTCTCCGGGACTCGAACCCTGGACCTCTCGAATAGACGTCGAACATGCGTCCAATTACATCACGATGCCCTGAGGAAAGGAGGGAGAAAATACCTTATAACCTTTTTGAGTGGAAAAGGTTAATTCACAAGGAATTTTATCCCGGGGGACAAATGGCGAATTCCATATTTTCATAATGGACCGACTTCTGAAGAGAAATCAGCACGTTAGGCCCACATTTGGTATCAACTGTACAACCTAGCACCGTGACAGGTAAAAAGTGAATTAACATCGGCATTTTCATTTCCTCGTAGACATACTGGTTATCGCCAAACCTTGCCCGAATTTGGAATTCCGAGAGACAGCACTCCGAAGGTGGCGATCCAAGTCTCCCATCCCTTTTATCTTACCACTAACTTCTGAAGAGGATTTCGGCTCGCCATGTATTTTGAATGCCTCTTTGCCGCAGAGACGCTATACGTTTACAAATATTCATGCCTTCTCCAAAATTCTAACCCGGGCCCTGTGGCGCAGTCAGCGTCGTTAACCACTATCCGTCTGGGCGTTAATGCGTGGTGACACAGTTGCGGTCTCTGTCAAGCAGTATCTATCAAAGAAAAGTTTTTAACTACTTATTAGTCACCAGATTTGGTGGCCTCATCATTGGCCGAGTGCGTTGGATAATGGTAGTTCTGCCCGGGATGGAACCCAGGCAAACGAGCTGGCTACATTGATGTTTTTCGTATTTTTACCCACGTTTAACGCAAATATGAGACAGTTCTTTTGAAAAGTTTCCACGAAGGCAGCCTTACCCTTAGGCAAATAGCCCTCGCGTGCTTTACTAAGTAACCTAACGCAATACCAGATTTGGTAATTGCAGACTATCTTCTCTTTCTCAAACTGAAGTCTTCCCTGAAAGGTCATTATTTAAGTAGCACTAATGAGTTTCAGAAAACCGTAACCAAAAACAAAGAGTGTTCCAAAAGATTAATTCTACGAAGGAATAAAGAAGTTATATGAATATGCCAAACACTGTTCTCACTTCTCAGGGCTGTATACTGAAGGCTACAAAATAAGACTCCTATTCTTCTTCAGTTTTCGATTGTGTCATTCTATGAACTTGGTTTAAGAATTATGTAGGTCCACTATGTATATGCGTATAACAATAACTGTGTAAAAGTTACTGTTTGAGTTTGCTCAAAACCAAGTGCGTGACAAAAGTTTAAAATGGATTTTTTTTGGTAAAGCAACTATGCAAACTATTCATTACTAGCGTGAATGTAGCAACACGCATAAGTATTTATCGCTCAGTCGTTCACGTATACGTATCATATATTATCTTATTCGTAGTTATTATTTTATTTATACGTATACATGAATGTAACAATATAACAATACGTATTTATCGCTCGAATGAGGACAGAGTAATATAAACGAAGAAATTGAAAAGAATTCTATAGACCTAAATTGTGTAGTTAGTGCTGCTATGTTTTACAATGACCTGCCTTCACAGCTTAATATTCATCTTTCATCCTTTGCACCAAACAATGTCATTAATATTATTCTTTACAATGCTGGTTTTGAAATTTATTAACTGGCAGTCACATTTTAGAAAGAAGAATTGTTTAAAAAGATTTCCATTTTCGTTAGTACTGATATTTCATCTCCGTGGTTACATAAACTACTTTCCTGCTTTTTAGATATAAAATCTCTTAATTTAATAACGCAGATAAAGTTTAAAAAACTCCTTTTCAAAAGGCTCTTAATTTTCTTTTGGAAAAGAGACTCATTTTGTCTGCTTTTCAAAGAGAATTTATAATAAACTAATGAGATTGAAGTTTTTATTTAAGTTTTGAATTTTACATTCTCTATGTTTCATATCATGAAATTTTCTAAATTATGTTGTTACTCGAAATAAAATGCAGAGAAACTTAGTTTATAGTCTGAAATAATATATTCTATGCTCTTGGAATTTATACTTTTAAGTTAATACTACAGATTGTATGTAGGTTTTAGAAATCTGTGGTAAATTTTAATGTTTTTCATCGTTAGTTTTAGGACTTATTTTCCTTTTAAAGTTCTAAATGTTTATTCAAAATGTTTTCCCCAATTTTTTTTAACTACTTAGTTACTATTATTTGCTTAGGGTAAACAAAGCCTATTAAAGTAAGAGAAAAAAATCTTTGTCATTCTTTAGGCTTTCTCAGTTCTTAAAATGAACTTTTTCTCTTAATTCAAAAGGTAAATCTTTTGTTTTATTTTATTTATCTTTCTTCCATAGAGCGCATTTCTCTTGTACTTTAAATTTTCCGTATAAGTAATATTGGAATAATAATGCAATACACTTGCTGTGCAAGGTGTGAAGCTTCAACGTATAAAAGGATTGCAATAATGAAAATTATACTATTTTTCATAGATTTCTGCACGGAGGGAGTGAAAGAGCGATCAAGGTTTTCGAATTTTATATTTATTTATTTATTAAAAATTCGTGCTGACAGTGCGTTTGTGTTTAATTAATTTCTAAATATAGGACTTCCCAACAATAGCTCAGGATTTAAATATGCTCAAAAAATAGAATTATACCTACCAACGTTGGTATTTCATCACTATCATTTCGCATTTGCAGATAAGTTAACAACAACAACAGCAACACAATGGGAGAACAAGTGAACACTCATTAAAAAAACAGCAAGTGTTATGCGTAGATTGTTAGGAAGCTATGTGTAATCTTTCAATTTGAAAATGCAGCTAATGAATCGACAGTTCGCTGATTGATAAAGAAATTCGCGGGCACAGGTTTAACGGCAGCCTAGGACACTGAAAATTTCTTTTTTGCCTCAAGATGAGTGATGTTCAGACGTGCGAAGAAACTGATTTTTAGAAAACATACAAGTCATAATTAAAACAGTAACTTTATTTGAATATTAGAGAATTTTGTAAGACTTCGAGCGAATATCAGATTTTTCAGTTAAATACGCAAATTTCGCATAAATAGATTTCGGATAGTAATTTAAATAATTTATATTCTACTTTCTGTTAGAATTTCCTCAAAAATATATTACAAAATAACCTTGTTCAAAAATTAAAACTCGAAGATTGAACATTAAATCGCCTTAAAGCACTGTTTAACTTTTGGAACAGTGTTGGACGATTCGCTGCGGAACTGACTGAAAGAATCGATTCATTTCATTGAGCGAATTTACTCTGAATCAAGAAAACGAAGAGATGGCTCTTTTACAGTTCACGAAGCGCGCTTTTTGGAAGCGTGCCAGGAATAATGATCTGCTAGTTTACTGAGTGAGCAAATGCCTGATTTGGGAAAAAGAGCGGAGCTCTTGGTGGAAACGTGCCATGTAAAGTGGATTCTCATTGAAGAAAAGAATGCTTACTTTCTTATGCAAAAGAGATTTTAATCTTTTTTATTTCGCAGTTTTTTTGAAAAATCTGCTATAAAATTCTATATAAAAAAGAGATTTCAGGAAATTTCAAAACTACATTTGAAAAAATCAGTTTAGGAATTTACCGCTTGATTGGATGGATTCTTTCGATCCTACTGTTCTTTCCATTCGTTTCGCTCTTCGCACCAGCCTCTAATCGGTCCCAGTCCCACAGCTCGTTCGATTCTTATTCCAACCTGTTCCCCCCCCAAAAAAAAAAATCTTCGAAAAATTTAATTTTAAGGGCTCCTATTGAACACAGACGATCACTACTTAAACGAGATTCACGACAATCACGACATGACCGATATTCGATCACTTTTTCTTTTTTTTTTAATTCATTTGTGAGAAATACATATAAAAGATAAGATATAAAACACGGATTAAACAGGCGGTGATACGGGAATATAAAATGGACACCTCTCCGTTAAGTCCATAAAAGTGAAATTTCACAAAAACCATTAACATGATAATTATTTTAAAATAAACACACCATCTCCGAAGGTTACTAACAGGTGTAGAAAACTAATTGGGAACAAAGAAGATTTAGAACGTAACCTTCCTACTTATGGTGTAGGATGAGGAAATGAGTGTCGAATTCTTATACGAAACGCCCGACGAAATCGCCAACGTTGTGAAAATGAATGTTAAAACCTTAGAACTTCCCGGGATCACTCATCTCAAAGAAAAAAAGACGTCGGAATGACTAGATGGCAATGATAAAAGTTTGAATATAATCTTAAAAATGAAAAATTTGCACTATAAAGTTTTCAAAAAATATGTACAGATATCTTTCTTATAAAAATGTTTTGCTCCTGCGCAATAAGAAAATTACGAAAATGCTCGTATAGCAGGGCAACACGGTTTCATTCTAACACGTTCATGAATGTGCGTAAACACTCTTATAACATTGTACATGGGTACGTATTTCGATAACATAATTTTTATTCTGAACATTCACAAAATTAAGTTACGTACTATGCTATAGCATGTTGTACTCGTTAACAACCTATTTATTTATACTTACAAAAATAAAATAAATTAAGAGAATATCCGCCTTCTCTCACATCGAAACTCTTTTGAAACTAAGTCGTGGCCATGATTCACACACTTCGTTTCTTGTGCTCCAAGCAGTTTGTAGTTACGTGATTGTGATTTTAGGAAAAACTTTTTTTTTTGAATAATTTTTGGGTATGTGTTGTTGATTAATCTTATTGTTTTTAGAAATAATTTTTTTGAAATTATATTTCAGTTCCAAACTATGCCTGAAAGTAAGATAACAATTTTTTAAAAAATTATTGCTTTAGAGATGAAAATTTTGAACCATTTCTTAAAAGGAGTAAAGGCATCTGATGTTGCAAAAGTTCTAAATCTAAACGAGGCAAAAGTGAGAACCATTAAAAAGAAATATTTTGCTCTTAAAAGTCTTCGCAGTGCATCCCTCTGTTTTGCATTGATTGTTAGTCTCGCATAACAAGGTTTCACATAACACGGTATTTTGTAGGAACCTATTTACCGTGTTACAGGGGGATATTTGTGTAATTCATACCAGATTATTATTAGGCCTATCCTAAATACAATGACATGGTTAGCTAAGCATATTAGCTAACTATGTCATCGTAATTGGTTTCTATATACTATTTCTATATATCGTTAAATAAAATTTTTAGAAATTTTGATGTCAGAATATCGTTATTTTCAGAAATAAATTAAAAATACAAGTTGTATTTACGGCACTTATTTATTAATACGCAAGTTGATAGTTTATATTTCTATATGTAATGCACAGTGAAATGGCATACTATCCTATCAGTTAGCTGAAAAAGTTAAAATGTCCTTTTTCAAGAGTTAACAGCGGTTGCTCTGTTGAATTAACCGCAAAAAGCGTTTCATTTTACCTGTTTCGTTAAAGTGTGAGTAAGAATATGCAGTTAATTAAAAAAATGCAAAGATTTTTAAGCCAGCAATTTATTTCATGCGGAATGCTTATAATATAAAGGGAAGTAGTTTTACTGCATAAAAAATCTGTAAAATTCGCAGAGCGCAGTTGGCATATCAATTATTAGTACTACCTGGAATAATTAAAATTGTTATGTACACTTTCTTTTTTACAATAACTATTTCAGGGGGCTGTTTGTTGCTCATGTAGCTAGCAAAGTATTGAATCAAAGACTTGCATAAATATCTACAATGATATATTTATTAATTTTATTATTGCGATAAGTATCTCTGTGACTTTTCAATACTTTCTTATTAGAGAATTCACTTAATTAAAATTTAGGGATAATGATGCTTTGAAAATGAAACTCTAAATCCTAACTCAATTCCAAATGATATTGCATGTTCAGCGTAGCTAGAAAATGACTTTACCCGCCTGAATTTCACCCGCCTGAATTTTTGAACCCGTGTTGTTATTCATTGCTAGAGGCTGAATCGGAGAAGTTCCTATGTTGGAAATGAGGATTATTAAGTCAATGAGATACAAATCATTTCGTAAGGAATGATTTTCTCATATCCTGAAACTGAATTAATAATCCCAAAATCATGTTCATTTCCCATACACGATAAGCAGTTCTGAGTAAATATTAAATTTTACTCAGAATCCGTTAACTGACAATCATAGCCAGAGAAAGGTTTTTATTTAACTTGGTTATGATAATTAATGCACTAAAAGGAGAAAAATAATCTATCATATAGTTTAATGGGAATAATAGATTAAATAATTCTATTTATAGAATTTTATACCTTGAATAATAAAAACATGGATATCCAAGATAAATTAAAAAATCTGATGTGGACATCACATGACTGACTTCCTTGTACGATTATTAAATTATACGCATTTTTTGCTGCTTTTCATTAAAACTTATTTCCTCGAATTTAATTGGAGATATATTTTTCATTCAACCAATTCAGTCTTCAATTCGCGACGAGGAAAAATACAAAAAACTCAAAATATCTTCATTAAAAATTTAAAACTATGCAAAAAACTTAAGACATCAAATACAGTTAAAAACAATTAAAAAACAATTTTTACAATCAAAATTAGAGTTTCTACGCAAAAGCAAGTAATTCGACCAGGGTGCAAGAAGACATATTTTTCGGTGCGCACAACTGAAAGTTATGTCTTCCTCGGCACTTCCTTTTCTTCCTCGGCACCGGGTCTCACTCGGCAAAAAGGCACTGAAGGTGCAGAAACTGACTTACTTCACTATTCCTCTAAGTTTTAAATGGAAACAAATATGGATGCTCCCTTAGGCTTAACCGTACTCAAACAACTTTTAAATCGTTGATAATTCTACAACTATTGCATGCAGATTATCTAAAGGCATAAAAAGCTTAACCGGAATATAAGAATAACATAATTCAATCATTTTAAGGCCAAAAATGCACAATTTACCATCATATAAGAATAAAAAAACTGAGCTCACCGAGCCGAGTAACAGAGCGGGTATATACATATATTTATATACTTTTTGTATAAAAATATATGTATATACCCGCTCTGTTACTGTACTTTATATATATAGTTATATACTTTTGGTGCTGTCAATTATAACCAAAATGGGAGCTGCACAACTATATGTTATAGCAGTCCTATATACAAAATTTCATCGTTCTGAGGCAAGTCATTTTTGAGTTATGCGAGATACATACATACGTACGTACATATATACAAACGTCAGGGGAAAAAATCTCTTCTGAATACATTTTAAATCTATTTTACAATCCGTTTTGGGAAAAGGAGTACTTTATTCTGTCCTTATGTACAGATGTCACTCAAAAAACATCGTTAAATTGCATTTGGTAGTAGTCAAAATGGATATTTTCGTTGAAATATGATACCTGAAACATTTTGCTATTACAATACTTCGTTTACTTCGTACAAGGACGTAAAAAGGTAACGGCTTATATATTGAGAACGAATTTTATCAATAAATTTCGTTATTTAGGTGCCACACGATTTTATTATTAGTGATATAAAATTGTAGATTAATTCTGTAAAGAGAATTATTTAATCCGCGATTTCCATTAAACTACATCATAAATTATTCTTTAGTCTCAAATGCATGTTCTCAATGATCAAATTTTTAGTCATTATTAAAGTGGAAGCAATGAATTATATGAAAATTATGAAATAAAGAAACACAACTGAATGTCACCCACAGAATGCAGAAATCGCTTCTAAAATATAGTTTCGGAATAATGATGCTCTTTAACGAGCATTTTACCTGGAGCTAAAATGTGAAAACGTATATGGCCAATATATATCGTCATTAAGTGCTCTAAGATGACAAATTCAAAATGCTTTTTTCCTCTTCAGCTTCAGAATTGTACGCATATTTCAAAAAATTTATGAAACAGCTCAATTAATATTTTTGTATCATTTTTGCTTTAAAAAAGGGGACCAAAAGTTTGTTTTATAATCTGTAAAAATTTCAAAATTTTATATCCTATATATTTTTAGATGCTGAAATTTTAAAATCACAAAAGTCAAATAGCCTAAATCAGCAGTTACCAACCGGTGGTCCGTGAAAACTTTTTGATAGCCCGCAAAAAAATTGCCGCATTATTTATATTTTTATGAAGATTCAGTTTAAAAATGACGAGTAACAAAACCTATTATAAAATATGGATTATACATTTTGTTTTTAATTTTAGCTATTACTTTGAGCAAAATTCCTGCTGAATTTAGGGACTTTTTACCTACTTTTGCAGGTGTATCTAGGACATTTGAAATTGAGAGTTGGCATCCATGGATATGCTGCTGTTATCAATAATAGCTCGAACTGGAATTCTTTTTCGTTTTGAATTACAAACATGTGCTATTGTAGTCGTCAATAACACAGTTTTTCTCCCTGTCAATAAGCAACTAGATAGACTTTTATGAGACCATCTGCATTCTTGTTTATAATTGCATCACTTGAAGTTTACGTTTTTGTTTTGTCTAAATGTTGATCGATGACAACATTGCTGAGTAAGCGATGATTATCCTGTTTACAATAATTAAAAATTGGCGGCATAACACTTTCAGTTTATTGATATTGCTTTGCGTTTGCCGGTTTGTTCTTGCTTTTCGTGAAGTTCCTTTTCAGTGATACGGAAATGCGAAGCTTTCTGTACAATAAGGTAAAATTTTTGTACTTTTCATATAATTTTTCAATGTGTACGAAATATGTGTATCAGTGAGATATTAATAGTGTTTTAATTGTTACTCATAATGAGGGCGTAGCCTAAACTTCCATAAAGTTATGTTGCTGAACAAAAAATGTTTCGTGCGAAAACTGTTTAAACATAGCCACCACAGAGCGAAAACTGAAGGGAAAACATTACGGTTACCAATAATAATTGAAAAAAAAAAAAAAAATAGTGTGCTTGGCTAAAACGGAGTTGAGGTAACAGAACTTCTCGGTGGTTCGATATTTTCATTGAAAAGAAGCGTCATTGTATCATTTCATATCCTTCGTTATTTAAGCCACGTTTCTAGAAATTAAATTTAAGCAAATTAAATTAAGCACTCAAACAATTCCTGGCAGTTTTCCTTGACATTTTAAACATTATTTTTCTTTTAAATAATGTATGAAGAATTGAAGAAGCTAACAATTTTCGGGCAAAACAGGTAAATATGGAGAATAAGATACAACTTTAACAACCAAAATCTATAGTTTCTCAAGGCCATACTTGGCATATGTGATCTGGCATTATGGAGAAAGATAAAATTTCTATAGGTAGAGCTGGCTGTAATCTCTTGAAATTTGACGGATGTTTTAGATCTCAGAAAGTTCTAATAAAAATAGATCAAATGAAGAGCATAATCTTCTTCATTTAAACACCACGTTCTTGGGCAAAAAAAAAAAAAAAAAAAAAAAAAAAAAAAAAAAAAAAACGAGAAGCTTGTTTGTGTTTACATTAAATTGGAGGTTTTTCCCACACGATTTAAGAATGAAATAGTATTATTATTAATAATAATAAAAATCTGAAAGTTTTCAAATTTTAAAGTTTGCCCAAGAGGGTTAGGTTTTTTACGCTCTCGCTGTACTCGCAGTCTTTCAGTCTGCTCTTGCACTCACTCCTGCTAACCCATTTCTTTACTTTTTAGTCCAAAGGGGCAATTTGCTCAGATAGGCTATTAATTTCGTTTGGGCATTTTGCGTTGGTTCACTATAAACGGCGAATCACTTTTCAAATTGTTGCCACCAAATATTTGAGCCCTGCATTATTTTAAAACAAATTAATTAAAGAAGAATCTGCATAAATGTATATATGTTTCTCGCATTGTGATAAAACGATGGTATCTAGAGCCAACAAAATTTGAATAACGTAATCTTCATGGGCATGGGGAAGCCTTAATTTGAAATTTGTTTTGTGATCGATTTCATATTTTGTAACATTTCAACGAATTTTTGATTAACAAACTGAACGATTTCAAAGCGAGCAATGGCAACACTGTATGGGGGAAAAGATATCTCCAGAGCGCGAGACTTTGTATCGGAAATTGTAAAGATATGCTCATTTTAAAATTGTTTTGCGATATTTCTATTGAACTGAATTTTATGGCTTAAGTACAGAGAACGTGATATTTAATAAATAAAGGTAACATACAAAATGTAAAAAAAAAAAAAAAAAAAGCCCCTTTGGACGTAATTTAAAATCTGAAACCTTCCAGATTTTATTTTATTTATTACTTTTTTCTTTCTTTTAAAGCATCGTTTTCTTCGCACTTACGCTTCAATAGCAAAATTACAAAAATTTTAAAAGTAGCATATGTTTAGATTTCCCCGAGGCAGATTTAAATGTTGGCATATATTTTTCTTATTTTTCGAGTATATCATATCAATGTTCAGCTTTCTTAGTATGAAAAATTACAAAACTTTTTTTTGTTTTTGTATTATTAAAGCTTTGTGTGTTAACATTATTTATTAAATATCACTTTCTTCGTACTTAATCCACATCAAATTCAGTTCAACTGTGAAATCAAAACTATTTAAAAACAGCATGTCTTTATATCTTTCGATAAAGTGTCGCGTACACTAGATACTTTAAATTAGATAGATTACGAACTAAATGCATTTTTATTACATAAGTCAATCCGGTTTAAAAATAAGAAACGAATATTATTAAGAACTGCATCTATTGCGTTCGAATAGCTTAGTTTTTAATCAACAAAAGAGAGAATTTCAAAGAAAATATCTTAGATTTTGCCGAATGGTACCAGACTCAAATCAAAGGTAAAACGACGCATTTGTAGTGATTCGGTGCAAAATCCCACTAAGACTAATAGCCCCTTTTGGGCTATTAAAATGCAAAATTCTTCTAAAGATCTTGAAATTATATTATTTTTTACTATTATTTAATTTGGCAAAAATGGGATCATAGATCAACAAACAGAATTCCGTGCACTGTTAATATAATTTTCTGAGGTTAACGAGCTTTAGGCTTAGTTAGTTTCAAAGCACCCAAGTGAAAATTTTTAAACTGGTTTTCCTGCTCAGTAGTAATAAATAAGCCTTTTCATGTCTTTCTTTGAAAATTTAATGGAAGATGAACAATTCTCTCCTTACAGCCTCAAAATTTATGTTGCAGTTATGTAGTGGTATTATTTAGCCAGCACATGTATATTGTTGTTAAAATTTATAGATCTTTCAGCATCTTAATTAAAAAAAAAACCGCAGTCGGAAAGTTTTAGATTGCAATCTAACATCTTATATAGAAAAATTTTCGCATTAAAGAACATGAAATGATTTTAAAATGCGAAAAATCATAGAAATATTCTTCTCTTCTTAAATAAAAATTATATCTATTTTTGACAACTTCAAAAATTAGATCTTTACCAGTGAATAACGTTAAAACTCAACGCATAAAGAATATCAGTTTTAAAAACTCTCACTCATTGAGACTGAATAACTGAATACCATGGTTAGGGAAGGATGGGTTAGTTCTAGTCTGCGCGGTGAGCTTGAAAAGAAAGGGCCAGTACCCTTTTCAAGTTTTTCATCTTTCGCTAAGCTCAAAGGTTCCATGCCTTAAAAGCACAAAGTTTCCTGTACCGTTATGAAATTCAGAAAAGCAACACTGATCAAAGCTGCTTGGACTCCCATGTGAGGTCCTGACAAACAGCATACTTGGCAACTTTCATAAAGGGCCAACACCTTTTCAGATTGATGATCGTTCGCTAAGACAGAAATAGACAGAAATACGAGCTAAATATACTGGTATACTTTATGAATTTCAGTATCAAGAAAAAAGCAAGCCTTACTAAAGCTGCCGGAACACCTATGCGAAGGTCTCGGGGAACAATCGTCGACAAAGGTCCCCGTACTTTTTCAGATTGGCAATCGCTTTCCAAAATACAAGAATGCTCTGTCATAAAGGCAAAAATATATCAGTACTCTTATGAAGTTTAGTATTACGAAGAAAACAGCCCTGATCACCGAAACACCCATGTGAAGATCTTTATCTTGGCAAATAGTTCGCCAACTTGCACAAAAATGCCGGTACTTTTTCATATTGACAATCGTTCGCCAAGACACAAGAATGCCTTGACATAAAGGCAAATATGTATCAGTACTCTTATGAAATTCAGCATCATAAAGAAAGCAACCCTCATTCACACCTTCACTTGGGGGGTTCCAAGTGAACATTTGAATCTTGGCGGACTTTCATAAGCCAACTTTCATAAAGGTTCTGGCGTCTTTCTAACATTTTATTAAATCATTCGAGTAGCAGGACATAAAATTTCCTCGCTGTTATGCAATGGAGTAAAGAATTAGATCCAACAATTACAAATTTGATACGACGGAGATGAGTTGTTGAGTTTAATACGTTACCATCAGTTTATCTCTTATTTCTTTAAGTTTCATGAAACCTTTTTCTTCCTATCAGTTTATCGTTTTTCACTGCATTTCACCATTACTATTAACTTTTCATCGTTTTTAAACCATTGATGTCAGGTAACGAAGTTGCGCCAAAAATATCGGCGCCTCGGAAATTTTTCCAAATGCCCGATAATTCCATGCGGCCCTGACAAGGGTCACTGCGTTCTATTGATATAACCCTTCTGACTTCTTTCTGTGAAACTTTATCAAGGCTGCAAGACAAAGGTCAAGTGTACTGATGACCTTCGGGCACGCGTTATTGAAGTTTTCCAGCATGTCACAATCGACATCTTCAGGGTCCGTAATTGAAATTTTGATTTTATTTGAACATTACATATCTTCATGTAACTAGTGTTTCATGTGTAGATACATATTATATTGCGCAAAACTTAGACTGTATGTGTATCTTTAAAGCTGAAAATTCTTAACTTCTGTGCGCTCAGCAACTTGTCTAAATACACAAGTAAATAAGTACAAGATATATTGTGCATAGCTCAAGTTAGTGCCAATGATAGTGTACAAAGTTTATTTAAGTGTAGCAATTTTGAGACTTTTCTAACCACTCGTGGAACATCTCCGAATTCTAAAATGGGAATCCCTGGTTTTGCTAACTGGATTGATGTGGTACTTCAAGAGACTAAGTGAACTTAGATTAGCACCACGAAAATGTATTGTACATACAGTATTGTAGTACACGTTATAAGTAGACACTGCAATTTAAGTATCGTATTTTGTGACTGTTGCATATCAGTGCGATAATTATCCTGCCAAATAAGAGCAAATAAATGCAAAATAGTGAACACAGAGTATCACACTGCCAAATATAGAGAATATTGCAAATTAAATATAGTATTTTGCAACTTTAATTAGCTTCTGTTAAATCTTGGCGTGAATTCCCTTGCAAAATAATGTCACAGATATCCTCCGTACCTATAAGCGCCTACGGTACCGTCTGTGCATAAATAACTGCAATCATATCATAACTACAGTGTGAAACCTCAGTTCAACTAGAGATGCCTTCTAAAGTAGGAAAGTGTATAAGATGCGGACTATGACATCATTGTATCAATATTATACCAGTATTGTCTACTACATTAACACGAGTCAGTTACTGCAAACGGACAATACTCACATCAAAATAGTAAACGCTGTTAGTCTTCTGAAGAGAAGCAATATTTCAGTACTGTGCTTATTTATGTTCTCAGAAATATTGCTCAGTTTCAGAAGTATTCATTTTAGGGAAGGAGTTAACTATATGTTTTGTTTTTAACAGTACCGAACAGTGGTTTTTAACAGCGAGTTTCTGTCGAAAAAAGATACAACAAACGAAAAATTAAAGACCCTACTTCAAATATATATTTGATCTACAGGAAAACACATGAAAACTAGGTGTAGTTTTCGAAAATGTGGGATGGGCTGCGATTCTAATTAATGATGTTCTACTGGAATTCCGTCTCCTTTCCGACGGTCGGCTGTCCAATGAAATCTGTGCAACTGCTTTAGTAATTTTCATTATACGTAAGTTTGTTACGTATGTTTAACCTAACATAATAAAAAGTAAGTTTACCTTTGGGAATTCTATCCCTACGTACTATAAAGAACTTTTAAGTAGGAAGCACTGAACTTACATAAGGTAATTGAAAGCAAATTTATCTTTCAAAATCCTCTTCGACAACATGCGAAGCGAAAGATTCCGAGGGCACTCCCGTAATAACTTGCATTCGCTCTACTCAAATATGTTCAAGTTTATAAACCAGTACTAGACGGCATTAGGTAAAAGATAAGCTACCCCATTATCATCATTTCTCAATTCGTTTGTCATCAAAGACATTATTCCCCAAGTCTCTTACGATCTCAGAAACGCTGTTAATGCGGGAATTAATTCATCAAATTCAGCTTTGGAGAATACCTAAATTCTGCTACTTTACCCGTTTAATGCTTAGTAGAATGTAACTCGAACAGAGTTGGAACAGATTTTTAAGGAAACGTATTTCATTCTTCAGCAGACTTGAGAGCCAGAGTTTGTTGATGTTAGGAGCGCAACGACATTGCAATAGTCACTTTTAATTTGATTCATTTGTTGTTTGTTGAATTTGAAAATAGCAAAGAGAATAGTATTTGAAATCATGGCTGTTATCACTTCGAATCGAAGGTCCTTTGGGATTAGTATTTCATTGTTGTTTGTTTTCAGTGTTCATTTCATTTTGTTTTTGTGTTTTTTATGTTATCATTTTCAATTTGGATATACAAACAAAATAAACAGAATTGCTGTAATTTGAAGTTAGAAAGCCATAATGCAAAATTTGAACAACTGTTCACTGTAACTGAGTAATTTAATGAAAATAATTTCTCACTGTACTTAAAAAAAGCAAACGAAATTAAATTGACGAATTTTAAATAAAAGTCACTTCCGGGCTGCTTATTGGTTTTTTTGTTTAACAATTTCCTTAGTATGTTACCATGTTAGCCAAATATCAACAGGAAAATAGTCCCAAAGTTATGATGGTTTTGAATTAAATCAATTTCGTGCTCGCTTCTTTACTCTTTTCACTTAGTCATTAATTTAAATGCTTAAAAACTCTGTTTAACCGAACTTTTGTAATCAAAATCCTGCATAACCGAAACGGTAATAAGAAATGACATCGAATAAAAGAGTCCAGAAATTGGACATCTCCAAATATTCTAAACCAACCCTTTTTGTCATTATCTCCTCCTGTACTATAAACACGCTAGAACAATCAGCGACACAGCCTTCAGGCTATCACGGTGAAGACAGCTTCACGGCAAAGCACCAGAGTACAGCTCTCGACTCTGCTCGGTCGTTCTTGGAACTTCACGGACTCTCGAAACTCTCCACGCTACAACTCGCGATGCACTAGAGTACAGCTCCCGACTCCTCGGTTCAGTCGTTCCCGAAGCTCAACGCACTCTAAGATGAAGCTTGACGATGCACTAACTCGCGATACACTAAGTAACTCTTTCGGTGCACTCGACGACCAATTCGGCATTCACTGACTGACTATCAATTCGCTAGACGAGACACACAAACTCCGCACAGACTAACTAGCTCACTCTCCGCGTACCAACAGGGTTTATATAGCTGCTGGTTTGTGTTCGGGAACATTCTAGGCTAAACCAATAAGATTCGTTCCAGAAGGTTCTCCATCCATCTAGGACATATCGCCAATTTTGTCGCCAAATGTGGCAACCCTGCCTTCCCTTGTCATTTTCTGGAAATCCTAAAACTGCTTGCTGCGGGGAAGCTATCTCACCACGCCTGGACATTTCGTAACAATATATTACAATAAATATAGGAAATGATTAGTTTTTAGTGCTCAAAAATAGTAAGCTGCTAAGCTGCAAAACAAATCTTTGGTCAGTATCTAGCATATTCTTTTATGTATTATATCAACTAAAACTCATGTCATATGATAAAGAATTACTTGGAAACTGCTATTGACTCAAAATGGAAATATCAAAGGTGTTTCAAAGAAATTTTTAAAATAATTTGCAAGATGTCCCAAGTGAATTTTTGACATTTGGTGAAAAAACTTGCATTGGCCCAACACTAACGTTGGTAGTCGTTAAGGAGAGGCTGTCTGGAACTGGAAAATTATTCACGCTTCTTATATTAAACAGGAAATATATTACTGAGGAACTCGGGATACAACAACAGAAAGAATTATTTAGTTGTTTCGCCTTGTCTTAGCTCTTACCAAAGAAGATATTAATCTATAGCAGCCGACAAATAGCTTCTGAAATTGTGACGCGACTCAGCTGCTGGAAAGTATTACAAGAAAAAATCCAATTCAAAATAAGAAATGAATATTCTTAAGAACTACGACTAATGGCCCCTTTTGAGTTAAATTTTTTTTTCTTTGAACATTCAGTCGGGGTAGGAGGTGATAAGTCCAACCAACGCTGTTATTGCATCTCCGGCTCGTATCTCGATACAAGAACGGTTAGCTGCATGCATGTCTCATTTGTATAAACATGAATATAACCCCCTTTCTCTTCGAAACACATCCATGAAGGCATACCTCTTAATACAGCAAAACCTCGAGAGGTATGACTACAGTTATTGGAAGGATTTTATAACGACAACAATAATTTTTTGTTGTTCCATTATTTATGTGTCCAGGGATAAAGTCTTTGAGAAGAACTTCATGAAGATCGCTGGGTCGAAAGGGTTTGTTGGCCTGAAGTATTAAACACTGTGATAACAGAAACAACTTCATCCAAACTTACCCCGAATTTTGATTAAGAACATCCAGTAAACGGAATTCAAGCGACTTATTCCCTTTTTTCTACTTCCAGCCTGTCACAGAGGTATCGGCTGGATTAATTTTGAGTACACGCATGCCACCAAGATATGATACATTTACCAACACCGTACCTTTTTTTGGGATTCGAACCCAGGACCAGGCATTGCTAGCCATTTTTTCACGACACTGGTGAAGTTAAGGAGTTGCATCGGAACTCAATTTGTAAAACTTCAGCAAAAAATATTTGAAACTAATCATCGTAAAATAAGTTTTAAGATGGCAAATAAATAAATAACTTGGCTAAATTAAAATAAAAAATGAGATAGTATTCGAAACATAGTGTATGAATTTCTGAAAATAATACAGTTTTATTCAAGTTTCTAGACATACGATTATGATGCCACTAGGAAAGAACCAGACATCACCAACTGCTTATATGTATATATATATATATTATATAAAAGAGACTATAGCTATTTTTGTACTCCCAGTTCAACGATCGAAGAAAACACACGATTTCGTGACAGTCAGCCAGTATTTATGTGGAACAAGAGGCCACGGAGGGATGAGCTAACTTCTTGGAAAATGCTTTTCAACCACAGATGACGAACGATTTATTGCTAGATGTTCCAAAAGAATTCAATACTCCTATGGCATTTCTACAACACATCTTTCAGTTTCCGCCGTTCTTCTGTAATTATACTTTTTTAAAGCAATACGCAGGAAAGTCTACGGTGCTTTTGATTATGTAAAAATTATATATTAATATATTTTTAATAAATTCAGGTTTCATTTTCAATTTAAACTATGCGAGTATGTATATTTACCCACTTTAACGTAAATAACGAATAGTTTGATTCCTATCCTCCTTTCATTCAAAATTCAGTGGTACTTCGGTATACGTCTGCTTTAAATTAAGTCCAATTTGATATACGTCCTATTCGGACGTTAAAATTTTTGTTTTCGTATACGACATTTATTTTGAATACAACTCGATTTCCATGAGTCTCGATTGCCGGCCCTTGTTTGCCTTTATGTTGAACTGAGCAAGAGCGTCAGTGCGCTTATTGCTGCTGCTCGGCAAACAATCTACTTCACATGATTTTGTGTTTTTTCTAGTAAATTTCTTGTAAATCCATTAATAATGAGTTTTAAGAAAGCTGATGAGCAGATTCAAGCAACGAAGAAAATGGTTAGGACCACCACAGATGAAGATTATGCCGAATAACGCGGTATCTACGATTGTGAAGAACAAGATGATATACGAAGTTAGATCCACGAAGACACTATTAAATCGGCTGTAGTTGCGAAGAGTATGAAATCTATTACCAAACAACGGTTGTAGAACACCGAGAAATTGCCTTTGATCTAGATAACAGACAAACATACATGTAGAGTATATATTTCACACACTGCATTTGTATTTTAGCATTGAACAGTGTGTAGAGATACTAGGTTAATTAGAAAATAGCAACCGCCTTCGCCAGGAATCGAACCACTGACCTCTGGAATATCGGCTCAGCGTGCAGAACCACTAGAGCACGAAGGCACGCTAGGAAAGTGGAAGAAATACCTTACATGTGTTATAATAATAAAAATAGGATTTTTTTATAAGAACGGATAAATTATTTCCTTTATATTTCTTATTGGAAAAGTTCGTTTAGTATACGTCCAAGGACATGGAACCAATTAATGACGTATACACCAAGGTACGGCTGATATTAAGATTTCTTTGTTTAATATACTTCTTTATTTGTTCTTATGATATGCAAATTAACCGAAAATTCACTGCTTATAAAAATTATTACATACTCCGTCACATTCACAGAAGAGCATTTCTCAACCAAATTTCTCGAAATCTTATCTTTGCTTGAGAAACTGGTAGGTGTGTCGCAAGAAATTGTAATGAATATTGATAATGTTCCAAGGAAATGGGATTATTGAAATTTATATGCATATATAGAAGGCGTTTACACATTTTTAGACCGTCATTGACAAAGAAATTTTTTAAAAAAAGCAAATATCCGGAATAAAGGTTTCTGGCAGCAGTTTATTACTAGAAATGAGAAATATTGTCTGCTACCTTTAAGTTTATTCTTTTTTTAGAATGCCGCAAGTAAGCAAGCTGCAGACTCAAGATAGCGTTTTTGCGTTTTCCGAAGAGATTCTTTCCCATTATTCAAAAACCTCGTGAAATAAGTGATTAAAATTTCTAAGTACAAAATTAGCGATGTTATTAATCGGAAAGATAAAAACAGTCAATCATTACTTTTACAAGAATTAAAAAAAAAGTGAAACGAATACTCCAAATGAATACCTGGAAAGAGCTTGGGCTCAAAGCAAAATAATTTATAGAACCCTGTATGAAGACGAATTAGCAGAGGATAAATGGAAATAGATTATGATCCTTGAAGGAGCATGGGTTTACCTAAACGACTGGAACAAGAAAGGTCTATTTATTGCGGGAAACGATGGGAAAATGTACAAACTTTAGTTCTGTTAATGAAAGAAAGTTTTAGTAAGATATTTATTATTATCTCAGAATTGTCTGACGACGAGAAATTAATAATAAGAAGAATGGCCAAAAAATGTTGTAATCAACCATGAAGTGAATATTTACGTCCAATGTTTACAAAAGAAATTCCGTTTATTTACCCCAGTGATTTTCAAATGGTAAAACTTCATCAAAACAAAGCAATAAGTCATACTTTGATGTATGACTTGGCATACTAGTACGATTGTATTCCTCGAAAAAATGAAGGCTGATACATACAGGTATTGTATATATGACTTTTCAATGGATTCCTGCAAGCCCCCAACATTTCACCGACAAAGACCGTTGTACCCTTCGTCTCTTGAAAAGAGCACTTTTTTAAGCACAAACTTATAAGGATGAATGGACCCTGGAAAGTAGTGCAGGACGAATGTAAATCAATACCTCTGGAAATTTTAAGAAAAGCCTTCTATGATGTAAATCGCGATGCAAACATGTTGTACAGAAAAAAGTCTATCAGATCGGACATTTAAAAAAGTAGTCTTTAGATTTTAAGCATTAATACAAAGCCCCGAAATTGTTTTGAAAATGTGTAAACACCTTCTGTATATGGCGAATCATAGGCAGTGTTTACTAGAAATTCCCGAGAATAAGTCTGGTGAGTGATTTGTTCTACTGAGTTATTCCTCACTTTTTATAGAGAATTTCTTTTATCTGTTTTCTCACTGTACGATTTATTTCCGCTTATTATCTTATTGTTGAGCTGTAATTAATGTCAATAAAGTTTAGATTTCTTCCTATTCATTTTATGTAATTATTAAGAGATTTTTGCCAACAAGTAGTGTGCCAAATAATTCCAGTAAATGTTTGCAAAGCACGGATTTGCGGAACGGGATTTCGCATATACGTGTCATCTTAATTGTTCCATTCAATTTGCCTAACGCTAGAGTTTCAATTAAGCTGAGTTCAACGCTTATTCATTAACACTGATTGCTTGCTGCCACCAGCTCTGGTCAGAAGTTAACAACAACTTTAAAGGATTTCCGTCGATCGAAAATGAAGCGAAAGAAATTGCACAAATTTCAAAAACAACTGACAATAAACGATTTTCAGATGTGGAAGAAGAAGTTAAAGAATTAATGGAGAAATGGACGAATGAAGAACTGAATTAAATTCTAACAAATAACCAACAAGCAACGATAACGAAGATCCTCGTTCAATAAAGCACCTACAGTACGACTTTGCTCAATTCTGACCCCAATTTTGAAGAAGAGCACCCCGGGGGAGTGTCGAGTCCGAGGGTCTCTCACCCCTCTTCCGCTACTACCACCTCTCGAGAGGACTTTCGGCATACGCATGTTTTATACGCACAGACATACGCATGTTATATACGCACAGACATACGCATGTTATATACGCACAGACATTATACATTTACAAACATCCATGCTTTCTTCAGGATTCGAGCTTCGGACCTTCGATACCGATGTTAGAGTCACTAACCACTATCCCGTTGGGCAGCACCTACAATATGTTAATGACTTAACCCTCGCATTCCGCAAGGGTTTACGGTATGCAGGAATTAATATCTGTAAAAATGAGACAGTTAAATATCGGTAAAAATAGTTTATGTTTCGTTTAAAAAAAGGAAAAAGTAATTTTATGAAGAAAATGCCATTGCGTATGCTGACGTCTCTTATCTGTGTTGAAGTCCTCTTCCTGTCTGCTCCATTTTTATAATTCATCAATTATTCTTACGTACTTTCATCAATTATTCTTACGAATTGTTACACACATATTAACCCATATAATTTTATAATAAACATTTATAATTATCTTTCATAATACTATTATGACAAAGTTTATTTACAATAGACGCCGCTTAATGTGATAGAGGTTAATGGTATTGAATTCGGATATTGTTATTGAATATCGAAAACGCGCCCATTTCCATGCAAAAACATGGAAAATACATCGCTTATCGTGATCAACGGTTAGTTTATTATGATCATCATATTGCAGAAGGAATTTTTAAAACCAAAGAAAATTCTCTAAACGTATTCAAAATAAATATAAAAATTGCCAAATGACTGAAAAATTTCACCATGTAAGTTACTAAGTAACCAAAGTGCTTAATTTTTATTTTGGACAACCAATTAAAATGGTCAAAAGAAAAAAAAAGTTTTATTTAGTTTGGAGGAGATTTTTAATAACTCTACTGATTTGGAGAATGATGAAGACTAGAAGAAGATGACAGACTATAACTGCCAGACATCAGACAATAAAATTTATGAAGAACGTGTAAAAATAAAATTGGTGAATTCCCTATAAAGGCTGACATAAGGTCAATCCGAGAATTAAGGTTAGGAGTATTGCATATTGATAAAATAACCTCTAAAAACGTTATGAACAGTTCATAAATGAATTTTTGTATTTTCCTAGTTAAAATGCTATGAAAGTGCCTATTTGTATAATCTGATATGTTTCTAGTTATATCAAATAAGTTAAACTGTATTGTTATTTTGAAGGCTACCTTTTCTTTCTAATGTTCTCGTTAGGTTAATTTTATCAAAATAGCCGCGATCACATTAAACGGTGCGCACTGTACAAAACATAATTTGGTAATAAATTATCAATTTGCATTTGACTTTTTTAAAATGAGCAAAAATACAATATTCTCAGATAAAAGTGCTAAAACAATCATGTCTAACTAAATTCTAAAATGGCGAATCGGGTTAAACCCTCAGTCTTAAAAAAAATATGATAGAAAATAATTCATAGCTTTACACGCGCAGTAGCTATATCGTTAAACTGAACTTCCACGCTTATATATGAATTCGAAATATCAATTCTGCCGAGCATTAAGTCTGGCATTGCTCCAAACGTAAGATGTATTTATTTGCTCACATAAATATGCTGCAAGTGATCTACACAAAGGAAGGAAAACATAGTCACATATGACGTCATGCGACGTCCGATTGTGCGAAAATTTATTGTTGGCGCAAACAAGAGGTGCGTGAAGAATATGAGAAGTCATCATCAAACACTACGAATCAGCAAAAAAAAAGAAGGTTCGTCATCATTGCCGCTTCATCACACACTTCGTTCGGGTTAGCTAGATGTTGCCAACGAGACGAGACATAATATATTATTTATAAAAAAATATGATAATGGAAAGTTCTTCCCACGCACTAAAAGCTTAACAGAAAATGTAAATCAATGTACAATATCGTTATTCCAGACGAAACATATAATTGTCGGAGCGAGTGAGAAGAAAAAAGTGTAGTTTTTTAAAGCTTTTCGGCAAAACTTATCTCTAATCACAACATCGATCTCGATTTATATAGAAAGAAGACCTTTTACAGACTTATTTTTAGTTTAAAGATTATAGAACAGTTTG
This sequence comes from Stegodyphus dumicola, assembly GCF_044657685.1. Taxonomy (NCBI): domain Eukaryota; kingdom Metazoa; phylum Arthropoda; class Arachnida; order Araneae; family Eresidae; genus Stegodyphus; species Stegodyphus dumicola. Next base: position 119,113,264 of record NC_140777.1, on the reverse strand, counting down.
TACACTTTTTGACGAATATAGTTTTATTAAGTTTTGGGAGAGAGGAAAAAATCTAAATTTATTGAAGTCATTCTGAAAGTACAAAAAACTAAATATCTCAGTATCTTTCTAAATGATAAGTTAAATTGGCAAGATCATATTGATAACCTTAGGAGAAAATTTGATGTGGACACCACATGATTTCTACGGCCTATTAAATGATACACATTTTTTTCTGGGAGGGTGCATTTCATTTAAAATTATTTCTTTAACTTATTCTAACGTAATTAACCGATCCCTCGATGCAAGTTGAAAATGACACCAAAAATTGCAAATTTTGAAATTATTTATCTCGATCAATTTCAGCGTCGTACGAATAATCATTTCTTAGTTATGCGAAATACATACATATATTTTTCGCTATTAATACTTCCCTTACTTTGTGCAAAGAAGTAAAAAGCAAACAAAGTCATTAACTGCCTTTTTACCGTAGCTGGTAAGTATTCGAATTTATATTTGAGAAGAACACCTGATTCACGCTCAGTAGCCAATATGGATGAATTTTACAAAAAATGACTTGCTTAAATTTGAGAAAATACAGCAAAATAAATATTTTCGTATTATCACGGAAGCACAAATTCCACACGAAACATATAATTGAATTTATTGGAATAACAATTTATTTGAATATGAAATACTTTGTGAAGGTAAAAGAACTGTGTTATTGCGCAGATCGGGTTCTCGCTGATTTGAATTTCCGAACGAAATCTTTTACACTTTCACCTCTGTACGTTGCATATACTGTATACAGTTTGTACAGTGTATCTTATTTCAATTTTTTTGTTGTTTGTATTTATGTATGTATATTCTTTCTAACTGTATAGGTATTGCTTTTATAACACGTTAAATATATTCCCAGAAAATACATATTGTGGGAAAGCCAACGCTCAGTAGCCAATATGGATGAATTTTACCAAAAATGACTTGCTTAAATTTGAGAAAATACAGCAAAATAAATATTTTCGTATTATCACGGAAGCACAAATTCCACACGAAACATATAATTGAATTTATTGGAATAACAATTTATTTGAATATGAAATACTTTGTGAAGGTAAAAGAACTGTGTTATTGCGCAGATCGGGTTCTCGCTGATTTGAATTTCCGAAAATTCGCTGATTTGCTAATTTGAATCGCTGATTCGCTGATTTGAATTTAAAAGAGACCAACAACCATCAGTACAAAAATAAAGCGATGCGTTCCGAAACTTTTGCAAACAAAATATTTTTTAATGGTTCTCACTCTTGCCTCATTTAAATTTAGACTTTTTGCAACCTCAGATGCCTTTTCGTCTTTAAATATACGATTCAAAATTTGGATTTTCACCTTCAAAGAAATCAATTTTCTTTAAATTAAGAAAATTAACAAATTTTTAAAAAGGTTCTTACAAAATCACAATTACATAATTTATGCAATCTACCGACTGAACACTGGAGGGCAAGATACGTACTCTGACAGTTTAAAGATAATAATGGATACAGTTTAAAGAAAGAATTTCTATATGAGAGAATGCGGATATTCCCGAAATTTATTTTTGCATAAATAAACACGTAGGTGAGACGTGATGGAATAGTACTTTAATTAATTTTGTAAATGTTCAGAATAAAAATCATGTGCTCGACATATGTACATACATAAAATGTTATAAGAAGATTTAGGCATATTCATTTCATTACCTGCTACTACTCTGGCTGCGTAGAAACAGTATTGCCGTATACGAGGGTTTCTGTAACTTGCTTATCGTATAACAGAGAAACCGTGTTATATAGGAAGGATACCTGTACTGTATTTGCCTTTTATCGTGCAAACTTATTAGGTCATCAACGTTAATATCCTAGCTTATTTTTCCCATTCGGGTTGTTTTTTGAATTTATGATTTTTACTTTCTTAAAAACAGGAAAAATTCTGTTTCTCCCACCTTTTAAACCCATGTCAGTTTTCCCATTCGCGAACCTACCCCAGGTGATGCGCCTTCAAGACTTTAATTTATTGAGCCAAACATATCGCTAATTTAACATATCACCACAATAAGGGGTTCGATTCGAAATGAGAATAAAAAAGACATTAAGTAAATATAAGAGGCTGAGATAAAGAAGAAATAAAACGTACTCTTAAAAGAAATAGCTTAATATGTACTAAGTGCATGACTATGTACTAAGTACATTCTAACTCTTTTACTAGAATAATCAGTGTTGAAACTTACAGTTACAGTGAACTGTGTGCTGGTATCATCAAAGTTAAGGGTTTGAACTTCGTTTATTTTCGTAGAATAAAGAACATTTCGCTAAGCTTAAGAAAATCGTTATTTTCTTAGCACAACAAATATATCTAAATTATTGTTTTATGTTAAGAAAATAACGAAATTTAACTTTAGCGAAAGGAAACATCGGAAAACCACAGTCATTCGGATGTTGGGAAAATACGAATATAATTTTTCCACCCTTTCTATGAGAAATACGCCTTTACTGCAATTTAAATATGGAAATTTTATTTCAACACAGATTATACATTTTAAAGTAAGATATATTTCTTTCCATGATGTAAAATATGAAGTACAATCTTTTTGTCCACATTAAAGAATGATTTTTTTAATTTTCCTAAACACACAACTCATTTTATTTCAATAGAAATAAAACGATGAAGCAGTTTTTGTGATATATTTAAAAAATTATATAATTATTGAAATTACCCATCATTCCTGTTCATTTTAACACTTACGGAAGGATTCTGTTGAAGACTAGCATGCTTCGAAATGCTATATTTGCTAACGATCCTACAGATTATCACAAATTCACCCCTGGTCAAGCGAAAAACGTCTCTGCACTCGGGTAGTCCAACCTGATTTCAAATTCTGGTGAATGAGTTCTCCTTAAAAAGTCCTACATGAAAGCATCCTTTCCTCTGGTAGATGTGTATACGAGCCAGTTTCCCTTAGAAAGTCCTCCACGAAGGCATCCCTCCCCTTAGGCAGATAGCCCTAGTGTGCTTTGCCATAATTAAATACACACACACACACCCTCTGGTAGATAGCTCTCGCATGCTTTACCATGCTTTTAGTTAAACAAAAAAATCATCATATGTTTGTTTTGAAAAGAAGTTACACACGTCACAGGCATGTTGATTTACATTCTTTTTGTAAATGTACAATGATAATTGTACGAATAAAAATATAAAATGATAATGTATAAGCCCGGGTAAATATATAATGATAATATATAGGTACAGTTAGAAGTGGGCGGAACACCGTCATTAGCTGTACAGGTACAGGTCATACAAGTCGTATAGTATCGCCTCACTTTTCAGAGAAAACAACCCGTGGAGCGGTCCGAAGCTGTCCCACCCCTCTTCCCCTCCCACCAACCTATCGAAAGGATTTTCGGTTCGCCGAGTACTTTAAACGCTCCTTTGCCGCACAGACACCATACGCTTAAACACATCCTTACCTTCTCCAGGAGTCAAACCCTGGCTTATCGGTACGGCAGTCAGGGGCATTAACATCTTTAACCGGCCAGGCGGCGAAATGTTTAGTATAGGGCATAGTAAAAAGTGGGTGGGACACCAAGTATTTGTCATAAACAAGCAGGTATTGTCCCATTCCCCTAACTATCTAGAACAACCCTATCCAGTATCGTGTGAGACGGGCCTAGGCGCATTTTCTGACTTGGTTCATGGCACAGCCTCAGGTTCTGAACTGCAAGCGGCGAACCGTACATCCATCCAAGGTGCGGGTGTTTATTTAAAATTAAACAGAAAAAAAAGCATACATAGACTTAAAATATACACGAAGCATACATAGAGTTACATCATGAAATATTTGTTGTACTATAAATTTTATATATCGCGTGAATATTTAAACACCAGTCAACCTCTAAATATAATAAGTATGTGAAGTATTTTACCGTTTGTAGCTCACCAATGGCCGGGCTAATATGACGATTTTCATATGCCTAGCCATATTCAAATAAACTAAAGAGCAGTTTATAAACCAAAGTTTACAGCTTAAAAAAAGGTAAAAAAATAATGTTCACCAGCTTTTGCCAAGGCATGTGGCTCTTATCACAGAACTATTTCCAGAACCTTGTACAAAAACTATTAAACAAGATATAAACGGAAATACAATGTGACCTTTGTTGAAGCATGGATTTACCTAAGTGAGTGCAACAAAAAAGGTCTATTGGTTATCGAAAGCGAAGAGAACAATGTTCAAACTTGATTCCGTCAATGCAAACAATGTTTCAGTAAGGTGTTTATGATTCTGTAAATATTATCTTAGAATGGAAAATTAAAAATAAAAAGAGTGAAAAAAATATTGAAATCAACTCAACGTACTGTCAAGAGAAAGTTTTATTTCCGATATTTACAGAACAAATTTCATTTCTTTATCCCGGAAACTTTCAAAGAGTGAAACTTCATCCAGTTAAAGCAACAAATCATACCTCGAAAAGTACCATTGCATTCCTTGAAAAAATGAAGACAAATACAGGTATTGCATATATATCTTTTCAACATATTCTTGATAGAATTCTCTTACAATGGAAGATTAAAAATAAGAAGAATACGAAAGAAATGTCGAAATAAATTTAACTTACTATCAACAGAAGGTTTTACGTCCGATATTTACAGAAGAAATTCCATTTCTTGATGGCAGTAGTTCCCAAAGTTTTTAGGATCACGGGCCCATTTAGGTGCTCAGGCCGTACTGCGACCCCAAGTTCTCAGGAATATATATGTATTTTATAATATGTTTGGACATATGCAACGCAGTTCTTCAACAACTCCCGACTTCCAAAAAATATTTCGCTATCCCTAGTGCTTTATCCCAACAGTCTTCAAAGAAAAAAGATTGAAATTTCATCAAGAAAATGCAACTAATTACTCTTCGAAGTGTACCATTGCATCCCTTGAAATAAGAAAACTGATACACGTTTTTTTATGTAATCCTACGAAATCCCCTGGCGTTTCTCCTATGGAATATTGTGCCTTTGGTCTTTGGAAAAGAGCTCTTTCAAGCATACATTATTAAAAAATCGTGTATTAAAGTTTGTAAGTGCCTTTGTATTTTATTCATGGAACATCATATGCTCTGATTTTATCAAAAATGTTGTTATTCTCTATTCACTTTCAACAGAACTTGAATCAAAATTTACACTTTAGTTCTTCAGTAAAATTTTATTAAACATACTAACTTTGGGTTTCTTCAGACGCAGTGTAAAATTACAGCTGCACAAATATGCGAAACGTAAGGAAGAAAGCAAAAGTAACACAACACTGTCAAACAAATAAAGACATTACCTACAGAAACAGAAACATCTGCTCTTGCATAACAATGTCATATGACGTGAGATTTGCGTGACCTGGAAATATTAGTTGTCCTCTCAATCCAAAAGCCTCTGCTGAGGAAGCAATTAATGGACTACACGCATCGTCATTACATTTGATAACAAATATAATACTTACGTGAGTATTTAAAACATTTCTATTATAAAGTATATATGAGTAAAGAAGACATTAATTTTTGTCATGGAAAAAGTAGAAATGCTGCTGAAGTCAGCTGTTAGGACCCTTTGACAACATATTTCTTAATTTAATATTAAATTTTTAATCTATTTCTCAAAAATTATACAGAGGTACCTCAGTAAACGTCTAACTTCTGTTTCGACACGGAATTGTTTTTAGTATAAGACATTTGTTTGGGATATGACTCGAGTTCGATGAGTCACGACTGCTCACACTGCAATTGTTTATCTTTTTTGAGACAATTGTACGACTGCCCAGAAGCTTCAGTACGTCAGTTGCTACTATTCAGTACACAACCTGCACTATAACTCAAAATTTTATGGTTTCCTGCTTTTTTCGTGCATATTTTTTGCAAATTCATTAAGAATAAATTTTAAGAAAGTTAATCGAGCAACGAAGGGAATGGTTAGGATAACCATGGAGGTGAAAAAGGATATCGCTGAAAAGTATGACGATGTTATCCGGGACTTGGTTATTGCGTACAGCAATGCACAGTATAATGGCATTTACGACCGTGAAAAGCAAATACATTATTGAATCGGCTAAATGCGTAGTGGGTGAAATCGGTTAACAAAGAAAGATCAGAGACATTAGAACATGTTAAAAAATGACCTTTGGTCGGGATAGCAGAGAACTACTACTTATTATCGCTGTAATTAGGTACATTAACACATATCAGAAACTGAAATTTTCCATTCAGCGTCAAATCTGGCAGCTATCGTAGAACAAACCAGTAGCGCCTCTTGGGATACCGAATTCGAAAACAGCTTTTGGCTGCGATCATCTCACAAAGACCCGCTCTAAATGGGTTTCTTTTCATATGGAGCTTCAAGGCAATGAAGCCCCGGACCTCCTGGGCAAGCATTTAACTAATAGCACGGAATTACTAGAACATCTTAATAAACTTCCCTTGTCTCATATTAAAAGAGCAACTCTCATAAACTTGCTACAAAATTGATAAAGTAGATGATCAAAGGCAGAGGCAATAAACACCTATGTACATCAATGCATATTCTTTGGCGGAGGTACAACGAAGAACATTTTGTTTATTGCCAAAAGTTAACATGGAAATCGGGACCCATCGTACTAGCCTCACACAATTTTTGACAAGTGATGGGCCATTTCCAATGTACCTCAACAGATTGAGACTTAGGAATACTCCCTTCTGCTAGTACGGAGAGGACGCTGACACGGAACATTATTATTTTCCTTGTGGTATAAAAAATTTAGTACTTAAACCAGCGCACTATGCCCGGCCAACGTAGACGTCCAACACACTCAAAAATAGAACAGTCCTTGGTGGAATAGAGGAAATCTCAATACACTATATAAGCAGAAACTATATTATGAATAACTTAATGTTTGTATTGATCAGAATTTTATGCAGATAATAAGTATAATGCTTAGAGTCTGCCTTTATCAAGATAAATAATCCCCATATTACTTGTAATTCTATCGTACAATACTAAGGCTTGTTTTCATATAGGAAGAAGCATTAAGTCCGTAGCGTTTCTTTTAAGTGTTCAGGATGTGTGTTAATATGAACTACCTTTGGAATAGTATGACTTTGTAAACTATAGAGCTGCGAAACTGCTATTCGTTCAACATATTCAACAATGTAACGCAGGTAATTCCTTAGTAATATATGTATAGGTTATAATTATTAGTATTTAATAACATAACACACTTTAGCGTAATTATATAGTCAGCACTGAGATCACTACATCTTTCAAAATAGAACTTACTAAGTATGGATTCACTCTTTTAAGATAATTCTATTATAATTAAAGTTAGGAGATAATATAATCAATATTATTTAGTAAATAAATTATATATATATATATATATTAGGTTAGGTTAGGTTATTTAATTACGGCAAAGCCTCGAGGGCTATCTGCCTAAGGAGAGGGTTGCCTTCGTGGAGGACTTTCTAAGGGAAACTGGCTCGTATGCACGTTACACATGGGAAAATCCACGAAAACGCCCATGCAGCCAGCCCATTCGCGGGATTCGAACCTCGGACCGAACTACCAGTGTTCAGCGACTTTACCGCTCGGCCGCTGTGGGCATATATATATATATAAGTGTGTGTGTGTGAGTGCATTTATATGTTATTACGTTTGTACCATACTACTATATTACTTTGAAATTCTAAGGCTCTGTAGTGTATTTCTGTCATATTCATTTAGTAAGTTATCTGATGTTACTTATATTTTGAAAGGGAATTTGCAGAATCACTAGCACGAATACCTAATGGTAATAGGCATCCACACATGCATCTTTTTATCCGCACATGTGTTATAGAGTACGCACACAGTTATACGACTGCTCAGAGTAATGGGATCATTTGTATATTACTAGATTATTAGTAGTATTATTGTTGTTTTGTTCACGTTTCGGCGGACAGTAGATTTTCCCTCCTTAGTCGGAAGTCATCTCACAGGCGCACGTGCTGACTCATTAATGTATAATAGTCGTGCAACTCTTCATTTATGAACAGTATATATTTCACCTATTGTATTTGTAGAGTTAAACAGTGTTGTAATAATAACAGTAGGATTCTATTATAAGAATGGATTATTTTCCCCCTTTATTTTAAATTTGAGAATTGCATTTGTTATACGTCTAAAGATCTGGAACAGAATAATGACGTATACCGAGATACCACTAGAATGGATTAATAAGGATTGGATTACCGAAGTAAGTTATTTGCTATGTAGAAAACTTAATTTATATGGTAGTTAAAGATTTAATAAATTCTTTAGCTATTTCCGAAGAATGCAATTTAAATACTAGAAATTACCAATTTCTGAAAGGGTCTATAAATTTTCAATTTTCGTAATGATATTTTTAATAATTTAGTATTAGTAATCCATATCGACTGTTGCTGTCAAATCTATCAAATTTTGTTGCAATACTTTGATATTTTTCATCATACTTTATTAAATTACCTTGTCTATATGCAGTACATCTCTAAAGTTCTTGGAACACTTGAAAGAGAAAAAATTTTAGATCCGTGCGAGATAAAATAGCACTACAAATTACATTTAAAATTTTTACTTTTAAATGTCTTGTATGGATTAGTATCTTTGCATGTAGTGTGGGTTTTGAATTTGGCCTTTCCCAGGAAAACGGATTGGTCCCAACCTACCTAATGCAACACATTCATTCCACTATCGCTTTAATGAACCATTTATAGATCTTATCCCAAACGTCTTCAGGCTTAGGCAGTATTTAATCCCCTCTGTGGTTAATATATTTTCTAGCATTTCTGAAAATAATAGCAGCAATTGGAGAATATCGCTTCTGGTGTAAATTCCTTCCTTGCCAATCTATTGAACAACCTCAATATCCTCCCACCGCTGTCTTGTTTCAAGGTATGAAAATAAGAAACAATCGCGCTGTGTAATGCCAGGCAAGTTCGGTTAACTTGGAATCCTGCCTAGTGATGTTGAATTTAGTAAAATATCGCGTGACACTGAAAGCAGTGTACAGCGTTAAGTTTTTTTTTCTTCAAGTTTTAACGAAACATTGATAAGTGGTATGGGTTCTTTCATCTCACACTAGTGGACGAAAAGCTGGATTAACGATTAAAGCAAAATAAACAGGTAGGGCATCAAGGAAAGTGATATCATAAAAAGATGTTTGAATAGCTTAGAAGGCACCACAAAAAATTCCTGTGGTGCCTATTTATGGTTTTTTTTTTTTTTTTTTTTTTGTCGTCTTTGACAAAGAAGAAATAAGGGAAAAATGGCGTAAATGTATGTGGGGGGGGGCACCAAATTCTTTTAAGCCTCTGGAGCTTCTTAAGTCTTAATCCGGCTCTGAAGGGAAGCCATGCATTTATGTCAAGAATACAGGGAAGTCTTCGAATCAAATAGGTTTAAATTAATCTAAAATGCACGACTAGATAGGCATAGACAATCTGAGATCTAAGTTAAGATATTCAATTACTTTCGAACCTTTTAGGACCGGACTTCCATTTTCTGTGATGTTATAACAAAACAACAAAACAGTTAACTATTCAAGAAAGCCACAAACTTGAGCTGAGCAGGATCACAGAAACAATAAAAAAAGTAACTGAGCATCAACTGAGGAATGTTTTCAAAACGTTAAAAAATCGATTTGCGCGATGCGCCTCAAAACTTAGTTGTCAGGCTCAATGTGACCGCCTCGGGCCTATGATTGGGGGGGGGGGCTCCGAAAAACCTTTCAGTTTTTAAGTATATGTACTTACACGTAGGAATATAAAAAATGGGGACTTTGTGTTCTAGGAAGATACTTACGTATATATGTGCCGTGTCTATGTTTAAAGGTTTATGATGGAAACGCTTGCTAATTTTCCAATGCAGCTGCCCGGGTGTAGCTCTTTGGCCACAAAGTGGGTGGGTAAGCATGTGTCAAAATACTGTTACAAACTAAATAAGTTTAATAAATTTTTCCAAACATTTAAAAAAAAAGTCTCATAAGTTGATAACACCGGCGAAGTCTCAATCCTCTAAAACCTAAAATAACAGAGTTAGTTCTTTATTTTCCCAAAACACCCATACAGAATGCCATCGAATGTCATAGAACACGACAGAACGTCATCGAAAGTTGTAGAACTAGTCCTGAAAAGCCCAGCATTATTTGCCCTTAATACGAGGATTTAACAAGGGTATTTTTTGTTTTCCAAATTCATTTTAACAATTCAATTTTCATTAAATAAATATTAATTATATACTTGTTTTGACATTTTGTATGGTGATCATTCCAATAGGTATCGAGGGAGATTTCCAACCCGAGCCTCCATAACTGTAGGTCCACCACACTGAATCTTAGAAATGTGAACTTACTGCCGAATAGAATAAATAAGAATAACAATAATGATGGTACTAATAGCTTTTAAGTTCAGTTTACAATGTATTTCTATGACGAGCATATGCAAAACTATTAAAGTTTAGATTTGTACAAGGATTATAATACAATCCTAGTATGGAGTCATATGAACGCATTGCATTTGTAGATTGTCCCCGAAAATTACGAACGGCAGTGGTAGGAAATATAAAGCACTTCTGATTAATGTGGACTCGGGAAGTCGCAGGCTAAGCTGGTAACGTAGTCAGCTGTTTTCCTGGATCACTGATCACTTGAAGTTTGGGTGGGGAAATACCTACGAAGCGACCTTCATGTTCCCATGCAGATTTGTTATGGGGAGAGATCGATCAATAATGTGCGGTAAAAAGAGGGAGGAAGAGAATAAGTAAACGGATTACCTTAGTTCTAGAACAATAACAGTGTTAAGAAAGGTAGAGGGTGTGGGTGTTTGGGAGAGATTTGCTTCTATCTGCTTGAATTTACAGAACTGCATTTTTCATCGTAACCGTGATTTAATTTTAAATGTAAGATAACAGAAAAAGTCTGTAAGCTGCATGGCCAAGGGCATGCGGTTTGTTTCCATTTCATATATGCTAACTAATTAACGCTTTTAATAATATTTTGTCTTCCTTATCTTCATGAATGGTCCTTCAATCTTTTATTTTAAATGCAATGAAAATTCACCATACATTGCTATAAGAGTATAAATAAAGTTGAAAGAAAAGCATAACAAAAATGGTAAACTATAAATCACACTAATAAATACTATAAAAATAAAGCATATCGATAAAAACTTCATGGACATTCAAACAGGCAATGTTAAGCATAGTTTAAAAATTTTCGGAATAAAAATCAAGTTTCCTGAAAATAATTCAGAAAATGGAAAAAAAGAAGATTAGTTAATCAATGGAAATCACTAAAAAACTCTTTTCTTAAACTTGTATAAGCATATTTGAGTTAAAATAACATGCCGAATAAGGATTATTGGAGGAGTTAAAATAACAAGAATGAGCGTAATATTCAGAAATTTTCTGGACTAATTTCGAAGGTTTAAATACACAAACTTTTTCTTCAGTTACAGATGTGCAAAATGACTTCTGCTTTTGCCATTCTGCAGTTGAAGAAGAAAGCTAGAAATTTGCATCTTTGGAAACTAGGCCTGCAAATTTATGAATATTGCGCCGATTCTTGTTGATGCTTTAAACCCTCCAATAATCTTGTATAAGCATATCTTATGGGTGAACAAAAAAAATTTGGAAAAAAAAAGGGGGGAAGAAATGTGTAGTCAGTTTTGCGGAAATGCATTTTTTATGTTTTGGTCAGATTTTGCTATAAATAAAGACTGCGTGGTACACAAACAAACTAAAAGCACGGGCCAAAAAAAAAAAAAAAAACTGTATAGGAAAATAGTTACATTTTTAAAAATTCGAAAATGCCCATTCTCCGAATTCCGTCCCGGAAATCTCATTCAGCACGTAATCGGAGGCCTCCATTGGGGCCGATAGCGGCAAATTCTCGCTGAAGTACTTCATGAACTACGCTATCATCATCAGTATGGTACTGTGTAAAAATTGGTTACAGCACCGATAGGCCCATATTTCAGTACTACAAAAGGCACATACGTTTGGGTGATTGGGTTTGATTAGTTTGTAAAGTATCTTAGTATCTTATGTTAATTAACCAGTTATTATGATTTATGTCTTTACTATGATTTCTCCTTTTAATAATACTCACCAGAATGCAAATTAGGTTTCTGTATATTTAAGCTGACGGTTTTAAATCTTTGGATCATATCGTGTCGCTTTTAGTATTTTCGCCATCTCTGCTTAAAAGTTACCATCCTGCTTTAGCATCTCATTAGCCGATCGCTTTCAAATATACGTTGGGAAAATATCTGAGCCAGCTTAAATTAGTCTGTTTTATATGCAATTAGATTACATCTCTGCGTTAGAATTTAACTTTGTTATGTTAATTAAAATCTTCCCAAGTAGTGGAAGTTTCATCTGTGGCAAAAGTTATTTCTGTTCTAGTATAGTATTAAGACTAAATAAAAAAAATATTTTAGCTTTCTTCAATATTTTGTGAGTTGTTTAAGACATAGTGCTAATTCGCTACTCGTCTAGTAGGGTCAGCAGAACTTTAGCTTCTAGTTACAGAAGAAAATCTGCAAATTAAAATTCCTTATTGCAAAGCATACGAAGTTATTTGGCTTAAAATGTTGCCTCGGTGGAAGGCGTTTTAAGGTATACTGCTAGCATTCATATTGCATAAGGTGGAAACCATGAAAACCTCATACTGCCAGTCTGTTCACCGAAACCAATACGAACTATTAATGTTCACCAATGAGGGTTTGTGAATGTAATGTCTTTACAGAATTAAAACATTTAAAATTTGTCATCACAAAAGTTCTCTCTAGAGGTTGGCTGCAGAATAACGAGGGATAAGAGATCTCTTGATACTTTCAACAAGACTGGAACAGAGTTAGGTAGATAGCCTTCGCGTATTTTGTATCTGCCAAGCTTTAGAAATGAATTTTTTACGCCAGTCTACGTGAACCTGCCAAACAGTTATTACTGACACCGAGTAGTTACACATATTAGCTATTGTAAGAAATGTCCTGATGGTCTTAATTATTTTCGCCATTAATTACATTTGATATACGCGGCCTACTGACTTATTGCACACTAAAATGAAGCTTTACCTTAAAATGCATTATTTTGAGAGCATTTCAGTTGCTCGGGAAGACTTAATGAGGGATTTAAACAGTGTTCCAACATGAATTCTTTTGATGACATTTAGAATCACTGTGAACGTTATTAAATGTAGTTTTATAAGAAATGCATACAGAAGGGAACCAATTCTACAAATCTCAATATTTTTTCAATGCCTTCAGTTTTAAAAACCTTGTCGTCGAGCTATCTGATTCAATATTCAATACAGTTTGCATTTTCAAAACCTGGATCTTTTGGGCAAATTTTGAATATTTTAATTAAAGGAAAGTTAAAAGAAAGTAAATCCGGTAACTTATTAATTTACAAATTTGAAGTAAATATAAGCGAAACAGTTTATTTGCATAATATGGCAAGATCTCTCGGCTTAGCTTCTATGTATTCAATTTATATACTACAAGTAAAGTGATTAATGAAGTCTCAATTTAAATCTTGGATAAGAATTGGATATATAAAACTTGCGGTAAACAGAACAAACAATTAAATCAACGTGTTGACACAAATCACACATCAACTTGTGTTGTTTACACAAGTATGTATTGCATGGCCAGAAAATTATGTTTCCGATTATTACCATGATTGTGCGTTCGAAAGTTAAGTTGCGGATATGCTCTCTGTAAATTAGAAAGATTTGTCTTGCGTAAATAAAGGGTAAAGAGGATAAAAACCTAATAGCCAGGCATGGGAAGTCTTTATTTTGTATGTTCCCGAATAACTATCCCCAGAGACATTCTTTATTAAAATCGGTCAGTTAATATTTTCAATTTTAATTTTTATTCATGTATTTATTTTTGCTCAGAATTACAGTGATTTTGGAAATTTCTGTTGTGAATTAAGACACATTTGATAAAAAAAATGCAACACCTGGGTCTGATCAAGCAAATATGAGGTCTTGACAGCAGGATGCCTTCATGGGCTTACTATACCTACTTTCTTCGTTTTTATAAGGGAGAAAAGGCCAGTTACGGAGTGCCCTAAAACCTAGGGTCTAAGCCTTTACGCCTAACTATGCCCAGAGCAACATTATACCTCTTTTGCTTCTCTAACAGAACCTTTGCTTGGAAATTGAATCTTGATACGAAAAGACTGACACACTTTTAATATTAATTGTAAAAAATTTCGAAATTATCATACATACATTTTTCCATCGTTAATTTTTTTTAAGTAGGAATTTTGATTTATCAAGTATATATAATTTTATTTGCATCCGACTATACTATAACGTAATAAAACTTTAAACCTTAAAAAAAAAAATTGCAGGGAAAAAATCCTTTTTTATTTATTTATTTTTTTCCCCTTTAGAAATCCTGAATCTTTTAAACTTTTCTCGTTTGTTAGACTTTTTTTTCCCTTTGCGTAGATAAAGTAAAAATATTTATATTCTCATTTATTCTTTGAACCCGAAGCAAAGGTTCTTAAATATTTCAGAGAACCTAGCGAGTCGAACAACGTAGAACGTGACGTTGCCAGGGCTTGTTTAAGTGATACCCCAAGGATATGCTAGAGGGAAACGATGTGGTTATTTGTTTATTCGAAAAGGAGAAAAACGACAGCCATAGAAGAAAACTGGACAAATTGTGTCCGTGAGATGGTATGAAGAAAATTTCTAAGAATCTAGCGGGTTTCAAACGAGTTTTATTGTTATGTCTTTACGATGTTCGTTTTACTGCTATGAAGGAAAAAAATTGTATGTTTTTAAATTTGCCTTTTAGTATTTTAACTACATTCTTCTTCAGACTAAGGCGAATATATCCTTTAATTTGCAATTTAATTAGGTCAATTTTTGGGTTTCGACTACCTTAATTACCTAAGAAAGAATGAAATATTTAACTCTTTCGAACATGTTAGAGTCCTTTATATATAATGGAATATATATAATGGAAGAAAGGCAAACTAACTAAACTTAAAAGGACCTGTGAGGTCAATAATTTTGCGCATTGAGCTGCAAAATTTGAAATAATATTAAAAAGT
The DNA here is from genome assembly GCF_044657685.1 of Stegodyphus dumicola. NCBI lineage: Eukaryota > Metazoa > Arthropoda > Arachnida > Araneae > Eresidae > Stegodyphus > Stegodyphus dumicola. The sequence continues at coordinate 119,098,151 of NC_140777.1, read as the reverse complement.
AAATTCTTCAAGCTATTGCCTATGAGCTAAAGTGATACTGCTTTCCTTTGCAAAGCAGTTTAAACACAAAGTAAAGATCCAATTGTTATTCATATGACATATTCAAAAACATAATATGTATGAAATACTAATAAAGAAAATTAGAAAAAGGTGAAAGCTTAACTTGATTCAAACTTAAAAGTTAATATGCATGTAGAGTAAAGTTTAAACTATCACAAAACATATAAGAAAAAATACTATAGAAACATGATGTTAAAAAAACATAACAAAGCAGCGGTAAATTGAAAATTAGCCTGATTCGAATATCAGCATGGTCTTTTCAAGGAAAATGCATGGTGATCTTCGAACTCTGCTAATTCCAGAACGCGTTTCTTCAAACAGGAAGCAAATTGGGATTGATTGCCAAAAAATTTTTATTTATTAAAAAGATCCAAATATTAATTAAAACCAAGTCTCAATTTCTCTGTTTCATTTCCCGACGCGTCCGCTGTTAACAAGTACATGAGAAATACTTAACTTGTGCAAGAAAAACTATACAAGTAAGCCTGGTAAAGCAAATTTACAGCATTAAAATAAATAGCGAATTCCTATTAATCAACATATTCATATATATATATATATATAACATTATAAGTTTACACAAATGTAAATTAAATATAAAAAATTAGGTAAATTCTAAAATTCTCAGACACTTATTAAAAAATAGTGCTAAAATAAACTATATACATTCTTCTAGGGGGTTATACTGTTATTTAAAAGCTGCTATAATACGGAAAAATTTTAGAGACGACTGAATACAATTAGAGGCAAATTTACCATTGTTATTTTATGTAGAAAAGGCGACGGGAAGGATGCACTCAGCTAAATAATGCTCACGTTTACACTGTGTCAGGTGTTGCCATATTTTTTTATAATCGCTATACTATTTATATTTGAATTTAAAGTGATAAAAGTAATCGAGTGACTTGCTTTGGATATCTTCACTTATAAAAATTGATACTACTTGGAGTTGTAAGAAACGTTCCAAATTTTTAGTTCATTTTTCTGCTCTTCTGACATGTTTTATTCACAACGTTTATACGTACTGTCAAAACACAAAAATACTAACTCAGTATTTGAAAACGCTGGAAAAGATCAAAATATTTTAATCAGTCTTTGTGTTGAAGCTGAGAATGGTGACGATTCGTAAAGCAATTTAAATAAAATCCTAAATTTTAAGACTTATTTTGAAAATTTATTTCTCCCATTCTCATTCCCATATAATTGAAAGAGTAGCGAGTTTCACGCGTTCCCTTATTTGATTCATCAGAGAATTCGGGCTTACTAGTAATCCAAAAAAGAGGCCTTTATGACAAAAACATTCATACAATCAAATTTATTTCGGTACATGTACCAGAAAACGATGTCACGACAAAGCACGTAGAGCTTCATAAAAGTGAGACGCTCATATTTTGAGTGTTCAAACAGTGAGGAAAGTATGCGTAAGAATCAGCTTTGAGAAAAATTAATTTAATGTTCAAATTATTGTATTTACACTAGAACCAGTATACATATCTAAACCTTACTAGGTTTATAGGTTCTGTTCTCCTCGTAATCATATTATAATCATTTTTCCCCTCTTGTACTCAAGCAAATTTTTTCCTTGACATTTCCTCAAACAATGAAAGGTGCTAGGTTGGCTAAATCGTTTTTCAAGCAGTTCCAGAAAATCATTTCAAGATATAAGTTACAGGATGAGTATCAGCAATTCCAAGAATGTCTAGAAATATTTTAAGACTCCTGTTGAATTGTACGAGAGCCATTATGCTCCTGAATTTAGGATCGGAAATTCGATTCGGGATAAATTTCCATAAATAATTTTGAAGCTCTTGTTAGCATTCTGTGTTCTCGACGTAAGCCTTTCAGGAATAAATTTTCACTAAACATTTTCATGGATACATATTTAATATTATCCTCATTATCTTCTCTGGTCGTTCTTCAAATCTATTTCTTCATTTTATTGCAGATGCTGTAGCGCTTGAAAATTTGCACTACCTGTCCGGGCTAACGGAGTATTAACCATGCATCGGCTGCTTTGCATTTGAACAGCGACGGAACATTGCTGCAATTCTTGAATTCTGCGTACTTTGGAAATTATTGAAATTTACCACGAATTGCAAACCTTTAGCAGTTTTGCAGCTTATCAGTAAAGACATTAGTTAATTTTTCGCGACTTCCTTCAGGCTTAGAATCGACATGCCTCGACATATGCCCAATATATTTTTATTCGACTGCATTTATTTTTATCCCAAAACGGACTATTAGCCTCGATATGGAATTTTGCGTTAGTTCACTATAGACAGCAAATGACTTTTCAATTTGTTGCCACCAAATATTATCTCCCTGTATTATTCTTAAAGAAATTAAGTAATGAAGAATCTGCATGAACGCATGTTCCTCGCATTATGAAAAAACGACGGTATATAGAGCCATTAAGTTTTGACTAACGCAGTCCTCCACCCAAACATGTGCACCTGGACGCCAGATTTTTGAATTTCGAATTTTATATTTCATACTTTGTAACGTTTTAATGAATTTTTGATTAATAATCTCAACGACGGAAAGCGAGCAGTGGCAACAATGTACGGAATAAAAAAAATTATCTCCTAGGTGCGAAACTATATATCAGAAATTCTAGACAGATGCATATTTAAACATTTTGTGATTTGGGTTCTGAACTAAATTTTATGCGGCGTCACTGATATTTAATAAATCAACACACAAAACGTTAGTAATAAAAAAACAAAAAAAAAAATATTTTTAAAGCCATCTTAGTAAGAAAACTGAACATTGATATAACTTCGAAGAGATTAAAATAAATGAAAGAAATATATACCAGAACATAATGCTGCATCGAGAATTCTAAACATAAGCTGCTGCGCTACTCTTAAAATTTTTGTGATCTTGCTGTTGACTTGTAGGCGTAAGTGCGAAGATGATGCTTAATAATAAAGCTAAAGGGGGGGGAAATAGCAGGAATGAGTGCAACAGCGGTCTGGTAGACTGGAGCTCAGCGACAGCGCAAAAAACCTTAATAAATCCCTTTTGTGCGACCGTTAACATCTGAAACTTTCAGCCCTCGATTCTACTATTATTTCAAAACCTTATTGGAAACAAAATTTCAAATCTTTTTTGCACTTCAAATTAGTGTCTGATAAATGTTCACAACTTTGAAAGTCACTTTCAAAGATTTAAATGCTCAATTTCAGTTCTCCCAACTTCATACAATCTTCAGCATTTTCTCTTCTAACTGACTAAAATGAAAAAAGAAAAAAAAAAAAAAAAATTGTTTTGCACAGCTCAAAGTATGCGCTGTCAAGTAAAGTAATAAAATAAAAAATGGAATTTCTCATCAACTGGCGATTTCCGTGCTTGCGGATACTCGCAAAAGGGAAGTATGTGTACATTCCGATAAAATATAATTATAATGCAGCTGATGTTCGTTACAACGATCTTTCACACCTTATAGATAAAAACCGTTTTATCGTAAGGTTGCCATAGTGAAAATTAAATTAAATAAATATACTCTCAGCTTTTGGGAACATTTATATCGGTATTTGGGTGATAATGAAACTAGCAGGCTACTCATAAGTTCTATGCACTGAAAAACTGAAAATAAAATGAATTATTAATTTAATATACTGTATGCAAAGTTGCTAGCTGCGACCGAAGCCAAATTTATGAGTACTATGTACACCTGAAAAGAAAGTGCATAAATGCATTCCAATATGAATTAAGTCAGTTCATTCTTTTCAAGCAACAACCAATTTGTAAATACTTTTATTGTTGACAAACCAGAAAACAAAAACTTTGGACACTTCAGGTTAATACATATACGTATAATGTCATGATTTAAATTTAATGTAATATAATAACTTTTTCTCAATATCAGTAAAAGAATTAACGTGGCAATAACATACTGTGTCAATTATCTTAATTAGGAAAGAAAAAAGCTGTCAACAGAAGTTATTTATTTAAAATGCTGACATTAACGAAAAATTTTCAACATGCAATGATGTCACATGCAATGGCGTGCTTTGCGAGACTGTTGCCACTCGGAAAAATCAGGGCGAAAATTAGCGTTTTCAGAGTTTTTAATAATTAATATCTCGGCTGATTAAAGTCGTAGGAAGATGAGAATGGTCGAAATGGCTTCCCACGATTTTTTGAAATCCAGAGTACCTCTCTCGAAACTCAGCTTCCCGCCGTTCCGGAGGAGATAATGCCGCAAGCAAACGAACAGATGCGCACAGATTTTAATAGTATAGACAGTCGCTGTAGTAAATAGTCATTGCAACGAACATTGATTGTATACGATGTATTTTAATTTAAGATATAAAAATGTTCTTTAAGAATTATACTATTACTTTTATAGTTTATTAACTGTTTAGGGATCAGAAACAATACGAATTTAGGAAATGTTAAATTTTTATATAAGAACATAATATAGAGTTTCGAATAAGTGAGAATGCATCGCATCCATCTTTTATTATTCTTTCTTCTAAATAATTTTTTTCTTTGATATGAATAATCACTAATAAATCAACCAGTTAGAAGATTTATAATAACTAAACCACGCATTCATTTGAGTATATCTGTGTGAAGTTAGAGCGTTTAATTAAAAAGGTATTTATACTCATCTAAGGGAATAAATTTTTCGAAAAGCTCGAGAAATTTGAATTAATCAAATACGAAATTGATCAAATATGAAAACTTCATTAAATATGGAGAAATTCTGAGAAAGATGCAATATTTTAAAAAAATTCGAGTGTTATCTGCCTTAGGGGGATATACTTTTAGAGGATTTTCTAAGAAAAACTGACTCTTATCCGCATTAAACAAGGGGTGTTAAGAAAATCGCATATTTCTTCCACTAAGAACAAATTCCACAAAATTGTCACGAACGACTATCCAACCACTTACCATTCATCCCCTGCTGAACCTAATTAATCACAGAAATCCTAAGTTACATTAGACAAGTCCAATTTTTTTTAAAATTTTCATCACCATTTTCTTAATTGTTAGCTGTTTAAATTAGACAAAATTTTAAAATAGAATATCAATCTGATGAAACTGAGAAATCGTTTCAAAATTTCCACAGAACGGGGAAAATCCTCAAGGAAATTCCTAAAACCAGAAGATATTAAAATTCGTACAATGCAGTGATCTCAAACTGGCGGGTCACATGTGGATCCTGAAAAAATTTTACATTGCCCGGGAAAGCAGTTCAGTTAAGTATTTGGTACAAACAACGGTATTAAAAAGGTTTCAAAATTATAGTTATTTGAAGTTCGGGTTTCACATATGAAATTAATAAGGAAAGAACCCGAGTCACCGATGAGCATTTAAAATCCGTGATGAAAATAATGCCTCTCTGAAGTTTATGAACTTTATCAGAAGTGTCAAGTCTAGTAAGAAATAATGAAGTTTATAATTAATTACATACAAACATACGCACTTTTATTCCTGCATCGAAGAAAAATTGAATAAGTAGGAAAAAGAGACTAAATTACCATTATTTATTCTCAAGTTTTGTTCCACTTGGAAATTGGCTCTTAAGCTTAAAAGAACTTGGAAATTTCTCAGTTTTACCAGTGGCCGAGTCGGTAATACCTCTGACTACAGGTAGTTCGACCTGGTCTGGGTTAGGGTCTAAGATGAATGGGCTACATGGTTGGCTTTCGTGGTTTTCCCCGCATTGTAACGTGGATACGAGACAGTTTACCTCAGCAAACCTCCACGAAAAGAAATCAGGCGTCCTCTTAGGCAGATAACCCTGGTGGCTTTGCCGTATTCAATAATCATAATTTTATTTTTAGTTTAAATGAAAGTAAGTTATTAATGATTAATTAAACACTTATAACTACTTTAAATAAATGACAAGCTCAGAATTTAATATCTGGTTGTAGCGAAATTTTCCGCCAAAAAACGCTCTTAATAAAGTTATGGAAAAAAGCATGAAAGCAGTAGCTTCAGTGCGGATCGTAATCACCACCCAAATCTATGATTTTCTGACAACATTAAATAGTTTTTCAAAGCCTTTGGCCTAGAAATTTGGTTGCCACGAGTCCAAAAACAGATGAACCTCATTTCGGACGTCCTGTGTAGAATGGAAGATAACACCAGCAAAATGTAACCGCATGCATGGAAAAAGTCCGAAGGAACGATGTCGATAGATTAGTGTCGCAAAAGATCCCATTGGAGTCCGTACAGAGTCCACCCGGTGAATACCACGGCAATCGCACCAGATAAAAAGCATAATCTTTATGTAAGTCAAATTGTACCGACGGGCTCAGACCAACTCCCTTTTTGACCTGTGTTATTAAAGCAAATCCACTTTTCACAAGGGAGGATATAGTCCAGAATTTTGTGCTTACATTGACATTCGAACAGATTAGTGCAGGCCCGAGCACATCTGTCCTTATCTACTTGACTCAGCTCAAGCGGCACCCAGCGATGGAACTTTTACATCAAGTTTATGTGATGCATAGCGCGACTAATGAACGGCATTAACATCTGACTAGCAAACATTCAACTGGTTGCATACTGATCTTCTTCCACAAATTCTCGCAAGCGGGCCTCATCAACATCAGAGCGCTCTGCTTCCTGAATGTCACAGTCCTTTTGTTTTTTTAAATTTCGGTACCAAACCTTCACGGTGTCATATGATACAACATTAGTGCAAGTCTTTCTCTTTCAAACGCCAAAAATCGTTTCACAAAATATGATTAAAAACGCCGAAGTAAACTATTTGCGGTGGCGGGAAATTTTCGTTAACTCATATTATTTAGCTATCAGTATACTTCAATAACAATGTGTAAGCAATAAATACGCCTTTTTCGATATTATTATTTATGTATGCATTGATAAATATTTAGTAACGAAATTTAAAATTTATTTAAAATACCTTTATTTTGTTAAAAAAAAGTCTGAACCCTAAGCTGTTTTCAGATCGTGTATTATGTAATTTCAGTTTGAGAGCACTGCAGTAATGCATAGGATTCCGAATTTTTTCTTTCAAACTTGAAACAATTTCTAATTGCGCAAAACATTTATTAGCTACGCGTTTGTTGTTTAAACAAGCAACTGCGCAGCTTGCAAGTTCTGAAGGTATCGTCTTAGTTCAGAATTAATACAATCATCGCCTTTTTTTAAAAGTTGGCTTTTCAAGATTAACGCTTTGAAAGGCAGTTCAATCTTCCCCTTTTAAATATAATTTTAATATGAAGAGAACTAGGCCCACGAGCGGCCGAGTGGTAAAGTCGCTGAACACTGGTTGTTCTGCTTGGATTTGATTCCAGGCGAACGGGGGGGGCTGGCTGTACAGGCGTTTTCGTGGTTTTCTCTTTGTGGAGACGAACCAGTTTTCCCTTAAATTTGGTTTATTCTGATTATAGCAAAGCACTCAAGGGTTACCTGTCTAAGAAGCGGGACGCCTTTGTAGAGGACTTTCTAAGGAAGAATGGTTTTTGTATCTACGTCGATATACATGATAAAAACCTCGAAAGCGGTATGAAACCAGCTCGTTCACTGGAATTCGAACCACCTGGACCGAATTACTAGTGTTCAGCGACTTTACCGCTCAGCCGTTGGTGGGCCCAGTTTTCCTTGGAAAATCCCCCACGAAAGTATCTCTTCCTTAGGTAAACAGCCTTCGCGTGCTTTGCTGTAAATCAAAACCAAATAAAGAAATTATTTAGCTTTGACATATGGATGCAAGTGATATATAGTATACTATTTACGTTTTGGGGCAATTAAACATTGAGCATTTTAAAAAATCACATTATGACGCACTTCGATCACCTTAAATTGACAGAGAAAGACGTGATTATTTTGGTCTATTCTTTAAGAGATGTTGTTCAGACTTTTTTTTTTTTTTTTTTTTTTCAAAGCATCTTTTTCGATACAATTTTCTTAATTTCTTCTTATGAAACCTTCTATAGTTACAAAATATCCGCAACACGGAATTAAATTGTTTTTGGTAACAAAATCAGCAAAAAGAAAAAGCAAAATCTGCTTCTAACGCTTGTCTTCTATGAAGTCTTGCTGCCATTAATGGGCAATTACTCCACGCTATTCCAGTAAGCAGAACTGGAAAGAGCAGATGTTTGAAAAGCAAAGTCCAGCGATAAAAATTCATGACGAGATGCGCCATGGCACAGACCTTGACCATCCCTGACACGAAAATCGAATTCCGTTGTTCTTTATCCAGGGAGGGGCGCGCCTCTTAGTTAAGTGCCTCGAAGTTAAGAGAAAAAAGCTTTCTGAGAGTGGTTAACACGGTAACCGAGTTACATCAGCAAATCTGGTTGTGAAAGATGCCCCACTCCTTTTCTCTACCCTCCCGCCAGTTCCGTCACAGCATCGATCGCCACACATTGTAACGGAAAAGGAACAGAAATTTCGCGTCGGAAGATGATTTTTTGAACGACGTCTTTTCTTTCCGAGGTTGAATGGGTTTTTATTTCCCCTTGCCCAACCCTTTAGAATTCTCCCGGGTCGAGTCTTTTCACGCATGAGGTTCCTTTCAAAAAAGGAAAGGGGTGGGGTAGTGGAAAGGAAGGTAGTGAAATGCTGTGGAGATGTGCCGCAGAGTTGTATCGAAGTTAGAGTTTGCTTTAAACTTAACTCTCAGAGGAATTAACTGGAGAATGATGACTTACTTCTCCTTTTGAAAAGCAGAAGATTAGAGGAAGATTAAGGTAGCAAGAAACTGACAAAGAAAGATCTAAATTTCCTCAGAGTTACATCTGTACAGATTGCTAAATCATACAGTTTTTCTTGTTTACGAATGGAGCATAAAAGAAATGCTCAAGCAGGTTGGGTTTATTGTTAAGTTCAGAAATAAAATGGGCGCTAGAATGTTGTTTACAGAACAGATTTTATCCAACTGTCTTGGAAAATGGAATCTTTTAAGAAGCTACAGAAGATGAGTTATAATTGAAATACGTCAGATCAGGGTATCCTGGTAAATTGCTGCCATAAACTGCTTTTGGAATATTTTTAACTAAACGGACGAAAATTTCCGACACTAATGATATTTAGTCATCAATACCAAAAATATTTGGTGCTTTGGTAACTTTTAATTAGATTCAAATCATACCATTAAATGGGAAGATTACGCTGGCTATACACTGATACGTAGATACATTATGTTTTGTTGCTTTTTTATGGCCAAGAGAAGTCTAGTACAAGTTATATAATAAAATAAGCCACTGAGGGAATATAACCGCTAGGAAGATAGAAGTTAAGAATAGAATGTTAGCATTCCTGTTGGAAAATAGATGTTAGGTACAGAAGGAGACCTTTGTCTTAAGATCGAAATGGTAAGTCATCACCCGGTGGCAAAACAGCGTAGCATCTGAAAGTTGTTTCATCTGGACTTGCAGGATATGGAGCATCTTTTACGAGAGATGTGCATTGGTCCCTAAGGAAAAATCTCAGCTTATTACTCCATTGAAGTCAGTTTTCTCCATCGTATTGACGGCTTTGAGGCCAAGTTTTAACTTCTGTAGTGGGATTTTTGTTTATTTGCTCAATTCTGCCAGTTAAGGACTTTGTAATTCCAAATCCAGAAGGACTTTCAGTAGATCTAATGGAGCTTCCTCTGCAACTGCCACGGCACTTAGGTACTTGTCGTTTTGTCAAAATAAACATTGAGGTGATAAATTGTTATGTATAACTTTGATGGGGAAATGGAAATCAGCATGGACTAGCTGAAGGAGGGCATACTTGATGAGTGGCATATATATCAGAACTTTGAACAGCAATCAAAAGATAGGTATCATAGGTAAAGTGTATAATAATGATAAGTCCAGGGAAAACGCAAAAACACGTTATAAAGAAATTGCAGATGCTCTGCTGGTTGTCCGACTTCAGCGACTGTTTACGATATTACTGCCCAATATCGTAGCATAAGTATACAAACGGAATATAAAATTCTTCAAACTTACGCAAAAAGTAAAGAATTGTTTATAAACCAGTAGGCTGATGCTTGAGGCCAGCGGAACTTAATACCTCAGAATAAAACTTGAATGCTAGTGTTTCCGTAGTCTTACGCACGAAGGCTATTCGTCAAAGCATGGCAAAACCACGATTTAACAACTGACGTTCACACTGGTTCCCGCTGTGGACTGCAATGGAGTTTTGAGACTGCGGTTTGCAAAATCTTATCGCCACTGGACTTCAGAGTGTTTGAATTTTTTTTTCTTATTTATTTCTAGCACGTAAGCACACTTTCGTCGAAATTTTTCATGATCTTTCTCCATAACTGTGGGTGAATTTCGTTGATGCAGCGTTTAATTTCCTCTTGCAATGCACGTGTGGTTGTTGACATAAACCTTTGTCTTCAAATAACCCCATAAGAAGAAATCTAATGGTGTTAAATCACATGATCTGGGGGACCACTTCTTATCACCGAAACGATAAATTACACGATCAGGAAATGTCTCATGCAGTAACTGAATTGTTTCATTGGCTGTATGGTATGTGGCACCGTCTTGTTGGAAACCATATTGGCCACATCAAAATCCTCCAATTTCGGCAGAAAGAGCTGTGTCATCATGTCGCGATATCGAGCGCCATTAACATTTGCTGCTTAATCAGCCTCATTCTAAAAAAAGTATGGTCCGATGATGCCTCCTGCCTAAATTCCGCACCCAACAGTGACACGTTGTCAGTGCATTTGTTTTTCGCTAATCACACGTGGGTTCTCCGAACCCCAAACACGGCAATTTTGGCGATTCACAAAGCCATCGAGGTGAAAATGTGCTTCATCGTTTAGGATTATTTTGCTCGAAAATCCATTTTTTGATTTAATAATCCATTCCACTAACTCTCTGCGCTGTTCATGGTCATTAGGCTTCAGCTGTTTTGTTAATTGAATTTTGTAAGCATGAAGACACAGATCTTTTGTGAGTATACGCTGTAGAGAGCTTCTTGAAATTTGCAATTCTTGTCCACGACGCCGAATTGATGTTCCTAGGTTTTCTCCAACACTCTCATGGCACTGCTTCAATATTGACATTTGAACGGCTTGTTTTTGGACGACCGATATGTATAGCGTCTCCAACTGATCCAATCTCCACGAATTTTTCAATTAATCTTTTCACAGTTAACGAGGTTAAAACACTATTTTTACCATATTTTGCATAAAATTTTCAAACTGCGGCCGCCAAACTTTCATTATTTAAAAAATATTGTTCAATAATGAAGACACGTTGTTGTACAGTATAACGCTCCATTTTCACTAACCCTAAACTCTCGGCTTTCAAACTTTTCTTTTTTCAGGGTTGCCAACAACTTAATGCAAAAATGGCGCCAAATTCAAATCTTGCGTAAATTTTGAGACATCCCTTTATAAACCTTCACGGTTATACTAGAAATTGGTAGTATAACAGTTTGTAGAATGTTTTTTAGATATTTCTTGATTTTCTCACACGTCTGTAATGACCTCTATTGAGCTCTGCGTATATAAGCATATCAGATGGTTATTGTCATCCACTTGTCACCACTTCAAGAATAATAATGCCATTTCGCGATATGATAATTACCGCCTTATCTCTCACAACTGATACATGAGCATTCAAGTAAGCATGCAACAATCACATGAACTTTTAGATCCGTAAATTTTAATCTCGTTCAGAATATGACAGATAAAACGCCAACTCTCTTTTCAAGTTCTTGACTGTACGATATTATGGAATGCTGAGAAAAAATCGTATCATTTCGGTTCAAAACACCATCGAACATCCGCCAAATTATATTGCTGCAGTTAGTCTAACGAAAGGTCGGATAAATTTACGCTGCTAACTGTTAGGTATGAGGTCCATGCCGTGTATTCTTCAATAGGATTTTAAATTTCAGGAACTAAGAAAAACAAAGGGAAAATATTCCAATTCATGTTTTCAGATTCCAATTTAACACCTGAAATCTAACACAAATTTGCGGTTTTGCATGGGAAAATGCGTGATTTAACGTGAAGTTCACATTCACATGGGTTATTAATAGTAAATTCTTTTTGACAGGACACCATACGCATTTCTTTTTATTGTATATTTTAGTGCAAGCAATAATATCTGATTTAAGATATTAAAAGAGACTGACCGATGAATCGGGCAGGATATTCCATTACTTTAATGATCGCTTCAGAAATATTCTTTTAAAAATGCCTATAAGTGTCACAGCAGAATGTCACAGGCAAATTAAAGGTCTTCACACCATCTTCTTCCCAGAGTCGTTTGAATAATCAACCCTGATTATTTTTTAAACAAATTGTATTTCGTACTCAAAAAGAAATATTTTAATGTTTATAATGGCGAATATTTTTATTTTATTGTTATTATTAGTATTGATTACGTAATGAAAATAATGTAATGTCTGACTTCAAATAGCTTAAATCTTGAAATTTGCAACAAATGTATAGTTGAAATGTCTTCGTGGACCCAGAGTCGTAGCTAGGGTTTTCAGCGCCCAGGGACAACTGAAGATTTCGCGCCCCCTACTGCTTTCTTAGGATGGAAAACATTTAATTCTAAAATGTCGTAACATCAGTTTGGCGCCCCTTGGATTCTGCGCCCGGGGTCAGATGCCCCCCCTTGCCCCCCTCTAGCTACGCCCCTGCGTGGGCCATATAAAATTGTTTCGGCGGCCGCCCGTTTGAGACCACTGATCCGGAAAACGCAACCCAACAGCCATCGTCCCATAGTCTATAAATTTTGAGCAGGCTTTACTTTAAATGTTAACAAAGCTCTAAAAAAGTTCCAGGAAGAGACGAAAACAAAGCTACAGAATTACCGACTCAAGAAACCAATTAAAGGTCTCTTACTTTTTGTGTGTGTATGTATCCAATTTTCATCATCACTGGTCAAAATTTCTGTATAAAATGTTGAGAAAAGAGCTCTCTTCCGCTTTGAAATTATAGAAAACGACTAACGAGTACGACTCTTAATATTTTCGATTCGCTTATGGCGGTTAGTTAATAATATCTGAAAGGAGACAATTTAAGTAATTTTTTTTTCTCGTTCTGTCATTTACGTTCTCGATACGTTTAATTCTTAGATAGGCTGTTGAACTTTTTTAAGATAATGAGGTACATGAATACGAAAGAAAAATTTATTTCGGGGATATAATGAAAATTTACTCGATTCAAGAAGATTTATTACGATTAAAGAAGCTCTGAATTTCAATAAAATACAAACTCTGACCATTATTTATGGTAACAGAAGTGTAATAATTCAGAGAACAATCGATTTTTTGGCTATGCATTAAAAACAAATGAATGAAAAAAATCGAAATCAAGTTTTTGGATCATAAAACAGTCATTTACGTTCAGATCAAGAGTTGTGCTCTTGCTATTTATGTCAGTTGTCGGCAGCCGCCGCAGGCAGCCCCCGAAGAGCGAAGTTATTTCAATTATATATATAACCTGCATATGCGGTTTTGCAAGATTTCAAAATTTTAGTTATTTTATAAGGTATTTTTCCTGCTTTCTGAGCATGCCTTCGTGGTGTAGTGGTCAGCACGCTCGACGCGAATTCGAGAGGTCCGTAGTTAAGAGTCGCTCCGAAGGCATTGCTCATTTTTCATCTCTCCTGCTTCGAAATAACCTGATGTCTCTACAATTTGAAGTCCGAGTATACGTTTTTTTTTTTTTTTTTTATTTCCATTAAAACCAATATTAATAATGGTCTAAAAGATCTATAAATGTAGCTTATTAATTTGGAATGTGATATAAATCTTATTCAAAAATCTGAAGGCATGGATTTAGTTAAATTTTAACTTTTATTCCTGCTGCAACTACGAATTTTTGCGCTTTAGATTTCGGACAGAAAATGAATATAAATTTGATATTTTCCCTTTAGCGATATTGCTATTATTTATATATTTTTGATAAATATTTAGTAAGCGAAACTTCAAAATTATTATATTTTTTTTATTTTGCTAACAAAATTTTGAGTTTTATTAAACAAAAGTCTGTCTCCTCAAATGTTTTCAGATTGAGCATTCGGTTCGCATGCAATTTGAGTTCGAGACCATTGTTTTATGTAATCTGCATAGTTCCTATTCTAACATACTACCTGTAATAAACAATATATAACTGAGTTTTAGAGGTGAATTTTTGTTACTATACAGCTTTGCAAAAGTATGTATATAAATAAGTAAAAGATTTATAAATAAAATAGATTTTATTGTTGCAAAGTGTTTCAGTCTCTTATTAGTATTCTGACGTGGCCACACATGTTATCTCTCGCGTATACATAAATCGCACAAAGGTACGAAAACAGGAAGAAATTACGATACATAAGAAAAGGAATATATTTTCGAAAATTATCAAAAATTTATTGAATGAGTTTATTAATGAATTATGGCAAAACATTCGAAAACTGCCTACTTACAAAAATGGCTTCGCGTAAGAGTTTTGAAAAAATAAGTAAATAATACATTCTTCACAAGAAAAATAGCATAAATACACCGTAGCGTAACGTCAACACTTCAAGTACTACCTGTTTTAGCTATTTATTGCTTTGCCTTCGCAGAAAGAAACTGATTTATGTAGGAATCAAAATTGTATTTAGTGTGAAATGTAGTAAAGAATATAGTATTCTGTGTTATAAAGAAGACTGCTTTTATACCTGATATTTTCTTAATTCGAAATATAACGATGATCTCAGAAAGGATACGGATCCCGTAGCCGCAAAATGCAAATTATTCATCCATGTCTAATAACTTGTTAAACAAGTAGCGTGATAGACTAGAAGCGAAACTTTTCAAAGGTTTACTCTTTAAAGGCATTTTAATTACTTTCTTATGTAGCTATATATGGAACGAAATCTTTGCGATAATTCACTCAAATCTCTATGTTAATGGCACCGCATGGTATTGTGTGTGTATTTAATTATGGCAAAGCACACTAGGGCTATCTGCCTAAGGGGAGGGATGCCTTCTTTGAGGACTTTCTTAGGGAAACAGGCTCGTATACACGTTACACATTGGGGAAAACCACGAAAACGCCCATGCAGCCAGCCCATTCGCGGGATTCGAACCTCGGACCGAACTACCAGTGTTCAGCGACTTTACCGCTCGGCCGCTGGTGGGCCCCGCATGGTATTGATCTCCCACTTTTAATCTATAATTTATTTTAATAAAAAACGGCTAAAGAAAGATAAATTAGTGACAAGTTATTTGTCAGTTTAAAGAAAAGTATGAATTTGATTTACTTTTTATTTATTTATTTTTTTTAAACTTATTTCTTTGTTTGCAGGGTATAATTCGGAGAGAAACTTTCATTGCAACTTGAACAAGGGATCATTGCAAGGATTGATCTTTCATTGCAAGGGATCAAAAATTAATTTATTAGTACAAACACAGAGTAGCCATTTTTAGTTCGGCCATTGGTGGAATCGAATACCAAATAAAAACAGACGAATGAAAAGAATACTGAAAATTTAGATCGGGCTTTTCCGAGCCGAATTCATAGCGAACTGGGCTGACTTCATGCGTGATTTCGTGGTTTTCCCAATGTGTAACGTTAATGCAAGCCAGTTCTCTTAAAAAATCGTCCATGAAAACACATCTCCCTCTCAGAGACAGCTCATAAATTCTTTATCTCACTCACTCTAAATAATTAATCCTATTTCATACTGGATTTTTACGATTACTGTAACTATTAATAGAGGTAATTAAGGATCACATTTGTTAATGGATCCCACCATGTAATAGAGACCATAAGTAGCCCAGGCGTCAAAGATTGCTGAATAGTGGCAATTCGTCCAGGGTTCAAACTCGGTGCACAGGCTGGCTGTATGTTGGCTTCCGTAATTTTTCCCACGTGTAGCGTGAATGCGAGCCAGTTTCCTTTAATACGTCCTCCACGAAAGCATCCTTTCTCTTAGGTATATAGCTCTTGTGTGCTTTAGCATATTCAAATAACCTAACCTGCATAAACCGCATTGCAGTATTTATTAAAAACAACACACACAATGTTTTAAAAAAAATATCTGAAAGCTTTCAGGTTTTATATTACGCCCAAAGGAGGGGTTTTCTTACGTTGTGTGTGTTACCTTTGTTTATTAAATACCATGTTCTTCGCACTCAATGCATAAAATTCAATTCAACAGCAATATCACAAAATAATTTAAAAAGAGCATATCTTTAAAATTTCCGATACACAGCCTTGTGCGCTGGAGATAATTCCCTCGCGTACAGTGTTGCCATTGCTCGCTCTGAAATCGTCGAGTTTCTTAATCAAAAACTCATAAATGCTTTACAAATTATGAAATGGATTATAAAAGAAATTCCCAATTAGAGCTTCCAGATGCCCATATTCGAGTGGAGGACTACATTTTTCAAAATCCATATTTGGAGGCAACGATTTGAAAAGTGACACGCCGTTTATAGTGAACCAATATACAAAATGCCAAAATGAAATTAATAGCTCTTCTGGACATATTGTCCCTTTGGGCTAATAATATGTCTTTTGGTATTAATATGAGAATAATGTGAACAAAATGAAAATGTATTGATTAGTCGAAAGCAAAAAATATTACAGTTGCTATTCACACTTATCGTCAGATAGAGGAATCACTTAAAAGAAACAAGGAATGGATTCGTTCCGTTTTTAACGCACTGAAAAAGAATTTCTGGTTAATTCTTGATAAACTAAAAAAAGAATTTTTTAAACGTTTCTCCTTTAGCTGTAACGTTTATTCAGGCGATTATTAATCATATTTTTCAATATTTAGCTGTATTTCCTTTGTTAAAATTAGTCATTCAGTTCATGGGAAGAGTAATAATAAGAGATTAGAATAAGACTGGATGAAAAACTGGAATATTTATGAGCAGCTGTGGTATATAGAGAGTGAATACTAAAACAAATGTTACATATAAGCACGTGACAAAATCTATTACCAGACTACAGATAATATACTAATGTCATCATAATACTAGAACGGCTGATTCGCTCGAAAATTAAAATAATACTATTGAAATCTAAAATTTCAATAGCATTGCTTTATTTTAACCTTGAATAACCCTGAATTTCATGATTCTCAAATAACTGTAGATTTCGGGATTCTTGCCAGCTTTTCTATACCGAATTCAACAAAAGAATTCTTTCAAGGTCTCCCTGTAACAGAAATGGTGCTGAAATATCTGTCAATTTTGTTTTCTTCTAACTTTGCCGATAACAATAGTAAAATATTTTCTAGCTTAAGTTCAGAGTTATCCTATACAATAAATAAAATTCTAAACCTAAATTTTCTTTTTCGGGATCCATTGAGCTCTCTCTCTATATATTTGTTTAAGTTTTTATTGAATTTTTATCAAAAGATTTTACAGGAGCTTAAGATTAAAATTCATTGTATTTTGTTGGAAAATTTCAACGCTTCTAAGTGACTGAACTGAATTCGCATCAAAAGGAATGAGTTTTTTTTTTTTTTTTTCAAAATATTATGTATTCAATTTAGATCTTAATTTTTAATACAGAAGACACTTACACATTTTTAGAATGAATTTTGGGTAATTTGATTAATGTTTAAAATGTAAAGAGTATTTTTTAAATGTGCGATCTGATAGCTTTTCTCTTCTGGTCTACAAGTCTTCATCGTGATTTCCATGACAGAAGGGCTTTTCGTAGAATTTCCAGGAGTATTGATTTCTATTATTTTCCACAGTCTGTGAATCGTGGAGGTGGGTGGTTCACGTAGAAAGAGCTTTTTTCTAGAGACCAAAGGCAAAATAGTTCATACGTGAAACGTCAGAGAGCTTCGAAAGAATACTTTGTAAAGGCATATATATGCAATATCTATAGTAATTTTCATTTTTTCAAGGAATGCAGTGGTACTTCTCGAAGTATGATTTCTTGCTTTGTCTTGATAAAGTTCCACTCTCTGAAAGTGAGCGGGATTGCTTCAGAACTACTATTCTATGACCTAGTGCAAAATGCGACATTTTGAAAGAACTCATTTTGAATAAATTAAAAGTAGCAGAGTAATTAAAAAAATTGCTTTTCTCTTTATTCTTCACTGAAATCGTTTAAAAAATGAGTAAATACATTCTGTATATCTATAAATATGACGGTCACACTGAAATTTTTGAGATACAGCTAAATGATACAAGATAAACTTACCAATTTTAAGAATGTTAAAAGTAGTCCCTTCTATCAACAACCCACGGATTAAATCCTCATTTACCTACTTTCTGCAGAAAATAAAACAAAAAAAAAAAAAATGAGGGGGCAGATTTGACTGAGAATAGGACCTTTTAATAGCTCAAAACTATGTTATATTTTGCAATTATCATATACCAATAATATCTCAGAAGGATTCGGAAGTATAGCCATAAAAATAAAATTTTTAAACTTAGAATTTAGTTCAAATAAGTATTAATTTACTAGTTTAAATAAAGAATGAAGGTTTCATATGCCTAATATTTAACAACAGCAATGCAAAAAAACAAAAAATTAATTTGTTCTTTACATTCACAAATGCTGAACACATATATTTAAATTAACTAAATTCAAGGCTTATGATTTTATCGGAGGTAGATCAAAATTAAATATTAAAATTTTCTGTACACGGAGTTTAAAATCAATTTTAAAACTAAGGTAATATACATAATTAACGTTTTACACTGGTACATGTACAATACTCGCCCGTCCTAAAAATATAACATTAATGAACGAAGCAAAATAAATTTATACAGCTGACAAACCTTGATATTAAATTGGGATCAAAGCTGAAGAACATATTTTTCCCCCTTCGTACAAGTTTTTTTTTTTATTTAATTCATGATGAAAAGGACTTGAGGGCTATATCTGCCTAAGAAAATATATGTTTTTTGCGATGCTTACTATGGGAAACTTGTTCGTTTTGTTACATCTGTGAAAAGTCATGAAATGCTCGTTATTTATAGCCATTAGATTTTCATACCCCGATTTTTCAATTATGATTGAAGATTAAATAAATATAGAAACCACGAATATTTAAGGTCAGTGTTTATAAAAACACAAGATTATAGTTAATACCCAAAGCGCCTTCGAAAGCCTTGATGCCAATGGCTTACAACATTTTGTCTTTCTTTTTTAAACTAAGAAAATACGTCTTTTTAATTTTAAGCAAATGGACGATTTTTAAATTGTACTAGACTAAGTCAGTCTCATTTTTCAAATTTTACAATATTATTCAATAAAAGAGCAGATTATAAATAACAACGTTAAAAAAAACTGAAAGGCTTTCAGATTTTATATTACGCCCAAGGGGGCGTTTTTTTATTTTTTTTAACGTTTTGTGTGTTGTTACTTTTATTTATTAAATATCATGTACTTCGCACTTAAACCATAAAATTGAATTTAACGGCAATATCACAAAATATTTAAAAGAGCATATCTTTAGAATTTCCGATACACAGTCTCATGCGCTGGAGATTTTTTTTTAACCGCACAGTGTTGCCATTGCTCGATTTGAAATCGTTGAGTTTCTTAATCAAACACTCATAGATGCTTTACATAATACGAAATAAATAATAAAGCAAATTCCAAATTTGAGCTTCCAGATGCCCATATTCGGGTGGAAACTAACGTTATTTAAAATTTGATGGCTCTAGGTACCGTCGTTTTAGCACAATGCGAGAAACATACATACATTTATGCAGATTCTTCGTTATTTAATTCCTTTAAATATAATACATTGCTGTAATATTTGATGGTAACAATGTAAAAAGTGATTTGCCGTTTATAGTGAATCAACGCAAAATGCCAAAACTAAATTAATAGCCCTTCTGGGCAAATTGTCCTTTTGGGTGAAGTAGAAATTTTATTTGTCATTACATCAAACATTTTTGCATATGTGCGGATTAGAATTAGCACTTATCTACGTAGCCTTGTTTAAAGTAAAATGGCTAATGTAAAAAGTACTTTAAATGTAACTGAAGCAAATTTTACGGCCTAGTTAAGAATGGCTACTGGTCACATCAAAACTATTAGGTATTGCTCAACTCAAAAGTTGCGTTTATATTATAATCAAAATGCAGCAATGAAATTACACGTTAACTAATTTAACTTAATTTATTCAAACCTGCTTCAATGATAAAAGCATTCCTTAGCAAAGAAAGACTTTCACCTTGTTCCATAAAGGTTAATTGTGGACTGAACATTTAACAAATTAACATTCAAAGCATGTTCACAGTTGGGACTGAGTAATGTTCGCTGAGAAGAAGCTTTCTTCCCCAAGAAGCATTATGCTTTTTCCTTGTTTTTACACAATTTCTAAAAAGTGGCAGGTACTCGCGTATTATTCCGTCGATCGTCAATGTTGTCTACCATCAAACTATGAAAGTGCGTGGGGATCCCGCCGAAGTAGCGCCACACGTTCTATTTCGCAAGCCATTTTTTCCAATCTATTAGGTCCACCAGCGGCCGAGCGGTAAAGTCGCTGAACACTGATAGTTCGGTCCGAGGTTCGAATCCCGGGAACGGGCTGGCTGCATGGGTGTTTTCGTGGTTTTCCCCATGTGTAACGTGTATACGAGCCAGTTTCCCTTAGAAAGTCCTCTACGAAGGCATCCCTTCCCTTAGGCAGATAACCCTCGAGGCTTTGCCATAATTAAATACATCAACATTTTCCAATCTATTACTGTTTTGCCGACCATATTCAGCTGATCATTTCGTATCAATTAATGCCCACATTTTTTTTATGGTAGAATGCTGTAACTTTTATAATGATCTAACGCTTGCTGTTTTGTAGAAGGCAGGCGTTGAAAGCAAATTTTAATAATTTTTATTTTTGTTCAAAATGCAAGGAAAAATGTAGTAACAATAGTTAATTTATATCTTTGTTCATAAAAACAAAGGTGGTTTACCAAGAATCAATCAGATTGCATGTAATGAAAATGCAGGTGATATGAGTGTGTTGTTAAGTGACGCTTATTCATAATCGGCGCTAAAATCGCTCTGCTTGGCGACAATTTCACGGTCGATGGGATAATACGTACCAAATGCCGTGTGCGGTTTAAGAATATTAATTTGCGCATTAATCCCGCTGTCAGAAACCTATAAAATGCAAAACAGGCTTAACATTTTATAAAACGTTTTTTAAGTAAATTAAATCCAGTAGCATTAGAAGCATCTACAGCTTAATCTTTCAATTTTTTCCATCCCGTTATTCACTGAAGCAGGAAATTAATTTTCCATGCAGCCGGGCAAATTATTGGAACTCAGGGTTGTTGCCATACCACATAGCAGCATCTCTTTATTTGTGAATTAAACCTATATGATGCTTTACCAACTGAGGGATTTAAAATTAATGTACGAACTTCCTAAAACTTTACAGTTTTATTTTTTAATAATACTCCTAATTCACGTAATTTATAATACATTTAATTTATGCGATATACAATACGCTACGTAGTATGATAATTTAGTAACTTTTATGAACATTTATTATTGTAACTAATAAAAGGTGTTTCTACCGCTATATCTTAATTGCTTCGATACAGAATGATAATTTGCACGCAGTGCAAAACAAGTATTTTAGTAATATACATAAATGAAATTTCTAATGCATTTAACTGATTTTTTTTTTAACATTTGCAGAGTATTTAACATATTTTTCGCCCTAGGTTTTCAGCGCTAGGTTCTCGAAAATTTTAAAAATATTCCCATCATTTTTCCCTTCCTCTATTATAGCTAGTTCTTAACTTTGAGGGCTAATTTATGGATAAATTATATTACCTTGATTATTTTTATTCAGTATATTCAACACATATTTGCCTTTTTGTATTAGCATTTCTTCTTTTATTTTCCTTGGCACTTATTATTTGAAACGTATTTTGTGCAGATTATTCTTTAAGCTACTCGGACATTGCAGGTATTCTCACATTTAAGCAACTTTCCAAACATCTGTTTTAACTTACTTCTTTTATTTACGTTCTAGTTCATTGTAGTATTATCTACTGCTGATATATATTCTATCTTTCGAAAACCAGGTCTTTTATTCGGCCCAGTTTCTCCTTCGTTTTTCGGAGGTCCTTCTTGGCAACTGCTTGCAGGACTCATTCGTGTGAGATCTCCCTGAGCTTTTACAAGATAATTTAGCCGAACACATATATCTCAGTTACCGTTAGACATCGGTTCAGTATCCGTAATGTTAATATTACTATGTATTCTTATTGGAATGCGGGTTTCTTTTAAAGAAACAATATCGCGATATTTACCTGTAGTTTATTCATGACTTTTCATTTGTTATGTTCTTACTGTAGCCACGTGCTTTGGAAATTAAATGACTCGCATAATTTTCCTCTCTCGATTTTTGAATACAGTTTCCAAAGAAAACTGGTTAGCTATATTTAACTTTGAAAAAATTTTTGTGAATACAAAGATGCGTGCCGCACCTAATGCGCAACGTGGCCGCGAATGCACTGTTTTAAATTGTATAGCAACCACTGACCTAAAAGAATCACAAACCTTAAAGCAACGCTAAGAAATGACGGACGTTATATGCTAAAATATTTGATGTCAAGTATTTTCACAAAGGAAGTATTATGAAGCAAGACCGCAAAGTGACAGACACCGTTCTGAACTGAAATGAAGAACCTTGAACAACAATACGTTACAAAGAATGGATTATCGGTTAGATCTGTAACCTATTTAACAGGTCACATTGGTGTCTATGAATAAACATGAATACACAATGTCACAGAACTCAGTAACAGTCAGCGACATGATCTCCGAGTTCTGAAGTTTGATAACATAAACCATCATTTACTCAAATGGAACGAAATAGGTGAAGAAATTTCTGTTCTGCTAAAGGAAGACACTAGAGAAATGTTGTTACTCCAACATTTCTCTAGTGTCTTCCTTTAGCAATGGGATTCTTCATGATCTTGAAATTAAATATGGTTACGTTGGTTTTATTGTACAATTATGGTTACACTGATTTCTTTTTTCCTTTCCATCCATAGAAATTATCATATATCAAGATGATACCCAAAACCGTGCTTCTTTAAAGTAATATAAATGCAACCAGCGAAAACAACGCAGAAATTATACAACAGCTTAATTTCATCTATTTCTAATTTTAAGTACTTCTTATATAAGGTTAAGAATTACTCTGATTATGGCAAAGCGCGCGAATGCTTTCATGCAGGACTTCTGTGGGGATATTGGATTACATTCGCGTTACACGAGGGTAAAATCACAGAATCACAGCCCACCAGCGGCCGAGTGGTAAAAGCTGCTGAAGACTGGTAGTTCGGTCCGGGGTTCGAGTCCCGGCGAAAGGGATGGCTAAATGGGCGTTTTCGTGTTCTCCCCATGTGTAACGTGGATATGAGACAGTTTCCCTTAAACCTCTAAGGGGCATCCCTCCCTTTCCGTGTAGTGCCTAAGGCGGAGCACGTAATAAGTAAAAAAAAAAAGGTAAAATCAGGAAAACTCCCATGTGGATGACCGGGGTTCTAACCCACGTCGAGCTACCAGTGTTCAGCAAGTTTATCGATCGGCTGCTGGAGGGCTTGTACCTTTCTACAAAAATTTCTACAATTCTAAAAGAAACGTAATTTTATTTGAAAATAATATAATTCGCGTACTATTCTGTAGATAACAGAGACGAATTTTATATTTGTATACATTACCGATAGTAATCACTGAATCTGCATTTAAAATTCAAGAGTATTTTATGTGATTCTCCCAATAATCGGTATATTTGTCACTCTAACAATAATATATGGAAAATGTTTCAAAGCAAGGTAACTTTTTTACATGCTCTTTATACATTATTAAGTCCTTTATACGTTTACTAATAACAGAAGCAAAACTTCTACTAGTAGTTAGTGCATAAAGAATTAAAGGTACTCTTCTTATATGCTCTTGTTATCTAACTGGTATAGGTTTAAGAAAGGCCGGCACCTGTGTATTCATGTGGGCCCAACAGCGGCCGAGTGGTAAAGTCAGTTGAACACTGGCAGTTCGGTCCATGACTGGTAGTCTGGATTACTGATAATTCGGTCCAACCCGGGTTCGAATCCCGCCGAACGGGTTGGATGCATGGGCGATTTCGTTGTTTTCCCCATATGTAACATGTATACAAGGCAGTTTTCCTTAGAAAGCTTCCACGAAGACATCCTCCTTAGGCAGGTAGCCCTCGTGTGCTTTGCCGTAATCAAATAAACCAAAACAAAGCTGCAGATTGAATGGCAGAAGAAGATAGCTGCCTATCGCTTTCTGAAACAAATCGAACGATATCATGTGATAAACTTTCTGAAGAATATGGTGACTAAATTGGTGAATTTCCTATAAATCTTGAGATAAGGAATCCCGTATGAGATTAGGGTGCAGCAACGGTCACTTTTCAGAAACATTATGAACTTAATTCAGAAGTCAAACAACAAAAATCAGCGTTAATTTACAAAATTTTCACAGGACTAGTTTCGATGGTCCTGTGATTTTGAAAATTAACGCTGATTTTTGTTGTTTGACTTCTGAATTAGTATTTATTCGGCGTGTTATTGTGTCTTAATTATAGAAGCCCCAAACAGGCTTACATTTTGCTTTCTTTTTTGCACGTGGTGTGGCCGCCATTTTGTGATTGTAGGAGTTTCGGTGAGTACATTTTCGCAATTTTCAAGTTATGTTTATGTTTTGTACATTTGGATATTGTGCTTTGCTTGTCTGATTTCATGCATTTTGCTTACAAACATTTTGTTTTCTATTCATTTCAGTGAGGGATTTTTCTGCTATTTTGTGTGTACTTTATTATTGCTCAGTTAATTTAGTTTGATTTTCTGCATTGTTTATCATGCCTTCATCCGTTAATAGTTTCACTAAATTACGCCTGAAACGGCAAAAATTCCTGAATCATCTTGACTTTTTACTTAAATGTAAATGTAAAAAATTGATCCCCAATTTTATTCAAATCAAATCTAATCAAGAACCTTCGAGTCGCGTTTCAAGAATTCTGTTAAATTGCAAACTTGCTTTACTTCGGTCCGTGAACAATTGTCCAAAATTGAACATGAACTCTATAAGCTTCATCTGGAACTCGCTAAAACATATCCAAAATTCACTGCCCTTGAACAAAAGTCTTGGTCTAGAACGGAGAATGCAGTTAACCGTCATAAAAACACCCTTGCAGTTAAATTCGAAAAACTTCTTTTACAGTCTTCCACTTCAAGTAGTTCAAAAAATCTTCCCATTGTAAACATCAAGCCAATAGTTAATATTTCTAATGTTAGTCTTTCAGAAGAACAAGAGAGAATTCTAAAATATAATTTTAACTTCTCACAAACCTGTAAACCCTCGATTCCAAAGATTTTGGCTCCTATCGAAAAAGCTTTCAAGTTCAGTAAAGTTTCAGATTCACAGAAAGAAATGATTAGGCATCTTATCGCTCATAATGTGAAATTCAATAATAAACCTTTGAAACCAAATCTAACTGCGAGAGAAAGAGCTACAATGCGCGAAATTCATTCTAACCCGGATATTATCATTTCAAAGGCCGACAAAGGTGGCCAGATAGTCGTCATGGATAAGAACACTTACATCGATGGTGTCACTAAACTCTTAAACGAAGGACCATATAATCCGATTCCTAAAGATCCTTCACCTTCGGACTTATCCAAAATAAAAACTGCGTTTAAATCTTCGCAAATCATTTCAAGCAACTTAAAACATTCGCTTATCCCATCTGTTGCGAATTGTGCCAGATTATATGCTCTTCCCAAAATTCATAAAAGTGGTATTCCTTTCCGCCCTATTGTATCAAATTTAGGTACTGCCTCGTATCCTTTAGCTAAATATTTAGTTTCTAGATTTTCCACTCTATTAGACAATAACATTTACACCATAAAAAATTCAATAGAGTTTGTAAAAAAGATTAAAAACATTTCTCCTAGTAATTTACTCATGGTTTCTTTTGATCTAAAATCATTATTCACCAATGTCCCAGTGGAGGGTGCATTAAGATGTCTAGAAACCAGACTTCGCGAATTTCATTTCTCTTGCATCGAAATTGAGGAGCTAATTTCTCTCACTCAACTCTGTTTGAAACAAACACATTTTGTTTTCCAAAATAAATATTACAAGCAAACTGAGGGATTAGCCATGGGAAGCCCCCTCAGTCCCATCCTGGCTGATATCTACATGCATTATTATGAATCAAAATTGTTTCAAACTTTAAACTTCCCGGCATGGTTCCGCTACGTAGACGATACTTTTATCCTGTTTGAAGGTAATAAAGATGATTTAAATAGAGTTCTATCAACAATGAATTCTATTGATCCTGCTATTCAGTTCACTTTTGAACTTGAGACTTGCAATTCTCTTCCGTTTCTCGACATTCTGGTCACACGTAACATATCCAACTTCAGTACTACAGTTTACCGTAAACCTTCATCGGTTTGCCTTCCACCACACTTTAAATCATGTCATCCGACTAAACAAAAGTTAGCTTCATTTTATTCCTATGTTTTCCGTGCTCTTCAAGTTTGCTCCTCCAAACTAGCCCTTGATGAAGAACTAAATTATTTAAAAGCAATAGCTATTGACAGGGGCTTTTCACCCAACATTATTAATCAAGCAGTTAAAAAATTCTCATCTCAACACACTAAAAGCCACACTCTTATTTTAGGAGATTATAAAAATTCTGTTGTCATTCCCTTCTTTCCATCAATTAGCTATAAAGTTGCACATATTTTGCAGAAATTTAACTTTCGGGTTGTTTACTCTCCCATCAATAAAATTCCAACTTCTATACTCAAGGACCCCATTCCGGATATGAATTCCTGGGGTATTTATAGGATTCCTTGCCAGTGCGGTTTAATTTACATTGGCCAAACTAAGAGAGCCTTAAAATTTCGCGTCAAAGAACATGAGGCATATGTTAGAAAAAAGGAAACACAGAAGTCTTCTGTTGCTCAACATTGTTGGTCCGAAAATCACACTTTCAATTTTTCTGCTGCCAAAATTATTCAAAAAACATCTTCCATTGGAGAACTGGATTTTCTAGAGGCATTTCACATTCATAAAAATCTTTCTGTTCTAGTTAACGATCCTAATTCCAATCCAAATTTGCCTTCGGCGTTTAGAGAAAGTATGTTTTAGTTCTGGTTTCGCCAACAGATGGCGCCACTTGCTTATTCTTGTCCAGGCTTTCTTATCTTATCTAAACATTATTTCCTATCTTGTTCATTTGCAGTTTTGCAGCTGAAGATGATGGTTCGGTAAAACCATCGAAACTAGTCCTGTGAAAATTTTGTAAATTAACGCTGATTTTTGTTGTTTGACTTCTGAATTAGTATTTATTCGGCGTGTTATTGTGTCTTAATTATTATGAACTTAAAAAAAAAAAATCTGAAATGTTTCAGATTTTAAATTACGTCCAAAGTGGCGTTTTTTGACATTTTGTGTGTTACCTTTCTTTATTAAATATCATGTTCCTCGCACTTAAACCATAAGATCCAGTGCAACAACAATATCGCAAAATAGTTTTAAAACGAGCATATCTTTAGAATTTCCGATACAGAGACTCACGCGCTGGAGATAAAAATGTTTTTTCTGCACAACGTTGCCATTGCTCGCTTTGAAATCCTTGAGTTTGTTAATCAAAAATTCGTCAAAGTTTTAAAAAATAGGAAATCGATCATAAAACAAATTTCAAATTTCAAATTTGGTCTTCCACATGCTCATATTCGTTGGAGGATTTCGTTATTCAAAATTCGATGACTCTATGTACCGTTGTTTTATCACAATACGAGAAATATACATACATTTATGCAGATTTTTCATTATTTAATTTCTTCAAATATAATGCAGGACTCTAACATTTTGTGGCAACAGTTTGAAAAGTGAACCGACATTTATGAGTCCGACGCAAAATGCCAAAACGAAACTAATAGTCCTTCGGGATTCAAATCCCTTTGGACTAAAAAAAAAAAAAAAATTGAACTTTTGTGCAAGAATTTCAGATAATCAACTGTTAATAATTTCCCCTTAATTAAAATGCTTAGAAAGAAAATATTTATATGTTTTTAGTTATATTTACATTAAATTGGTTAGACTCCATTTTTATTTTGAAGAGAATTGTTTTATCATCGTTTAATATTATCAAAATAGTCATGGATAAATGTGATCACTTTAAGCGGCACCTACTGTGCTTCTTTTCCTATTAGGCATTGATTGAGGCATAGATTATTATTAAAATAAATGGCCACCATGCATTTAATGTATACACCAGATGTTGAAAGATATGTGGGAAAAATCAAAAATCCACGAAAAATACCATCAAATATGTCAGGAAATAAATTATTGATTTCCTTCGTTCCCCCAGATTAATTCACAAGACATTCAGGTCAAGTCTAGATGCACGAGCGAAAGGAAAATACTATATTTCTCACATGATAACTCAACTAGGAGTATCCTTAGCCCAAGTAACAATACATTCAGATTTTCAAATGTAAAAGCTGTTACAGGCATTGGATGAAAGCCGGCACTCTATAGAAAACCTGCGTCAAACTAAGTCTAACTAAGATTGCTTTTTCTGACTTATTTAAACATTTGATTAAAATTGCAACCAAGATATTTCGCGTGGCAAGTCCTTTAATTGGCGACATTTCTTTGTAATCTAGCAATTTTTTTATAATGCATTTTAACGTAATATTAAATAGCAGCGACTTTACTTCTACTTAAACACTTATTGGTCATTGTCTTCCGTAGCGGCTTCGGCGAGAATGTTGTTATTTTAGCACTGGCAGGAAACAAGCGGTTACCGATTTGCGCATATGCGAGAAAAATACGTACCGTATATACCCGCGTATAAGTCGACCCCCCACTTCGACATAAAAAATTCGTAGAAAATAAGAAACCCGCGTATAAGTCGACCGCCCCTTCCGAAATCGATCGAGAAACTTCGAAAAATTTTTTTTAAGTACTACATTTATTCAAAATCAGCTGAGAAAAAAAAAGTAAATATACGATAAAAAAATACCTTGGTAAATAAACAAAATCAAAATCCTTCAACGTCCGATTCATAGTCAGATTCGCCAAACATTTCATAGAACTCTTCTGTCGTCATTGGCTCGTCATTATACATATTTTCAGTCTCGAACTCTGCATTGTTACAATCACTACTAGAGCCTTCGTCGTCATTTTCACTTTCAAAAACAGTATCATCTTCCGTGCCGTCTAGTTCGTTGCTAATACAACATTTTTTAAATGATTTTATAATCATTTCAGAGGGTATTTTGTTCCAAGCATCTTGAAACCACTGAGCAATTAATGTAATATCGGGCTTTTTAATGTTGCCTCCCTTTGTAAATGTTGGTCGACCGGAACTAATCCACTCTGCCCAATATTTTCTAACATTTACTTTGAAGAGCTTATTGAGGCAGACATCTAGGGGTTGAATGACGGATGTCAATCCTCCCGGAATTACGGCCACAGTCGTTTTTAGGTGTTTTGTCACTTTTGTCAGTTCTTCAGAAAAATGTCCATAAAAAGAATCGTATACTAAAAGAGAAGGTTTTTTGAAAGCTGCTCCCGGTATTTTATCCCACACATTTTTAAGCCAATCGACTGTTCCCTCAGCATCCATCCATCCCTTTTCATGGGCGCGAACGAACACACCTGATGGAAACACAACATGATGGAAACACAACAGTCATGAAATTACTTCAAGTAAGTGACTTATTTCATAAGTCGTCCAATTTGAGTGCGGGAAGAAAACAACTGCATTATATAAAAAAAATTTTGAACTTCCGATTCTTTTAATTTTTTAAAGTCGACCCCCCCCACTTTAAAGTCTTTTTTTTTTTTTTTTTTTTTTTTTTTTTTTTTTTTTTTTTTTTTGTCCAAAATATCTCGATTTATACGCGGGTATATACGGTAATTGCTCTTGGTCAGTATAGTGGTTTTTCTTTGCAAAATACTCATTATGCTTATTATTTTCGAATATAATATTATAAATTTTTAAAGTATTTAATTTATTGTAGTATAGTATACGTCTTTGCTAGCAAGTTATTTTTACAAATTCTCTCTGGTGGCCACAGTTCAGCATTTGCTGCTAATTATGCCTGAAACACAATCTCACGGCTGATTTGGTATCGGAACGTGATCATTACTAAATAGTTTCAGGTGATGGTGTGCCGTACCCCTGGTGCTTTATGTTTCGCCATTTCGTTGATCCCGCAATGGCGTAAGAAAGGATATTTGTGATCCTCTAAACCAGGGCTTAAACATTTTTTCAGTCGCGACCCCTTTTTATCACTGAGATTTTTTTCGTGGCCCCAGGACCCCATAAGCATTGCGCAAATCCGACACACGCGTGAGTGAAACTGTCAATTTTTCACTTATACTGTTGCAGTTTTAGGTCATTAACTTCAATTTCTAATTTTAAGACATAGAACAATGTGAAAATTTTAAATAAGTATCAGACGAAATGACAGGGTCACGTGTAAAACAAGTTAAATGAATGTTTATATTATAAATTGAAATGTGTCGAAACTTTTCCTTTTTTCTTTGTCTGTATTGTCTTATCTTTATCTATTTTCAGATCTGAAAATAGATAAAGAATAGATCTGAAAATAGATAAATTGTGTAAAAATATTTAGTAATTGTAAAATTTTATAATATAATAAGTTAAAGAATATCAAAACTGCTAAAATTTTTGGCAACCCCCTACTGCAGGTCCCGCGACCTCCATTTGGGTCGCACCCCCAGTTTAAGAAATTCTGCTCTAAACCAATTCTCGGCACAAAGGCTTTTCTTCTTTTTATAGCTGCTGACCAGGGATCTCTTTTAAGTCCTGGCTGCTGACACTGCATCGCCGAGCGGTTTCTTTTCCAACACATAATTGTATGTTATGCCTAGTGTTACAAATTCTTTCTTTTGGTAAAATACTTTTTTCGGTACTTACGTATTATCCTGTCAAGCGTGAAATTGACACCAAGCAGCGCGATTGAACACCAGTTATGGTAAGCGTAATGTGCCAATGTATTCATAACATCTTCGCTTTCGTTTGATGCAACCTCGACTAATTTTTGAAATGCCATGATGAATGTAAATTAACTGTTATTGCTGTATTTTTTTTCTGAATATAAATTAACTATTATTGCGGTGGTGTGCTTTTGCATTCTGGAAAAAAAAAAAAAAAAAAGATTGAAATTAGGTATCTGCCTTTTACAGAACAGCTAGCAGTGGATTATTGTCAATGTTATGTAATCTTACCATCAAAATATGTGTCAATTAATGGACACGATATGGTCAGGTGAATATTGTCGACAAAACATTAATAGATTGGAACAATTACCTGCGAGAAGTTCGAATTCAGTGTTTCAGACAGAGCTTTGAGCCTATCAAAATATTACAAATCGGTCTTTTTTACGAAGCAGATAAAAAAAGCGGATCAAATATTCATTGTTTATTAATAAAGAAGCATCAATTCCTTCAGAATTCTGCAAGAACGACTGGTGTGAAACTTTGACGGAATCGGCTGCCAACTTCCAGCGTTCGACTGCCAATTTTCATGGTCGACGGCATAATACGGAAGTATCCCTTTTTCTTTTAAAAAACTATAAATTTCTTTTCATTCGAAGGCAGACTGAAAATTTTCATTAATCGGCGAAACATGAACTACGAGCGCAGGAAAAATCGGTGTATTTTTAGATCGAAGGTAGGAGAAATGCATATGCGCAGGTCGGTAACGTAGAAAAATCGCTTTAGGTTTTAAAAGCGAAGATGCTTACTAGTCGAGGAAACGTGAACTACAAGCACGAACGAAAAATCATTATATTTTAAAAGCGATTCTAAAAGAAATGCATATGCACATACATAACATAACAGTCTCGCTAAAGCCATTGCAGAAGACAAGTACCCACTTATTCTATAATTTTTTAATCCTATTAACCGAATTGTTGATGGCAACAAGCGATGTATTTTCCATGTTTTCGTAAACAAAAGGGCCGGACTTCGATAAAATTATTCGACAATATTACTCACAATTATCACATTAAGCGACATCTGTTATACCTGCGATTCTTAGGAAATAGACTTAGAGCTCACTTTTCCTGAATCCCAACATTCTTTCACTAGCATGAAAACTGGCCACCCCAATTATAGATTACTAAACGCAAGAAAAATAAAACTGCATCCTTACAAGATCAAAAACTAATTTGTACTGTACTAAAAAATTAAAGAATACATTTGAGCTATTTATTCTGGAGAGCAATTTTTCTTAAAAACTAAACGAGATACGTAAAATGCTTTTTCTGTAGTCGAAAAGGACAAAATAGCCAGAAATGGAAAATTATGTGCGTGAGTCTGCCCACAAAACACCTCAATTTGGATTCGTTCCCAAAGTGCATCTATAATACAGCACTCTCCCGTACTATCACAGAAGGTCCTTTTTTTAAAGAGTCATCTGAGTCATGGGAACGTCATGAGAAAAGGGTCGTAGATAATAAGGAAGCCCAGCCGATAAGAGGCCACAAATATTTTCATTCTTTCTGTAGCAGAGCGAAACGATCTATTCTTCCCTTTTTTCCCTTCCCCCCTTTAAATATGGGACCATCCTTGGAATAAAAAAATTAGACGCTACGCATCGTATTTTTAAAACACATCTTCGATGCATCGCAGATACCACACAGCAATTGGACACTATAGAAGCATTTGCGTGTAATACTTCACTGTCATAATTTAGGAAAAATTAAATATGGAGTAAAACCACGGATCACGGGCAAATTATCCGAACAAAATATCGTATTTCCTCGAGTATTTTTCTCCTTAGCTTTTTAGGGCAGGTTCTGAAAACTTAAAAAATATTCGTTTAATTTTCTCCTTCCTCAGAACGTTCACAAAACATTTTAAAATGGATTCGACTACTCAGTGATTGTTTTCCTCTTATTAACAAAGAATAATTCTTCGGAAATTACCTGCGAAGGTCATGCCGAGCCTTCGCTTCTAACTGTTGAATTCTGGCAACCTAATACAATTACAACTCATCAGGGCAAAGCAAACAAGAACTGACATTCAGTCTGCGATTTCGGCGAGTCGACTGCACATTATTATTCTTTGATTATTTATGGACGATTTGAAGCCTAAGGAATAGCAGAGACAATAGTAAGAAAGAGCAAGTTTCAAGTTACAGTGAAGTAGAAATGAAAATGTCTCATTAGATATTGTAATGGTAATATTGCTATGTATTTTGATTGGAATGTAGGTTTCTTTTAAAGAAATAATATTGTGATAGTTTATCCATGATTATTTTTTACTTGTTACGTTCTTACTGTAACCGCTCCCTTCGGAAATTAAATTATTCGCATAATTTCCCCTCTCTCGATAAAATTAGTAAAAAAAAAAGGGGGGATGTGCAAGGAAATATATAGTATACCTCAGATGAGAAAGGGTAACGAACCCTCAAACCGACAACATATGATTTTTACAAGTGTTTTGGGGTAATTTATGCTACATAATTAACTTCACGCGTTTTGGAAAAAAAAAAAAAAAAAAAAAATCATATTACCATTTTCGATTGTTTAGCTCTCATTAACAAAGCTTGGCAGCGATTTACAGGACTATTACTTTGGCCTAGAGAATTTAAGACCACACAGAGTTGCACTTTGACATTTAGGGCTTTTTATTATCTATATTGCGTGTCTAGACAAAACCATGACCTGCTAAGAATTTAACAAAAAGACACACAGAAGTAAGTATCTGATGTTTTTATGGAAGGAAATTTCGCATTTAAGCTATAACATCTTCTTTATTGTTCTCTACTTACGCCGTCTTCTTTGTACACTTCCTTTTGTACAGGTACAGTGAAATTAAATTAAGTTTCCGTCTAGTTTATTTGTTTAATGTAGTGTTTGTCTTTTGAGTCTGAAAGTGACGAGCATTTTGAATTAAATCACAATAAACGGCGTATCACTTTTCAAATTGTTGCCACCGAATATTATCGCTCTTTATTATACATTTAAAGAAATTCAATAATGAAGAATTTGCATGAATGTTTCTCGCACTGTGAAAAAATAACGACACCTATAGCCATCAAATTTTGAATAACGTCTCCACCCGAACACGGGCATCTAGAAGCCTGAATTCTGAATTTCAAATTTATTTATTATTTATTTCATATTTTGAAAAACTTTTAACGAATATTTGATTAACAAACTCAACAATTTTAAAGTGAGCAGTGGCAACACTGTACGGAATAAGACATTTTTATCTCCAACGCGCGAGTTGTATATCGGAAACTCTAAATACACTGGTGTGCAAAAATTAAGGACGAAGTCGAAAAATTAGCATATCAGCTGAACGAAGAGGCAGAGCGGACAGAAAGACCAATCAGGAGATTAAGTAAGGTGATGTACGGTAGCACATGCGCAGATATGCAGGTAGACGTAATGGGGGAGTGTCTGAGTAGTATAAAGCATGTTGTCGGTGTAAGATCAGTATTTCTGGCAAAGAGATTGCACGCCGTATAGCAGTTAAAATCACACCGAGTTGCTGCCTCAGCGAGAAATGACGAATAATCAATCTGTTAGACGACATCTGGATGCTTTTACCCGAGGTCGAATCATTGGGAAGTTGGAGGAAGGTCGCAGTGTGACAAGTGTGGCTGCAGAGTTCGGAATTGCTCACAGCATCGTTTCACGACTTTGGAGACAATTTCAAACTACAGGAACAGCTATCCGGGGGTTTAGTAGTGGTCGTCCACGAGGAACCACACCCGCAGATGACCGGTATATTGCCTTACAGGCCAGAAGAAACAGGCGGCAGACAGCGGGAGAAATCACTAGACACACGACACAGGCGACTGGACGACCGATATCGCGTTTTACCGTGGCCAGAAGACTGCACGGTGGTGGTCTGTTTACACGGCGCCCTGTACGGTGTGTACCTCTAACGCCTGCCCATCGGAGAAGGCGTTCTCTGTGGTGCCGGGAACACCGGAATTGGAGAGACAATAAATGAGGACGAGTACTCGTTACAGATGAGAGCAGATTCAGTCTGAGTAGCGATTCTCATCGCATACTCATCTGGAGAGAGCGGGGAAGCCGCAATCATCCCTCGAACATCATTGAAAGGGCAGGTATGGAGGTGGCGGTGTTTGGGGAGGCATCATGCTTGGTAGTCGTACAGACCTTCACATCTTCGACGCAGGTTCAGTCAACGGGACCCGTTATTGTAACGAGATTCTTCTTCCATATGGGCGTCCTTTTAGAGGCGCTATGGGTCCGCAGTTCCTTTTCATGGACGACAATGCACAGTAGTGTCATCGCACAGTAGCTGCCGAACAGCTCTTAGAGAGTGAGGATATTGAACGTATGGATTGGCCGGCACGATCTCCGGATCTCAATCCCATCGAGCATGTAGGGGATTTTCTAGGCAGACGCTTGGCAGCTCGTACCTTACCACCAGTAACGATTCCGGAGCTTCGATTGGCGCTGCAAGACGAATGGGCAGCACTGCCTCAACAACCCATTGACACCCTCATTTTCAGCATGGGCAGACGCTGTGAAACCTGCCTAGCAGTCAGGGGAGATCATATCCCCTATTAAAGACCGGATGTTTCTTGCTGGACACCCATCACAGGGATGTTTCGACCTTCAGTCGCATTGCGCTCCATGCTACGTTTTCAATAAAGCTTCTTTTTATCCCTCTGATTTCTCTTTAATAAGTGTTGCTTACATTACTCATGTCCTTACGTATTGGGGATCTTACGGTATTAAATGTTTTGATTTGGAAAGCTTTTGTACAAAGTTATATTGAAAAAAACCGTCTCGTCTTTAATTTTTGCATACCAGTGTATATGCTGTTTTTAAATATTTTGTGTTTTGCTGTTGAATCGAATTTTATGTGGCATGATATTTAATAAAGCACACAAAACGTTAATTAAGAAAAATGCAAAGCCTTCTTGGCAAGTAAACTTAACACAGATATGATGAACTGAGAAAAGACGCGGGGGATATATGGCAACACTTAACGCTGCGTCGGGAATTCTAAACGTATACTTACGCACAAAGTACTGATGTAAAGTTTAAATAAGCAACAGTAATCACCTCTAGTCCACGAACGAATTAATTCATTTTACGTCAATCCCTGCAGGGAAACCTATTTCGGTTTAAAAACTTTACGGAAAAAAATAGGGTATACTATACCTAGGTTACACTGTAATATTAATTTTTTTAAATTCCCTTCACTGAAAAATCTCTTCATACTTTTTTGAAATTTTCATAGAATTGTGAAAAACCATCTCTCTGCCATTTTTTTAAAAGAATAATAATAATAAAAAAATACCACTTCGGCAATTTTTTGTAGTTTTCCTTTTTAACGCACAGCGTTACTATTTTACGTCATAAAACTTTTCTTTCTTCAAATATCATGCAATTTCGCTGGAAAAAGTCATTTCCAACATATCCTGTCACATATTTCATAGCTAAATTGCTCAATGATTTAATTTCTTTGTTATTATCCCCACACAGTTCCCTCCTGATCGAAACAAATATGACTGCGTAATGCATCGCATAGTTCAGTGACAGTAAAAGCTAAAGCTCATATCGCCTCCCGCCATTCAAAAGCTGCATTCTTTAGATGTGTGTTTTTTAAATAACTTTATGTAATTAAACATTTTAAGAAAAGACGATGAATAAATGTTTTAAATATGCCAACTTTTCAAAAAATGATGGAAGAGAGAGTTGAAAAAGAAAAACAACGTGTCTTACTAACATGAATTGTGGGGAATTTAACCGCAAGGATGAATATTGATGGAGAAATTCAAGTTGGAACTTTGTTGACAGAAGAAGATATATCTGCCAGTTGCTTATAGAAACAAACTATGCTTGGATTTTATATAATAAACTTTCTGATGATGTTGACGAAATCGGTGAATTTCCTACAAATGCTGAAATAAGAGATGTCTTCGGAGTTTTAAGATAAAGGATTTTGACAAATTATTTCCAGAAAGACTATGAACTGAACTTCTGGGTTTCTCTTCAAGAAAGTTTCCGAGACTATGAATATAAAATTATGCAAAGCAACAACCTTACGTTTGGCATTTATTTTAATCAAGGCCCTGAAGGGAAAAGGTACCAGTCCCTTTCATCAGGAACAAAGAAATCTGTAACAAAGGAAAAGCGGATTGCTTTGATGCTGACGAAGAGGGACATGCATTTGTTTGCCCTCGAAATCGATAGCGTCTTGACTAAAATGTATGCCAAACACTAGGTTGCTGATTTGCCTAATTTTACGTTTTACTTTGGCGTGTTTCTCTTCTATCTAGAAAGCTCACACGAGTCCTTGAATTTTCAAATTAAAATTCTGTAAAAGTTTATATATAAATATGCAACGCAAATTTGTAATTTTAATTGATAGTAATCCCTTACTCTTCATATTAATTTGGTTACTTCCCCTTTTCTATCCTAAAATTAGTGCTATTTATAAGATATCAATCTGAGTCATTTTAAAATTAATTCGCTCATACGATCTTAACGTCACTGCAGGTATGTTATAACCAAGCACTTTTTTTTAGAACCAATACCTTTTGACTCTTCTGTCTCAAGCTTTCTTCGGAATGCATCACTTTTAGCTTTCCCTTTCACTCTTGCAACTTACCTTCGCCTGTTGTCTTCAAAAATATATTTCAATAGTCCATCGGTACCGATGTAAAAAATTCTTTTTTAAGAACAAGGCGCTATAGGGCCCATTTTATTTGTGTTGGCTTAATGAAACAAGTCTGTTAACCATGAATAAAAAGGAAATAAATCACTATATAACTGAATACGCCACCGACATTTCCATATTATTTCATATATATATAGACAAAAGAAGTTTAGAACTAAAGTCACAAAGACATTTACTTTTTGTTAATTTTTGATTAATTTTTCAGCAGCATATTGAATATATGTATGTGTGTGTGTAACATATATAAAAATATATATAAATCTAAATTAAATTAGCAAATAGCCGCTTAATTCTTCATTTTAATTTTGGGTATTTCCCCTCTTTGATCTAAAAACAGATATTTCTTAATAACTTTTTCTGAACTGCGCCATTTCTAGTTTAATCCATATCATACGTGTTCTACATAGCTATGATGGGTAGTTAATTCGAACCGAAAACTTTCTCTGTAACTAAACTTTTACACTGAATAACTAAGCCCTTGCTTTCAGCACTTCGGCCTAGGTAAACTGCTGCTTCTCTTCTTAACGCAAAGCTATCAAAAATGTTAATATTTTGAAATTGACATGATTAGACTGTCAAGTGAATTGTGGCCACAAATGTCAACTGAAATATAAATGAATATGTAATCAATCTGCCTCGGCTGCCAAGTTTGCTGTTCAATTATGAATCAACATCTACGTTATCAATGTTTATACTTTATTGCATATATATTTCTAATTATATTATAATAAATTACTTTCCATTGCTACTTTAAAGGATGCTTTTTCTTACCAGCACTTAAACAACTTTTAAATTGTTAATAATTCTACAAACAAACATAATAAGAACATAATTTAATCACTTTTAGAGCAAAGAATGCACAATTTACCAACATATAACAAATAAAAAACTGAGCTCACCGAGCCGGGTAAGAGAGTTGGTATATTCACTAATTTCCAAAATTTAAGAAACAATCACGAAAATAGCGATAACTCATTCAAAAACAAGCCTAAATTTGAATATGTTGTCAAATAAGAGTTGCTACTATGTTAAACTGCAGATGCAAATTAGTGGCGCTGCGATGGGTATACGTCATCTGCGAGGAGCCTAAAATTGCTTGTTTGAGAGCAAATCTGCAAATTTCCGTCTGATACTGAGATAAGAAATGTGGGATAGCCAATTCGTAATAATAACCTTTAGCCATCATTTGCCCAAAAAACTGCGATGGCGAGCTATTGGGAAACTAGAGGCAGGACAAAGTCAGATAGACAGAAGTGGCCAGATGGCTAAATGTGAGTCCTTCCGTGGTTCATAGACTATAGCAACAATTTCTAACCACAGTTACAGCATCTAAGAAATTCAGCCAAGGATGGCCAACAGGTACGGCAGGCGCTGATGACCGATCCTTTTTGTAAGAATACGAATATACATGAAGGAATATAACTGCAACTACCGACTCATCTCAGATCCTCCTATACCGAAGCCACCAGAAGGTTGATGTCACCGTCAACCGTGCATAGAAGTTTTCACGAAAGAGATCTGCACGTGATGCGACCACTCATATGCGCGCCGCTCACTCACGTCGTAGAAGCTAACGTTTAAGGTGGGACGTCAGTATGTCCCCTGGTTGGCTGATCAATGGAGGGCTGTTCTCCTTATGGCTGAGTTTAAATTTAGCCTTCAAAGCGATAGTAGGCGTTATTTAAATTGGATAGAACCTGGAACCCGTTATGATCCATCAAACGTCCGTGAAAGAGATGCATACGGAGGAGGCAGTGTCCGTGTTTGGGGTGGTATCTCTTTGGTTGGACGCACAGACCTACATGTCTTTCCATGTGGAACTGTGAATGCTGAGGCCTACAGAGATATCCTTGGTTCTTTATGTGCGATACGTGATGATTTCCTGCTACAGGACGATAACGTTAGACCGCACAAGGCTCGCATCGTGGATGATTATCTTCAGCAGCAAACAATTCAAGGCAAAGAGTGGCCAACTCGATCACCGGACCTGAATCCTATCGAACATGTATGAAATATTCTAGGAAGATGTATAAGCTACTCTAAGTTCTCCTCTTCAGACCCTTTCCATGCTTGCAAACGCTTTGCAAGAGCAACGGTTCTCACGTTATATAGAACTGAGAAACCGCATAACTGACAGCATCACACATCGCTGTTATGTGCTGTACTGTTTCTAGGGAAGATCATAACTTCATATTGAAGGTAATTTTCCTATACCGAACTGGCACATCCTAACTGTTCATCTTATACTTACGCTAATTTTTATAACATCATAATTGCCTGGTAATTTCGTTTCATGTTATTTTATATCTTACTATGTGTTTTATACTGCCAATTTCATTAAATTCTACATGTAACGTTTTGAGTAATCGTAATTTTTGTGATTTTTCCTTAATTAATGATAAACAGTCTCTCTCTATATATACTTTTGTTTCGATCGATTGCAACCAAAAAGGGAGGAGCACAACTATATTTATAGCAGTCCCATGTACAAAATTTCAACGTTCTTGAGTTATCCGAGATACATAAATACGTATATACGTACAGACATCACGAAAAAATCTCTTCTGAATCCATTTCACAATCCGTTTTGAGAAAAAAAGTTCTATATTCTGTCCATACGTACAGATGTCACGCAAAAAGATTGTTGAAATGAATTCGAGAGCGATCAAAATGGATATTTTCGTCGAAATAGGATACCCGAAAATTTTCACGATTACAATACTTCCTTTACTTAGAACAAGGAAGTGAAAAGTAAAAAAATACGTGAGGGGAATGCGGTACATAATCTGTGCAAGAGTTATTCATATAACAATATCATTTGAAAAAAGGCAGTTTTTACTGATTATCATTTCAAATCTTAAAAATTTGGCAAATGGACAAAAATTTTGTATTAGATTAGCGTTAATTTTAGAGTACTTGAATACTTTTTGCACTTAAGAATAATTCTAAAAATTTCATGGCCTTAAAAAAAAAAAAAAAAAAAAAAAAAAAAAAAGTGGATTATGAAACAATTTCTTGCATATTAACTCATAAGGAATATTACGTAATACTTTTAAATTATTTTGACAGGACGAGATTATAAAGCATTTTATGCTAATTAAGCAATTACTTATGAATGAAACCTTTACTATTTCTTCTCCTTTTTGTCCTCCCGAATACAAATTAAAATTAGTTGGTTGAGTATTTAAAATTAGGGTTTTGAATGCTATAGAGTTAGAGCAGGGGTTCTCCCCATTGCAGGAGAAATTTCATAGTTTTAGGGGAGAAATGCGGTCAGCCTTTTATTTATCTTTTAAATACTTAGATTTAATTTATGAATATATAAAACTTTTATTGAAGTTTTGATATCTATTAATATTTTCAATACTTTTTGTAGTTTAATTCATAATACGCATTGAGAAATAACCTAAATTAAAATGTATGTGTATTTTTTGAGTTTTGGAAAGGAGAGGGAAGAATGAGTCTAACAATAGTGAAAGGGGCGGGGGTGGGGCAAAAAAAAAAAAAGGTTGAAAATCTGCCTCGTTTGGCAACTTCGCTTGAAGTTTTGGTCCTGCCGCCATCTCTGTCACAGATTATTCCGTCTTTAGGCATTTTGCTAGCCAAACCACAAAAACGCACAGTTAAATTATTTCAGCCAGCAGAAATAGACCATTCAGTGTAGTCTCTGACTATGTTACCTTGAATTTGAATTTCAACTTACGTTATTTTAAATATCTGCAATTGGTGAAGGTTAT
Source organism: Stegodyphus dumicola (assembly GCF_044657685.1). Lineage (NCBI taxonomy): Eukaryota > Metazoa > Arthropoda > Arachnida > Araneae > Eresidae > Stegodyphus > Stegodyphus dumicola. The sequence continues at coordinate 119,056,709 of NC_140777.1, read as the reverse complement.
TTTTATTACAAGTGATGCATTCTGTTTAGTTTGAAGATCTGATACAGAAGGTTACTTTAACTTTCTCACGATCTCTGTCATCTTAATTCAAACGGAACGATAATTAGCTTGTCAGTCTAGTAGAGACATTGATTTAATATTTTACAGTAAGAGCCCTATAAGATTGCAATTAAATTTTAGGGGAAGAAACTGAAATTCTCTTTTCTTACCTCTCGTATTTCACATTCATACTGCAAAACTTTACTATTCCCCACACCTATATAGTACGCTGAATAGCTTAATTTGCAGTTAAGTATACCGAAGTACGGTATCTACACGTCAATGAACCCAACGTGTACTCAATAATTCAAATTCATAAAATTTTTAGAACTGTAAGTTATATTAATGTGGTATCGATATTTTGTAAAATATTAGAGAGCAAAAATAATTATAAAAAATATCAGTATTCACTTATATTAAAAAAAAGAAATGTAATAACTGTTTAAAATCATAGCAAAATAAAAGAAATAATAAATAATAAAACTAAAACAAAACAAATAAGATACATAAATTTTATTTCTTTCTAAAAATGAATTTTAGTAAAATGAAACAAAATATTGCTCATTTTAGAGTAAGAAACATTCATAAATATAACACTGAAAGAATAAAAATAATGAAAATTCCTGAGAGGAACAAAGCAAAGAAAATGAAAAATATAATCATGCAGAAAATGAACAATAATTTTTTTTTCTCGCTGCACAAATGAACATATTTACAAGAAATGAGGATATTCAGGCGAGTCCTTTTACATGGGTAAAATGGTCACTTATCACAACTTGCAATAAAACTAGAAGCATGTCACCGAAACCGGTAATGCTTGTAAATGAGAACCATGCTGGATGTATGACATAGCTCAACGGATTTATCAACCGGTAAACAATGATGAGATGCATCTCTAAAGAGAACAATGATGAGATACATCTGGTAGATAGCAGGTGTCGCCTAAGTTTGCGTGACTTGCACCCGACAAGTAACTTTTACCTTTCCATTTGTATAAAAAATCTCTAAATTGCGCCAAGGTTACATTAATATGTAAGTACCAAAGATTTCTAATTAAAAAATAATAATTTAGAATATAAATTAATAAATTTTATTGCAGATTTTCTATTCAAAACCAAAACGGACTCCCCCCCCCAAAAAAAAACCTCTACAATATAATTTAACTGTAAAGACCAATATTTACACCTATTTTCGTTTAACAATTGCATTATGGCCATTTGTTGACGAAAAAGAAAGGCCGAAATTCAGTAAACGCACTTAATGAATTAATCGCGCATAATGAATGCTTTTTACAAGAGGTACAATAAAAATAGCAGCCATTTGGTGCAAAGATCAGAAATGCTAAAATAAGCAGTTATAACGAATTGAAGTCCAAATTCTCTTTTATTTATCACAGTCAATGTGAGTAGAGTAGTAATATAACTGCACTTTTATGTAAATGCTTCTACTTAAATTCGGGGCTTATAAAACATACTTTTTAAATATTCATTTTTATCTTATAATATCGAGCAACAGCATATTCTCACTCAAGCCTATTCCTAACTTGACTTTAGGTGGCCGAGATTCGAACTCAGTTTAAAAAATGTTTAACGTATTAAAATACAATGAAATTCTTTTCCATTATATTCAAATAATGCATTTTATGAAAACTGTACTACATAAAAAAATTATGCTACGTTTTAAAATGTAAAGTCAAATTTTTTAGTAGTGTTTATAAAATAAAGCAAGCTTTAAGCACATTAAAAATTCTTTCTAGAATCCAATTTTTTTAATTACATAAGTACTACAAGAAGCTTTCGAACTCGCATAGTATTTTCGTTTGCTGTTGAGCTCTGTTGCTTTTTAGAAGTATTATGAAAACTGATTGAATAAAATAAAAAGTTAAAATAAAATGATGACGACCGTTTACTTTATGTGAAAGGACTGGCCTGAAACATTAAAAAAAATAAAAAAGACAAACAAATTTAAGATAGATACATCACATTTAAACAAAATGAAGTGTAAAGCAAATAGTTAAATAAAATAATGATCATCTTTGCAGAATGCATGCAATTCAAATATTATCTACAGGAATGTCAAAGATAACGCATACACTATACAACGCTAGCAAAAATACACGAATGGAAAAGAATGTTATAATAGCTCTCCATTTACAAAATTAATTTAATAAATTTTCTTTTTATAGAAACAGTTCTCTTATCCATCCTGTACAAATATCACGATAAAGGAAGTAGTTTACCAATCTCGAAGATCACTTAACAATCTAGGAGTAAAAGCAGCAGCAGTAGATAAATGACAAAAAATAGCATCCTATTAGAATAGGATATTTGTTAAATATATTAATTATCAATCAAGAAAAACCTAGCCAACTACAACTTATTAGTAGCAGCTAAGTGGTGGTGTTATCTCATATACATGCTGGAGGTGAAGTTAATACTTCTACTGCTTGCACTCAGAATTCCAGTCACCAGTGAGATTGATAAATTTGATTTCATTCTATAGGCCTGGAATATCTTCACTGCACATACAATCATAGCGTTATGCCAAACCTACGAAAGTCTCTCAAGACGTACTCACCCATGGATGTCTGGGTTGCACAAGTGCCCCTCAGAGAAGATGAAGTACTTCCTCTCGCGCTAGAAAATTTATCCGTACCGGCACGAACAGAGTCACTAGGAACGATCCTAATGGATCTCGTCGGTTGAAGGACGGGTTCTGATCCATCCTTCTTGGTGCCTACAAATGATGATTCCATCCATATCCTAGGAGGTGGCTGAGGAGACTTAACACTCGAAAATCTCTCCTCCTCTACGCCGGGCACAATTCTTGGTACCTGGTCCACATTGTAGTTCCTTCTATCATCATCCGCAGTTCCTGGAGACACGATCACAGTCCCACTGTACAGGGATTGAGTGTATGAGTAGCGGTCCCGCCGCATCTCAGCGGAACTAAACCGCTGCTGTTGGTCGAAGGCATGGGAGTCGGAATGCGGAATCTCAACACTGCTGTTGAAGAAAACATTGGTGGTATTATCATACAAGGCCAAGGGAGAAATGCGCGAGCTGCTGTCCGCCGTCTCGCTGCCATCGGGTCGCAACGTTGCTGCGCTCGTTATCTGAAGGAAAACAATGATCCAATTTCAAATTGTATGAAAGCTGAAAATGCATTTGTAAAAATGATTTAATATAAAAAAATTAGAGCTATTAATTGATAAAATATGATAAAAACGTATCATATATTTCAGTTGAGCTATTAGTTGCTAGCATCTGTTTTTAAGTTGGGATTATTAACCAAAAGCATTAAGAGTCTATTAGTAAGGAAAGCGAAAGAAAACGTAAATCATGAAAATTAAAAAATCCTTTTTTCACGTCTTAGCTCACAGGTTCCCAGCATTTTTCCTGTCCGGCACCTTAAAAAAAAATTGTAATAATTTCTCACACTCCTAAAGCAGTTAAAAAAAAATTTTTTTTTTTGTTCCTGTTTATGTCACAAGTAATTTTCACTAAAATGTCAAGGACTTTTCATCTTTGAAGGTAATGATTTTGATGCCAAAGCATTTCAATGAAGGGAACAGAGGGCAACTTTTAAGTGCAGAATCTCTTATTTCATCAATGAGAAGAAAGAACCCGATTATTTGCTGACATACCAGGGGGCACCATCAGTACACACAGAACCAATAATTTGGATGTCAAAGAGTTGACTAGTGTACAACTAGCTACGTTATTAACTAGTGATATAACCACTAACGTAATTAACTAGTTACGTTGCAAAATGCGACTGAAGTTAACAATCTAAACAGCAAATCCGCTATCGACGCATGCGCACGAAATATGCTTAGACCGCGCACCAATACCGCACATGTAATTTTTAAACAATTATTTAATTTATTTTAAACAAAATCTCGAACCCTTGATGTCACTGGGAACTCTTGATATCACTCGAGATCTTGCACTCAAAATTGCAAGTAATTAGTACATTACATTAAAATATCCCAAATAACAATCCACGGTGCGCAGAACTCAGACGCATTCAGAATTTGAAAGAATGTTATTTCTACGCAATTACTGCCACACCCAAAAGCAAAGTCCTGAATGCATTTAACGTTAAAGAAAAGAAAAGAAAAATAAATAAATAAAAAAAAAACGAAACAGTAAATAATGTATATTAAATTTTACGCAGGCTAAAGGAAAGAGTTTATGGAAAAGAGAAGAACAAAAATGAAATGTGCGCACCTGATTTTGGTGGAGACCATAGCCATAATGATGTTCTTGAGACCCTCTTCGAGGCGACTCAGACCTGCTACCCTGAAGAGGGGTTGTTGCTGCTACAGGACTTACTCCAGGGCTAGATCTAGAAGCTCCCCCGCTACTAGGAGTATAACCGCTGGATGCTTGAGCCGCTCTCCAGCCCAGGTAAGGTTGTCTGAACGAGCGATGCACACTTAATGCTGTTAATGGTGCACTGCTGGTGCTCAACCTAGAAAATAAATTATTTTTGAATACACTATTTAGGACTGAGAAACATTCATTATAATTGTTTTTTCAAATAATAATAGAATTATAGCAAAATACAGGGTAGTCTCGGTTATACGGGTGCAAATTAACCGTGTGTGGACGCACACCCAATGTTATGCGCGAGAGTGGAGGGGGGGAAACATGCACATGTCCGAGTATGACGAAAGATTCTTCTCAATATAGAAATCGGATATTTATCTCATTGTGGAGAAGTCGTGGTAATAACTTAATTTGTATGCCAAAAAACTGAATACGTAAAATTTTTCGAGAATGCCAATCGGGAAAACATGGAGTATGGTTCGATAGCGATTCGACCGAGTCGGGCTTTCAATAAGAATATGGTTTCAAATATCACAAGAATAAGAGAGGCAGAGAGCGATACTGAAAATACAAGCAAAGATACAGGCAATTGCATTAGCCCCGAGATAGCAATGACTTTCGTTGAACTATGTTGGACTTCGTCGACCAAAGGAGATTTTAATAAAATGATTAAATAACAGTGTAATTCAACAAATATTTAAACGTTGTCAAAAACAAAGCAAAATTACCGATTTTTTGAAGAAATAAACACGCACTATATGAATGAAAATTGATAGCTTGGATTATTAGTGTTTTACAATTATCCGCAACCTGCTTCCCTGGCATTAGCACGGATAGTCAAGAGCAAACTCTATACAAGGATGACCAGCAAACATTAACGGAATTTTCGAGTTTTCTTCCAATATACATACTTTAATTGTCTGGACACATTTCAAGATATATGTGTACTAAAAGATATCATGAATAATATTTTTGAACGTATATATACAGTTTGGCCGCAATGGTTAATAATGGCATCATAGCCAATTAAAAAAAATTATTAACTGAGGCTTAGAAACAACGCGACACAACCGAGATGATATAGCTATCCTGTTAAAAAAAATAAATGACAAATATTGCGTTAGGATACACAAAAAGTTTCTATGTCCTATATCTGCTTTGTTCTAGAGCCGTGGCACTAAAATAGACTAGGTTATACCTGCTTTGTTGTGCAGGATTACGAAAAATTTATACTAACATTAAAATAATAATAATAATAATAAAATATAAAAAAAAGTTACGAAACATTAATTATAGAAACTGAACTTTGAACGTATTTTAAATGAATAATAAAAAAATTCATCCCGCTCAAGGGCTGAGTTATAACTGTTTTTTCAGTTTTGAAAAGTTTTTAAAAGATCCGAATAATTTTCTCCTTCCTCTGTTGTACATAGTTTTCCCCTCTGAGGACTAGTTTATTCATAAACTGCATTCTTTTGGTTATTTTTATTCAATGTATTCAATTTGTATTTGCATTTTGATATTAGCATTTCATTCATTTTATTTTCTCGTGCATTTGTCATTTGAAACGCTTTTCGTGCAGATTCTTGGTTAAGCTAAAAGGCCGTAGCAGGTGTTCTCACGCCTAAGGAAACTTTAGAAATATGTGATTTCACCTTATTTCTACTTTTTACGTTTAAGCTCATTGCAACTTTATCTAGTGCTGATGTGTTCGACCTTTCGAAATCCGGGTCTTTTGTTCGCCCCCTTCTCCTTTATTCCAAAGCACGTCTTGGTAACTGTGATCAAAACTCATTCATGTAAAGTTCTCATGGGCTTTACATGGCAATTGAAACGTACGGCTTAGTTATGGTCAGAGATATCGGCTTAATATTCGCTAGAAATAATAATTTTAATACTGCAATGTATTCTAAACCGCATTTAGCTTTTTTTTTTTTTTTAAAGAAATAATATTGTGGTAGTTACTAGTATTTTACCCATGACTGCTTTTGATTTGTTACGCACATAATGTAAAGATATTCTTCGAAATTAAATTACTCGCCCAATTTTTCCCTATGATTTTCGGACTATAAAATTAGTTAAAAAAGGAGGGAATACGAGAGAAAATAATATGGTAGATGTTACGAGTAGTGACATTCCGAATGCATACTGCCATTCACCAAACGTAATTTAAGCAAGTAATAGTTGCGTTGCACAAGGTTAAATGTAATGCAATTTATATTTTAAAAAGTGAAAGAAAAACAACTCACCTGGAGCTGCTCCACCTGGAGAGGGAAGTGTTGAGGCCATACTGAAAAGTAGCGGAGGCACATTCTCGGGGGCTGAGGGAGGAAGGAGAAGCAGGAGTCAAGCTCTCGCGAGATGACACTAGAGAACCCACATACCGCCATTCTGTAGAGGTAGGAGTAACCCTCTTCGGCACGATGATATTGCGATGAGAGTACGAGCTAGGAGGAGTGGTCAAGCTCGTGGCGGAAGGTGTGCGAGAGGAACTAAATCCTTGCCATCTTTTTCTTGATTCGCCGGCCGATCCTATACAAATGATAAGTTCAGATAAAGACTAGATGCTTCACCGTACAAACTGTGACAAGACAAATGCTTCGCAGTAGAGTTTACTCATTATGTTATTCCAAAATTTCAGATTTATGAAGTTAGTAGTTAATTTCAAAATTACAAAGTTCTTAATTGCAGCTGTCATACAAACGTAGACAGATGAAACCAGACTACTGCTGAATTGAAAAATTGAAGAATTCAAAAATGTTAACCTATTGTATTCCACCCCGATCGCAAATAAATAATAAAAAAAAAAAAAAAAAGTATGGAAAATTAAAAACACATTGAAATGAAACAAATCGAAACACGACCCAAAAGAGATTTAAGCGAGTTCATATACAGGCGTTTAATTTGAGTGGTTCTCAATCGTTTTCCCCGTGCATCCCTATTACCAAATCATTCTCTCTCTCCTTTCTAAAACTTTGAAAATACGTATCTGTACATATTTTATATTGTATTCTCGATTATCAAGTTTGCGTGGCGGTGTCGACGCATTTGGTGTATCTCTATTACCAAATCATTCTCTCTCTCTCCTTTCTAAAACTTTGAAAATATCTGTACATATTTTATATTGTATTCTCGATTATCAAGTTTGCGTGGCGGTATCAACACTACGCGCAAGAATGAATAAAAAGCAACAAATCCGAGCTTGATCGGAAGTCAAATCAATAACACTAGATCGATCATGGAGAAAGATTCTTTCTAATACAGAAAACGGAAATTTGTTTAATTTTGAAGAGATTGAGGGAAGAACTGAAGTTGTATGCCAGAAAAGTTGAAAATATAAAATTCTTCAAAAATTTGGATCGGGAAAACATGGAGCAATGGTTTGATGGCAGCTCCACTGAGCCGGGCTTTCAGTGCTTGGATGATAAGGATATTGTTTGAGATTTTTTTTTTTTTTAAGGGGTGAGACATATTGAAAATAAAAGCGAAAAAAATACTAAATAACTTTATTAGTCCCGAGACAGCAATGATTTCCGCTGAGACTCTATTGGATTTCGCCAACCAAAAGGGGACTCTAATAAAATGATAAAAGAGCACTTCGAAAAACACACAATGGAATTCGACAAATATTTAAAAGTTCTCAAAAGCAAAGCAAAATTACTTATTTTTTTAAGAAATAAACGCATACAATATGCATGAAAGTTTGGAGATATACCAGATAACTATTCGATTAACATGCAGGTTAGTTTGGAGGAACCCGTGTCTTTCAGTTATCATTGGGCCACCAGCGGTCGAGAGGTAAAGACGCTGAACGCTGGTAGTTCGGTCCGAGGTTCGAATCTCGCGAACGGGCTGGCTGCATGGGCGTTTTCGTAGTTTTCCCCATGTGTAACATGTATACTAGCCAGTTTTCCTTAGAAAGCCCTCCACGAAGGCATCCCTCCCTTTAGGCAGATAGCCCTCGTATGCTTCGCCATAATTAAATAATCCTATCAATCCAGTTATCAGTGACATACTTCCCCAGCATTAGCCCGGACATCGCAGAGTACAATCTATTTAGATTTTTTTTTTTTTTTTTTTTTTTTACTTGTTTTATAAATTCAATAGCAAAAGGTACAGAAAATGTTTATATATACTTAAATTTGAACAAATTTAGTTTCTTATATTCATAAACTAAATACTTAACAGCTAAATTAAAAATAAAGGTTGACCCCATTCTCCCCTGAAGCTATGAAATCTCTCGCAAAGAGTTACTGCCCCCTGGTTGAGAACCCCTGGTCTAAAATATACCTACTCACATTAAGAGAAATAAGTCTCTCTCAGGTTTTGGAACAATTAAGCCTTCTGTATTTTCTCGTACCTCATTATTATATTAGATATATAGTCATATTTTGACAGAATAATGGACAAGAGATTTGTGATACTACATTTCGACGCAAAACTGAAAATATTTAACTTAAGTAGAAAGATTAAATGCGACTAGTTTTGAGAATATCAGGAAGATCGTAAAAAAAAGGCAGTTGAAGCTCAACTTTTCATAATTCAAAATATAAAAAATAAAAATATTTTTAATGTTAAAACGTCTGTTAACCAGTTGAGTGTTAAAGAATAAAATTTTCCGCGTCTTTCCTAATCATAATTTTAAAAGACAGAAAGGAAAAATACTCTAATTTTTTTAATAAAATTTCAAATTTATTGAATATTTTAAGCTTTAATTTATAAAAAGAACTTCAGGCACCAGGCGATCAGTTCCTGTTACCCGAGTCCGCAGAGTTAGGTAAACCTCATTTCAACACATCAGAAAGAAAAACAAATTATTGAAAACTTTTCTAAGCTATTTAACATACATGAAATCATACAAATTCTTATTATGAAGGGATTTTAATAACTTATAGCTACTCAAATATATTAGATAAGAGTACCTTTCACATCAATTTAATCCATTAAGTATATACCAGATAACTATTCGATTGACATAAATTCAGTTGATTAAACAAGCTCTTACTGTATTAGTAATCCAATAATTTTCATTTAAATTCATATCTGAATTTTAATTCAATGATTCCTTATGAGAGGAAAAGGCACGCAATAGACGTGAGTGAACCTACTGACAGAATTGGAAGAGGGAAAACTGATCAGTTGACTTAATCGAAAAAGCCAATAAATCACTATGCACATGCGCTTTTTTGCTGAGAGCGATTGATTCTGCAACCATTTCAAAACGAACCTTTCTACTTATGTTCTTAATCTTTTATTTAACTTCGCAGGTTTGATTCGAAATGTGCTTTGTTCTATCGCTTTACTTTACGCTCTTATCAGCAAATTCTCTCAACTATCGAAAAATATACAAAAAAGAGGTGCTTTTAAAATACATTACATATATATAAGCTACCCAAGAACGCAGATATATATATATATATTACACATCACAGGTTTTGTTACGACTCCCGAAGGCTGTTCAGTTGTACATTTCTTGCAAATACGATGTTGTAAAAGTTTCTAGGTATTTGAAGCCCGAGTTTGTATTATTTTTATTACACAAGACATATGATAAAATGAATACTTCATATTATATTCTTAATCACAGTTATTTTTAGATTTTTTTCCCTCTTTTTAGAATTTCATTTCCATTACTTGAGTTGCGTGGTTGAAAGATCTTCATTAAATAGTTATTTTAAATTTTCATGAAATAGTTATTTTAAACATATCTCTTTATTCATCCTCATTATAAAATTTAAACCTTTGCACTTGAGGTTTTTTTTCACGTGAGCGAACCAGCAGCTCGAGACGATTTTCCGCATATTTGGTTAATTTCTTACAGCTAATTTAAAAGAATTTCACACAGAATTTAAAGAAATATAATGGTTCTTTTAAGGTCTGAAGATACTTGCGATCATTTCGCCGGATACTGACGGTTTTTCTTTGAGATATCCCGCCGGATTCTGAATTTTATGCGAAATCATTGCCGCTTTAGCATTCATTATCTACCACCCTGATGTTTTGCCTTTTTCCACCTCTCATTTCATGGCTACTTTCCTCCTCTCTGTCGTCAAGTGGTCTATGAAAAGGCGTAATTTCGTTCTTCATCAACGAAAAATCGAACTTACCTTCATTTGAACTGATGCCTCCATGGTTATTCTATGCTTTACTGTGCTCTGTAACTTTGAAAATAATATTCTTATCATCACGACTGTCAAGTTCGAACTAACGAAGACGCATATATAACAATAAATCTAGAAAACATATTTAAGATTAAAGCTTGGCAGTTGTTTTATACGCATGAATTGTTGAATCACTCATGAAGCGATATTGCCCAAACCAAACTTAAATAAACATAGTTACCGCTCGAATTATCTTGTCAAACCAAGTGGTGATAGAGAATCGCCTCTCGAGCTACCGTTTCCAATCAAGTGACCGAGAGTCGGTTCTCCATTGCAAAGGGTAAACAAGTTTATTCATACAATTCTTTTTTTATTTTATTTATCTGAATAACACTTCCTTCAAAAGTTACGATGCCTTTGAAAACTGCATTCTGCATTAAAACAGAAAATAACGTAAAGCACGGTTAATATGACTTTCAATGAACCGTTCAGGAAACGATATATAAACGAGAAAGTTGTATTAGCTACATTTTAATTTAGAATGATATGCATACAAACAATTTTCCATGGTTTTATCATTGTGCCAAAGCTTTACACAAGTTTGTCATCTTACACTTAGTTTTTTAAAATATTATACTTCCAATTAAGTTCAAATTTTTCATTTTTTAAATCGAAAAAATCAAACTGCGTAACATAAAGAACGACTAAATTTATGCAAATAAAGAAAGAAATATTTTATACATGTACGTAATGGACATTCAGCTTCAATTACTTCGCAACTAACTTTACAGTCACTCACTCTTTCAAACCTTTTTGTCTTCGAAAAAGAGAAATTTGCAAATTAATGCCGGAAAAAGACATTATATATCCAAAATACTTCCTGCGATACAGATAAGTGCACTTCATTTTATAAGTAAATTGTAAGAATCGAATGAAAGTAGATCAGGCACTATAACTATTCATCAGTAGCCATTGTTTACTTCGCCTCTCTGTTATACCAATTCCTTTCGAAAATGAAACATCCATTGAAATAAATCAAAATACCATGGGCGTTAACTGAGAAATCGAAGTCTGGGGAAAGACTTGTTAAAACGGCTCGTTGCTAGAACGATTGCGTGTTTCAACAACGAAATCATTTCCTTCCTTAGTAGCTGCGCAAGAAACTCAGCCTATTCTTCTACGTCATATTATATAGGAGGGAGTGAAATGAGATTTTAAATGCTCATTTCTAATGCAGCATAGATTCAGATAAAGGAAGGATAAGATCAGAAAATATGCTACCAGTTTTTCCTTTTCCTTAAAAGCGAATGCTATCATAAATTCTATTGTTCGCCATAAAACGAAATCTTATGATGTAGAAATTAAAAAAGAAGGAAAGGAAAAGAATATAATACACTGAAATTAAACCATCTAAAGTTTAAATAAATATTTTTTAAAAGGATATTTTGAAATGAAATGGAATAAAGCTTCCGATTTTAAGATTGAATATAAACTAAAAAATCCTTCTTGATGACTGGGTAGATTATCTGCTATCGAACAAATGCCTTCGTAAAGGACAGACACGTACTCACGCTACATAAACGAAAACCAGAAAAGCGTTCATGCAGCCAAATGCCGGTAAAGTTGCTGAATACTGATAGATCCACTTGGGTTTGATACCAAGCGAACGGGTAAATTGCATGGGCGTTTCCTTGTTTTTCCATGTGTACAGTGGGTACGAGCCAATTTCCTTTAGAAAGTCCTCCATCAAGGCATCTCTCTCCTCTTAGAAAGACAGTTCTATCAAGCTTTGCTGTAATCAAATAAACCAACTCAAACCATAATGCAGCCAGCCCATTCGACGAGATTTGAATCCGATCTCACATAGTGCAGCAGTCTTAAGTGTGCACACCATCCTTAACCAGTCCTAACACTGCGCACCGGCTGTCTATCAAAGCATCTCATCACTGTGCACTTTAGCGATTTTTCGGCAAAATGATTTTGTTCCTCTAAAAATTTTACAACAGTTTCTTTCTTTCTTTCTTTCTTTTTTTTTTTTTTTTTTTTTCCCCCTAGTAAATTGTATAAGCACATATTTTTAAATTAAATTTGAGGCAACAAATATCATGACTTATTTATAAAAACCGTTAGAGCTTGAAATACAATAAAAAGAACACATATGAAAATAGCAATACCGCTTGACATCTGAATTGCATTGACACGGTTGTTTGAATTTGGCGAAATTTTGAAGTTGCGATAATACGTAAGTACCGTCGTCCTTTTATTCAACTTTTATTTACTCGGTCACTCGTGGGTAGAGAATTAGGGTTTAATAATTTAAACACTTAATTTTTTTAATTGCATTTTAAAATTTGTTTCTTTAATATGAAACAGCAGATTATAGGTAGAAAATTCCATTTGAAATCTCTATAAATTATAATAATTTTTAAAAAAATCAATCCTGTTATCAAGAACCTCTATAGCCTACGACATATGTCATTTAGATGAAGGAGAGCTTTCGTAAGATATTCACGCTTTGATGCTTTTGAAATATAAAAATAAATAAGAATGCATTTCAATACAAATATTAACATCTGGACACAAGTACGTTGATTGGTCATTTTAATATACAGCATTATTCCATTCGTTAGGTAATCGGGAGGGCTTACTAATTCAAATTAAAACACAGAAAAAATATCGCGGCATCGATGAAGTAAAGAAAAGAAGTATCAGCATTTATATAGTTAAATGAAGATCAGTTTAAAGGGTGGTAATATTAGTATTAATTACTTTTAAATATTTAAAAGCTCCGCCCAGCAAATATATTACAAAAGAAAAACGTGCGTTATCGAAGCTATTCCTTTTATGGCAATCAGCAAGTTGAAGGGAAGTAAAAGGGTTTATAACAGCTGAGATTGATAGCTGAATTATAAAAATCATCAGCTTTGATACCTCAATTAACTCAAAAATTTTGATATTTTACACTACAGGACAACATGATCCAAATAATTCTCTGTAGAAAGATATACGTTCTAGCAGTATACTGTGGTATTATTAATCATACTACATTTCATTTTTATCTATGACAAGCCCCATGAAAATGACGAAAATAAAGACAAAAACCCGTTTGAACAAATCTTAGCAAATATTAATATTAGTCAGCTTTAAACTAAATGTGTTACTCTTCTAACAGTGCTCTTGTTTTCAAAATACTGCCAATAAAAAGTGTTTAAAATACGTAATTTTGTTTTACATTTAAAATTTTTCAACCGGTCACAGTGAAGGCAATTAAAAAAAGGTTCCCCTTCATGTTTCAAATAAAGACATGGAAATAATGGGAATTTTAATCATCATAGTAATAAAATCGCAATAAACCAAAGAGAGTGCATAATTAAAACAAGGATTACCCTTTAAGGATACTAAAAGCAGTTCCTAAATATCTTTCCTCTTATATAAAATTAAAGGTGTCCCTTACCGTTGCAGAATGAAAATATTATTTGAATTAGATTACGTGAATATGGCAAAGCACACAAAGGATATCTACCCTAAGGGAAGATATGTTTTCTTGGAAGACTTCCTAAGGAAAACTGGCTCGTTTTCAAGTCACACATGGTGAAAACCAACTATGCCGCCAGACCATTCATCTGAGTTTGAACTACCAGCATTCAGAGGTTTTAACCACTCGGCAGGGTAAGAAGAAATTGGAAATGGGATTAATACATCTAACTCACATGCGAAATTTTATTTATGCATATACAATTTAATTTGCTTAGCACTGTAAATGAGTATGTCATTTTAACAAGTATTAATGGTACCGCGGTCTTAAAATAGTTAATAGTTCTACGTGGGAAATTTACGAATTATAAGCATAATTTAATTAAACGTTTCTAAGATTTTAAACGAAACCTAACCTCTCGGATACTGTGCTTCAACTAATTTATTTCCAAGACCTACATTCCAATTAATTAATATCAAACAGTTTTGCCTCTCCTCAACAAACTTGAAGCTATTCAAAACTGAAGTCATTTCAATATTTCGATTAAAATATTGCATATGCTTTTCCAATACCTTTAATGGCTACTAGTCTCAATTATTTAGCAAACTTGAACTCCACACCTGAAAATGTTCATTTAATCTCAAGTAGTATTCGAGCAAGTGAATCTTATCGTTAAAATGAATGCTTAAGGATGTAGCAGCTCCACTTATCATTAACAATCACTTAACGCTCTTTAACTGTCTAGTCACGTACTAACTTTGACTTTATCATTCCGAAATATTATGCATCTACTGCGTTTAAAATTGCTATTCAGCTCCGATTAAGATGTTACCTGGTAAGTTATCTCTAAAGGCATGTTTCCGAAACATGATTTTCTTTACTACAGTTTATTTCACTGTATTAGGAAATTTTCAAATATTTTGTTCTATGCCATCCTATTTGGGCTTTTGAATTCAAACAAGCATTACTCTAGGATAGGGATAATCAACCTGGTCCCTACCGCCCACTAGCGGGCGATTTAAGCTTTAATGGTGGGCGGTAGAGGCTCTTGTCCATCCGATGATGAAAGTCTGTTTCCCTGCGCGCAACTCTCTCCTGTTTCCATATATTTATACAGCTCTACCACTTTTCTTTGGTGTTGTTCTACGAGTATACCGTGCATAATAGGATTATCATATCTTAAAAAAGCGTGAGGTTGAGAAAAATTTTTCCGAGAAAAGGACTCCCCCCTTTTCCTGCCATTGAAGGTTTCGTAGCTAAAACAGTTTCGCTAGAACCGATGTCTCGGCTAGTTACGTGGGCCATAAATTTTCTGTCTGTTATAAATTATAAGCAAAGTATACATAAATGCATAAATTTAGCTAAGCTCTTACTAGGCTTCCACTAAAACAATTTAAGTTTTACTAAGCTTCCACTAAAAAAATTACTATGCATTTACGCTAAACTATGTTACTGCGAAACCGGTAAGGAAATTTTACTACTTACAAAGTGGGCGGTAGGTATAAAAAGGTTGACTGCCCCTCCTCTAGGAGGTTACTGCAGCATTTTCTAGCTGGCAGAAAATCTCCGAAATAAACAGAAGGTCGAAAACATAATAGATGTATACTTTGCAGCCAAATCAAAAATACACTCTTTTGCAAAAAAATCAAAGCACCATGATTTTTTTTTAAACTGAATATATGTATAGCTCATACAGAGATAATAAAATGATTAAAAAATCAGGGTCATAGTACCTGTTCACGGGTCTCAATCACCCATTGAATGTTCAAATTAGTAATTGGTCGAACCGACCCTGGAGGTAATCATGCTTGAATTCGTCGAGACAAGGAATGGTAGAGGTTCCTAATGTCATCCAGCGACACATTCTGCCAGGCATTCATCAGTTGTCGCTCCAGATCTGCGATATTTTGTGGTGCCTTAATCTGGTGGAATGCCATGCCCCATACATGCTCGATTGGTGAAAAGGTCTGGTGACCTTGCTGGCCAAGGAAGAGTATCAACCGCACGAAGACAGTCCAGTTATGCGAGCGGTATGTGGCCTGGCATTATCTTGTTGGAAAATGGGTCCAGGATGACGATCCATGAAGGGTAATGCAACCGGCCGCAGGATGGTATCAACATTTCGTTGAGCTGTTAGAGATGTACGGAGGATGACTAAAGATGATCTGCTGTCATAAGAAATAGCGCTCCACACCATCGCACCAGGAATTATGGTTGTAAGCCTTTGTAAAACAAAGGCTGATTGGGACCGCTGGCCGCGTCGTCTCCAGACACGGACACGTGGTCATCTGCTTCAAGACTGAAGCGGGATTCATCGCTTATACTGCAAAACAGGTAAGGAAATACATACGATGCCAGTCTGATGGCAGCCATGATAATCGGCTGCGAGACCACACCAGGCGACTCCGCTGATGTTATGGGGTCAAAGGCAAACGTCTTAAAGGCCTCTGTGAGCGTAACCCCGTCTCAGACAAACGCCAAGAGATGGTGGACGGTACCACGGGAAATACAGACGTGGCTGTAGTGCGTTGAATAGTCGACAATGATACCGTTGGGGCGATTCGGGCGGGCCTAGCGAAAAATCATCTTATCTTGCCACGCATTTGTGATTCTTGGCCTTCCAGAGCCTTCATTTCGTTGGTAATTTCCTTGTAGCAGCCACTGCTGCCAACATCTTTGCACAGCAGTGTCTGTACGCTGCAGGTGGCGGCCTATTGTTCGGAATGACCACCCAGCTTCGATGCGACCACGTTCGAAGTCGTTTAGTTGTCTGTAAGGTCTTCGATATCGTCGTAATGTTATCTTTAGTTGCTTCTTTACGGAATTACAATGGCAATAACAAAAAAATATAAATTTTCTGCCTCTGTTACTGGTTTTATACTTTGCGAATCGCGCACTAGAAATGCGCGCTATGATCGCAGTTCCTGTTCAACTGCCTTGAAACTTTGATCATTTGCATGTTCGATCAAAATGCTTTTGCAAACCAAATTTAGTCATCACAAAAGTCCTTGGTGCTTCGATTTTTTTGCAAAAGAGTGTAATTGCCTGAAAGGTAGTAGAAGTCAAAGAAAATGGTGGATACTATATTACTAATTAAATTTATGAAACAACCTATTTTTCCCCCAACTGAAATTGCCAGTCTGAATGCTGCGTTACATTCCATTCAACCTAACATATATTTTAAAAGATGCAATATTTATGGGTTGATACAAAAGCACAAAGAATTAAAAATATTCTTGCGTTACCAAGTATTTATATTTTTTAAAGTGAAGTAAAGCAAAACCGCATTGTTCTATGATGTTTGCAACTGATAAGATATTTTTTTTCTTTTTATTAGTGCGCGCCAACATGCTGCATCAGAATTAACTGTCCCATCAGATTCGGACAAATGTAAACATAAGCACTATCTTTGCTGCTCCAGTAATACACAGAGACAAGCTCCCGCTTTTGACTAAGATAAAAATGTTTTCCATTACATACAGAAACTAAAAAACATTGTAATTCAAAACAACTTGTTTCATCCTGCTTATGCTTTGGTAGCTTCATGAACGCGATTTAAAAACAAGTATTGCATTTCAGGCATAGCTGTATAAAGTACAATTAACAAATTAAAACTGCGCAAGGAGCAGACAATTACAGGAGTAATGTTTTGTTAACCTCTCGCGCATTTTAAAAATTATTTCTCAAAATCTTTTTGATTTCTTAGTTAATAGTTTTTTTAAATGCATTATGATTATTTATTAAATCTATTTCTGAATTATATTTACTAATGTTAACATTATTAATTCTTACATACAAATTATAAAAAATATATAAGAGACCATACATATAAGATTACTTCTGAAATCATGGAGAAAGTATATAATAATGTTAATTTCTCTCATCCACAGTCAACTGAAAATTCATAAAAATGTGTGAATATGAGAATAAAAATAAAATGCATGATGAGCTGGAATAAATTAGGAGGAAAATGAAGATGTGCCAATATCGAAGTAAAAGTCAATTCCACACAACTAAAAGAAAAGGGGGGTGAAGAAAACTTGAAACTCATCACATAAACGTAATTAGGGAGGGATTTTCGAGATACAAATTTTTATATATTATTATACTGTAATGCGTTTCGCTTCTCTAAATTGATTTAGAGAAGCAAAATACTTTACAGTATGCAAGTTAATAAAATTAATACACCGAAACAGTATTATCATCATTTAGATTAATCATCTGAATATTCCGAAGAGCACGACAGTTCCATATTATTCTTATAAACTGTGAATAACATAGCGTATTAGAAATAAACTCGAAGCCTACTTGATTAACAAAAAGTAGCAGTAATTTATCCACATATTCCTAATGAACACATTTGGTTGCTTCGCAGGTCAGAGCAAATGAGTAGCGAACTATTGTTTTTATTTCATACAGCGCAAACGGACCGTAACCGATCATTGACTTCAGCCCGGACGTGTACGGAAGGAAATCATGAGCTGGTTATATGACCTTCCCTTTTTAAACTGGGGAACTTTTGCAACATGTATTTTCATGATCCCGTTCTCATTCATGTTTCTACTAAACGTTTACATAAAATATCGAAGATCTCAAAGAAGAAATACAAATTTGTAAATTACTTCTAGTCGTGTCCGTGTCCATGTCACACTGATCGAGAATCACACATTATTTTACAGGAGTAAAGTTCGATTCTGAATGCATATGGAGTACAGGGAAAAAAAAAAAAAAAAAAAAAAAAAAAAGAGAGAGAGAGAGAGAGAGAGAAAGAAAAAAAAAAAAAAAGAAAAAAAAAAAGAAAAAAAAGAAAAAAAAGAAACTTTATGGAGAGAAAAACCTATTTTCTATAGCGTATAAAAAACGCGATAACTTCGGAAATAACCGGGTTTTTTTCCATGAGAATTCTGATTTCTATTTAAATAAAATGCTTATATTTAAATAAAATGCTTATAACAGAGTCTCAGCGGCAGACGGAGACAATTTAATATCGCCAAAGTATGCGAAAATTATTTGACTACCAGAAATGTATTTTTGGTGAAGTTTCATAAGAAATTTATCTCACAAATACATTGCATGTAAAAATACAAAAACATATACTGCAGTTGGTCAACTAGGAACGTAATCAACGATGTAAATGTGAGTACTTAGGGAATTTATCGATTTGTTGAGTTCTCGCACCCAAATTTCAGAATTTTGTTTGGATCGCATACATATAATTTGAAAACTCATTCACTATTTCTCTGCATTAGATATATTACTATTCTCGAAGAGTATGTCCTGAGAAGAATGATTATGTCTACAAGTAAAAAATGGTGCTTGTTTGTGTTCTACACACCCATAAATGAAATTATATTTTATGCGAGCATTTTTAAATATTTAGTTACATGCTACAGCAGGGGTTGTCTAATTTTATAACAGTAAGAGTCAAATGTTGGAATTCAAGAATGTTCAGGAGCCGCAACTACATTTCCCAAAAGCCACAAGTCCATATTTTTATCATTTTTAAAGTAGTGAAACGGGTTTTAATGAAGAGAAATGTCCGATTCCAAACAATCATTGAACAAATAACAAATTCTGCTTGATATTAAATGACAAGACATTTAGCCGAAAAGGACACTTAGCCGACACGGACAGTTAGCCGACAGGACATTTTGCTGACACAGAGAGTTAGCCGTCAAGACATTTAACTACGGGA
Source organism: Stegodyphus dumicola (assembly GCF_044657685.1). NCBI lineage: Eukaryota > Metazoa > Arthropoda > Arachnida > Araneae > Eresidae > Stegodyphus > Stegodyphus dumicola. The sequence goes on along the minus strand of NC_140777.1, from coordinate 119,037,065 downwards.
CACTTAACTATCAACACATTTATTCGACAGGACACAAAGCCGACAGTAACGTTTAGCTGGCACGTACCCAATAATTGTTCAAACTTATTATAAATTACAAATTTCTCGACTTCTTCGTAAGTTCAATATTTAAGTTATTTTTTCACTATCAGTAAAATTCATTTTTCGATTCTTAAAGATCTCTTAAATACCTTTAATTATTGTGTTAATTTAGCACTGTTTGATACGTATCCATGGACCTTATAAGAAATAGACCAACCCAAATGGGGTTTCTCCCTTGCCTTGGCGTATTGCCGGCTATCACCTTGACGACATCCGAAGGAGTAGGGACGACTTGCAGAAACTTAACTATAGTTGGCTATTGTAGCGCGTATAATTTTCAAGAAAAAGCTGGTGATAGCACCTCATTTCACAAATTAGAATTTTTAGATATTTTTATTTTTGAAACTGAGATTGATTTTTAAAAATTTAGCATGTTTATCAAGCGTAATTAATGTTCTAAATAATTATAAAGCTGTTACATGCTTTCAGGTCTGGATATTTTTTAGCTTTTCCTATGCTGTAAGGAAATTTGTATCTCCTTCTTTTAAAAAAATAATATTTTAAATCTGAACTAATATAAAATTCAAACAAACAATTTTCTCTTACAATTTTTATGCTTTTTATTGGCGTAAATAAGTAAAAAATACTAAAATCGAAAAAAATGGATTTTTGAAAGTTTTTGCTTAAAATTCTTATTTGTACTGCTTTTTTTAAAAGTATATCTGAATATTATAGCATAATATTCTACAAAGAAGTTTTATTTCAATAATATTTCATAACACATCATAGTTATTAACACTTTAATAATTTTTATGCATTATTCTAATGCTAAAAATTGTATTTAACTGTAATAATTAATTGTGCTATTATTTTATAGTGATTATTTTTTTATTTACTTCTAGTTCTGCATAAGTTTTCTTATTTATTGCTAATTTATTTTATTAACCCAAATGGGCGGCAGCTCAGAAAAGCTATTAGTTTCGAAACGGCATTTTGCTTTGTTTCACTTTGCAAACTGTTGCCACCAAATATTATCGCCCTGTATTAAATTTAAAGAAATAAAATAATGAAGAATCTGCATGAATGCATGTATGTTTCTCTCGAACTGTGAAAAAAATAACAGAATTTAGAATCATAAAATTTTGAATAACTTAATCCTCCACCCGCCCGAACATGGGCACCTGGACGGCCTAATTTCGAATTTGTTTTAATCCATTTGATATTTTGTAACTTCAACGAAGTTTTGATTAAGAAACTCAACGAGTTCAAAGCGAGCAATGGCAACCCTGTACAGAAAACAACAATCTCCAGCGCGGAAATTCTAAAGATATGTCATTTTCAAATATTTTGTGATATTGTTCTTGAATTAAATTTTATGTGGTTTACTTGCGAAGAACATGATGTTTAATAAATAAAGGTAACACGCAAAATGTTACAAAAACGCTCCTTTGGGCGCAATATAAAATTATATTGCTGAGTGCTTCCAGAGTTTATCCTTTTTCCCCCCTCATTACACTCAAAAAAGTTTATGCTCCGAATTTTATGAATTACTAAAATAAATAATCATCTTGCAATGTTAATAATTAATGATCATATAATCAAATAAATGATACTTTTGTTATGTTATAATAATTTTAAAAACTACTGCCTGAAAATGCTCATAAAATCAAAGAAAATTATGAGATCTTGTTTCATTTTACCTTATTTGTTTCAAAGCATCATATGCTATCAGTATTATTTAATTTTACTTTATTTGTACACAAAAGTAAGTTCATAAGTTTTCCGTTTAAAATTTTTACCGTTTCATTAAAGTAAAGAAATTTATACAAGAATTACGCTTGAAAAAAATGCACAAAATGCAGTAAAAAGTGCTTTTATGAGATATGTTAAATCTTGTTTGCAAAAACTGGGACTTTCATAATCTCATCACTTATACAACGTATCACATTTAATAATTAAAAACAGTTACGTGATACAAACGCCAGCGGTTTCCGTGTTAAAGTAAGCCAGATCGTCCCTACTCTTTCTTACGGGCCCACCAGCGGCCGAGCGGTAACGTCGCTGAACACTGGTAGTTCGGTTCGAGGCTCGAATCCCGCGAACGGGCTAGCTGCATGGGTGTTCTCGTGGTTTTCCCCATGTGTAACATGTATACGAGCCAGTTTCCCTTAAAAAGTCCTCCACGAAGGCATCCCTTTATAAAGCGCTGAAATTTCTCGTCCGGGAATATGAATGAAATCTCGAATTGAAAAAAGAATTTTTTTAGCTAAGTACGGCGGTCACTTAATTACATTTTAATGTGAGATCTTCAAAAATTATCCATAAAGCTTCTTCATTTAATCAACTGGGTTCTTTTGAATACTTTCACTTCATTAATAATTTTTCTTGTTTACTTAATGATATTAATTTTCCATTCTCGCTCTTCCAAATGCTTTCAAATTTTTAATACCTTTACGTTTCATTACTATTTTACACATCACATCATGTTACATTCTTTCCCTTACAAAATCGTTTTGCTCTTCCCACTAAGGAAATTTCCTTTCCCTGTCATGAGAAATCTGAATAATGCAATAAAAATTATTGTTATTCTTGAATTATACTTTTTATGGAAACATATGGTGGTGAGGGTTAGTTTAGCAAATATATTTTATTTTGTTATTAAAAAAAAATAAAAAAAAGTGAATTTTTAAGACAAGCAAAGGTATAAATTATTTGTGACCTCTATAATTTGCAGTTCATGCCACCATTCTTGATATAAAAATTCTGTAACATTTTATTGACCACGCCTCTCGCTTAAAATACTTACTTAGGTTAATGTTTATAGCCCTAAACTAGTGCATAATGTTTAATTTAGAAGTAAAATATTCTTTAAGGTTTTGTTTTATTCATTTTCGAGAAATTTCAGCGCTTTTTCAATTTGGCCAAAGTACACCAAACAGCACGATACATATCAAACAATGCTAAATTAACACAATAAAATTAATAGTACACGAGATCTTTAAGAATCGAAAAATGAATTTCACTGATAGGTGAAAAAATGACTTAAATATTGAAATTATGGAGTAGTCGAGAAATTTTGTAATTAATAGTTTAAATAATTTTTGGATACGTCTCTGTTAAACGTCACTGTCGGCTTCGTAACCTGTTGACTAAATGTCTTGACAGGTAAGTGTCCCGTAGCTAAATGTCTTGACGGCTAACTTTCTCTGTCGGCCAAATGTCTTGTCGGCTAACTGTTCGTGTCCGCTAAATGTCCTGTCGGCTAAGTGTCCTTGTCGGCTAAATGTCCTTGTCGGCTAAATGTCCTGTGGGCTAACTGTCTGTGTCGGTTAAATGTCCTGTCGGCTAACTGTACGTGTCGGCTAAATGTCCTGTCGGCTAAGTGTCCTTGTCGGCTAACTGTCCTGTAGGTTAAGTGTCCGTGTCGACTAACTGGTGTCGGTTAAGTGTCCCGTCGGCTAAGTGTCACGGACCCGACTACAGCAGGAAGAGAGATATTTATGGAATTCCGCGTCAACCGAAACTTCCGGAAGATAGTAACACATAAATTTTACTATTTAGTTACGAGAAAAAATAACCACTGTACATTTTTTTTTTTTCCAAGATAAACTTAGTAATAACAAGTACAATTACATTATGCAGCAAAAAATTATTTAATTTTTGCCGGAGTAAATGAGGTTATTTAATGAAAACTCACATTATTTATTTCCATCTTGTTAGTATGGGGCTGGAGGAAGAGGTTACCATAGCCTTGTACCCGGCATAAAAAAAAGCATAGACGTTTGTAAATGCATAATTTGTAAATGTTAGCATTTTTAAATGCAAACATTTACAAACGTCGCATTGGGGGCACTTAAAAGACTGTCAAGTCTTGTCGAAAAGTCGCTGACAGGTTAAGAAGAGTGAGAAAGCCTCTTATCTGTCCCCCAAGGTTTTTCCATCAAAACTCTTATGGAGCTTTCCTCTACCGCAGATGTAATTCTGTTGCCTTCTGGACAATGTTCTCGGCGATGAGATGGCTAAATGGTCGATGGGTTACGGCCATTTCGATGAATGCTTAATTGACAAGTGTCAGGCCGTTGGGAGAAAAAATGATAAAAAAATATAAAAACATTATTATTAAATGAACGCGTGTCAATAATGGAACTTAGCAGGAGTTTCTTTTGAATGGATGTATCTAGAAAAGGACTGAATTATCAGGAAAAGCAGATCAGGGCAATCTGCCTAGAGAAAAAGATACTTTGTGGAGGACTTCATATGGGAAAATCGGCTCTTAATCGCATTATGCACGGGAAGAATAACAAATATGCAAAAGCAGCCAATGGCTAAGATTAAAACCCAGATTGAACTACCAGTTTAACGATTCTATCAATTCGACCATTAATGGGCCGACTTTCTTCCTTTTTTTGTTTCATCCTGCACGACAAACTATATGTCGATAATATGACTAACAGTTAAATACGACAGATTAATCGTACAAATCCGCTTTAAAAAAATTACTGTTCCTTTTTCTACCAGTATGTTAAAGTGCATTGATTTCAATATTGTACTTTCAAATAGAAACACTGCTTTTGAAATTTTTAGTAATGACAATGTAACAAAAAATTACGATCTATATCTATAAGCTGTTCTAAACTGCCAAGAACTGGCTTGCAAGGATACGACATATTTGTTTAATGATATCACCAGGAAATTTTTTTAGTTTAAGAAAATATAGAATTGTAAACTTTAACACTTTTCTAAAATCAGATGCAAAAAAATCCCAATGCAAATTCAGCCAAAATTCGAGTATCTTAAGAATCATAAATACATATTCATTTAGTTAGTTTCATTAGATATATTCATTTACAAACACCATAAAAAGTTAGGTAACATATAATTACTTTTATAAAAAATTTATAATGCATTTATAATTCTTAGCAAGTTGTCAGATATCCCCAATTCAGATAAAAGTTCCCCAGTTGATAAAAGCAAATAATAGTAAGTTTCTTTATGCATAGTTTAATTTTTTCTAAAAAAGTTGAAGTATATTAAATTAAATCTATATACACTCCCTAAAATTATTAAACTTATAAAGAATACAAGATAAAAATTAATAACCGCAGTCTTTCTAAAAGTAAAACAAAATTACTGCAGTAAAGAATAATCATTTTAAAGTAATTTGCAATTAACAGTTATTAGCAATTTATAATTCCTAGCAAGTTCTCGGAAACCCCCAGTTACCATATTGTAAAGATCAACCCAAGTTTCTTTATGCTAAGTTTAATTTTTACTAAGTTGAGTTGAAATATATTAAATTAAATCTATTTTCCATACACTCCCTAAAATTATAAAGAATACAGGATAAAAATTAATAACTCTAATCTTTCTAAAAGTAAAAGAAAATACTGCAGTAAAGAATAATCATTTTAAAATAATTTGCAAATAACAGTTATTTAAGAAGTTAACATAATGTATATAAAAAATTATTTAAAAAAGTCCTGTATAAATTCAGTAATTATTATTACAGAATGGAATTTTCAGCATTTAGTAGGTAAAATTTTAAAGTTATTTGAAAGGCGATATCATGTGTGTTGGACAATATTACTATCCTATTTTTAAAAACACAGAAATCTATTTTAAGTAGGTTTTTATATTTCCTGAAATTTGACAACTTTGAAATATTTATAAAAATTCAAAATTCTCAAAATTAGTATTTTAATACTAGTATTTACACATACGATTGAGAAAGTGACTGCTGCTATAAAAAGTATGCAGTCTCAATTTTCCAGAATACAAGAATTAACTGTAGATAATTTTTTGGATATACAAATTAGATATTTTAATTCCTTAATTTATATAAATAAAATTAGAGTTATATTAAATTTAATTTAAGTTAAATTAAATTTATAAAATAAATTATTAATATTAATTTATAAAACACAACATTTCACTGAAACATTTACAAAAATTCAAAATTTGCAGAATTAGTATTTTAGTATCTTGAGATACTACTACTAAGTGTGACTGCTGCTATAAAAAGTAAGCATTCTTAATTTTTCAAAGCACAAAAATTACTAGATAATTTTCTGGTTACTGAAATTACATATATTTTGATTCCTTAATTTATACACATAAAATTAAGATATATCAAATTCAAAGTTAAAGAGAATTTATTAAATAAACTAATAATATTAATTTATCAAGCATGACACTTTACAGAATACAAATGACCTTTAATATCATAAATGTAGTCAAACTCATTTTAATGCACAACTCTGAGGTTGTAATGCAAAATAACTGTGAACTCAATTACTAATGATTGTATACATTTTTAATACTGTATAACATGGTTATAAAATTGTAGGACTTGCATGATTTTCCCACTTCTGTTTTTAAAGTACAATTTACCGTTTCATATTAATATATTTAATAACTAACACACATTACAAAAACTTAATTTGATGAAAGGCAACAATATTCATATCAATAAAATCTGTAAATGGAAATAAAAAAAAAAAATTGGAAATGTGAAAAATACAATTGTTTGTTACATTACTATTAAGTGAGTTCTCTTTGGGTACTGCTGCCTAAGATGAAAAGTTTGCATGTTTAGCCTATCAATTTTTATTCATTAAATATATATTTTTTACTGCATTTGCATTAAAATTGGACAAGCAATATGCATAGAAAAATACCTTCAAGAGAGAAGTTTGATAGGGAATAACAAATTTATAAAGCTTATGCATTTAGAACATCTAATTATATTACATTTTACAATTTTTTTCAATATATGCAATTTGTAGATCCAAAAATGATAAAATTAATTTCACAGCAGAATGCTTAAAAATTATTAAGCATGCAGCTATCCACAAGATTTTACATTACACACGAAATTCTTAAGAATAAACTATCTTTTAATCTGAACTTATGTGCAAAATTCGTATTGAAAGATTTTCTGTTTCGTTTTAGGTGTTATGGATATCATTTACATCCTCAGAGTATTGATTTTTTGAAACAAACATAACAAGTTTATCACTTATTACCAGCAAAAAGAGAGGAAAACTAATGCATAAGGTTAAAGTCTTACCTTCGCTTCCTCGCCGCAATATGAAACCTTCCTTGGGCTTCTTGCTCCATGCGGACTGCTTGTACCAGTCAGGAATCGTCAGGTTCTGCAGGGATCTCTCTATCCTCAGCTCATGCTCAGATTTCACTCGCCCCTGTCCAGTTGCGAGTCTATTTTCTGGCGGTTGAACTTTCTCTCTGTTATCAGCATCCAGAAGGAAGTCCATGCTACGAGCACGAGTGCCCAAGAATTCCGAATTTTCGACGACGGCAGCAGCAATGGCCGAATCGCCGCCGTTCGAATGCGAGCTCGCCGGATCGTCGTCGTAGTAGTCGTCTTCTCCGGCAGTGTCAGGCCGCTGCGCGCGCACATCTCCCGTTTCTGCGGGCCGCTTGAACCAGAAAGAGCGCTGCTCGTGGACAACGTCCACGATCTCAAGTTGTTCTTGAGCTAAATTCCCTTTCGATTTAGCTTTTGCCTCTTGAAGACGCTTAGCACATGAAGCCCAGGCTATTTCGCCTGTACACCGTCTATAAGGCAGACACAGAGAAGCATCTTTCGTCGTAGTTGTGGACGGCATGTCGCTGTTCGACTGCTGGGGCGGTCCGGCATCGAGTGGCGCCTGACCAGTCACTGCTCCGGACTTTTTCTTCTTTTTCAGCTGATCGATTTTACGTTTGCTGGATCGCACAGCCGCTTCTAGCGCCCCCAAATCGGGATGGCTGGCGGCAAGGCGTACACGTTCTTCTCTAGCTGAGCGACGAAACTCGTCGAACCGCCGTAGGCCGCCAGATTCAAAATCCGAATTTTCGCTGTTAGACTGTTTCGTTTCATCTCGGGGTCTGAGATCTTGTTGACTTAGACGTTCAAAGAAATCTTTTCTTGCGCTCGCTATCTTACCCTTGAGACGAGCAGATTTAAGAGACTGGTGTAATTGTGTCGTTGTTGTTGTTGATGATGGCGGAACAGGAGGTTTATGTATCACTTTCGTAGCTTCAGTATAGCCTGTGATAAGTTCCATTAGATCATCTTTAGAACTTAAATTATTTTTGATTACATCATTATTAAATCCTTTATCGTCGGCAGTGCTGTATTGCTTTAAATAACTACTGCTTCTGTAAGCATCAAATGTAGGCCTTACTGTAGCTGTTGGCTTATTATAATTCCGGCTATTTTTGTCGGAATTCCAAGCATCTAACGTACGTGACCTCATGCTCAATGGTGGACAAGATCCGGATCGAGAGGCTGAAGCAAGCGAATCTACTGAGCCCTCTTTCGGACCGCATGTGCTTCGACTCCGGGCCTCGAAGCGGGCCGCTCGCTCTACGACGGTCTCCGTACTGACGCAAATGCGGCGATAGTGCCTTGACCTCTCAGTTGGTGGTAAAGAACGATTTAGAAATCCACCTCTGGTGCTATGCCCGAGGTAGTCTTGAATACGTTGACTCACACTTTTACTGAGCAAGGCAGACAAGGGAACAGATGAATTATATTGTTGCTCGTGGCACCGTCTTAAATCTGGAGTACTTTTCGACTGACCAACTGAAGTCTCTAAAGTTTCCTTCGAACTTGCTGTATCACGATCTACTGATTGGCTTCTTTCGTAACCTACTCTACTACCAATAAATTCTTCTGAATTTAATTTCGAATTACTAACACTTTCTATGCAAGTAGAAATGATATCAGGCTTACTTTTATCTCTCTCGATCAAGTTGACAGCCAATTCGTTAGAAATATCTTTCCTTTGATTATTATTTGTTTGTGTATTACTTTCAAGCGTTTTATCCAATTTCGATAGTAAAGGATCTTCAGGTTTTGAAGCAACTGAAAAATCACTATCGGCGCGATGGATATTTAAAATAGCATTTTCAAACACATTCGATGTTGCGAATTCACCGCTTGCATCAGTATTTCTTAAAACACAATCTTTGTTTATACTATTCGCTAAATCATCCAAAGAAAATTCAGTGTAATCCAAAACTTGGGGCTGAGTATTGTCATTTGCATCAAGTGCAGTGCGGGAACATACTTTAGCAATATGCAACACCGGCGATTTCTCGCTTCCTATGTTTACTTCCACATCAAAGTCTGATGAAATATTCGCCAATTGCTTTATTTTACTATTATCGATTACAGTAGTACCTATCTCATCCGAAAGCAAATCAGTACTAAGAGAAAGTGAAGAAGAAATATTATCAAATGCAGAAGATTGCGTAGCTAAAAGTGCACTGCAAGTGGAAATATCATCGTAGCAGTAGGCGTGACACGAATCTCCTCGCACGTGCTTTCCTTCACTGGTTTCACCTCGCGTAGCTGCGAGCGAAGTGTTATTTTCTCCCTCCTTTACGCTACACTCATACGCACCCTTACTCTCACACATTCCACAAGTCATTAGGTCATCGGCGCCCACCAATCCATTTCCTGATTTAATGCAAAAATGCTTGAGCTCATCATTGATAGATGGCGCCACATCATTGACATTTTTCACGCTTACAGACTCTGTTAATTCGTCACAGTTGTTTGTATTTCGTATGCCATCACGTATGTTAGATGGCGCCACGAGAGAGGAGTCCGGTTTTATTTTGTTTATGTTATTCATGGTGTCTCCATGAGCGTTAACTGACGTAATCAGAGTGGTAGTATCGATGACCTTGGACTCAATTCCGGTTGTAGTATCACCTACTAAACCGGAAGTCAACTGACAATTGCTTTCCGCCGACTGAGCGCCTGTTTCGCTCTCGTGTTGCGTGCTTTCGGATAGAACTTCATTCATATTAGCATACGTTTCGATTATCTGGCTGTCATTTTTACAATCACCCAGCTCGCTCTTATTATTAATATAATTAGAGGCATCTGATGTATCTGCATTTAATTCTAAATCACACTTTGTGTACTGCACATTGCTAATGTTATTTGCTACTATGTGTTGAGTGTTTGGGATATTCGAAGAACATTTTAAATCATTTTCTTTTGTATATGTATGTGATTTTATACAATTTTCCTCTGCTAATGCTTCATTTGAATTAGATTTTCGCCTATAATTTTCGTCACGCGGACTGAACACTTTTGAAACGTGGTTATTGAAATTATAATTATAGTATTCCTCGCTAAGTTCATCAGTACTTAATTCAAGTTTTTCATCAGACAGGCTACCGTCGCTATTATTTTTATCTTTATTTTCAGTTAATGGGTTTGCCATTGCAACATTTTGCATATTTGTCCCTGCTCCAGTTTCGAAATTAAGCGAAGTATCATTAAATACGGGTATTGTTAAAGAAGAATGTTTTGATTCAGAATTTAAATCTCTCGAACTAATGTTTAAAAAATCCTCCTTAATATTTTTCGTATTTATGGATACTTTGTTTTCGAAAATTTCCGGAAGTTTAAATATATCCTTTTCTTGAAAGCTCGCAGAATTTTTTAAAAATTGAGTAATTGTTTGCTCTCTTAAGCTCATGATATCACTAACGATAAGTTTTTCCATTTCGTCACGACAACTTATCTTTTTTAACTCCTTATCTAACAACCACGCAGAAAACTGCGATAGATTTTCTGGAATATTCCATTTTTCACTATCCATGTGTTCAAGCTTTATTTCTTTGTTACTAATGGAATGATCTAACGGTTTCGAAAATTCTTTGAACGACTGCGGAACGGAAGCGGTCTGTACCTCTTCATCTGCATTCCTGGATCTGTCTGACTTTGATTCATAAAAAACTGAAGATATTGATTTTCTCACATTTGCAAGATCAGCAATTTCCCATGATTTCGGTGCCATCTGAGTTACCAAATCATTTCGCTCTTTTTCACACAAAATATCGTCTTCGTCATCATCTTCATCATCCTCTACGTAACCTGAGTCGTCATGTTTCAGTTCTAAATTACAATTATCCTTTGAACGCTTTTTGATGCGCTTTTTGGTTTCTTTAGCTGTGCGAATTCCTTCGTCACTATCAGATGATGTTAAAGGTGAATCAGTGGGTTCTTTTTCTGTTAAAGCATCTACTGATGTATTGTTATTGTACAAATTTTGTTGCGATAAGCTGAGCATAGTAGGAAAAGTGTTTAGAAATAGGCTTTGCACTCGACTATCCATAAATTCTTCATTTGCTGATTCTGAAAACATTAAATTGTTGATATTTGACTTTTTGAAACTGGGATCTGTGCATAAAGGACAATTATCAGAATTATCTGAACATGTGTTTTCAGGACTTAGTGTTCCTAGTTTATTAGGTTCCCCAATACTCGAATTATCAGAATTATTTTGTTCTGTATCACCTATTTCTATAGAGGAATCTCGTGTTAATTTACCTTCCCTAATATTAATATTTTCTATAGTATTGATAATGTAAGAACCCTCTGTTTCACTGTTTTCTTCGCTATGGGATGAATAATCATCTAAATGTTGAAAGCTTTTCAAAGCATCGTCAATGTCAGTTTCTCCATTGAGTAATGACCTCGAACTAGATCCTGTGCTATCTGAATTAACTGCGAACATATCTAATTCTAAGTCATCCAGATCTTCCTCCTTATTTTCCAGCGTATGTTTTTCTGAATGTTTTGGGTCAGGCATTTCAGATTCATTGCTATTAGAGTCGAATGGGGGCAAAGTAACTTTAGTTTCATTATCCCACAAACCTAAAGTTTTGAAATTATTATTTTTGTCTTCTTTTATTCTTATACGCGACATTTTTTTATCTTTCATCTTAAATGAACTATAAATATGTTTTAACTGAGACGGTAAACCATCGTCTGATTCATCATCCGAGAGTATATTTTGTTTTGATCCGCTGCTCATTTGCAAATCTGTCTGGTGCTGCCATCTAGTGATAGGACTGGTAGCTTCTTGCACAAGCTGCAGATCTGAATGGTGCTGCCATCTACTGAGAGAATTAGGAACCTCTCGGATTTCATCATCACTTGCGGATTGGTCCAAACAAGGAATCGATTTACGGCTATTGCCCGGAGGAGGGGATTCTGATTGTATGCTCGCGGTACATTGGACATCTGCCTGCATTGTTGTAAGCCTCACTTCCGCTCCCGATGTACCCTTTTCCTGTTCTTTCAGTTCGGGCTTACTCAGCCAAGTGGAACCGTATACAACGTCACCGTCGCGAGGGGAAAACACCGCTTCTTGCAAATCAGGACTTTCAGAGTTTTCGAATTCGGAATTTATACGGGACATTTTATCATCTGAGCTAGAATTAACCTCATCTGTTTCCTGCTTCTCATTCGCGGGGCGGGAATCAAAACCAATTCGGAAACATCTAAGACCTTTATTTTTAGTTGTAAAGGGTAAATGCGCTGATATATTTTCTGTCACAAACACATTTTCCTCATTTATTTCAGTTATATCTCTATTAAAGCCTGGAACATAGTTTTCCGAAGGCAAGAAGTAATCTTTGAAATCATCACTAAACATGAATTCATTTTCTTTACTTTCAGGAGCGTTCTGGGTGATTTTTGAAGGTACAAGACAAAGATCATTTTCTGAACCTAACACAATGAGAGAGGAATCTGATAAAGGACATTCTTCATTATTTTTGAAGAAATCTGAATTTTTACATTCAGGTGGGCAATCTTTACAACTTTTGGAATTTAATCCAGTATTTTCACACCAGGGATTTACAGTTTCTATTGGATATTCTAATTCATTAGCAGATATCCATAAGGTCTCAAAATCATTTTTATCTAAACTTAAAGGATTAAAAGATGGACTTACCTCAGATGCATCCATAGCACTGCTTTCCCCAAAGTGAATTTGTTGATTTTTCGATTCACAAAACTTAACACACTCTGGTGACAACATTTCGTTATCCAAGCATAAAACACCACCTTTCTCATTCTGTTGCGTAAGCACTTGCAACGAGAAATCATTTACGCTTATTTCACCGGTTAATGCAAGAGGATGCTTTTCATTCGCCTTTCGGCCACTCATTTCATGCTCATGTATTTGGTTTCGCAAATTATCTCCGGTTGCAATTACAGCTACATCACTGAAACTTTCTTTGCTTTCTTGTTTATCAGGAAATTCCTTCGTAACAGAGACACAATTTTTATCTAGTAGCGTATCATCACTATGTAGGGGAATATGAAGCGGTTCCGAAGAATTCTGGCTGCCATTTGTAGCTGAAGTCTGCATTTCAACCACTGTCACACGATCGTCATCAGATTCATCCCATGATCCCCAGCCTAGAGATGTTTCATCACACTCACTAGGACTTTTCAAATCATCAGAGTTCTCTTCGACGATGGTTTCTAGGAAACCTCTAACTGCAGCTTGATCGCAGAGGATACTGTCCGTGATTGATGTATTTATTAGTGATTGAGAATTAACACTTCCAGAAGTGGAATTCAGAAGTAGCTCTGGATGTCCATTCTGCATATAAAGCAACAGCATCTGCCTTTCTTCTTCGCTGATAGCACCATCAGGATATTTGGGTAATTCAACTGCCGTGTGGACAAACGAATATTCTCCACTACTACCTCCACTATCCCATGTGAAGAAGGAATCTGGTTGAGGTTCCGGTAATCCAGGAATGTCTTTAGGATCCATGTTAGAAAGGAGTTGAGACCCAGCAATACATGCAACTTCGGTATTTAGTTTTAAAGCGGAGAACGATGTACGCCGCTCAATGGGCTGCTTATTTAATGGGGACACTGAATCACTTCGTTCACAAGCACTAACTGACCGGCGTAGGCGTGGTGCACTTTTGCCTGCAGAACCGGTGAGCAGCGAAATGTTCTGTGTCTCACATAAAGGTAAGCAATCATTCAAATTTTCTGAAGATGTTTGCAATAGCTTTTGGTTAAGGTTATCTGTTTCAGCTGTCACATCGCTTTCAGGCGACTGCTTGGTGGTAGAGGTTTGATCACTTACACATGGTTTTTTGCGCCTCCTTCGGCATGAAGTCCAGCGTAGAGCGACAACGCAGGACAAACTGAGCAGTAACACCAATTTCCAGCAAGCGGCGATGCGAACAGCGTACAGGAGAGACGCGACGGGTTCCTCTACTGGCAAATCTGCTGAACTTGATGCCGCTCCCCCGACAGGGTTCGTCACACCTTCCCCCATTACCGAGGAACACTCAACCAATCACACCGCGTCCCACCTGGAGGAACCGGTTCCGCCAGAAGATCGGGACTCCAAAATAATAATAAAAATAAAAGAGTTGATAGTGGTTTTTGAGGAGACGGGAAGTGAGGTATGCTGTATTTTGGGGAAATAAATTTGAAGAGACAGATTTCTTTCTGACGTGTTTCTTGGTTTTCAAGTTCTCTAAAAGTCTGCTCGTTCGGTCTTTTGTGGTTCGTTACACATGGACAAGAAGAAATTCACCGGAGTAATTTTTAGAATGCTGATGATTGCTCTCAGTGTCTTTGATCTTTCCGACCTACAGTAAAATGAAATATATAGGGCAAAGTGTTAGCAAGTCTTTACAACACTAACTAATTAATCTTCATAAAAGACTTAGTAATAAATTCAATTATTAAAAATTTTTAATTCAAATAACAGAAATATCAGTTAGTAAATGAATGGATGTTATTTTTGATTTTGAATTATATTCGAGAATTTCAGAATATTTCCAGATTGAGCATCAGTACACCTGCTTATAGATTAAATTGCTAAGCTAGTTTATTTTTCCAAGTTTTAACCTTCGTTCCTGTTTCTTCACAAACGTTTTAGAATGATATTTTCTTCAAATTTTCCTGCTATTAATATCACGAGTGCCGTGGCAAAACCTCGATTTATGCCCAAGGAAAGATCAAATTCTTTGAGATGCTTAAAATAGAAGTATTATACATAAATCACAACTTTTTATTTATTTATTTATTTTTTAAATATATGTACTTTTAAATGTATTTTTCTCGAATTAATGTTTCTGCAGAATCTTGGTTTTGGTTTCATAACAACGATATATTGTTATAAAATTCATTTAGTTGTTCTTTTCTTACAACCTGCTTATCGATTAAATTGCGTGGTTAGTTTATTTTTCCCAGTTTTACCCTTCATTCCTAAGTTCTGTTTCTTAAAAGAAATTTTCTGACCAAAGAGTATTCTTTAAAGAGCAACAAATATATATTGAAGAAGGGATATTAATATCATAAGTGCCGTGCCAAAACATCGATTCTACAATTTTTGTTACTTTCACTTAAATGCATTTCTTTAATCCTTTTTGTTTTATATTATGCCCAGGGAACAGTACATAAATTCTTTGAGATGCTTATAACAGAAGTATTACACAGAAGTCTTTTTTTTTTTTTTGAGCACTTTTAAATGAGTTTCTCTCCAAATGATGTTTCTGCAGAATCTTGTTTTTGGTTTGATAACAGCTATATATTATAATAAAATTCATTTAATTATGTTTCGTTTACAATACTTTGGGGAGAATAATTCTGAGATCAGATTTTATCGCTTTAGAATCTGAAACCTTTAGATTATAAAAAAAAGAATCAAAAGAGAGTCTACCAATAAAAAGTTAATAAAATTAAAAAAATCATAGTAAATAAACAAATAAAAATACCAAATCTCAACAAAGATTAAAAATGCAGCAAAGACATCTGTTTCAGAGAAACGCAAAAGCAACTCATCTTATACATCCAAAATGCCCTTTTAATTTTTATCGATGTGATAAAATGCAATACTGCGATTTACAATCATGGTTTGTAAATATTATTATGTTAAAAACCGTTTATTACAAAACGTCTTTTAACAAGTATGAGAGTTGTAATATAGTTGTAAAACTATTGAGATTTACGCTGCAAATAAGTAAGGCTGGCACTGTCTCGAAAAAGGAGATGCGTAGGTTTACTAGTGCTAAGAATGGATAAGACCGCTGATCGTCGTCAGTTTGACTCGAGAACGAATCCCATCGAACAAGCTGTTTGCATAAGCGTTTTCGTAGTTACCAGGTATAACGTGTGTGTAAGGTGAAGCTAACTTTTCTTAGAACGTCCTCTACGAAGGCATCCTCTCTTTAGGCAGATAGCGCTGCAGCGCTTTGCCATATTTAAACAAAGAAACAAAATAATAAATTCAGTCCATAAATAAACATACGTACCATAAATAATTCTTGCTTTGTAAATCGTACAAGCCGAGGCAATAAAATATCAATTAATAGGTAAGTAAATGCTATATTTTAAAGGGGAACCTTATACAATACTTTTATTCAACTCCCACTTCTTTCTAGTTATTCAGTGAATAAATTAATAAGCCTTATTAAATTATTATGCATAAACCGAAAATCTAGTTTTTTTTTTTTTTTTTTTTAAACTTCCTTGTACGAAGTGAGAAAGGATGGTAATCTCGAAAAATTTCGGATATCCTATTTCACAGAAAATATCCATTTTGACCTCTTTTGAATCCAGTCCGTAGACACAGAGTCACGCAAAACATCCTTTAAATGGATTCAAAAGCGGTCAAAATGCATATTTTCGTTCAAATATGATATCCAAAATTTTTCGCGATTACGATACTTCGTTACTTCGTACAAAGTAGTTAAAAAAAAAAAAGATTTAAAATGCATTTAGATGAGATTTTTTTGTGACGTCTGTACGTACGTATGTATGTATCTCGCATAACTCAAAAAGACTAGTCTCAGAACGAGTTGAAATTTTGCATATGGGAGTGCTATAACATGTAGTTGTGTACCTTCCTTTCTCGTTCCAACTGGCCGCATCAAATATTAATAAAATTATAATTACATATAAATTATTACATATATGTTACGAAATTACATACACGTTAATAATATACATATATATTCACCGACTTCGTGACCCGGCTCGATGAGCTCAAGTTTTTTATGTTTATATGTTGGTAAATTGTGCATTTCTTTGCTTTAAAAGTGATCGAATTACGTTGTTCTTATGTTCCGGTTAAGGTTTTTAGCCTTTAGTTAATTTGTTTGCAATAGTTGTAGTGAATAATTTAAAAGTGGTGTTAAGCCTAACGAGGCCGCATTTGCTTACATTTGAAACTCTTACAGAATAGTGAATTAAGCCAGTTTGTGCACTAACTTTAGTGTCTTTTTACAGAGTGGAAATAAAAGTAAACTTACAATTTTGTGCACCAAAAAATCTGTCTTCCTGCCCACTGGCCGAATTGCTTGCTTTTGCGTAGAAACTCTAATTTGAATTGTGGAAAAAAAAAAAAAAAGTTTTAACCGTCTTTAATTATATTTGTTATTTTATTTTTTTCTGTAGTTTACAATTTTTAATGAAGATTCTTTGTGCTTTTCTGTATTTTTGCTTTGCCGCGAAGTGAAAACTTAAATAATTGATTGAGAAATATATCTCTAATGAAGTTCGACGAAGTAAATTTAAATGAAATGCAGCAAAAAATGCGTATAATTTAATGAGCCGTACAAGGAAGTCATGCGGTGTTCGCATTTGATATTTTAAAAAGATGTTTCGGTGTACTTATTTCATCTAATTCAGTTCAGCAGATTTCATTTAACATATTTCATATATTCCTTGTGAAAACGTTACTTCTGAATCACATTTTGTACCAAATCACCCGAACAATATGAGTTCGAAATTTTCCTTTATAGCTTTAAATTTTTTGTAAAAGTAAAATTTTGTATAAATAAAATTCAGCGCTTGCCGGTAGAAAACTTTTGATCACTAGTCATTAATTAACTTTTCTCAGAGCTATTTACATAAGTAATGTGATGTTTATATATTTCAAAATATTTAAATTACTGTGCAAGATAAATTTTGAAAGCATGAGCTACGAACTAAACAACACGAAAATTTCTTGTTAGTGTTATTAAAAGTTTCAATGTCCGAAGTACTATTTCGCAAACGTGAAATTAAAATGTGAGAAATGTTATGAGGTTATTCTCCCAAAACTTAATGCCATGTGGAGATTTTTGCATTTATTTTAATAACAGAAAAACTTAATTTTTCAAGATGCAACTGAGCATTTTTTTCACCAGATCACTAGTGCAGGAAATGTACAGTTAATAATTCTCGCAAATGAAATGATAACTGTTTTATTTTGCTTAAACAAGATAGTCGCTCAATGAAAACAATAACACCTTCATTGAGGTGTCAATAAAAGTAAATAGAATAATTATAAAATCAAGCCTTGAATCAAACAAAATTACATTTGACCTTTTTTGTTTCTTAAACAGTAAAATATTGCTATTAGAAACTTGGAGGAATCCTTCAACAAATTACAACGCAGGACACAACAAAAAAGAATAAAAAATTAGAACTTATAATTTAAACTTAAAATTACACATCTAAAGATTTAAAAAATAAAATTATAAATTAAGAGAGTGTTTTGATTTTTCGACAGCTCATACGTTCGTCTCACGGAGCTGCTTTTAATTCAAAAACCCTACAAACTTTAGCAATTTTCTTTAGTGTCATAAAGCGTAACCAAACTTTAGACAGACGAATTATCGCTGAGTCTAAAATAACAACTGAAATTTAAGAATGGTGTAAAAGACCTTTTTATCTAAAATTAGGAAGAAAGAAAATACACGTGGTGCTTACAGCCCAGCTAGCACTTGCGGCGAGGTAACAGTAAATGGAATGTAAAATTTAATTTAAATAAGCTAGTAGCCAAAGGATACACAGATCAACTTAACACAGATCAATAACCTGCATATTTCACTGGCATGGGTACTTAGTTATCGGCAATTTTAATGCCAGGCCAAAGACTGCAATTCGTATCTAAACAAGCAACCTTAGCGGGGCTCGAGAAGCCGAACATGCTCTGTCTTGCAGTCTAAAATCTTATCTTAAATACACGCGAATTAATTTGTATTCTAGCGGGAATATAGAAGGGAGAAGTGACAGTAAAGGTCCAAAGATCCAAAACATAAAATAACCCGTTTATTAACATAAAAGAAACTTACAAGCCGTTTCGGCTATTTAAAACACGTTTTGTTTATTGTAGGTAACTCTTATTCTATTTTGGGGTTTTCAGTGAAGAACTGCGTAACTAAGTGAAAACTTTGAATGATATACCACATTTAAATGATATGCATTTCTCTTCTTTCGGATAGCCGAATCATTACATAATCATTATTTAATAAATTTAAATTTTGAATAGCGTAGTCCTCCAATCGAACATGGGCACTTGGAAGCCCGAATTTTGAATTTGTTTTATTATCTATTTCAAATTTTGTAAACCTTTAACGAATTTTCGATTAACAAACTCTACGATTTCAAAGCAAGCAACGGCAACATTGTACGGTAAAAAACATTTTTATCTCCAGCGCGCGAGACTGTGTATCGAAAATCCTAAAGGTATGCAGTTTTTAAATATTTTGGGATATTGCTGTTGAATCGAATTTTATGTGGTTTAAGTGCGAAGAACGTGATATTTAATAAATAAAGGTAACATATAAACATTCAAAAAGCCTCTTTGGGCTTAATATAAAATCTGAAAGCTTTCGGATTTTTTTAAGTATTTATTATTATTATTATTATTATTATTATTATTATTTTCTTGAATTTCTTCATATACAGTTTTTTAAAAATGCAGTAAAATATAACAGTTGCGGCCATGATCACACTTTCAGGTAATATCTTCTGTAAATTACAATGTGGCAGCAATATAATATTTTTCCTTTCTACAGATTGGCAATACTGTAGCAGTATAGAACTCCATCGTACAATGTAGCAGCATAGAACTCTACCTTATAAACTGGCCGCCTAAAATAGTTATTATAAAAAAGAAAAAATACATAGCGATTTTAATGAATCCAGCTAATGTAATTTCACGAGTCTAGTTAGTAATTAATAATAACTGAAATGAATTTGCGTTTATTGCTTTTAAATAATATCAAATAAATTTCATAGAAAAATTAAATATTATCTTATGTTTCATTAAATAAAAACATTTTAATTCGCCAGTGTCGATTTGGTCATCTCTATCTCTGTTATTATTTAATAACAGAGATAGAAGTATCTCTGTTATTATTTAATAACAGAGATAGAGATAATAGAAGTACCTCTGTTATTATTTAATTACAGAGATAGAGATGATTATAATATTTTTCTCACTGAATAATATTATTAGCAAAATAAATTCCCGTCATATTTATTAGTAAACTTTTAGGTATTAGCTACCTTTTTATTAACATGTATACATATGTAGGTATGCATATGTTTTCAAGTGTATACAAGACACTTTTCTTATTAGACTAACACAGTTTAACCTTGTGGTTGTTACCAACACTTGTCTGAAAATTGCCAGCGCAAGGCCATGACATTCATCGCGGCAAATGGGACACCTATCTTTGGCAAGAACCTTGACCACAATACAGGTGATAGGTCGATTTTAGCTCAGTTTTGCTCCCCAATTTTGAAAGAGAGCATCCGAGAGGATAGAAGTAGGGAAAGAGGCGGTCTGCTTCCGCCTCTTTCCCTACTACTAACCTCTCGACAGGATTTCGACTCGCCGCACATTTAGAGTGCCATGCCGCACAGACACTATAGATTTACAAACATCAATGCCTTCTTCGGGATTCACACCCTAGTCCTTCGGTACGGCAGACTGAGTCACTAACCACTATCCCGATTGAACGTCAAATTTAGCCCTTAAAGTATCTATATTAATAACCGCACTTTAAATTTTTACTACTAAAATATATTTTTATCGATGTTCAAAAAAGCTTCTATTATATCATTATATGCATACTAAGACAGCTTAAGCGTTGTTTTAATATTAATACCATTAAATTTCATTTTATACTTTCTATCCTTTCGTAAAAGATTAGCCCAACACGCTTAAATCTCTACTGTTAAATAAGAAAGATTTTTTTTTTTTTTTTTTTTTTTTTTTTTTTTTTGTATTTTCCTCCCATTAGGGGAAAACGACGTCTAGTTAGTAATTGGTGGCATTGGCGAAATTTGGTGGCATCCAGAGACACCAAATTTCGAATCTGTTTTTGATTTACTTCATGTTTTGTACAAATGTAATAAATTTTATTATTAAAAACACCGCGACTTATAAGCAAACAATGGGAACAGCCTTTAAATCATTTTTATTTCCGGCTCGCTAAACTGTTGTCATTTGGCAAAATGAAAAATATTTATTTTTTAATTTTAATAAACAAACTGAACTATTTAAATAACAATGCGTTGCTGTTGCCTTAAATAAAACACTTTTATCTCTCACGCACCAGCGTATTGCCATTAAGTAAAGGGTAAGGTATTTAACGCTCAACTTAATCTGTCTATTATCGATTAATAAACCAAACGATTTAATAGCAATAAAAACAGTTTTTCGAAGTACTTTTTCTGCTTTTTAGTCAGACTGATTTAAATAAAAAATGCACTAGAAACATATAAATATTTATTTTCACAACATTTTAACTGCGAAAAAATCGTTACCAGATTGTCCGCAAGCGCTATGCAAAAGTTTATTTATGAATTGAGTCAAATGTTTCTAAACATTATTTAACCGATGTTGTACTCCCAAACTTAATTCTTGGAGAGCGTTCCTTACATTAGCATTTACAAGGAATTTACTTATTTCATCTTTACGTCCTTCACAAGGTTCTTAGACTTGTTTTAGAAGGTCTTTGGCAGATATCTTCTGGCCTCTACTTCTCTCTGAAGAATAGTAACCTGCATCTAATCATTTCTGAAAATCATTCAGAGTTATTAAAAATCTGCGCCAAATTAAACAAAAGTTTGCTTTTATGTCTAAAATTTAAATGCTGTTTTATGTTGGTTGACTGAAATGAAAACCAAGCAGTTCGTTGACCTTACTTGATGGTGACATTTTTCAGTCGTTTGGCAATTTTTAAAATTTATTTTGAATTATTTGGAGAATTTACATCGTTTTAAAAAAAATCATTCTGTAACATTTTGATAATATTAACCGAATTGTTGGTCACAATAAGGGATGAATTTTTCATGCTTTCGTATACAAACGGAAGAGACTTTAGCAATTCGATAACAGTATCCGAATGATAATATTAACCACGATCGAATTAAGCGGTGGTGACTACTATAAATATAATGCAGCTGAATATTTATAAGTAAAGATTAAAAAAAATTCTTTTTGATTACTCAATTTATACGAATTGAAGAATCGTTTTCAATATTAAATTAATAAATTTTAAGTAAAATTGGAAAAGAAGGGAACTAAAATGAAATTCTGAATACATTATTTTACATCGAATGGTAAACGTATATGTATTTAATTTATTCAGACTGAGTAATCGCTTAACATTATATATATATATATATATTCGTTTTTTGATAACTATTTTAGGCGGCTAGCAACGCAAGCATCAAGTGTGTAAAATTTGATAGATAGCTACTAGAGATTAAGTTTTCACTAAAAAATCGGTCTCAGTAAATAAGCATGTTGACCAAGCCTGGAATATAATAATTAAGGCTTACCACTTCCAGTCTGAAGCTGAAACGCCCTTGATTTAGATGCATATATAAAAGAATTTGCACGCAGTATTCAACATCGAACAACAGTTGTCAATATCAGCCGTATCAGTGTATGGCAGATTCAAACAAAAGTCCAGTTATAAAACAGTTTTATAATATTAAGCGGATAATAAACCGTTCACCTACTCACTATCATAATCTACAACTGACTGAATGTCTTTCAGTCATCCACAAATTGGCAGCACTTCGATTTCAATGCTCGCTTCGCAGAAGAGCAATATTTTATCTCTTCACTCTATTCATGGATGAGATTTCCTTTCAATCTAATAAGGCCAATTAAAAGTTTTTTTAAAAACAATTTGGAGCGTTGATTCCAGTGTATTATCTCAATTCGTTTCTGATAATAATCCTCCGAATTATCAAACAGGAATCAAGTAGAATATATCTTTTCGAATTATCAGATAGGGCGATGTGACAAGATTCTAAACAAATCAATAATCTGTATAATCTGTGTCATATGAGAGCCAAATGATTTATAAATAAAGGCGAAATATTTCTTCTTTGTTCAGACAGCACCGATCTACTATTTAATGCTCTTCTTTAAATTTGCCGACCTGATAATTCAAAATTAAGATTTCATCAAAATAGATCAAATGCGCTGAAATGAAAAATCTGGGCTTCGTTGATTTCATCTTGAGTTTGAAAAGAAAACCTGTTCAGAGAATAAAAAATTAAATAACTTTAATGATTCTTTTATGTAGAATTACTATTTCATTGCACAAGTTCTGGTTCTAAAAGGATTCCAACTATCTTTTAGAAAAATTTATAATGCCATCTGCATGCCAAAGAATAACTTGTAGCTGATAAAATTTATTTTCAATTAAAATAAGTTTATCTAAAAACGTATTGACATATGTACCAATTAAAACTGAAGATATTTCTAATTGATTTGCTGTATGCAGCTACAGTGGGTGCCATTTATTGCGATCACATTTCACACACGGCTATTTTGATTACATTAACGAAATAATAACATCAAACAATGGGTAAAAATAGCCTTTAAATCAGCAGTAGAATTTAACTAATTTAACATAAATATAAATAGAAACATATAAATATTTATTTTCACAGCATTTTATCTTCGAAAAAAGTTTTTACCAGTAGATTGTCCGCAAGCGCTATGGAAAAGTTTATTTATGAACTGAGTCTAATGTTTCTGAAAATTACTTAACCGATGTTGTACTCCCAATCTTAATTCTCGGAGAGCGTTTCTTAAATCAGCATTTACAGGGAGGGAATTTACTGATTTCATCTTTACGTTCTTCAAAAGGTTCTTAGACTTGTTTTAGAAGGGCCCCTGGCATATATCTTCTGGCATCTACTTCTGTTTGAAGAATAGTGACCTGTATCTAATCATTTCTGAAATCAACAGAGTTATTAAAAATCTGCGCCAAATTAAACATAAGTTTGCTGTCATGCCTAAAACTTTCAATGCTATTTTATGTTGGTTGACTGAAATAAAAACCAAAAGTTCATTGATCTCACTTGGTGACATTTTTCAGTCGTTTGGTAATTTTTTGAAATTTATTTTAAATTTATTTGGAGAATTTACATCGATTTAAAAAAATCATTCTGTAACATTTTGATAATATTAACCGAACTAGTGGTCACAATAAGGGATGTATTTTCCATGCTTTCGTATACAAACAGAAAAGACTTTGGCAATTCGATAACAGTATCCAAATAATAACATTAACACAATTGAATTAAGCGGCGGTCTCTATACTGTAAATATAATACAGCTAAATATTTATAAGTAAAGAGTTAAAAAAAATTCTTCTTGATTACTCAATTTACATGAATTGAAGAATCGTTTTTCAACACTAAATTAATAAATTTTAAATAAAATTGGAAAAGAAGGGAACTAAAATGAAACTTCGAATATATTATTTTACAACGAATAATAAACCGTATACGTATTTAATTTATTCAGACTGAGTAATCATTTAAGACACAATAACACGCCGAATAAATACTAATTCAGAAGTCAAACAACAGTTTGACTTCTGAATGAGTAATCATTTGTTAGGTAATAGTATAACCAACCGACATATATTCATATTCGAAGCAAAACTAATTAATCGAAAAATATAATATATTTTGTAAGTATGCTCTTGAAAAAGTAACGGTTGTATTGCAGTCAATTGCTTATTAATTGCTTGGGTAAAAAGAAAAAAAAATACCGATTCTAATTTATTACAGTCTCGCATGTGAAATATATATATTTTTCCAAAAACGAAATACGCAGGAATTCTTGTTTGGAGCTGAGATTTCTTATAATATGCTTTAAAATCAATTTTAAAATACAAATAAATTGTCCACATTTAATTAGAATTTGTAAATAATAATTCCTCAATATTTTAATTTATTAATAAATTTTCAGGTGACTTAACATTAAATTAATTAAGTTAAATTAATTTTTATCCTAAAGAGGCAATTTGTCCAGAGGGGCTATTAATTTCGTTTTGGCATTTTTCGTCGATTCACTATAAACGGACAATCACATTTTTAAATTGTTGCCATCAAATATTAGAGCCGTGTATTATACGAGTATTTAAAGAAAATAAATAATGATGGTGTGGTGTGGTGTATTTAATTATGGCAAAGCACACTAGGGCTATCTGCCTAAGGGGAGGGATGCCTTTCGTGGAGGACTTTCTAAGGGAAACTGGCTCGTATACACGTTACACATGGGGAAGACCACGAAAACACCCATGCAGCCAGCCCGTTCGCGGGATTCGAACCTCGGACCGAACTACCAGTGTTCAGCGACATTACCGCTCGGCCGCTGGTGGGCGCCAATATAAGTAATGAAGAATCTGCTTAAATATATATATGTTTTTCGCACTGTGATAAAACAATGGTACCTAGAGCCATCAAATTTTGAATAATGTACGTCTCCACCCGAATATGGGCATCTGGAAGCCCAAATTTGGAATTTATTTTATTATCGATTTCATATTTTGTACAGCATTTACGAGTTTTTGATTAAGAAACTCAACGATTTCAAAGCGAGCAATGGCAACACTATACGGAAAAGAAAAACAAAACAAAAACATTTTTAGCTCCAGTGCGTGGGACTGTGTATCGGAAATTCTAAAGGTATGCTGTTTTAAATATTTTGTGATATTGCTGTTGAATTGGATTTTATGGCTTAAGTGGGAAAAACATGATATTTAATAAATAAAAGTAACACACAAAACGTTAAAAAAAACGCCCAATTCGGTGTAATATAAAATCTGAAAGCTTTCAGATAGAGAATAAATATTTTTATTATTATTATTTATTTATCCCTTTTCTAATTTTCAAGGCAATGTTTTTTTCAAATTAGTTTATTTTAATCTTTTATTAAAATAACCAGTTACTTTAAGCAAGTAAAAACAATTCAGTTTCTTATCTGAATCTTATTTGATAACATTGTTATGAGTTTTGTAGAATATAATTGAACGATCTCTAGAAATTGAAAGCTTTGCCGGAAAAATAAGATTACAGAGGCAATTTTGTTGAACATTGAGGCAAAAAGCTATCTCGCTAAATTCATGAGATATCGCCAAGCTTGCAGTGGTTCTGGTGACTACTTTTTGTTGCTAGATTTGGCGATAAACTCTCAAAAGTCTCGAAACTTGGCAACATTTCGGTCTGGTCCCTGTAGTTGGCCTAAATTCCTATACTACTGAAACTGTAACTGTAACCGTATATGCCTTCCAGTAATTTCGAGAAATGGAAAGTACTGGAAGTTCGCACAAACAGCAAATCAAAGAGGGAGTTTCTGCTGTCGAGCATCAAATCGATGATAGAGTTTCTACCGTCGCCAAGGAATTTGACAGCTTAAAGAAATCCATTCCATAGTCAACAGCAGGAAGCAATTATGATGTCTTTTTTACCCATGGAGGAATTACCATTAAGAAAGGACTTCTTCCTCCATGTTACTTCCTCCTCCATGTTTTTACCCTCTCTAAAGCTATCAACATACGATGGAAAGACCTCCTGGCAAGCGTACAAGACTCAGACCTCTATCGTGGCAAACGCAAATGGATGGGTTTCCCAAACTAAGCCTATCATCTCGCCACTTCTGTGAGAGCAGACGCAGCGGAAATCCCTCAAGTATTTTCAAATGAAACATAAAATATATATATTAGTGTGTTTAAATAGAAAAACTCAGTTTATTGGAATTCGTTTAATGTTTTACTTATAAAAGATTTTCTTCCCTATTATTTTATTGCTGGGAAGAATTCATTCACTGAAGGAAATTCTGGAAGAAAAAAAAAGCATACCTTTTTTTAATCTTCACTTTGGGTTGCTTTTGATACAAATCCAGCTATCTTACACCAACAGATAATAAATGGAGTACGCCCGCTTAATGTAATTTCAGTTAATGTTATCAGTAAAGGTATTGTTATCGAAAATCGATGTCCCGATCATTCGTATATGAAAGCATAGAAAATATATTGCTTATTGTGATCAACAATTTGGTTAATATTATCAAACTATAGAATGAATTTTTGAAGCCGAAGTAATGTCACACAGTAAAACAGAAAATCACCAGATAAGGCCGAAATACAGTATAGAAGTTGGCAAATGACAGAAAGATGTCGCCAAATACGGGATTAAGTCGTCAAGGATCTTTATTTTGATTTAAGGCAAAGTTAAAGTTTTTAGAACCGCCACTGGGAATAGTCAATGAAGAACTGTATTAAGCATGACAGACTTTTAATAAGTGGTGAAATAAAGGAAGCTAAAAAACTAAATATGTCCCAACTAAGACGAATGGTGAGGAATTCAGCGCTGGGCTAATATTGATGAAAAAACTTAAGTTGCAACATCAGTGACAGAAGAAGATATCTGTTTGCCGCTTTCTGAAAGAAATCCAAGCACATTTTGTGACATACTGTTTAAAGATGGCAAGGAATAAATTTTCAGTGACGAATATGAAGAGGAGAAATGAATTTCCTATAAATGCTGATATAAAGGATATTCTTTGGGCATTAAGATTTGAGATACAACAACCGTCAAATAATTTCTAAAAACATTATGAATATAAAAAAATTCAAATATGAACTTATGAGGTTTCTGTTGTTCTGTTAAAATCAGTTTAGTCCAAAACTCTATGTGAAGCGAATTATCGCCAGATCTGAAAGGCAACTAAAGGAGCAGCAACTTTCAATTTAAAACGCAGACTAACAGTCAAAGATTACACAATTAAGTTTCAATCTAAGCTGGCTCAGAAATTTTACTCGAAGTTATCAGATTCCAATGTCGGCAGCGGTCACGCAAAGCCGAATAATTGCAACTTATCAGAGCTGGCAGGAATTAACGTAGCGTAAGCCCGCGAAAGGCAGAAACGCACTCTGTCTTCAAATCCGAAAGCCTGAGTTTAAATTGCCGACTAACTAGTATGTATTTTGATTATATTCGTATTAAAATAGTTAAATTCCATTGATATTTTTCTCAACGCTGTTACCAAAGTATTCACATAATCACATTAGGCGGCCCCTACCGGAAATACATTTTCCAAACAGGCAGACGTTGAGTTCGTTGAATTTACACAAATCTACGTTGACATCTTCTAGCTTACTGTCTGATTTCGTTAGGTTTGATGTACATTTGTCGTTATAAAATTAATAGCTGGTTTAAAAAAGTTCTGCATTCATAATGATACTAAATTAATCAACTATTAGGAATATTCAAGGACTTCATCTTCTACTTTGCTTTAAATAGTGGGGGAAAGAAACATTCCAAAAACAAATGCGCAATTAGTTTCTTTCAGCAGGAACTAAACCACATGGGAAGTGATTAAGCCGCTATTCTTAATATCATGGCTAGGATGTTACTGACGACTTCATGAACAAACATGAGTAGGTCACTTCTTGTTGGTCATAAACCTTCCGTGCCACTGGTGACAATACGACACTGTAACTTTAGTTTTCAGGAGTTTCGTTAACTGGATAACTGATAGATTTGTAAATGAAAGCTGACAAAACATAGTTTCTTAGATTTATGAACATGTATCTCAAGTATCTTGGTTCAAACCAATGCAAATTCTCACATCAAAATGTATTGTATAGTATGTCATAAAAGTAACACACGGAACAGATGCATTCGAAACTGAATTTAACTGGTAATATTCAGTTTTGTTTCTAGTTAATTTCAAAAAGCAAGTCCTAATGCATTTTAAAGAAAAATCAGTACTTACGTATTATAGCAACCCCCTTGGCACTATTTTAGTTTTAATTAGGTATTTATGTCGGAAATAATAATAATAATAAAAAAAAACATACGAACAAACCAGTTTATGTTTCTTTTGCTTTGGTGGAAAATTCGTGATAATCGTTTTAAGAATGGATTGAAACCAATTGTTTGTTCCCTTTCACTTTTGGGGACAAAAGATCCCTGCAGAAGTTTTAGAGCAGTTTCTTCCACTAAAAGGTAATTTCGCAAGGGCATACTTTAAAACTGACTTTAAGAGGAAAGATGCTGTGATTTTTTTTTTTTTTTTTTTTTTTTTTTTTTTTTAATATAAAAGATGTTCCAAGAACAAACGACAACAAAAAGAACGAAAATTGGTGACGTTGCTTGCTAAAACCGAAAAATTATTACGCACATAGATGCCACAGTTTAGCGCATTTTGAAAATATGGCGACTTCTACTGAGGTGGTTGCATTAATGCGTAAGTACTGAAAGAGTAAATCTTTTTTTCCTCAGAAGAAAATTACTTTTTATCAAAAATCTACTTAGTTGCAATTTATAACTTATTTATTTATTTTGTAGTATTATCATATTTATTCCCAACTCTCTAATGAATGAAATAAACGAACTCTTGAATCTCGTTACGATATCAATTGCACAAAAATTTAAATGAGAGAATTAAAAAGTAGGGAATAAATTTAACTTTAAAATTGTATATACATTTTGAGATTCGGCGAAAAAATTGAACGACGATTAAATAATAAATAGTTAATATTAAATTTTAAAGATTAAACCAAAGTGCATTCATTGTTTTATTCTTTTATTTTACAACGTAACTCAGTCTTTGCATTAAACTAATATTAAGATAGCCATTAAAAGTTTGGTCACTTTATTTGTGATGTGCATACTCATTTCGCTTCTGTTTTTCCAATTAAAATCAATAATTCAAAGGGAAATTGATGATATTTATTACGTATTGCTTGAATATAACTTCAAGAGAATGATAAATGTTATACGGTAGTAATATCAATAAATACATTTTGTTAAAACTTTTCCTACATTGTTCTTTCGATTACAGCAATACAAAAACTACTATAAAAGCTGATGTGTGCTGTAATTTTATACCAAATAACCGATATATGTATTTCTCGAGAAAAATACTTTAATATTCAAGTAACTTATCATCGAAAAGAAATAACAGTTTTAATATTACATCCTTTTCATTTACAGAAAAATTTGGAACTTGGATTTTGTCTATGTTTGAATTCTTGGTACAATAACGCAATATCCCATTCGAGCAGTGAAACATTCGGAGAGGGGTTCTCAGTCTTTTTCTTGCATTGACTTCTTTCAAAAGAATGATTTTCTTCGTTGACATCTTTACATATATACAGTATACAACACAATCATAATACAAATAACTGCATATAAATAAATTAACAAAAACTTAAGGATAACAAAAAGGTACAAATCTGATGTGGACACCACATGACTTCATTGTACGGCTCATTAAATTATACGCATTTTTTGCTGCATTTCATTTAAATTTACTTCGTCGAACTTCATTAGAGATATATTTCTCATTCAATTATTTAAGTTTTCACTTCGCAGCAAGGCAAATATTCATAAAAACTCAAAACAATCTTCATTAAAAATGAAAAAATATAAAAAAACATGAAACACCAAATACACTTAAAACAGTTAATTTT
Source organism: Stegodyphus dumicola (assembly GCF_044657685.1). Classification (NCBI taxonomy): domain Eukaryota; kingdom Metazoa; phylum Arthropoda; class Arachnida; order Araneae; family Eresidae; genus Stegodyphus; species Stegodyphus dumicola. The sequence continues at coordinate 119,006,648 of NC_140777.1, read as the reverse complement.
TTTTTACAATTAAAATTAGCGCTTATACCCCAAAACAAACAATTCGGCCAGATTTAAGAAGGCAGATTTTTACAATTAAAATTAGCGCTTATACCCCAAAACAAACAATTCGGCCAGATTTAAGAAGGCAGATTTTTACAATTAAAATTAGCGCTTATACCCCAAAACAAACAATTCGGCCAGATTTAAGAAGGCAGATTTTTCAGTGCACAAAACTGAAAGTTTACTTTGGGCCCCGCTTGGCGAAAAGGACACTGAAGGTGCAGAAACTGACTTAAATTCACTATTTTGTTAAGTTTCAAATGTAAACAATTGACTGCTGCGTTAGGCTTAGTCGCACTTAACAACAACTTTTAAATTGCTGATAATTCTACGACTATCGCATGCAGATCAACTAAAGCATAAAAACCTTAACCGAAACATAAGAACAACTTAATTGAATCATTTTTAAAGCAAAAAATGCCCAATTTACCAACATATAAGAATTAAAAAACAACTGAGTCCATAGACCCAAGTAACAAAGTGGGTATACATATATATATATGTAAAATATAAAATATCTACCTTTCAAAAATAAATTAATAACAGACTTTTAACTCCTGTCTTCATTCAAAAAATAAGAGAGCAATAATTTTTGCAAATTAAACGAGAAAGATCTGTCATCTAATTTGTATTGCGCATTCATCTATGAAATCAGATCCCGACATCTGGACATTCTGGACATTGCGTCGCAGCTCCCGCTCTTCTTCTCTCTTCCCATCTGCTTCTAGAAGCTTGTGTCGCCTTGTCGTTAACCACGCCGAGTTTACTTTTCTAATTTCGTCCATTGTTTAAGATGTAAGCTGTACAAAATTGGGGTGGGGGCTTGCATAGCACACCCACAGTGATGATGTGCATTATCAAGAAATAAAAATTATTTGTGCAATTAAAACCATGTCTAAGTTTTTTGGTTTATGCATCCATCATTCTCACTACGCAATCAAGTTGTCTTCAAGTTATGATGCAGAGAACTACCGCCAATCCGTTGCAACTTACTTTCCACCCAGTCAGTCTTATTACAATAATGCAGTCTTATTACAATGATGGAGCAGTTATATTACATATATATTTATTTACGTACTTTTGGTGCGGCTGATTACAACCAAAAAGGGAGGGGCCCAACTGCATGTTATAGCAGCCCCATATACAAAATTTCAATTTTCTGAGGCTATACGTTTTTGAGTTATACGATTTACATACATACGTACAGACGTTACGGAAAAAAATCTCTTCTGGTTCCATTTTAAACCCATTTTTTAATGCGTTTTGTGGAAAAGAGACTTTTGTTTTGTCCATACATACAGATGTCACGCAAAAACATCATATGGCTTCGAGAGCGATCAAAATGGGTATTTTCGTTGAAATATGATACCCAAAATTTTTCGCGATTACAGTATACTTCGTACAAGAAAGTGAAAAGAGAGAAAATTCATTATGTTGGTTAGGTAGCAGCTTTTATTTGGGGATATTTCTTTCGAATAACTTCCAGATTTCAAAATTTAGCGTACTAATCTGTTCTGAGTAGTGCCGGAACATCTTCCGTCATTGCAATCAGCTCTTCTTACATCCTGATGCCAAGATGAGATATATCTTAGTTTAACTGTTCTATGAGCATGCAAGCGCATTCAAATATTAGTGTCTTGGAAGAGAATATTAAAATCTTCTTCTGAATTTCGCAAGTGGCAGAAAGGCATTTTAAAAGACTTGGTTACTTGAATAAGACAAAGCACTCGAGGGCTAAGGAGATGGATGCCTTCGTGGAGAACTTACTAATTCCCTCTTACTCATATTACGCATGAGAACCAACCAACTACAACAACCTCCCTTTCCCCGAAATTGAACACAGGGGGTCTTTAAAACCTCTCGGTACACCGGGTTAAATAAAAAAGAATGTTGGTAATAGGCATCAAAAGAAATGAGAAATGCTTAGAGAAGTTTTTTCATCACGGAAAGACGAGCTGCATATATTCAATAGTTTTATAGACTCGGTCGAATCTTTACAAACAGCGTTCCTCATACGTATACAAAAAAAAAAAAAAAAAAAAAAAAAAAAATTTTTGTGATAATTTAAATCATGAAACCATTGTAAAAGATAGATCGCCTAAATGAACTTGAGATTTGGCGCAAATGAACAGAAGATTACTCAACCATGCAAATTAAATTTGATTATAACATAGAGCTCTATATATCATGGTCGAATTTGCGCTCTAAAAATTCCTAAGTTGTTGCAATTGCAACCTATTAACGATGACTAATTGCATTTACTTCTTTAATCATGATTACATTAAATAAGGATAATTTTTATTATAATTATTTTTATAGCAACTATTATATTATTTATATAAGTATATATTTGCATTATTACACTATATTGATGTACATAATAAAATTATATGCATAAAAATTATCTAATAGAGGACATTTCTTATACATTATCTATCACATATTCATTATAAATAAAAATAAAAAGGAAGTTTTTGAAATAAATTTCACATTACAGTTTTAACAGTACTTTGTTTTATTGTATCAAAAAATATCAAAAGTTTTGTATCAAGTATCAAATTGTAGCATGAGTTTTAAAATTTGTTTTCAATAAAGAAGAAAATTTAAAGCACTTTTTAATTTTTCACGCCTCAGATGACAGTACGACTTCGCTCAGTTCCGCCCCCAATGTTGAAGAAGAGCACCCCGGAGGATGGGTCCGAGGGTCTTCCACCCCTCTCACCCTACCACAACCTCTTCAGAGGACTTTCGGCTCGCCGCATATTTAGAGTGTTCTCATTCCGCACAGACACTATACATTTACGAACATTCATGCTTTCTCCAGGATTCGAAAAAGGACCCTTCTGTATTGCAGTAAGTTCCACTAACCATATATCGTCTGAGCGGTAAAAATATGCTAATATTATTTAATTAAATATATATTTAATTATTAATAATAAAAAATATATGAAAATAAATTAATTAAAATTCAGAAGTATATTATAAAATACTATACATTTAAATTTAAAGGTATTTTAAAATTGTATTATGTTGAAATATTTAGAGGGATATTATAAAATATTTATATTAAGGTTATAAAAAGGATAATACTTAAAAAAATTTTAAGTCACTTTCTAAACGAAAATATTTGAAATATTTAGAAAAGTCGAACGAATTGCGATAGGATATCGTGCCTTCTTTTCAAGTATGGCATGAAATTCACCCTATATAATATTATACACTTCACCTAGTTTTCTTTAAAAAGATTTTCAGTTTAAGAATATAATCATAGACTACCCACACACTGGGGATTACCTTTTTATACAATACCAATCATGTGAACCCTATACGGTTCACAGATCTCGCAACCTCTACTGAAGGAGATTGTCGCGTACCAAAATCGATTCTCGGACCAAAGGTCACATGATCGCACAGATCGTGAGATCTAAGATCAGAAAACAATAGGTTGACGAACAATAATTCTCCACTGTGTTCCGCCGCCTGATTTCTACTTTTATTGCACTTTTATTTTATTCATTTTTTTCCTTCCGAAATCGGTCAATACTGTATCTCATTTGCTAGTACAAAACGGTACCGCATTACTACACTTGTAATTGAAAATTCTTCAATCCTCGATAGAGAAGTATTTTTAGGTTGTTATGTGAATAACGGAAAATTTATGTTTATTAATAATAAAGGAAAGTTATCATCTGCATGTATTAATAATACAGGAAAAATCCTTATTCTAACAAATTTTTTCACTGAAACGCAATATGTCTAAATCTATTTCTAAAACTGTTTAATAATAAAGCCACAATATAATAAAAAATCAAGCAAGAACAGAAAAAAAGTTCAATATTATTTATATGTAGTATTTTAATGCAAGTCAGTATGCATGAATAATAAAATCACACTAAACTATATTTTTAAATTTTAATGTATACAAATAAAAAAGTGTCTCAGAATAAAATAGGATATTAATAATATAGAATTTATATTATTTCTCTTTATCCTAGAATCTGTTACATTTGAAAATATAAAATTTAATCTGTTAAATCGATTGTAATAAAAAATAATATCAAACGTTTAAATTAATAAAAAAGAGGCAAAGGAATATTCTCGAAATTTATATACTGAATAATATAGTTAAAATTAATAAATAAAATTACAACAAAAAGTGAATAAAAAATAAAAGAATAAAATCTGGCTGACAGAAATTTAAAAAACAATCATTCTGAACATTCAAAACCAACCATTTTTGTTGTACGGCTTAAGAATTTCGTTAAATTTAGCAATAATAAATTGAATAGGTCATTCATGGAGTGTTTTATATTTAGTAAGTCAAAATGTTTTCTTTACCTTTCAGTTAATCCATTTTCTCACAGCAAATCAGATCAACCAAGAAGAAGGAACTATTATTCATGGAACTCACGTTTCACAGGAATTTACCCTCAAAATAAGAGTAAAACATAAAAAGACCATCATTGGAAGATAGCATCCATTAATTTCGACATCCAGCCGTGAAGAACAATGCCATTCCGGTATTTGAAAACGTTCAAAAACGTGGCAAAATTTCAGACGATTTTCTTGTTTTATCGGCGGTTGTTTTTTATGACGCTTTTATTTTCGTCTGCTCGCTTCATCGCGTCGCATGGCTTTCCAGGAGAATCTAATCGAGAAATTTTTGTGTTTGCAGAATTCGTCATTTAATGTGGAGGTGTTTTGTTGTTGATATTATTGATCGGCAAAAATAAAACTTGCCATTTCTTCTTTTTTGGAGCGTCCAACTAAGCGGCGTTTGTATCTCGTGATTGTTAGGCCACGAATGGAAACGCTTTGAGTTTCCTTTATCCTTGCGATTTGTCGCGGAAAACTAAATAACCCCAACAACAGGTCTAGCTTGGCCTCGTCACCTGTTCTGAGGGAACTTAACTCTCTGACGTCATGCACTATAGCTGAAGGGTGTTGAGCGAACGACCGCTGAATTATTGATGTTGGTAGAGAAAAGCAGTGCAATGAAGTATTTCTGCAATTAATTCCACTGGCTACTTTTGTTTTTATCACTTTTCTTTTTTCGGAAAATTCAATGGCAGCAACATTATTTGAACTCGTTCCAGTAACCTTTTGAATCTTAAATGAGCTCAAAAACTGCAATAAAAATTTCATAGTCGTTAAAAGCATAGTGAAATCAATCTTATTTCGTTCATGAGTGTATTTTGGTGAAAAATAAAAATGGAAACTGTATTTGTTAATTTTGTATCAAAATAATATACTTTTGTATTTAGTACGAGTACTGTACGATTTTCATACCCTTGTAATAGAAAATATATCGAAAGTATTGGATTAATTTGGAACAATATAACAATTAATTGGCGAAAAATTAGCAACATATATTCATCTCCTAACTCTTCGTCTTTAAAATTTCAATCTGAAATTTGAGTACTTCCTTGATTCTTAATTTCCTGTTCACAGAATCCTCAGTAGTTTATCATTTTCACATAATAGTTATTGACAGAATCATCAATAGTTTATCAAAATAATTTATAATACACAGTATTTAGTATGAATATTCTGCATTATCATAGTCACGTGTAAGGGAAAAAAAGGATTGCAAGTACTGGATTTATATAAAACAATATTATAATTAAGTACCAAAACATTTAGCAACGTAAATTCATCTTCCAAAACTCGTTCTTTAAAATATGAATCTGAAATCTGAGAAATTCCTTCATTTTTAATTTGCTGTCAGAGAATCATCAATAGTTTATCATTGTCACAGAATAGTCATTGTTATAGAATCATCAATAGTTTAGCAAAATAATCTGTAGTATATGATATTTAGTATACATACTCTACATTATAATAGTCATGCATTAGGAAAAAATTGATTAACTAGAATAATATTATAGTTAATTACCAAAAAAATTAGCAACGTAAATTAAACTTCCAACTCTCATTCCTTAAAATTCGAATTATTTTGTTCTTTGTTAATTTGTTATTTGTAAAATTCGAATTATTGTTATAAAATCATCAATACTTTATCAAAATAATTTGTAGTATATGATATTTAGCATGAATATTCAACTATTATCATAACCCTATAATAGGATAAAAGATTGAAATTATTGGATGAATTCGAAACAATATTAAAATTAATCATAAAAAATCTGATGTGTACACCACATGACTTCCTTGTACAGAATATTAAATTATACGAATTTTTTCTTGCACGTCATTTAAACTTATTGGATCGAATTAAATCTACTTCGCCGCAACGCATAAACCACAATAGAATAAATGCATTCTTTAAAATTCACTCTATTTGTTTACCATAGCGACACTCTGGCGCTAGGTTCACTTAACAGTATTATATTTCGTTCATATTATAACTCAGAATGCACAAAATTTATATCATTTAAAGAATTATCTAATCGTTACCACATGTTCTATTCAAATGCTATAATAAATCTAGAACGATGTATAAAAGAAATTAAGCAAACAACAACAAAAAAAAAAAAAAAAAAACTTTTTCACAGACGATTGAATATTTCTCATTCAATTAATTCAGTTCTCACTTCGCGACAAGGCAAAATACATAAAAACTCAAAATATCTGAATTAAAAATTACGAAGTAAACCTTAAACTCTTATTTCCTGGAGAAAAATTCCAGAAAGAATTAAGCATGATTTAATTCGCAATAATAAATGAAAGCGTTATCTTTGTTGTTGCGAAGCTCAGTTTCTCTAGATTGGCAATACATCCACTATCCTGCTATTTCAAATGTAAACAAGCAATGGCCGCCATCAAAAAAATTATTAGGCTTAGCGGTACTTAAACAACCTTAAAATTGTTGATAATTCTAAAAATATTGCTTACAGATTTACTAAAGGCATAAAAACCTTAACCGGGAGATAAGAACAACATAATTCAATCATTTTTAAAGCAAAAAATGTACAATTTACAAACCTATAATAGTAAAGAAACTGAGATCACTGAGCCGGGTAACAGAGTGGATATATATATATATATATACATATATTTATATACTTTTGGTGCGGCCGATTGCAACGAAAATACGAGGTGCACATCTACATGTTATAGCATTCCTATATACAAAATTTCAACGTTCCGAGCCTACTCGTTTTTGAGTTATGCGAGATACGTACGTACATACGTTCGTACAGACGCCACGAAAAATTCTCTTCAGAATTCATTTTAAAGCAGTTTTATAATTTTTTTGGAGGAAAAGAGTCTTTTATTCTCTCCTTACGTACAGATATCACACAAAAATATCGTTAAATTGCGTTTGATAGCGGTCAAAATGGATATTTTGTTTGAAATATGCTGCCTGAAACTTTTCGCGATTACAATACTTCTTTTTTACTTCGTACAAGGAGGTAAAAAATTAGCCATGTGAATTCATCTTCCAACTCTCGTCCTTTTAAAATTTGAGTACTTTTCTTGATTCCTAATTTATTGTGATAGTTGAATTTTTTACTAGTTCTTTAAATGATTTACAGATTTCTACTCATATTCGAGTAGATAGTAGATTGATGAACACACATTGTTTTTCAATAAATAAGGATTTTAATTGCTCAAAAACACTGTACCATATCTTCTAAATGTATGAAGTAATCAAAACCTTAACGTACACTTTCCGCAGATATTATTTAATTTTGCATATTCTGTATAGAGTCTCATATTAATATTTCCGGTAATATTATTTAATTAGCTTATGATTTTTTTATGCATTAAACGCTAAAAAACTGCACCTTTTCCAAAGACGTTAAACATGAAATTAATTTCATTTGTTTAGAAAACTACGGAAGTACCTGATTTTGTCTCTTCTTTTATTTTTTACAGACAAGAGACAATTGACGCAGCCCTTTGTCATGCCTCATCGTTCATTCACAACATGCTGTATTCATGCACAGTTCACTGCACAGAGGATGATATGGATCCTACTTTTTAATACAGTCTCAGTGCTTAAATTGCGCAGGAGCCCTAAATAAGATGAGCTCCAGTACTTCTTTTTATAAAATTGAATCATAATTTAAAGGGAACAAAATTTAGAATTCCTAACGTTTTAGTTTAACAATAAGCAGACTTTGCAATACTCTATTTCCCTAGAAATACGAACTCATGAGAACTTGAGACGTTCAAGTAAAGTCCCCTCATTCGCACGCGGAAACATTTCCCTTTAAGAAAAGCAATAAATTTGGGGGAGTTTGTTTAGGAACGCCTAAAGTTCTCGCCATGCCATTGTATCTAGTGTATTGTTATCGATGCTTACAGTTAGTTATCCTCGCAGGAAGAAAAATTTGTGTTCTTAAATGTGCGTTAAGTAACAGCGAGTACAATAAGAGGGAAATACTGAGATAAACTGCTCAAGCACGTCCTATACATCGTCTTCCCACAGTGGGTAACCAGCAACTTTACATTTAGGAATCCGATTCAAGACTCATTTACTCCTGACACCCGTCTGCTTGATGGCTATAATTATATCAACAAAGAGCCGCGGTCAAAGAGAACGTTCTCTCACCTAGATTCCCCTCATTTTTTGTTTCCACCCACTCATACCCTCATTCTGTTTCGCCCTGGAATTTTCATCAGCTATACATTAAGTATATTTAATTTTTGTAATGATAAAAGAACTTCTTCCCCCCCTACGATCAGAACTTAAATTGGGCCGGAACCCACCGGCTTTCGGTTCCGGAGCTTCTTAGTTTTTGTAATAAATTATAATTCTAGCCGGAACGCACCGGAGCCCTGAATAAGAAGGCTGCGGCACTTCTTTTATGTAGTTAAATAACAATTTCAGCAGAAATTTTATCTCGAAAATATTATTTCAACAATAAAATTATATTAAAAATCGCGTATTAAATTTCAATTTATCTCTTTACATTTTATTTAATTTTAATTATTTAATTACTTCAATCTTTAATTATTTCAATTATTAATAATTAATTATCTAATAATTATCAACTAAATTATAATTAATTAATTAGCTAATAATTATCAATTAAATTATAGTTAATTAATTATATAATAATTGTTGATTAAATAACAATTTATAAACATTAATTAAATAGCTATTAATTAATTTGATAATAACTAACTATTTAATTTTAAAAGTATTAGAGAGTTTAATAGTCATTTTATTTATTTATTTACTCTTGTTCCTCTCTGCTGACGGTCTTCCATAGGGCTCCAGCACTTCTAATCTTAGAAATTAAGCCCTGAGTCCCAACGATTTTACCCGATTCTTAAATTGTAAGGTACTCGAGTACTTATTCCTCCATTTGGGTATAAAGTTCGTAAAATACTTTTGCAGATAAATGTACTGATGTAAATCAAGAAACAGAGTTTAATAATAATGTACTCATATTGAATAATTTTTATAATTTTGTTAGCAGTGCTTTTATGCTGAATTTGCCTCTCTGTTTCCTCAGTCTTGATAATTCGTTTTTAAAATTGCTAATCATCAAGATTTTCATCAGGTTTTCCAATTAGTTCTCGAATTTAACGCACAAACAATGCTTTTATTTAATTTGTAAGTTGGTTGGTTGGTTCTTTTTAATGGCACTAAACCTCGAGGGCTGTTATGTGCCAGACAAATGGTGAAAAAAATTCAAAATGCTAATTTGTAAGTATTAAATAATATACAGAGAGATGGGGGAAAATCTGATGACTTTAAATTGGGCAAAATTTAGTCTTAGTTAAATGTTGACATTATAGAAAAATTACAAATATTTTGAAGGGCAAAGACAAGAGTTTCTCGAAATGGATAAAGTTTTCCTGTAACAAAGTTCTTTTTGTTGTTGTTGAATAATGGTTAACTTTTAAATTCTGGCAGCTGCAAGAATCTAAATTTCAGAATTTTACGTTTCCCCCCCTAAATTCCAGCAAACCTGGCACAAAATATGCAGTTAACGGCTTACTTCGATCCAATGAGTATCTGCTGTCATAGATTAAAAAAACTAAGCAAAGAATAGCAAATAAAGTTTTGCTGTAAAGCGAGAAAAATAACAAAGAGACATTTAAAACGCTATATCTGGATATCAAGCATTAGTATGATCTAATGTTTTACAGTGATAGGAAAAAGTTCGCAGTGGACCGAAAGACACTAACGATAGCCCAAGAGTGGTGGCTCTTCGCGATCCCTAACGAATAAAGGCATTTAAAAGCATTAAAAAAGTTCCACCTTTGCTTCCGAAAAATCGTCACGTATCTCCTCGAATAATAGCTCTCAGTTTACATCGGTAGCGAAGCTGCTCGCAAAATCTGGAAGAATTAAAAATATATATATATATTGTTCTCACTTTGTCCCTGGCCCCATTGAAGAAAATTGAATTTATGCAAATCATGATTTGATCCAAATCGCAGATATTAACCATGATTTTTTCCAAACTGTGGTTGCATATGAAACCTTGTCTATTCCTTATGATCCTGAAATAAAATGACTTCGCTGGGAAATAATCAATCATGGGGTGGCAAATGCTCATTTCGGCCACAGAATTATTTTTTTTTTTTCCGATTGGAAGAAGATAGTTCGTAAAGGAATTCATTCCTGTGAGACAGACGATGAGCTGATAGATCTTTGAGATATCTAATGCAATTTTTAGGTTTGAAAATGTATCAGCCAAGATGGCTTCTTGGATTATTACAGAATGATCTTGATCACTGTTTACAGTTCTGCGAGGCAGAAAGACGATTGACGACGCGACTAATTTAAGAAGAGAAACGTGCCAAAAATTTAATAGCAATTAAAAACCGCTGTGCCCCAAAGTGCTTAAATATAGACACTAGATTGCAAGAATGCGTAAATGTTGAAGGCCGACAATTTGAGAATCTTAGAGATTGTACTTAATTATGTCATTCAATTAAAAACGCATTATATAAACCAGAGTTCCTTAAACTATGGGTCGCGACCCCCATGGGGTCATGGGACCTGCAGCAGGGGTCACTAAAAATTTTAGCAGTTTTGATATTTCTTTTACTTGTTATAATAATTTTACAATTGCCAAATATTTTTACACAATGTATCTGAAAATAGATAAAGATAAGACAATATAGACAAAGAAAAAACGAAAACGTTTCGAAGCGTTCCTTTTATAATATAAACGTTCATTTTACTTGCTTTGCATGTGGCGCTGCCATTTCGTCTGTTACTTGTTTCAAATTTTCATCTTGTTCTATGTCTTAAAATGTGAAATTTAAGTTAATGACCTAAAACTGCAATAGTATATTACAGCAAAGTGAAAAAATTGACAATTTCAGTCGCGTGTGTCGGATTTGAGCAATGCTTACGGGGCTCCACAAAATTTTCGTAAATATTATAGAGTCCTGGGGTCGCGAAAAAAATCTTAATGATAAAAAGGGGTCGCTACTGAAAAAGGTTTAAGAACCCGTGATATAAACTACTAAATAAAGAAAACAAGAAATCTTATGACTGCATGCCTAGTTTTGCATCTAGTTTGTATTTTATAAATGCTTAATAGACAGACTTCTAAAGTAAATTCAACGTGTTAAGCTTGAAGGAACGCAATCGAATAATTGGTTTACACTGCACGACAAAGCGCAATCCGTCATGCAATTCCATTCTTGTGCAAGCAGTTTCTAGCAAAAGAAAGTAACATAAATCCCATCTACCCTTTTTATACATCAGACTTTCCATCTGCAGATTACTTTCTCTTCCCTAAGTTAAGTCTCACTCCAAAAGTCATTAACTGCAACAAGAGACTTAAACAATATTTCAAAAAATTAATTACAATTGAATCAAGTCCAACAACTGTATAACGTGCCAAGTGTTGCATAGATTTACAAGGACTATATATTGAAGACTTAAGGTAGTAATTTATTTATTTTTTATTATTCCGCCTCCTTCACCTCTCAATGGGCACTACAGGTTAGTCATGTCATCCTGATCTTTGCACCAGCAACCATTTTTAGTTGTTTATCTTTTTAACCTTATTATTAATAAACAGATTTAACATTAGTGTATTACTTTTGTTGGGTCCTCCAACTTACAATGTTTTGGGTATGTTAGTGCAAAATTAGCAAAAAGGGTTAGTTAGTTTAGAGATATTTACATATATACAATGGAGGCTTGCTGCCTTTGCATTTCATCAGGTGCCTAGACCTGGCGACCGGCAGGCCGCCACGTGGTCGTCGAAACAATTTTATGCGGCCCGCGAATGTATTTCAGTTATTTTTATCGCAAAGTTTTTAAGATTTTAGTTATTTGAAGTCTGAATTCAATTATTTCTATTAAAACAAACATAAATAGCCCAGAAAAAAAAAAAAAAAAAAAAAAAAAAAACCACTATTAAATGGAACTAATTAGTTTGCAATGTCATAATAAGTCTTATTAAAATTTTGATGATACAAATTTGATTTAACATTTATTCCTACCCATTAAAAGATAAATAAGCTCAGGTAAGAATTTTTTCACTAAAAATAATCGCACTGATTACTCGAACAATAATATTTTCCCACAAATGATGATAAAGCGTGGTGGACGATAATTCGTCAGCAACAGGATTCGGCGAATAGAGCGTCTCATCCCTAGTCGCTGTTTAAAAGAGGAGGTGTATAAGGTAATTTCCCTTTCCATATCGCGGGCCTCCATGGTATCACTGGATAGCACGGGCTAGCAATCGGGCGTCTGATGCTAGAACCGGGGGGGGCATTGCACATTTTTCATGTCTCCTGCATCGATAAACTTAATGATTCTATTGCATGTTTACTTATGACGATGGGTCTGACTTCTGGAAGAGAACAGTACATTATTTTGCTTGCTGGCTTTGAAGCTCAACATTCTTAAACTTGTATAAACTTGTATTGTAAGCTGAGACGTATGTTCGGGAAGGGAATTTCCATTCTTGAAGCACTGACACAGTCGATCAAATTCAGGTGGTGACAACTTATTGTCCGTCACATTTTAATTTCGGTACAACTGTAGAGATAGTTAGAGTTTTCGAATGGATTTCAGAAATCAGTTGCGCCTTCGGAGGGATTCGAATCCTGGATCTTCCAAATCGTATTTTGATGAGTTATATATACAAATGATATACAAACCAGCTACTCCGCAAGAGCACACAATGGGAATGTGAAAATTACTTTATTCTTAAATTTTCTTTTTAATATAACTAAATTTAAAATTTTGCTTTAAAATTTGAAAATATTTGATACGCAAATTTGAATTTAATGCTCAAAATTCTCTTTTATTTATTTATTTATTAATTATATATATATATATATATATATATATATATAAAGAATGGAAGAGATTTGCGAAAATTATAAGATTTGGATTCAGATTTTAGAATATTTAGAAATCTCCAGCCTATATTACTTATGTGAATTCCATATGCATAAATGAAGGAATTACTCATTTGACTCGAAATGAAAATACACTGGTTATCATAAATTAAGGAAAAATCACAAAAATAACGATTACTGAAAAAGTTACATGTAGAATTTTATGAAACTTACCCACAATATACAACACATAGTAAGGTATCAAATAACATAAAAAGTAATTACCAGACAATTATGGTAGTATAGAAATTAGCACATATATAAAATGAACAAATCGAAGATGTCAGTTTGCTATAGTAAAAGTATCTTCAATATGGAATATAATCTCCTTTAGAAGCAATACAGCACATTCAGCGATGTGTGATGCTTTCAATTATGCGGTCTATCAGTTCCATAGGAAGCGAGAGCCATTGCTCTTGCAAAGCAGTTGCAAGCGCGGCAAGAGTCTAAGGGGGCGAATTGAGAGCAGCTAGACGTCTCCCTAAAGCATCCCAAACGTGCTCGATAGGATTCAAGACTGGGGATCGAGCTGGCCATTCCATGCGCATAATTGTTTCCTGTTGAAGATAATCATATACGATGCGAGCCCTGTGTGGTCTTGCGTTGTCGTCCTGTAACAGGAAAGCATCACCTATTGCCCCAGCATATGGGCTCACATAAGCATCAAGGATGTCATCTCTATAAACATAAGCATTCACGGTTCCCCTTGGAAAAACATGGAGGTCTGTGCGTCCACCCAAAAAGATGCCAACCCAAACACAGACACTGCCTCTTCCGTATACATCTCTTTCACGGATGTTTGACGGATGATAACGGGTTCCAGGTTATCTTCATATCAAATTACGCGTACTTTTGCGTTCTAGACTAAACCTGGACTCATCCGTACAGAGAATAGCCCTTCATTGCTCAGGCGTCCAGTGGACATGTTGTCGTGCCCACTGAAAACGGTCCCTGCTATGGCGTGACTTGAGCGGCACGCAAATGCTTGTTCGCCTCGCATACATTCCACCTTCGTGAAGCCTTCTTTCTACGCACAGTTGACGTTGACACCTACCTTCCGGTGACTGCAGCAAGGGAGGATCTAAGAAGAGTCGGAGTAGCGGTTCTATTCCTGAGTGCACATAATATCAAATATCGGTCATCGGCGCTCGTCGTAGCAGTTGGCCATCCTTAGCTGAACGTCCTAGTTGCCGAATCTGTGATTTGAAATTGCCTCCAAAGTCTATGAACCACAGAAGGACTCCCATTTAGCCATCTGGCCACTTCTGTTTGACTTTGTCCTGCCTCTAGTCTCCCAATGGCTTTTTATCGTAGTTCTGCAGGCAAACGATGCCTGGAGATCATTGTTACGAATCGGCTATCTCAGATTTCTGATGTCACTATCAACAGTGAAATATGTGGGCTTGCTCTCAAACATGGACTTTTTTGTGCCTCGCAGATGACGTATTCCGAGTGCAGCTCTACTAATTTGCATATTGGAGTGTTATTCAACTAACCTTACTTGGCAACATATTCAAATTTTATACGGTTTGGTTTATTTTTGAGGAAGTTATCGCTATTTTTGTGATTTTTCCTTAATTTATGATAACCAGTGTAGAAAATACTATAATCGTTTTTAAAGTAAGGCATAAATAAGCTAACATGTATGTTCAAGATAATAAATGATCGCTAGCTGGAGTTCTCAGCCGGGAGGCGGAAGGGAATTGTCTCCTGGAAGTGAATCTCAGTGCCAGGGGGGGGGGGAATGCGGTCAGTCAGATTTCAGAATGTTTAGAAATATCCCATCTATGTTTTTTACTATGTTAACTCCCAATGTACGAATGTTCAAGAACGTATTCAAGATCTCATATATCACAATCATCTCAAATGTTCAAGGAAATAAACCGCTGAAGGGGTTCTTAACCAGCGAGAAATTCTCGCCTAGAAACGAACCTCATAATGTCAGGAGGGAAATGCAGTCAGCCTTTTATTTAGTTGTTAAGTATTGAATTTTAACTTATGAATATGCAGATATAAACTAGTTTTATTAAATTTTCGGTATTTATCAACATTTTCTGTACTTTTTGTTGTTTAACCATCTGAGTGGCACGGCGTTTTGAATCTCCTCATGAAAGCTTGTATTTAAAAGTGCTCTAGCTAAATTTTTCTAATAATTTGTTTTAGTCTCTGTTTCCTTAAACTTCTATTCATTAAGATATAATTACATCATTAAATAAAGCAAACTATTTAAATATTATTTTAATTATTTATAAAATTATTGTAAAATAGCTTAAATTAGAATCTAATATGCATCAAAAAGCAACAAAATTCATTGCAAGAGAAAGACGGTCATGCCACTCAAGGGGTCCATTTATTCAATATGTTAAAAATAATCTCAATGTAAATAAATATATATACGTATATAGTATTTTTCGAATTTTGGAGATGATGTTCTCGCGATGGTAGAAGGGGTACGTGAGGCAAAACCGGTTAAGAAACACTGATCTAGAGAGAATATTTTTGATTCCGTTATTAATCCATCTGTATATTGATGATGTAAGATATCTAACAAAGGTTCCTTCTTTGAAAAATGTTCTCTGAAGAATTCAGAGAGGGAAAGGGAATACGAGACACTTCGATTTCAATCAGAACTGTGATGCATCTTAAGCCCTGAGGATTAACAACCCCTTGTAAATTATTTGAATGTCTGTAAGAAAAAAGATAACATTTTAAGACTGATCCATGCTATGATCAAACTGATAGGAAAAAATTGAAAAAAAAAAATGTCAAGCCTTTTATAAAAGGCTTGACATTTTTTTTGGAAGACATTTTCACCAAAGAAACTAAGCATAGGAAAGTATCATTAATGAACTTTTTCTAAGAAACTAGTGAAATAGCAGTACTTTATTATTTCTCTTGCATATCAAAGCAAATTTGCAAATATCAGTGAAGCCTATGATAGAGTTTAATGCTGCGACGCCATGCCAAATTTCACGAACAAACTCTTCCACTTCAGTCCAATTCAATATTCAAAAGCCTTGCAATTGTTGTCAATCATATCTTCTCAATTTATCTGGTGAATGTGACGGCTACAACAGCGTATTGATACAGAAAGTACTATTTATATACTATAAAAACATCCTGCCTAGATGTGATCTATTATCATACGGCTTGTTGGAATAATATGATTCATTGTTAACAAATGGTTAAAAACTATGCCATATCGCTGTAAAAACTTCGAACTATGTCGCTAAACTCTCTCAGACTTATCGATATTGATAGAGATCGAGAGCTTATGACATTCCAAGGCCATCAGAATCACTGATGGATTTGTGTGACAGTTCTGTAAACGTTGAAATGCGTTCCAAGATAGAGTATCTGTCTTCTTTTCACTTAAAAAAAGGGAGATTCATCGTTGAAAATCATTGTTTCTTATTACTGAAAGTTATAGTTGGTCTGATTAGAAACAATAGAAGACAATAAATATCCCACGTGAGTCAATATAATGTAATTGCCGGAATGTACGATTAAAAGCTTCCTATCGCTAATGCGTTGCCAGGTGTAATACAATGTCAGACCTATAACTGATGGAAGACTATCATCTTTTCTTTATCACGCACATAACTCAGGAATGGGCAAAAGCCGGCCCGCGGGCCAAATACGACTCTTTTAATTGTTTAATCTAGCCTGTTATGAAACCCTATGCAACGAAATTTTAGTCAATTTCCTACCCGATTTTGCATACAAACTACAGAAACCAGTAGCACGAGTGGGCATTTATCGTTACAGTGCATATAATACATGATTATATTAGCGATCAACTTAAATTGAGGACCCTAAATGTGCATGTGCATCCGCCTAAGAATAGAGTCCTATCATTTCACGCAGCTTTAATTTAGAAATTGATGGCAATGTGAATATAGCTGAGACAAAATGATTCACCAGGAAAGGGAGCTTAAGAAAAGAACATTTGACATCTAAACTTTTGTTTATAAATGAAACAGTACATATGCCAATAATTTAATGGACCAAGAGGAAAAGACCCAGCTTTTTTGCTTATTTGTAATTTGTTTAATTATAATTTTAAAAACATTCTACCGGTTACAGGTGTTTCTCCGCCCCTAACTGCGTCCTATAAACAAAAAGGCACCACAAAAGATCGTTACAGCTTTGCACGCATGGTGCACTAAAACAGTTCATTTTGGACCGCGGTTAAAAGTAAGCCTTGTCAGCATTAAAAGGCTCTAATTTGAAAATATTAAAGCCAGTTTCAATGATAATGTTCACATAAAGGTTTGGATTTTATTTTATTTTTAGTAAGGTTTATTTTATTTTTAGTAAGGTAAGCAATACTTTAAAGTTAGTTAAGGGCAAGTAGTTATTAAGTTTTAGTAACAAGAAGCCAGAAAGTATAAATTTTTAAGAAGAACAAGCTATACTGCTAGAGATCTCGATGTCTATGAATTGCCAGTATAACTGTATAGAGTCTCATCTTAGGAAGAATAAACTAACATGCTCCAAAAAGACTGTATGAGAAATTATCCTCAGGTGTTAACACAACAGTAAAGTCAGAAAAAGGGGATAAAGGACCCTTTATTCAATCACATATAGTTGAACAGGTGGCCCCACTTGGGCTTACATAAAGCTAAGCCTTCTGACTTAACTCAGATAATGAACTTAAGATAAAATGTAATTAAATTAGCCTAACGGCTGAAAGCCGGCTGATTCCGTTGAAAGCATCGGTAATTTGCGTGGTAGTGTTATTGTAAGTCTGTAAAAAATCCTAACTTAAAAGAACGAAAAAACTTAAAAACAAAGTTGAATGTGTCACTAACCACTTTGATAGGAAGATAATTATTAGCCAATTCGATAGGCATATACGTGAGAAAGTGATTTCGAATTTCAACGAGAGAGTGCGGTGCTGCAGAGCAAGTCATAGAAGACATAAGCCGTACATTACTTTCATTTTTAAAGCGGAACTTTTACCAGCTGTAAGTATGTTAAAACAGTTTCCATTTTCTGAAAATTAAGTATTTTAGTGAACATAATAATTCAGCCGCTTTTTTGGGGACATCCCGTACGAGCTGTCCAAATACTGAAAACCATGATTATCCAACTGCAATTGCAATTGGATGGCAAAATCCATTGCAAGATTGCAAATCACAAAACTAGTACACGCCTTCCCATTTAATTACTTGTGTACAGCAGTATCGCATCTGATACTGTTAAAGACAAATGAGCAGAATTTTTAGACTTTTCATGCAACCGTTTATAGATGCAAGATATTTAGCTACCGAAAATGCACGAGGAAAAAATAGCCAAATATTAATAAGGAAGAGTAACTTCTTTCTCCACCATTATATTAAACTTTTTGCTGAGTGAAGCATCTAATGCAATTTGCATTTCGCTGAGTGCTTCTGATGATCTCTAAAATCTTTCCCATTTGTGCCAGCAAGCATGTGAAGAAGAACGCCCTGTTCTAGTTTTCACTCTCAGATTATTCTTATCATCCTCCTCCCTCTTTGAAACATGGAAAGCAATTTGATTTTCCCAGCAGGTTTTACTTAAGCTCACCTAGATGCAGTTTTAGAAGATAAAAGGGAGTAAAATAAATAATAAGGAATTGAAAACTAAAAACATTCTAATCCTATTAGGCTTGATCTCAGTTGAGTAGAATTTATATGTATTTTTTCCCCACTTTTCCCATTGTGATTCGATCTAGATAGTATAAATTTTGTTAATATTTCAAGCAAGACAAGGATGTGACTAGCTTAGTATCATATTCATACGGAATCAAATCCGTGTTGCGTTTTATGAGGAAAAAGTACGCCGTAGTTCTTAGAAGTGTTGTTTATGTGTCTTTTCTGGTATTGATATTTTGACTTAGACGCACATGTGAATGTTGCTTTATTTAAGAAAAAAGAAAAAAAAAAAAAATCTGAGAAGGAGAAGAAGTGAATCTGAAAGCTTTCCGATTTTACATTACGCCCAAAGGAGGGATTTTTAACGTTTTGTGTGTTACCTTTATTTATTAAATATCATGTTCTTCGCACTTAAACCACAAAATTCAATTCAACAGCAATATTACAAAATATTTAAAGAATATCTTTATTTATCTTTAGAATTTCCAATACACATGCTCGCGAACTGGAGATAAAAATGTTTCTGTTCCGTACAGTGTTGCCATTGCTCGCTTTGAATTCGCTGAGTTTGTTAATCAAAAATTCGTTAAAGTTTTACAAAATATGAAATAGATAATAAAGCAAATTCCAAACTCTAAATCTGGGCTTCCAGATGCCGATATTTGAGTGGGGTACTACCTTATGCAAAATTTGATGCTTCTAGATACTGCTTTTTTTTTTCACAATGCGGGAAAAATACATACATTCATGTAGATTCCTCATTATTTAAATTTCTTTAAATATAATGCCAAAACGAAATCAATACCCCTTCTGCGCAAACTGCCTCTTTGGGCTTAAAAAAAGGTGAAATGCAGGATTTAATTTATTTTCTTATTTATTTCAACTGTGAAGTTATTACGAATGTTCTTACAACTACTGCATCAAAAATAAGCTTTCCACCTATATTTAAAAATTTTCACTAAAATTTTTAAAAGTAAGGGAACATGAATTAAATCAGATGAAAAATGTATTTAGTATTTTTAGTGGTATTAGATTTAGTACTTAAAAAAAATATTTTCAATAAAGAAAGTTATAGCGTATGGTGTTTAAGCTCCGATGAGGAGAAAAGATTTTAAAATATTATCTTCGTTACTTCATATTAAGATCAGAGAAAGAGACAAGATATTTAAGTTAAGTGCAAATCCACAGCTTCAACTAATATTATTTTATATAAAAATAAATTAAAAGAGCTAACAATTATGTAAGAAAAACTGCCTGGAAATTTTCACATTTCATATTTCATCCCATCTAATTAATAAACAAAAAGAATGAGAATACTTTTATGATACGAACGAAAAAAAAAAAAGAAAAAATAAGATCTAGGTAAATTAAATCGTCACTGTCTAACTAAATTCCGACAATTAAAGTTGTAAAGTCCTTAGACCTTTTTGGAAATTGTAGAGCCTCTCTGGAAGCACGAAACATGAAAAATGAGCAACGCATCGAACCACGGACCTCTGGAATACGCGCCCAGAATGCAGACCACTACACCACGAAGGCACTCTAGGAAGACGGAAGAAATACCTTATATACTACCCTTTTTAAAAGGCGACTGAGTTTTTAAGGAACCCGGTCGCCAAATCCTGGGTATGGAGAAACATCATCCACCACCCTTTTAGTTCGGACGCAACTGTAGTGACATTAGGTTATTTTATAACCACGGACCTCTGGAATATGCGCCCAGCATGCAGACCACTACATCACGAAGAATTACCTGATAAAATGAATAATCTCTCATTCACCCAGAATATACAATCGGAAACCTTAAGTACGGATTTGTGGTGAAATTACGGAGTTACCGATTTTATATTTTTGATTATTTTTGCTAATCCCGAAGTCAGAAAACTCAGAAATACATAAGAATTTAAAAAGTAATTTCAAAATGAAAGAAAATACAAAAATTACATAGAATAGAATTTAGCGATACATTAAAACATTGTAATATGCAACAGCATTCTTTTTAACTTTACGTGACATATTCGTTCAAACTATATATATATATATTACTTTAAAAAAATTTAACCGGCTAGAACACGCACCGTGAGAAGGTGGATTTGAATTCGCAAAGATGGTGAGAATCATCGATGCCTTGAGTCGAGACTCGAAACAACATCTTCATTTGTTGATCCGTTAATTGATTGAGACAAAGCACACGAAGGTTAATCTGCTTTAAGAAAGGGATGCCTTCGTAAGAGACTTTCTATGGGAACTGGCTCGTATTTGTATCACTATGAAAAGTCGTAAAAACACACGTGTAGGCAAGCTGGGATTTGAACAGGGGTTGTTCAGCACCCTACCAATGGAATCCTACCACTGTTTAGTGGCAATCTGAAACGAAAGCTATGTATCGTCCTTGTGGTCTATCCTAATGTAGTTATCCGTGAAGTTACCGTCGTAGCTGTAGCTGTGGTTCTGTCCATCGTGGTGCGGCATTGCGATGCACGTTATGCTGACGCAATACTTAGCTGTCGAAGACAGGAACGGAAGTAGGAGTCCTTTAGAGCGTAAGACGTAAGATTCCAATGCAGGACGGAATGCATCGACAATGAAACAATGCATCGACTCGAAAGCAAGCACATGACAACTGTATAGCCATCCAACCGGTATAGAGGTGAACGTGACTGACTGCCGTCGGTTCGAATCCCAGAGAAGGCATGGATGTTTGTAAAAATGTATAGTGTTGGTGCGGCATGGCGGCGTTCTAAATATGCGGCGAGCCGAAATTCCTCTTGTGTGATTTGGTGGAAGGGAGAGGGGTGGGAGACCCTCGGACTCGTTCTCCCGGGGTGCTCTCCATCAAAATTGGGGGCAGAAGTGAGCTAAATCGCACTGTTACCTGTAAGGTGTTCAAGGCTGTTGCCAACGATAGGCGTAATCTTGCGCTCCTTGCCGCGAGAAATATCGGGGGCTTTGGCTGACTACGTCAGACAAGTGAGCATAAGTAATTACAACAACACAACTGCCAAGATGACTTGAAAGACATGACACAGAAGTTATCAAGCACTTGTGAATCTGATCTTGTTGCTTTTTCCCTATGTCATATGTTGACATGCCTTGCTCATCTATTCTGTTAAGACTAAGAAAAGTTTTCCATTTAAAACATATCACTTACATTTCGTATTCTCCTTTGATGTGCTCTACGTATTCTACTACGTAATCACTTTCAAAATCCCCGAACAACAAAACATAGGTTACAGGCTCAGTTTTACCCGTCGAATCTACTCGTGATCGAGTGAGTAAGAACCCTGTACACTGGGTGTTAGACCCGAATTCAAATGCTGGTGAAGAGTCTGGCTGTATGTGGTTACGTAGTTTTCTCCATATGTAGCATAGGCAAGAACGATTTTCTCTTAAAAAGTTCTCCACGAAGGCATTTGTTCTCTTAAGCAAATAACCCTTGCGTATAAGAAAAGTAAAATAAGTAAATAAAATCACACCTATTTGCTCAAAAATTTTAAAAATCGAAATGTAATTTAGACTGAATAAATAATTCAGTTACCATTTAAAAGTGTTCATTTTTTTTCCACTGGTATTGTTTTGCCAAAGCAAAGTGCAAATACGAAGTTAAAAAAATACTCGAAGCATATATAAAGTTAAAAAATTATTTACAATGAAAGAAACATTTTCAATATGATATTAGTAATTTAGAGTCAGATAGATACCTCAGTGTAAAATTAGTATAAATAAGCTTACGCTATTCTAAGAAGAGTTGCCATCCCACGTGACATAAGATAAATAATCTCTCAAATTATAATTGCACATTACTTAAAAAAACTGCCACTTTTTAGAAGCAATGTACGTGTTTCTAGATAATTTACAACTATATTTTATTTTTAATAATTCCCTAATTGTTGAAATTTAAATCTAATCTATGTGATTTATAATATAACTAAACAATAGTTTTAGTAAACATTACCTCATACTTAATTAAATAATAATGTTTTACACAACTTAAATAATAAGTTGTATAAAACAGTGTATGCTACTTTCCTGAATAATAACCTGAGGACAGCTTAGCAACAGTTACTGCAAAAGTCCTCTAATCTGCTTACAGTGTCTTGTTTTTCTTATTTGATAAACTATGTGTGATAAGCTAGAGTTTGTTCTTTTTTCGATATGGAGATAAATCCTTCACTTCTGTCAATAAATAAGTAAAGATATCAAACATTACAGGAAAGAAAAGGTAAAATATTTCGATTCTTTTTGGGAAAAGCATAGTTATCAGCAGATGTTTTTCAACTGCTCTAGCCAAAAACATATATAAAGATACCTTAAAGTCAATTAAAATATCAAAATTTTATTTAAATTAATTTGCAATGCATAGTAATGCCACTAAAGCAGATATACGCAAAATTGTTGATTTATTGTCACGAAATTTTATCATTCAAATTTTTAATTACGACTATGTAGCCAGAGGGCTCTTCCTTTATGAAAGAACACAGAGTAATTCAAATTTCGAATATGGGCTTTATAATGTCTGAAGACGAGCGAAGTTGGGTGTGGCTGTGTGAAACATTTCTTTGCATACACCCAGAAAACTTTTTTTTTCCTCTTTTTTTTAATTCCCACTTGCGTTTAATGGTCTTTATACACATGTGACTTAAGATTAGAAAAATCTCAGGGTTTCATGTCTAGAGATCTCGATGGTTATTTGTACAGGAAGTGACAGTTTATTTATCGACTTTTTTGAAGTACATAAAAGGAACAACTTGGAATCGTGCTCCCCCTCCTGCCAACCCTCATCGCCTCTCTCTCTATAGAGAACCAGGAAACAAAACTGTCACGCGCCCAAACGGCACTATCTCAAGCCAGAATAAGTCGTATCATCTATACGATATTTGCGGCTAACCTGCGGAACTTGGAACTTGTGAGGATTCATCCTCTATGAGTGTCGCAATATTAAATACTTGCCTTTCTTCCAGGTAAGGAAGCATATTAGAGGAATGCTAACTAATGACAAAAGTAACTGAAAAGCAAAACCACGTATCTAGAGTTCTAGAGTACGGTGCTATCTAGTGGATAAAATTAAAACTCGAAGATTTAAGTCTTGAAATTTTTTGAAAAACATGTACTTGCATTTCTGCGTTAACTACATTGCCATAATGTTACAAATTCCTTGATAGATACCTTGTTTTTAAAATACTTTGAGATAATTTTTGGATCACTTTAGAATTTTAAAGCCAATTATATAAAAATCAGGAATAACTGCAATAACACTGAGATATTTGGAGACA
Source organism: Stegodyphus dumicola (assembly GCF_044657685.1). NCBI lineage: Eukaryota > Metazoa > Arthropoda > Arachnida > Araneae > Eresidae > Stegodyphus > Stegodyphus dumicola. The sequence goes on along the minus strand of NC_140777.1, from coordinate 118,982,410 downwards.
AATTTGATGTCGCATTTAAGGCCATATATGTAATTCCAAACATAGTGAATCTTAACATTTTTGTGAAGATTTTTCCTTAAGAAATTCAAGTCTAGTTACTTATTTAACGCATCTGCATAACTTAAAAATTATGAAAACAAACATGTAAAGCTTCTTAGGAAATATCAGTGGCCATAAGTGTTGAAAGACTGCCTCAAGGTTTAGCAATACACTAGTATTCAATGGAGAAATCTGAATACAACAGGAAAGTCATACCTAGAACAAAATTGATGGAGTATTTCAATGGAATATGAAATATAAAATTTGCTAATCAACTACTGTTATCCTGTGGGCATTTATATAATTTACGAAAAGTACATAAGTATATTTAAAACTTTTCGGTCTCACCCATGTCAAAAGTTGTTTCGCAATAACTCCACTCTTGCATGTAATGGCATTCCTGTTTCATGTAGGCCAGTGGTTCTCAACTGATTTTGCTCTATGCATCCCCTTCACCATTACTAGACGATCATTCTGCCCACCGTCCTTTCCCAAACTCGAAAAATACACATATTAATTATTTAAATTTAGATTACTTTTTACTGTGCTACATAAATTAAACAAGAAAAAGCATAAAATACGTTGATAAACAGCAACCATGTGCATAGCAATTCTTCAAGTAAACTTATCTATAGCTATAAGTTTCAACAAGCAACGTCGCGATTTTCGCACGGGCTATTTGGTTACATTAGAAGCTCTAAAGGCATAGTGGGGTATTTTTGGTCTTCAGCTGAACTTAGAAATATGCGGTTGTGGGATCTGTCTGGAACTGAAGATAATTCTGTGAAATGTTTCAGAATGCAATATTTTGCCACAAAGGGGCGAATGTTCACATTCGAATTTATTTTTTATTACTATTATGTACGTGTTCCGCCCTAATGCACTAAACGGAAGGGAGGGATCCCTTCGTGGAAGACTTTCTACAGGAAGCTGAAACGGAAGGCAGGGAAGTCAGAATACTGGACGTGTTTTATCGCTGCAATGGATTTGGGGAGGAATCTCCTGGAAACGAAAGAAACCTTTTTGGTTTACTGTATTAATGCAGAAAATAAATGAGAATGTCAAGGAAGGAAGTATTATCACATTTTATTGATGATCCGGATATTAAACGCAACTAAAGCTGGATTTATACACAAAACGGTTAATCATACATATAACTTTGCTGATCCCAGTACTGGCGTGCATACGCAAAACATAGAAAGAATATGGGGATCCGCAAAATGACGTAATAAGAAGCACTGGGACACAGCTCGACACCACCTAGAATCGTATTTAGCAGAATTTATACGGCGTTAAAACCAGGCTACTGATGGAAACAATTGCCTCGAATCTATTCTTAAAGCGATCGTACGAAATTTCCACCGAAAGAAAATTCCACGAAAACCTGTTTATAAGTAGTTTTATTAACTGTTTTCCAGGATAAATGTTGAACTAAAATTAAAATATGTACCTAATGACGGGCATATATGAAATAAATAACTTTTTGCGATTTGAATTAATCATAGTTTTCCTTCCGCAAAAAATCAACATATTGCGCCAAGGTGGTTGCGTTAATATAAGTACCCTAGAACTAAATACTTAACAGGTAGATAAAAGGTGACTCTCCTGAAGCTATGAAATCTTCCCAGCTGGGAATCCCCCCTGGTTGAGAATTACTCTTGGTTATTCACTGAGAATTACTCCCAGGGGAATTCTCCGGTAGAGAATAATACTACGTGAATAAATTTGTAAATTTCATCTAAGAAATCGTATGCCTTCTTTTTTAGCTTTACTGAATGAAATGATGTGCTAGTTTGTTTTGAAATGTTTAAAAAACTGAACATCCTTCTATGAAGTTTTTAATTAAAGAAATATTTGATCCGAAAGGAAACATCTCTTGGATCGCGCGTATTTTCATTCGTTTCCTTCCTATTCTAGTACAGTGAAAGAATGGGTAAATCAAATTCGCACGAGCCGAAAATCCGTAAAAGGTAATTCCCACAGAGACTGACCTCAAGAAACACTGACATCTGAAAATATGACTCGTAAACAGGAAAAAAGTATTGCATGATAGGAGATTAAAAGTGAAGACGATAATAACAAAACTGGATCTATCTAAGCAATCATTCTGCGCATTCTACATGAGCATGCTCACATGAAGGCAGTCTCTGCAAAATGGGTAACTCGATTTCTTTCGGCAATTTAAAAGCATCAGCATTGCAATGAAATTCAAAAACATATGCGTATTTAAGATACTTAACCAGAAATAACTATAAGTGATTATTATCGGTTTCGCAAACTGAAATCCGACTTCCGTGAAAAGGATTTACAAATGATGCGGTATGAAAAGAGATATTTGGAACCGGCATAAATCGAAACTAAATCCCCGTTTCATGTAAACAGTCAACCCGTCTTTAAATGAAAGTAACTATGAACTCACAGAAGATTTAAAACGAACCTTTTATTCCAAATGAACAAACTACACAGCTTCTGTGTTACAAAACAAGTTCTCCTTGCTTGTGTGATTTAAACTAACATATAACTACTAATTCAAAGTATGCAATTGATGCGTTAAAGTCCAATTGTAAGCTCTGGATCAGGACCTCTTATCGCGCGAGTAAACATGGCTAACAAAAGGCTTAAACCGATTTGGGTAACTCTTAAGAGATGAGAATTAACAGTACAGAGAAAAGTCAGTGGACATTGCCAAAAGTTCTCTCCTAACTTCAAGAACTGATCTTATGTTGACTAATTATTCCTGGTGGCGGCCGACGAAAGTTGAAGTGACAGCAAAGACAAAAGTAACACATATGAGATAATAAACATGAAACCTTACGTAGCAGCTATAAAACCTTTTGAAGATAAATCATCAGATTACTTTTTCAAAGACATAGAATTGTTCATTGGACGACGGGAAAAGTGTATCGAGGAACAAGAAGAACGTATTGAAAAACCAAATATCTACTGTATCTACTGTATTTTTAGAATAATTAAATCTACTGTATTTTTAGAAGTCTATCATGTCGGAAAGTTTGGGAACTATCTACATAAGTAAAGATACTGGCAACTAAGTTGAATATCAAGCATGAATCATTATTCTTGTCATGGTCAGATTGTTACAGATGACTACCTATCCTAAATCCCTATCTCCTAAAGCTAGGAAATATGCCTAGTTCCCTTGATTACATAAAAAAGGAAGTGCAAGGGTTGGCTGCATTAAACAGGTGGATCTCATGCTCGAGCGTGTACATCGTTGGTGGAACGATATGACGATGAGTCGAATGCCTTGCCGAAAGGAAAATAAATCATATCTGTTCACAGAAGCAAGAAATAAAGCTTGGTTGATGCAGAATGAAGCAGAAAATGTGCAGTGAGGAAAAGGTAATAATGGAATTTGAGAAAGCTGATAAAACTTTCAGTTCCAACAAGTTATCTTTTTATGAAGTAATATTGACTCTTACAGCAGGTGTTCAGTTATGATGAATGCCGATAGAATGCTTAAAGTTAGTGTTTTACGTATCCGTGTTAACATAAGAATCTGCATGTAACAATTTTACGTCAAATGATCTATTATTTACACAATAACCGATTCGAAATTTTACTGAAGAATAGTTCATACCACAGAAAAATATTAAGGAACATGCTTATTACATACTTATTGCTTAGAAGTAGTTGTATTTATATATTAAATGAACTATTAGGCGTATTAGTTCTGAAATATTAATAACCTTTATTTTTATCTATTGCTTTGTGAGTATAATTTGCGTTGCACTCATTATATATTTTCGTGGTGTGCGACTGGAAAATGACATTTAACTTATCTTGTCTCGCTATTAAATTTAAATCGTTCTCATTACAAAAAAAATGTTAGGATTTTTACGCTCAGACGAAACATTCTACCTCTTTACAATGTAGAATAAATGCTGATACTAATTAAAAAATAAATGTGATGTTAGTTTCAACTTATTTTAAAACAATTTGACGACAATTTTGATCTCTGCGATGAAAATTTGGGGGAGACGCTGACAATAGTATTTTTAAATCTTTAATAACATTCATTTCAGGATTGAACATTTTAAAATTATGAAATTATCTTAGACTTATGTGATCATAAGTACACAAAACATTTTATGAAATTCGAGAAGTTTAAAGATAAAGAAAATGAGTTCCTCTCGAAATATTTTTCGTCAGCAAAACTTGCGACGCGTATTATGCTCTTTACTGATAAAAGAAAAAAGTAGAACCGTTTCTAAGTATTTCGTAACAGATCGCATGAAGCGTTTTAGAACAGATTCGCTCATACCATTTTCCAAATCAAACACAAAGCTGAATTCCAAAAATTTTCTTTATACTTTTACGAACAAAGAAATGATTTCTGAAATTCAAAGAAATGATAATAGTGTAGTTTATTGCCAACAGCAGGATATAATTCAGCTGAATTTACTCGATAAAGTTAAACAGTAGCCATCAAAGGTATTACTTATTGAGGGAAAACGTCCTTTAAAAATGATGATCCTACCCTCAAATAATTAACATACAAAAACAAATTAAACTGCTTTTCGCCATAAAGAAGCTTTGTTTAACACAAAAACAAACTGAGGAGGAAATATCAAAATTTCGTACTTTGTAGAGACGTTAGGTATTTTTTGAAAGTAGGAGAGATGAAAATTGAGCAATGCTGTTGTCGGGACTCGAACCTCAGACTTCTCGAATACGCGTCGAGCGTGCTGACCACTACACCACGAAGGCATGCTAAAAAGGCGGGAGAAATATCTTATAACTTAAATGCAAAATTTCGTCTCGTAAAGTATTATTAACTAAAATTTACTGCAATACAAGCCGTTTAATATAGTCGCCATTAATGTCATCATCCGGATATTGTTATCGATTTTCCAAAATTCCACCCGTTTGTATTCAAAATCATGGAAAATGCATCACTTATGGTGATCAACAGTTTGGTTACTATTATTAAAATATTATAGAATGATTTTTAACTGAACTAAAGCCGCCAATTAAGGGGACAATGGATTATAAACATTGCCAAGAGAAATATCGCTATCACTAAATAGTGAGAGGTCAAGTCGGCAAACAGCATGGTTTCGATTTCAGTCAACCATTTAAAGTGAGGTTAGATGTAGTTTCACGCAGATTTTGTATAACTCTATCGATTCTGAGGGCCATCAAACAGAATTCTTTATTCTTCAGAAAGAAGGAATATTCTGCATAATTTTTTTCGTTTCCCTAGAAAAAGTTTTTTTGAAAACACTCCCTGAGAAATTAAGATTGTTCTTTGGCTCAATTTCAATTTTATATTGGCATGTTTTCCTTCAATGAGGGATGCCTTCCGAATATTAAATTTAGGGGTACAGCATCAGTCCAATAATTTCTAGAAATGTTATTATCAGTTAAAAATGAGTTTTTGCATTAAAGATATTATGATCATTTCATAAGCAACCTTTTGCACTTTCCTAATTATAATGCAATGGAAGTAATTGTTTATGTTTCTTGATATTTTTTTTATCAAATTAGTTAAATTGTTTGGAAGGAAATTTTTTTTCTCATTATTTAATGTTATTATTCTGTTATGTTACCGAACTGCTAACTGTGGATAAACGTGATCACATTAAGTGGCGCCTATTTTAGCCCAATTTTATCCTCTTCTAGAAAATTCTTGAAATTCTAACTATCATTGACAAGATCAGATATTTAAGCTGCCATATATAGACTTTTATCCTTTTCGACAGCTAATGCTTCCTTATTCTTTTTCATAAATTATACTATTATTTTGAAAGAATTTAAGCATTATTTTGCATAATGATCTGATGTTATTTATATGTATTCTTGATCAAAAAGAAAAGCTATTATTTTCCCCGATTTGGTCAGCTTAAATGTGACTAGTCCAGTTTGAAATATGATATTTTTTTCTTTGGTCCGACTTATGAAAAAAATGTACAAAATGCAACTAAACTGATGAAAGTCAATGAAAAATGAATTTTTAAATTTGTGAAGCCAATCTATAATAAACACAAAATTTCCTCACATTTCAGTATTATCCTTTTGAGCTTATTAATAACTCACATTATCATACAATGAAACAAAAATTTTGCTTTTATTTGCAACGTCATAGCTGCTCAGATTAGCAATTTCTACTTAAACAATGAAATCTGTACCCCCACCCAGAAAAAAAAAAATCATTTTGAGGGATGGCTGTCTGTGAATCTATCAATCTATCGACATGTCTTGACAAACTCATTGGGATAGATTTATAACAATTTCAAGCGGCTAGTTTCTAGAAATAACTCAAAATTTTGAGTGGATGAGCGTTATTCCAGGAACATTAGAAATATTTTATACTCTTCGCTGAATATTACTAGCATACGGGAAAGATGCTCGTGAATAGTATTTCAGATCATTTGTCAATTCGCAAAAATTAGGATTAAAATAAAAAACTCCCTCTTCGGCATTTTCGGACAAACAGGATTTCCTGTTCGTCTATTAATTTTTTACGAATCCACACCGAACCAAAATAGAGCACGCAATTTAGCATTTCGTTAATTCCATTCCTCTTACGCTCCCTCCTTTCTCGTAACGTGACACCGAACTCATTGAAAGCCACTAAACTTCATCCCCAGAACAAACAACCGCTGATTGCGCATTTCTCACGCTTGTTATGAAAAACGATGTAACTTCCTCCCGTTTTAATTGACCCAAATTTTGCGCACAAAGAAGAGCGAGCAGTTAGAAGCGTGTAATAATAGGATGCCTATTTCTCATAATTATGCTAAATGTTTTGAACTTACCTGTTCTTTTGTGATAAAGAATGCATCGCATTAACTTTTTTTCGGGTCTTATTATCAAGAAACAGCAGGAGATAAAACAAGAATGTTGATTTTATGTGTTGAAGTTCCCCCCAAGTTCTTTAACATAGTTTCTATTGTGTAAGCAGGCGTTTTAAAGTATGCCAGAGCCTTAAATCTTCCATTACACTAGAGAGGAAGACAAAACAAAAGGCCAGCGAATAAGTACTTTGTGCGCTTCTTTAACATTACGAAGTACTGCTGACCATTTATTACACTCTTAAGAATTACAAAAATTAGAAACTAAAAAAATTTTAGGTGCAGAAAATAAATAATTTTCAAAAATATGAAACAATAATAAAAAATGGTATGTTAGTAATTTCAATATGGCGTTTCTTCGCTTATTTCCCCCTCAGACTTTTAGCGTCAGGTCCTGAAAATTTTAAAAATTTTATTTTAAATTACACGAAAATTAAAAAAATTTTCGTGTAATTTTTCTCTTTCTCAATGCGTTCAGACATCGAGCTCTTCTAAGTTTTAAAATGCATTTTTCCGTGAAGTCGTTGTTTTCGTCTTATTAATACAGAAAACTACGCGAACTACCTGCAAAGTTCACGCCGAACCTTTCCCTTCTAACTGTTGAACTTTACGCCAACTTAATGTAAGAACGGGCAGCCAGGCAAACACGAGCTGACATTCAGTCTGCGATTTGGATGAATCAGCTGCCCATTAATCTTCTCTAATTATTTATTCATGGTTTGAGGTCTAAGGAGGAGAAGAGACAACAGTAACAACTGGCGAGAAAGTTACAGGGAAGTAAATGAAGATATCTTGTCTGCTATTATAATGTTAATATTATTCTGCTTTCTTATTGGAATGTAGGTTTCTTTTAAGGAAATATTATTGTGATAGTTACCTGTAGTTTATCTAAGACTGCTTTTCATTTTTTATATTTTTACTTTCTTTGTTCTTTGTTCGAGAAAGTAAAATTATTTGCATAACTTTACTTTCTTTAAATAAACGATACTTTTCGAACGATAAAATTAGCAAAGAACAAAAGGGGGGAGAAAACTAAGCTGGGAAATATGGTACATATTTATATATTTTTACATTTTTATTGTTTCCATTTTTGTGTTTAGTCAGTCATTTTTATGAATTTTCAAATTGGTTTTTCACTGGTGAAGCTCATATTATTAAATACATATTTTCTTCTTTTTGCCTCTTATAAAGAAAATTTAAATTTTTATATTCGTATACATACATATTTGTTGGAAATATTAAAAATTTATTAGCTTTCGTGCTAACTATTTTACATGCGTATCAAATAAAAGCTCTGTTCATATCATCATATAAAATAAAAAATAAAAAAAACACAGTTTTATTTCTTGGGAGTTATGGCATTCGCTCATGTATACTCGAGTCGTTAGCAAGTCCATCTGACAAGTGGAAGATCCATTGTTCGAATTCCGTCGAAGAGAATAAGATGTTTTATGTTTCCTGGTATGAAAGCCTAATAACACATACAGTGGCGCCTGAATTAAAATATTAGTGGATAATAACTCTTCACTCCGTGAATTTCACTGACTAGGTCTCGTGCCTCTTACCAGTCTCTGTTTAAGTGGAACATTATGCAAACAATTATCGCATTCCGTCGTGTGTTACAAAGGCTGTTCGAACATTTTTTAGACGATTTTGGTAAGCGGTAACAAAAAATCGTTTGCTGCAAAAGAAGTAATTGCAATTGTACTATGTTTTTAAAAGTCAAAATTATCATCTGTGGCTTGAAAGTTTTGTTTTTATTCAAAATAGCGAATTTAACAAAACAAAGCAGTGGTTCGAAGGCTACATGTACGCTCTTTCCAAAGAGAAATATGCATACTCCGTTATCCAAAAACGATGTGAGAGTCATGGTTTTGTGATATCTAAAGCGTCGATAGGTAATATCATCAACAAGAAAGGAAAAAAATGTCAAATTGGAGCCTCAAGTGGGACAAAAATTCCAAACAAGTATCCAAGGAAAAAACGGACATCTTCGACTATTGCAAAGGTACGTTGTTTAATGTTAAAAGAAAATCCCTTTAGTCAAAGGGCAGTTGTAAAATCATTAAAAATACTCGGTGTCCACTGTAAACAAAATGATAAACGTTGATTTAAATCTTAAGAAAGCGAAAAAACGCAATGTGCATCGTCTTCTTCCAAAGCATATCGCTCAACGCAGGACACGCTGCAGAATTCTATATGAGAAACACTTTTCCAAAGAAAAATGGAAAACAATTGTCACAATACATGAAGCAGGGGTGTATTTAAATGACTGTAAGAAAAAAGAGCCATTTATTGTCATAAAAGGGGAGAAAAAAATTTAAGTACATGGTTCAAAGAATCGAAAGAAAGTTTTTCTAAGGGATTCATGATTGTTGCTGGTTTTTCTTATAATGGCAAGTTAAAAATAAAGAGAGTGCAAACAAATGTCAAGATTAACTCCAAATACTATCAGGAACATATTTTATCGCTAATTTTTCTGAATGAAATACCATCGCTTTACCCACAGCGCCATCAATCTATGAGACTCCATCAGGACAAAGTTAGCAGTCACACATCAAAATCCACTGTAAATTTCCTAAAAGAAATGGAACAAAAAACTGGTATCAAGGCCATACCCTTCACTGATATCCCTACTAAATCTCCCGATGTGTCACCTATGGATTTTTGTGCTTTCAGACTTTTAAAAACTGCATTATCCAAACGTTGTCCCAAAACCCTAACAGGACTCTGGAAAGCTGTTCGGGAGGAATAGGATAGAATATCTCTTCTGCCACTTCAAAAGGCATTATTATCCTGGAATTGCGGGGTCGAAAGATAGTTCAGAATAAGGGATGTCAAATAGAACATTTAAAACACAAGAATTTTATGTACTTTAGTTTTGTGAATACAATATACATCGTCTAAAAAATGTGTGAACAGCCTCTGTATTATGGTGTGAATGGCTAGCATTTCTAGCTAGCAAGTGGAAGATTTTTAATATGTACTGTTATTATTACGTTTATATTTACATTATTGTAATACTTAAGTTTATTTTTACGTTTGTTTATATTGCTATTATTATTATGCATATTATTATGTTCATTTTTATGTTAAGCTTTAAATCTTATTTTGCATTTATTTTTGTTATTAATGTGTTTACATTTTGGGTTTATATATCTTATGTTTTTGTCATTGTTAAGTCTATTTTTATGTTTACTCTTGTTTATTATAGTTGATGTTTTATGTTTATTTCTCTAGAAAGTCTAATAATAAATTACGCAACTTCGGAACTGTATTGTAGGTACATAATATGAAAATCTGTGTCAGTGATCTCAAACTGGCGATCAGCGGGCTGCATACGGCCTCCGAAGAAATTTTATACTGCCCTTGAATACATTTTAATTAGGCATTTGCCATAAATACGGTGCCAAACGTTTGCAGATGGAGAAGGTTATTGAGACAATAACTAAAGCAGTAAACTTTACACGCGGATGAGCTCCGAATAATTGAGTTATTGCATTATAAGGATTATGTTAATTTACCTAGCAGTTAAATTTTGAGTTAAAGTTCCTTTCTTGTCTTCCTGAATTTCAACTTAAACTTACGGCCAGAACGTAGTTTTAGAATTGCGTTTGAATGCAAATGAGGAGAAGTATTTAACCGCGAAGTTCTACTGACGTCGTTAGACAGAATCAGTGATTCTGGCTAGCACGCGTCTGCCTTTTTAGGCTACTCTCTCTTAAGCTATCTCGGTCGTACTTAGGCCCTTGATAGCTTCGCCGTTATTTAGAGCTAAGCGGCCAACTCTGTTAGAATTTTGATAGCTTCGGCTGTATCTTTTTAGTTAAGATTAGTTTAGTTCTTACTTTCCTAAGTTCAAGCTCGAGTGGCGGCTTTATTGTAAAACTCCAAAACGGAGTTCTGCTAAACTTTATTGGAATAATAAAGGGTAATTTCACCCTTCTTACGTGTTGTCTCTATCTCACGAACTCAAGCGGTTATTCGCTGATCAGTTCTTAAGATTATTCAACTGTAACTTAAAAGTACATAGCACAGAATATTACAGCTTCAAGAAATTGAAAGCAAGAAAATTAGCGTTATTATGACAAGAATTTAAAGAAAGATATATTGATTTTAATGATTTGTAGTCCAGTTTTACATTTATATGTGTGAACAGTGTTTTTCGCATTTGAAAATTAATAAATCTGAGAAAAGAGCTCAATTGACCTACGAGCACCTAGAGTTCATGATGAAAACAGTTTCTGGTGAATTTTCTTCAAAGCTACGAATGTTATCAGAATCGCAAGTCAAACTACATCAAGAAAGGGTACAGTCATAGTAAGAAATAAAGAAGTTTACACATATATAGTATATCGTTTTCTGTGTTTGTGGGAGGGGGAAAAGTTATCGTTATTTATTCTGATGTTTTGTTTTATTTCGAAAATTTTCTCTGGAAATTTTGAATTTTTTTCAAAAATTTGTTTATTTTTAGTTTAATTAGTTTTTTGGTGATTAATTCAACACATTAGAGTTATTTGAAATAATTACCAGTTTTAAAATTTAACATTTTTAGCTGTCAATGTGTTTGAATTGCATAGTGTATCTAAGAGAAATTTATTGCAAGGACCACGATTTCGACTTCAGTTAGTAAATAAATTGAAATTTGAATTTTTTCTTCTGTGTTATTATTATTATTGTTTACAATGTTTTGTTAAATATGAATAAGGATTAGGCACTTATAATTTTTTTCCCTTCGAACCTGTTTTCTTGGACGTATTTCATATGTAACATTGCCCTCACTTTAATACGCTCTTTTAGTCTATGGGTTACACATCTTTAACACCTTTATGAGCAACAACTTTTGTTCAAAATGATTTATTGACTTAAATAGCATTAAACGTTTTGATTTTCTGAACCTTATTTCTTGCTGTTCGTACGAGCTCGTAAAGTCGGGACTCCATTGTAGTAAATAATTACCATAATTGTCTTCTAGATGACAAATTTAAAGTAAGAAAACTGCTTATTAGGATAACCACTTGACGATCAGCAGCTAAGCGGTAAAGTCACTGAATGCTGGTAGTCCGACCCGGGTTCGTAGTCTGGCGAATGGGATGACTATATGGAAGTTTTCTTAGTTTTCCCCATGTGTAACATAGATGCGAGCCAGTTTCTCTTAAAAATTCTCCCCAAAGGCCTCCCTTCCCTATGGCAAATAGACCTTGAGCTGCTTTCCCTTAACTAATTAACCTAACCCAGGGGTTCTCATCCAGGGGGAAATTCCTACATGGGGGGGGGTGAGAATTTCCTACTTTCAGGGAGGAAAAATGCAATCAGCTTTTTTAGTTAGCTGTTAAGTTTATGTTATGAATATAAAAACTAGTTTTATTCAAGTTTTGGCATTTTATATACTTTTTGTTGTTTAATTTATAAAATACGTTAAAAGGTAATCTAAATCTAAATAAGTTTTTAAGTTTGGGAAGGAGTGGAGAGGGATGATCTTTTAGCAATGGTGAAAAAGGCACGTGATACAAAATGTGTTAACAACTACTAACCTAACCTAACTTATTAGATATTTCCTCTATATGTACGCATTTTATCAAGCGATTTTACTTACCTTAATTATCATAGTAGTCTCCCGCGTGTATAACCGCACATATAGAAGAAGGTTTGCCTTTATATGAATAATTTTACTTTTGTGCATCATCTGCTAGAGAAGAAAGCCTTATTTACTCTTCCATGAGTTTTTCAACCACCGTAAAAAATAAAAATACTTTCATTCTTCCTGCAGCAATTTCAGCGCTTTTCAATACCAGAAAAGTAAAGCACTCTTCAAATTCCTTCCTCTTTTCATCTCAAAGCTCAGCGGTTCGTAGTAATTCTTTCGAGCAAAGCTGAAATGTTTGAATAGGTTAATCCTCTCCAGCTGGTATTAAGCAAATATAATAGTGTTCCCCTAGCTAGTAAATGATCTTTCTTTCAATGGAAAGTATTCTTGCTGGCATTAGTCACAGGTTTAAGAATGCTGTCCGAATAAATGAATTCTGCTTTCAGACATTACAGAATTTATTGAATTAAAGAGGAATTAAATTTAAATCCGATACCGAGTAAACTTTGAGGAGGAATATTTTTGACAAATAGCGTATTTTATAGTTTCAGAGCTATTTACCATTTCCTTAATTAGTATATGAAAAAGTTAGTATATTATAGTAGTAGATTAGTTAATAATCTACTACTAAAATTCCTAACAATTTAGTAGTAGATTAGTAATAATCTACTAACTTATCTACTCATACTTATTTTAGTAAGAGTACATTAGATAGTATATTAAATTTTTTTAACACAGCGGTTTTTAATAATCTAAATTCATCGGAAATACCCAGTGTGGTAATTTAATAATGAGACGTTAAAAAAGCGAAAATCTCAAAGTTTACGCTGAGGTATATTATTCAAGATGCAACTTTCCTACGCTAATCCAGATGATGTCAACACATTTTTAGAATTAATTAGGGACCGGTTAATTTATCTTTAAAATATAAAGAGTACTTTTTTAGTATTACATCTGATAGCCCTTTCTCTAGACTACAAGTTTGCATCTCGGTTTCCATGATAGAAGGTCTTCTCGTAAAATTTCTATTTTTCCTCCACTATCTTCCAGAGCGCATCAAACCTGGTGAGTTTGCGCATAGAAAGAGCTCTTTTCAAGAAACTAGAAGTACAATATTCCCTATGTGAAATATCAGAGGGCTTCGCAGAAATGCGTTGAGAAGGTATATATGCAATACCTGCATCAGTTCTCATTCTTTAAAGGAATGCAGAGGTACATTTCTATGTAAGAGAGTGAGCGCCACCAAGGAAGACCATTGATCTAGCCTTAGTCTCATAGTTTGTTATCTTCCTGCCTGAAACCATCTGCACTCTGCTCCAGCCAATCCCGGGAAGGCAGCCGTATAGAAGGCTAAGAGCCTTACAAAGTTTACAAGTAAGCTTGGATGCTGTTGTTCGGGAAAAGAGTAGCCTGTTAAGAACTACTTATAATTAAGCAAAAAAGCAATTAACAGATTGTTAACAATCACTGTTAGAATAAAACAGAAACTTGTGTTAGATAAAGTATGGAAAGGAGGCCTCTGCCTGAAAAATTAACTGCCGTGGACTGTCTGTACTTGTCAAATGTCTGTCTACATGTGGATGCTAATCCTGACACAGCTGTTATATATTTATTCTGTTTGTAATATCGTTGGTCTTGCATGAAGGAAAGACGTAAAGTATTAAATTATTGCACATAGTAAACTAAAAAAAAAAGATTCAAAAAGGAAATTCAAAAATTAAAATTAAAAAAAAAAAAAAACTAGCGCCCAACGTAACAGAAGATTACTTTCCATGTGCTTTATGTAAAACATTTAAAATATTTTGGACCTGTTATCACCTAGATAAAAAATTACTGCATAACATTTCTATGTATGACTTATTTCTTTGTTTTGAAGTAGTTTTACACTTTGAAAAAAAGCATTGGAACAAAGAAATGGAATTTCTTAGGCCGCAAATATTTCTCTTGACAGTACATTGAGTTTAACGATTTTTCCCCCAATCTTCTTATTTTGAATTTCCCATTGCAACAGAATTCTGCGACAATCACAAATTCCTTACTAACACTTTCTTTGCATTGACGGAACCAGGTTTGTACATTTTATTCTCCTTGTTTTCGATAATGAAGAGAACTTTTATACTGTAGGCATTTAGGTAAACCCATCCACCACCAAGGATCACAATACATTTTCATTTATTTCCTGGTAAACAGTTTTCATACAGAGCTCGGCAAATTATTCTGCTTTGAGCCGCATGCCTTGGCAAAAGTTGGCGAACATAAAATTTTTTAGCTTTATTAAAGTGTTAAATATTGGTTTATTATTTTATTTACTATTGCTACAGATGTATTGAGACTTTGCAATTGATTCCTGCTTGAATAGATTATCTGTTAACGATTTAACTTTAGAAACATTAAAAACAGTACTACCTTTTCCTGCTTACTTTGCACTTAGAAATTTTAATATCACATATTTCGCAATGTTTTTGAATTAGGGTTTAGGAATATATCTCTTTGTAGAGCCCAAAAGCCTTTTTGAACCTATCTGTTGTTTTACATGTAACATTTTGAAAGAATGAATTTAAAAGTAGCATTTCTTACTTCAAATAATAAGCTGTTACCAGAATTTTTATCTCGGAACATTTCTAACTTTTTAAAAATTGTTTATCAAAATTGTTAAAAAAGTATGTCAATTCATTCTGTATTTGCACTTAAGAAAGAGTAAATTTAAAAAATCTCATGTGTACACCACATGACATTCTTGTGCGGAATATTAAATTAGAAGCAGGTTTTCCTGCATTTCATTTAAACTTATGTCCTCGAATTTCATTAGAAATACACTGGTTATCATAAATTAAGGAAAAATCACAAAAATCACGATTACTGAAAAAGTTACATGTAGAATTTAATGATACTTACCCACAATATACAACACATAGTAAGGTATCAAATAACACAAAAAGAAATTACCAGACAAATATGGTAGCATAGAAATTAGCACATGTATAAAATGAACAAATCGAAGGTGTCAGTTTGCTATAGGAAAAGCACCTTCAATATGGAATATGATCGCCTCTAGAAGCAACACAGCACATTACAGCGATGTGTGATGCTTTCAATTATGAAGGTCTATCAGCTCCATAGGAAGCGAAAGCCATTGCTCGTGTAAAGCAGTTGCAAGCGCGACAAGGGTCTGAGGGGGCGGATTGAGAGCAGCTAGACGTCTCCCTAAACGTGCTCGATAGGATTCAAGTCCGGGGATCGAGCTGGCCACTCCATGCGCATAATTGTTTCCTGTTGAAGATAATCATATACGATGCGAGCCCTGAGTTGTCGACCTGTAACAGGAAAGCATCACCTATTGCCCCGGCATATGGGCGCACATAAACATCAAGGATGTCATCTCTATAAATCTGAGCATTCACGGTTCCCCTTGGAAAGACATGGGGGGTCTGTGCGTCCACCCAAAGAGATGCTACCCCAAACACTGACACTTCCCCTTCCGTATGTATCTCTTTCACGGATGTTTGACGGATGATAACGGGTTCTAGGTTCTCTCCATATCAAATAACGCCTACTATCGCTTTCTAGACTAAACCTGGACTCATTCGTAAAGAGAACCGTCCACCATTGGTCAGGCGTCCAGTGGACATGTTGTCGTTCCCACTGAAAACGGTCCCTCCTATGGCGTGACTTGAGCGACACGCAAATGGTTGTTCGCCTCGCATACAGACCACCTTCATGAAGCCTTCTACGCACAGTTGACGTTGACACCTACCTTCCGGTGACTGCAGCAAGGGAGGATCTAAGAAGAGTCGGAGTAGCGGTTCTATTCCTGAGTGCACATAATGTCAAATATCAGTCATCGGCGCTCGTCGTAGCAGTTGGCCGTCCTTGGCTGAACGTCCTAGTTGCCGAATCTGTGATTTGAAATTGCCTCCAAAGTCTATGAACCACAGAAGGACTCCCATTTAGCCATCTGGCCACTTCTGTGTGACTTTGTCCTGCCTCTAGTCTCCCAATGGCTTTTTATCGTAGTTCTACAGGCAAACGATGCCTAGAGATCATTGTTACGAATTGGCTATCTCAGATTTCTGATGTCACTGTCACGGTGAAATATGTGGGCTTGCTCTCAAACATGGACTTTTATGCTCCTCGCAGATGACGTATTCCGAAAGCAGCGCCACTAATTTGCATATCGCAGTTTTACTCAGCTACTCTTACTTAGCAACATATTCAAATTTTACACCGTTTAGCATTTTTTTTTTTAGGGAATTATCGCTATTTTTGTATATCACAAAAATCCTTATTTATGATAACCAAAATATTCCTTAATTTATGATAAGCAGTGTATATCCCCCATTCAACTAATTCAGTTTTCACTTCGCGACAAGGCAAAAATACTTAAAACCTCAAAATATCTTTATTAAAAATTGAAAAAAATAGAAAAATATAATGTACCAAATATAGTAAAACAATTTAAAAAAATTACAATTAGAGTTTTCTACGCAAAAATAAGCAATTCGGGAAGCAGTCAGGAAGGCAGATTTTTTGATGCCCAAAAATTTTTTAAAGCAAAAAATGCACAATTTACCACCATATAAGAATAAAAATAACCGAGCTCACGGAGCCGAGTAACAAAATGGGTATATATATATACACACACACACATATATATATATACTTTTGGTGCGGCCGATAGCAAGCAAAAAGTAGGTGCACAATTACATGTTATAGCTGTCCTATATAGAAAATGTCAACGTTCTGAGGATACTATTTTTTGAGTTATGCGAAATATATACATACATTCGTACGTACATAGAGATATCACGAAAAAAATCTTTACTGAATCCATTTTAAATCCCTTCTGCAACCCGTTTTGGGGAAAAGAATCCTTTATTGTGTCCTTACGTACAGATGTCAAGCAAAAACATCGTTAAATTGCATTCAATAGCGGTCAAAATGGATATTTTCTTTGAAATAGGATACCCGAAAATTTTCGCGATTACAAAATTTCCTTTACTTTGTTCAAAGGAAGTAAAAATAATAACAACAGTCATTTGCCTCTTTCCTAATACGTAATAAAATTATGGTTACAATGCTTTCATTAAACACCGAAAGCGGAACTCAAAAGTACTATATTAACTCGCGAACTAAGAACAAACGAAAGGAAATTTAAGTACAATAATCGCTATTATTTCGTGAGATACTTCAAATTCAGTTATAAGAAAAAAAAATTTATGTTGATGAAAAGAAATTATGTATTTAACAAAATTGATTTTTAAAAAATGCGTCATCATGAGAACAGCGGTCCTTTTGCATGTGAAGAATATTTTTTCAGCCTATTCTTTCACATATCTGTAATTAAATTTACTGCAATTTGGGTATTGTTTACACGATGACTTTTGGTCCTAAAAACTGCATTTGTGCCTCAAATCACATTAAGCCTTAAGGCAAAGATGGCAAAAAACCCAAATGAATAACATCTCATAATTTATCTTATTTGATATAATTAAAACTTTTTTTAAAAGAAGAGAAAAAGATAATGATATTTTTGTTATACAAATATGACATTCTATCCTGAAGCATCGGATGAACATGTATTTCCATATATAACTTATCTACAATTAAAGTTTGTCTTGTCTTACCATCACAGTCTGCAATCTTTCACTTTGAAAACTACAGGAAGACTTTCGCATAAATTATGTTTACGATTTCAGAAAACGTCCGTTTTCAGCTCCTCCAGTCACCCCGTTTGATGTTAAAAGAGAAATGAGTTTATCGGCAGAAAAAAAAAAAAAAAGCCATTCACAGCAGAATTGCTGTAATAGTCTGATATTAACACTAATTCCTAGAACTTCAGGATAAAAAAGCGATAAACTAAAGGTCTATCGCATGAAATTGTTATCTCATCTAAGCTTTTTAGTTATTTCATTTGAGCATTACTGCTTTCATTACATTTTTGTGTTAAGTACTGGGTATTTTATCTTTTTTATCCTATGGATAAATATTATGTTTTGCTAGAAATTTTGTAATTTCAGTTTGTGATTGGTCTATGTTTTCAGATTAAATTGTTAAAGGAATCAGTGGAAGGAGACTGTATGTCGCAGTTCTTAGTTTCATTTTAGAAAACGTTCGCAGAAAAATCATGTCACGTATTTAAAACCTGCATTACTTGGATTTGGCTGAGCTTAAGCACGTCTCTCTAAATGAAGTGGCATCATTGTGACCGAGTAGTTCATACTATAGGGGAAACCAAGGAAGTTAGATTAGATGGAATAATCATGACGTTACAAAAATTAAGCAAAGGAAATGTCAACAACGTGATTTCACGACTTATCATGACCACCGTGTAGCGTACGGATAAGACTCGGAAACCTATTGTTAAATAAAATTACACTGATTTTCAGAGAAAATATTGACGTATCCAAGCTCAGAAAGATGTCCTTAAGCATAATTTGCCTTAAATACGTCATACTTTGACGTTTCACGGCTTCAATTTCATTGCACGGAACATACGGGAAAGGCTTACTCCATTTATTCAAACTTCCTTGGTGTAAACAGATTTAAATCGTGTTTCAACCATTGTGCACTATGCCGCCTTTTAATTACTGAGCATTTAAGTAAAACCTTGGGCTTTTTTTAATCATAAACAAATCTTTGCTAAAATAAAACCCCTTATTTTTCCGATTTCTGCTATTTTCGATCAACATGCTACTACCGATGCGATACATATCTGCTGCTTTGTGAGGGATTAAAATAAAATAAATGAACAAACACCGTTGTGTACAAAGAAATCGGGAATATGCATCTGATTTTAAAAGACACAAAGCATTACTATCAATAACCGATTGACAGGGATAGAGGACGATGTTAGGAGCAATGTTCACGGTTAATCAAAAATTACGGTTAATAGGAGGATACTTTAAGAAACACAGCAAAAAGTAACAATCCATATCATAACAAACAGAAAAATACTGTTAACAAATTACCCCAATTTTGGGACAGTTTTAATCTGAGAAATAAGTTCCTTTTGTTACGTTTATTAAATGAATATTAAATAAATAAAACAAAGCAGTGTCTTTATTTTAATTACTCTAGGATTTCGATAGGAGCCAATATAAAACAAAGATAATGGCCGTACATTTGATTTACTGTATTTCATCGCGTATTTTACTAATTTTATCCCTTTTATTATCTTTTTTTAAATTAATTTTATCTATTAATTACCTTTTTTTTGGTAATTTTATCGTCCAAACTTGAGAGGGTAAAATTATGCCAATAATTTAATTTTCGAAGGACGCGGTTACAGTAAGAATATAAAAAATGAAAGGTAGGCATGGATAACTACAGGCAGTTATCAAAATATTATTTCGTTAAAAGAAACCTAAGATTCCAGTAAGATTGCATGGTAATATTAACATTATAGCAAATAGCTTCATTTCTATATAACATATATTATAGCAAATAGCTTCATTTCATAACATATATTCATAACATATATTATAGCAAACAGCTTCATTTCTACTTCCCTGTTACTCGAATCTCGGCCGTTTTTATTGTTGTCTCTGCTGCTCCTTAGGCCTTAAATCGTCCATAAATAATTAGAGAAGGGGAATGGCCAGTCAATTCAGAGGAATCATAGATTGAATGTCAGTTCCCGTTTGCCTCACTGTAAAAGTTCAGAGTTAGAAAATTCAAAGATTCGGGATAACCTTCGAAAGTAGTTTTCGATTCCATTTGAAAATTTAAAGGAGCTCGTTCTCTGAATGCATTGAGGAAGGGGAAAATTACACAGCTATATATATATATTTTTTTTTAATTTTCAGAACCTGACATTAAAAAGTTAGGGGGGAAATACGCGGAGATATATAGTACTTTTACGACTGAACCATTTACTTTTAGCCAGTGGTTTAGCAATGTTATCGGATCACGTACCATTATTGCGCACTGTTGTGGAATTTAAATAACTGCCAAACTCTCTGACATTATCTGCTATCAATGCTGTTCCCCAGTGCATTTTCTTTTCCTTTTTTATTTTCCACAGACATTTTGTTGAATAGTTTTTGATATTAACTTTCTTCTCGTTCCAAAATAAACAAACTTAGTCCCCCCCAATAAGGTAACTCCTTTTAATCACAACTCGGTTAATCCTGATCCTGTTAATTGGGAGTTGACACTAATTCACCGAAGAATAAATTTGTCGGTCAAGTATTTGTTTATAACAAGATGATGATATGTATTATAAGTTACGACAGATCTTCTGAAACAGATAAAAGGGGAATTTAAGAATTGTCCTTTTGAAAAAAAGGAAGATACCAAAAGCAAAGATAGTTATTACCTTTTTACAGTTCAATAGCCAGAAAATTCTTAAAATGATGGAGAAATTTAAGGTTCATAAGAAAATTATTTTTCTGCATAAGGAAAGTTAAAAGCCGTAACAGTTTAGGAAGAAATTTCTTTTGATAGTCAAACCATGTGTTACGCGAGCATGGGTTCGTCGTAAAGGATTGAATGTAGACAGAACCGATGATGGCTTGATAAAACTTATTTTCCCCAAAGAAACACTTTACAGTTTCTGGAACTTTTCACAAAAGTATTCGTACAACTTTTCTCAGTATGACAGAGCACAGTCAGTAGTAACCACTTCAAATTACTGAGAATGCTAAACACAAAACAATATAAAAAAGCACTGTGATCTCTCAATACTCTGAACTAAATCCTGAACTAAACCCAGAACTGACTCTGTCTCTGGTCTTACATAATTTTTCCCCGTCCGCCGAGAAATTTCCAGTAACTTCGATTTCTCGAAATTGCTGGAAGGCATATAACAGTTACAGTTACATAGGGCCAGATACAGTTACAGTTACGTAGGGCCAGATACAATTACAGTTACATAAAAATCGGACCAATTACAGTATTATAGGGTTCAGACCAAATTGTTGCCAAGTTTGGCAACATTTGGCGATTTCTAGCCAAATTTGGAGACAATAATTAGTTTCTAAAACCATCGCCAGATTATAGCTCGCCAACGTTTAATGGACTTGCTACTGTAACCTTATCTTTCCGACAAAGCTTCGCGTTGTTGAGGCCTTTCATGTTACATTATATGAGAGATACTATAATTTACATAATTACTATAATACATAATTGCTAAAGTTATTCATATATAACCAAAATTCGTAACCCATGCATAAGGCAGTAAATGTCTTCTTTCTTTACTGACAGATAATAAATAAACTTTTAAAGTCCTTTCTCGTTTTAGATATACTCTAAAACCAGATACTCAGATATTTGAAACTCACAAGCTGTTTTCACTTAATGGAAATTTCTTAATCTATAGCTTAACTTCTCATTTTTCTATTGCACGCCAAAGTTAAGAAACGGATTGTAGTAAGAGACGCTGCAGATGACAGCAGCGGCCGAATGATCACAATGTCTCGGTCAAGAGGTCTTCCATTAGACCATTACAAATGGAAAATTATTAGAAGTCGGGTCAAACAGTTTGACATCACCTCATTCCATATCGATTGCCATATTTCTCGCTTTGCTCATGCTTGCAGAAGATAAAATCTGACGATAAGCACCTGCCGATGCCTTCAAAGTGTTTTAAAATATTTTTGTTGCATGAATCAGTCGGATTTGGGACATCGAATTGAAACGGATCACTGGTCATGAACTTAGGATGACACTAATGATCAATCATTTCTGAGTTTTCAAAGAAGTATATTCTTACTCTCGCAGTTCTTCTATAACATAAATTTCAGAGTTTCTCATTACGTTTCATTTAAGGTTATGCAATTCAATAGATTGCTGAGAATTTTACTAATTATTCAAACTTTTATATAAAATGTCGTGAATGATTCTTAATTTTACAGTGGGTTTGGTAATTCTATTTACGTTACATATACCATATGTAAGCTATATATGCCACGATTCTGTTAGTTATATATAGAACGATTTAATCGTTAGAAATTTCATTCGTCAGAATCCATTGTTAAAAGAATAAAGAATGAATTCAACAAAATATTTATATATTCTTTCAAGAATGAATCGTTGGAAATCATTAAAATCATATGTTACGATTATGTTAGTTATATATGCTATAATTAAATCGTTATAAATTGTACCAAGTCGTTGAAAACTGAGTACCAAGTTCGCTTAGGGATTAAACATCGTCACTAATACTCTTTTTTGTTTTCAGTAAGAACCAAATGAATATAAAGTATTTTAATAAGGCCTTCTAGAATTTGCATATTAATTCATTAAAGAAGGAATTGTAATGATTAAAAATTTTATGATTAATAACGTGTAATTGAGACTATAAAACAGAAGATGAAATGCAATTAAAAAAAAAAGGTTTTTATACAGTAAGCTTTTATATAAAGTACTAAACACCGCTGCTAATAGTCTTTTTTGCTTTCAGTAAGAGCCAAATGAATATACAGGTATTTTAATAAGGTGTCTAGAACTTACATTTTAACCAAAGTTAAAATATGTACTTTAATAACTGAAATTTGTTAGTACAAAAGTTCGAATAAGTTCGTATTTCACTTGATAGAGAATAGATTGGAACACATTTTCTGTTCAATTAAAAATAGCAATTGACCGAACTGTGTAATTTACTGATAACTGCTTTCTTATTTTTTATGTAATTCTTATTTTATGCTCTTTACTTTCCATATCGTTGTCGAGGATATCGTTGTCGAAGCACCGGACTCACAAACATTCAGTTGATTTTGTGATTTCAAGTAAGCTGAAATGTACTAAGAAACAAAAAACAGACGAAGCAAAATGCTTTCCAGCAGGTTTTGTAGTTTTTACAGAAGGTAAGTTCGCATTTCATGGAAACGATTTTAATAATTAATTTTTAAGCGTAACTTTCTTGATATTTACCGGCGTTCGAAGAATATTAGCATGCGATTTTGCAATCATTTTTTTAATTTTTACTTTCCGCTAGAAACTTGCCTGCTTTCTAACTCAAGATATCAGAAAATACATTTTTATAATTTTTATATATAACCTCGATTTTTGCACCGCTTTACCATTTCCTGATAAGAATATCTTTCTTCGCAAACTGCATTTACGTAACCTTCGAGCCATCTTAAAGTTTTAATAGCCATTTCCAAATAAATCTTTCTGCATTCCATTCGCAATTTCTGCAAAATTATTCTGCATTCCAATCAAATGAAAGCAATAGCACACCATTATACAGGGTTGGCATAAATGATTCATTCCTTTTAAAAAGGCTATATTTTCAAAAGTATTTTACGTACACACATGAAAGATACATGAAACGAACCACAAACTCACCAAGTTTATACACCCTCTACAAATATTCAGCATGCGTCCCTTTGGTGACACGACACACGTCTAGACGATAATCGACCTCATTCCGTACACTTTGTAACATTGTTGTCCAGATGTTCGTCCTGTCGATTGACCAGATGTTTGGAATACCACAAAAACTGGAAGCTTTCGCGTCAACGGTTGCATTTCAAACCGTACCATGTGTAGCTCCTGCACCAATTAAAGCCGAAGGATTACGACCGTCGATTAGATTTTTGCGTCAACATTGGATGACGTACATTTCGCCACCCTAGATGATATTCAGCGATGAAACAATGTTTCACTTATCCAGAAAACTCGGTAAAATAGTGAAAAAAACTCAAGGAGTTTGTGATCCTTTACATATAATTTTCATGTGCGTACCCGTAATACTTTTAAAAATATAGCCTTTCTAAAATGAATGAATCATTTATGGTAACCCTGTATTAAAAATATCAAATTTTAATCTCAAAATGCTAACGAGAAAATTTAAATAGAAAATCGTTTCCTTCTGTGTGAACGACCTTCTGTATATCTCATACTCCCATACCATTAATCTTTCATTCACTTTATCACAACAACAATCATAAATTTATATGTTCTAAACAAATACTTGCCCACTTTCACTAATTTAAAATTTCTGTGCTCTCCGAGTAAATCTTTTCATCAAAATGTACTAAATTACATAAAAATAACGAGATTAAGCGTTACTGATACGGGTATGGTTAGACTACGTCATGCCCTCATCACATCATATCCTGACCATGAACCTAACTTCACGAAGAACAATACCGAAGAGATAGTTATCGATATCTAACTTGCAAATGAAACGCAGAATCTCTCAGTTACTACCTCCAAGGCACTTTTCTACCCCCCTCTCCATTTTAATACAATCTCCATAATACCCATTTTACCTATCTGCAGACGATCCTGGCTGGTAAATAGGTTACCAACACCGAGTGCTTCTATGTGGGTCAGCGAAATATACGTCTCACGGTAACCGTGAGATGCTCGACCTTGTTGGAGATAAAAGCACAACCAGAATGGAAATTTATTACCATCTGCTGGCTGTGTTTTGTACCGCTGACAGCTTTACAGGTCCCTTTATCAACGTGTGCCATGCCTCAGTTTATGCGCTACATATATCAAGAATAGCCAATTAATGATTAAAGAAGCAATTTCATTTATTGCTCTTTGTCATAGGAGAATTCATTATTGCTTTTTTATTACGAACAAAGATTACGGACAATGGTTGGTGTAATGCCCATAAAAGACAAGTTATCAAGAGCAGCGAATGTATTGAGACAATAGTTAATTTTCAGGTAGGAAATCATTTACGGAATATGAAATCAAGGCAGAGGAGAGGGATCATGGATGTAGGTACCTGATAATGAAAAATCAAGATGAAATGCGACAAAGTCCCATGTCAACGACCATTGTAAATGTCTGAAGATCACGAAGTGGACATATAAATGAAGGATAGAGGTTATTAACGGTGTTTTTATAACTTTTATCTCTATTTTCTTTCTATTAATGCAAGATTAGATTAGAATGCTTTCAGTCTATAAATCAAATGGTATCCTAAGAATTTTTAAACGAAAAACGTTGCAGTTTTTAGCCCAAAAGGCGTTAGCCCTGAAGGGCTATTAATTTCGTTTTGACATTTTGCGTTGAAAACGTTAAATGTCGGTTCACTTTTCAAATATTATCACCCTTTGTTATATTTAAAGAAATTATATAATGAAGAATCTGCATAAATGTATGTAAGTTTCTCGCATGGTGATAAAATAACGGCACCTAGAGCCATCAAATTTTGAATAACATAATCTTCCACCGAATATGGGCATCTGGAAGCCCTAATTTGGAGTTTGATATTTGTTTTATTATCGATTTCATATTTCGTAACACTTCAACGAATTTTTGATTAACAAACTCAACGATTTCAAAGCGAGCAATGGAAACACTGTACGGGGGGGGGGAATATATTTCTGTCTCCAACGCGCGAGAGTGTGTATCGGAAATTCTAAAGATATGATCATTTTAAAATTATTTTGCGATATTGCTGTTGAATTGAATTTTATGGTTTAAGTGCAAAGAACATTTAATAAATAAAGGTTATAAGGTATTTCTCCCGCCTTCCTAGCGTGCCTTCGTGGTGTAGTGGTCAGCACACTGAGCCGGTATTTCAGAGGTCCGTGGTTCGTTTCCCGGCGAAGGCGATTACTAATTTTTCAACTTTCTTGCTTCCAAAAAATACCTAATGTGTCTAGACGGTAACACACAAAATTCTAAAAAAAGTTCCTTTGGGCGTAGTGTAAAATTTGAAAGCTTTCCGATTTTTTTAAAAATTAACTTTCCTGTTTCAGATTATATAATTTGTTACTGAAACTGTGATTAATGTCTCATTCGTAATTTTTTTTTTTACTTGTGTTTAAACTGAAGTAAGTTAGGAAATATAAAGACGGATTTTAGAATCCATTCGTCCATAAACAAAAAGCTTATGATAATTTTAATATGTATTAAGTTTTTTAATCAAATATTCTGAATTTTTTGTAGAATTTTAGTTTTAAAAAATGCGACTTATTATGTTTAAGATACTCTTAGAATTTTTAGAAGGCGAGAAACACTCAAAATCCATTGCGCCCTCGTCGGAAATCGAGGGACGGTCTTGCTAACTGGACGTATTAACTACTTACACCAGATAACATGCGATAATTCATTATATTCTCCCAACTTAAAAGTTGATTACAAAGAGGCACGAAACCGGGTCGACCAAACGCAGAATGTAATGAGTTATCATCTCTTAATTCTAATTCGGGCACCATTGTTAAGATTTTCGGCCACCCAGCAGATACAGTGGTTAAATGACGGACCACCGATCTAGATGACCTAAGGTTTTATACCAAGCAAGCAGTGTAATCAAAGAATATGAACGGGAGAAATTTTCCCAATTCAGATTCTTTTGTGTTATATTATCCCCCCCCCCAAAAAAAAAAAAAATCAGGCCTATATGGCTGTCTGCTCACCTCAGCCATATTGGCCTAATAAGCAAAACAGATGGGCATTTTTTTCTCATAATCAAAAGTTTTTGTTACAGAGTTTTAATATCTGAGAATACATCTTTTCACATTTGTACTATGTTTTAATTCTCTTCTTACATACACAGAAAAGTTACATTGAAATCAATATTAGTGAAACAGATATGAATGTTGTTGCTCTTATTTTCCTTTTACATACCTTATTTTACAGTCATTTTCAGTGCAGGTTTATAGTCCTTAATTCTGATGAATGAAGTCTGAATAAGTATATCTGAAAAAAGTATTTTCATTCCATTTACTGTCTATGTAAAGTCCAAATTTACAGTCCATTTATAGCCCTACATATACTGGCCAAATTTCATTACATTTGAACAAGTATTTAGAGACCAACATTTACAGTTCAAATTTACTGTCTGTTAACAGTATTTACAATACAGTTTCAGAATATATATTTAATTTTGCTAATCATAGCCCAAATGTTCATATAATATGATTAGGTGCATTTTGGATTAAATTTTTAATCATTGTCAGAAAGCTTTTTGCATAGGCTATAATAATATGGATCATTTCTGAATAAGTATGATCTAGATCTTATGGTTAATGACAATGCCTGCCGCACTGATGGACCCAGGTTGGAATCCAGTAGAAAGCATATATATTTGTAAGTGTATAGTATCTGTGAGACAATGGACTACTCAAAATATGAAAATACATGGCGCACTGTAAGTTCATGCCAGTGTTTGGTGGGGCGGAGCTTGTCAGCGATACTTAATGTGTCTTCGGGACTGCACAGGGACCGGCTTTGCTTCAGTCTGTTCCTGTATCTGTAGAAACTCAGAACTTTAATATCAAGAAAGATGAAAACTGAGTCACGGAGCAGAATGGGAATAATTTGCTGACTAGATGTGCTGAGCACTTGCACTATAAAATTAGACATGGGGATACGATAACTCTTTAATAATATTCAACAATATAATTTTCAGCAATAGAATTCAACAATACAATGTTGCTTTTATACTGCTGGCTTTTATAAAGGTTACACAGAAAATAGAAAATGTGTTGATCACTTGTTTTTATGCTACTCACTGCTATAATTATTAAAAAAAAATATTATAGTCTTTATAGCTATGCTGTCATCATCATAATCTGCCAAGTCAGTGCTCACAATTTGAATGAAAGTCTCTGAATACTGCAATTTGAATTTTTGCTTACTTAAAAAAGGAAAAAAAAATATATCCTATTTCATTGCGGCTTAAGCGTGATTACATTGCTCTAAATAATTGTTTATAGTGAAGCATGAGATAGATATCTACCTCGAATAGTATTCACAAAGGATTTTCTAAGAAAAACTCTCATATACATACTCTCATAAACATTTACTATACAAACGGAAAGAACCTTGAAAAACTTCACGATCATTTGGTTACAAGTTTATTGTTAAATGCTTTATTAATAAAGCAAATATTTAGATGCATATAGACATCTAAATAAAATTTGTTCTAATTTTGGTTTTAATCTAATGAATTGAACGAGCCCTCCTACAGCCTACCACTGTGTGTAAGCATTTTCGCGGATTTCTTTAAGGTAATGCAAATATGAGCCCATTTTCCCTAGAAAATTCTCCATGAAACCAAGCCTAGCCAACCCTCATATGCTTTGCAATATCTAATTAAATAAGCTCACAGAATCATTCTTAAGATGATTAAGTAATTAATTTCATGTTAAATGATACGAAGCTTTTCAAAAACTAGGATACTTTCCGTAAACAATTAGTGTTAATGAGTGCTGTTCAGCTGGAATTGGATCAGATTATTTATTTATAGCACTACCTTTCAGCCTCGTGACTTACATGTATGTATTGCTCGGGGGGGGGAAGAAATTCCTAGACGAAAATAACGTAATAAGGAAATGTTAATAAACAAATAAATATGATCATTAAATTCATTTGATGAATATAATTTAATTTGTAATTATAAGAAGACATATGCTATTAATAATCTAAAAAAGGGCATAATAATATTACTAAATAAAAATAAATAATACATAAAAGAACACTTTAAAAATTTTCGCGTCCTGTATAATTTTTCTCCATTCTGGTACCATGTGTACATCCTTGTATACATTACTGACTTGCAGTGAAGAACAGAGGAGAGCTCTATAGCTCCATTCAAGTTTTTATTCCTGATATACTGATACTGAATGAGACCTTAAAACAATTATCTTTTAATATATATTTTCCCTTATGATCTCTAACTTAACTGTTTATTTTCCTCTTCGTAATTAATTAACGTCAGTCTCCCTTTCTTGACAGCATTTGCAACGCCTCCGACCGTAAAACCCTTGCGCAATACTAATGTGACCAACTTTAATAATAATTTACTAGATATTAATAAATATTTCAGTTATTTTTCCTTATACAAATATATTTAGAATTACACACTAAATTTTTTAAAGATTACAGTCGGTCAATTCGCTTTTCAGAAATTAAGACTCGCTACTATTACTTTGAAATCAACTGCTTAGTAGTTTCATAATTTTCATAAGAAGCTAAAAACTTAAGATTTATTACTGGACAGCACCACAAGTTACTGTTAGAAACTGTAATGACATAATGACTTAGTGACTTTAGCACAGTTATAGGTGATCATAAAAGCAGTGTATTTTTCATTTTCCAGAAATATAAGAAATTGGAATTTAAAGTTTTGAATTCTTCCGATTATCAAAGAATCCAGCAAATTTATGGTAACGTGATAAGATTTAAGATGAGTGACCTAAAGTTCACAAACTCCAGAGTAAAACTGTTTCCTTTATGTGTTAATTTTGTCTTCACTTTGCATCATGTGAGCATTTATTCAAAATTTGTAGTTAAATATGAAACGTACTTAAATGCAGATACATTAAAAATGTAATAATATTTTACAGATTTATGAGTGAAAAAAATATAGAAATTAACATTTTATATTTACTTTTCTGCTTTGCGATATATAACCAATGCGAAGTCAAATTTTTTATCAAAAAATACATTTGCTTTGCTGAGCGCAGCCGATAAAGCAGATTTAGACTGCGAGGTAGAAGCCAAAATTTAATTTATTTGTAAGTGCAACTAAAAATTTAATTTATTGTGATTGTAGATAATATTTTTACTTACACACAAGTGGTGGTTAAATTATGAGCCCCGAGTGAGTGCATGTTCTGTTTAGTTAAAATTAAAAGATTGTTTGAACCTTCGCCGGCAGTCATCTGTTTTCCTCAAGACATAGGGACAATTCGCTACTTCCCCAAAAGACACAGACTCTACAAACGTACTTGGTGCATGGATAGTTTTGTGGTTTTCCCCAGTTTTAACGTAATTACGAGTTACTCTCTCTTAAACAATCTCGCACGAAAGCATCTCTTCACTTAGGTTAGATAGCCATTGTGCACTTTGCCATATTAAAGAACGTTATCCTTTTTTATTACCAGTTGTTGAATCATACCTTTGTTGTTACCTTTTATCTGATGCTTTGATTAAAAGAAAAATTAGTTGCTTGATGATGTTTCTGGCTTTCTACTCTGGTTTGATGCCGAAAGTGTCTTAATAACTGACATTTTTTTTTTTTCATTGTACGCTGTTTTCAATACCGAAAATGCCAGAAATTCTTTCTCTTTATTCCAAATTCATTGTTCAAAATACATAATTCAGAAGCTGTACTAAGTAACCCGAATCCATCCTTTCCTAAAAGATAACAAAATGATTATTGCTATTAATCTTTAAGTGGTGGTTAATCCTTAAGTGGTGGTAAAAGCTTTATTACTGCATCTCATTTGGTTACAAATGGGCTACACGTGCTTTGTAGACCAAGCTGAGGATACAAAGCTTTGTATTCGCAACGCCGTGTCACCGAATATTTTTGATATTATTTGAAACATTTTACGCATGATCTGCTAGCAATAGGGTTGAACAACTTCCACCCAAATTTTGAGGAAGAGATAGATCAGGTGGCGCATTTTAATTAACTGGAATTTGTTGAAGTAGATCGAAGATGGTTACATCTCATCGCATCAGGCGCTGGTAGGTAAATTTATGCCAGATTTATCAAGGTAGTACATGAGACAAAAGATTAAAAAAGAGCAATTCAGCTTGTATTAGAGGAAAAAATGACACAAAATAATAAGGCGAAGGATAAAAGAAGACGAGCTACCTTTTAAAATGTATTACTCGATTATTGTTTTGAATCGTCGATCAGCATATTTGGGTTACACAATATATGAGACTTATCTGCGTCTAAGGAAAAAAAAAATTGATATTTTTATCTGAACAGCATGAAGTAATATCGAAAAAAGGACGCGTCTGCAATTCGAAAATTTTGATCAAGAAACTCGAATTATTGCTACTTTGCTGATCCTTATCAGTAAAGTAAAATAATTCATATCTATAGATGACAAAAGCGAGTTCTCGAATCCTACAGATCTTAAAAAAAGGGAGATTCGAAAACTCAAATCTTCGTGCTTTTTCCGTAATTTAGCTATTTTGAATTCTAACCTGAAAACTAGATAAAATGTTTAACCGAATTTTGGAAATATTGATACTACTTGCGTCCTATCGTTCTCCTCCTAGGGGGTTCGTGTGCGGAGTCTCTGCGGAGGGATATCTTTTCCCAGCTCCCTCAGCCATGTGTCAGATTGGGAAAATACTTATATCATCTAATTTTCATTTAGTTATTGTAAAAAATAATTAGTGTTCTTATGAAAATTGTCTCTTTTTTACTTCCTTGTACGAAGTGAAAGAAGCATTGTAATTGTCAAAAAATTTCGGGTATCATATTTCAAAGAAAATATCCATTCTCACCCCTCTCAAATCCATTTGAATGATGTTTTTACGTGAATCTGTACGTACAGATAGAATAAATAACCCCTTTTTTTCAAAACGGATTGTAAAATGGATTCAGAAGATATTTCTTTCGTGACATCTGTACGTACATACGTATTTCGTATGTATTTATCTCGCATAACTCAAAAATCAGCAGACTTAGAATGTTGAACTTTTGTATATGGGACTGCTATAACATGTAGTTGTGCAACTCCCTTTTTGGTTGCAATCGGCAGCGTCAAACATATATAAATATATATGACCACTCTGTTAACCGGATAGGTGAGCTCAGTATTCTTTATGCTTATTATGTTGCTAAATGTGTCGTTGTTTATATGGTGTTGTTTTTTAAACATAGTTTTCGAAAGAAGAAAAGTTTAAATCTCTTTAGAAGAGGTTTAATCAATTCTAATTTTTGGCTGTACATAAAGATGTTGGAAATAAAACTGCGCTGTGCCTTTAATATAATATATATAATTACAATTTAATGGGTTTTTTTATTAACATATGTTGCTAAATTGTCTTTTTTTTTTTTTTTTTTTTTGGTTTAAAAGTGATTGAATTGTGTGGTTCTTAAGTTCGAGTTAACGTTTTTATGCCTTTAGTTAATCTGTATTCAATAGTTGTAGAATTATCAACAATTTAAAAGGTTTAAGTGGTGCTAACCCTAACGAGCACGCAATTTGTTTACGTCTGAAACTTTTAATATAGAATAGTCAAATAATTCAGTTTTTGTACTAACTTTAGTGTTTTTTGCCGATTGGGACCAAAAGTAAACTTTCAATTTTGTGCACCGAAAAATCTGTCTGAGCGAATTGCTTGTTTCTGCGTAGAAACTCTAATTTTAATTGTGAAAATTTTTTAAACCTGTATTTTATTTATTTATTTATTTTTAATTTTATTTTATAATTTTTTATGAAGCTGTTTTGAGGTTTTATGCATTTTTGCCTTGCCGCGAAGTGAGAGCTGAATTTATTGAATGAGAAATATATCTCTAAAGAAATCCAGGGAAATAGGTTTAAAAGAAATGCACCAAAAATGTGTATAATTTCATAGGTTGTATAAGTAAATACCACAACAGATTTTTTTTAAAGTTTCATGTCATATTTTTGTATGTACATTTTTCAAATTTCAGTTGTTTAGTGCAACGAAAATTTGAATTTAAATTTAGACATTTATTTATTTACATTGTGTACACAATTTTATATTATAAACACTAATAAAAAAGCTGGTTAACTCCTTATGATAACAGCTAAACAAGCTTGCTAATATCAATAGTTTCACAGACTTCCGAGTAGATAAAACAATACTGACTTTCGTGCAATAATAAGACATTATTTTTCACTCACATAATCTCTCTTTTTAACGTCAAACAGGATTAGTGCGGCCTAATCTTATGGGGATGGGAATTTGAAATATTTTTTGAGCGTGGAAAAATGAACTATTTGATCAGTAAAATGTTACATTTTACTAATATCTCAATTTATTGTCATTGAAAAAACAAATAAAAAACCTTTTTACTAGACGAATACTGTGATTTTGTTTACGACACTTGAAAATCAAGGGGAATTAGGATGATAAGAATTATTTTTCATCTGTCTGAATTTAGAACAACAAAATCTTAAATCCTTGGTTTAGAAACATTTATATTTATTCATCGAAAGTAACTTCTTAATGAAATCACTTGGTACTCGGAATTTTCCGTATATATAACGTGAAGACGAGTCAGTTTACGTTAAAAAGTATTCCACGAAGACAACCCCACTGTTAAAGCTTATGGTTTTCGTGTGTCAGCAATTAATCAAAATCCACTCTTCTTCAAAGATAGGTAGCCAAATTAAAAATGTGAAACTTTAATCAAAAACCAGCTTTAATTTAAATACCGGCTTCCAGTTACACAACGAAGGCACGCGAAATGAGGGTGAATATACCTTATCACCTTAATAGTCACTTGAAATGATTAAAGCTTAATTTACAAATTACTTTTATTTCATAATGCTTCAGAGACGAAAAGAAGAATAAATTTTCGGGAGAAAGAGAAATAGAATGCTGTAATAAAATGGGTCTCACTACTAGTTTCTTAGATGAAAATTGAAATCATATATTTAGTTTCTATATTAAATTAACGTAATGAAAGAACTATATTCTCTTTTCTAAAATTGTCATAATTCTCTGCAACGAATTTTCTTGATAAACGCTGCAATATTTACGAGAATTTAATAAAACAATTTAATTTTTAATATTTATAAAAAAGAGTGATGTATGGGTAAACTCATTATAAGGAAATTAAACTTATTTTAAAAAGTTCACTACAGCCACTTTCAAGGAAAAATATTCATTCGCCAGACTGCAAATAACTGGGAGTTACTTACAATACACATTTTGTGTTTTTTGGACTACTTAAAAGTTAAAAAAAAGATACCTACATACAACTTCAAAATTCATCCATGATATCTTAAGTAACAATGTAACTTCAGTTCTACTGTAAGAAAAAAAACGAAACTTTAAAGTGCATCTACTCTATGTTTCTTGCTGCATGCGTCATGCGCTTTTTCTTTAAAATAAAGAAGAAAGACCTACTGCGGGAAGAAAACAAATCAACTGCGAAGCTTGTCGGAAAATAAGCGCTGATATAAGTGAGAAGTAGTTTAAAAGGTTAGAAGTAGCAAAACTGACGTTAATGCCAATCCACATTCAAGAAGAGCGAATTTCAGAAAAGTACGCTACAAAGAACGCCGTGATCCAGAGCAGGCTCAAACATTCGAGGACTTAAATGAACGTGTATGTTTCTTAAGAATTTTTTTTTTTTT
The DNA here is from genome assembly GCF_044657685.1 of Stegodyphus dumicola. NCBI lineage: Eukaryota > Metazoa > Arthropoda > Arachnida > Araneae > Eresidae > Stegodyphus > Stegodyphus dumicola. The sequence goes on along the minus strand of NC_140777.1, from coordinate 118,947,968 downwards.
ACCTTTTCATAAATGATGCCTTATCATAAAACAGCGGCCACTATTCGGAAAGACAGAAACCTTTATAAAGATGCTCTCAACTTTATACAGATCCTTGTAAAAATCGACTTTTAAAAAGTCGATTTTTGGATGATTGCTAAAGTCGATGGATCTTTGCTAAGATAGACCATAGCAAAGATATGGTTTATCTTTGCTATGGATCTTTGCTGATTGCAAAAGTCGATGGATCATTGTTATGCAAGCGCAGCTTTCATTTATTTTATAAGTACTTATTCATCCTACAAAACTCAAACATTTGCTTTTTCGCTGTACAATAAAAAAGAGGCAAATTCTACAAAGATAACATTTGCCCTGATATTGTCCTTAAAAGTATTTCTTACCCCCTTTCACCAACTGTCAAGTCCTATTTAGAAAACTGCCCACTTATCACATTCAAGGATTTCAAATAGCGCCACTCTACCCAACAGAAGAAATTCCATTGTGTTTCCTAGTTTCTTGTCTGAAAGTTAACAAAGATGACAAACAAACCTATAACAAAACTACGTTTTCAAATGAGCAGTAGTTTCCATAGTGGTACCAGCTGGAAGGCATGTGGAAGGGCTTTCCTATTTTCCTCTTTTTTAACTGAACTTTGCTTTTTATGATCCTGATCCAAACCCATTCTGGAAAAAGCATGACTAATTAGGCCACAAATCTCCTCTTTTCATTTTCACCACATTCTGGGGCTTGGAAAACGCAAAGCGACGAGTCCCAATCGGGGTTAACGATCAAGGCTGAGGCCCCAATGAATGTTAACCCCGATGAATGTGTCTCTTTGTTGAGGCTAGATGACACTTTTGAAATCCTCGAGTCTGTTTCGTGTTTCGATGGAAACGGTGAAGTATATAATCAGTGTATTAAAATAACATCTTATTTGCATAGCGGTGCCGCTGGCACCGTAACTCCAAAGTGCACACTGGTACCGCAATTAAGGGAGGAATTCGAATACGAATTAATGGGTTTCTACTGTTCTTGTAATGCTGAATCTATGTGATGACGCACGGTTATGAAGCGGTCCCTTTTTTTAAGCAAGCATAGCATATAGTGCAAAATAATTTAACAAAAATCGAGCTCCAATTTCCTTTATTATCTTCACTATTCTGAAATTATGGCTTAACTTAAATGCATTCTTGTTATCTCCGTTATATGACTTCTCAAAGTTTTTACGAAGTTTCTAATTACTAACACTTGTACAACTTATTGAGCATTTCATAAAAAGGAACGAGGATCGTTCTACTTTCAAAGTTTTTAGATATGCCTACTTTTCTGCATTTTCTTCATTCGAAAATTTGATATTTCGCTTTTTAGGATTGTTTACTATATATTTTGCACAATTCTTTTCAAAACGGGTGGAGCCCTGTTGTAGCGGAAGGTTATAATTAGTGAGTCAAGGTTATTATACAGCCACACCTTGAGAGTTAAATGCATCCAAAACACTATTCATGTGTGTGTAAACATAACTTTAAAAATAAAAATAATTACTAATTACTGATTAATTTAATTAATGAATATAAAAACCAATCATCTTCTTCAAAACTAATTTTACAGGTGGCATGGAAAATTGAATTCTTCAATGTTTACGACAAGAGCATATAAATAGGTATTGCTCCACCCAAATTCAAATAACTTAACTACTTAAGATTCCATCAGCGTCACCTGAAAGTAAAAAATGGGTTATCCCAGTAGAAATAACTAATTTCTTCAAGTGATTTTCGGCAATAATGTTATTTTTTTAAATATGTTTGGCATAAAATAAATTTCATAATTTCCAGTTTCAATCTTTTGTATTTCCAGTTATACCTCTCTGAAGTAACACCCATCTCTAGACCGGATCTCCAGAGAAGAGAAAAAGCAATGTTAGTTTTTATATTCATATCGTTTTTTTCCTTTTTAAAGCATTAAGTCAATGAAGTTTGAAAAACTGAAATTAAGAATGTAATTTCAATATAGGAATGCTTACACATACCCTCACACACTAATAAAACCAAAAGAGAAAACGAAAAAAGGAAATGTATCCAATGAATAAAATTTAAAATATGATATTCTGTAAATATCTGTAAGTTTTTAGTTTTCGATACAATTTGGAATATTATCAACACCTGTGGTATACCTAAGACAAACTTCGTCGCAGAATAGATAAAATTTACTAAGATTTATTGCAGAATTAAGGGAATAAATAAAGTTAATTGGAATCTTTGAGTAACATTCTTCCATTTTTCTGAAAGTTGAGCCACTTTTAGGTAACTCATTTATGCATTATTTTACCCCGAGGTACGATTATTTCGTAACGAAGTGCGTAATATACGGCATTCGGAAAACCTTTTATTAATTGTAACAACGGTGCAAATTTTTTAAAAATTACTAGCGAGCTGCGTCCAAAGGCAAAATGTAGAAGTTCTTTATACACCTGAAAAAGAAAATATAGGTAAGCACTTCTCAGTATGAATGAAATCAGTTCATTCTGTCCAAGAAACAACCAATTCGTAAATAATTTTTTTTTTGTTGCCAAACCAGGAAACAAAATCTTTTGACACTTAAGGTTAATACGTATACTTATGACGTCATGATTTAAATTTAATGTAATATAACAACTCTTTCTCAATATCAATAAAAGAATGAACGCGGTAATAACATATCGTGTTAATTATCTTAATCTGAAACAAAAACGTTGCAAACAGCAGATATTTATTTAAAATTAATAGCTTATTAACGTTAAATTAAATTATTAAAATGAATAGCAATTAACGAAATACTTTCGACATACAATGACGTTACATGCAATCGCGTGCTTCCTTCAACGTCAGAATATGAAATTATGTAATTTTCATATTTTGTAAAATATTGTATCGAAAACTACTTTTATTTCATATTTTGTAAAATTTACAAGTTTTTTTATTAATAAACTCTACGATTTGAAAGCGAGCAGTGTCAACACTTTTCGAAATACAGCATTTATCTCTCCAGAGACTCCCGAGACTTGCCACTTCGAAAAATGAGTGCGAAAATTAGTGTTTTCCGAGTTTTTAATTGATATAGCAGCTGATTAAAGTTGTACGAATATGAGAACGGTCGAAATGGCTTTCCAGGAATTTTTGGAATCCGGAGTTACCTTTCTCGAAACTCAACTCCTCACCATTCCGTAGGAGAAAATGCCACAAGCAGACAGACAAACGCGCACAGAATTCAATACTATAGATTAGTCAAATATACAATTAAAAATTATTAGTCGAATTAGGGATATTGTAAAAATAAATATAAGTTATTAAAAAGTCAGTTTAATGCTTTTAATTCGTTCATATTATAAGTAACAGTTGTAATTTAAAAGATAAAAGTCTTTTGTGCCATCAAATGGCAAATTTCTGAGAACTGACTAATATCAAAGCCAGCTGTATACGTGGCAAAATAAAGATTCTACTATCTTGCTAAATGATTTGTCTTGTAAGACTTGTGAATGAAAATGTCTTATAACGATATAACTGCCCGAAAATAGTACAAAAACTAAATTATAGACATTCCTAACGTATCCCAAAAAACAATTTTTTGGAGGGGGCATGGAAGAACGGAGGAAATGAGATATTTTTCGGAAGCTGTTTCAATTAATAGCTATTGAACAAATTGATAACGTATTGTTGCAGCATAATTTGCAAACATGGTGAAACCTCATTTATCCGAATATCGATTAAACAAAAGATCGGTTATAAGAACTTGTGTATAACAGATATTGGCGAAAATTTCTGGAAAGGACAGGATATTTCGTTTGTTAGTAAAATCTTCGAAAATTTCCGATAGTTCTTCCTGTAGTGTAATTGAATCTCTGTGACTTCTCATAATCACTGTCCTTTTACTCACCTATCGTAAATTTCGTCCACGTCTTTTATTTTAATTTTTTTAATTCATTATTATTCTTTGCACTGTAATGAAAAAAAGTGAATTGATTATTTCTAATTATGATCCTAGAATGCAGTTCGCTTTCGATGAAAAACATTCCCAGTAGTTAAATAGTAGGAAGCAGAAAGGGCATTAGCTGAGTACTATAAAGTGGAAAAATAACTGTAATGCAAGTGCAGGAAAACTTGCCTTAACAACGATCCAATACATACGATTATCAGTTAGCGCAAGTGAGGGAGATTATAGTGCTTCTCTCTTTTCACGAATGATAATCAGTTTACTGTGCTTTTTTGCTACATTACTTGATTTGCTTTTTATTTCACAGTAATAATTTTTTAAAAGTACATACGAATGAAAATTTGTCTTAAATACCTCAGTGTTGTTAAAATAGGCTTTCACATTATGCACATATTATATATATATATATATAACATCGAGAGTTCAGAAATTGTGAAAGATTATTAATTATTAAAGTCGCGCACGATTCTGCGAATTATTCGGCTGCTCCCTGAAGTAAGACCAAAGAATTTTCAGCTATTTATTTTAATCAATTTATGGTATGTCGCCCAGACGGTATAGTGATTAGGGGAGCCTACTACGGTACCAAAGGGCTCGTGCTCGAATTCCGGAGAAGACACGGATGCTTGTAAATGCATAGTGTCGGTGCGGCATGGCGGCACTCCAAATATGCGGCCAACCGAAAGTCCTCTCGTGTAGATTGGTGGAAAGGGAGAGGGATGTCCCCCCTCAAAATTGGGGGTGGAAAATACTACTTTAAAGAGAGGAAGTCCAACCTCTCTTTAAAGTAGGCTTTGGAAACCGTTGTTCCATGTAATGGACAAGACAATAACAATTTATGGTATTTACGTTTATTTTTTACTAAAAAGTTACTTAATTTAATTTCTTTCTTTCTTCCTCCTTTCGCCAAGATAATCACTCTTTTGAGAATTTATATAGATTTTGAGGAGACGAGCAGATTTACTATTAAGTGCAGAATTTTACCAATAAAAGGAGTGTGGGATTTTGGCCAACTTCTGCTGCCCTGCCGATAGGAGAGAAGATTGTACCTGCTAGGACTACTTTAAATCAGCGCTTATTAAACTTTTTTATTCAAGACTCCCTCTTCACCAACAGGAATTTTTTGCGACCCCAGATATTAAACAAGTAATAAATATATAAAAATAAATATTTTCCCATACGTAATTTATTTATAAAATACTGTACATATTAAAAGAAGTAATTTTAAGATTTCTTTCAAGTATTCAAAAACGAATGAAAAAAAATCACGTTCTATTGAGATGGATATTTTTTTTTCCATAACAAATTAAATCTTGGTGTAATATTTGGCACTGCTGGATATAAAGAATTTTCAGCGTTGTTTATCAGCGTTGAACGATATTTCGAATTCATAAAAGCGAGCATAAAAGTCGGAAGAATTCTTAAGCAAAAGAATTAGTTAACTCTTAAGCATAAGAGTTAATTCAAGCTTAAATAGTGGTTTCACATAAGTATGGGATACTGATGACAGAGGAACATTTTTACGCCATTTAAAAAATAGTGGGAAATCTTGTTTCAAGGATTTTTGTGGATACTCACTTTTTAAATCTGAATTACTGAAATAAATTTCTTTTGGCTTCATATCGTAGGGGATAAATTTCATTATTGTCAGCTGAAAGAATTTCTTTTAAAAGTATCATTAATTTAAGTTCCTGAAATTCATGTATCTGAATCAAATTTTCGCGGGACCTATCGTTTCGCTTTGCGACCCTATTTGGAGTCGCGACTCACAGTTTAAGAAAAGCTTTTTTATACTGAAGTTAGATCCTGTTGGTATGTGTGTGTATTCGAAATTCTGTCGCGGTCAAGAGAATCGTGAATTGTCTCTGTATATGTTAGATTAAAAGTGCTGAATTTCTATACTTTAGATTGGAAAGGAAGTTTTGTGTTAAAACTAAGTCGAAGTTGGCTAGTAAATTTGTGTTCGCATCTTTTAATTTAAGCATTCACAAATCATGAGACAGAATAAAAACTTAAAGTGTCTTAAGTGTGTATCTGTTTGCTTGATGATTAGCTGTTCTTGGAGTGATAATTCACTACACAGAGCAAACGTAACATGTTATTTTTATGGTAATTGACATCGCTAAGTTAGGTGGAATTTCACAGCAGGTGTTACAAATTCACCGCTTTTTCTATTTTAATATTTTAACTATTTCTGTGCGATATTATATATTTTCTATCTGTATAGGATAAAAATAAAATAAAATAAAATATTAAATTTAATTTGCAATAGACGCATAACTCTTCTTTTTAATTTGGTTTATTTTCCTTTCCATTCTAAAATTAGAAACTGCTTATAATAAATCAATCTAAACTGCATAAGTTTCAAAATTAATTATTCTTACATAACGCTAATGACGCATTCGCTTATTTCAGTTAATAATAATATTGAAATTTGTAAACGAAACTTAAAATTAACTAATGAGAAAATTATATCTTCATCGAAATCATTATCGATCATTGCCGCCCGGACTGGAAAGTGGTTAGCGACACTAACTGCCATACCTGTCCATCGTACACCATACCAACGCCATACCATATCCTGTGCCATACCAACGGTTCCAGTCCTGGAGAAGGCCATAGGAGGCGATGGTGGCTTAGGTAGCTCCATTATAAAGTGACCACAGCTTCTGGCTTATAAGTGGTCAATGCCTACAATGGCTAGTGCCCGCTATTGGGGGGGGGGAGAGGAAGATCATCATCGAAACCTCATTTCTTCTCTGCTTCTATCGCTTGCAAGCTTACTGTCCGTTACTTTTCTTCCCACTAAAAATATCCTGATTTTATCCAAAACCTTCAAAGCATGTTTGCATGTGTGCGCAATACAAGAGTCGTTTACTTTGTAAATTCAACTACTTTCACTCATTCCTACTTGTAAAGCCCAAGATAATTCTCTCGAACAGGAATATCACTCAGTTACATTCTTCAGTCTATTTTCAAGTCGGAAACTAATTAAAATACTCGGTCTAGAAAGCCTTGAGTTAATTTTAACCTAATTCCTACGCTCAAAATCTCACAGAAACCGTTTGCAGAGCAACTTTATTTGAACAGTAAAATTTATTATGTTAGCTTCGAAGTAACACCATTTGAAAGACTCATAATTATTCTGATATTCTTAGAAGCATCTTTTTTTTAACCTCTCATAAATTTATCTTCATAGCATTTCAGACAGCTTGAATAATTTCATAATGTTGACTCCATAGAAGCATCTTGGTGAGGGAGAACAACCGAATCAAAGGTTGAAAAATATAAAAAATAACGTAGTTGTGGCATAGCATTGATCGAAGGATTATCCCGAAGATTTACCTTGTGGAAGGAGGGCTTCTGCCCTATCCAGATACTCAAGTATCAAATTCTTTCAGAGCAAATGCCCGACGATTGGGGAAAAAAAGGCTGTATAAACTTAGTTTTGATCTGAACTTAAATTTAGTTTGATTTTGTTTTGTTTATTTAATTACGGCAAAGCCCTCGAGGGCTGCCTACCTAACGGGAGAGATGCCTTCGTGGAGGACTTTCTAAAAGAAACCGGCTCGTATACATACTATACATTTACTCTGATCGGAACATGGATATTAGTTTTGCTATAGCTTTAGAATGTAAATTTAATTTTGATCAAAACTATGCTCACTTGCAAATATACAAATTTTCATTTTAAGAATTTAGTCTGGAAATTAAGAAATATCCAGCTTCCTACGTTCTCACGGTAAGGCTTCAAAGAAAGAAGACGCTGAGAAGTGATACTAATATGAAGATATTAATAATGTCTTCTACTTTAGAATAGGAACTTCAAGATCAGTTGTTTCACTTCTGGCTTACCTCGTAACTGGGGTAACGACAGCTTGGAAGATGGACCAATCCCCTTAATTCCCCCCTCCACTGTATTTCCGTTTAGCGAGTTTCCTATCGTGAAACGTGCACAAATTAATTCTAACTTGAAATAGTGTAAAAAGAGGTGCAGAAGGTAAGTGCTAGTGCTGTAAAATATCTCTATTAAGAAAATCGCTTTATATTTTAAAAATATGTAGTTCGTTTAATGGAAAATCTAGCAGCAATTAAATAAATATATTTTAAATATTAACGTGTGTACCATATTTCCTCGCGTATTCCTTCCCCATTTTTAACTCATATTATCGTCCGAAAATCGAGAAGAGAAACTATGCAAGCGATTTAATTTTCGAAGAACGCGCTTAAAATATGAACATAACAAATGAAAAATAGTCGTGAACAAGCTAATGGCTTTTAAAGAAATAATATTATCACAATATTATTTCTTTAAAAGAAACCTGCATTGCAATAAAAATACATAGCAGTATTAAAATTACAATATCGTACTGATATTGAACCGTGTAAGGCCTCAGGGACATCTCACATGAAGGACTTTTGATCGCACTCCGCAAGAGAGACGTCGAAGGAACGAAGGAAAAGGCGGGTGAACAAAAGACCCGGGCTTCGAAAGAACGAAAACATTAACAGTAGATCAGGCTAAAATGAGGTAGAATGTAAACAACAGATGTATAAGATGAAATCAGATGTTTGGAAAATTTCTAATCTGTGAGAAACCTGCCACATCGGGGTAGCTTAGCGGAGAATCTGCACAAAATTCGTTTCAAAAATAAATGTAAGGGAAAATAAGATGGATACAAATGTTAATACAAAAATGCAAATGCAAATTGAATACACGAAGTAAAAAATAAACATAACCGAGAAAATACAACTTACCAATGAACTAGCGCTCAGAAGGTAAAATTGTGTTTAGTAGAGGAAGGGGGAAAATAAAAAATATCATAAACCTAGCATTAAAAACGCAGGGGAAAATATGCGAGGAAATTCGGTATTCCAATAAAACATTTCAAGGGGTGTCGTCATAGGTCAAAGTTCTTCCAGGTCAAATTTTCATTTCCTTTCCCATACTTACAATCCCTCCGTTTTTTTCTTTTAATATATAGAGTCATTGCTTTGGGAGCACTAATGAAAACAATAAGGTGTTTCTTAACCTTCCGACTTTTTTTTTTTTTTTTCTTGATTTTTAACTTCTGTCATTCTTCTTTCACTATGCATGAAGAATGACAGTCACGATATGCAAACGAAATTTAACTGTACGCAGAACCCGGAAGAGAAAGTGCTCTGCCTCCGGAAGCATTCATCAAGCGGCAGGGGTGTGTTGCCGCCAATTAAACGCCTTGCTGAGCCTCAACTACTAAAAGCAAATAATTGCACAGCAGGTTGACCACTCCTGCAGTGTTTTCTGGCTTTAGAAATTCCTTTTCTCTTTCACTTCCATACCGTTTATGCTTTTGTATTTGTTGTAATTTGTCTGAAACAAATCTGGTTAAATTCAAAAAAGACAGTATCGTCTGAATACGAAATAATAACTTCATTTATATGTTGAAGGAAATACAAGGATTCGGTCTAGACGCATTCTGACTGCTGATGATATACATGACCATTTTCTTTTTACTTGGAAGTAGCAAATGCGGGAAGTCGCATTTAAATGGATTTCGATAATTTTTTTTCACAAATTCGACCTTAGTTTAACATTTTTACTTGTTTCATTATGAAACGTAGTTGTTTGATATGATACCATCTTTCGTTTATTTCCTTAAAATACAAAACATTGTCAAAAGTAGTCAATACCAAAATGAACAATAAATAAAAAGTTAATTAATTTTCAAACTTGATCGAAATAAATAATTTACTTGATTTACTTTTAGTATAATAACCATTATACACTGATAAACGCTACTTATGACATTGGACATATTTTTTATTATTACAAAATCCACAGTTATCATCTGTTTATAATGTAAAGTAAATGTATTTTGAATAATTAGACATGTAATTGAAATAATAAATTAGTAACAAATGTGTTTGTTTATCTTAAATCTCTCAGTATCTGTTAAACATTAAGCAATTACCCACTGATTAAGTTTGAAAGGTAAATTAACGATGTGATATTTTGCCGATTGGTATTAAGCTGCGAATCGGCTGTTTGTGAAGCTTCGCGTGGTCCAATATTTCCAATATTGGCATCACCAGCCAAGTCATGCGGATGATAAATGCATGGTAGCCTAAAACACGATCCGAAGATTCTGGAGACTTTTTTTGACAACCGCTTCAGACCCCAAAAGTGCTTCCAGAAGAACTATCAATTACATTATTAAAACTTAATTAATTTTTATAGTTAAGTTTTATTTTTAAATCTTAAGTTTATTATACGGATAAGCAATGTACTGTCGTATTTTATAAGATAATATATAATATATATTATATTATTATATATAATATATAATAATATATATTTTATAGGATAAGCAATATATTGTCATATATAAAAACTGGTATGCAGCAGTGACTGGCAACAAACTTTTGTAAGAAATTTGTAAGAAATTTTCTCCTCCCTTACCTCCCTTCGTGGTGTAATTGCAAGCATGTCCGACTAGCAGTCGGATGGTCCGGAGTCAGAATCACGGCAAGAGCACTGTGATAATGATTTTTCATGTTTGCTGTATTGAAATAAGTTTAATGAGTCAAAATAATTTTTTCCAGGCCATGTGAATTAACAATAAAGTGAGGCAAAAGTAGTGGAAGCCTATTTGGTAGCGTAACGTAACATATCATGATATGAAAAAGAGATGATGCATATACCTCACCTCAAAAATCTAGTAGTTATTCCACCTCAAGCCTTTTTTTTTAACTAATTTTTATCGTCCAAAAATCGAGACAGGAAAATTATTCGAATAATTTAATTTCCGAAGGATGGGGTTACAGTAACGAATGAAAAATAAGTACCCTGACTCTCACTCACTCTTTTGTTGTCCCTTGCTACTCTCTAGGCCTCATATCTTTTAACCCTTTGCGGCACAGTGTGACCGGTTTGGACACACCTAAAAATTTCCTTCTGTATGCACAGAAAAATTGAATGAAAAATGATTTATAGGTTATTATAGGTTGTTATTATAGGTTACTCTGAATCTTCTTTATTTATAGTAGATAGCAGCTCAACACAAACCAGTCCATATATTTTAGCCATGTTTAGATTTTTAAGATCCTCATCATTTTTCAAAGAAATCTTCCAGATTTTTTAGGGTATAAAAGGAATTGTTTGAAAAGAAATTTCTATGTTTTACCTTGAAATCTTGCTTAAAATCAAACGGCGGACCCTAGGTGTACCCAGACCGGGCTCACCGATAATCTAGGACAACTGGAGAGTCTGTATTCTTTGTTTCTCCGCATCTCATCGGCCAGTTCATTGACAACAATGCTCGTTTTAGCACTCTTGTCGAAGCTCTATTCAATCAGTGTGCCCACTTTGGACAGACCCACAGAATTAAACGATAACTGCTATCTTCACAAAATTTTACTTGTGTACTCCTCTAGGCCTAATTAGACTACCTAATTTTTTTTTTACTCAAAACTCCAACTTTAAAAGGTAGCGTGCAGGAAAGGGTTAATGCTGTTGGAACTGCTGTCTGTGTTGTCTGCTACCGCTTGCACTTCGTAGCCATCGTTTTCGTCACCGTTCAGTTTGTTTTCCCACGTGCAGGATCTTCAGAACCATCAGGAGCTTTAGATATAACCGTTTTCTTGAAGCTCTTCACAATTATTACTTAATCAATCCCAGCCCATGCACCTAAATTTCATGAGCAAATGAATTAGAAGGATCAAAAACATGACGAACGAATTCATTTTAAAATTTAGGGAAGCTCCGTTTTCTGAACATCTTGAAAAGCTGAAAATATCGTGAATAATCAACAAAATTTCAAAACCTTGTATTAAAATGCGAAGTGTAAAATTACGAGAAGCGGAAAAAAAACTTAGTAAATACACTACACTGGTGTGCAAAAATTAAGGACGAAGTCGAAAAATTAGCATATCAGCTGAACGAAGAGGCAGAGCGGACAGAAAGACCAATCAGGAGATTAAGTAAGGTGATGTACGGTAGCACATGCGCAGAAATGCAGGTAGACGTAATGGGGGAGTGTCTGAGTAGTATAAAGCATGTTGTCAGTGTAAGATCAGTATTTCTGGCAAAGAGATTGCACGCCGTATAGCAGTTAAAATCACACTGAGTTGCTGCCTCAGCGAGAAATGGCGAATAATCAATCTGTTAGACGACATCTGGATGCTTTTACTCGAGGTCGAATCATTGGGAAGTTGGAGGAAGGCCGCAGTGTGACAAGTGTGGCTGCAGAGTTCGGAATTGCTCACAGCATCGTTTCACGACTTTGGAGACAATTTCAAACTACAGGAACAGCTATCCGGGGGTTCAGTAGTGGTCGTCCACGAGGAACCACACCCGCAGATGACCGGTATATTGCCTTACAGGCCAGAAGAAACAGGCGGTAGACAGCGCTAGACACACGACACAGGCGACTGGACGACCGATATCGCGTTTTACCGTGGCCAGAAGACTGCACGGTGGTGGTCTGTTTGCACGACGCCCTGTACGGTGTGTACCTCTAACGCCTGCCCATCGGAGAAGGCGTTCTTTGTGGTGCCGAGAACACCGGAATTGGAGAGACGATGAATGGGGACGAGTACTCTTTACAGATGAGAGCAGATTCAGTCTGAGTAGCAATTCTCATCGCATACTCATCTGGAGAGAGCGGGGAAGCCGCAATCATCCCTCGAACATCATTGAAAGGGACAGGTATGGAGGTGGCGGTGTTCTCGTTTGGGGAGGCATCATGCTTGGTAGTCGTACAAACCTTCACATCTTCGACGCAGGTTCAGTCAACGGGACCCGTTATTGTAGCGAGATTCTTCTTCCATATGTGCGTCATTTTAGAGGCGCTATGGGTCCGCAGTTCCTTTTCATGGACGACAATGCACCATGTCATCGCACAGTAGCTGCCGAACAGCTCTTAGAGAGTGAGGATATTGAACGTATGGATTGGCCGGCACGATCTCCGGATCTCAATCCCATCGAGCATGTATGGGATTTTCTAGGCAGACGCTTGGCAGCTCGTACCTTACCACCAGTAACGATTCCAGAGCTTCGATTGGCGTTGCAAGACGAATGGGAAGCAATGCCTCAACAACTCACTGACACCCTCATTCTCAGCATGGACAGACGCTTTGAAACCTGCCTAGCAGTCAAGGGAGATCATATCCCCTATTAAAGACCGGATGTTTCTTGCTGGACACCCATCACAGGGATGTTTCGGCCTTCAGTCGCATTGTGCTCCATGCTACTTTTTCAATAAAGCTTCTTTTTATCCCTCTGATTTCTCTTTTAGTAAGTGTTGCTTACATTACTCATGTTCTTACGTATTGGGGATCTTACGGTATTAAATGTGTTGATTTGGAAAGCTTTTGTACAAAGTTATATTGGAAAAACCGTCTCGTCCTTAATTTTTGCACCCCAGTGTATTTCAGAATTTGAAAAATTTACAGATTTTTATTTTCACTGAAACTGTTCGTTGCGTAATCGATTTCTGTTTATTTTCCAAACTTGTTTAAGTAAAATTTAACGCACTTTATTTATAGTTAGATAGGATATCAAGTAAATAAATAAAATAAAAGTTTAAATCTTGAAGAAGTGGGTTTGTTGTTTTTAACTACTCGTATGAACTACGGATTGCTTTAATTTGAAAGGTACACTGCACACACACACACATACACAAAAAAAGAGGGGACAGTTCTATATCTCACGTTCTACTGGGCCAATTGACGAAATTCAACTTGCGTTTTTCATATCTCGAAAGCGCGACATAGGATATGTATTAGATTTGTATATAGCATTATTCTAATATAGGTATTTTGACACAAAAACGGACATTTTCTGAAATGAAATGCCAATTTTTTCCATATTTCGATTCTACGACTCAAATTATACAAAACTTAAATTTCGTAAAACTCGCACGAGTAGTTTTTAAAAAATTAGCTCTCGAAATTTTAGCTCCTCAATATTAATTGAGTTTGGTATATAATTACTAATCTCTCTTTTTTTATTCAACTTATTTAATTCTTCCTTTCACATTTCGAAATTTAGGTTCATTCCAAATAAAATTCATCCATTTTTTATGATTTATTTTTAAAATTTGTATTCTTAAATAATTTTTATAAATTTTTCGGAAAACATTTTGAATTATAATCTATAAAAGTTTTACCATCATCTTAAAGTAGATGTATTTCTAAGCATACCTGCAAATAATTGGAGTTTTTTATTCAAAATTTCCGAAGATATAAGTAAATTTATATATTAGCGTGTTTTGAAATTTGGCATATTTGCTGAAAGCGATAAAACATGAAACGTGATTTAGGCACTTTGTTAAAATTATTTGAAAATAAGAACGATGTGACTTTTTTCCCGCTCATGCGCAATGTAAAAACGTAGGAATGAGGTGCCCTTTTTTTCTAGTCCAGCCTAATGGAAGGTAAAGGAAAATTCCCTTCCATTATGTCGTACCGAAAAATTCCATATATTAAGAAGTTCGCCAAGTTACAATTCTTGGTAAAAACTGAAAAAGAATACGCCAAAATAAATTTTTAAATTTCTCCATAAATTTCTTACCAAAAATTACAAAATTTATTATCTAGACATAGATTTTAAATCAAAATAATATTTGAGTCGTAGAATCGACATATGGAAAAAGATTGATATGTTATTTCAGAAAAAGTCCGATTTTGTGTCAAAATACTTATGTTAGAATAATGTTATATATAAATCTAATATATATCCTTAGTCGTGCTTTCGAGACATGAAAAACGCAGTTTGAATTTGGTCAATCGGCCCAGTAGAACGGGAGATATATTGGGTCAGTCCATAAATTCGTGCGCATTTTTTGGTAAATTTTTAAATAATATAAAAAAACACAGTTGAACACCTTAATCAATTATATATTTTGCTCCATTATCTACAATGTCTCGCCATCTAACAGGCAGCCTTTTTATGCCATTGTTGTAGAAAGACTTCGGTTTTGATGCAAAATCTTGAAAGTTCATTGTGTATATCCTGTTTAGAATTAAAAGGTTTTCACAGTAAAAAATTTTGGCAGTAAAAAGGCACGAAATAAGTGAAAATCACTTGGGGCAACATCTGGGGAGTAAGCAGGATGTGGCAAAAGCTCCCAATTAAATTCACTCATTTCTTGCAGCGTTGTTCGAGCCGTATGCGGTCTAGCGTTATCACGATGAAACAACACTTTCTTGATATTCACCAATCGTGGGCGTTTTTTGATCAATTCTGAGTTTAAATGGCAAAATTGTTCACTGTAAACTTCTGAATTAATCGTTTGATTTGATTCTAACAGTTCAAAACGTTCTGAGCGGGGTTCATCATGAATGCCGCTTTTTCCAACTTTAAAATTTTTAACCCATTTCTGGGCTGTCCTTGCACTAATAGTGTGTTCACCATGTACACTTTAAATTTTTATCGTTGCAAACCTGGCAGATTCACCACACGAAAATAAAAAAATGTAGCGCAGCACGTTTGTACTGATTATCTATATTCATCTTCTGTGAGTACTAAAATATCGATAAATTTACGAAAGTTGGTGATGAACTGAATAATATGTTAGTTAAACGTTGACAAGTTTCAACAGGTTCAAAATTATATTGTTTCAGTAAATGCGTCATAGTGAATTCCACGCATACTCTTAATCCTCACGAACTTATAGACTGACCCTAGAACTGTTCCCCCCCTTTTTTTTTGTGCGCAATGTATATAAAAGGCCTTACGTTTTTCTGATTTTCTTTCTTTGTGACTAACTGCATGCGAAGTTGAGTGGAAATGAAAAAAAAAAAAAAAAAATTGTTTCGAGCAGTAGCAACACTTCCTAAGGCAATGGACGGATGGCAGCATAACATAACGTAAGAAAGTTTTAAAAAAAATGGAAACGCCTTGTTAAGTAGGTTTCCGTTGTCCAACCGGAATAGTGGTTAGCGATGCTGACTGCCATACCGAAGGACCCGGGTTCCAAATCCCGAAGATGGCATGGATGTTTGTAAATCTAGAGTGTCTAGAGGGGCACTCTAAATATGCGGCGAGCCGAAAGTCCTATCGAGAGGTAGGTCATAGAGGAAGAGGGATGGGAGAACCATCCGACCCGTCCCCCTCAGGGATGCTCTAAATCAAAATTGGGGGCGGTACTGAGCAAAGTTATACTGTCAGCAGTATGGTGCTTAAGGCTCTTGCCAACGACAAGCGCGATCATGCGCTCCTTGCCACGATGAATTTCGTGGGCTTGTTTTGATATTACTGTCAGATAAGCGAGATAAGTCACAACAACAGCAACACTAGCAACAGCAACAGCAACACTAGCAACAGCAACAACAGCAACACTAGCAACAGCAACAACAGCAACACTAGCAACAGCAACAGCAACACTAGCAACAGCAACACTAGCAACAGCAACAACAGCAGGTCTGTTCCCAACCTCCTAAGTATTTTTCTTTTTTCCCCCCCTCATTTTGAAAAACATTTATCTGCTTCTCTCAAATGCTTTATTGCTTTATTTTATTTGAGGGAAAAAAAACCCTAAAATAAGAACGTAACAAATGGACTTTTGGTGGCATGCAAAACAAAGTGATCAAAACACTCTGCAGACACTGAGTCGTTATACTTCATTAACACCCCTCCTTCCAGTATAGCTTTACAGATAATTAAATACATTTTCCAATTCTTTGTTGCTTAAGTAAAAGCTCTTCTGTATTTATACTTAAAAAATAATTTGCTGTCGGCCCATTACTTTCGAGAAAGACAAAACTGTTAAACAAAGAGCATTCGGAAAAGAAGTTCATAAATGAAACCTAAATGCCAATAAACAGGCAAAGATGAAGTGTCACTCGCCTAACTGATTCATTTTTAAGATAATTAATTATCTTACCATGGAGCTCATTAATCTATGATAAGTAAAGGATTGGAGCATACAACTAGATGAAAAGTCAAGATCATTTAGTTATGCAATAATGCATGTGCAACTGAGTGTTTAAAGACGAAATATGGTATTTTCCTCCTTTCCTTTCTTGTTTCTTTTTTTTTTTTTTTTTTAACTCATTTTATCTTCTGAAAATCCAGAGGGAGAATCATGTGAATAGTTTAATTTCCGATGGATGCGGTAACAGTAAGAAGATAACAAAGAAAAGTAGTTATGCATAAAACTACTGGTAACTATCACAATATTATTTCTTTAAGAGAAACCTACATTCCAATAAGTAAGTTAGTAATTTTAGCATTACAATTATCTAATAAGATATCTTCATTTTTACTTCAACTTGAATCGCGCTCGCTTTTATTGTTCTCTCTGATACATTTTAGGCCTTAAATCATCCATAAATAATAAGAGAAGATGAATGGGCAGCCGACTCGTGGAATCGTAGGCTGAATGTAAATCCGTGTTTCCATCTCGTTGACAGACTATTTCAAGGGTTATAAAGGTTCGACATGACCTTCGCAGATAGTTTGCAAGAGTTTGTCTTTGTTAGTGAGACGAAAAGAATCCCTACGTGGGCGAATTTATTTTAAAATTTAGGGAAGCTTGTTCTCCGAGCCCACTGAGGAAGAGGAAAATCATGCGAATAGTTTTCAAATTTTCAGAACCTGGCGCTAAAACGCTAGAGGGGAGATAGGAAGGAAATACGGTAATACTATATGAGTGATAAATTTCAGACGCATAATCTAATACAATTTATGCATCTTATAAAATAATTAATTCTCGATGGATTAAAAGTCGAAACTTCGTTAAATAACTTATTGGATTTGGTAAATTTAGCAAAATTAGATTCCGGGCAGAACGTTTCCGAGCTGGATTTGTAATTTATTCATCCACAATAACGTATTCAAAAGACTGACTGATATACAATAAAGTACTGAGAAGGTTTTGGCCTCTAGAAATGACGTCGGCTTGGAGGACATTACATTTTAAAGAAAACTAGTTCGTAGTTGAATTACATGGAAAGGAG
This sequence comes from Stegodyphus dumicola, assembly GCF_044657685.1. Classification (NCBI taxonomy): domain Eukaryota; kingdom Metazoa; phylum Arthropoda; class Arachnida; order Araneae; family Eresidae; genus Stegodyphus; species Stegodyphus dumicola. Next base: position 118,930,079 of record NC_140777.1, on the reverse strand, counting down.
GAGATACTTAAAATCTATATCATCAGCTCGCGTTCAGTCATCCCACCGTGGAAGAACATATCCTGAAATAGTACATTGATTCCCCCCAACATTAACGTCATCATTTTCGTAATCATAATCATAAAGTCCACTTATCATTATTCGTATCTTATTTTCTGTAGATAAACATAAAGCTTCTCTATAATATCATGTACGTCCTTGCGATTCTACTGGTCAGCAAATCCCTTTCCATCAACTGGTAGAGTTCAATTCAGTTCCAGACGAAAGCACAGATGGCTTTTCAAGATTAATTGTTTCGAAATATTTAATAACTCTATAGTGCCACCAGAACTAAACTAAGGTGGCCGCTAATCCGTATCCGTATACTTGGAACAATTTAGTACTCTTATCGGGGATTACTTCATAACGGTACCGTACCCTACTGTAAGTAGGCCCGCTGTTTAAAAAGATGGAAATCTTCATAACGGTGCCACAGCATAAGGTGGCAGTTCACGCAAACTAAAGATCAGTTTCTCGCTATTTGTTTTGTTTTATAGGTATGTATATTTATTAAAACTACTAATTAATGGTCGACAGTTATTCATATTTATTTATTAATCAAACATTATAACATAACTTTCCTCTGAATTCATTCTTTCTGTTTCTCAGAGGGCAACTTTTTTCAGACAATTTCTAAAAAGCTGTAAGGTTTTTTTTAAAAAAAAATTCCTTTATATTGGCAAATCTGTATTATCATTTCTCCCTTTCCATTTTCCCGTTAGAATGCCAATTTTAGTTTGTGTATTTAGTTGAGGGTTTGGGATTGCTTAGACAGAGCGTGTTGCCTGCTGAAGGCCACATTACTAGTTTTCTATTCTAAGATCCTGTCATCGGCGTTGCTTTATTCTTGTCGATAGGGCTTTTCATGATAGTGTTAGCTTAACATCCAACTTTCGAGGTTAATTTACTCTGCGTAGCCTTTGGCTATTTGATACTTAGCGTAAAATTATTTTTTGATTTTCGCCATAAATGCGAATTACCAGGTGTGCCTTCTCTACAGCTTGTTGCCTTTAAAGTAAAAGGATCTTTTACACCCTTTCCTAGGTCTCTGTAATACTTCTCAATACATAGCGACAAGACGCTTAAGTTTTACTTAAGTTTGTCACAAGTTACGTAAGTTAAAAAATTTGGAAAACACTATAAAAAAGATAATATCAAATGGAATAGGATTTCGGTACGTAAGTTTACTAAAAGCAAAACTTTTTTCATATTGGAAATCGACATTTTGCACTGATAGCCGAAAAAAACCGAAAGAGGATATTTAAACCATTAGATAAAACGCATGAAAATATGAATATTTGGTAGAATATTGAAGATTTACCATAATGCATTTTTATTAAACTTACGGTCTATATTCATTCCAAATCCCGCCGCCCCTCCCCCCAAAGCCGAGAAAAAATATTAGTTGAAAGGAAGCGGAGGAAAAAAGGCTATTTTTTACCTCTTATGTGTGTAGCAGTTTGTCATTTCGGTGAAAATAAAGGATTAAGTTAAGGTTAAAGTAAAGGATTAAAAGCATTCGTCACCCCCCCTGCTACATGCTTTTTTGGTGTAGTGGAGAGCAAATGAAATTAACTATTGAGCCGTCTCGGTTTCGATCGTAAATTTGTTTAAAGCATTTAGTTTTTTGATAAACTGTACATGTCTTTAAAGTACTTAATTTTTCGATAAATCGTAAATTTATTTAAAGCATTTAGTTTTTCGACAGATCGTAAATGTATTCAAAGCATTTAATTTTTCGCTAAATTGTAAATGTATTTTAAAGCATTTAATTTTTCGATAAATCGTAAATGTATTTAATGCGTTTAATTATTCGATAAATCGTAAATTTATTTAAAACATTTAGTTTTTCAACAAATCGTAAATGTATTTAAAGTATTTAATTTTCCCCTAAATTGTAAATATGTTTTAAAGAGTTTAATTCTTCAATAAATCATAAATGTATTTAATGCGTTTAATTATTCGATTAAATGTCAAGTTTTAAAACATTTTACACTACTGTGTGTCGAGAATCAGGCCTGGGAAACCATATTAGATATAGCTATTCTACTAATATTTAAAAATAGTAAAAAAATAGTTTAATTTAAGATAATAGCACTTAAAAACATGTTTAAATGGGGGGGATTCTTGCTTTAATTAATTACTTGTTTTAAGAAATCACACCTCGGCTGCATTTCATAAAAAAGGGCCCTTACTTATGCTCTGATTGATAAGTAGAACTCTGTGTCTTTATCAAGAGGAAAAGAAGGGACAGAGAATTCTTTTTTCGTTTATTTCACACCTTCTTGGAGTCGATCCGCCTGTGTCTGTAACTGTAACTGGTCAACTGCGGTCATAAATCCTTCAACAAGTGGCCGGCTAACCATCAGATATAAAGTTGAGATAACTGACCTGCAGATAGGACAATGGCAAACACTTCAATAGACTTTGCTTTTATTAGAAATCAAAATTTTATCAACCATGTCTCTACGAATCTCGTCAGCGATTAAAGGGATTATATAAATATTACCAAACCGAAAGATTTAAGGAAGATTACAAAAAGACACTCACACAAGAAAAAAAATAACTAAAAAAATGGCAACAAATTTTTTATTGGACATAAAGCGATTTTTGTGCGCCTTCATACCAATAGAAATACTTCAAGATATTCAGGTGATTTACACTCAGAAAAGTAACGATAAGTAGCGTAAGTTTTATTTCAGTTGAAAGCGCATCACTTAAAATATAGGTTCCAAGAAACGATACAAAAGCGTTGGATTTAATATGCCCCAAAATAATCTTTAATTTTTAGAAAACGGTAACTATTTTTACATACTTACCACAGGTAAATGTTCCGATTTAAGAATTTTGTGTTTGATTTCACTGACATCATTGCCATTTATCACTATCATTTCATTGCAGCATGGAGCACTACGCAAAGAAACAAGTTTTGCCTGTGAAAACTCATTACAAGAATGAAGAATGTTATGTACACAATGTTAGACAGCTTGGTAGAATCTCTGGATGTTGCAGCATGCAGCACTACGCAAAGCGATAGCAAGTTTTGAGTGTGAAAACTCATTACAAGAATCAAGAATGTTATGTACAGAATGTTTGACAGTTCGCTGCAATTTTCGGATTTGAAAATGCATCCAGTGCAGGCGCTAGGAATTTCACCATCCAGAATAATCTCTCTGGGTCTTAAATTCCACCGATGAATTCTAAAATTTTTACATCCTAAAGTTTTGCTGCTTGGTGTTTCTCTAGATTCTAAAATTTTTGCCGCTCGTAAATCCTGCTGCCTATTGCCTCCTTCAAATTCTAAAAATTTTGCTATTCTTAAATTTTATTTACTCGATGTATCTCTAAATTCTAAACATTTTGCCGCCTCTAAATTTTGCTGCCCAGTGCCTCTCTTAAATTTGAAATTTTTGCCATTCTTAAATTTGTTGCTTGTTTCTTCTTTAAATTCTAAACACTTTGCCATTTTTATATTTTGTTCCTCTCTGCTTCTTTAAATTCTAAAAATTTTCCAGCGTCTAAATTCCATTGTCCATTCACTCCCCTAAATCCTAAAAATTTTTCAATCCCTAACTTTTGTTGCTCGGTTTGTTTTCTCTAACCTCAAATGTTGTAAATGTAAATGTAACTCAAATGTAACTCTCATGTTGCCGCCACTAAATTCTGCGGCCCGGCCTGGCGCCGGTCCTGAGTATATCTAATGAAACAACAGTTCCCAGATTATTAACAAATCTGATTGACACAGGTTGACAACAAACATAAAATTTCGCCACTTTCAATCTAGCCGGTCTGTTAGAAACGTCGCTATAGTGCGTTGTTATTGACAGTGTTATTAAAACTATTTTACTGAAAGTCCTCCAAACTCGGAACTACTGGAAAATTGTGGAAAGACTACCAATGAAAGAATTTAAAGAATAAATTCAACGTGTCATCAATCACGCCTTAATAGGCGGATACGTGAAAAGTGATTGGAAAAGTGTTTCTTGAAAGAATGCGGTATTGAAGAACAAGTCGAACAAGTCGATGATATAATCAAGACTGCTAAGACTTTTATTACTAGTTAATGAAGATTTTTCAAGAATTTTATTGGCTCTGTTATGGTATATATTTTTAAGAATACAACTCTTCATCAATTTTATCGTTTCCAGTATACACCAAGGTGCCTTGCACTGTTGTCGAAGAACAATATTTTGTGCTATCTCTAACTGCTTTCGATTAGTGGCGCCTAGTTCACTCAGGCAGGGCAGACGTAATAAAAATCGGAACGCAAGATAGCTTTGTAAATGAATAGTGTTTGTTGTTGTGTACAGAGAGAGTGATCTTTCGAGTAATTGGTGGTAAGAGCCTAGTTTTACACGTTCGAAACTTCTGAATAATCGATGTAATGTGTGCAGTCCGTGTGAGTGCATTAGTGAGGATCACCTCGAGATACGAAACTTGCTACTCCAGAGGATTGTATTTCTACAAAGCTTGTAAATTCTAGTTTATCTTTGTCTCCCTGAGATTGCCAATGATTTTTCAACATTTATTTGCATTTTCCACTTGATTAGCCAAACCTCAAGAGAGTAAATATGATTTTGCAAATGTTGTGTGACTCACCTCAGAAATGCATTTTGTGCAAGGATGTCTGAATCATCTAATGTTATCCTTATATCACATTACTAGCAGTGCTTGGTATCCATGGAATCTCGTTCACATAAATGCTAAAAAACGGGCCCCAAGAAAGACCTTTATGGAACATTATCTCGAATGTCATGTTGTGTGGAATGTGCTTTAGAAATGTAAACGTCCAAGTTTACTTTTTGCCAGATATCTTTACAATTTCCGATGGCAAAATTCTTTTATCTGCATTGTCATATATTTATTATTATTCTTTATATTCGCTATACTATTTCTTTAAACCTGGCGATAACATTTTGTGGCAACATCATTTTATCTGTATTTTCATAATATAATTATTATTATTTTTTATATTTTCTGTAGTATTTTTTTAAAAATGGCGTTAACTTCTTTTATCTATGTTGTCACATTATATTTATAATCATTTTTTTATATTCAGTGTATTAATTCTTTAAAAATGGCGATAACATTTGGTGGGAACATTATTTTGTCTGTGTTGCTATATTATACTTATTATTAGTTTTTATACTTCTTATATTATTTCTTTAAAAATGGAGATAACATTTGGTGGCAATATTTTTTTGTGCCATCACATTATATTTATCATTATTTTTTGTATTCACTATATTATTTCTTTAATTTATACCATTTTGGTGGCAACATCATTTTATTTATGTTGCCATATTATATTTATTATATTAGTCCAAAGGGACTTTGTCTGTGAAGGACTATTATTTACGTTTTGTGATTTTGCGTCGATTCACTATACACGGCGAATCACTTTTCAAACTGTTGCCACAAAGTATTATCGCCCTGTGTTATATTTAAAGAAATTAAATAATGAAAAATCTGCATAAATGTATGTATATTTCTCGCATTGTGATAAAACAACGGTACATAGAGTCATCGAATTTTGAATGACGTAATCCTCCTACAAATATGGGCATCTGGAAGACCAAATTTGAAATTTGAAATTTGTTTTATTATTGATTTCCTATTTTGTAACACTTTAAGAATTTTTGATTAACAAACTCAAGGATTTCAAAGCGAGCAATGGCAACGTTGTACAGAAAAAACATTTTTATCTTCAGCCCGTGAGTTTCTGTATCGGAAATTCTAAAGCTATGCTCATTTAAAAATAATTTTGGGATGTTGCTGTTGAACTGAATTTTATGCTTTAAGTGCGAAGAACGTGATATTTAATAAATAAATGTAACACACAAAATGTTAAAAAAACGCCTCTTTGGACGTAATTTAAAATCTGAAACATTTCAGATTTTCTTTTTTTCTTTTCTTTTTTATAGTCACTGTATCATTTCGGATAGAACGGCGTTAACATTTGGTAGCAACATTCGAAATAAGATACGGGAAAAAAAAATGGAAGGACCAAAACTAAGTGCACTTTCTGGTGCTGAAAAGCAAAAAGAAAAAGCGAAAGGAAAAAAAGAATACATTTGTGATTAAAATATATGGAGAATAAGACAACAATGATTGAGTACAAATGAAAATACATATGTTACCAGCAGGAGCCACAGAATTGCGAACCCATAACATTGATTGTATAAATTGACATCGTTGTATTCTATAACTTGTGCGCATTTATTATCAACAGTTAACAAGTAAGTGATTAATATTTCAAAAGCACCTTAAAATAACTTAACACGTATCTCAGAAATGAGAACATTGGAGTAATAAAAGGCACAAAAAACAGCTAATAAATCAAATTTATCTTAGGATATTACAAACAGGAAATTTATTCACTAGTTCAATTTAGATTATACTCCCAGATCGTGATTTGTTTTTTAAATAATAGAATACGGAAGCAATAATAATACGCCAAATTTATGAAAATAAAATCTGATGTTTTGAAATTATTATTATTATTTTTTTTTCTTGCCTATCACGATAAATCAAATAAGCTTGTTGAAAGTGAGTAGAAATAGCACACTTTGTTAAAAGCATGGAAAGAAAAATGCGCGGTTTATTTTTTAACTGCAAAAAAAGTAGTATAAAGTAATACTTGCAAAGTCATCTCGCAAAATCTGAATATGTAAATGAGTATAATGATTCAAATAATAAACTGACGTATAATAATAGTCATTATCTTTATTTTCATTTTGGCTGCTTTTGCTAGGCCATTGTTTCATGTAATTATACTTTAGTATATTCGTTTCATATATCTATTAGCGGCAACGCAGGCTTTCTATAGAATACCTATTCAGTTTGTAGAATATCTGGCGTTTTTAGGCAAAGTATGAAATGCGAGAATTATTATAAACTTTCCTTAGGCATTGTATATAATACCTAGGTATTTGATAGACTGACAAATGCTATTTATGTAAAGTATGATAAAAAGCTCATAATAAGGTTATTGTTTAAAAGATGTATATACAAAAATACAAACGTTATTTTAAAAAAAATGAAAGTGTGGCATTAAAAATTTTTATTCAAAATATATAAATGAATGTTGACAAAATAAAATTTATACCTTTCTTATTAAAGAAAGCAATGTATGAAATGTAGAAATTATGGAATGAATGTATTAAATGTATGTATTATGTATGGATTGTGTATGAATGCATTAAATGTATGGTTATTCGAAACGAATCGGTGATGTATTTCGTACTGTGACGGTTTGTCATTTGGCATTCTCTAACATAGAAAACATATGAAATATTAGTCAGTTCGTACACTACTGCCTAGATTCGGAATTCTATAAAATCCTAGGTATTCTCTAGAATGCCGACTTTCATACATTGTCAGTCTTCTTAAATTTATAGTAAGATTTTCAATTAAATCAAGTAGAGAAAAGAAACCTGAATAATATTACATTTTATTTATTTAAATTCACTTGAAATACTTACTTAATACGCGAAGAGAAATTTTAAACAGTTTTAAATTCTTTTATAAATTTGTGAGAAAATACTAGATTTGTTCTTTTCTGGTTTTCGAAAGTTTGTTTACAATTCAGTGCAATTTTTTAACATAACGTAAGCGTGAATGATAACAAAAATAAATGATAACAAATATAACTAATCTAAAAAACTACTGAACAAATTAATTCATTAAAAATAAACCAATAAAAATTGTTAAATATAAAATAAATATATAAACTATAATAAGCAAAATGTAATAATTTAATTATATTTTTTGTTGTTTTCCGTCACGTGCGAAAGCTGTTGGCATTTCTCATAATTTTTCATACATATTTTAAGAATCGAAAAACCGATGGCTAGAAATTGTTTTTAAGAATAAAATGTTACAACAAATACCGTATTTGCGCTCGTACGTGTTCTTAATAGATTGATTGCACACGGAATTGATGATAGCTTGATAAAATTTATTTTGACAAAAGAAACACTTCACAATTCTAAAACTTTCCGCAGAAATAGTCGTACAACTCTTCATAATACACAAAGTACAATCAGTAGTTACACTTCAAATTACTAAGAACGTTAAACACAACGCAATGCAAAGCGCATTTAAACAACGAAGCTAACTTCTGCGAAGCATCTCTCCTTCATTCAAAAAATACCTAATGTCTCTACAACATAAAAGAATTATGGAAAAACATATTTGAAGGCCAGTTCAAACAAGCAGCCGTTTCGCAAAAATGTTACATCGAATTTATGCAACGTGTTTTTAATATGTTAACTGAAATATTCTTTGCGACTATGCGAGAAATAGATAAGCTTGTTAATGAACAAGAAAAAGATCACATACAATAAGAAAAATGTTCCATCCCCCAAAACAACGGTATTTTCTAATTCTTTATTACAATAGCTGATAATTTAATCCCCCAGATTCTAGCTTATCATATTAAAGCGTCAAATGTTACTTTTACTATGCATGAATCTAAAAAATTATTATTATTATTATTATTCAGTAAAAAAGAGCATTACATATACATACGCGTGATTAACTTAAAAAAAGGGTGACCTTTTATATATATATATATATATATAAAACAGAAACACATGCATGCATGGAAAATAAGAGAGAGTTGGAAAAAAAAAAAAAAAGAAATCGGATCCTCCCCCCCCCCAAGTGAAAAATATTTACTCCTACATACACGATATATGTAAAGTAACTAAGAGTTATAAAGGTTCTAAATTCCGTGGGCAAAGTATTTAAGTCACTGAACACTAGTACCTCGATGTCAGTTCGAATTCTAGCGAACGGGCTAGCTGCATGAAAGTTTTCATCATAGATAACGCGGATAATAAGCCACTTTCCCTTAGAAAGTCCTTCACAAAGACATCCCTCTTGCATAGCCAAATAGCCCGCTACTTACCTTACCTTAGTCAGAATCCTAACTTAGTCTAAGCTCAACAACCGGGCAAAAGATCAGTATTTCACACTTTTTTAAAGCTTTGAAGTTTACATTACGTTACGCTATCAAGTATTTATTATTCACTACTCTGGAAAATATTACCACTGCAAAAAAAATGTATGTAAATTAACTGCAGTCTCTAACGACAGTGACATTACAGGTTGATCTCCAGTATCTTAAGTCATCGGTGACTGCAGCTAAATCACTAGTGACTAACAGCTTCAATGAGAATCTCTGTACTTTCGTTAAATTTTGTTTTTAAAATTTGCTCGAATTTACTCCATTGCCCGCACTAGCGATCTCTGAGTTGATCTCCCGTAACCCTCAACCCCTAGAATTGATGTGTTTCATTATCATTTTAATTTTAAAATATTAAAATTATGGTATCGTCCCATACAAGTGGTCATTGATTTCTGGTGTGGAATAATGACTGTCAAATTCTAGGTCACTTAATATTGACGGCTAACATGTAGGATGGTGACCAACAAAGTTCTTGAACATCACAATGACAACGTAGATTTTAATTTAAAACTTTCAAAATTTATTGTGCGTCTCAGACCGATGGCCATTCTTTAATCCCAAATGACCCTAAATTTAGTTTAGTAGTGACATTGACAGGCATTAACGGATCAATACATAGCTATTTATAAAGCTGCTGATAATGCTGTTAATTTAAGGCTTTAAAATGGTACAGAATTTAAAGCGAAAATGGAATTAATTAAATCCTAAAATATTTAAAACTAGCAAATGGAATTAATTAAATACTAAAATACTGATAAATAACAAATGAAATGAATTAAAGTGTTTGAAAATAGCAAATGAATTTAATCGAATTATTTAAAAATAGCAAATGGTGTATTAACAATTAAATAAATTTTAAATATTTAAAAATAGGAAATGAAAAGGTTTATATTAAAACTATTTAGAAAGGCTTACTTCATTTCTAAGACGAATTTAAAAAAAAATTATTTATGTTTTTTTTTTCCCCCCCCTTAGAAGCACTTAAAATATTGAACTCAATACTCTTCAAAATAATTCTTGTCATTGACCTAAGAAATAGCATCTTTCAAGCTATATATGCTCCCTTCTTCTGCTGGTGATAATAAACAGCAAAGATATCTTAAACAATAAAACCACGCTTCTGTAATTCGGCAGACCATAACTGTAATCAATTCAAAAATGGCGCTGGAGTTGAACCTTTTCTAGTCGAAAACAAATGGCAGCTTTCGTTTACCACAAAAGAAGGCTACCGGCATTTTTTTTTTTTTTTTTTTTTTTGGCTATATTTATAAACAACACTCACATGAACTGAACTCTGTTTTGCGTGTTATTGGCCCGATGAGATAAGAAATGACTTTAACGGTGTTATTTTCTACCGGCTACTTGTCATTATTATTAGTGCCGTGCGAAACAACATGAAATGATAATGGAATTTCAATATCTTACTTCCTAATCTGGAAATGACAGTGTTTATCGGAGACGTGAGAAGGCTGCAGTACAAATCACACGCAACGGAAAGCTAGAATTACAAAATAAACATTGTTAATCTTCGTATATTTTTATGATTTATATTTTGACCTTTAACTATTACATACTTCCAAAGAAGATTTTTTGATGCATAGATTGTTTACAATTATCTACTGCTTGCCTTCAAAGTAATTAAATATACTCGTATAAATAAATATGTTGCAATCTGAATTACTCAACGAACACATAAATTGAAAATTAATGTGATTCGAGTTTAACTATGCAAGCATTATCTCATTTAGGCAAAGGATATGGCGGCAGGTATCTTCCTGATTTAGAGGCTCCCAACGGGATCGATATTGACTAAGGACACCTCCTTGGTTTTCACTACCTGGAGGTCGATGGAATTTTAAAGAGGATAAACGGTCAAGGGGTCGATAGCCGAATATGCACCGGCAATAGGTCGGATTAATTAAGATCCCATTGGTTACAAAATAGTTTATAATTATTTGCTTATTGATGAATCAATAATATTTTGTAAATCATATAAATGTTTGTGCAATATAAAAAAGAATAAAACGTAGGAACACAAGAAAACATAACCAAAAAAGAAAGAACTTAATGCGATTATATCTTATTGAAAAAAGTTAGTATTTCTTCATAAAAGATATAGTATTATTTATATACAAGCCAGTTGTAAATTAAAAAAAGATTTTAATGCTAGATTCCAAGGCATTGAAAAACCGAATGTGCCAGCAAGGCTCATAGAATGGCTCAGTTGCGATATAATTGGTCTTCATATTAGTTTCAAAAAGAGTTGACTGCACTGAACGAGAATGCTCAAGTACAAAGCTTATTCAAAACGCATGGGTACTCTAAATTTTAGAATTTAAATGTCATCCGAAAGCAGGCTTTAGTGAAGTCAATAACTTATTGGAAAAAAACAAGAAACAGGCTGAATGTTTTTGAATGAGCTGATTTGAGAATTATGTTAAGCAAAATTATGCCAAATATTAGACGAATTGCATCAGTTTACCAAGCACAAACATTACGTTAATTAAAATCGAACGTAAGTACAATTGGAATCGGTGATTTTGTTTTTGAAAACGTGTTTATATTTGTAAAATTAAAATTAACAATTATATAGAAATAATAAAACATATATTTAATAAATCATTTTTATTCTTAGAATAATTGTTCTCTTCAAGTTATTTATATGCAGTTACTTGTATTACGGCAGATGAAGAAAACTATCCTTTTAAAAGGAGTCGATGCAAGAAGAAGGTTGGGCATCTCTGGGCTAACCCAGCGATTCTTAGGCATATCTGTGGGCTCCAAGAGTTAATGATCAGAAAGCCGTGAGTGATTTTTCAAACTCATAAATTATCTAATTTATTATTTAATTGTATTCCAAACAATGTAATGAAAACTACCGCAGTAGCTAATATTTACGAATAGGTCAAAATGCATATGGTATACATGAGTTCGGTTTAAAAATGGTTGTCCTAAAATCCCATTTCTGACCAAAACCATGTTCATGAAATGGAATATGAATTTTTCGTAGTCCTACTACCGATTACTCTACAGAACTTTAGACTGATAGATTTTAAGAATCCCGTTCTGAAATTCTGAAAATGCATTAAAGTGCTTGCATCTTTCGGAATTTGAACCCTCTACCAAAGGTATGTATGTTTGGCTAGCTCTGTATCATTGGGGAGATGAGAGACTAATATTATGCATTGGAACCATTTCTAGTTAAAACGTGTGAATCTGTCAATAAATGTAAATCTGCACTTTTATAATGAAAAATATTTGATCTTACATACGTACAACATGCCAACTAAACAAGTCAAAATCTGTCACCGAACTTTACTGAAGCGAAATTTGAAATCACTGTCAATATTTTCATTCCTGTTAGATTTTACTTTTGCGCTTGTTTTATTCACAAGTATCAAAGTTAGACAGAAATTCTTTAGTAAATACGACTCGATTAACGGACCAGTGGATAACAGCTAGATATTAGTAATTCATTTTGGGCTTCGTTTCAGATAATTAATATAATGCTTGCATAGATTAGAGGTTACTCTGATTTTTCCCTGAACAGCGGCCTAGTGGTTATTGTCGCTAAACACTGATAGTTCGACCTGAGATTGATTGTAGACGAAAATGCTGGCTGCATGGACACCTTTGTGGTTTTCTCATGTGCAACATAGATAACAATAAGCAGGTAGCCCTCGAGTGCTTTGCCGTAATCAAATAAACCAAAACAAACTCAGGAAAAGCATTAAGTAGGGGAAACTTTCTTCTAAAATATTCTCCGTGAAGGCATCATTCCTAAAGCAGAAGTAGCCTTCGAGTGCTTTATCGTTATGAATAATATAAAACTAACCTTCAATGAAGTTATATAATATATTTAGTTAAAAATTAAATTATTATTATACTAAAAGCACAAATGCTAACAAGTAGTTTTCGTAAGAAGTCAATATTCTGTTTTGCAAGTAATAATGAAATCACACCGTAGAAGTAGGATGTACAAAAAGCAAATATCCCGTTCACAATTTTATGGCCAGCAAAATGTATCGAAATATTATCGAGAAAAAGACATAGATCTTAAACAGTTTAGTTCAGCAATCCTGACCCTGGGCTTTCTGGACAACAAATGGTTCTCGAAGCCTACTCTTGGGGATTCCCCTAAAGTTAAAAAAATAAATAAAATTCAAATTAACTGTGCATATACCACACTGTAACTGAAAATCTCAGAGTTTCCAATACGCATGCGCATCTGAACATATGTTTTCTCCCAAGACTGACAGTTTATGGAATCGATTACTTGTTACTGTACCTAGGAAATTCTCACTGTTGTGTTAACAGCAACATAAGGATTTAAAGCACTATGACTGTGATGCTTCTTACCAATATACATCCAAACATAAAACAGCTATGTTTTATGTTTAACATTTATTTAATAAACAACTAAACTCTAATAGCCTTCATTTATTAAAAGCAAATAAAAATTTCGTTTTATTAACTCAGGGACAACTTCACCCTCCCCCCAGGTTGAATTTAATAGTTTGGAAATGTGCTCAACCTTAAATTTAGCTGTTACGAATTAGTTTCAGTTTAGGAATATAAGAACTACTTTCTAAGTTTTGGCGTTTATCAACATTTACCATTTTCTATGCTTTTTGTTGTTTAAGTTGTAAAACACATTAAAAAATTAATCTAAATCTAAATAAATGTCTATATGTATTTTTTGAGTTTTTTTTTTAAAGGAGGAGGGAAATGATCTAGTGATCGTGAAGGGGGTGCATGGGGCAAAATAGCTAGAGAAAAACTGTATCAAATTCATCATTAAATAAATGTGTAAAATGTAATTAATTTTAATTAATTATACTTTTAAAATATAAGTGGTAATAACATATGCTAAAACGTTGGTTTCGAAGGAGCCAAAAATAAGAATGCTCACAGAACATTCTGATTAACAAAAGTGGTCCCCAGCAGATAAAAGTTTGAGAAACGTTAGTTTATTTTGTTTCACTAATAAGCAATACACACTATTTTTACATGAAAAATTAATTACAGATCTTATGTCGGTTAGATTGGCAATAGCTTTTTATTTTCCAATGAACGATATTAAACTGAAAGTACATATTTTTAAATCACCGCCCCCAAAATCTTGAATCAGAGTACCTCTACATGATGAAAACTATACATTAAATCGACAGTTAAACAAGTTTATTGGAAGAAAATGGTGGTTACCTCAGTGTTTCGAGCAAAATAAAATGAATAGAAACCATTCGTATATTTATGCTGGTAAAAGTTTTCGGAGAATCATTGAAAAAAATATATTAACTAATATTACTTAAGTCATTATACTCGAAGATGCTTTTAAAAGCAGTACTGGAATTTATTTTTCTTTATTAGAACAGTGAAAAAGTTAAGGTTTTGAAGAAATAACTGTATTTGTTCCATCGTGCTTCTTTCTACAGTAACAGTATAAATATATATCTAAGCTGACGACTGAGTTGTTTCTTCAAATATTATCGGATATTCACAACAGCAAACAAATGAAACTAATTGTACACAATGTTTAAAAAAAATGAGTAAGTTTAAAATTATTGCAAATATAATCAATCTACACCTAATTGCAATTACAACAGACAGCTATTTAAAACTGTTCAATATGTGCTCATTAATTCTTCATTATACGAAGTAAAGAAAGTATAGTAATCGGCATCACATTTCAGCGGAAATATCCATTTTGATTATTTTTTTGCGTGATGATGCTTGCACGTACGAGCAGAATAAAGAATTCGTGTTTCCAAAACAGTTTCTACAATGGATTCAAAATAGATTCAATGGATTTTTTTCGTGACATTTGTACGTATGTACATACATATATAGCCCTCATAACTCGCAGATGATCAGTCGTAGAACTTTCGTCAGTTCGACAAAAATTGATAGGGAAATCGTGTATATGGACTACTATGACATCTCTTGATTATTGCAATCGGCAGTACTAAAAGTATATACATATATAGCCCTCATAACTCGCAGATGATCAGTCGTAGAACTTTCGTCAGTTCGACAAAAATTGATAGGGAAATCGTGTATATGGACTACTATGACATCTCTTGATTATTGCAATCGGCAGTACTAAAAGTATATACATATATAGCCCTCATAACTCGCAGATGATCAGTCGTAGAACTTTCGTCAGTTCGACAAAAATTGATAGGGAAATCGTGTATATGGACTACTATGACATCTCTTGATTATTGCAATCGGCAGTACTAAAAGTATATACATATATAGCCCTCATAACTCGCAGATGATCAGTCGTAGAACTTTCGTCAGTTCGACAAAAATTGATAGGGAAATCGTGTATATGGACTACTATGACATCTCTTGATTATTGCAATCGGCAGTACTAAAAGTATATACATATATAGCCCTCATAACTCGCAGATGATCAGTCGTAGAACTTTCGTCAGTTCGACAAAAATTGATAGGGAAATCGTGTATATGGACTACTATGACATCTTTTGATTATTGCAATCGGCAGTACTAAAAGTATATACATATATAGCCCTCATAACTCGCAGATGATCAGTCGTAGAACTTTCGTCAGTTCGACAAAAATTGATAGGGAAATCGTGTATATGGACTACTATGACATCTCTTGATTATTGCAATCGGCAGTACTAAAAGTATATACATATATAGCCCTCATAACTCGCAGATGATCAGTCGTAGAACTTTCGTCAGTTCGACAAAAATTGATAGGGAAATCGTGTATATGGACTACTATGACATCTCTTGATTATTGCAATCGGCAGTACTAAAAGTATATACTATGTATATTCATCCCCCTTACCCGGCCTTTATTTTCGCAATCATTGGTCGCAGTCATATATCTCCAATTACAGAAATCGTTTAAATGACGAAAATATTCATATCTTGGCAATGTGAAGTTAAAAAGCAATTAATTTTAGATAAATAATAAAGTTTAACTTTTAATGCTGTCTTCCGGTTCCTGTACGTAAATTTGGGAAAGTTTTATACTCTTTATGAAAAAACAAACATTATGAGAAATTTGACTTCAGTTCGACAAAAATTGATAGGGATATTTCCTTTCAAATTCTGCAGTTTTTGATATCATTTCAACCTGCCTCGAGGGATAGGTCAATTCAGTTAGAATAATTCGAGGAAAAAAGTTTAAAGTGCGAATACGAAGTGCAGCAAAAAAATGTGTGTAATTTAATAGGTCGTGAAAGGAAGTCATATGGTGTCTACATCAGTTTCTTTTGTATTGAATAAGCTTGATTAAATCAAAGAAAATTAACTTTTAAATACTTAGAAATTTTCGATCTTTTTAACTTTTTTAAATACATAATAATTGCAGATTAATGAAATATTTTTGGAATACGAAGTTTTATCCAGCATATTAATATTCCTGATATTAAATTTTGTTGCATTAAAAATTCTATCAAATTCTTGCCTTATTTATAACAATCTTTCTTAGTCAAATAATCATACAATTTATAGCTACCTTTTATCCCTAACATTATACCTTTTTAACAATATTTATAGCATAATTAATAAGTCACACTGAGACTGAACAACAGATTCCTTAAACGGGCTAATTTTACAACAAGGCTCTTGTGATCGCCTGACCCAGTGGTCTCAAACTCAAATTGCACACGCACCGACTGCCCGTTCCAAAAACAGTTGAGGAACCACAATTTTTTTAGCAAAATGAAAAAATTTTATCAACAAAATAAAGAATATTTGAAGTAAATTTTAAATTTCGCTTGCGAAATATGTATCAAAGCATACATATAAACAAGAATAATTACGACACAAAGGAAAAATTCAAATTTATTTTTATTTTCTATTGGAAATTTCAAGCTACTATCAGCAACAAATTTTTGTTAGTCACAGTTTGTAATTCCAGCATATTCATAGCCAAATATTAATATTTAAGATATTTATTTCAAATAATTCTAATATTTTTAATTAATCTTTAATAAACTTACTTTAATTTAGACTAAAAGTAAATTAATTATAAAAGCTTTCCATGTTTTCAGAGAAAATTTTTCAAACCAAACAAATCTGAGGATGAATAATGACAATCTGATAGTTTTTGTCTTATTTATTCGATTTTCCTCGGCATATAAGTTAAACTGCATATATCTGTGTACATATAATTCTAAGCTTCTTTATTTCTTATTACAGCTTGACACTGGATGGCGTTTTAATTATGATAAGGTTTGGAGCCCTGGAGAAAAATGACTAGGAATTATCTTCATCACGGATTGTAGAAGCTCATCTGTAATCGAGTTCTTATTAACTTTCTGCTGTGGGAAAAGATCTGTTCAAATTTAATATACTCTCAAACAAAGCGATTATTCTCGATCATTCTTAGTGCAACAATTTGTAACCGATCATATTTATTTTTTGAAAAAAATGAAAAAAAAAGTTAATCAAATCTGTATGTTTAAATGTGTGAATAAAATTTGTATCAATTAATAAATGGCGTGATTTAAAGATTTTTTTTTTTTTCGTTGTAGCGTTCCTTTCTCCCTTTTGTCTATTAACTAAGCGTTGAGGAACCTAATGAACAGCTAAGCGAATAATCGCTTAAGTTTAGGAATAGAAACGTAAACTCAAGAAGGGCTAATTACCCTTTATTGCTCACAATAAAGATATACAGTCGGCCCCTTTCTCAGAGCGTACAACAAAGCCTCCACTTGAGCTTAAACTCAAAAGTATAAAAATAATGCCTAATTAAAGAGATTTAGCCGGAGCTAACACCAATCTAAACTGGTTAACCCCTAAATATCGAATTATCAAGTGCACATAATAAGGTCGAGCGTAGTAACAGCTTAGAGAGACGCAGCCAAAAGGCAAACGCGCGCTATTCAGGAATTCTGATTCTCTCTCCAGAAGTCAGTGGAACTTCGACTTAAATACCACTCCTTCTCATTTGCATTTAACGTGATTCTAAAAACTCATTCTGGTAAGGAATTGTAAGCTGAAGCTATGCGAGTTAGGAAAAGTTCATAAATTTAATGGTTATAAACTTAGGATAAACCTATAAGGTATTTCTCCCGCCTTCTTATAGCATGCCTTCGTAGTGTACTGGTTTGCACGTTGGGCGCGTATTCCAGATGTCCGTGGTTCGATTCCCGGCGAAGGTGTAGCTTATTTCTCATCTCTTCTGATTTCAAAAAATATTTAATGTCTCTACAGTGGCGCCCGAACTAAAACGGGTGCTGGATGATTATTCTCCACACTTTGGATTTGTGGATTTTGTCTCCTAAAACCCAGTCGCGCTTTAAAAGGGGAAGTATATAAGGTAATTCTCCCTCCTTCCTAGCATGCCTTCGTAGTGTAGTGGTCTGCACGCTGGGCACGTATTCCAGAGGCGATTCCCGGTGAAGGCGTTGCTCATTTTTCACATCTCCTGACATCAGATTTCAGAGGGTTACAAATCCTTCCATGGTTTTTTTTTTTTTTTTTTTTTTTTTTTTCACTGGTGGACGCCACGTCCACCAGTGAAAGGGTGGGTGCCCACGTCCTCCGTCGCATGTCGCATGTCCATGGTTTTTCCATAATTCAGTTTTTCCGTCGCAGAAACAAGGAAAGTAACATTTTAGAGACTGGTTTCTGAGCTGGTGTAGTGCCCAAGTGTACAGACTGTCTTTAGGCACAACGTTAATAGTCGAAAAACTTATGTGACCATCTGTAAATCCTCAGCTTAATTTTTTCAGTTATAGCTTATTGCTTCCAAACTCTCAAATCATTCTTTGAAAATAAAAAAGAAACTTTCCTTGTATCTTTACTAAATTATCAAGTCAATTCTGGCAGTTAAGACTTTCCATTTACAGGGCAATTAATTAGAAACAAAAGTACGAAATCTACTTTTTAAAACATTGTTTTTAAATGGGTATGCTTAAGCAAAATCAGTTAAATTATGATCCGAAACTTCACTATTTTTTAAGTTTGTGGTCATCAGCGACTGTGCGGATAAATCCACTGGACACAGTTCATACGAGTACTGAAAGTTCACACGAGGTTAAAATTCCTCCAAGCAAGCTTACTTCATGGACACTTTTGTGATGTTCTCCAATGTGTATCATAATTACGAGCCAGTTTCCCTTATCAAGTGCTCCATCAAGGCATTCCCTTTTCTTAGACACACAGCCCTAATATGCTTCACCATAATATACTTTCCATAATCTTATAAATTAAAATCCCTTCCTTCTAATACGCTTTTCATAATTTAATAAATCAGTATTTTTACATTCCTCAAATAAGTGATACCCAAATTTCAGACAATTAACCGTTTCTTTTGAAAGGTGTAAATATCCCTTGAGTGTCGGAAAGATAATGAAATAGAGGAAGTCTACGAGCTGGTGGTTATCATGATGATGCATCAAACTGAAATTGAGTAGTGGGACATTCGGGAAAAAATTATGTAGCAAAGGGGGAGGGGTAGAGCTTTATCTCTTAGCAACTCGTCCTGCATTGAATTTACCAGATGTACGCTTATATCTGTATATCTGTCACTGAGTGTTTGGAAATAATTCTTTTGTTATAGCTTATGTGGAAGGCTTAAAAGAGAATAAAGTCTTTAGCCGTTTAATAGTCATCTTTTATTTCTATCCATACTTCCAAATATTAATTTTAGTGTTACTTCTAGTATTCTAAGAAAGCTCTACATAAGTTCCCAAAAATACTGCGAAGCTTACCTGAAGTTTTGCAATCTTAAGCAAATCCAATCCAATCCAAAACATCATTTCTGCTCTTTTTTCCCGTAAAAGCGAAAACCCGCTTCATTTTTTTTTCGGCAAACACACGTACAGGTAGAAGTGGGCAAAATACCAAAATTTCACCATCTGGTCATATTGTAGAGATGTTAGGTATTTTTCTGGAAGCAGGAGAAATGAAAAATTAGCAGCTCCTTCACCGGGAATCGAACCGCGGAACTCTGGAATAAGCGCCCAGCGTGCAGACCACCACACCACGAAGGCATGCAAAGAAAGCGGGAGAAGTACCTTATATACTCCCCCTTTTAAAGGGCGACTGGGGTTTTTAGGGGACCCAGTCGCCAAATCCTGGGTGTAGAGATTCATCATCCATCACCGTTTTAGTTGGGGTGCCACTGTAGAGACATTAAATATTTCTTTGGAAGCAGGAGAAATGAAAAATTAGCAGCGCCTTCGCCGGGAATCGAACCACAGACCTCTGGAATACGCACCCAGCGTGCAGACCACCACACCACGAAGGCATGCAGAGAAGGCGGGAGAAATACTTTATAATGTAAATATAACCGGCAACATTAACTATGGAGTTCCACTCCACTTTTGAGAAGGAACACCCCAGGAGACGGTCCGAGGGTATCCTATCTCTCTTCTACTACCACCATAATCTCTCAAGCGGACATCTAGTTTGCCGCGTATTTTGAAACCCTTGCCACACAGACAGTATATACCAGTCAACGAGTTTCCTTTTCCTTAGTATCAAACGAGACCGGGGAACACATTTTGTGATTTCAGTTGTCTTTATAAAATTGTATTAGGAAATGCTGCATCTGCATAGATAATATAAACTACACTCATGTGCATAAATAAAGGATAATTTGGAGTCACGCGGAAATCGAACTCTAAAATAAATATATCACCTGTAAAATCACTACACACATCTTCAAGAATCATATGCAAATTTCAGGAAGTAACCAGATGACACCGATGGTACGTCACAATGACGAGAGTGTAAGAGAGTGATATATAAGGAATACAGGCAAAGAAGTAAAATTGTTCGCAGGCGCTTTATAAGCATTTCTGTGCAATAACCGAATAGTTATGACACAAAGGACGCATTTGGATGATTTTTTACGTGGTAGAATTATCGGCCGTCTGGAATGTGGGCGTACCCAACTGGAAATATCAGACGAACTTGGAATTGCCCAGAGTGTCATCTCCAGGCTTTGGTAACGATTCCAAGATGATGGTAATGTGAGTAGACGTTACAGCATAGGTCGCCCCAGAGTTACAACGCCGAATGAGGACCGGTATTTGGCAGTTACTGCCAAAAGAAACAGGCGGAGCACAGCCTGAGACCTGTCTCGTCAGCTCTCTTCAGCCACTGGTACGACAATTTCAAGGTAGACCGTGTACAGACGCTTAGGGCAGATTGGTCTATATGCTCGTAGGCCTGTCAGATGCGTTCCACTTACTGCAACTCACTGTCGCCTGCGGTTAGTTTGGAGTAGAGAGCATGCATTGTGGACACCGCAACATTGGGCTTGTGTGATGTTTTCCGACGAGACCAGGTTTAGTTTGCAGTCTGATTCTCGCCGGACTTTCATATGGAGAGCTCCAGGTACCCGGTACCACCAAGAAAACATCACTGAACAACACCGTTACGGTGGTGCAGGAGTGCTCGTTTGGGGGTGAAATTATTCTGAGTTCCAGAACTGACCTGCATGTTCAAATTGGAACCATCACAAGCCAAATCTATCGGGACGTCTTTCTGGAACAACATGTACGTTTGTTTCGGGGCGCCATGGGCGCACAATTTGTGTTTATGAATGCCAACGCCCGTCCTCACCGTGCAAACATCGTAAGCGAATGCCTTCAGTCGGAGGATATCACCCGTGTGGACTGGCCAGCATTCTCACCGGACTTGAATCCAGTAGAGCACGCGTGGGACATACTTGGCCGACGAGTTGCAACCCGTCAACCTTCTCCTACATGCCTACCGGAACTTCGGAGAGCATTGCTTTTTGAGTGGTGTAATATCCCCCAAGATCAGATCGATAATTTGATACTCAGCATGCCTAGGCGTTGTACGGACTGTATTGCATCGTCTGGGAGACATACAATGTATTAACAATCATACCAACCATGTAATATTGGTTTTTTGTAAATATGCTTTTTTTTGTAATTTGTTCCAGAAATCGCTAATTTTTTAATAATATCAAACATATAGCATCTTTTTGTGCTCTTTACCTTTTGTTTAATAAATAAGCTTTACAAATAAGTCAAATTTGTTTTGCTTCTAACTCTTCCTTTGCCTGATTTTGCATTATCCTTAATTTATGGACATGAGTGTAAATATACATCACGATATAATGTCTTCTCTCCCTCTTTTCCGCATGCTTTCGTTGAGTAATTGGAAGCATACTTGATGCGTATTCGAGATATCCAGGATTCAAATCCCAGTGAGGACACTGCACATCTTCCCCGTTTCCTGCTTCAAAAAACCCTAATGGATCTACAAGGTTAGAAAAATGGTAACCAAAAAAATGACAGTCGCTTTTTCTTTTCTTTTATGTATTACAGCGATGCACCCAGAAATTTTGAAACTTTCATTTTAGAACATTTTTAATTTTATTTTTAGACAGTAAATAATATATTTTGCTAGCATATTGAAGAGAAATAAATAACCAGCTTCCGTGTAAATCGAATTGTGTATATGAGAAGCAAGATAAATAATATTCCGAATTAATGTATGGTAAGTAATGTATATTCCAAGAACTCATTTAAATTCATTTACATTATGAAGTAAACCTTTGCAAAATTCATCAGCACTCTTGAGTTATAGCAGCCAACTCAAAAGCGTTTTTGATAGCGCCACATATACAATCGTAATTTTTGCCCCTTCTGCTTTCGCATTAAGGAAATAAAAGCAAATTTCGAGACAGTTAGTAATAAAAAGCTATAAAATTTGTTCTAAAATTAGCTTAGAGATTTTACTGTTATCTAATTAGAATTAGATTTTCATTTACATATGTATTTATTTTTATCTGTGTACATACTTTTAAATGTTTTCCTCCACCACACAATACTGATAATCTGAAAATTTGGCACGGAATTCGAATCTTTCGGATATTGATATCGATTTTCCGAAATCCATTCATTTCTATACGAAACATAGAAATTATATGACTGATTGCGATTAAGAATTGAAGTTAAACATCTTGGTCAGTTTTTGTTTTGTACGCGAGTCAATTTTTTGTGTTTTATTTTTATAACGAGTACAAAATGCTCTTAAATGTAAGTATAGGGAATGGAGACACGTGCAAAGAGTTAGATTTCACATTTCATACAAATGATTTTTTTTTATTTAAAAATACAAGAACATGAATTTTCGCATCATTCAAAAATTTTTTTTTTAACTGGAAGTACTTGTCTACAACCAACGATTGCGAAAATAAAGGCCCGGCTAAGGACGTTTTGGGAACGCGGAATATAAGGCTTCTGCAACATTTAGAAATTTACGTGTTGGTAGTACCTTCACTATTATTACTCGTACTACCATTATTACTATTTTTCAGAATAAACTGTGTAATAATAGCCGACAATTTAAGTCAGAAATGGTTTAGCAATTTTTTTTTCTATTTTCTTCTTGAAATCATTGCCATCAGACTCACGATCTCGCATTTAAAATACTGAGCAACAGAATTACCGCCTTGTTCCTTTTTTCAAGGTTCAGAGTCGTAAAGAGTTTGTGACCCTTATTAACCTACATGATAAATATCATATTATAATTAAAACTGACTGCTGTTTTGTAAGGTCCTTGACTTTAAACAAGATCCTCATTTGCTGCATCATAAACTATTTTGTTATTTAATTTGCTACCACGGAAGACGGCAGCTTCATGAATCCACGAAATCATTTCTCGCAATAAAACAATAGGTTTTGAATCAAGTATTCATTCTGCGGTCTTAAAAACTTGCTGTATCAAATATATTTCAAATCAGATTTCACATTACATCTGGATTCAAAATTTTAAACTTTTTCAAACAGAATCTGAAATGGAATGAAATCTCTGATCACGAGCAAATTATTTGAACTAAAAATGCCTCGGTTAACGAATGGTGTCTCAAGTTATGAACAATCAAATCAGCAACATACAATTTTCAAAAGTGTTTTGAGGTAGCCTGATGCTACATAATTAACACTCAGAGACTTCTGGAAATATCATTTTAATATTTTCCATTGCTTAATTCTCGTTAACGTATCCTGGCAGCAAGTGACAAGAGACGGGAATTCACCCTAGTGGAAATTAAGACGAGATTGACAGTAGACAAAGAAATCAAGCTATTTTTTATTTTTCTTTTGATTATGATACTGTAAACATGGGCCAGGAAGTAAACAGTGACGACGTAGTGAAGTCATTAGAGGAACCATAAAAATGAGTTCGGTTAGAAAGAATAAATTCAGAAACAGCAACAAAAGGTGATTGTGGGAGAAGTAGTTCAAATAAATAAATAAATAAAGGAAGGAAGAAAAATAATTATCCTAGTTCTCTGATCCACGAAATTTGTACAAAATGGAAAAAGATGCAAAGTTTTCATGCATCGATACCATCCTGATAAAACAGTAGCAAACTACAGCATAAGCATTTTCCAAAGCAATTCCATGTCTCATTTCAGAAAAATTTTAAAACGTAGGCAACAACAAATCAAGTTGGACATATTTCGAGTGAAACGGAGGCTCACTGTGTCTCAAAAAGAGTCCATGGTACTTAAAAACAAAGAAAATATAAAAGACGATGCCTCTTAAAGACAATAATTTGATGCTTTCCGGATAGGAATTCCACGTCCAAACAATATCTTCCTCGTCATTTTCCACTTATGCCATCCACTTTCTTTAAGTTTTCATCCATTTTATCTATTTAATCTATTTTATCTATTTTCTTTTTCCTTTAGGATTTATATTGCTGTCATGTTATGAATTTTTGCGCAAAGTACTGCTGTAAAGTTTAAATAAGCAATCACTTGTAATCTAGGAACGAATTAATCCAATTTCGTTAATTCCTACGGAGAAAATTGCTTCGGCTTGCGAACATTTCAGTTGCCGAATCTGCCTTCCGGAACGAATTAAATTCTTGAACTGAAATTTCATTGTAGTAATAAAATGAATGCAGTCTATGTTCTTTGAAGTTCGTAAGAATGGTTCATAAAGAATTTCAGTCGTTACGAGTAAAAGGAAATTAAGAAGCGGAATGTTAGTCATCTTTTAAGAGTTTAGTGGTTAGATGTCAGTGGTCAAGTATTGTGGTTACTCTGTGCAGATTGGGAATGAACATCCTTCAGCATTAGGCAATTAGAATTCACGGAGATTAGATATGACAAATAATGTGCAGTGAATCCGCCGCCCCCCAAAATAAAGTTACATATCTCAGGTTGTAATTGGTCGAACGATGAAATTCAGCTCGCATGATCCATATCTCGACACTTATATATATTATGCCAGAGGTTGTCAACTTTTTTTGCTATATGCACCCCTTTCACCACTGTTCATCCCCTCCTTTCCAAAAATTAAAAAATACATATGCGTTTAGATTTAGATTTTTTAACGTGTTTTATTGATTAGATAATAAAAATCAAAACCGCATTCCCCTCTGAAACTATGCAATCCCTACCAGGAGAATTCCCGTCTAGTTGAGAACCCTTGCGTTAGATTTATATATATAGCATTATTCTAGTATGTGCATTGTAAGCATCCTCTTTTTGAAGAGGGGGCATAGTTTGACTGTAAAGTTTCCTTCAATTAATCACTTTTTTTAAATTCGATTCAAATTCCAGACTAACACCTCAAATGAACAGTTGTAATTGATTTTTAGCACTTGATAAATACATGCCTTAAGCCAGGATCTCAAACTGGCTATCTGAGGGCTGCACGCGGCCACTGAAGCAATTTTATACGTCCGCGAAAGCGTTTCAATAATATGTTTCTTTCAAATACGGTGTTGCAAGGATTTCAAGACTAGAATTTGCAAATTGCAAAGATTTCATGATAGTTATTTGGAGTATGAATTTGTATTATTTTCATTTCAGTTAAAAACGAACATGAATAACGAGCCAGAAAAATCTAAAAATGGTAGCTAGTTAATTTTTAATGTGATATAAATCTTACATAAAATTAGCAAATAACCTTGTATTTGCCGTAAATCTCAATCGATTTCTAGGGCAAACAGGTATAGGTCCCTCTTCATCAGGAGCAAAGAAATCTGCAAGAATTTTACTAATTTTATGTATCTAATTTTGCGTTTTTATGTTTAATATTATTTCTCTTCTGTTTTGATGTAAATCTTATTCAAACATTTGAAGATAGAGATTTTATTAAATTTTATTCGTACTTGTCAAGAAATAAATCAACTTAGTTACGAATTTTTGAGCTAAGAATAATTGCCTTTTTTGAGAATGCAATTTGCATGCGAATAGCATTTTTTTCACAGTTGATAATTATTAATAAAGGACCCGATTGACCGACGAGCATCTACAATCCGTGCTGAAGATAATTTCCCTCCAAAGTTACAAGCTTTATCAAAATCGAAGCACGACACCAATTATCATGCTATAGCAGGAATTAAAGAATTTTATAATTATTCACATACATCGAAACGCCAACAGGTATCGAGCTACAGTAAGAAATATAGAACTTTGTAATTACTGAAAAATAAATGTATTTTTATTTATGCGTCGAAGAAAAAGTTAAAGAATAAAAGAAAGACTGTCGTTATTTATTCTCAAGTTTTGTCCCACTTCGTAAATTTTCTCTGAAACTTAAATTAAAATAAGTTATTAAACGATTAATTAAACGTGTTAGGACTGTTTTCCTTCGTGGAGGAATTTCTAAGGGACTTTTCCCTTTCTCGTATGCATGTTACACATGGGGAAAACCACGGAAACCTCCATGCAGACAATCCGTTCGGAAGGTTTCGAACCCCAGACCGAACTACCAGTATTTAGCGATGCTACCACTCAGCCACTGGTGGGCCCTCATTACGGATGTTCATCGGTCCATCGGATTCTTTTATATTAATTCTCAATAGTGAAAAAAATTTTATTCGCATACAAATGCTTTCTTAAACAAAGCAATTATTTTTAAAGAAAAATTCATAACTAAGCCTATTTATTTTTTGACAAGTACAAAAAAATAATAAAATCTCTATCTTGAAGCCTTTGAATAAAACTATACCACACTGTAAATTAATTAGCTCCATTTTTAGATTTTCTGGCGCGTTATTATCGTTCTTTTATAACTCAAATGAAAATAATACAAAAATCATACTTCAGATGACTAAAATCTTGAAATCTTTGCAAAACAGTATTTGTAACAATTGCAAAATTGAAATGCCTTCGGGGGGCATACAAATTCCTTCGCGGGCCAGTTTGAGATCATTGGTTTAAGGCACGTATTCGGTATCCAAATTAGGTTATTTCGTTTGTTTAACATCGGATTCATTAGTGTGAACTGCATTTGTAGAACTAAAACGAAATATTTATAATTATCGTTGTTGATCACAGCAAAAGATTCACAAAGAAACAAGTATCAGTTAAATGGCTGGAGAATTACATAAATGGATATTCCTTATCTAATTGCACTCAAGAAGACAATTAAACTCGATATATCAATCAAAGATCTGCATAATACGAGCGTTCGGTTCCGCAGCTCGATGTTTATGTCTGGGAAGGAAGGTGTGTTTACAGTTCAATGAATGTCTGCTATAGATTTCCTATCGAAGCAGGAAGCGAATAGCAAGCGGAGAAACTTCTCGAAATAGAAGCAACTATTCTAACCCATATCACTTTTATTGTAATTGGGGTGTAGAAGTCATGTAAATGTGTTATATCATATTCCGAACACGAATGAACTTTTCAATCAAAGAATCCTAACCTTTTTCTTGCATCGACGTCTTTTAAAAGAATGGTTTCCTTCAACACCCCGCTTACACTTTTCTATAATATACAGCATATAACACAGTCATAATACAAATAATTGTCCATGAATAATTTGATAAATTAGACTGAACCAAGGTTTTTGAAAAAAAAATGCTTTATTATATTTATGTTTTATTATTTTTGTATCATTACTATTTTACATTTTACAAACACAAAAAAATTTTCAGAAAAAATCAAAGAACCTAATTAAACGAAAAGTTCGATTTTAATTAATGGGATGGTGCTCTTGATGAATTGGTGTATTTTTTAAAAATATTTAGCATAAAACTGCATAATTCTTAAAAACCTCGTTCAAAATAATACAGCCTGTTTCTTGTTTTCCATAGTAAATTATTGACTTAATTAAAGTTTGCTTCCATAGTTAAGCCCATAGGCCTGATGTTATCCCTTGGGAACATGTAATTCACCAGTGTGAGTAGATAAGTTCACCAGCGTTCCTATCAAGTGTATGCTTAACTTAGTAGAAACCTTGTTGAACAATGCAGCGACTTATCGCTGAGTCTAAGTGTGTGAATGAAAAGTCCAGAGAAGAATTAAACTCACCTTTTATTATCTCAGAGTAAGAATATAGATGGTCCCTCTCTCGGGCTTACAGAAAAGTCTCCACTCAATATATGAAAATAAGAAACTAATCTAATGCTAAACTAAACTGAACTTAGCCTTAATCTATTAATCTAATATATCTAACCCATCCTTTTTTTTTTTTTTATCAAAAGAGACCTTCATCTAAGGAAAGCAGTTACCATTTAGACCAGCGGTTTTCAACCTTTTGACTAACGCGTACCATCTAAACAAAAATTGAAAACCTTTAGTACCACCATTACAAAGTACTACTACCACCATCACTCTTGAACAAAGCTCAGATCGCATAAATTTACGAGTGTTGGAGAAAAAAACTCAATCAGGGGTTTTAATTTTTGAATTTAATAGTTAAAAATATTTCGCTTCTTTGCGTACCACCTTTTTTTCTCTTGCATACCACAGGTTGAGAACTATTGGTTTAGACCAGCTGTCGTCAACCCTTAGACCTTCAAGGACCACTACATATATAATTTTATATTTGGCGGACCACTAATATGAATTTTTTTTAAAAAAGAATAATTCATTTATACAATAACAATCAGCAAACTACACATATTTCGCTCACATTGAAAAATTACATGAAAGTACAAAAAACTTACCTTCTTGTACAGAAAGCTTCGCATTTCCATATCACTGAAAAGGAAATTCACGAAAAGCAAGAACAAACCGACAGAAAGCAATATCAATGAACTGATAGTTGTTATGGCCCCAATTTTTAATTATTGTAAACATAATAAGCATCGCTTACTCAGCAATGGCGCCATCGATCAACAGTTAGACAAAACCAAAACGGAAATTTCCAGTGAAGCAATTATAAACAAGAAAGCAGATGGTTCTCATAAAAATCCATTAAGATGCCCATTGATACGAGGAAAAACTGTGTTAGTGACGACTACAATATCATATGTTTGTAACTGAAAAGGAAAGAGATTTCCAGTTTGCGTTATTATTGATAACAGTAGCATATACATGGATGCCAACTCTCGCTTTAAAATGTCGCTAGATATACCTGCAAAAGTAGCTCAAAAGTAGCTAAATTCAGAAGGAATTTCGCTAAAAGTAGTAACTAAAATTTAAAAAAATGTATAATCCATCTTCCATAATAGGTTTTTTACTCGTCATTTTTGAAACTGAATCTTCATAAAAATATAAATAATGTCCCAATTTTTCTGCGGAACATCAAAAAGTTTTCATGGATCCCCGGTTGGCGACCGCTGGTTTAGACTATGAGGTTACGGCTAATTGGAATGCGGCAAACCACACAAGGGCTATTTGCCTAAAGGAAGGTATGCCTTAGTTAAGGTCTTTCTATGAAAAACTGGTTTGTTCACATTAAACATAGAGAAAACGAACAATGAGACCAGCACTTTTACTTTAAATCGAATGCGAATGCTATCCGGACATCTGGAAGAGAAACATTCCTCTGTTGTTTTGTTGTTACACATCCTTCTTTATTTTTAATTAATTTGCAACTGTAACTATATATATTTATGTCTATGGGAATGGATAATGTTTAGAATGTTTACAAGTTTTGTTGAGCGAGGAGTTGCGATTTACTAGAAACAATTCATTTATTTTTATTTTATTTACTTATTTATTATTTTAAATTAATTTTTAACTTTTGCCACGTGATAACGATACTATTCAACAAATAAGTACGTTAAGTTCTTGAATGTTAAATCCAAAGTAAAGGAACATTGTTACGAGGGGGTATTAAAGTGTACAAGCGAGGAATGACTAGTACCACAATGACTTATGTCAAAAAGTGTCAAAAGCAATAACTAATGTCACAAAATATCAAAAGTAGGCAAAAGTGTACTGTGTTTCTTCGAGCATTTTCGCCCTTTTTTAAACTAATTTTATCTAGCGAAATTGCCGCCCAGAAGGGCAAGTGGCTAGTGACACTTATTGCCGTAACCGAAGGGCCCGGGTTCGAATCCCGGAGATGTAAATTGTCTGGATCTTCATAGGCGGTAAAAGTTGCTTCATAGCTGTAATCATTTTTGCTTCTGGCCTTAGTAATGGCGGGAGCCTAAAAATGGCTAGTGCTGGCCATTAAAACAAATCTACCTAAAATCAAGACAGGAAAATTATGAGAGTAATTTCATTTCCGAACAACACAGTTACAGTAAGAATATGAAAAGTAGTCATGAATAAAATAGTGGTAACTATCCCAATATTATTTCTTTAAAAGAAACCTGCATTCCAATAAGAATACATAGTAATATCATCATTACAATATCTGACGTATAATGAGCCGTTATCTCACGATAACTGAGCCGGAAATGTCTGACTCCGTTAACTCGTAAAGCCTCAGGGGTACCTCACTTGAATGAATCTTGACCGCTGTTTCCAAGAGGAACATCGGCGGTACGAAGGCGAACTAGACTCGGATTTCGGAAGATAGAACACATCAGCAGTAGATAAGACTACAGATGGAAGGCATAAATTGAATAAAAATAAAAATAAAAATAATCAAGGGAATACCACTTAACCATAAGCTAGCCCTCAGAGGGAAAAACTGTCTACGGTTAGGGAAAAGTAAAATTATGCCAATATTTTAAAAGTTTTCAGATTTTAGCCCCAAAACGCTACAGGAATTTCTAACTCTATGCTCGCGGGCACCATGGGGCAGCCAATCGTTTGACGTGTGCCCACCGCTGTGCGATCACAATAAAAATGTTTTAGTTTTCAATAAAATTCTATGCGAACGTGTTCTCATTTTAACGAAATAGAAATTGCGTCGAACACAGATCCCAGCACAAAGCGAAATGCGACCGATCTCTCTGTTTTTTATTTTTTTTAACGTGCATGTATTATTAGCAACTACAATAAATTCCCCTTGGAAAAGTAAATGATGCCTGCCGTCCAGCAGATATTCTTGAATTTGCTCTTAGGGACAAAAGGGTTGGCAACCCTTTCACTAGAGAGTAAAATAAATGAGGAAATACGGTATTCTTCTCCTAACCAATTTAATCATAAATCATTCATCTAATAATATAATCAAAAATCTATTAACATTAAAAGGAATTTTATTTCAATAAATTTGTAACATATTGTAACATTCACAGGAATGCGTTAAGTTATGGGAAGTAATGTAGAGAAATATGCCTTGGGAAAAGATAAAACAAAACTATCGAAAGCTTATTTTAAAGATAACTTTTTTAAAAATCTCTTTTAGAGGAAATATGTCAAATGTCTCTAATGTCTGGCTCCCACTTGGCGATTTTATGAGTTAAGGACGTCTACATGGCTATATTTTATGTTTTTTAATCAGTTTTCAAGACAGGAAAGGTCAGGAAGATAAACGATTAAATTAGAAGAGTGGGTGTAGTGTCCGCATTAAGTGACAAAGTTTTCATTTTTAGACAGTAGCCTGAATGAAAAGTTTTTCAGTCAAGAATATGAAGTGTTGAGTAAATCTGGATCAAATCCTGGTCTTGTTATGTCATATGCAAAACAAAAAGAAGAAAAAAAATGAAAAGATAAGATTTTATCTCTTTCTAACATCTGTAAATACTGTGAACTTTGTATAGAATCTGAACTGAGTTCATTTCAGATCCGAATTATGTTTCATTCCAAGATATGATAATTATCAAAAAACAACATGAATAATAATTATACATGTAAATAAATATAAAAAAAATTGATGCGGGAGCTACATGTCTTAATTGTACGCTTTATGAAATTATACACATATTTACAGCCTCAAATTTTTCTAACTTAATTAAATGAGAAGTTGAAAATGGCTCTAAAAATTACGAATTTTGAAATTAAATATCCCGATCCACTTTTGTCAAATGAGAGTCTTCTTATAATTTTATTTTTTCATAGTGAGTATAAAACTTTCCCAAATATTCAAATAGGAAATAATTTGGTTATTTGTCCAAAATTATTTTTTTTTTTTTTGAAATTTGGCATTTCTAAAACATGAATATGTTCGTCATTTAAAACACTTCTCTAATTAGAAGTATATGACTATGACCAACGATTACGAAAATTAAAGGCAGAGTAAGGAAATGGCTGTATATGCGTATGCATTTATATATACTTTTGTTATTTCCGATTGCCATAAAAAAAGCGAGGGGCACAACTAGATGTTATAGCAGTTCTGTGTAAAAAATTTCAGCATTCTACGGCTAATCGTTTCTGAGTTATGCGAGATAAATACGTACATACAAACGTCAATAAAAATATCCATTTATAATTAATGTTTAAATACAGCTCTTCTAATATCTGGACTCGGAAATTACCATAGCTGGAATCATTTAAAATCAATATATGTTTTTCTTTCTAGCCCAACCGAACTATTAATTTCGAAAGGCGATTTTGCTTCGAATCATTACAAATGCGTCGCTTCACTTCTGATTCGAGTCTGTTGCCATTCGGCAAAATATAAGATATTTATCTTTCAAACCGAATATGTCTGCTGAGGATTAACAAACCAAGCTATTTTAAAGCAATATATGCAGTTCTTAAGAATATCCGTTTCTTACTTTTGAATCAGAGGAAGTTAAATAATAATGCATTTAATCCGTGGTCTATCTAATTAAAAACATTCAGTATTTTCAGAGAATAACGTTGTATTTTTTATTATTTATTTCAAATTTTGTAAAACTTTAATAAATTTTTTGTTTAACAAACTCAACGATTCGTAAACTAGCAGCAGCAACACTGTATGGAATAAAACATTTCCAAACTCTGGGACTGTCTATCGGGAATTCTAAAGATATACTGCTTTTAAATATTTGCGAGGTTGCTCTTGAGTTGAAATTTATGCGGCGTAAGTGCGAAGAACGTAATATTTAATAAATGAAATTAGCACAAAAAATGCCAATAATAAAAAAGAAAAAACGTTTTGCAGGTCATCTCATTAAGAAAATTGAACCTTGATATGATGAACTGAAAAAAACTGAAAAATAGACCAGTACTTAACATAGCATCGGAACATCTAAACATACGCTGTTATGCTGTTTTTAAACTGTCTGTGATTTTGCAGTTGAATTGTATACGGCATAAGAGCAAAGAAACGATATTCAATAATAAAGCTAAAAAGATTACAAAAAAAGAAGAAGAAGGAAAAGAACAGCAGGAGTGAAATCAAGAACGGACTGGTAGATTGTGAGCTCAGAGACAGCGTAAAAAACCTTAACAAACCGTTTTGATCTGAAAATCGTTAAAATCTGAAAACTTTCACTCAAATTGAATTTTTTTTGCAGATAAAATTGATTTAATATTAATAACAACGTTTTCGAATAATTCTCATTTTTCTATATTGAAAAATCCCAGTTAAGCTATATTTGAACAACGGAGAAATTGTGTAATCCAATTTCTCGCTAAACCAAAGAGGGATAGTATTCTCAATCTACCTCTCAAACATTCTCTACAGGATCTATCGATTTGCGAACAAATTTAGTATTTCTGGCTCATTTCCATCTCCTTTTACAAAATTATCCTATCTTGTTTATATTCAAAACGCTGTTATAGACCAATGCTCTTAAAACTGTATTTCGCGAAACTCGAGGGTTCTGCCAGCCAATACAAGGGTATTTGACACCTGGAATAAGAATTAATGCTATTAATGAGTAAATTTCATTAATTTTATGTTACAATTTTTTTAAATAAAGTTTTCTTTAATTGTCTTTACTTAAAGTACTTATAATATATTGATCTACTTGAAATATTACTGAATTATTTGATTATGGCAAAGCAAGTGAGATCTATCCTAATAAGGGGAGGGATGCCTTAGTGGAGGACTTTCTAAAGGAAACTGGCTGTTATTCGCGTGATACAGGGAGAGAAACAAGGAAACACTTATGCAGCAAGCAAGTTTTTCTGGAATCGAACCTAGGTTAAACTACCAGTGTTCAGATACTCAGCCGCTGATGGCCCGTGTTATTTAAGTATTTTCAAACTCGAAAATGAATTCAAGAAATTCATATCTTGATTTTTATTAGTATTCAAGTTGCAACAAAGTTTCTGAGAAATTATTATCTAAAGAAAAATGTGCAAGGAAAACGAATTCTTAGCTATAGACATGTTCTTCATAGTCGAACTGCTGCCAAAAAAGATGCACTGTTTTTTTTTTTTTTTTTTTTTTTTTTCCAGTACTTTGAATGTTTTATTAAACTTACTGTATTAATTTTTACGGCTTTACGCTACTTTAAACTGACAAAGTACTAGAACCGTAAAGACAATCAGGTGACTTATCGTCCTGTCTTACCTTCAGGCTACTGAAATCCGAGACTTAAAGTAAAAAAAAAATTTTTTAACACAGCCTAACAGTTACGCAAAACTCAATAATATAACAGAAACACAATTTCTGAAGATGGCGGAATATGTAAAGTAAATTTTCTAATCAAATTAAAATGTGAATATGATTAGCACATTCTTAAGTAAGCTTTGGCTGGCTTCCAATCATTCGCGAAGCAAATGCAGCTTTCCGAAACTAAACTCGGTAAACCTGTTCTAGCAACAGGAAGGCAAAATATGGTAACGATTTCCTTCGCTATGCTTTTTGTTTTAACTAATCTGTATTCTGGTGGAAGCTGACGAAAGCAGTATTTATAGTAAAGCCAAACTAATAAGACACATGGTTTAGTTTAAATAAAACGGAATAATTTTCTTTGAGTCTTTCATACCTACTTTTATATTCTATACAGTCTCGTATAATGAATATAATGTAGGATTTCTAATCACTGAAACTAGTTTAAAACTTAGGCAAAAAAGCATCTTAAATGTGGCGTAGTTTTCAAATTCAAATTTTATTCCAAAGAGAGTTTTGTTTTTACTTAATTTTAATAGAAATGAATTTTTTATAAAACGTCCTGGACATAGCCATCCATAGATTATTTGCAGGGTGGGAAAACGGCGATAAATAATTTCACGCAAAATATTTTTTTTTTAAATCCCCAATTGTTCTTCGTACATGGTTCTAGGCTCTCATTCCTAAAATATGATGCCACTATCATTAAAACTGAAGAATCATTATGTGCTAAAGTGTCTGTGCTAACATGCGAGTTAGCTTAATATTTTTTATTGTTATAAAAAGAAATTTAGTTTGCATTTCTGCTCTAATTTTAAAAGATCCAATTAATTTCTTTTAAATCAAAAGATGAAGTTTTTGTTACAAGGTTTTCTTTAATGTTTTCATATAACTTTTCTACTGTTGAAATAAAAGAAGTATTATAAATGCAAATGAACTATTTTGTAAACTTTCAGTATACCATTTAAAATTCTAACCGAATAATATGATTTAACACTATTAATACTTTCTGTAGCACTTTTAAGATTCATATTTGCTCAGAAAAACTGAATTTCTAGATCTCAATTGTCTTTCAACATTTTAATTCATCAAAATAAATTTTATCATTAATGGGACACAATTCTGTGTTGTTTTCTTAAATAGATATTGCTGTTTATTTAAAGCCTTGTCAGTTCTTACCTTCGAAAATTTGTTTTCTCAGTTCTTACCTTCGAAAATTTGTTTTCTATCTCCTTCGATTTTGGCTTATATAAGTTTGATCATATAATCTGGCCCGCCAGCAGCCCAGCGGTAATACCACTGGACACTGGTAGTTCGACCCGTGTCGGAATCGACTAGCTTCGAATCATGGCCATTGAACTGGTTGTATGGGAGTTTTTATGGTTTTGCCCGTATGCAACATGGATAAGAACCACCCTCTCTTAGAAATACTTCACAAAACCATCTTTTCTCATAGCGGGTGTTTTGCTACAATCTAAATAATTCAAAACTACTGTATATCGGTTTTAGGAAAGTATAGAGTTGTTTTTTAACATACTATGCCGAAATCGTTTGATCTGATTTATTTGATTACGACAAAGCATGCGAGGTCTAAAGGAAGCTACGTTGCCTAAAGGAAAGGATGGCTTCGTGGAGGACTTTCTAAGGGAAACTGGCTCGTATTCACATAACACATGAAAAAAACCATGAAAACAACCATGCAGTCAGCCCGTTTGACGGGATACGAACCCGGTCAAATACCAGTATTCAGCGACTTAAGCGTTCGGCTAATGGTGGGTGTATGTCAGGAACTGAAAAAAATCGTTTCAATGAGATTCTTTTTAGCCAATTAACTTTTCAAAAGCAATAGCATTATTGTATTTTTTATAATCTTTAGATCTCTGTATGGCATAAGGATATTTGTCTCCGTATTGCCACTTGCATTAAGAATAAAAAAAATCAAAAGCTTAGAAATGTATCGATGGAGACAGAAATGAAAATTTTTTCTATTAAAAAAAAGAGCACAAATGACCTAAATTTTCCAAAAATTAAATGTCTACCTCTCAATAGACTAGTTTAAAAAACTGTAAGGTCTTTTTGTTTTGTTAACAGCTTTTTCAAAACCACCAACAAAAATTTCAATATGAATGTAACCATTAAAAAAAAAAGCATTTGAAAATCCAAGGAACGTATGAATTAAATTTCATTGTTGATGTCTATTTAAAAAAATGCAGTCGCCGAACCATATCGAGCAGAAATGAAACAGACAAAGAGGATAATATAATTAAATTTTATATTTTTTCTCTTCTACTGAATTTCAGCCCTAATTGGTGAAATTTTTAGCTTATTTTGTAACGTAAATCATTTTTATTTTTCTGTTCCGGAAGCTAACTAAGATTTCCTCTTTGTTTCTGACAGGTAAGACAACTCGATAGCATTTTATTCATAATATGTAACTGAGAATGAAATAATTTGAACGGCATATCAGATGTAACTCAGATTTTCACAAAAGTCTTTTTTCTTTTTTTAACGTATGAAAATCATTTTATTTGTCATTTTTAAAGTAAAGTGCTTCCACTGTTGCAATTAACAACACTTTTGCCACCTTATACACTGCTGCCCATTAAAATTGCAGCACCAGGCAGGAATGATCTGACGTACGTCAAAATCACATGAAAGGAAGAAGAGGTTGGTATATGCAAATGATTAGTACTTCAGCGCATTTACGCGAAGCAGGGGGGAGAAACTCATAAAACTGACGCACTACATAAAACAAAAGTCGTGTTGTGGATTTCTCATTCAGAAAGCGCCTTGTAAGATCGGAGTTTGCTTAGAATACCGTGGTATGTTTTGAATAATAATAAGAATGCTTACCAACAAGTATCGGAATGCGATAAAGGCAGGATCGTTGCCTATCGAGAGTGTGGTTTATCATCCGTGATATAGCCCGTAGCACTGGTCGACATCCAACCACTGTCATGCGAATATGGAATCAATGGGTTGCTGAGGGTCATACTGAACAGCATGCAGGATCTTAACGCCCTCCCACGACTAACGCCGGAGAGGACAGACATATTGTGAGGTCAGCCCTGCAAAATTGTACAATCACATCACGGTCCATTAGTCAGGAAATGGGCATGTTTGCAGTACGCCCAGTATTCGCTCGTACGGTGAATCCACTTTTGCAGCAGCATGGACTATCAGCACGACCATTGCTTCGGCTTTCCTTGATAATGCAACATAGAGAGAGACGGTGAATCTGGTGCCGCCAACGACAAAGTGGGATCCAAGAATGGCATAATGTTGTCTTTTCAGACGAGTCCCGGTTGCATATGAGCATTCTGTATCGCGCCACGCACAAAAGCGAAAATCCCTCCTCGTGACTAGGTTTGGCTCCCGATGACATCATTTCTTCTACGCTTAGAAACGCCTTAACATTGCTTGGGCTCGAGGGTACACCTTCATACAGTTTGTTTTCATTTTGATAGCAGTACCTAAAAGATTATTACCTGCGTTGTGTTTTTGTTATGAGATTGCAGTTCTTACAACTCTGCACTATGGTGAATTCAATATAAAATATGTAGCTATATTTTCCCTAGAAAAAAAAAGTATTATTTCTTCATGTGCTGGCTCTGTAAATATGTATTAATTGCAGAGATTTTTAAAAAAAAATGTATTCTTAATTAAAAATTCTTCATACTAAAGGTGTTGTGATTATTCATTCATTCTTTCATGTTCATTATATATCCATTCTCTACAGATGCAATTTCCGAAAGCATGAGACAAGTCAGTTTTTGGAAATAGCAAAAACAGTGTTGGGATCTAAAATAGCACACAGTAAATTCACTATATTTGCAATCAGTCTGAAGAAGTAAAATTTATTTTTGAAGTTAGACTAATATAGATTTGGAACAGAGAAATACAGATACGTATTTTAAATTAAAAAATATTACTTTATGAATATTGTCCATTTTTTACGTGTAGCAACATTTTCTGTATCTTTGCATAAAAATAGTGTTTGTTAGAAAACAGAGTTTCTTTTCTTATATGCACGTGTATTAAATTCAGCGACAACACTGAAAGCACTTTCTTTTCATTTAAGGCACTAGAATATTAGAAATGTGAAAGACATGGACATTAACATGGAAATAACATAACATTTGCAAAGAAAATATTTTCTGGAATGTGAAAGGAACAGAATGCACCGAAATTCCGATAATAACAATATACTTACTCGCACACAGTGCCTTTACAGTTGGATCGAGATCATCGTGTTTTGGTTTTTGCATTAAATTCAGGAACTCATCTATTTATATTATAAGGTATTTCTCCCGCCTTCCTAGCGTGCCTTCGTGTTGTAGTGGTCAGCACACTGAGTTCAGAGGTCCGTGGTTCGATTCCCGGCGAAGGCGATTGCTCATTTTTCATCTCTCCGGCTTTTCCAATTAACCTAATGACTCTACAATATAATCCAAGCACTTAAGAATGTTTCTGATATTAACAGCATCTTTGAAAGATTTTATAATTTTATTATTCCATGAAACAGGAAGCCATTTGCAGAACGCTGCAGCTAAATGTTTTCGTTTCAAAGAAAACAAACGATAATTTTCACGCTTTCGTCTGACTCATGCGCGTTATTCAAGGGGAAAAAACCCGTAAGAATCCCGCATTAACGTCATTTACGCTAAGAGAAAAGGATGTCATCGAGAAGTATGTCCAATCACAAGTACGGATTTTTCTCTATTCGCGTGGCGCGGTACAGTACTTATATGCGTTCTGGTTCTGCATGCAGTATTCTGATGGTCCTATACGTGCTTCGAGGCTCCGAAGAGACCGCACGTCGCCTGCTTGCATTTGATATCCATATAGGGGACCTGCAAGTGGTGTGATGATTTAGGCAACCATTGAGTAGACGACACACACATCTCTAGTTCGGATCGATGGTAATTTGAACGCAGATCGGTAAATTTCTGACATCTTACGTCCAATGCTTGTGCCCTATCTTCGAAGCCTGCCAAAAGCCATCTTTCAACAAGATAATGCTAGACTACATGTTCCACGTATTGTTCTGACCTTCCTCGATACTCAGGATATTCGATTGCTGCCTTGGCCTATACGATCTTCAGATCTGTCGCCCAGCGGAAACTTCTAGTCGTGGGTTGCTGAGAGAATGGCAAGCCACCCCTCTTCAGCTAATACGGATGATGAACTATGGCATAGATTTGAAGCAGCATGGAATGAATTGCGCGTTTCTGTCATCCAAGTCTAGTTCGAATCTATGCCTAACCGGGTATGGGCCGCTTTTGCTGCCAGGGGTGACAATTGTTTCTACTAGTTTCGCACCCCTGTAAACCCCTAAATTGCTTACAAATTTAGTCATTTTGCCTTCATATCAAATCAAATCAATATTTTAGTCATTTCATCTTATCAAATGTAGTTATTTTGCCATGCTGTTTACGTACAATAAATATCCTTTTTATATTTGCTTTCCTTCATGGTGTTGCAATTTGAATGGCCAGCAGTGTATATTTTTAACTATTCTGTCAACGTCTGGTTTAAACATTTATTTTATTGGCTATGAAAGAAATATTTGTTTTCTACTTAGTTCTTTGAATTTATTGCATTCAGATACTTTATTCTACATTTATTGTCTAAAAAAAACGACATTTGTTCGAAGGAAAGCAAAAGCTTCATTTTAAACAAAGACGTAAAAACACTGGAAAGCATCAACTCTTCATAGTGGGGATTCTTCATAAGCTAGTATGTAAAATTAACTACTAGCAATTGTTCTGTCGTCATAGAAAGAAATTTTTAGTGGTAAAGCGCATGGCAAACATGCGCAGGAAAGAAACAGAGCGAATAATGTACAGCTTCTTTTATCGCAATTCATTATCTCCTCAAAAGTTTCTTTGTATTCGAGACAATCATTGTTTGCTGCTAGTCTTAGAATAATCGCATCGAGACTTCTTATGAAATATAGTTTCGGTTGAAAGATCGTCTGCCGTTGCATCCGAGTTATCTAAAAGAATGGAAGTTAAGTTGAAAGGATTATGCTTTATTTAATACTCTTCAGCAGTAAACCTTCAGCAGTGAGTATTTATCAGAGATAGCTATCCCTGACTTTAGTTACACCATCTGAAATTTAAATTCAAATAATATTATTCCGACTAATCCTTTAAGAAATTTTCTTTATTCTGAGATTTATCGCATTAGTCTCAAATTCAAACTGCATGCGGGCCAAATGTTCGATCTGAAAGCATTTCGCTAATCAGTTTATTTTTTTAACAAAATGAAAATTGACAAAATACAAAATATTTTCAATCAATTTTTAATTTCGCTTACTAAATATTTATCAAAACAAGCATTAATAATAATAATGTCGCAAAAGAAAGAAATTCAAATTTATTTATTTTCTACCTGAAATATAATATTTTTAGACATTTTTGTTGGTTATACTTTGTAATTCAGATATACCGACTATTAAATTTTAAGTTCTTAAACTGATATTTCTATCAAATAAATCTAACATGTTTAATTAATCATTAAATACCATGCTTCAATTTAAACAAAAAATTAAAGAAATC
The DNA here is from genome assembly GCF_044657685.1 of Stegodyphus dumicola. Taxonomy (NCBI): domain Eukaryota; kingdom Metazoa; phylum Arthropoda; class Arachnida; order Araneae; family Eresidae; genus Stegodyphus; species Stegodyphus dumicola. The sequence continues at coordinate 118,888,947 of NC_140777.1, read as the reverse complement.
TGATTTGGACACTACATAACTTTGTTGTACGGCCTATGAAATCGAGCACATTTTTTGCTGGCCTTCATTTAAACTTATTTCCTCGAATTTCATTAGAGATATATTTCTCATTCAATCAGTTCTCACCTCCCGTCAAATCAAAAATACATAAAAACTCAAAACATCTTTATTAAAAATTGTAAAATACAGAAAAACCTAAATTACCATACACGGTTAAAAAAGTTTTAAAAACATTTTTGTAATTAACATGAGAATTTTGAATAAATTACTTTTTTTTACCAAAGATTTACTGAAATTATTTTTTGAAGCAAAAAGGTTTTAAAAAACAGATGAAAAATAGTGTACGTAGAAGAAAAATAGTCATTTCGCTGATATATAGGAGGATATCTGCAAATAAAACTGAAAAACACAAGTGCCCGAAAACAAATGTGAGCTACTGTAAATAGGTTTTATGCTAATTGGCATTTAAAAAAAAAGGTAAACTATTCAAACATTAAAAGGAAATTTTACGTTTATTAACTTCTTATTGTATTTTATTTATATAGGCCTTCGTAATAGAAACATTTGAAGAATAAGTGCTTAATGTTATGACCTTCTCAAGTCAGTTTCAAAAACTCAACATCTAATGATATTAAAGCGGATGTGACAGTAATCTGAGAGCTAGACGAATGAGCACTGAAGCAATAAGGTGTTGATAATGAGAAATAAGAAACTAGACCATTCGATCAATTGCTTTTTATTTATTATTTTAAAATATCCGTTTTAAAGTTGCGTTGTTTTGATAGTAAGAACATTCTAAGCGGATTCTTTCCAGAGTTTTTGGAAAGTTGCATTTCAATCATATGTTACCCTACCATCCATATATCATGCTCTCGACTTAAAAATATTCTCATGTTGCGAAGTGTAAGACACTAAATTTTCCTTCCGTGCTGCCTTGCGCTTAATTACTTTTCAGAATGTTGCCATTCAGGAAAATAGATTTTTACAGAAAACTCTTTCAGATTAAATCTGAAATTCTTCAACGAATTAATAAAGATGTTCTTAACGCTCCAGAGAATGTTTGCATAATTTTGGGACGATTCTGGTCCGTTTAATTAATGTTTAAAATGTTTTATTTTTGAACTCTTTCAAGTTTTAAATCTTGGCTTATCATTTTATTTATTATTGCTACAAATGCACTGAAAGACTTTGCATCTGATTTCTGCTTTGACGAACTTTCTATTACCGATTTAACTTTAGAATAGTATGTAGGTACTGTTATAAAGTATACTGTACGTACTACTTTAGAGTACTAGTTAATCGTTAACAGAACTTTATAACAATACGCACTTTAGAAATTTAGTACTTTTAAATGTACAGTATCAAAAGCAGTACGTAACGTTTTTCGGGTATTCGTTTGGAGGCTTCTTTCCACATAGAAGTAATGATTTACGTTCTTTCCCTTTCCAATTAATAATGTTTATTTTGCCTTTAGAAATTTAGCACTGTGCATTTGACAGCGTTTTTGAGTTATAGGAATATTTTTCTTCGGAGCGTGAAAAAACATATCAACATATCCTTCAATACATAGCTTGTTTACATGCGATCATTTGAAAGAGGAATCAATTTTTAAAAAAGCAGGCGATATCTTTCATTGCAACTAATAGCTGTTGCCAGTCGTTTCTCTTCCAAAACATTTGCTTCCTTATAATTATTTACTGAAATCGTTCTTAAAATGTGTAAACGTTCTCTGTATATGTTACGCAAAGCAATGGTCTCAAACTCAGATTTCAAGCGGGTCAAACGCATAACATGAAAATAGTTGACGGGCCAATTTTTTTCTAAATCAAAATGAAAATTTTTTAAAGAAAATAAAAAAATGTTTCAATTAAATTTTAAATTCTGTGAATAACTTATTTTCTGAAGGAAGCGATTACAGTAAAACACACACAAAATGAAAAGTATTCATGGATAAACTACTGGTAACTATTACAATATTATTTCTTAAACGAAACGCATATCAATAAGAATACACAGTAATATTAACTTTACAGTATTTAAATATTACAGTATATTAAAAAATACCTTTACTTCTATTTTTCTGTATCTTAAATCTCGCCCGCTTTTATTATTATTGTCCACTGTTCATTCCTAGGCCTCAAAATAATTTAATGCTATTTGAACTGTTGTTCGGATTATCTGTTACGGCTCATACGTCGTCATCGTCTTCGCCAGTGTTCAGTCTGCCTTCCCTCTTGAAATGATCTTCAGAACCATCATAGGTATCAGATATTTTCGTTCTCTTGAAGCTGTTAACTATTATTGCTTCAACAATCAAACCCTATGCACCCAAACGCCACAGGTAAAGACGCAAAAAAACCACTAAAGGGAAGAATCCGTTTTAAAATTTAGAGAAGCTAGCTTTCTGAACGCCCTTGAAAAAGTTAAAAATTGCAGAACCTTATGCATAAATGCTAAGGATCAAATTACGAATAAATACTGTATTTGATTATTGAACGTATTTCTGATCCCACAAAAGTATCGCTGGGATCATTTGGAATGGCAACAACAAAATTCATGTTGACTATTTACTAAATCAAGGAATAAATATTTATGGAATCCAAGACACTTTCTGAGTCATAGTTAGAAATAGAAAATATTGTTCCGAAATTTGGTAAGGACCCATTGAATCCAGGATTTTAGCCTGTGAACACTACTTTAGGGGGGAAAATAAGTCTAAGTAATCATGTTAACTCTTTAACTGTCGAGTTATTTTGATGATTTGGGTACACAAATTGTCAAATTTTTTTATTGGAAAAATCAAATGTTTAGTACAAAATAAAATATACTTAAGTAGTTAAAAATTGATATTTTGAAGTACATGGGTAAAATTTTTTAAAGTTTTGTAGCCACTGCATATTTGCTTGAGGCGGCTGCTACTCAATATGGCAGTTGTAAGGTTCGCTTTTAGCGGAGCATTATTTTCTAAAAATGAAACAAATTATTTTCTAAAAACAAATAAATGAAAAAAAAAATAAAAGTGAATACCTATTCGAAGTTCAGTAATTCAGTCTTGTGTGGTACAACTGGAAACACTTTTCCAAGCACAAACCAACTCCACATTCACTACACCAGAATCGTGTTTCCTTCCTTATCTTTTTCCCATTTTTATCCTTTTTCGAACAACACACTTTGCACTGTCTTGTAGGCTCATGTTTCACAGGAGTAGGAGGAATATAGGAAATAAAATGTCGTTCAGTAACACGGGCAGGGTTATCTATTGTAGGTGGTCTGCCAACACTCTTTTGTCCAGAAGCTGCATCATCATATTTATGTAAAAGCTCTTGTACAACTTGGATTCGAAATTCTAAAAATGTAATACGTTTCCCAACTACATTTTTATAGAGTAAATATGACTTCCAAAGTATCTTGTCTACTAAATGTAAAAATATCTTTTTATAATATTTTTATGACGTTTTCGGATTGTTGGATGAAAGGATATTTCCTAATCACAGCGATCTACGCCACCCATATTTAGACTGTAGTCATCTTCGGCTTGAGTATATCTTCAATTTTTTTTATTTTTGAGGCTGACCATGGAAGTATCATGAATACTGCTCATCAGACACACATCCTTCATCTTCGGTTGAAGAATCTAAATCATCTATATAACGTTTCAAAGAACTGGACGCCATTTTACAACAAAAAGATCCCGTGCACTTTGAACCAAAGAACTTATAACCTCTAACCTTTGAAATCTTCAGTAAAGTGCTGTTATCTATTGAATTGAGCGCACATTAACTTTTCCCGAGATACAGTCGGGTTTGATAAAGAAATGAAGCCGAAATAAACGTCTCCCGATATATATTCGGGTATAACAATACGATGCACTCAAAAAAAATTACCCCGAGTAATACTCGGGCGTGACATTTTCGAACACCAATGCTGTGACCGAGATTATCTCGGGCATGACAGTTAAAAGGTTAACTATTAACAATCTAAGTAACCATGCTAAGTATTTTAAGTGTTTCTCGTCATCAAGAGTGCAATGATGCACATCAAATTTCTACTGTGAAACAGGTAAAGAAAACTGTAAATGCAATGACCAGACAAGTACAGACTACGATAGGCACCTTATACATGAGTAAATTTTTTTGTTCCTCTTCATTCCCCCATAAATACGAAATTCATCTTCCCTAACTTTATTGAAATAAATATCTTTGATAAAATTAATAAATTGATTTAGATCTTTGAAAGAACGAACTTATAACTACAAAACTACTAGTAAAATTTATATATCAAATCTTTAGAACATTCTTTCAAGTTTTCCATTTTGGTAGAGCATAACTCTGTTTCTTTTATTTCTTGTTCAATTTTTTATTTTCTTTTGTTGTCTGTCAAAGTCATTTTAATTTTGAAATTCAAAGAACAACGTAGTATAATTATCTTATATTAAAAAAGAGAGAAAGAAAGAGAAAATGTGTGGGGAAGCATTCGGCTGATCAAGGTCAAAAGCAGCCTCCTTCTCTGTCTTCTCTCCCGCAACGTGAAAGCATAGAGGAATTTTTCTCATCTGCTTGCGTTATTTCTACCCCATGCAGCGGGAAAATGTTAGTTTTCGTTATTCATTGATTATTCTGCAATTTATGAGTACGTTTTAGTTAAAGCAAAAACAAGGTTTATGCTCCAAAGTTTTCATTTAATTTAAAGTAATGTAGAAGTATATTGTTGCGTGCGTACGGGTTCGTTATTAAATGAATGCACAAGTCCGATGAAAAAAAAATGAACAAAAATTTATTATTATCACAACAAAAATGCTTAAATTTTCTCAAATTATCACGCAGTATTACAATATCTCACAGTAGTTTTCTTTTAACTACTCAAATGTCCAATAAAACGTAATTCAAAACAGCTAAAGAACGCTAATCCGCGAATTCGCTACAATCAACAACAGTAGTTTTTTTAAACAACAACAAACTAAGCAACTACTACAAACTGAGATGTTTTCCTCCTTTTATAAGATTTTAAAATCACGCGCTAGAATTTTCCAGTACTTTCTCAAAATCAAAAAGAGATATTTATTTATTTAATGCACACGCTCTTCTATTTTCAATTTTCCGGCTTAGCTTTCTTTTAATATTCGTCACGCGCTGCACTACGCGAGAAATAAAACCAATTAATTTATAATTGAACTAATATTAGCTTTTTAAATACCAAATTCGTAACACTGCCCCCTTCCCAAGGACTGCACGTCCCGGGCAGTACAATCCCTGGACAGGAAGCTAAATTTACAACTGTGGCATAAATGCAACTGAGGCATAAACATTACATTACAGTATCAAACAATATAAACAATAAATGCAATAACTAACTTGAACGAATCAAATGCTATCAAATACTAAATACAAAACAAATACTAAATACAAATCAAATACTAAATACAAATCAAATACTAAATACAAATCAAATACTAAATGCAAATCAAATACTAAATACAAATCAAATTAAATACACATTTATAAACAAAAAGGACCATGGTCTTATACTATTTATAATTATTTACATTATGTACTATGGCCATAGTAATGTGCTAACCTGTCGTAATGAACGACTTTAGGTTTAGAGTTCGAAGACTTACGAACCCGAACCACGACGTCATTCAGCCTGTTTAGGACTGTGTACGGGCCATCCCAAGGTGACTGTAATTTCGGACAAAGTCCTTTCCGTCGAGTCGGACTCCACAACCACACCTTGTCTCCTTCGTGGAATTGATGTTCAGTAGCTCTTGTGTCGTATCGGGTCTTCATCTTCTCCGTCGCCAAGTTGACTCGCTCTCGTGCAAAGTTGTGCATCACTTCAAACCGGGCCTGGAGATCTTGAATATATTCCTCAGACGATGAAGGAGCATCCGGAGGGCGGCCAAACAATAGATCACAAGGCAGACGAAGATCACGACCGAAGAGCATTTGTGATGGAGAATAGCCGGTAGTGTCGTCGACAGCACTGCGGTAAGCCAGTAAAAAGAGTGGTAATTTCTTGTCCCAGTCCTGTTGGTTTCTGAAAACCACTAATGAGAGGTTATTAAGGATGGTTCGATTGAACCTCTCTACCATGCCGTCCGACTGGGGATGCAATGGCGTCGTTTGAGTTTTGTCAATGCCGAGTAGTTTGCATAGTTCTTTGATTACTGCCGAGGTAAAATTCCTTCCCTGATCGGAATGTAACTGAAGAGGCACTCCGAACCTGGAAATCCAGTGCTGTATCATTACCTCAGCTACTGTGACAGCCTCTTGATCAGGAACAGGGTACGCTTCAGGCCACTTGGTGAAGTAATCAATGACAACGAGTATGTATTTGTTGCCATCAGCAGTTCGTGGCAGAGGTCCTAAGATGTCAAAGGCGATACGTTCAAAAGGCGCCCCTACGTTGTAACGTTGCAGCTTGCCTCGGCTGCGTCTCTTCGGTCCTTTCCGACCTGCACAGGCATCGCAGGATCGGCACCACTTTTGCACGTCATCCTTTGCATTATTCCAGTAAAAGCGCTCACGAACTCTCTGTAAGGTCTTCATTATTCCAAAGTGACCTCCCGTAGGGCTGTTATGTAGTTCTTTAAGGACATCAGGAATGCGGGATCTTGGAAGTATCAGCTGCCATCGGAACGTCTTCCCATCATCCGATTCAAATTTCCGGTATAAGACGCCGTTTCGAATGTGAAGTGAATCCCAGAGTGCCCAATACTGTTTGGTTGTAGGACTACAGATAGAAATGTCCTGCCAGGTAGGTTTTCTGGTTGATGACTCCATTAAATTAATTATCGGTTTAATGTCGCGGTCTTCCAGCTGGTCTTTCCTGACTTCATCATTACTCCACGGTTCTCGATCAGCCGATGTTGATGTTGTAATTTGTCTTGCGACCGGAGTCAGCAGCTCGTATTTCGCTTCCACCCTGGAACAATATCGGCAGCTTTCTTGGCAAGATCTTCTAGACAGGGCGTCGGCGTTTCCGTGTGATGATCCCTTACGATGACGGATAGTGATGTCATATTCTTGGAGTCTCTGTATCCACCTGGCTATTTGACCCTCAGGATTCTTGAAATTTAAAAGCCAGGTCAATGATGCATGATCGGTGCGGAGCAGGAATTTTCTGCCATATAGATAGTGATGGAACTGTTCTACGGCTTTGACTATGGCGAGCAACTCTTTCCTGGTGACACAATAATTCCTCTCCAGTTTAGACAGGCACTTGCTCCAGTAGGCCACTACACGTTCTTGGCCGTCTATTTCTTGGGACAAAACAGCACCGACACTTTCATTGCTCGCGTCGGTGTCAAGAATAAATGGTCGGTCGAGCTGAGGATACGTCAGGATTGGAGCAGATGTTAAAGCCTCCTTTAAGTTGTTAAATGCATCCTCGCATTCTTTTGTCCACAAGAATCTTTGCTTGCTCTCTGTCAGCTTGTGAAGGGGTCTTGCGATGGAAGAAAAGTCCTTCACGAATCTCCTATAGTAGGTGCAAAGCCCTAGGAAGCTTCTCAGCTGATGGACATTTTCATGACGTTTCCAGGATTTAACCGCTGATACCTTTTCAGGATCCGTGCGCACACCTTCTGCAGAGATGACATGTCCCAGGTAAGTCACTTCCTTTCGGAACAATTTGCATTTAGCGGGACTCAGCTTCAGATTGGCTTCTTTCAGTTTCTGAAGCACCTTCCTAAGATTTTCTAAATGTTCTTCAAAACTCTTTCCGACGATGATGATGTCGTCCAGGTATATCAGGCAGGCTTCGTAGGAAAGACCTTTCAAAACAGTCTCCATAAGACGTTCGAATGTTGCCGGCGCATTACACAGTCCAAACGGCATCACCTTGAATTGCCAAAGCCCTTGTCCCGTAGTAAATGCCGTCTTTTCTCGGTGTTCAGGCTGTATTTCTACCTGCCAATACCCACTCTTTAAATCAAGTGTTGAGAACCACTTGCTTCCAGAAAGAGTGTCTAGAATGTCGTCAATTCCAGGAAGAGGGTAACTGTCTTTCTTCGTAACCTCATTCAACCGGCGATAGTCAACGCAAAATCTTGTTGAGCCGTCTTTCTTTCTGACGAGAACGATGGGAGATGCCCATGGACTCGCTGAAGGCTCGATGACATCGCCTTCTTCCATATCTTTTAACAGTGTTCGCACCTCTTCCTGTTTAGAAAACGGTAGACGTCTTGGATGTTGCTTGATCGGGGGATGATCGCCGGTATCTATTCTATGTTGTGTCAAACTAGTTCGACCCACGTCAGAAGACGAGCAGGAGAAAACAACTTGAAGATCTTTGATGACGCGATCGGCAGCATTCTTCTCTTCATCGTTCAATTGCGCATTCTGCAATAACTCCGATGTAATGCTCTTTGATGAGGACACGGATTCTTGGATATTGCTCTTTCTTTCAACGCTGGTTACTGGAGTACATGCTGCAACCACGTCGCCTTTCTTAATAACTCTCGCCTTCTCAGTTACATTGGCAACTCTCACCGGGATAACCATTCTCGATAGGTCGACGAGTGTTGAGGCTACTAGTACTCCTTTCGGGCTATTACAGTTATTGGGATATTCTATGATGCCGTAGCGGAAATCTCTGTTTTCGGCTATAGATCCAGGGAGTAAAATTTCTGTTCTTGCCGGTATTGTGATATTGTCTTGTGCTATGATTCTGTGGACAGATTTAACTTCTTCATTATTAATTCCAAATAACGTTATGTCCTCAGACGCAGAATGCAATTCGTTATTTTTAAAGTCCAAGGAAAAATTGTATTTTCTTAGAAAGTCCAATCCGAGTATGCAAGAATCAGTGATCTCTGCTACATATGCCGTGTGATGGTAAGCGGCACTTCCAAACGTGATGTTAACATTTACTTTCCCATTGACGTCGATCTTCTCACCGGACACAGTCTGTAGGGTAACGCAGGGCGGCGTCCAGATAAGTTTGCTTTCCAGTTGTTGAGCCAAATCTTTTCGGATGATGGTAACGTTGGCTCCTGTGTCTATCGTCATATTGCAGGGGACTCCGTTAATATGTCCTATTATGAAAAGTCCATTACTGCCGCCTCTCACTGCAGAAATCTGAAGCGCTTTAAACTGGGGCTTTTCATTATCTGGGAACCTCCGCCCCGCGAGATGGCCACTAATTAGTTTCCCTGCTGCTTGTTAGAAGCGGTCTTAACATCCGTACCCTGGGGTATTCTGCAGTTTCGTCGTATGTGTCCTTCAGCACCGCAGTTCCAGCACTTAACGGTCGGTTTCTTCTCACCAATATTCCGTCTCAAGGCGTTCAGTTGTCTAGTTAAGTCGTCTAGACGAGCGGTGACTTGATCCCCTGGCTCCTGGACTTGAGCAGCTCTGACTGGGTGGCGGTCTCGACGAGTGGCTTGCTGGCCTGCCTCGAATTTCATGGCGTACACTAGAGCGCTTTTTAAATCTTTTACATCCGCCATTCGTAGAGCTTTTTGTATTTCAGTATCCCGGATGCCATCGATGAAATATTGCAGGGACAGGATATCCCTTGTTTCTGTCGGGCACTCCGAAAAGGTGTGATGTCACAGCCTTTCAACATCCGTGGCGAGCTCCTGAAGTGATTCAGTGGGCTTCTGTTGACGGGATTTTAATTGAAGCCTGCTGTAGTCTTTTAAACATTTCTCGCCAAAGCGCAGCTCCAAAGCGCCGGACAGAGCTTCGAAATCTAACCTTTTGTTTTCGGGAAGAGTCTGACGGATATCCGCTGCGTCGGCTCTTAAAGAAGCGGCGAGATGACAGGCCTTAGCTTGGGAATCCCATCCATTCGCATCCGCAACGATAGAAAACTGGGTCTTGTACACTTGCCAGGATGTCTTCCCAAGATATGTGGATAGCTTCAGAAATGGACGAGCAGGCATCGGTAAGAATTTAAAATCATCATTCTTGCTCCCTGCCGTCGCTACGAATTTCTTTAACGTTTCCATTTCTTTGGCAACTGCAGAAACTCTCTCATCAATTTGTTGTTCGACTTGGTGTTGGACGGCACAAACTCTTCCTTCAATTCGTTCCTCCACAGCCGAAACTCTCCCTTCTATATGTTCTTTTACAGAAGAAACTTTTTTTTCTATTTCTTCTTTCACCGAAGAAACTCTTTCTTCAATTTGATCTTTTACGAAAGAAACTTTTTCTTCAATTTGTCCAACTTTATTTTCAACTGTGTCAATTCTGCCTTCCATAGCTTCAAATTTATTTTCTATTATGCAGGTAATTTCTCTTTTCATTTCTTCTTGACATGCTTCAATCTTTTCTTGACCAGCTTGAACGGCTCTCATTTCGTCCTTAACGGATTCCTGGCCCAATTTCATTTCTTCCTTAACGGATTCTTGGCCCAATTTCATTTCTTCCTTAACGGATTTGACGGCCCCTTCCATCTTTTCTTGGAAAGCAGCAAATGCAGTCATCATTTGCCTGAATTGTTCTTCCATCGCTCTTGTTATTGGCATTCAAACCCCACTCCTGACACCAAAAATTGTTGCGTGCGTACGGGTTCGTTATGAAATGAATGCACAAGTTCGATGAAAAAAAAATGAACAAAAATTTATTATTATCACAACAAAAATGCTTAAATTTTCTCAAATTATCACGCAGTATTACAATATCTCACAGTAGTTTTCTTTTAACTACTCAAATGTCCAATAGAACGTAATTCAAAACAGCTAAAGAACGCTGATCCACGAATTCGCTACAATCAACAAGAGTAGTTTTTTTAAACAACAACAAACTAAGCAACTACTACAAACTGAAATCGAAATCGAGTCAATGGCTAGGCGGCAATGAGTAGCCAACCGCTACTTTAACCGTCTCTGTTGGTAAATTGCCCTAAGGCGTTGGTACTTAAGTTTTTAATTAAGGTACTACAAACTGAGATGTTTTCCTCCTTTTATAAGATTTTAAAATCACGCGCTAGAATTTTCCAGTACTTTCTCGAAATCAAAAAGAGATATTTATTTATTTAATGCACACGCTCTTGTATTTTCAATTTTCCGGCTTAGCTTTCTTTTAATATTCGTCACGCGCTGCACTGCGCGAGAAATAAAACCAATTAATTTATAATTGAACTAATATTAGCTTTTTAAATACCAAATTCGTAACAATATTATATGTACATTAATGCTTAATAATATTTAACAATATTTTTGCTAGAAAATTGTGAAAATTTCGATTCATTTCATGAGTTTACTTAGTTTGTTACATTTACTGCTCATTGTTGCGCAAAATTTGAGTTATGTTGTAACATAAAACAATAAAATAATGGATTCACCTTCGTTTAACTTTTCATTTAACATTATTTATTTATTATTTAATACAGTTTCATCTTACTGCAAGTCTCTCTCTCTATATATATGGTGCCTTTTTATGCTCTCGTTCTATTTTCAAACCATTCTTATTCTACCTTTAAGTTTTCCAATGAACCACAGTCTTCCCGTCACTCGAAGTACATTCCGCAAATAGATTATTTTTATTTATATGGACTGCGTATTTATCATTTATGTTTCTTTCGGTTATTTTAAGCTGTAAATGTTATTTGCGGTGATTTGATAAATTCGAGGAAGAGGAAAGTTAAGTTCTAATCAAAACAAGTACCACAAAAACATATTTGGTGCTCCGTTATGAAACGTCCAAAACAGAAGAGATATGTTAATAATAAATATAATAATGAGTGACAAAGATATTAACAATGATATAATAATAATTTTAATTTGTGGATTCTATGGGATACGATTATTTTTCGAGGGCTCCACAAAGATAAACTTGCTGAGAAATGCTAATCTAAGATAACAAAAGTCTGTGGTACATTCATTAGTTCGCATTTTCAGTACAGTACTGACAGTAAACTGATTCATAGGCTTTTCCATATATTGATGGAAGCAACTGCAGAGGGTATTTACACATTTTTAGAACGATTTCGAAAACAAATTTTTAAGAAGCAAATGTTTTGGTATATATATGTTTGAAAATAGGTTATTATTTGAAATAAGGTATAGCATCCATTACTTTTGAATTTATTTTTATTTCAAAAAGGCACATGTAAATAAGCTGTGGATTGAAGGGTATGCTTTCGAGTTTTCCTAAGACAAATATTTCTATTCCATAATTTTCATAATTAAAAAACGGTGTGAAATGCATAGTATTAAAATTTTTACTTTCAAAATAAGCAGTGCTATTAAACGGAAAGGGAAAACCTTCAATCATTAATTCTAAATGGACATAAGGCTCCAAATGAATATCCGAAAACGGTACATTCTGTTTCTGATGCTCCGAAAATTAATTCATTGATAAAAAAGAGATAAAGCTGCCAACGCAGAAATCAATTGCAAAGTCCATAAATACATCTGTATCAAGAACAAATAAACTAATAAAGCAAGATTTCATTTCAGAAAAGCTAAAAAGCATAATATTCACGAGGTTTTTCCGAGGCATGTGGCTCAACCTCAACGCAGGAAAATTTGTAGAACCCTGTATTAAAATTATTAAACAGGAGATATAAAGTATTTTCTCCTCAGTTTCCGCATGCCTTCGTGGTGTAATTGGAAGCATACTAGACGAGTGTTCGAGAGGTTCAGGGTTCGCCACGTCTCTTGCTATAAAAAAATATATATATATATATATATAATTAAACAGAGATAAATAGTAATACATGTCAGCCTTGGTGAAACATGGATTTATCTAAACGGTTGCAATAAAAAGATCTACTTATTATCGAAAATGAACAGACAAAAATGTATAAGCCTAGTTTCGGCAATGCCAAGAAAGTTTCAGTAAGGAGTGTATGACTGTCGCAGGATTTTCTTACGGCGGAAAGTTTTAAGTTCTGACTTCCTATATTTACAGAAACTCCATTTCCTTATCCCATTAACTTTCAACGGGTAAAACTTAATCAAGATAAAGTAACAAATCAAACTGCAAAAAATACCACAGCATTCTTTGAAAAAAAAAAAAAGTGAAGACTTATAGGGGTATTCCGCATGTACCTTTTCAACTCTGATGTTTCACTACTGGACAATTCTGCGTTTGGTCTCTTGAAATGAGCTTTTTCTAATAGCAAACCTTCCAGCAGTCATGGACTCTAGAAAGCTGTGAAAGAGGAATATAAATCAGTACTCCTGGAAATTTTACAAAAACCCCTTCTATCAGAGAAATAATGATGCAGATTTATAATCTAGAAAAATAAGCTAACAAATTAAACATTTAAAAATACCCCTTACAATTTAAACATTAGTTAAATCACCCCGAAATCATTCTAAAAATGCGTAAACACTCTCCTTTCTTACCCAAAATAAAACTCTTTGAACACCTCATAACATTAACTAGCAAGGAATTAAAAGACTGACTTCCAATAAGGAAGCAGAATAAAGAAAATATTTGTGTTTAAGAAATGTAAAGTAATCAATAAGACTTAATACAATAAGTAATCAATAAGACTTAGCAACAATTATCACCAAACATTCCCGAAAAGAAAAATTTGATAAGTACTTTTGTTAAAGGTATCTGAAAGGCTTTTCTGAAATTAAATGAAAACAAAGAATAAATGAAGCATAGCTAATGTACTGTTTATAAAGAATCAAGCATGCTTTGTTTAAATTAAAAAGTCTTTAAGTTCTGTGGCCATTTCAAGTAACATCAACAGGGTAAGAATTATTTATTTCGTGTTCTACGATAAGGTGGTATCATTGTAATAAAACTCAAAATGTAAACTTTCAAAGACATTTTAACTGGTTTTTGCGTTTTTTGTCCTGATAAACTGAAACTCTGGAAGATTCTAAATCTGCAGTAAACATACAGTCATAATTTAGTATATCTTGTTCATCGTTTCAGATCCTTGGATGTATACCAGAAGAAATTTCACAGTAAGAAATGAAAGGAAAATAACTAATCTATTCTTATAAAAATCGTGTGGTTATTATTGTAACATTGTTTAATACTAAAATACTGTAATGTCTATGATCTTAATTTGATAATCGATTTCATCCCATTCGCAACATTAGCCGATTTTAATATCGTCTTTTGTTTTCACCATCGTGGACACTATCATACTCGGTATATGGTATGCATTAGTCAAATCCTGGATCCGCATGCCATCTTTGCATTTTTCAATAATTTCTTTTTTTACCATCTCCACAAGTGAAAATAATAATTTTCTTCGTTGCTTGACTCTTCTTCTTAACTTTCTAAAACTGATTCTTAACGAATTTACAAAACGTTTACTCGAAAAAACACAAAATCACTTGAAAATTCAAAGTTATACCGCGGGTTGTTTACTTAATAGTAGTACAGTACAAAGTCCGAAATCAGGACTTCTATTATCCGGAATGATCTAAAATCTGGACCTCAAAATCACCAACAACATTTTCTCGTAGGCTTTACGCATGCGCATTTAATTCCCTCCCTCCGCGCATAATAAAACTTCTGGAGAGTCCCGATTCTCAATTTCACTTCGACACTAAATAAAATACATTGTTATTTGAAGAAACAACCATTTAAGCATAAATTTATACGATCAGTAATTTGGCTCCGTTGCTGCGTATCTGCTTGGCATACATCTCAAACCGAAGCATTCCACATAGATACATCGTTGATCTGATGCCAACCTGGAGAATCATTATTTATAATACACTAATCCCTCGTTTTTCGTGGTTAATGCGGACCAGAACTTTCCGCGAAAGCTGAAAAACCGCGAAGTAGGATTTGTCCCTAGGAATTTTCGTGTATGCGGGTACAAGAATGTTTTAAATACGTAAAAAGAATTTATGCTTTACATATTTAAGACAAAAATTAGAACAGTATACGTATTTAATTAAACGTGTCAGTGCTAATTAATAAGGTTAATTACAAAACCTTATACAGTAATAAACATTAATCAACATTGCTTTCTGAAAGAGGCGAAGAGTCTTGTGTTGGTGGCTCTTACTTGACTCGTAGAAGCTTTAGGCTCACTCGGAGACTCTTCTGCTGGAGGTGCTGACGGTAGAGCCGGGGGCTTTACCTTGAAGAGAAACATGGTGGTGGGTAGTTGCTGTCTTCGTTTTTTCTTTTCCTTCAAAATTCCCTTGTACAAGGACATAACCCCGTCAACACGATTGCTGAACTCGACAGCTCGAACCATATTGTCGTCAATATCTTGGGCAAATTGTTGCATCGTTCTTGCCATATTGCACAATTGTTGCAGATTCTCTAGGGTAAGGCCACGCTTTTCAGTTTCTCCTTCGTTTTCTTCCTCACTTGCAGATTTTGTCATCTAAAGGAGGTCTTCATCGGTCAGTGGGTCCGAGTGGCAATCGATAAGAGCGCTGATGTCTTCTTTCGTCATGTCGACAAATCCTTCATTCCTTATGATGTGAGCCAGCTTCATCGCCTTCTCCACCGCTGAGTGATGAACTTCTTCAGGAGTAGCCTGGATAGTAGTGCACCACGTTTGGCCATAATTTCTTCCAGCTAGAATTTAAGGTCTCACTCTGCATGTCCTTTAATGCTCGCTGAATATTAGACAAACATGAGGCAATGTCGTAACTGTATGCTTTCAAGGTGAATTCGTCATTGCCATCGTCAACTGCCGAGATGATGCCCTCTATCGTAGAGCGAGTGTATAGTGTCTTAAAGGTACGAATGACACCTTGATTCATCGGCTGAATTAGAGATATAGTGTTCGGGGGCAGAAACTCTATCTGCACACCGTCATATTGCAGGTCCGTTGTAGGGCCTCCTACACAGTCCATCAGGAGAAGGACCTTAAAGGGGATTCCCTTTTCAGCCAGATACAGCTTCACCTGGGGAATGAAGCAAGGGAGGAACCATTCAAGGGTCAGAGCTTTCGTTACCCAGGCCTTTGAGTTATGCATCCAGAACTCGAGCAACAGAGCCGTATTTTGTTTTTTAATGCTCGTAGATTTTTGGCTTTATAAATAAGGCTTATTGCATAAACCTGCAGCATTGCTAGACATGATGACAGTCACACGATCTTTGTGAGCCTTGAAGCCTTGCCTCTTCACTTCGTCCTTGAAGAGGAATGTACGAGAAGGCATCCTCTTCCAAAAAAGGCATGTTTCATCCATGTTGAAAACTTGTTCAGAGAGGTAGCCTCCCTTACTGATGAGTTTAGGAAACTCTTCCTCCACGTAACGACAAGCAGCATCGTTGTCAGCAGAGGAAGCCTCACCATACAGAAGTATGTTTTTGAGGCCGTATCTTTTTTGAAATTTTTCGAATCAGCCTTTGCTGGCTGAAAAGCCTCGTCCTCGCGGAGGCGAATCACTCTTGGCAGCGCTATTAATGGCTTGAGGCTCGTTAGCACCTTCTTCATCCTCTTCATTGCCGTCATCGGGCAAGATTTGGTCGTAGAGAGCTCTGGCTTTTGTCCTGATCATATTAGTGTCCAAACTCACTGTATTTTTTCTGCAATCAGCAATCCACAATACCAGTGCAGCTTCCATTTTCACAATTCTGTTATCAGGCGGAGTTACCACACGTTTCGCTTCTTTATTGAAGGTTATTGAAGCAGTTTTGCGGATGTTTGCTTCTTCTTTCTTGATGTACCGCACTGCAGATTCATTCACTCCGTAATGGTGTGCCACAGATGCATAACTTCTGCCCTCTTTGATCATATCTAAAAGTTTTACTTTTTCGCTGATGGTCATCATCTTCTACCTCTTGGGCGCCTCGGAGGAAGCTTTCACAGGGGCACAGCGCTTAGGCGGTATTATAAGGGCTTAATTAATAAAAAAAGTTATCGTTTAAGCAAAAACATTTATCGACAACACAACACTAAAATACAGTATGTGAGACAGTCAACATCATGGACAAGACTGGCGAGATACAACAAGAGAATAAACTAGGCTGCGACGATGCGCAGACAATCAACTCACAAGGCTAAATCCACTTGTACTCTCATTGGTCGATGTCGCACCGGAAACCAATCACGTGCCTTTATGAGAGCCCATGGTATGTACTGTGAGTCAACTCATCTCTTTGTTTGACATGCAGTGATCCTTCTCTCTCGCGCATCAACATGAAACAACGCTCCTTTCCGCAACGTGGCTGCCTACATGGTTATATATTTTCATTTTTATTTTTTGATGAATATTTTGGAAAATCCCGCGAAGCACTGAAGCCGCAAAACATGAAGCGCGAAGTGGCGAGGGAACACTGTACTTTCCTTTCATCACCGCATGTTTATCAAAACAAATTGAGTAATGACTCATATAGCAATGCGTTAGTAATAAACAATTTTTTACGTTAGTAATTGAATAATAAAGGACTGTGGTACCCTTTTACGTTGACATTACGCTTGGTGATGATTACAGATTTAAGTTAAATGTGCTAAGAAATGTTGACGAGGAAACATTTACCAAACATTTCTTTCCATATGCTAAAAATAGATTTTGTTGATGATACTCATAGACACAAAGATTACATTTAGGGTTATTTGAATTAAGATTTCTTATTCACATAAACCCAAAACCAGCGCTAGGGCTCATAGGGCCGCATCGAGTCGCAGAATTTAGGACCCACAGAGACTGCATCAGGCAGTAAAATATCTAGTGCCGACCCTCAATAAGGTTTAAGTGTATGGTGGGAATTAATTTATTCAGAACTCCGATATGCCTTAAGCATGTGCAAGAAATAGACATTAATAAATAACTAAACTAATACAATTCAGGTTTAATTGTCTCAGTGCGCGATAGAAGCAAGATAAAATTTAACAGAACAACTTCTCGTTAGTCGCCAGGCTCATGATGCATAGCCAAATACGTATAGTGAAGAGTAGCTAAATTTCATGATGATAGCCGCTAATTTTAATTGTTTTCGGATATCACAAAACAAAGCTGGAATTTTCCAATTAATGGATTTTGTCAAGAAATGTGAAGATGCGGTAATAAATGAAGATGATATAAAAGATGTTTTCCATTGTGAGGACAATGCTTCTCAGTCATCAATCAATTAATGAATGGCAAAATCTGTAGTATGGTTCTAGATTCAGAAAATACCGCTACCGATAGTGAAGAAAGTGACAGAGAAGTTACTGAAAACGAGAAAATTTCGATTGACAAGTTATTCGGAATTCTCGAAACAGCAGTCACAGGACTTCAATAATGTAACTGAACAAGAGATTATGTTTGTCTACAGAATTAAAGAGAAAGGATTAGCACAAAAAAATGAAGCAACTTACATTGAAAGAAATGTTTAATAAGGTAAAAAAATAAATATTAAGATTTTTTTTTGTAAATTTTGGTACCCTTTAGGTCATATATACTTCATTATTTCATAAATCACGATTTCATATTATTAATTTTATAATTTCTACATGCCATCTTAATAGATTTAAACTGATGATATAACATCCGAAATCGACGAAGTCCCGACGAGTTCGGATTTCGGCCTTTGTACTGTAGCAGGCGTGCTGATGCTCAGTCATAGCATGGGCTTGAAGAGGTGAATAAGTGTATTGTGCGCAGTCGTAACTCACAGAACACTAGCCACTCCAAAAATGTCGTATACCGAATAAAAATTTTCCATTCCAAATAGGGTGTATACCGAAACACCATTGTATATCATAAAAAATACTTTTGCTCATTTATCCATTATATTATCTGACTCAGTAAATAGGTGTTTTATTGCAACTATTTACTAACTTGAATATATTATCATAAATTAATCTACTTTAGAAGGAATATTACTTCTATTTCTGTAATAGGTAAATAAATATCCCTGGTAGTTTTGCAATAATTGAATAAATAAATCTAATACCAATTTCTGTTGCAAGTTTTTGTATTTCAAAATCTTATAAATCTGGAAACAAGTTCTAAGTTCAAGTCAGTTCGATGTTAAACGTCAAAATTTCAATTATAATTTTTAATCACCAAACAATATCTAAATTTAAGTACTGGACTGACGTACCATAGATTTCATAAAATATTTATTTTATTTCTGGAAATCTCGTTTCAGTGATAAAAGACAGAAACATTAAAAAAAGAGGAAATTTAAAATGCCCTTAATTTTATCTTATGATTATCTTAATGTCAAATAAAATTAATAAAGCCATGAAAAGGTATTGCAGTTCTAAAATACAATTTAAATAGGAAAATTTGTCAAAGTTTGCATTAAAAATCTTCTCTGAAATTGGCTAGAGCTGCTTATTCCAATATTTCAAGGCAAGTGAGAACTATCTGCCTAAGGGGATGAACGTCTTCATGGTCATCTTTCCAAGGGTTGATTTCGTTTATTTGATTAGGGCAAAGCACGTTAAGGCTGTCTGCCTAAGGGATGGGAAGCGCTCGTGTAGGATTAATTTAAAAGAAACCAACTCGTTACACATGCAGAAAACCACAAAAATGCCCATGCAGCCAGGCCGTTCACCTGGAATCAAACTCAGGTCAAATTACCAGTGTTCAGTGATTTTAACACTCGGCCCTTAATGGGTGACGTCTTTAATGGAAACGTTCCCGTGTTCGCGTTGTACATTCATAAAACCATGATACGAACCATATAGTCAGCCCAATAATTAAGATTTAAATCAAATTTACGCTTTTCAGCTGTCTTATTCCCTTAGCCTCTAATACGAAGTCCGAAATACCCCTGAAATACAGCACTTAAAATATGATTTAACGAGATTACACTTAAATGCAATATATTATTTGAATCCATGTAATGTGTCTGTTCTTTAAAATTTAAATATTTAATATTAACGTAATTTATATTAACAATTCTAATAATACGTATAGGTTTGAACTATCGCATAAAAGACTGTTTTGTATTTTGAATGTAATTTATAAGATTCTTATCTATTTAACTCTCCAAGTGACCAGGACTTTGGCCCTCAACTCCTAAACTTTCCAAAAAAGCAACGAGTAAGTGGCGTTTTCTTGATTACAATTCTAAATTAAACATTCCTTTAAGTAGCTTGACTATTTTTATTCGTATACATACTACATATACATATGTATATATAATAGCTTAGCTGTCTGGGCACATTTTGAAGATGAATGTTTACGTATTTAACGGTATCATGGCAAATATTTTTTAAACGTATATATACGGCTTGCCCATTTGAGAAATTAAATAGCGAATGAATTTTAAATGTGAAGTTAATATAAATATAACAATACTGGCTTAAGTATTAGATGGTATTAAATACATACATTTGCTTGTTTGGAGATATTACAAAAGGGAGGAAATGGATTGCCTTTTTTGACAAGACACTAACAATTAAAAAAGGACATTTTCTATCGTCAATTTTTTCGACCAGTTTGATAAGTTAACGGTGTTCTACGAGAAAGATAATTTAATACTATGAATGTGATGCGTTCAAGTAAAACTAAGTGGATTTGTTTTCTTTTAATGTAAAAGATACGTAATAAGAGAAAACTTATTTTAATATACTTTTAAAAATATTAAATTTAAAAATTATAATTACTATATATAAGTATATTCAAAAATAAAATCATTATAATTTTAAATATGCTTATATTAAAAGTATATACTATAAATATATCTAAAATTATAATTTTTAAATATTATGAATTATATAATGAGCATTAAATCCAGTACTGTTTCCGAAGGCCACTTTTAAGGTAAAATCTATATTATTTGGGGAATACAGTACAAATTTGTCGATCACAATGTTTATGCAGTTGGCGTTAAATTAAAAGTAATAACACATACTACATCACATACTGGATTTTTAAATTTGACGCAAAACTAAACATTCAAAAATATCTTTTTTTTTTTTAAATAGAGCCGGATTTATAAAAGGCATAAAAAGACGTGGATTTATTAAGGTTGTGTAAAGTTTCAACAGCAAGCCCCCTTCAAAACCAAGAATGCGCAATTAAAAAACAATCGTAAACATATCTTTATCATAAGATGTATCTTAAGTATCTTAAGATGAGATTCACTCTGTAACAAAAGAAGAAAAAGTTAAATGAGGTGGGTTACCCATTTAATAAATGAGGCACCGGGAATGAAACTAGAATTTTAAAGTTCAGATTATCCACTAATCAGTTGGGGGAAAGCACTTTAAAAAATGTCTCAGTGGTTGCCTTAAGGAGATGAAATTTGAGGAAAATCATCTGATACCTAAGCGATTCAAAACATTAAAATTTATCATTTTGAACTCAAACTCAAATTGCATGCGGGCCAAATGTCGGATCTAAAAAAAGGTGAAGGGCTAAAAAATTTTTTTAACAAGATGAAAGTTTTTTATTAATAAAATAACAAATATTCTAATTACATTTTAAATTTCTCTTACTAAATATTTATTAAAACATACATAAGCAATAAGAATAATATTTAAAGAAAAAAATTCAAATTTTGTTGTTTCTGAATACTAAAGTTAGGTTCCCCCTTAGAGAGATTTTAGTTCTTTATCCTTTATAATTTAAATATACTGACAGATAAACATTTTCCATTGTCAGATTGATATTTATTTCAAATATTTCTAAGATGCTTTGTTAATCATTAAATAATTTGTTTTAATTTAAACTAAAACTAAACTAATTATAAAAATTTTCTAACTTTTCAGAGAAAACTTCCCAAGCATATCAGAACTTGAGAATATATAACGAGAGCCTACTCTCTTTCTCTTATTAAATTTTACTTCGACTCATAAACCATAATATGTATGTTTGTATTTATATAATTATAGAGTTATTTATATCTTATTGTAGCTTAACGCTTTATGGCGTTTTGATTTTGATACACTTTATGGCCTTGGAAAGAAACTACTAGAAATTATCTTCATCACGGATTATAGATGATCATCGGTCAATCGGTTTCCTATATCATTAGTTTTTAACCATGAAAAAGCGCCATTCGTAATTTAAATGTATCTCAAACAAAGAAATTGTTGTTAGCGCAAGTTCGTAAATGAGCGTACTTATTTTTTGATAAGTACGACAAAAGTTAATCAGATCTGTATCTTCAAATCTTAGAATAAAACTTACATCACACAGTAAATAAATTAGTTGTATTTGTAAATTTTCTGGGGCTTTACTTGCGCTCATTTTTAGTGATGAAATAACGAAATTTTGGACTGAAAATCATTAAAATCTTAATCTTTTCCTTCAGATTTTTATCATAATAATAGAAATTTTCTGCTGTGTAATGATATCAATATTATGGTGTGTTACCCATGTTGGATTTTAACGGTAATGGAAATAATATAAACTCGGACTTCAAAAAAACTAAAATCCTGAAATCTTTGCAACACCATATTTGCAACAAATGCGTAATTGAAGTGTCTTTGACGGCCGCTTAAAATTGCTTTGGGGTTAGCATGCGGCCCGCGGGCTCCCAGTTTGAGACCAATGCTTTAGTCGAAAGGGAAACAGGAATATTTTAGTGGGATTCCGAGAAAACATCACTCGAAATTAGGGTAAAAGAGAATCAAACGAATTTGCTAGTTTGAATTTGCCACTTCATCATAGTCGAAAAATTCTCAGATTTTACGTGATGTTAAATTTCGAATAAATATCTGTGTTTACAGACATTTTCTAACAATATAAATTCCGCTTCGTCACTGTTCTTATATTCTTGACAGGGTAAAATTATTTTTTGGTAGTGGGTGTTTCGAGAATCAACGTTGCGCATGAAAGATGACAGAATGGATGACAAAGGTTTTATTATTGTGGAATGTCTTTCTGAAAAACTGCAATTTAATGTTAAGAAGCGTTGCGTTGTGACTGGGGAGAAGGAACTGTCGGAAATTGCTAGTTTAAACACTTTTCAGTCTCTTTCGTTAAGTTGAAAATTTCTCTCCCGCACTATCCCTTCTCCTGAAAGAAGAAACTTAGCATATTTTTACAATAAGTTTTAGAAGTTTAAACTTTCAGGTTTTAAATGGTTATAGTCAGACTTCAAAGTGTTTAAAAATGTTTCATTACTTAACATATCTTGGATTTAGGGTTTATTTGATCGTATCAAAGCACATTACAGCTATTGGCGTCTCATGAAATATTTTTTGAAGCAAACTAGCTTGTATTATACACATAAGAAAACCACGAAAACTCATGTACAGCCAATCTGCTCGCCGACATCAGAATGAACCTACAGATTAGTTAAAAAAATGAATGAAATAAGCCTTCGACATGTTTAGTTACATGATACATCATAGTAAAAATATTTTTATACGAATCCCGTACGAAATTAAAATGTCAATTTGAATGTGTTTTCGGTAGTCGAGTCAGATAAGTCAGAAGTTAAGTCATATAATTAACTATTAATTACTATTAATTTTACTATTAATTACGGAATAATGAGTTATTAATTTTACAAAATTATTGGTAGTTATTTCCACAAGCCATTAATTAAAAAAGAAAATAAATTTAATAAACGTAATAAAACCTATTTTTAACTAAACATTTTAATAAGAAATTCCCAGCTTGTTGTCGTTCGCAAAACCACTGATGACACTAAATTTCATTTGACTACACTCCATTTGCTCTTACGTAGACAATATCGAAAGATCTCTTAAATGAAAAATATACTTACATTTTTAGGTCTTAAAGGCTTGTTAAATGATTGTTACGTAGAAAATTCTTTTTCCGACTTGAAATACTTACAGGAATTCTGAAGAAAATTCCTAATAATATTACAATTCCGTAGTAATAGTACAACTTGGTAATTAATATTATAATGTATTACAATATCGCAATAATATTACAATAATATTATAATATCGCAGTAATATTACACTAATATATATCATAATATCGTAATAATACTACAATATTACAATAATATTATATCATAATATCGCAATAATATCAATATATATCATATAATATCTATAATATTATATCAAAATATCGTAATAATACTGCAATATTATAACAATATTATAATATACCAATGAGCTCATATAATATGCATGAAAATTGATTGTTTGGATTATCCGTATGTTTCTAGCCCAGATAATCAAGAGTGTACTATATTTGCAGGCACCGGAACCTTGCAATAATCCATTATCTGTATTATGGATGATAGATCAGCTGATAAAATAGCTGAGTTCAGCATATTAGCTTGATAAATTAGAAAATTAAATATAGTCAACTGAAGGTTTGTAATTATCGGTATCTGAAGTTTTTACACAAACAGTACTACATTGAAAGGCATTCTATTTCTCTTGCAGTCAAAGAATATTTCCCACATAATTTCTTTATCGCAACGATCAACTACCGTCTTACATTCCCGCCGAAAAATCTTTGACGATAGCGTGTTTTCCAGTGAGGGAAGAATTTCCGGAAATGGATTTATCTGGCACGTTTATCTAATATATCAGGCACACGACATTCAAAAGAACCGTAGAATAGACATTAACCCCAAAGGAATTCTTTTCTTCCCTTGGCGCATGATGTTGGAGCAATCCCGAGCTATCTCCATGTCTGGTAACATCTCCTCCTGGCTATGTTTTGTTCAGTGAAGCGCGTTATAACAGGATATATACAGATATGCATTGATGCCGCCTCTTTTTTTGGCTCTTTCTCCATTTTAAAGAGGGATTTTTAATGATCCCGCCTTATGAGTCGTCGAGGCTGTTGTCAAGATTATAGCTGTTGTATATTTCCATATTTATTTTTTGTTCCTGTTTTGATGGAGCTTTATGCACAATTGAGTGAGAAAAATACGCCTTTCTTTCTTTTTTAAAAAATATAATGACGGATTTTGCTCTGTTTTCCAGCTTAGAACTAAGAAATTGAGAAAAGAAGAAGAATATTACGATGTGGAATATTTCTAAAGGTTAAATTCACTGACCAAGAATTTTGAGACAATTTTCTCCTATTTTGGATTCAATTTATTTACATTTCCTTGGTAATAAAACTTTTGTTATATTGAGTGATGTTTGAGAGATTAATTTATATTATGATACCTATGATTTTATCTCTATTTCCTGACCTATTAATAACTAAAACGCGTAAGTTATTTCTAGAGTAGATCAATTCCTAGAATTTATCGGCAACAGTATCGATCAAAGACGAGTCTTGACATGTTTATGCATCTCTCTCTTGCAATACTAATTTGTCCGATTCAGTTGTTTGACTAATACGGGCACATTTTTTGTTCAATGTCTTTACAACCATGGTAGAAGCGAAGAGCAACTATTTTCTTTTTGTGGAAGGAAAGTGTGAAAACTTCAGAACTTTTCAACGCCTGTAAGGAGTATTTTGTTTCCATATTTGAAAAAAATCTCTACTTCAGCAATGGACAAGCTTCTTTATAAGTGGGGCGAAAAACAAAAGAAAAAAAAAAACTTTAGCAGCGGCCCAATACAATTGATTCTAAAATTTTAAAAAGAGCGTACAAATAAATTACTGTACTATTAATGCGATGAATGTAACTGTACTTTTAAAAGTTCCTTAATTTCATGTTCGAGCTATGATGCACTAATTCTGAGAAATGTTCATCTATCAGTCTATTTTTCATAAAATTCTTCCTAAGGTTCATGGCAGAAAGCACTTCACATACATAGAAGTTGTTCGCATGTAGAAGATGAAGAAACATTGCACTATTTTTCTGAACGCGAGATATTAAATTTGGAAAATTTGCTTTCTATACCGATTTGCAAAATTTTGATTTTGGAAGGCTGAGGAATAACTGCTTGAGTGGCTTGTTAGATTGTAACTCAATTAATTCAAACTGCAAAGCAGGCCTCACTGCTTCACAATTTACGTTGAAAGGCATATCAAAATATCCGATGCAATGCAATGAAATCTTGAAATTTGCTTTCAAACTCAAAATGCAACGTTTTCAGGCCATCTTCATAATTCTTAAGTTCGTCTTCATTTACTGAGGGTATTGAAAACCTCGGAAAATGAGACAAATCTTTCTTAGCCAACTGCCCGACTAACGGATAAAGTTTCTATTTAAATCTTTCAAATGGGCTTAAACATCGTCATTAAACAGGTTTTTCTCCCTTGCACCTTGACATTTAAGACTGTAACAAAAGATGCGCGTTTGTATTGCTAATTTCAGTACTTTGTATACAAAAGGAGGTAGGAAAGAGATGAAAATGTCGTTGAGCAGGATTTCATAACAGACCGAATTAAGCAATTGGAAGTCCGACTTTTGCCCACCCATGATTTAAGACCGCAACTTCGAATTTTGGCTGATCTGAAACTTAATTAACAATGATCAATAAAGCACCGAAACGCATCAGTGATTTAAGCAATTTCTTCTGTTACCGATAAACGTTGCGGCTCACGTATAGAGAAAGAATCTAAATGATTAGTAAACTTGATTCATCATTTGAGTTAAATGAATAAACTTGATCCATGAATCGATTGAAACATAAAAGATTTTTTATGGAATTTTCATAGACTCTTCACCACGAACACTTCACCACTAAATTTTTATTTCCACAAAAACGCCTTCGAATTTGTTGTTGTTTTCTACTGCGAGACAAACCGCTTTCCCGCTTACATCCGGGAAGGGAAATTCTTTCAAAGAGAGTAATCACAGCCCTCCTTGAACTTCATTGTCTGGGACTGTGGTGCCCCCATTAAGCTTTGCTTTGCCAGCGAGCGGCTTTAGATTTGTTTAATATTGCATAAATTAATAAGTAAAGAAACAATAACTTTAATTAAGTGTAATCTATACGTAGACCTGATATTCACTGATTTTCAATACAGTTTGGTTAAAATTTAATAAATTACATATCTTGGTGCAACAGAATTAAATTCCTTAATTAGGAGAAGATTAATAAGAGAGAATCTTTTATTCAGAAAAAAAGATATAGAAGCACCTTCTGAGTTTTATTTTTAAGAATTAGATCTTTCTGAGATAGAAAACATTTTATACGAAAAACTCTTGTAGAGACATTAGGTATTTTTTGGAAGCAAACAAGATGAAAAATTAGCAACCACCTTTGCCGGGAATCGAACCACGGACCTCTGAAATATCGGCTCAGTGTGCGGAGCACTACACCACGAAGGCACGCTAGGAAGGCGGGAGAAATACCTTATATACTCCCCTTTTAAAGGTCGACTGAGGTTTTTTTAGAGGACCCAATCGCCAAATCCTGAGTGTGGAGAATCCTCATAAAACACTCTTTTAGCTCGGGCGCCACTGTAGAGACATTAGATATTTTTTTGGAAGCAAGCAAGATGAAAAATTAGCAACCTCCTTCGCCGAAAATCGAATCACGGACCTCTGAAATAGCGGCTCAATGTGCTGACCACTACACCACGAAGGCACGCTAGGGAGGCGGGAGAAATACCTTACACTCTCATCCATATTTTACTGTACATCTAAATTTTAACTGAATTATTTTAACATTATAACCGACTTAAAAATATGTTAAACATGGAATATGCTTATAAGTCTTAAAAATCAGTATTATTTGTGTAATGAATTACAGTTTTCTTTCATGTGCACTCTTGAGGCATAAGTCGTTAACGCATCTGTCTAACAATAAGATCTGCTATTCGAATCCCGGCTATGGCACTTGATTTATCCCAATTTCTGCCTAATAAGATAAGCCTAATACTTCATACTAATGTACTGATAATTTTTCAGAAAATAGTAAAATCAAACCTCAGATTTTAGTGAGTTTTATTTGAGGTTGATATGGGGATCTTCTTCTTCAAAATAATATTCTGTTTCATAGGCGGAATAAATAGAGGAGATATATAAATAAATCTAGAAAAGGAAACATTAACTCTAGCACCATCTATTGGAAAATGAAAATATCTAAAAATACAAGATTTTGGAAAAAAGTAGAATTGTAAACTAACTAGCAAACTACTAAACTGTAAACTGAAATTGTAAGAGTTTTATGAAGTATAAATGTATAAGGTATGTACTACATAAAACTCTTGATTTTAAATTTCTAATACTTATCCTCCATTGATCTTAATTTCACTGGACATTTAGAGAACTTCGGAAACAAAATGCGAAATTGCAGTAACTTTTGTATTGGAAATTTCAATTATAAACAAACAAAAGCTCCAAATTTAATATGCCCAGTAAAATACTTTATTTTAGTAAATGGAAAATATTTTTGCATGCATACAACAGGTAAATGTTCCGATTTAAGAGCGAAGAATAATGTCTGGCATATATCATCCCCGACTTGCTTTGTATCTCCCCACTTTCTCGATGAGATTCTTCATCACTTTTTCTCATATCTGTGTCTACTGTGACGGCTAATGACGCATTGAGTATCCTCTAAGTTCTTTTATTGCCAGTTTCTAGAATTCTAAGTTTAGAATTTTTTAAACTTGCAATAAAGCTGTCAATCACAATAACGACGTTTCCAAGAGACCGCCTATATCAAAAGCGTGGTGATGTGTTGTTAGACCTGTGTTCTCTATTAAACTGGACATGTTGTCCCAGTAGATACCCTTTCCCATCAAAAAATTGCACGAAGCTTCTTAGCAGTCTGTGCATAGCACTCGTCATTCTTATAATGAGTCTCACAATTAAAACTTGCTGTTCCTTTGCATGTCGACTAAACTGCAGTGAATGGTCGACATGCAAATGTCGACTGGCTCCATGTCGACTAAACTACAAAGACGAATGCATCACTGCAACAACTAAGCTGCAGCATCGAATGATGACTGATTCCATATCCACTACGCTGCAACGTTGAATTACGACTGCCTCCATTCCCCCTCAGCTGCAACAACTATACTACAATATCGAATAAAGACTGGCTCCATGTCAACGCTGCAACGACTATGCTAAAATATCAAATGAAGACTGGCTCCATGCCACACCACCAAGAGTTAAGTCTCAGTGGTGTTGCTCCATGTCGACTAAGCTGCAACGGCGAATGCAACGCTGCAACGACTAAGCTACAACGTCGAATGACGACTGGCTCCACGTCCACTAAGCTGTAACGAAGCTGTGAAATGAACTGTGATAAAATGCCAGTGTTGCCAGGTCAAATCAAACTCAACATTCTTAAATCTAAACATCTGCCTGCTTTTAATTGTGTAAAAATATTTTCCATTTTCTAAATATAAAATACTATGTTGGGTGTATGTTAAATCCGGAGCTTTTGTTGGGACCTCTATACCTCAACATCACAGCAATTAAGCACAGTAACTTATCCTGTTGCAAACCGCAGTAATTTGTCATGGTTCGAAACAATTTTACACGGAAAGCTTGCAGATATTTTAAACTTTAACAAATGCGCCGGAAAGAAAAAGGAAACTAAATGTACTCGGATTTTAAACTTTATAACGATTACATCACTTTTATTCCTCTATGTTATAAAAAATATTGTACTTGTTAACTTTTGTTTGTGTACGAAACTGATATCCAGCAAAATGATATCCATTAAAAATAAATTAATTTTAGAAACAAGTGAAGAATTAACGGAAACATGAATGAATCCAAGCATAAAGATTAAATAGGCAGACTAATTTCGAATTCTGTGTAAAAAAGGAAATGAGGTTCGTAAAGTGAGTAGGAGACAATGAAGAAAAATTGTTCTTCCTTCTTCCGCTTCCTACTCAGAACGACATGTGTAAACCTATTAATGCATTTGCATGCATGATACCAAATATATAATCAAAATGTGTTTTATATTTAACATTAGAATTTTAGACTGTCATAATTCTTTAGAAGAAACCAGTTATTCAGAGATATGTTTTTTCTCAGAGATTATTTTCAGTTTTTCCATCAGGTAAATTATTGAAGCTAGGTGGTAAAGATGCGGTTACGAATTAAGATGTATTTATTGTGATCAAAATATCTTTAAAGCCTTTTTTCTATCAAATGATTACTTTTAATTTCAAAAGCAAATTCAAAATTCTAGCTACAAAATGCACATGTTCGGGTGGAGGATTACGTGCGTTCAAAATTTGGTAGCTTTGGTGTTGTCTTTTTTCTGCAATGCGAGGAACGTAGAAATATACCTATAAACATATTCTTCATTCTGTATTCTTGCTATTAAATAAAGGTTATTTATTCATTAAAAGTAATTTTTTTCCATCTGAAACATAAAATGCATTTTTCAAAACTTCTCTTTTCACACATTGTTGACACTGTAATCAAATTTATTCTTATCGCGACGGTTTAGTGACGTCTCAAAGGAAATAACACAGACCATATCACTTAAAAAAATTCTTACCAAACTGAGAAAGTTAATTATAAGTTCTAGAAAAATGAATTAATCTAATAAAAGCAAACATTTTACTTGCATTTCTTCATTTCCCCGCTTTGCTTCTAAATTAACGAAAGGAAAATTTCTGCAAGTTTGAGGACCAAATTTTTTAACAAATCCCATTAAACCTGCAAGCGAAAATTGACAAAATTTATTGTTATGACACATCATTTTACCTTTCTTAAAATACCATCTGCTTACAGACAGAATTTCTTGTGCAATTAATCATTTGCTTTGATCCAATGAACATCTGCTACCTTAGATTAGAAAGTAGGGCAAATAATGGCAAAAAACGTTTTGCTGTTAAGCGAAAATACAGCAAAGGAGACTTGACACGTGCAAAGGATACTGGAACCAAAGATTAGCATGATCATTTTTTTTTCCCTCGATTGGTACAGAAGATTTTGTAAGGTACACGAAGATGTTGATGATGGAATAGTCGTTTTTGCAGTCTTAAACGAATGAGAACATTGGAAAAGTTCAATAGTTGCTGCTGAAAGTCATCACCTGTCTCTTAAATGAGTTTGTAGAATCATTAGGAATTTTTTTATACGAGAGCAGTGGAAAATGAGCAATGCCCTTGCTGGGACTCGAACCTCGACCTCTCGAATACGCGTCAAGTGTGCTACCGTTGTAGTACGAAGGCGTGCAGAAATGGAGAAAATACTTTATAAGTTTAACAAGTAAATACGCTGCTAATAAAACTGCTACGGAAATTTTTTTTAAAAAAAAGTATGTTATTATCTTTTTATCTCTTACACGCATTAACTATAAAAATGAAGATTACGTTCCATTTCATGCTTTCTCAGTTGAGGCTTCTATAACGCGTCATTTTGGTCTCTTTTACTAAGGTAAAAACGATTCCCATTTCAGCCTTTTCATTCAGAGTTAACGTAAAGGTCAAATAACTGCTGTGTCTATATATGTGTTAAAGGGTCATTATTATTATTATATCGAAATAGGATCAGTCGATTTATAAAGATTAACCTTGGCTAAAATGTTTTGTGAATTCTACATCCTGAAAACTGAAGCACTGAAATTCCAGAACGCCCGGTCAGTGGCATAGCTAGAGCTTTCGCCGCTTCGAGAGATTTCTGAACTTTCTCATCCACTTTTGATATGTACTTTCTTCAAAGACCTTCCTTGGATGCCCATTAACTCAACAACAATTCTTTAAATTATGTCGCTTGTGCTCCGGAGCCTTGGCAGTGGTGCACAGAAAGTAGATTTTCTCCTCCAGAGGACAGGCAATAACAATTGGAAGCATAATCTCAAGTCTCTTATCCTCATGGGGTGCAGAGCGCAAAAAGAGAGCAAATAACTTGGAAAAAGGTCAAAATTACACATAAGAAAATAAATTAAGCATTTATTTTTAAAGAATCATTTTCTTCTCAATTTATTGCCATTTTTCTATTCAGAATCTCGTTATAATTCCCCTGCTTGAACAATCAACATAATTTACCACTACAAAATAATGTTTTATATAAAAATGCCGCCCCGAAAACTGAGCCGTCCGGAGTGGACCACCCCCTCCTAGCTATGCCGCTACCTCTTGTGTCCACTTCTGGAAAACACGGATCAAAACGATATGATAATTATGCCTTTGTTATTTACCTTTTTATTCTGAGTTACATTTCCCTCAATCTGGCTTAACTAACGGTCACCGATTTTCCCACTAGAAACTGTGGTTTAGCGGAAGTTCTCTGTCAGACTACATCAATTTTTTATCCCACTCAATTTCCCGTTTAGTTTTTTTTTTTTTTTTTTTTCCCGTGTTCGCAGTTAATCTTTTCGCTTTGTTTTCACGATTCCAAATTTTTTGCCTGATTAATGAATGAAAAAATAACAATAATAAACAAAAACTTGAGCTTATCATTATCGTCTGACCTCCAATTCTCTCCCGTGTCTCTTCAAACGAAAATGGCGCGAAACAGAGCATTGAATAGAACAAAAGGAAGGAGGGAGGGAAAGGTTCTGAGCCCTATTCCAGCTCGCTCAGGTCACAGCAGGTGCCGATGGGAAAAAATAAATAAATCAGAAGGAATAAAAACTGTAACTATTTGAACACAAATCCACCGATTTGCCCTAAATTTATTTCTTTAATTAGCTAACGTGATATACCATTCGAAATTCGGCACTTGCTTGTAAATGGCAATGACAAAAAAAAAAAAAAAAAAAAAAAAAACAGACAGAAAGAAAAAAAAAAAAAAGTGGAATAACTAGGTTAAAAAAAGGGCAAGGTTCGAATTTTTTTCTCTTAGTATAACTAATAGAATAATAGAAATATTAGGACGCCATGAGACAGAAATGGATCAGTGTTACAATAATTTTGACGATAAATTAATAGAATTGGAATTCCAAATTCAGCATTTCGTTCCTGGATTTATGCATGAATAGACATTTCAGAACCTTCTTTTGCGGTTTTTGGAATAATAGTATTTTTTCTGTCATCTGCTTCTGTCAAGTTCAAAATTAATATAGAATTAGATATCTTTATATTATTATCTGATAAATATTTAATATTTCTAATTAGGCATCTCATGATTTAAATGCAGTGTTATTTAAATCAACCAGATTAAAAAGCAGTAAAAATATGCTTAATAACTGCGTTTATTGCTTTTAAATTACCTGATTTTTAATCGATAATAGGCAGATTAAATTTGAAACTTAAATATCTTACTCTTTACTGAATGGCGGCATGCTGACTCGTGGAAGATGAACGTATTTTATTTCAGGCAGTAGCAAGCAGAGGATTTCCCTTCCTGTTTGAAATTAACCAATCTCTTAACTTATTTTAATAACTTCTAACGAATGGAAATATATTTTGCAGAGAAAACCATTTTAATTAACAACGGACCTATTTATTTAGCATTCTAAACATATCAAAAAAGGAGCATTCCGTCCGTTATCACGCTCAAAGCATATATAAACAAAGCATCCCTGTTGCCACAAAAAATTTGTATTATAATGAACATATTAAATTATTGTGTATTAATTGAGTTCTTGCACGTTCCTGAACATCCTCCCACCTTGCAATTTTAGGAAATTGCAACATATTCTCTACTCAGTTCAAAGATTCAGTCGATGAGGAACTTTTACTTGTCTTCCGACCCTAGTGTCTATGTGTCTGCCTATTGCAGGGAACTCAGTCAGAGGCTTAACTATCCTTGATGTATCAATCTGACCATCCAGAGCTGTTGGTAGTAGAGAAGATCTATGATGCATCTTGATTTGGATTTAACAAGACTTGAAGCTGAAAATGCTGAGGTAGCTCTGAGGGACGAGTCACTTCTAACGGATACAGGTTTTGGACGGGTCTTATTTTTTCTCCGTCAGCCGTTTTTACTTTTGCCACTCTTACATGACCATCTTCACCTGGATATACTTGAACAACAAGTTCCAGTGGCCAGTTGATGCGCTTTTCCGGAGTTCCAGTCAGTACCACATCGCCCACCTGTAAAGTGTCTCCTTTTCGTTGTCTTCTATGAACTAGCATGGCTAGATACTCATTTCTAAAACTCGAGAGTAAATTATTCCGAAGATTTTGAACGAAGCGACGATTTAAACTTTTGCTGTCTATAGTATTCAGATCCTTTACATTATTGTGAGGGATTCCTTGCATAAAATATGCAGGTGTCAATGGCTTTTAAATAAGTTAGGGGTCGTGAATTCATTGCTGCTTCACTGTCGCATAGTATAGTTTCCAGGTCAAGGTAACTGACCGTTTTAGAACGTCTTAAAAGTTCTTTTACCATCCGTACCAACCTCTCCCAAAATCCTCCCCACCAGGCAGCGGTTGGAGGATTAAACTTCCATTTAATCTTCTCAATTTTTGAGATTTTTTTTTCCAATCAAGTTCGTTTAATTCATTATTCATTCCTACAAAGTTGGTCAGTATATATGATGCTTATTCTACCTCATCTACCAATGAATCTCCTGAGTGCCATTATAAAGGAATCTGCTGATAAAGATTTTGTCAGTTCGAAGTGCATAGCAGGATAAATCGCACAAGTAAAAATCACAATCCATGCTTTTTCGCCAGACAATACATACAGTAGGCCAGACAAATCGATGCCAGTGACCTCAAAAGCTCCTCAAATGCGGTCCTTCGGTAAGGGTGCAAATGGCGGTTGAACAGATTTCCCTTTGAATCTTTTAAAAATAACACTTTGAACAAATTCTCTTCACAAGACGTCTCACACCGATAATTCAATAATCTTCTCGCAAATTTCAGATCAAAGTCCCTGTACCTGCATGTTGCAGTCGCCGATGTTTCTATTCTATTCGGCGATGAACTAGTGTATGGTTCTCTAAGAATAAAATAGGATACTTAAAGTTTTCATCTTCGTCACTTAAAATTAGTTTAGTTCTTACTCGAAGAAGTCTAAAGTCATCCTTAAACGTAAGTATCCCTTTCAAATTTTTACCATCATTTTTACCATCAGTATATTTTCGGCTTGGATTAAATATAACAACCTTTTTTCTGAAAAACTCACTTCTTCTGAATTTAACTCCTTACATTTTTCGTTTTTACTATAACGACTGTTATTAAGAAATCTAAAGATCCAAGCTAATACTCTCACATTCTTATAATATCCAGAAAATCGAGTGAATGTATTTGTGAAGTTTGGGGTCATACAGAAAATGCTTGAAACCACATTTTTCCTTTTATCTGAATTAACTGTATTCTCATCAGTTTCTAGTTCTGACTCTTCAGAGAGAGGCTATTTATCCGGCTCTCGTTTAAACCAATCCGGCCCCTCCCACCATCTACTCTGTAGCAACATTTTCGCATCACACGTCTAGAGCGAAGATCAGCTGGATTGCTTGAGCTTGGTACATAATGTCAATCGTCCGGATTTGGGCATCTTATTTCAGCTACACGGTTTGCCACAAAAACACTCTAGTGGGAATCTTTTTTGGTCTATGTCAGAACTACAGGCGAGTTACTCCGAAGGTACACTTGGTACTTTGTCAATTTAAGAGCGTCAATGACTTGACGATACAGCCGAGTAACTATAAGTGCTCCAAGCAACTCCAGTCTGGGAATAGTTACTTCTTTCGAAGGCGCTTCTCTTGATTTATATAATACCAATTGTACTGAAGTTTTGCCCTCAAAATATGCATGCTGCATAAGATACCGTACTAACATCACTAAAACAATGTAGAGTGATAGAGCATTCATCAAAGGGTAAAACCCCAAGTCTTCTTGAAATTTTACAATAATCCAAGAAATGTAGTCTTTTGAGCCAAGCCTGAAATTCTCTTTTTATACCTTGTGGAAGATTTTCATCCCAGGAAAATTCCATCTTCCATGTTTTTTGCAGAATGAGTTTTGGAATTAACATAGTTGGACGAATAAATCCGATGGGATGGAATATCCTCTGCGAGATTGACAGATCTTTTCGTGTGGACACTCTCAGAAAATGTGAAAGGGGTTAAATTGCAGTAAATTTCATCATTCTGGGTGTCCCATGAGAGTCCCAGAATTGGAATGATTTTCTGATAGGAAGTCATGCTTCTATCTTTGAATGGTGCAGCAGTCCACCCTCTAAGGTAACATTAGATAACATTAGAGTTTGGGACTCTTCTTTGAATCTGACTACTTCTTCTTCGGTTTCGAAACTATGTGTTTCCTTGTCACACCAAGCACAAAACTTAAGCTGTTTCTTCTGTGAATCTCCTGCATTAATACAAACTGCTGTGTCTGGAACCGAGTCAACTTTGTCTGGAGCAGAAAAACTTTTACGGGCCAAATGAAGACGCTCTTCACTTTCAACTTCAATTGTCGACATAAAAGGATACCACCTGCTGTGTAAAAAATATAAATACAAACATATAAATACATAAATACAAACTGTGTATACATAAATACAAACTACTGTGTCTGGAACCGAGTCAACTTTGTCTGGAGCAGAAAAACTTGTACAGGCCAAAAGAAGACGCTCTTCACTTTCAACTTTTATGTCAACAATTGTCGACATAAAAGGATTTCTTCAATCTAAGTGTCGTTCCTTTTAAATCTTGTGGAGCATTATCCATATAGTACGAAATCATTGCTTCCTACAGGAATGGACTC
The DNA here is from genome assembly GCF_044657685.1 of Stegodyphus dumicola. NCBI lineage: Eukaryota > Metazoa > Arthropoda > Arachnida > Araneae > Eresidae > Stegodyphus > Stegodyphus dumicola. The sequence continues at coordinate 118,852,736 of NC_140777.1, read as the reverse complement.
GAAGAAATGCTGAACATGAAACGGCAGTGTCTGTAGGTAACAATCTCGGTTTGATCTTTCCACCACAGGAATTTCAAAAAGTCTCTGTCTCTAGCACACAAACTGATTTGTAAGAAAGCTTTCCTTATATCGGCCAATTGAATGTTGCCGGAATTGCATCAAAAGTTTTGGAAGCATTTCTATTAAATTCAGCCCCTTTTCGAGGGGCAAGCATTCAAAGAATTCCCCTTTTCATCCTTCAAGGATGAATCGAATACATGTCGCACTTTCGTAGTCAGACTGGAATCCTTGATTACTGCTTGATGAGATAAATAGTGACCATCAGTATTACTATTATTAGGAGCTATTTCAATTATACCTTCCTCGTGGCAGCCTTTAATAACACCATATTCTACGAAAAATCCCATCTTCTGCAGTCTTCGCGTATCGACGAAAAGTCTTTTTCCGCTTTATCTTTATTATCTCCAAGTATCCGATGACTATCCTTCAAAGGCAAACAGACATCATACTTATTACTCTAGATTACTTTAATGTGTGCTAGGAAAAATTAGATCGTTTCAGATTGGATCTTTTATGCCAATTGTCTCTAAAGTCCCCAGTTCTGTCAGATGCAAATAGCAAAGTTCAACGGTATCAAGCAAGGTATTATGATTTTGCACCGGGCCTTGTAGGGTCCAACCCAATATTGTTTCAATGGCAATAAGGTTTTTGTCAATTGGAATGATATTATTCGTCATCAACTGTCCGGAATAGTGGGCTCCTATTATCAGGTTCAGTGTTCCTCCTTACTTGCTTGGGGAACATTCAATGACCTGACTCGGAACAGGAAGCTTACTAAAGCTATGTTCAATAAATGTGGGAAGTAGACAAGATGCACAGGAAGGGTATACGAAACCCTTTATTTTTCTCTCTTTACAAAGATTTCCGGACTTCGGAATACAGAGACCAACCACTTGTGGTCTGAACGTAAGAATATAAAAATATTAACTAAATTCTAACTAAACTAACTTTGGATTAATAAACAAGTGGCTACTTGAAGATTGGCCATATATTAACAGAAAGGCCGTATGTAGTACAGAGAACTGTTAACACTACGATACGTTTAAAATTATCAAGAGGATTAAACCTCTGGCCTTGAAGGCAACCAGCAACCGAGTAAAACTGCTAAGGCAAGCGGCCTGCTTCTACTAACTCCTTCCTCTCTCTTGCTTGGCAAAAAGCTACAACTTAAGTACTTGGCGTTCGCAAGACAAATTTGCATAAATAAGTTAAAGCTTTTAATTCTGGCCGGAAGTAGAAAATAAGAAGTGATAGTAAAGATTTAAAATAAAATAAACGTTAGTAAAACTTAAGATCCTTACATACTTCCCGCCAGAGTTAATTAGTTTGAAACTGAGGTCTAAAACGACCTTGTTGAAAACTTTTAGCTCTAGAATCTAACGCGAGGCCAATCTTTTACAAACATTTCTCACTAGAAACTAGAAATTTAAAAAAAAAATTCGTTTTTACATTATCAATTCCATGGACAATTACTTTTCATCTGTACTGCATCTAAACAGGAGTTTCTAGTTGAAATCTGGTTCCTTCCAGAGATCTGGAAGGAAAACTAGTTTAATGAAATGTTACACAATTAAATGGCAAGTAACAGGAATATTTATATTTCTCTTAACATTCTTATTTCATTCATGACTTTATTTAATTATCTCTCCCCGTGGTCTCTGACATGTGTTGTAAAAGAAAACACCAAATACGAATGTGTTTATGTACAAGTGTTCAACACTACCGCCTGCAATCAAAACACTAACGTGTTAAAATTCAACATAACAAGACATCATAACACACCTTATATTCATCTCTAAACCCTGAGGTACTATTCTGAAAGTGGCTAACTCTGAAGTGTAGCGTCAGAGAGCCTAACTACATTCATTCAACCTTTAACACATATTCACAATAATTTTCTCTTTTTACAGTCACACGAATAAGTTTAAAATTTTTTTTTGCATTACTTTCACTTTTAACATATCACAGTATTTCTTAACGTTTAAAATAACAGTTCACATTGTATATAAGAACATATTAACATGCCGTTAATTTTATGCATTTTAAAACATACATTGTTAACTTCTATTCTTTTCCAAGCAAGTGCCAATTCTTCTACATTGAAATACTACATTTCAAAAGTCTTTCAGACTAAAACTTCTTTCTTGCCAGAATCTTTTAAATAAAATTTTATACAATAACTTTTACAATATTCAAGTATTTACACATTCCTATTATACATTAATTTTAGTTCTACTCGCGAGTAATTGAAAAACATAATACCAAAATAGGTAACAACTCATTTCTCGCCTTTTTGGCGATAAAGGTAGACCTCACATGAGGTAAAACGTCTTGAATTCTGCCACTTGCAGTAAGAATGAAAGATTAATTTAAGGTTGCAAAGTAACATAAAATTTTACTTATCTTTGTGATATTCGGACATTCTTTTTTCTGCCCAGTCCTGGAAGGTAGCAAAGATTAGCGTTTGGTTTATCTTCCTTCTTGTGTGGGCTCGCCCTTCAGTTCCTTCCTCTATGAACTTTCTTTTCCCTCCAGTTCGGTCACCCTTGAAGACCTTCTTTTTCGCCTCTGGCTGTGGTCTTGGCCGTTTGATGGCAGCTGGTCTTGGCGGAACCGGGACACTTCTCTCTCGTTCCTGCTTGGATCTTGTTGCTGGCCGTTCAAATTTTCCTTGTATCTTTGCCTCCGCCGCTGGTGTTTCTTCCGCAATTCGTCGCCATTAGCTGCGTAGAGTCCTGTCCGATGGGTAGATCTTCCGTTTGGGAGCCGGGCTATAGTTGCCGTTATTTCTCCTGGCTCTCTTTGCATTCGTCGTACTTCTCCCTTCTTCATTCTGGGGGTGGTCGTGCGCTCTCTTTTCTGGTCGGTGGAACGGCTTCTTTTTCTTGTTACCTTCAATTTTCCAACGGGGAAACTTTCTTTTCAATTACTCCTGCCTCCTAATGGCTTGCCCTTGTGCTTGTCGTTGTTCCATCTCTGGAGCTTGTGCCTGCAGTGCCTGCCGTGCCTGCCGTGCCGGATCCCGCAAAAGATCTTTAAATATTTGCATTTTATTACGGTCATAGTATGGTTTTATCTGGTCAATGTTTGCGGAGCATGTTTCACCCTTCCTGGCTTTTAACACCACTACAGCGTGAGTTATTTTTTCTATGACATATGGTCCTTCAAATCGTAGAAAAAATTTGGCGGTTTTATCTTCTGGTGCTGAAGAAAGTGAATGCTTAATTTTTAATACTTCATCTCCTACTTTATAAGTTACTCCCCGTCGTTTCAAATCGTAATAAAGTTTTTGTTTTCTCTGTGCTACTTCAGTGTTCTTTTTTGCTTCTTTAATTAATTTTTCTATATCACCCATTTTAAATTCTGGGGCTCTTTGTTGAACATAAAATAATTTATCTAACGGCGTTATAATCTTTCTGCCTAAAAATAACTCAGCAGGAGTTTTGCCCGTTGTATCATGTTTTGCGGTCCTAAGGGCGAAAGCTAATTCATTGACATAGTTATCCCAGCTTTTATGAAAATTTTTAACATAACTACGGATAATTTTCACTATATTTCTATTGACCCGTTCCGCTATATTTGATTGCGGCCGATACGGGACCATTTTTAAATGACGTATGCCCAGTTTTTGGCACATGTCTTCAAATATATTACTTACAAATTGAGGACCATTATCCGATATAACTTTTAGGGGCGCCCCGTATTTTAAAATATATTTTTTTAAAATAGAATCAGTAACTAATTTCGCGGAGGCTCGTTTTAAGGGAACAATTTCGGTCCACTTACTAAAATGATCAACCATAACAAGGAGATACCGACTTTTATTTAACTGACTTTTTGGGAAAGGGCCCAATAAATCGATGCCAATTATTTCATTTGGAAATTCGGATTTAATGCTATTTAGAAACCCGGCCGGGCGGAAATTAATATAATTAACTGCTTGACATGTTGGGCAGGACTGGACATACGCCCTTGTTAACTTTTGCAGTTCAGGAAAATAGACTGCTTCGCGTACGCGTTGGATAGTTTTTCGAATACCAGCATGAGAAGCTAAAGGGCAGTCGTGTAACTCCTGCAAGATATTTAATCTAAGACTAGCTGGGATAACAGGTCGAAATTCGTTGTTAGAATTCGTAGTTTTTGTATAGAATAATAGACCATCTATTAGTTCGTAATGGGCCGCCTTATTTCTTATCGCCACAATATCTCGGTGGCTAAAATTTTCAGGATCCTTTAAATACTCATAAATGTTTCTGAATTCAGGATCCTGACCCAGTTCGGTTATTACAGTTTCTCGGGAATTTATTGTACATGCTGTGAGCATTGCCACCTTTACGGTATTACCTTGTTCATCTATTTTAATTCTTGATAGGGCATCTGCTACGATATTTTCCTTTCCGGGGGTATGCTTGATTACCAGATTATATTCTTGCAGCTTGAGTGCCCATCTTATTAACCTTGGGGACAAATTTTTCTCTGAGTACAATCTAGTTACCGCCGCATGTTCAGAGTACATTGTTATCGGCGCCTTTCCAAAATAGACTCGGAACTTTTGCACTGCTAACAGAACTGCAAGTGCCTCTCTCTCGGTCGCGTAATAGTTTCTTTGTGTTTGATTTAAAGTTCGGCTAAAAAATGCCACGGGCTGCTGATTTTGCGAAAGTACCGCTCCTACCGCATAATCCGAAGCATCCGCTGAAATTTCTAAATTCTCATCCTTTTCAGGAAATTTCAACACAGGGACTTGCGTTAATGCTTGTTTTAATTTTTCGAAAGCACTATTGGCTTCGGCCGTCCACGAAAATCTTGCCTTTTTCCTTTTTAATTTTAACAATGTCTCAGCGATAGCCGCAAAATCTTTTATAAAGGACCTATAATATGAACAAAGTCCTAGAAAAGAAGAGAGCTTCTTTGCCGTGTTTGGAGTCGGATACTTTTGTACAGCGATTATTTTTGATTCGGCTGTCTCGATTCCTTTTTGAGATATTTTGTAACCTAAATATTTTAATTCAGGGGCTGCAAATTTGCACTTTTCAACATTAACTTTTAGACCGGCCTCATTTAATAATGAAAACACCTGTCTTAAATCCTGTACATGTTGGTCCAGATTATCACTAGTAATAATGATATCGTCTAAATAGATAAATGTGGACTTTCCAAGAGCAGGCCTTAGCACAATGTCCATACATCGCTGAAATGTTGCCGGTGCCCCTGAAAGGCCAAACGGCATACGCAGGAATGCATAAGTGCCAGACTTGGTTATAAAAGCAGTCTTAGGCACATCCTCCGGTCTAACCCCTATTTGAAAATAACCATTCGTTAAGTCTAAAGTCGTCATGTATTTGGTAGAAGTTATGTTCCTCAGAATTTCTTCAATAATAGGTAACGGATATACCGGATATTTAGTCATGGAGTTTAATTTACGATAGTCAATCGCAAAACGCCACCTTTTTGGATGTGTTACTGGATAGTCATTGTTTTTCTTCTGGACCTGGAATATCACTAAATATATGGAATATCACTAAAATCCTGGAATATCACTAAATAACGAAGCAAATTCACTTACCACTTGTCGGATTCTTCGTTGCTCTTCATTAGGCAGGTGGTCAAGGTTTAATATCGGCGGTTCAGCCTTTTCTTCACGAACTGGTTTCATTGTCAGCTTAAGGGACGCTTCTTAAAAATCTAGCGTTGCTTGTGCCTCTGAAAGAAAATCTATTCCTAAGATAATATGTGCTTGCAGATTCTTTACTATGAAAAACATAACCTTTACTTGTTCGTCCTTGATACGGACATACAGCGGTAATTTACCTATACACTTACATCTTTCTCCTTGCGCAGCTAACACTGTCGTATTATCCGAAATATATATGCGGTATTTCCGAAAATACTTCCTAAAAAAATCTTCTGCCACACAGGAACACTGCGCGCCTGTATCCAGGAGTGCGGTGGCTGGGATTTTATTCACCAACACTTCAATCTTTGGAAGAGTCAATTTTTTCACCATTACTGTATTTAAGTTGAAGGAAGAGGGGTTTTCTTGGCCTTCGGATTTCCTCACCCTCCCGTCAGCAGAAATCCGTTTTAGTTTAAATCTTGTTTTTTCCTTTCCATGCTTTCCTTCTTTTTCCACTGGCCTTCAGACTTTTTTCCTGGATTGCTATTGAACTGTCGACGTTCGCCCGCTGTTTTTGGATGCTCGGGTTTCCTTGCCCACTGATTCTCTTTGCTTCCGTAGCCGTGTGCTTGACTTTGCTGTGGTCTTGGCGCACCAAATTGGTTTCGTTGCTCATATTGGCGTCTTCTTTCAATGTCCGCCGTTCTTCTACTTTCAAACTGGATCGCTAGCTCAAATAACTTTTCCAGTGTAGTCGAATTCCTTAATTCAATAAAGTCTTGTACTTGGGGAAGTAACCTCGGCAAAATCACTTGAATTATCTCAGGATCCGGACGGTTTCCATACAAGAGTTTGAAGACGTGAATTTTTCTTAAAATAAAGGTGGAAAGATTTTCGATTCGTTGCTGATATATGCTGAAAAGTTCCGTTTCTAATTTTGCACGATCCCTTACGACAGGGAAGGCTTTTACTAGGGCAGTCTTGAAATTTTCGTAAGTATAAGTGGGACTTCCTGCTTGACCCAAGAAACTTCTGCCTATACATTTGAACCAATTAAGCGCTTGGCCCCTCAAAGCGCTGGTAGCTAAGGTGACTTTCTGGAACTCGTGCACGGGATACATCATGAAGTGGTCCTCCAATTTTTCCAAAAAACTGGTTACCGGTGAGTTTCCATTAAATGTTGCTTCTGGTTTCATCGAAACGCGCATGGTCTGGACGATGTAACCAAATCCTTCCAGGGCGGCAGCTGGCATTTCTGGATTCTGAGCCGCTTCTGCAGGCAGCACAGGTTCTTCTTGAAACTCGGCCATGGTTATTCTTCATCGTCGGGCGCCACTATCAGGTTCAGTGTTCCTCCTTACTTGCTTGGGGAACATTCAATGACCTGACTCGGAACAGGGAGCTTACTAAAGCTATGTTCAATAAATGTGGGAAGTAGACAAGATGCACAGGAAGGGTATACGAAACCCTTTATTTTTCTCTCTTTACAAAGATTTCCGGACTTCGGAATACAGAGACCAACCACTTGTGGTCTGAACGTAAGAATATAAAAATATTAACTAAATTCTAACTAAACTAACTTTGGATTAATAAACAAGTGGCTACTTGAAGATTGGCCGTATATTAACAGAAAGGCCGTATGTAGTACAGAGAACTGTTAACACTATGATACGTTTAAAATTATCAAGAGGATTAAACCTCTGGCCTTGAAGGCAACCAGCAACCGAGTAAAACTGCTAAGGCAAGCGGCCTGCTTCTACTAACTCCTTCCTCTCTCTTGCTTGGCAAAAAGCCACAACTTAAGTACTTGGCGTTCGCAAGACAAATTTGCATAAATAAGTTAAAGCTTTTAATTCTGGCCGGAAGTAGAAAATAAGAAGTGATAGTAAAGATTTAAAATAAAATAAACGTTAGTAAAACTTAAGATCCTTACACTATTAACAAACCGATATCTGGTGCATCTCTATCAGAATGACTGGTTTTGATTTTATGTTCTCGAAGTGTATGTTTGAGTTTCACTCTAAGAATGTACCTACAAATTTTGTCTTTACCTAAAACCGATAGCTCGTATTTGAATTTATTTTCCATACCTTGTACTTCGATATCAAAAATACCATGGACCTGAAATTCAGTTTCAACTCCACCAAACAGATTGTGGCTCAAAGTCTCTGGATCTAATAGGACTAAATCTAGTCTCTTTAGTATGTCTTTCCTTAAGTAAGATCTTTGTGACCCACAGTCAAAACACGTTCATACAATTTCTGCTTTCCCGTTATCGACAATCTTCACCATAATAGTTTGGAGAAGAGTTGTTTGCAGTTTTTGGTTAGACAATAAAGTCTCATTCGTTTCGTTAGCTACTTCAGGTGCTTCCTTTCTTGAACTTCTAGAACCTTTTAATTCTCTGCACATCACCGTTACATGACGTTTGTTGCAAAACGGGCATTTCACAGAACTTTTACACTTTTCGGCAGCATGCCCAATTTGTACGCAGTTAAAACAAACTTTTTTTTTCCTTAGTAAATTTTCTAATCTTCCAATGAAAGGCTGTGCAGCTTAAAGCACTCAAAGGAATTATGTGTTTCCTTGTCGCACCAAACACAAAAATTAATCTGTTTCTTCTTTAAATCTCCTGCATAAATACAAACCGCTGTGTCTGGAACCGAGTCAACTTTGTCTGGAACAGAAAAACGTGTACGGGCCAAATGAAGACGCTCTTCATTTTCAACTTCAATTCGGAGAAAATGCAGAGAAAATTCGGAGAATTTCTTCAGGTAGTGAAGACTCTACAAGGAGATACAGCATAGCTGCATGAATCTCACTTTTTAAACCCCAATGTCTCCTAAATTCTGAGTTGCGTCTCTAACTTATCGTATAAGTTGGATTGAGTCATATTTCCTTTCTTGCCAGCTTGAGCCAAAACTATTTTTAATAATTCGCGAACATAATAACTTTAATAATTCTACCAGTAATTTGTCGCGTGCAAATCGAGATTTTAGCTGCTTGAAAGCTTCTTTATAATTCACAACTGACGAAGAATAACTATCTATGAGCTCTCTAGCTCGGGATTCAACGACCATTGCCTGCTATAGGTTGTAGAGGCATTAGGTATTTTTGGAAGCAGGCAAGAGGAGAAATTAGCAACGCCTTCGCCGGGACTCGAATCGCGGACTTCTCAATTACGCGCTGAGCGTGCAGACCACTGCACCACGTAGGCTCGCTAAGAAGGCGGGAGAAATACCTTATATACTTCCTCTTTTAAAGGGCGACTGGGGTTTTTAGGGGACCCACCCGCCAAATGCTGGGTGAGGAGAATCATCATCCAACACTCTTTTTAGTTCGGGCGCCACTGCAGAGATATTAGGTATTTTAGAAGCAGGCAAGATGAAAAATCAGCAACGTCTTCGCCGGGAATAGAGCCGCGGACCTCTCAATTATGCCCTGAGCGTGCAGACCACTACATCACAAAGCCTCGCTAAGAAGGCGGGAGAAATACCTTATAAGGTATTGAAATTTTTCATCGTCATCTATATTTTCATCTTCGTCGATCTTCTTAAAACTGTCCCTAAAATCCTAACCAATTTCGGGTCTCCCCATTGACTTTTTGAAGCTCCAACTTTGGTAACTTAAAAGTTCCTCTCCGTGGAATTTTCTAAAGTTCCAGGTGTAATTACAGAAGTGGAATTCACTATTTTATTTTCTACTTTTGTTCTTAAACTGATATATTTATCCCGATACGTTTCGTTCGTGTCAAAATCGGCCAAATATTCACTTTCGTTTTCACTTTCCAACAAAAGTTCGGAAATTTGTGATTGAACTCCATCTAACGTGTTGAATTTACTTTCTAATTGCGAGCTCAATACTTGTAGTTGATCAATCTCCACGTCAGGCTTTAGAATTTCAGCATCTAAAGCATTGACAGTAATCGTAAAGGATTCTTAGATCCTTAGAGGTTTACGCTTTCGTAATAAAATTTCCATGATTTTAAATTGAATATATCCAAGGATATAATCAAATAAATCATAAACTCACTTGATAAATTCCAATACGAACTCGATGTTTCGTTTTCTTCAAATAGCCTTTCCGTCCTGTCACCGGACGCCAGTTGTTTGAAATTAATCAATTTCTTATTTTAATAACTTCGGACGAATGGATATATATTTCACAATGAAAACGTTTTTAATTAACAACGGACCTATTTATTTAGTACTCTAAACATATCAACAAAGGAACATTCCGTGCGTTATCACGCTCAAAGCATATATAAACAAAGCATCACTGTTGCCACAGAAAATCTACATTATAATGAACATATTAAATTATTGTGTATTAATTGAGTAGAGTTCGTGCGCGTTCCTGAACACTTCCGATAACACTCATTTCTTCCTCGTTCGCCCAAAAGCCAATATTATTGTACGTTTATCTGCCTGTTGGGATATTTTCGGCTTAAATGTTTTTCCAACAGTTTATTTGCATAAATATTTTACATAACAATGCAGCAAAAATAACAGTATATTATATCTGTTACTTATGCATTTATGCGATTATTACTAAATTCAATAAACATGTGCAACATTTTAAAATTTTAATTTAATTCATAACTACCCACCTACTACGACTTCACAACCTAATTGCGGATTACATGATGTTTGCTTAATTTATATGCTAAACATTTACAGGTTCTATTTGTCATGCATCTCTCCGCGGTCAGCCAGTTAGCTTCCTCCTCATTGCCAGCGAAGAGCCAGCAAGAGAGACAATTAATCAGTGGAAAATTGAAGTTGTTGCATTCGCATTCGAGTTGAGCTTGTTTTTTTAACCGGTGTGGCTGACACAATTTTGTAAAGTGTTGACATAACACTTGAGTTAAAGCCGTTTAAATCTGTAACACTTTACTTAAACTTTATTTTATTAACCTCAGTAAATTTTTCCAGCTCACTACTGTCTAATTCCGGATGCAGCTGAATAGTTTGAGTTTTAAGGTAACTTATTGCTCCAGCTTAATTGATCATGTGAATTATGATTTCAGTTTATTACGTAACAATATATTTATTATGTTAGCTTAAAACTTAAATTCTTTTTCCATGAGTTAAAAAAAACTCTCCTGTCGAACTCACTATGAAAATTTTGGATAACCTTATTCTAGATGTTACTTAACCCTTTGACTATTAACGGCACGTATATGTCCCACTAAAAGTTTAAAAACTGCTGAGTTTAAAAAGTACTTAGAATCTAATAATGTTGGAGATCATCTTGCAAAAGTCGGAAAATCAAGACCCGGCTGTGTTGGTTGTACACAAATGAACATAGAGAAAAGAACAAATATGAGTTTCCCAATGTGTAATGTTGGGTTATGCAAAGAATGCTGCACCATACGAGGTAAATCTATTTCATATAAAGCTTTCCAGAATAACAGGTGTTCTAATAGTAAGTCGATCGCTAGGTGTGGGACACATAGGTGTGTCCCTCCATTTACTATGGTTGGGTCATATTATAATTCCCCAGCCTTTGGCTTGAAAATCGTTTGTCCAAAAAAAGAAAACAAAAAAAAAAAAGTGCTAAATTTACCTTATTTGTGACATATTTTGCTCACTTGGATAGCAAATGGGGCACTTTTTATAATTCGTAGTCGAAGGGTTAACATAGCCTGAGCAAACAAAAATTTGCGACACATATTTCTGAGATAAAGGAATGCCATAATAATTGTGAAGACGAACTCGGATTTGTTTCGATATTTAATTTAAAACTGGATTTTAATTAAAGTATCATACTTTTAATTAGGTTTTTAATCTTTGAATAAAAATTAATTTTAATTAATTGTTGAGACACGAAAACTATCAGGCTAGCACAGGAGAGGGTTGTCTTTGTAGAATAGTTTTTGGCGGAAAATGACTGTCTTCACGTTATACATGTGGAAATTCCGAGTAGCGAGTCTTTTCATTAAGAAGTTACTTTTCATGAATTAAGTAAATTTTTCTAAAGCAAGGATTTTTAAGATATTATTGCTCTAAACTCAAATGAAAAGAAATTCTTAGCGTCCTAATTCATTATTAAGTGTTGTAAACAAAATAAAAGTATTCATCTAGTAAAAGGATTTTTTTCAATGAGCGATTAAATCGAGATATTACATTCCGTTTACATTCATGTTACATTCGTTTTGCTAATCAAATAGTTGAATTTTTACTGCATCAGGTAAAATGAAAGTGCGTTTAAATAGGGACGGACAGCTTTTTTATTTAACATGGAAGGCCATTGTTCAATGCGACTAGTTTTGCCTCCATCATTTAAGTAATGATTCCAGGTATTTTTGTAAAATATAAATAATTAATTAATTAATTAAAACGTAAAAATAAAATTACGCTTCATTTATAATATTTTTCCATCTAGAATGCTTGCACAATCTTTTAGTTAATGTAAATAATTTAAATTAATAAAAGATGTTTTTAACGTTTCATGGTAAACCATGTACGCACAATAGTACAGAAAGATCGTTTGTGAAATACCTAACAATAAATCCTTAACATCACAATCTTTTTGAACGTACTACAGAGAGTGAGAGAAATATACAAGAAAAAAGAAGAGAAAAAGAAAATTTGTTTATATTCACTAAAATAACTGAATGAAAAATATGTAATGCATACATTTCTTTTATCTGGCACATGGAACTAAGATTAAGAGGACAGTGGGGTAACTGGGAGCAAAAGATAGTCCTTACCAAGTGATAAGTGGAAAGAAAATTTGGGCGAAAAGGCATATAAACCTAAAATTGTGCGCTTAATTTCCTTTCCGAAGACTGAGGTTACGTAAGAACTTAACAAATGAAAAGTAATCATGGATAAACTACTGATAACTAACATAACATTACTTCTTTAAAAGAAATTTGCACTGCAATAAGAATACATACTAATACTAAGATTACAACACTTCACGGATATCTGATGGTAATTGAGCAGGACACTTGTAAAGCCCCAGGGCTATCTCACATGAATGAGTCTCTATCGCAGTTCCGAAAAGGGATATCGGAAGAACTAAGACCTCCCCCCCCCCGAAAAAAAAAACTCGAATTTCGAAAGATCGTAAACATCAGCAGCAAATAAGGCTAGAGCGAGATGGAACGTAAATAATAGAAGTAAGGTAAAAGCATATGTGTTGGAAGTTTCTCAAGTATGAGAACACCTGCCATGTCCGGGTAACTTAACGAAGAATCTGCACAAAATACGTTTGGAATAATAAGTGCAAGGGAAAACAAAATGGATGAAATGCTATGACAAAAATGCAAATGCAAATTGAATACACTGAATAAAAATCAAAATAATGAAGGGTGTACAATGTACCAATCAACTAGCCCACAGAATTAAAAACATGCATAGCAGAGGATGGGGAAAATTAGCAAATATTTTAAGAATTTTTAGAACCTAGCATTAAAAATCTCGGGGAGAGGAGAATACGTGAGAAAATACGTTAATCCCATTTAAAAAACATTGGAAGATGCTCCCGAAAAATGTTTCTGAATTGGAATATACCAATTAATGCATATTTAAAAAGTATGTGCTTCTCCCTTTTATTGCACATTCAACATCCCTGTTCATAAATCATTTAAAAAAAAGTCTTACGAAGCTTAAAATCAATATACCGTGCGCGATCACATAGATTGTTAAAAAGCAAGTCGAGTTTCATGGATTCCAAACTCCGAGAAAAACAGCATCGTTAGCAGCCTGTTTTAGAAAGAATTTTAAATAAGCAGAAGAACCTGACATCTAGATATGCAACGGCAGTTCTCTTTGTTTTCAAGAATTACAGCTTCGGTCATCGGACTCATATCTGCGTCTCTTATCTTCAAAAGTTTTTCTGCAACGTTAAAGACAATTATTCTGAAATATTTTTCAGTAAATAAGATGTTTAGATCCGTATGTATAGTAGCGTAATGTACTGGAGGTTGGGGTTGTTATGATATGTAAATCCCATTCCAAGTAAATCAGATAACATGTATATAAGAGCAGAACGTCACTTATATGCCTTGACTTATATATGTCATAAATTGTGGTATGAGATGATGAAGCTATTGTTTTCCGCAAAGTATATATATGCGTGTATCTATTTATTTTTTAAATTAAGAGAAGTTCTCATTGAGTAGGAATTCACTTGAAAGATTTTACAGCTATAGTTAGATGCAAAATTTGAGTTGTTTTTAATTTTAAATTATATTGGAAGTTTAAAACTCCAGCTTATAATTCTGTGTTAACCTTCGCTCAGTAAATGGTCTTCAGATGGAATAGTGTAATGCATCTTAAAGAAGAAAAAAATGATAATAATAAGTCAATGAAATTGCTGTTTAGAGGTGTTGAGAGTGGTTACGTAGTAGCACACCAAAAGGTTAATACTAGATATAACAAAAGTTTTAATAGGAACTTTCCTTAGGCTAAACAGAATAAATGAACAACATACGACTTATTAATAAACAACAAAATGATATTAATAGGTGAAAAATTGACAACGGTAACTGTTGCGTCTTGTCTACCGAATCTATACTTAGCATTATATCCGTCGCAGACACTTGACGAGTCGATGCATTCCCTCTTGGTCTGGAATCTTAATTACACTCTAAAGTAGTGGCCTAAAACTGAAATTGCATGCGGGCACGATCGTAAAATAGCTAACAGGCCAGAATTCCATTTTCTTTTCATTTTTTTCCCCTTTCCTTTTCTTTTTTTATATCTGTTTTGGCCTCCTCGGTGATTGCGGGGATTTGTGCCCAGAGGGCGCACCGCACAAAAAGTTAGTTGCGTTACAGAACGTAAGGGAAGCGGACACGCCAAAATGTCGGGCGTATTACCGCTAATTGAGGTAATTGCATCGTATCTGTCAGGTGGCAGAAAACTAATATGATGTATCAATTCACATGCCAGGTGGCAGAATATGTCTATCATGTACATGCCAGGAGGCATAACGCTTGTAAACATGCCAGGTGGCATACGACTTGTAAATAAATTGTAAATAAATGTACAGTAAAATATCTTGGATAGATAGATCAAGGAACAAGCATCAACAACCTTCTGATCATTTGGATACGTACATTTTTTCTGGTGACACCGGACTTGATTTGTGGAGATGAAGAATGGACGAAGAAAATTAGTGAGTTCATGACTGAAAAGCCAGGATTTAACGCGAAGAAATTCGAGGTAGGCCCTTTTTCATTTTTCCAGTTTTGAATAGAATTGTTGAATAAAAATCTTGGTGATTATTATAGTTGATAGAATCTAATGGTAAAATGGAGGCTATGAATAAGGCAAAGAAGTTGCGTACGGTGACGCGTAACTTAACTGCCAAGTTGATGAGTAAAATAGATTCTGCATTGTTAGAAGAGAGTGAAACCGCGGATGAGAAATTAAAAGAATTACTCGAAATGTTACTTGAAAAATCGCAGTTGTTGAAACAATACGATTCTGAGATTGAAAAACTTATAATTACGGAACAGGAGTTGGAAACAGAAGTAATTTCCGCGCAGGAATATCAGGAAAGAATTATAAGTTTTAAATGTAAAATTCAGGAAAAATTAAGAAACAACGCATGTAAAGTTGAATCTAGAAATTCTAGTGAGGAAATTATATCTCCGAAGTTGAAAACTTGTGAAGTTAATACTTTAAAATTGCCAAAATTAACGATTACAAAATATTACGGTGATCCTTGTTCTTGGCTTGAATTCTGGAATCAGTTTAGTAATTCCATTCACCAAAACGAAAGTCTCAGTTCGGTTGACAAGTTTTGTTATTTAAAATCGCTTTTGGGAGGTTTAGCTTTAAATGCTATTAGTGGATTAACATTTACTAGTGAAAACTATACGGTGGCTGTTGATATACTAAAAAACCGTTTCGGCAGAGATGACCTGCTAATTAATGCGCATATGAATAAATTGTTGAGTTTAGAACCTGTAAAATATTCCGGAAATACGGCTTCTTTGAGGAAGCTTTATGACGATATAGAAATACAAATAAGGAATTTAAATTCTTTAAATGTTACTAGTGGTTCTTATGGACATTTATTATCCCCTATTTTGTTAAAGTTAATACCCGAGAATTTAACTCTAGAATTCACTAGGAAAAGAAGTGATAAACAAAATTTCGATGTTAATGAACTACTAACGTTCTTGAAAACTGAAGTGGAATGTAGGGAAACATCAATGATGTTAGCGCGTTCTAAGAATTTTGATGTAAATGAAACATCAATACGAAACAAAAGTTCCCATCAAGGTTATCAAAATAAATCTTACATGCATTCTAAAAGAAATGATTACAATACGAATAAGCAAGGTGCTTCGGTATTAACTAGTCAAAGTGAAACTCCCTCTAAATACTTTCAAAATTCACATTTTAATCCAAATCGAAAGTTCTCTACCCCGCCTAAGAAAGAGAATCAAAATGTCTGCATATTTTGTTTATCTGCTTGTCATATGAATCATGATTGCGCACTTGATTTAAAGGCTCGCCGAAAGGCATTAATGAATCGAGGTTTATGTTTTATTTGCTTTTCGAAAGGGCATCCAAGGCGTTTCTGTGCTCATAAAGATGAAAAATGCAGACTGTGCAATGTCCAAGGTTTACATAATTCGTTAATATGTGACGCCGCATCGAAAGGTTTAGAGACGGATACTTCCAATCAGACAAAACAAACGCCAATCCCTGAAGCTTCTCTTTCGCTCTTATGTAATGAAAATAATAACAAAATTAAACTACCGACTTCCGTTCTTTTACAGACGTTTTCGGCAACAGTTAGGTGTAAAGGGGGCAACGAAAAGGAATTACGTTGTATGCTAGATTCAGGGTCAACAAAGTCATTCATCTTACGAGAAGTGGTTGATTCACTGGGGTTGAAAATTATTAATAAAGAAGCGCTTATTATTTTCACATTTGGATGCAAAGATGCAAAAGAGCGCTTGTATGATATCGTAGAAATAGTATTGCAAAATGTAAACCATCCCAATAAAAAGATAAAAATTAACGCAATAGTCATTGATTCTATAACACTAGGGCAAGTAAAAGTTCCTTCTCGGTGGATACGAAATATGGCGTTTGAGAAGGGAATAGAATTAGCAGATGCTGGTACGAGTGACGAAATTCAAGTATTAATAGGTTCGGATTATATTTGGGAAATTTTAGGAGAACGAAACGTGAAGATTTGTAAAAAATTAGTCGCAACAGAAAGCACTTTCGGTTTTGTGATTCAAGGCAAGGACGAAGGATCAAAGTGTAAGGACGCAAGAGTTAATCATATAACCGTTGTAAATGAGGACTTAGATTATGAAAGAGTTAAAAAATTATGGGAATTAGAAGCAATTGGGATAAGTTCGGATAAAGAAATATCTCTATCAGATAAAGAAATTTTAGAGTCATTTGAACGAAATACAACTTACAAGAATAAAAGGTATGAAACTCGATTATTGTGGAAAGAGGGTGTTGAAGGTTTAAATAACAATTATGTAATCGCGAAACAGCGTTTACAATTTTTAAATAATAAGTTTCAGAAAAATAGCGAGCTATATTTAAAATATAATGAGATAATTAATGAACACTTGAGAGATGGTATAGTGGAACGGGTAGATACGTATTTAAATAGTAGTTTGAAAACGGGGTATTACATGCCTCATCACGCGGTAGTGCGCGAGCAGAAGGATTCTACAAAGGTTCGAATAGTTTTTGACGCTTCTTCTAAAAGTAAGGGAAATTTATCACTTAATGATTGTTTGGAAAGCGGACCTAATTTAAATCCTGATTTGCTAAAGATTATCATTAAATTCAGGGTACATTCAATTGCGTTTTGTGCCGACATTCAGCGTGCATTTTTAGAGGTAGGCTTAGCTAAAGAAGATAGGGTTTTTTTAAAGTTTTTGTGGATAAATGAAGAAGGGTCAAATCTCGATCACAGTAATTCCAACTTACAAGTTCTTCAACACAATCGAGTTCTTTTCGGGGTCAAGTGCTCACCTTATTTATTAACAGCTACAGTAAGACTGCATTTAAAAAAGTATGAAGATGCCTACGAAGAGGCATGCAGTATGTTAAAAGAGCTTTACGTAGATGATTTAATTTCTGGGACAGTCAATGTAGCAAAGGCCTTACATTTAAGCAAGGACATGATTTTCATTCTTAGCGAGGCCAGTATGAATTTACGTAGATGGGTTTCAAACTCACCTGAGCTGAATGAACTATGGAAACTTAATGGAATTGACTCTCGTGAAACATCTGAAGACTCTTTGGTACCGTTGAAAGTTTTAGGTCTTATCTGGGACAATGTCAATGATAATTTGAAAATAGATGTATCTCAGTTTGAGAAGTTACAAAATCTCAAAGTAACTAAACGCATCATTTTAGCAGCATGTGGTATGCTCTTTGATCCCTTAGGAATTATGAATCCATTTACTGTTCGAGTTAAACTCTTAATGCAAACTATGTGGGAAAAGGGTATTCAATGGGACGAAAGTGTTCCCCTTGATACAGAATTCATATTTCAGGAATGGTTAAAAGAAGTTGAAAAAATAAAGTTTTTCGAAATTCCCAGACAGTACTTCAGTGATATGTGTTGGAAGTTTATAGAAGTTCACATATTTTCTGATGCCAGTCCCAAGTGTTATGGTGCCGTAGCATATTTTAGATTTAAAAAGAAAAATAAATGTAAAACAAGTTTCATAATGTCGAAATCCCGTTTGGCTCCATTAAAAAGGGTAACACTCCCTAGGCTTGAACTTTTGGGAACATTAATTTCTGCAAGATTAGGTTCGTATTTGCAATCGATATTTCCGCAGTTGGATAAGGGAAATATATTTTACTGGACTGATTCCCAAATTTGCATTCACTGGATCAAGGGATCTGCCAACGAGTGGAAACAATTTGTTAGAAATCGTGTGGTAGAAATCAAGGAGAAAACAATTTTAAACAACTGGTACTTTTGCAGTGGGAAGACAAACCCTGCTGATAAACTTACGAGGGGGATGGATGCTGAAGCTCTAATTAATGATAGTGATTGGTTTTCTGGGCCACCCTGGCTTTCAGAAATAGATATTCGACATCACATAAACGAAATGAATATCGAAGCTGACTTGCAAAACGTTAGCGAAGAACGTAAATGTGTTACTTTGAAAACACTTGTGGAATCTACAGAACCGTTACTAAATCTTGAACTGTACGGAAATTTAACCAAAGTACTGGGAATAATGGCTTATGTTCTGCGCTTCGTGAACAACTGTAAATCCGTTCGTGAAAAGCAATCTGGTATGCTTACCGCCTATGAGTTACGAAAGGCTTCAGAATTTCAAAGGTGGTTAGCAAATGAAAACATAAGGTGGATATTCAATCCGCCAGCTGCTCCACATCATGGTGGTATATGGGAGGCAGCTGTTAGATCTATGAAGCTGCATCTAAAGAAATGTGTTGGAACTCAAATTTTGACTTATGAAGAGTTTCTAACTGTAATTGCACAAATTGAAGCATGCTTAAATTCGAGGCCAATAACACCAGTCTCCAGTGATCCCAATGATTTGACAGCTTTGACTCCTGGACACTTTATTATAGGGACTTCTTTAACAGCTGTTCCGGAACAAGATTTAACCGAAGTACGAGTGTCTCCATTGCAAAGATGGCAACTAACACAGCAGATGTTCCAAGGGTTTTGGAAGCGGTGGTCTAAAGAGTACCTGTGCCAACTACAGAAGCGTAGCAAATGGAGACAGCCTAGCAGAAATATTCGTCTAAATGACTTGGTTCTCATTAAAGAAGATAATATGCCTTCATTACGTTGGAAACTCGGGCGAGTAATAGAAGTGTTTCCTGGAAGAGACAATAATGTCCGAGTGGTTAGACTAAAAACTGTGCACGGGGACATTAAACGTCCTATTACCAAACTGTGTCTTTTACCAGTTGAAGAACATTAACTTAAGTGTTTGGTTTATATTGAATATGTTTTATTATTATTTTTATTTCTTATTGTACTAATAATTTTATTTGTTTGTTCTAGTTTAACCCTCATAGTTAACGTTTCAATATAGTAAGATATAAGATGTTTTGCTAGAAGATTGGTAAGTGTAACATGTAATTTTATACTTTTTGAAGGTTTTTGTATGTTTTCAGTTTCTATATTTTTCATTTACTTGTTTGCATATATTGAAGATTGTATTAAGATGAATGTAATTCATCGGGGGGGGAGGATGTTTTGGCCTCCTCGGTGATTGCGGTGATTTGTGCCCAGAGGGCGCACCGCACAAAAAGTTAGTTGCGTTACAGAACGTAAGGGAAGCGGACACGCCAAAATGTCGGGCGTATTACCGCTAATTGAGGTAATTGCATCGTATCTGTCAGGTGGCAGAAAACTAATATGATGTATCAATTCACATGCCAGGTGGCAGAATATGTCTATCATGTACATGCCAGGAGGCATAACGCTTGTAAACATGCCAGGTGGCATACGACTTGTAAATAAATTGTAAATAAATGTACAGTAAAATATCTTGGATAGATAGATCAAGGAACAAGCATCAACAACCTTCTGATCATTTGGATACGTACAATATCAAAATGAAAAATTTTATTAACAAAGTAAAAATTACTTCAAACAAATTGTAAATTTCGCTTACTAAATCTTTACCAAAATATACATAAATAATAATAATATAACAAAAGAAAAAAATCTGAGGTGTACACTATATATAACTTCTTTGTACGGCCTAATAAATTGTGCGTAGTTATTGATGCATTTCATTTAAACGTACTTCCTCGAATTTCATTAGAGATATATTTCTCATTCAGTCAATTCAGTTTCCACTTCCCGGCAAGGCCAAAATATATAAAAACTCAAAACATCTTCTTTAAAAATTATAAAATACAGAAAAAAACTTAAGCACCAAATACAGCTAAACAATTTTTTTTTTCAATTAAAATTAGTTTCTGGGCAAAAACAAGCAATTCGGCTAATGAGTAGAAAGAATGCACAAAACTTAAAACTGACTTACACGGCTAATAGCGTAGCTTTATACTGCTACGCTTATACGGCTAGCCAAAAACCCTGTCGAGAACTGGTGTTAGGGAAAGAGGGGTGGGAGACTCTCGAGCGCATTTCCTGGAGTGCTCTCCTTCAAATCTCGGGGAGGAACAGAGCAAAGTCGTACTGCCGCCTGTATGGTGCCCAAGGCTCTTGCCAACGACATGCGACAATCTTGCTTCCTTGCCGCAATGCATTTCGTGGTCAGGTCAAATAAGAGAGATTAGTCACAACAACAACAGCACTTAGTCGACATACAGCACTATACAAACAACGATACTCGCGGGTACAGTGAGTTTTGATTGCGAAAATCCGTTGCTAGAACGAAGAATGTGATGCGCAAACTGTTAGAAAGTTTCGTTTAATCTCTGGACGTGAACGTGCATTTAGTTCACAGACTGACAAAGAAATTTGAGGCTACAGGTTTCGCAACAGACACTAAATCCCCACTTTCTCCAGTTAGCCCGTCTGTTCAAAATGTCGCTATTTTGGGTGACGGTGTTACTGCCGAAACCGAACTCAAAGAGAAACAACAAAAACGACAACAGAAAAAGAAAAAAAAGGGGGGGACTTGAAAAAGAGAAAATTTAATGTGTCATAGCCATCTCGACAGGCAGATACGTGCAAAAGTGATTATGAATTTTATCGAAATATTTTGAAGATTTTTTCATCGAGAAATATGCAGATTTTAACCCTGTTCGTAGAGGACATACAATACAATACTTTTAATTCTTAAACTGGAACATTTACTTGTTTCATGTTAAAATATTTCATATTTACTGAAAATAAAGTATTTTGTTAACATAGTAAATCTGGCGCGTTTGTTGGGCCACCCTATATAAGCATTATTTTAACCAAAATCTCAGACAAGCAAAGCATTGTGCTGAACTCGTGCTACAACTGAAACTCCAATACCTATATCAAATACAATGATTTCTGTCAGATCTCATCTCTTTTGATTCTTAGACACCGATTTGCATACAAATGACTATATGGTTCAAAACTCTATGAGAAAACTGCAACGAAATACACACTTATTCCAACGTTATAAATACGCCTTCGAGACACAGACCTGTTAAAATTTCAACGAAACAAAAACGTTTTGGGAAGTCCTTCGACTTTTATTGTCTTCAGTGTTATTTAACCAATTGTAAATTAGCATTGTTGTCACATCGAACAACCTTCCTCCTCGTGGCGTGACGTGAATTCGAAAGCTTCGCGCGGGAAAAAAAGCTTCGCTTGGTCACACTCGTGGGACGATGCCGCCTGTGACTTATGATTTTTACTTTTTTAATACTTTTATTTCTTTTTCGCTTTAATGTCTTTCGTCAGTTGGAGCTGTAGGATGCAGAGTGCTGATGACCTTGCTTTCAATGAATGGCACGTGACCTCCACAATCGGACAAGAGCTCGGGCACGCTCGAGTAATAGCGAGAGCCCACCCACATTTAGTTCAAACGCTCTTCTTTCTGTTGGTGAGGGCGCGATTTGCAATTCGAAGCGTATTTAAACACGTTTTTGAAAGAGTTCATAAACCTGCAAAAAGGACTTTCTCAGTTTATGGGAAAGGAGTGTTGTTTTCGAAACGGATTGTTGTAGACGGTGTTTGACAACCATATTCTCCTTCTTCCGAAAATTTTACAGTTCTTGCGTCACTCAAGACGCTGAAAGAATTTTTTCTTTTTCTGGGTCAATTTTCTCAAAACAGATGCAGGTTTGAATTAATTCTGAAAATTTCCGAATTTCTCATATCTTAGTTTCTGAGTATTTTAATAATAGGGTAAAAATTATTTTTTAATACTTGAAAAAAAAAGTAATGTTCTCATCATTTTTATCGAACTATATTGTAATTAATTCTTCACATGTATTTACTATGGATGTTAGTACATATTTTAGACGACTCTGCTTTGCTATAAAAAAATCGCATGCTTGTATTTTTTTAACTGCAACTGTATTTTTGAAAGTGTAATCTATTCTAACCTCCTTGATTATCTTCTGCTGTTTGACAATTTTGTTTTCGGACGAAATGGCGCTTTTAAAGAGGCAGGAACCTCTTTGAGCTCTTTCTGAACTATGTTTGAGCTCTTTGCGAAGAAAATTATTCCCATTTTACTTATTAAAAAAGGCTGTGAAGGCCATGATTTTTCGGTATCTAAAGCAACGATAGATAACATTGTCATAAGAAAGGAGAAAAATGTCAAAGTTTGGCTTCAAGGATAAAAATTGTTCAGAATACATATTCAAGCAAAAAACGGAATGTTGCAAAGGTAAGAAATTTAAAAGAAAATCTTCGAAATCTAAAGACAGTGGCATAATCATTAAAATGCTTAGTATCAACTATAAACAAAGGGATAAATGCGGATTTGAATCTTAAAAAGGTGAAAAAAATTTATGAGAAATAATTATTCGACCAAAAATGGAAAAATGTCACAATAGATGAATCTTGGGTATATATAAATGACCACAATAAAAAGACAACAATTTATTATCATTAAACAGAAGAACAAATTCTTAAAACATAATTCAAAGAATCTAAAGAAAGATTTTCAAAGAGATTTATGACAGCTGTTGGATTTTGTTATAACAGCAAATAAAGATTAAAGAGAATGTAGAAAACTGTTAAGGTCAACTACACATATTATCGGAACATATTTTATGCCCATTTTTCAAATATAAAATACTTTCTCTTTATCCACAGTGCCGTCAGTCAGTAGACCTGTATCAAGACAAAGCAAGCAACTTAAATCTCCTCATGTAATCATACACGAATTTTGGCGCTTTTGGACTTTTAGAAAGCTGTTTGTCCAGACTTTGATCTACAGCCCTCCTTGGACTTTGGAAAGCTTCTCAGGAATGGGATACAATACCTCTTCCGCTACTAAAAAAAGCTTTATTGGCTTGTAAATTACGGTGTAGAAAGGTAGTGAAGAATAAAAGTTAACAAATGGAACATTAAAAACTCAAAAATTTTAGGTAAAATATTTCTCTAAGTAAAATGAAAATCGTATAAAAAAATGTGCCAACAGCCTTTGTAGATTTCAACACGCGTACACACAATAGAATTTCAATATTATTTTTTCTATTTTTTACTTGCGTATATAATAGTAAAATTAGTTCTAAAATCATTTGGGAGTGTTTTAACATAGTAGATTTTCTGGAAGAAGTATATATTTTCTTATTATCTAATTTTAAAAAAATGTAGCTTCGATTAGACAACAAAATGCTATTAATCAATCTACAACTCTTTTACTTTTAAAAAAGAAATTTTTAATCCTTTCCTCCCCCTTTTAATGATCATTATTTTTTTATTGCTTTGTATTTCAGTTGAATTGTTTACGTTTTTCGTTTTTTGAACTCTGATGCATTTTTATTTTGATGCATTTTACAATTCTATTTTCTCTGTTTTAGACATTTTATGCTAGGTTTTGTTGTCGTTTGGCATCTTTAATTTTCGTGAGTTGTTATTTGTGCTAACCTATTTTCTCTTTATAATTAATAAAAATGATAATAATAATTATAATATTATTAATTAAATTGATAAAAATAAATTATATTAAATTTTTACTCTAATATTTTTAAGAACACTTTTATAAATACAGTTATTTAATTATTTTTTTGCTGTTATTTATTGCATCAGTTTCTTACTGAAATGATTCGTAAAGCGTCAGTTTCTTGAATTCAGTTATCCTTTCTAATTTGTGATTAGAAAGGATAACCTAAACAGCTTAGCTCCATCCTAATCATAGCCGTAGCTAGGGTTTTCAGCGCCCGGGTACAACTGAAGATTTTTGCGCTCCCACTCCTGTTTGCCAAAAATGGAAAACATTTGATTCTAAAATTTCTTGACATCAGTTTGGCGCCCCCTGGATGCTGCGCCCGGGGACAGATGTCCCCCCTAGCTACGCCTCTGATCCTAATCCATAATTAATTCAGAATTGTACTACATCTTAACCCATGCTTATTTGAAATAAACCTGAATGTATGCATATTAAGTACTCAAATTATGCCTACAGACGAATTATTTGCGCAAAGGCGCGTGTACAAATGATATTTATAATTTAACGATAATATAATGATAATTTGGATCAGCTTATTTCTTTTCTTCAAATCTTCACAACTATATTACATTATTTTTGCTGTTCGATTACCTCCCTCCAACCTATGTATAGGTAAGGGAAGTAATGTTTTCGGTCCAAAAGTTCGATAGTGAATAAGAACGTATTATGATCCTTACAACACCTTCATTACTAATTGTGCAATGATGTCTGTGTGTGTGACGATCTTTTTCGTCTACGATAATTCTTATATGAAATTTCCAAAAATTTCTGTTTTCCGTATTTAAGCTTTCTTTATACAAAGAGTTGATTAGATTTTAAATATAATTGGACAACCGAAAGTGGTACTTTACTTGAGGTCTGTAACAGTTTTCAATGAAAAATTATGTAATCCAAAGTTTTTTGAAATTTTTTTTTATAAAATAGGTATGCAATTGAGAACAAACAACACATGACATTTCTAAGCATTAAATATATTCTTGGGACTAGGATAAATGCGACGACAATAAGCTCATGATGAAGAAGAGCTCTTGTGTTGAAGCAATTATATTATGCATTAGCCTCAATTCTGTGTTTATTTCAATTTTGTGTCGAATTACTTTTCAAATAAAGGATGCTGCCACCAAATGTTATCGCAATGCATTATTTTTAAGGAAATAGTATAGCAAATAAATTATAGTGTAGCGAATACTAAAACAAACGGATGGCAATAGTTAATACTCTAACGGGAATTCTGAGATACGCAGATTTTAAAAATTTGGTGATTGTTAAGTCAGCGATATGTGACTCCGAAACACACTATGACCAGAGGATATACTACGATGGATGCGATATTTTGAAACCGAAGCATGAGAACCAGATGTATATATAAGCACGTATAGTTGTAGGGTTATTATTATTTCAATTAGCCAGTTATTTATAATTTCAGCCTTTACTATTATTTTTCCTTTCCATTTCCTCACCAGATTTCAAATTTAATTAGACGATATTTATGTCGAGGTTTTTTGATTGTAAGAAAGAGCATTTTTCTGCCTCTCAAGGCCCCGTTAGTAGGCTAGATAACATAGAAATTATCGGCTTTGCGTTATAGCTGCTGTCATTTAAATTGTACGTTAGTGAGAAGTTCTGAGCCTATAAGGTATTTCTCCCACTTTCTTAGCATGCCTTCGTGGTGTAATCGTCAGTACAATCGAGAGGTCCAGGGTTCGAGTCCCGGCGAGGGCATTGCCTATTTCTTCAGCTTTCTGATATTGAAAAATTCTAAGTTACTCTACAAGCCAACTTCGTTTTAAGTTCAATTGTGTAGTCTTTGACTACAAGGTTAAGTTTAAATTTTAATTTGACTGTTACTTTAAGTTACGTCGCCACAAATTCTGGTTCATCTCGTCAAGCATAAAGTTCGAGTTTTCATTTAATAAAAAGGATTTTTAACTTTCTCAGATCTCTACAGTTAACTTCAGACCAAGTGATAATTCGCTCTAAGTCTGTTAGGAGTTTTGGTGTTAGTTTATGTTACTAAAGCAAGTCAAACTCTATTCAGATATAGCCAAACTGTGGCTCGCGAGCTACTTGCGATCCTCTGCCATCTGAAATGCGACTTTTTTGAATAAATGTAATGTAATTATTTAATACAAAAGGAATTTGAAATAGAAATCATGCAGTGCTACGTTTCTTTGTTAATCGCTAATTTAATTTCCGATATTATGTATGTAAAAATTTGATAGATTTCAAACTGTCCACTGCTGGCTTATCGTCCGAGCAACAAATACGTAAAATTAGAAATAATTCCATTTTTTGATAATTACTATTCCGGTTATGTTACTTTTTGAATAAGTAATGGTTCATCGGAATGCATTAATACGAGGTTAATCTAAAACTCAGTGCTAATATTTTTATTTAATTATTCGCCCCAATATTATTTTTCTATAAAAGTCAATTTTATATCAGGCAGCATCAGCGTACATTAGTGTGTGATTCCATTGTTCACAATAGTTGTGATCCACCTGGAAGCTTTACTATTCATTATAGGCTATAGTACTTTTATTCAGTCCTTGAATGGCGTGAGTAACTGTTAAAGAAACCTGTTTTATTATGCAATCCATATAGAGCTCTTTTAATCTGTGGAAGAATTTTACGAGGATTTTATTTTTGGCGGAGTGAACCTTCAGCCTTTTAGTTGGTTAGGAGACTTATCTCAATTTTCTTCAAAATTAATTTCCCATCCCTAAGCAAGTCAGCCATTTTCAAGCAGTTGCTTCACATATTTCGCAACCATTCACAATAATATGCTTAATGAATACTTTTCTCACATCAAACTCTATCTTTCGTAATAATTTCTTGACAGTTCTAGGCAGAGATGATAATTTATTTCACCAGTGGTTGTGCATGCTGAAATATTTGGAGTCGTGGGAAGAATCACTGGTTTGACAACGATTTTAGTCAAAATGTTTATTTCCCATTATATCAAATATTGTTATTCCAGATAGAGAGCTTTCACCTTAATCATCAAATCTTTATATCAATAACGTTGCATCAAGCAAGGAGGGATCAATAGAACACAAGCGTCTGTCTTCTCCAAAGTTTCTGTCAAAATCGGCATATTGATATTGGTGAAATTTCTTTAGCTTGTGATATTTTCTCGTATTTTCAACTCTTTTTTGATGACCTCATTTCTTTCTACCTCGCATTAGTTTAGAGGCATTTTGCTGCACTAGGGTAGAGTTGCCGGTTAACATCGCACTAGGTTAGAGGCGATTTGCTGCAACGTTACACTTCCTTTAATTTGTTGATTTTTTTATCATTCTAATTTTTGAATATCATGTACGTCTGGCACGTCCTTCATAAAAGTTTAGTAGCCAAACGGAAAGTCGTACAATGATCCACTGCTTGATCACTATAAATTTCAGGCAATAATGTGAAATTTTGCTCCCGTAAACGTTTATTTTAAAATCTGATCTTTTATTTTCTAAAGTGTCCTCTGTCTACAGACTGCATTTCAGACTTCATTTGATATTTATTTCCTGTACGCAGGTTAGGTATGGAAAGTTGTACTATGTAACAGTTAGGCTGATAATAGTTTATTTTAAACTTTCTTCTAAGTTATTTGTTTTAGAAACTTAAGCCGAGACGTTTAGGAACTTAAGTCATTTGACCGCCTTCTTGGGTCCAACAATTAGAATATGGTGGATCCGTTCACTTATTTGACAAGAGTTTAGGAACTAAACTATTGTGCAGACGTCTGCCGTGTTACAAAAGGTCTCCACATCGAACAACTGTGAATAGAAATGTCCATAGAAATATGAAGAATTCGTGTTATGGCTGCATTTGCGAAATAAATTCATTATAGTAGCAAGTGGTATGTTTTCTTTCTGTAACATTACATTTGATTTGCCATGCATCTGAAAAACAGCTCAAAATTAAACAGTTCGGCTGGTAGACGGATGTAATATGGGCTCGACGAAGCGTTTACACAGTCCGACATAGAACTACAGCAACAGGTTATATATGTCCAGAAATATCCGTAACGATTCAAGAGGTGGTTTCGAGAATTTTCAATGATACGCAGTGATTACTAAAACATTCTGGAAGATTCCGTTGGATGCCACGCTTAAATACTGCATAACTCAGGGCTGCCATGAGAGTTACTGATTATTTAAATACCAGTGAAATTACAATCATTCTCTTTTTTTGGGGGGGAGGGTGAACTCTTCTATACTGGGCATCAGTAAAAATAGTTATTCCAAAGTTTTAGAGAAAAAAATGATTTACGATTTCTTAGGTTAGAACCCAAAGTTTCGAATAATCTCAGTATGCTGGTCATTATTTTAATTGTGAGATGAAACAAAATTATTTTTTAAGCAAACACCCAAACAAGTTAATAGCTTACCTTTAAATAAATATTCTTTCTCGAATAAAAGTTTCTCTGCAGTGCGCGTTGACGTGCACTATTTAATTTTTTCTTCTTAAAAGACTGCTCATGAGTTTTAAAAAAAAAAAACTTTATTTTTTTTAAATAATGATTTGTAATTTACTCAAATAAAATTTTTTATGTAACTGTAGAGCAATGAATATACTTCCGATTCATTTTACTTCTACTAAAATAAAACAGCAGTTATTATAAACGGAGAGGTATAAAGGAAATCAGAAGAAAATATTTGGTTTCTCTATCTGAAGAAAAAAGGCTCTGTTGCGCAGTACAAGAGTTATAAAATTTTATTTTCTTGAGAATTAACTTTTCTAAACACAAAACAGTAGCTATAAGATGCATTTATTCATATTTATATGTAATCATGTTAGTCAATTAATTAATTTACTTCAAAAGTTTCTTTATATTTGAAACCTGTCTCATTATTTTTGAAACGATATAAACTTGGATTTGCAGCTCTCGAACGCTCATAAAAACCTATCATGCGGCTTTCATCGTCTTGAAGTTTGGCCATCCCTGCTCTGTATAATAGTTATCATTATCCATT
This sequence comes from Stegodyphus dumicola, assembly GCF_044657685.1. Taxonomy (NCBI): domain Eukaryota; kingdom Metazoa; phylum Arthropoda; class Arachnida; order Araneae; family Eresidae; genus Stegodyphus; species Stegodyphus dumicola. The sequence continues at coordinate 118,823,509 of NC_140777.1, read as the reverse complement.
GTATGAGAGAATAGGATATTAAAAAACAAGTAGTGTTTATAGTTAACACTGAGCTTGTAAAAATATTAATTAAAGAATTATTATTAAATTTATTAGAAAAATTAAAGCTTGTAAAAAATTTAAATTTTATTGACAAATGATGAACCGGACATGATAGGTTAGTTAAATCTAATTGCTATCTCGCCACTTCCATGTTTAGCATGGAAATAGACGGAGGTCATGTGCTGGCTAGGTGAGAACTTTTTAGCTCAAAGGAGCATTAGCCCAAAAGGGTTATTCGTCTCAAAACCGGGTTTGGCGGCGAATTACTATAAAAGTCTGAGTCACTTTTCAAATTGTTACCAAGAAATATAATCCCCCCGTATGATATTTAAAGAAACTAAATAATGAAGAATTTTGCATGAATATATGCATGTTTTTCCCATTTTGAAAACCAGCGGTACCTAGAGCCATCAATTTTTAAGAACGTAGTCCTCGACCCGGTTATGGAAGCCCAAATTTTAAATTTCGAATTTGTATTGTGTATTTCATATTTTGTAAAACTTTAACGAATTTTTGATTTAAAAACTCAACAATTTCAAAGCGAACAATGGTAACACTGTACACACACACACACACATACACACACACACATACACACACACACACACACAAAAAAAAAAAAAAATTACCTCCAGTGCGCGACTCTATCGGAAATTCTAAAGGTGGGCTGTTTTTAAATATTTTTAGCCTTAAGGAACATTAGCTCAAATGCTCTCGAAACGTGTATGTGCATGGGAAAAAAAAAGAAAGAAAGAAAAGAGAAAAAAACCCGCCCCTTTGGGCGTAATATAAAATCTAACAGCTTTAAGGTTTTTTTTTTTAATTTTATTTTTTAAGTATATTGTCAATACTGACATTAGCTAAAGTAACAATTGTTCCATTTTATTTTATTTTAGTCTTGATTGCAGAATTTGAAGATAGGCAATACGGCGATTGTTCTGTAACAATAATCAAATATATTATTTCTTTCGTAAAATTAATTTTTTTTCTTTCCACTTATGCAATAAAAACTTAAATAATCTTTCTCAAAGAATGATGAAAAAAGTCAAGAAGGAATTTTAAAGCAATGTTATCTCAGGATATAAAATAGACTGGACGGGGTAGGCACAATAAATACTGAGGAAATTTCTGTGCGAATTTATTAGCACGAGTCCAGCTAGGCAAGCTAAGCATCTGGGGACTTCAGATTACAGTATCACACCTCGAAGAAGGATTTGTAGTTTACAAAAAAATGTAAAAGGTTAATAAGAATAAAAAAATTATTCCGTTTCAATTACGTTCCATACGGCGCTAGAAAAAGCTTTGATAAATCACCCGCCTGGCGGGGGGAATCATAAAAAATTATTAATTAGATATATTATGAATTGAATGCATTTTGATTCAAATCAATCAAATTAAAAAGTAAAAAAGTATATTATTTAATAAAAACTACGTTTATTGCTTTTAAATCGCTTATTAATTAGATTAAATCTTACACTTCACCAAATGGCAACACACTGGCGCGTGGAAGGAAAAAAAATATTTTATTTCCGGCAGTATCAACATATTGCTTTTAAACAGTCGAGTTTGTTGATTAAATTTGAAAGATGAACATTTTGCCGAATGGCAACGCACTGACGAGCGGAAGATGAAAATATTTTATTGCTATCAGTGGCAATACATTCCTTTTAAATTAAAAAATCATTAAATTCATGCAAAATATGAAATAAATTCAAGATTCAGTTGGTGAGACGAAAATTTTCGGAGTTTCAAATTTTGTTCAAAATTTGGTGGCTCTAGCTGCCGTCATTGTTCCATACATACGCACAAACATACATACGCACATATATGCATATGGATAGATAAAGAGACAGATTGTTCATTATTTAATAATAGAGATAATTTAATTATATTTAAACAAATTTGATTTAATTCAATTAAATTTATTTATATTTAAAATTAATTAATTAGTTAATTAAATGTTATTAGAAAATTCGGTAATATTTTGGAGACATTAGGTAAAGTGAGCAACGCCTTCGCCGGGAATCGAACCACGGACCTCTGGAATACGCGCCCAGCGTGCAGACTACCACACTACGAAGGCATGCTAAGAAGGTGGGAGAAATACCTTATAATATTAATAATGATATAAAAATCTATGCATTACTATTTTATTTTAATTTATTTATGTCCAGATTATAATTTGTTTTAAAAAATAGATTAATAAAACAGAAATAAGGCATGTATTTATCTTACTGCAATTAAAAAAAATCTTTTAATTTAATTTAGAGCATCAGGAAGGAAGATAATTGGGAATGTAATTTTATGACATATTTGAATATAATTATTATCATTGTTCTAGTTTAGTCGAAACAAAAATGTGTTATGAGTGAATGTTAAGCAAATAAAAATAACTTCAATGTTTAATTTGCATGTTTAGCATGATTTGTCTTTAAAGGGGAGGGAACCTGTTTTACTTCCTTATACGAAATAAACGATATGTTGTGATCGTGAAAAACTTCTTGTATCATATTTCAACGGAAATATCCATTTTGACCGCTTACGAATCCCTTTTGATTATTTTTTTTTACTTGACATATGCACGGACAGAATAAAGGATTCTTTTTACTAAAACGGATTGTAAAATATATTTAGAATGGGTTAAAAATATTTTTTTTTAGTGAAGAATGTAAGCATGTTTCTTGCATAGCACAAAAATTATTACAGCATTTTAATTCGTTAAACTATTACAGCGTTTTAAGTCGTACACCTCTAGTCACAAAATTGTTTTAAAAGACGAAAATATTCATGTTTTCGCAATGTCAGATTTTTTTAAAAATTAATTTTTTTACAAGTAACAAAAATCTAACTTTTAATGTGATCTTCCGATTCCTGTCCTTACATTTGGGAACGTTTCATTCACGTTATGAAAAAATAAAATTGTATTAAATTTGACTTCCATACGAAAAGAATTGACCAGGATATTTAATTTCAAAATTCGCAATTTTTAATGTGATTTTCAACTTATCCTTAGGGATTCTCTTATTTCAGCTTAAGTTAGAATAATTCGAGGAAGTAAATTTAATGAAATGCAGCAAAAAATGTAAGCAGTTTTTTATCGTACAAGGAAGTCATGTACTGTAGACATCAGATTTTTTTAATTGTATAATCATTGCTGGGATAAAACACGGCAGACAAAAAGAACAGAACACCCGACTTGAATGACAACTTTTATTTATACATAACAATTACTTGTAAATAACATTTGTTTGACCTACAGGAGCGAAAACTCAGATGTCTGGATTACGTGAGTACTATGAAGGAGATTATGATAAAGTATTAAATTTTAGAGTTTTAGCGCATTTTATTTTTTCTTTCAGGTTTGTTAACCAAACATGGAAAAAGAAGCGGACTTTATGAACATTATTTTAATCTAATTGAATTTATATCATGTTTTCTATCCCTTTTTCATGTAAATATGTTTCACAATTTATACTTTTAAATGATGTACTGTAATATGAAAAAGGTAATTAATTTGATTATAATTAATTAAAGTTGAAATAAATGTGTTAATGATGAATGTGAGACAATGTCTGTTAACCATTGATAAAGATTAGGTATCCCCATTTATCGCCAATTGAGCTGAACTGCAAGAGGTTATTAAACAAAAAGCTCTACATATTGAATTAACGCATTCTGCCCTAAATTCACTTTTTGTATGTCATACAGTTAACTATGCATTAATTTTGTAGTATTTCGATGATAAATGCGTAACAGACAAAACAAATGGCACGATATTTCGTTCACCACTCTGTATGTAGACTACTTAAGACTACGTATTTGGTCTTCCAAGCTTCTCTCTTGTTTGGATATCTCAGAAATCATGAGCCAGAAACATGACCAGTAAAAAAATTAAACTTAATAAGGGCCTTCCACTAGCGAGATAATACTACTAAATTATCGTAAATTCTTTACATGACACTTAATTCTAATATTTTCAATCGATAAAAATGTATGCAGTAAAATCCCTAGTAACCGGCAATATCAAAATAACGGCGCTTTTTAGAAGCTTAGATTTAAATACGAAATTTAATTCTACGAGATTAAAAGATAGTCTGGAATAGGCTAACAATCTGAAGAACGGATATTGGAAACATTCGTGTTATGTTTCTGGCACCTAATATATCAAGCCTAATCCTACTAGTGAATCAAGAAATTATCCAGAATGATAAAGATGGACTACCGATTCTTTTTATGCGTTCATGTGTGAACTTTGAAAGAAGTGTCCATGATTTTCAGAAACAATTCACACTGAAAGACGCCATATTTATTTTCTCTCCATCTTGGAAAAATATTTAAAAAAACATTGCTTTCTGTCTCTGTTAGTCTACACAGTGGTCTGTGATCGTATTCGTAGATAACGATTCGAGTGAAAAGGGTTAGTGAAGAGGAGATGCAGGCTTGGTTGGATGTAGACAATTTTGTTCTCGTGGCACTCTTTCAAGATGACGGCGAAATTATTCGACATGTACTAGGAAAGGATGAAGATGAAGACTACAAGCAAAACAAGAAAGTTTCATAGAAGGAAGGTATTAAAAAACCACAGACTTTCATAAGATTTACTGTGAAATGTTCGTCTATGTCCGTACGTGATTTTATAAAGCTCGACTGCATGCATAACAAATATTTCAAACATCGACGACAGTCTTATATAAGTAAGCAGACATTCGAAGTTATATATGTTATCATGCTAAGAAATACGTAATTTCCATGTAATAATAAATATGGCAATTTTATAGTGCTGTTTAATTTTTTTTCTGAAGTATAAAATCATATTATGTGTTTTAATTTTGATATTATTTATTTAATTTTGGCCAATAGATAAACTACAAACCACTACAAACTTACTTCGTATGCTGCAATTTCTACACACGGCATCACAAAACATGATCTAGTAAGTTTCCAGAAATATATAATATTCAATTATCTGGAGGAACCTCTTATCCGGAATCGGTACAGTCTCGCTGCTGCCGGTTAAAAGGGATTGTAGTGTGTTTTACTGATCTAAATCACAAATATACATATTAAAGAGTTGAGCTCGAAGCGAATAATGGCAAAACTTAACTATATCTTAAATTTTTACGTTTCTAAGTTAAATGACATATTTTACATCTTTCTTTTCGAAAATGAATTTCAGAAAAATGCTTTTATTTGCTTTAACTATTTAAAATATTATTTAACTATTATTTCCTTTGTTAGCTATGATAAAATATATCCCTAAAACGTGCATTCTGTAAGCCATTGCGAGCACTCTATTTAAGTAGGCCGACATAAATTGGACGACGAATCAGATTTACGGCTCTATAACTAAAACTTGGGATTACTTCAGAACAAAAGCAATAAATACCAAATGGAGCTCAACATCGAATACTGGACAGCAAAGAAGAGAATCAAGATTTGTATTAAACTAAAATAAACAAAAAGTAAACGTGCTTAAAGAAATCTTCTTACTCAACAATAGAACTTTTTAAGACCGGAAATGCTTTTGCCGAAGTGGAAGGAACAGGAATCAGGTTAGACCGTTCTAAATTCGAGGCGGCCATTCTTGTTAAGATTTTAATCAGGAAATTGCTCATCATAAAATAGAAAAGACATATTTTAAATAGCCATTATTTCACTTACAGAACCATGAATATGCAAACAATTACATATGTGCCCAAAAATAGTTTACAAGCAAACTTTTTTTTTCTTTCCTTTTGACGTCAGAAATGCTTACAATCCAGTCGCCATCTTCTGTTTTGTGTGACGTTACGCTGTCAGGGGGATTCGTTTTCTTTAAACTTGCCTCCAAGCGTTGCGTCTTAATTAAATTTTATATGTCTGCTAGAACATTTTTCACTCACGTGGGTTAACAAACGTTGTCATTCCACGATGCATAGGATCTTTCATTTACCATCCCCGTGAACTAAAAACTGCGAGTTCTCAAAAATGGTACTATTCCATGGGGCATAAGATCTTTAATTTATATTTTCTTTAACTGGTTAAGAAATTAGAAGGAATATATGCATTTCTTAATAAATTAAAGCTTTATTTCGTAAAAATATCTGGCAGCATTTTAAATTTTACTAACGAAATGTTATTTAGTTTACATCTTTCTTTTCTGCCTTTTTTCCCACGAGGTTTGCTCATTTTTGAGTTTATATGTAGATTTGAGTGGCAAGCAGATTTACTATAAAAGAAGAAAATACTAGTAAATTTTAATCAGATCTTCTGATGAGAGAAGTATTATGTGGTTTGCTAGCTTTTAAACTTTTTAAATCAATTTTTCTCTGCATCATTTTTTACAAATAATGTTTGCAAATATATGTTTTACAAAAATAAAAAAATAAGTAGAGGATATTACATACCAGATGGTAAACCTCTGAAAGCTCTCTCTGAGAGACGATTTTTGAATATGAATGTTTATTAATGGAATTACATTTAGAGATTTTATTGCAGGGGGCATAAATATTTCCTTCAAAGTTACAAAACTTATCAAAAGTTGAAGCATAACAGATACTAACAAACTGACAGGGGCGAAGGAAAAAGCGTTTACTAAGAAAACTCTAAATTAACTAATGCTGAAGATTATTATTATTATTACTTTTATTACAAGGGCACAGCCCCGATCCTCCTAGCCGGCACAAAAAGGCCGTATGATCAAAAAGTGGGACTGGCCAGGAAAAAAACAAATATAAGAAAAAAACATATAAAGTCCAAAATCAAAGTCTCAGAGCCGAATTCCACTACCAATTCTGATGCTGAAGATATCTTTGAGATGTTTATTGTTTCCATTTCACGGATTTTGCGTCCGAGCAATATAAGTGAACAGGTGAGAGCAGGGTCCGGACAACCGGGCTGCTTTTACTGACTATTGTATTGTCTATTGTCTTTTACTGACTATTGTATTGTCCGGATTCCGCAACTGTCCAGAAAAATAACATTGTCAGGCAGGGGGTGATGTTAGAAGACAGACCTATTGCGGATTCTTACAATACAAATGCTTATTACACAATATACGAAATATAGAAATATGGAAAGTATTCCCACTTGACGCAAATATTCGTCAGGGGAAAAATTCATTAAGTCGCCGGAACGGCGGGGAGTTAAGTTTCGAGTGAGGTACTCTCGGATTTCAAAACTTAGTGGGAAGACATTTCGACCATTCTCATCTTCGTACGACTTTAATGAGCTAAGATATTAATTAAAAACTCTGAAAACACTACTTATCGCTAATTTATGAGTGGCAACAGTTCCGGGAGATAAAAATGCTTTATTTCGAAAAGTGTTGTCACTGCTCGCTTCCAAATCGTAAAGTTTAATAAAATATCTGATGTGTAAACCACGTGACTTCCTTGTACGGAATATTAAATTATACGCACTTTTTACTGCATTTCATTTAAACTTATTTCCTCGAATTTCATTAGAGATAGATTTCGATTAATCAGTTCTCACTTCGCGACAAGGCAAAACTACATAAAACATCAAAATATCTTCCCTAAAAATTAAAAAATATAAAACACCAAAACAATTAAAACAATTAAAAAAAATTACAATTAAAGTTAGAGATTCTACGTAAAAACAAGAAATTCGGCTAATGGGCAAGAAGGAAGATTTTTCGGTGTACAAAAATGAAAGTTCAGAGTTTCAGAGTTTTTGGACCCACTCGGCAAAAAGACACCGAAAATGCAGAAACAAACTTAATTGACTGTTCTGCTAAGTTTCAAATGTAAAACAATATGTCTGCTACGGTAAAAAAATTACGCATAGCCGCCCTTAAACAACTTTTATATTGTTGATAATTCTACAAATATTCCATGCATATTAACTAAAGGCATAAAATCCTTAACCGGAAGACAGTGACAAGTGACGGAGGACGCGAGCACCACCCCTCTGCCATAGCGGTTAATTGGTATAGCACCGAGTTCCCCTTGTCTAGAGCACCCCGAATGGTATGGGGAAGGGTGAGAGGCCACACGACAGCCTCACACACGTCGCCGATTTAAAATAATGCGAAGATTTGTGGAGCTTATCCATTACAAGCTTCTGGTAATTGCCATATGTAACGGTGTTATGTGTACAAAAGTTTTCCCATGAATTTATTTTTGCTTCGATAATCATCCGTTTGCATAAAGCCGTTTCTTTCTGAAAAATTACGAGAGTGTTAGACTCAATATTATTATTCGTTCTTTCTTGTTTCAATCGTCTTCTCAACGCGCGGCACTTTTTCTATTGTATGCGCAGCTCACTTTTCCACCAATGCAGCTTGTTATTTTGTTTATTAGTTCTTACGGGGAGGTCTTCTTCACATCCTTCATGTAGAGAAGTCATAAGATCATCCATAAAATGCTCTATGTCTGCTGTAGATCTTATACTATTTAGGCGTCTGTGGAATGTGGAAAGTCGTAATTTTATCATTCTTGTAAATGATCTAATCTTTCTTTCTGGCAAGTAATATCTTTCGATAAAAGTTGTAGTGATAGTTCTATCAATTTTGTAGGTGATGTAATTATAGTCCGATAAGCTAGTTTATTTGACCACTGTCCAATCTTCCATAAGTGTGGCTGCGGCTGATGTAGCAATCGTAAAATCCGGCCGATCTTGTGCATACATGTTATCAAGCGTTGGAAGAGCATCTGCTATATTAATTAGAATTAAGTTATTTGCAACGAGAAAGTCTTCAAAGTTACCTTAGGGTCTGTATTGGCATATCACCAATTTATATTACGGGCGTTGAAGTCACCTGTAAGAGGATGTTAGCTATTTGTACTGCTTTAGTAAACTGTCCATGAATATTGTAGCTACATTTATTTCTGATGTGGGTGGGGAGTATATTGAACTGAGAATAAGCGTCAGATTATGTGTTTCTAATAGGACAGCAATATGGTCTCTTTCTAATGAGATGATATTAGGTGACCAGTTTGAATTGGTGTAAATTAAGATGGCTCGAGGAGGGAAATCTTTGCTCTTTTGAAAGACATTCCATTTAAGTGGGAAGTCTATGGCTTTGCCATTCCGCGTACGTGGTTCTTGAATAAATATGAAATCTATCTATTGTTCTGTGGCGTAGGCTATTGCATGCTCATTTGCAGCTTTCGCTTTTTGTAAATTTATTTTGTAGTCAGTCAATTGCCTGAGAACGATGTCGTTGAGTGCCATTGATATTAGTATTTTTACTGTCTTGATGTTCTCGCTGTAACGAGAGATCTGACGTTTGGAAATGGTGACTAGTATTCAGTGATACTGCGGACATAGCGCACTCTCAGCTGGTATTCTGGACATTCGTTGTAGTAGGCAGGATGTTTGAAATCGTACTTTGTTCCCTATCGGTGGTTTGTTTCACCGCAATTAATACATTTTGCCTAACCGCTTCGACATTCTCAGATACTGTGAGTCCTTGAGCAATAGGCACAATATGGCTTTGTGCTTTGACATTTATCATGTGTCTGTCCAAATTGTTGACATCTATAGCATCTCTTGATGCCAATATATTCTGTGCACTTGCCATCCAAGGAACTGTCTTAACCGAAAGGTAAGAACAACATAATTCAATCAATTTTAAAGCAAAAAATGCAAAATTTACCAACGTATAAGAATAAGAAATACTGAGCTGACGGTACCAAGCAATGGAGTGGGTATATGTACATATATTTGGTACTGCCCATTGCAACCAAAAAAGGAGGTGCACATTTTCATTGAAATATGATACCCAAAAATTTTCGCCATCGCAATGCTTTGCTTCTTACAAGGAAGTAACAGTTTTACAAAATATGAGTAAAAATAGCATTGCCGAACTTTATATTATTATTCTATAAGATCATGTTCTGACATTGAAGAGTGCGCGCGATTTTATGTGACGTCATTGTATGTCGAAAATTTTTCGTTAATGTCAGCATGTTAAATAACTAGCTGCTGTTGGCAACTTTTTACTTCTTTGTACTAAGTAAAAGAAGTATTGTAATCACAAAAAATTTCGGATATCATATTTCCACAAAAATATCCATTTTGACCGCGATCGAATGCAATTTAACGACGTTTTTTCGTGGCATCTGTACGTAAGGACAGAATAAAGGACTCTTTTTTTTTTCCCCAAACGTACACTACCCGACATTGAACATGCAACAGCAAGAAGGAGAGGCACGAAAATTCTGCAAATTTCAGGATAGACGCACGTCACCGAGTTATGCGAATGATGTGAAATGCGCCGCTCGCTAAAGAATATATAAAGGAAGGAATCTGCAGAATGTTCAACTTTCGTGCCGTTATTTCTACTAGGGAAATCATCGTAGAAAATTTGCTCTTGTCTCAGAGGATGCGTGTAACAGCAGAGAATGCAAGGCTGTAGTCAACGGAGGCAGTTCCAGCAGACAGATTATTTTACGATGGGCATGGCGATCGGACTGTCGCCACATCTGGTGCACTGGGGAGTGTCCAGGTATGTGTCAGCTGAGATTTACCATATGGACCAACCTTCCTTTCTCAGTCCGATCGCCATGCCCATCGTAAAATAATCTGGAAGGTTGGTCCATATGGTAAATCTCAGCTGACACATACCTGGACACTCCACAGTGCACCAGATGTGGCGACGGTGGTTAGAACAAGAAAACGTGGCACGTTTGAGGGGCACCCATGCAGCCAGCGTGACGTCAGCACACGTGGATCTACGCATGACAAGAGGTGGCGCACCCACAAGCCACTTCTACCTCCATTCTGCAGCATGTTCAACACCTTGGATGTTCCCATATCGACCAGAACCATTTGCCGTCGATTGCTGGCTACTGGCCTACACTGGTGGAGTCCGTTAAGAAGACTGCCTTTGATACCACATCATAGACGCCAATGTCTTCACTGGTGCCAGGCTTAAGCGATGTGGACGGAATGGCACATAATCGTTTTCTGAGATGAGTCACGTTTCCGTTTCTCCAATGATAGTGGCCGCGTACACGTCTGGCGTCGATATGGAGACGCGTCCAATCCGGCAGCAATTGTGGAACGCCCCACCGTGCGAGAATGTTGCATCATGGTTTGGGGCGCAATTGCGTACGATTCCAGGTCACCTCTAGTTGTTCGTATTCAGGGCACTATGACAGCCCAACATACGTGGATGGTGTGCTGCGGCCGGTTGACACTCCCGGACCTTCAGGGAGTGCCCAATGCCCTTTATCAGCAGGATAATTCCCGACCACACGCTGGTCTTATGAGTTAGCGTGCTCTGCAAGGTATACAGATGCTTTCCTGGCCACCTTTCTCTCCTGATCTCTCACCAATCGAACACACTTGGCATGTGATTGTACCCCATTTGCAGAACCCTGCCATTGCCACCTTCAGAAAACGAACTGTGGCAAATGGTTGACATGGAATGAGGATTCATTCCTTAGGAACACCATCCGTAGTTTCACTGAGTCTGTACCTAGACGTGTTTCTTTGTGTATCATCGTCCAAACTGGTCCTACAACTTACTGAGACGACGCTGTTTTCTCTCTGTATTATGCATATCATTTCGAAATAAAGATCATTTATTGTTCGTTCCTGTCTCTCTCTGTTTGCGGAGTTTCATCCCTTTATGCCCACTCCTTCTCGATGTTGCATTTTCAATGTCGGGTAGTGTATTATAAAAGTGATTTCAAATCGATTCAGAAGAGAATTTTTCGTGACTATGTACGTGTACGTACATACGTATGTATGCATGTGTCTCGCATAACTCAAAAAGAAATAGACACAGAACGTTAAAATTTTGTATATAGGATTGCTATAATATGTATGCACCTCCCTTTTTGGTTGCAGTCGGCCACGCCAAAAGTATATATATATATATATATATATGTAAGATAAAAAATGTATGAATCAGAATTATAATATAACTATAAACATTAATTCTTCCTCTCTATTCTAAAATCGTAATAACTTATCTGCATTGCGTCATTCAAATTAATCATGCGATCTTACATAACCGTTAATACCAGATGCCTCTTGAGGACCAATCACCGAATTGTAAACCAAAACTTTTCTCTTCGCGTGCTTCCATCTTTCATAACTACGCACTTCAGCTTTTGCTCTCTACTTTGCTAAGCTGTAATTTCGCTGACTTGCTTTCTATCTCAGCAATATCAAAAATGTAAATCTTCTGTGGAAAGGCACGACTAGAGTGCCAAGTGATTGTGGCCACAAATATCAATTGGAAATAAAAATGGAATTAAAACTGCCTCGACTGCCAAGCTCTTTAAATACTACGCAATCAAAATTCTTCTTCAATATGGGTCTAATCACGCATCTACCGTGCTCCGGGTTTTCCTTGCGCTTTTAATATTATATATATATATATATATATATATATTGTTACATGGTTCTTATATATATATATATATATATATATTGTTACATGGTTCTTATATATATATATATATATATATTGTTACATGGTTCTCGACCATGGTATATCTCCAATTTTGTCGCCAAATGGGCAACCCTGCCCTCCTTTGCCATTTTTATGACAACCATAAAACTGCTTTGCGGGGAAGCTATCTTATCGCGTCTGTATATTTCGTAACAATATATATATACACTCTGTTACTCAGTGAGCACGGACTCAGTGAGCTCAGTTTTTCTTATTCATATATATCGGTAAATTGTGCATTTTTTGCTTTAATTAATTTAACGATGTTTTTGCGTAACATCTGTACGTAAGTGCAGGATAAAACTCTTTTTCCCCCCAAAAAATTGTAAAACTAATTTAAAATGAATTCTGAAGAGAATTTTTAGTGGCGTTTGTGAGTACGTACGTATGTATCTCGCATAACTCAAAAATGAATAGCCTCAGAACGTTAAAATTTTGTATATAGGACTGCTATAACATGTAGATGTGATTTTGGTTGCAATCGGCCGCACCAAAAGTATATAAATATATGTATATATATATATATATATATAACACTCTGTTATTCGGCTCTGTGATCTCAATTTCTTTATTCTTATGTGTTTGTAAATTGTGCATTTTTGCTTTAAAAATGATCGAATTATATTGTTCTCATCTTCCGGTTAAGGTTTTTATTCCTTTAGTTAATCTGTATATAACAGTTGTAGAATCATCAACAATTTAAAAGTTGTCTGTGCGGCTACGCCAATTTTTTTAGCATAGCAGCCATGTTTGGTTACATTTGAAACTTAGCAGAATAGTGAATTGAGTCTTTCTGAAATTCAGTGTTAACACTTTTTGCCCAGTAGGACCAAAACGAAACTTTTTGTTTTGTGCACTGAAAAATCTACGTTCTTGCCTGATGGCTGAATTTCTTGCTTTTGCGCAGAAACTCTAATTTTAATTATAAAAATTGTTTTTTTTAACTTTTTTAACTGTGTTTGGTGTTTTATTTTTTTCTACATTTTTCAAATTTGAATGAAGATATTGTTGTGTGCGTACGGGTTCGTAATAAAGTGAAGTCCGATGAAAAGTGAATAAAGTTTATTCTTATCCCAAGAATAAATACAAAATACTTAAATTTGCTTAGAGAAATTCGTACAATATCGCAATATCTCACAGTAGTTATCTTTTAAACTACTAAAACGTTCATAATTCAAAAAATAGAAAGCTAATCCGATTTCACCGCGAATTCGCTACAGTAAACAACAACTGAATTGTACTGTTTTCCTCTAGCTTTTATAAGCTTTTTAAATGCACGAGAAACTTCTCGCAATTTCTCGAGTTTCCTGGAAAGAAAAAGAGTACAATTACGCGGTATCTATTTATTAAATGCGCGTGCTCCTGTATTTTTAATTTTTCGGCTTAGCTTTCTCTTCAAATAAGTCTCGTGCTGCATTGCACGGCAATATAAAATAATTTTAATAACAATTCTATTAAAAACAGCAAATTAAATAAATACAAAAACTGTAACAATATTTTGAGGTTTTGTGTATTTTTGTCTTGCCACGAAGTGAGAATTAAATTAATTGAATGAGAAATGTATCTCTAATGAATTGAATGAGAAGTTGAGTATTGAATGTATCTCTAATGAATTGAATGAGAAGTTGAGTATTGAATGTATCTCTAATGAATTGAATGAGAAGTTGAGTATTGAATGTATCTCTAATGAATTGAATGAGAAGTTGAGTATTGAATGTATCTCTAATGAATTGAATGAAAAATTGAGAATCGAGAATTGAATGAGAAATGTCTCTCTAATGAATTTCGAGGAAATAAGTTTAAATGAAATGCAGCAAAAAAATGCGTATAGTTTAATATTCCGTACAAGGAAGTCATGTGGTGTTCGCATCAGATTTTTTGTTTCAGATTAAGATAATTGACACGGTATATTATTACCACGTTGATTTTTTTATTGATATTGAGGAAAAATTGTTATATTATAAGGTATTTCGCTCGCCTTCTAGCATGCCTTCGTGGTTGTCTTTACAATATTACATTGTATGATTCCTACTGTGTACTTCTAAGTTACAGATGAATGTGAAGAATCTTAAGAACTAGTAAGCGAATAATCGTTTGAGTTCGTGAGGTAGAAAATAACAAGTGAGAAGGGTGAAATAACCCTTTTTTATGCCAACTAAAGTTTAACAAAACTCCGTCTTGGAGTTGTACAGTAAAGCCGACACTCGGGCTTCAACTTAAGAAACTAAGAATTAAACTAAACTAATCTTAACTAAAGAGATATAGCCGAAGCTACCAAGATTCTAATGGAGTTGGCCCCCTAACGCTATTTGACTACGAAGCTATCAAGGGCCTAAAGTACGGCCGAGAGTAATAATAGCTTACGAGAGAGTAGCCTAAAGAGGCGGTCGCGTGCTAGCCAGAATATCTGGTAGTTCTCTCACTAAGACAGTAGAACTTTGCGGTTAAATACCGCTGTTCCTCATTAGCATTCAGAAGTGATTCTAAAACTGCGTTCTGGCGGGAAGTGGTAAGTTGAAATTAAGAACCGATAGGAAAGGAAGTTTAACTCAAAATTTAACTGTTAATAAAATTAACAACATTAATACAACATTAATGTTGTATTACAACATTAAATGTAAATCATGACGTAATACGTATTAAGCAGAACTATCCGAAGTTTTTGTTTCTTGGTTTGGCAACAAAAAAAATTTATTTACGAATGGGTTGTTGCTTGGACAGAATGTACTCATTTCATTCATACCGAAAAGTTTTTATGCACTTTCTTTTCAGGTGCACATAGAACTCATAATTTTTGCTTTGGTTGCAGTTAGCAACTTTGTGTACAGCGCATTAAATTAATAGTTCGTATTTTTTTTCAATTTTTAAGTACAAAGAATTTATAAATATTGCTTCCGCCGAAGCCCGTTCATCTGGCGGACTTGCCCGGTAGTTAATTCTTCAAGTAGTAGGCCTATTGTAATTGCTTAGCTTAAAACTGTATCAGGAGTTCAACTGAAATTTCCATACTATGATCCGATTGCAGTTTCTTTTTAATTTTAAAAATTTTTAATTTTTTAATATTAAAAAGAAACTGCACGAAGTTAGTTTTCAAAATTTTTAATTTTTTAATATTTAAAACTTTAATGATAAGCTTTCTAAAGTATTAGAATGCAATATGAAGTGTTCAGATTCAATTGAGAGAATTTTTTTTATGATTTCTTATGATTATATTTTATTAAGACCTGTGCCTCATTTTGTAAACATTAACGCATTCAACTAATGACTAAACTTTTTGGGTGATGAATAAACTTATTTTTCTTAAAGGTTATTTTTATCGACGGACCAGCTTCACTGCTTCGTTTTTAATTATTTTATTTAGAAAAACATCATATACAAATATTTACAGTGAAGCAAAATACAATTTAATTGTGAGCTTCGGTTACAAGTAATTGCTCACGTCAGACCGGTTAGATTTCTTCTTCAAGTCTGTTGCCTCAATCGTAGGAGGCGATAATTTGGCGAGATTCGTTGGCGTAAAATGCGCCAACATCCCGCCCGGCCTTGCTATGTTCACATGCAAGAACTTAACATAAATTTAATTATGAAATATCAGTATTAAAGTTTCAGTTATTCACGTAAACAAGTATAAAATATGTATAGAAAAATATAAAATAAGTGAACAAAACATGAATATAAAAATTATTGAGAAAAATAATTTTCAATATAATTACTAACAACTGAGTAACATAATTCACAACTTGCTAAACTTCAATAGGCAATACAGCTATTTTTTTAATTGTCCTTTTAAAGTCCCCTGTTTTGGTACGAACTTTTACAACACGGACTTTTCCATCAGAACCGTGGTACAATGATGTTATTCGCCCTAAAAGCCAATTGTTAATTGGCAGAAAATCTTCTTTAATCAAAACCATTTGGCCGATCATCAGATCATTTTTTTCAACCATCCATTTTGATCTAGGTTGTAAAGTATTCAAGTAATCAGACTTCCATCTTTTCCAAATAAGTTGTATAGTTTTTGTAGTTTTTTGCCAACGACTTAAGCGGTTTTCCTTTAAATCCGTTAAAAACGGCTCAGAAATTGCTGTTATAGGTCGCCCTATCAAGAAATGACCTGGCGTCAGAACTTCGAAACTTTCTGAATCACTAGAAAGAGGAGTAAGCGGTCGCGAATTTAATATTCCTTCTATCTGAATGACAATCGTTTCGAATTCTTCGTAAGTGAAATGAAAATTGCCAATCGTACGTTTAAGATGGTACTTCACCGATTTTATACCAGCTTCCCAAAGTCCACCGAAGTGAGGCGATTTGGGTAGAATAAAATTCCAATCTATATTTTCTTGCGAAAAATGATTAGCTAATTCTTTGTCTGGGAAATTAATGAGCTTATAAATTTTTTTCAATTTTGAATTCGCTCCAACAAAGTTAGTAGCATTGTCGGTATAAATTTTGAAACATTTGCCACGTCTACTTGTAAAACGTTTAAATGTTGCAAAAAAAGCATCGGAAGTCAAATCTGTTAATGTCTCAAGATGGATGGCTTTTGTTGCGAAACATATAAAAATACAAATATACAATTTATTCAGAATACCTTTACGTTGATTTTTAAATTTCACTAAATAAGGGCCACATAAATCAATACCTGTAATAGAAAATGGAGCTGAAACATTAACTCTTTCACTAGGCAAATTACCCATAATTTGTGAAGAAAGAGTGGGCTTACATTTAAAGCACGTTACACATTGATGTACTGTTTTGCGTGCGAGACTACGGCCACCTAAAGGCCAAAATTTCAAGCGCACTGCATTTAGCAGACCTTGTGGTCCAACATGAAATAATTTTCTGTGTAAACTTTCAAAATAAATTTTACTTAATCTTGAACCCTTAGGTAAAATAGGAGGATGTCTTTGAGAATATGGCACTGAAGCATTCTTCAGCCTTCCTCCTACACGTACTATTCCTTTGTCATCAAAAAACGGAAATAAATTCGAAATATTACTTGGCAGTTTCTTTCCTTCAAGGAGAACTCGTTGTTCATGCTTAATCAACACTTCTTCGGCTTCTCTTACCTCCTCCACTGACAGTGGTCCTGTGTTTTTTACCTTATTCCTGCAATTGAAAATAAACCTGAAAATATAAGACAAAACATGGTTAATTTTATAATAATTGTTTGAAAGTTCTAAGAGGTCGTCCACAATAAAATGTTGAGAGCTGTCATTTAGCAGGGCTGTCTCTTTACAAGTCTCATCTTCAAAAGGAATTTTCCTTTCTCGCCGCAAAGTTTCTTTTTCGACTTGTTCGATGGTTTCAATCTCAGGAATAAATGGTTGCAAGTTCTTGAAACTGTCAGGCTGCATCAAGAATTCTGGACCTGTCCACCATCTAGAATCTGTCACCAAGGAATCAGCATTCATTCCACGTGAGAGAAGATCGGCAGGATTTTCTTTACCTGCACAGTGATGCCAAGAGTTGGGATCTGTCAAGCTGGTGACATCGTTCACTCGGTTTGCCACAAATTGCTTCCATCGGGTTTTTGCACCCTTTATCCAAAAAAGTGCAATCTTGGAATCCGTCCAATGGTATTCAACAGAAGATCTTTTCAGATTCACGATTCTCTTTACCTTAGAACTAAGACGAGCTGCAACTAGAGCACCCAATAGTTCTAATCTTGGTAAGGTTACACCGTTTAATGGAGCCACACGACTTTTTGAAGTTAGGAGTTTCACCGATATTCCACTGAGTGTCTTCACCTTCAAATATATGGCAGCGCCATATGCCTTTTTACTTGCGTCGCAAAAACTGTGTATCTTCCTTTGATACAGAATCATTGACCAACCTAGGTATCTTCAAATTTTCTAAGTGATGAAGTTCAGCACACCACTTCTTCCATTCCTTTTCAATTTCTTTTGGTAAAGGTTCATCCCACTGAATTTTTTCATTCCAGAGATCTTGGATGAGGCATTTAACTCGAATGGTGAAAGGCGAAATTAATCCTAAAGGATCAAATATCTTCCCTATTGCTTGAAGTAAGAAGCGTTTCGTATTTTTGTCCATAGAAAGAAATTCCAAAAGATTTTTAGTATCCATAGTTAAATAATCTTCGTGCGTCTTCCAAGAAAGTCCCAAGATTTTAGTTTGGTGTGCGCCCAAGCTGAGAGTAGCGTCTGCAGGATAGGTATCAAATTCTTCATTCTTCCATTGCTCCATTAATTCAGCATTATTGCTAATCCACTTCCTGAGGACCATTCCAGCCTCTTCCATAATTTTCTTGGCATTTTTAGATACTTCAAGTGCTTCTTCAAAATCCTCACTTCCAGAAATGAGATCATCTACATAAAAACACTGATCTAAAATTTCAACTGTTTCGGGAAAATCTTCCTTGTATTTTTTAATATGATGTCTAATAGTAGCTGCTAACAGGAATGGGCTCGAACTGACCCCGAAATTTACTCGATTGAAACGGTAAATTTGTAAATTGGGCCTTTTATCAACACTTGGATCATCACTACTCCAAAGAAAACGAACTGCATCCTTATGTTCATCAGAGAGGCATATCTGCAGAAAAGCTTGTTTAACATCTGAACAAAATGCAATTTTGTTCAATCTGAAATTAATTAGTAAATCCAAAAGATTTGAATTTAAGTTAACCCCTGGCCACAAGCAGTCATTTAAAGAAAGTTCATTATTTTGATGACTACCCGCATCAAAGACGATCCTAGTTTTCGACGTTAAAATACTTTCTTTTCGCACAGCCTGATGAGGCAAATAATATATAGGCCTATTTAAAGGATTTTCTTTTGTATCAGGATTTACGATGCTGATTATGCCTTCTTTTAAATAATCACAAATAATTTCACGGTATTGTTGATGTAACTCAGGATCATGACTAAATCTTCTCCACAAATTCTGAAAACGCTGCCGCGCCAAGGAATAATTATCAGATAATTCTTCATAATGTTTCCTAAAAGGTAGTTGTACTACATAACGTCCATTTTGAAATTCAACGGTGTCATTAAAAATTTCCATTGCCTGATCCTTTTCATGCAAAACTGGATCATCACGAATACCAAGTCCCTCTAAATCAAAGAAAAGTTTTAAAGTATTTTGAAGAGAGTCATTTTGCACAAGAAAACAATGTCCCTGATAAGAAGGTTGCATTTCGTTAAGCTTCCCGCATGCGATCCATCCGAATTCAGACTCTTTAAATAATAAATCATCATTTATTTTATACGTATTATTTTTCAAAACCTTAAAAAATAAATCAGCACTTATAAGGGCATGTACCTATGAAGCTTCATAAAATGATTTATCAGCTAAATTTAAAAATTGTGGAATTTCTACTTTCGAAATATCTAACCTAGTACACGGAGTTAGTCCTGTTATCTTATTTACAATCAAGAATTCAACTGGTTCATTAAAGGTACATTCTTCATTTGAAATAAATGTATTCACCTTCCATTTAATATTTTGAATTGATCCATTAAGACTTGTAACAGGCATTTTAATTTTCTCCCTTTTTATTCCTAAGCATTCACTTATTTTATCTGTAAGAACACATATATTAGATGCGCTGTCTAAAATCGCACGGATTTTTATTCTTCGATTATTGGCGTCACGGACATAAATCTCTGCAGTAGAAAAAAGTACACTTTTTCTTTTTTGTTTATTCTTGTTACTTAAAACACTCAACGCTTTCAATTCTGAGTCACCTTTTCCAGCGGCGGCATCGAGCTCACTTTTGTTTTGTCTAAGTGGCGTCACTGAGCGACAAGGAGTCTTCGAATGACCTTCATTATCCATGCATATTAATTTATTGTGTTTTTCCCCGCAAGCGCATTTAAATTTCGAGAGACACTGACTTTTCTTATGATTTTTCCATAGACATAATTCACAGAGTTTATGTGAACGAATTAATTTTAATCTTTCATGAACACTTAACTTTAAGAATGTATCGCAAAGGAAAATAGGATGAAAGCTCCTACACACTACACAGTTTTTATTTTTATTTTCATTTGTCAAAAGAACCTTCGATTTATGGGAAGGAGTGGAATTCTTGTTTATATTAAACCTACTTCCGGGTGTAATATTTCTATTTATAGATAACAAAACTGATTCACGCTGTTCCAAAAATCTAATAAACTCGTCAAATGTTGGAACTACTTTCGATTTGTGAGATAATTCAAAATTTTTTCTAGATTCTTTATCTAGTTTTTGAAGAAGAAAAACATCACATAACTTGTTCTGTTCATATTTTAATACTTTCAAAGCGCGTAAATTCTTTTGTATACAATCAATCATACTTCTGATATCTTTCGCATTTTCGGATTGAATCTTTTCAAAATTTAAAATATTCTGCACATGAATGTCAACAATCAGACGTTCATTATCATAGCGAGATTCTAAAGCATTGTACAAAGATTCAAAATTATCAAAGTTACTACCTAAATGCTTAGCATCATTAGTAAGACAAGATCTTAGATAATACAATTTCTGTAAATGACTCAGCTGAACATTATTTGTAATTAAATCATCAAATTGAGTTTTAAATGAACTAAATTCTTCATATTTTCCTGAAAATTCAGGCAAAACTAACGCTGGGATTTTAGTTTTGATTTGAAAATTTTCATCTACATTACTTTCAGTAACATTTACTGCTTTTGCAGAATTTAACTTATTGTAAGAATTAATGAGAATTTCAATTCTTACCTCCAATTTTTCCAGACGATCATCACATTGGTTTAAGTCGTCATCAATTTTGGTCAGATCATCATCTTTCATTTCAATTTGTGCGTAGCACGCACTTCGTAGTTCATCAACTTTCTTTTGAAGAGCTTGAATGTTCTTTAGTTTAACTTTAAGTTCAACTAAGTCCACATCATTATTTGCAGTTTGCACAAAAGTTTCGAATCTAGTTATTTTTCCCTTTAGGGATGCTTTGCTTTTCATTAATATATCCATACCGCTGAAGTAGGCTCCGGCTCGACGGACCAGATGAATAAACTTATTTTTCTTAAAGGTTATTTTTATCGACGGACCAGCTTCACTGCTTCGTTTTTAATTATTTTATTTAGAAAAACATCATATACAAATATTTACAGTGAAGCAAAATACAATTTAATTGTGAGCTTCGGTTACAAGTAATTGCTCACGTCAGACCGGTTAGATTTCTTCTTCAAGTCTGTTGCCTCAATCGTAGGAGGCGATAATTTGGCGAGATTCGTTGGCGTAAAATGCGCCAACAGGTACGTTTTTGGTAAACGGTTTATTATTTCTTGTTCTGTTTTGCGTCCAAACATTACTGTACTTACTGTTTCTGTTTACTGTTTTAAAACTTAATGTTCCTGTTTTGTATGCCTGAGTTTTCGTTGGTCAGTCAGAATGCTTTTACACAGCAATCGTGTAACTCTTTCTATTTGCTGTCAATCCAAAAGTGTGCGAGAGAGAGAGATGTATGTGTGTATATATATATATAAATGTACACTTTTGTTTTTGAGTTTGAAAATGAGAGTGTAGGGGAGATGTCTTCTAAAGAAAGCATCCCGTTCAGTTTAATTGTTAAACGTTATAAGATTATTCGTTATTTATTTTGTTTTTTAACAGGATTCTTTTTTGGATTAAATGGACTAGTGTGTTTATTTGGATTGAGTATTAATTGAGACTTATTTGGATCTAGCAAATAATTTGATGCTTACTTGGAAGTAAGATGAAACAATCTCTTAATTTAGTTGTTGTCTGTCTCTTAATGTCTCTTAATTTAGTTGTTGTTAATGGATGGTAGATTGATTTAGCCCCTTGATTAGTCGATTAATATGCGATCAATGACAATAGCTCCTTTTTCAATACTTAAAATGTTAACTTTTCGTTTTGGTGCTTTTGAGATTAAAACTTTTTCTTAGCAGAGTTTTATGTTTTTAAGCAGAAGATATTGAAAATACTAATTTAAAATACTAATTAAAATTCTGACTAAAAATGCTTTTCCTTTATGGTTTTAAATTGAATTTGTATTCTTTGGAGATGGTATATGCAGAGTTTTCTTATTATAAATTATTTTGAATATATATATATATATTTCTTATATTTCAAATTAAATTAGGAAAGCTAATGAAGTAAAATAATTATGATTTGGAGTCTAAATATTTTGGAGTCCAATATACAAATTCGTAATTTTTAAGTAATATTTAAAAAATTTTAGAATAATTTTTACAAGTATTAAACAGTAAAAGTTAATTAGGCATAGAAAAATTGCTTTACTAGCAATCGGAAATAGTAGTGGATATGCATAAAATAGTTATAAAATTGTTAATAATAATTAAAGGCATATAAAGAAAATTACTTAAAAGTGAACAAATGAAAAGAATGAAACAATACCGACTCGAATAAGGAGGAATTAACTTATTTCACACTCCTTCCTGTCAAACATCGTGTTTCGTTCTTGCTATGCATATGCAAATCGATCGAAAGTGGAAATGAAATTAAATGTAAATATTTAATCATATATATATATATATGTAATTTATTTACTAATAGCTTAGCTAGCTCTACTAATAGAATAACTCGTTTTCGCACTAAGTGAATTTAAATATATATATATATATTAAAAAATTTTCTTTTTGCGATGTATTTTGGGAAAAGGATAGGTAGGGTCCAAATATTCTTATGGCATTTTATAGGCGTTTCTTTCTATATTAAGAAATTTGATAAATATATCCAGAACATTGAACTAAAAAATTATTTTGGGAGGCGATCTAAGAGGCTTAACTTTCACCAAATATCTATAATTGTTGTCTTTACTGTACATCGGTATAGATCATTAATTCATTCCAGATACTTAAGACGTATATCAAATGAACTAAGAAATAAAGAAAAAAAATTAATCCGTTTTTATAAAAAATCCTACTGTTATTATTTATAACCCTTTTTCATTCTAATGTACAAATG
Organism: Stegodyphus dumicola; assembly: GCF_044657685.1. NCBI lineage: Eukaryota > Metazoa > Arthropoda > Arachnida > Araneae > Eresidae > Stegodyphus > Stegodyphus dumicola. Next base: position 118,800,117 of record NC_140777.1, on the reverse strand, counting down.
CTGTGCGTGAAATATATACTATACATAAATCAAGCACAGCATATGATAGAGTACATAAATGTTTTTCTGCTATCCAGATCAAAAGCAATTTCTCAACATGCTCTAACGTCTATATTCTTTATTTTGTAATCGATTTCATCCCATTCCCAAACTTTGTACATTTAATACCGGGTTTGTTTTTTACAATCGTAGATACCATCGTACTCGGAATAGGATGCGCTACAGTCAACTCCAGGACAGGCATGTCATATTCATTACTTTTCAACAATCTCTTTATCCATTTCTCCCATTCTCATCTTCGTACTACTTTAATCAGCCGAGATATTAATTACAAATGTTGAAAACGCTAATTTTCGTCCTCATTTTTCCGAGCAGCAATAATTTCGCGCACTGGAGATAAAAAATGGAGATAAAGATATTTTTCGAAAAGTGTTGCCACGGCTCGCTTATAAATCTTAGAGTTCGTTAATAAAAATTTTGTAAATTTTGCAAAATGTGAAATAAAAATAGTGTTGCCAAACATTAAACATAGTATTACAACATAAGGTCATATTATGAAGTTCAAGAAAGGATGCGATATCACGCCATTACATGTCTAAAGGTTTTTTGTTAATGTCAGCATTTTAAATAAATAACTGCTTTTGGCAACTTTTTTGTTTGAGTTATAATAACTGATACGATATATTATTGTCACGTTAATTCTTCTTATCTTAATGCAGATGTAGATTATAGATTGAAACAACGAAGAAAATTTTCTGCGTTAGGGAAAGCAAACAATTAATCTGCAGACAAGCATAAATAATTTTAATTGACTCAAATATAATTATGTTCTGTTACTTAAAAATAGGACTTCAGGGCCGTAAAAATCCTCTTCAGATTGTGGTTTTCCCCATGTGTAATGTGTATACGAGCGAATTCCCTTAGAAAGTCCTCCACGAAGGCATCCCTCCCCTTAGGCAGATAGCCCTTGAATGTTTTGCCATAACCAAAGGACGTAACCGAAACAAAACAAACCCTCATTTATGATCGTCACGTGTATCGTCATCATTACACAGAGAGAATTAGGACAATTTAGCAAATTAGAGGAGTCGACCTTTTTTCTGCAGCAGTCGTTACCATGGTTATGAATCACGATTTTACAGAGGGAAGGACAAAAATGGCTTTGAAATGCTTATTATGACATAATAAATATATATAATACATAAATGTACATAATACATAAATATATATAAATGTTGAGTGTACATAAATATTTCTCTTACTGACTACAGCAATGATATAAAATAAAAATTATCAGTAAGGTAGATTACAAATTCTATCAAATACGCGTTCTTTTTAAAAATATAATAATGATAAAAATCAGAGAAATAGAATATAGTGAAGATGCATTAAAATAAGCAAAACTTCATAAAAATTGTAAAAAAATTAATATATAAATAAAATAAAATGTGCAAAATGTCATTTTAAAGCTTTTTCACGAAAAAATCCAATAATATGCGATCCAAGTAATAAAATTTTCGAATTTCATACAGCAGATCAATGAGCCATGCTTATAAGCTAGAAAATCGAGTTTAAGAGTTCAAATGCTGCTTTTGCAAACGATCAAACTGCGAAGTACCGAATTTAAGGTCGTTGATGCGTCAGAACTGAGGGGAAGAGCATACAAAAAGTAACAAAAAAAGAAAGAGCCTCTTTTTTTCCCTTTCATTTTATTGCTGTTAACGCCAGCTTTAGCATAGGCGAGGTCATTTCACTTGGTTGAAATAGCATGAAAATGACAATTGTATTCGACGAATTATAGGAAGTTGCTTATTTTATTTATGTTTTACGCTTTTTCGAGTTCAAGAGAGAAAGTATGTTTCCTGGCTGCACCTAAGATGAGAAAATGGGTTAATTCCCGGTACGCATTTCGTAATTTGCATAATTCTGGTAATTCCCATTACAGGTGTACTACGTGCACGTGTTTTCTTAAGTTATCACTTCAAAGATCCGACAGTGCTTGATTAATTTTAAATAAGAAAGAAGCCAGAAGTAAGAATAAATAAGTCATGCAATTTTTCCAGCACTGTGTTAATAAATAGTAAATTAAGTTTTGTAATATGGGGTTTATGTATATATGTATATATATACATATTGTTGAGTGCGTACGGGTTCGTTATGAAATGAATGCACAAGTCCGATGAAAAATGAACAAAAATTTATTATTATCACAACAAAAATGCTTAAATTTTCTCAAATTATCATGCAGTATTACAATATCTCACAGTAGTTTTCTTTTAACTACTCAAATGTCAATAGAACGTAATTCAAAACAGCTAAAGAACGCTAATCCGCGAATTCGCTACAATCAACAACAGTAGTTTTCTAAACAACAACAAACTAAGCAACTACTACAAACTGAGATGTTTTCCTCCTTTTATAAGATTTTAAAATCACGCGCTAGAATTTTCCAGTATTTTCTCGAAATCAAAAAGCGATATTTATTTATTTAATGCACGCGCTCTTGTATTTTCAATTTTCCGGCTTAGCTTTCTTTTAATATTCGTCACGCGCTGCACTGCGCGAGAAATAAAACCATTTAATTTCTAATTAAACTAACATTAGCTTTTTAAATACCAAATTCGTAACACTGCCCCCTTCCCAAGGACTGCACGTCCCGGGCAGTACAATCCCTGGACAGGAAGCAAAACTTACAACTGTGGCATAAATGCATTAATAAGCATTACATTACAATAATAAACAACATAAACAATAAATGCAATACATAAAACAAATCAAATGCTATCAAATACAAATCAAATACACATTTAAAAACAAAAATGGACCATGGTCTTATACTATTTACAATTATTTACATTATGTACTATGGCCATAGTAATGAGCTAACCTGTCGTAATGAACGACTTTAGGTTTAGAGTTCGAAGACTTACGAATCCGAACCACGACGTCATTCAGCCTGTTTAGGACTGTGTACGGCCCATCCCAAGGTGACTGTAATTTCGGACAAAGTCCTTTCCGTCGAGTCGGATTCCACAACCACACCTTGTCTCCTTCGTGGAATTGATGTTCAGTAGCTCTTGTGTCGTATCGGGTCTTCATCTTCTCCGTCCCCAAGTTGACTCGCTCTCGTGCAAAATTGTGCATCACTTCAAACCGGGCCTGGAGATCTTGAATATATTCCTCAGACGATGAAGGAGCATCCGGAGGGCGGCCAAACAATAGATCACAAGGCAGACGAAGGTCAAGACCGAAGAGCATCTGTGATGGAGAATAGCCGGTAGTCTCGTGGACAGCACTGCGGTAAGCGAGTAAAAAGAGTGGTAATTTCTTGTCCCAGTCCTGTTGGTTTCTGGAAACCACTAATGAGAGGTTATTAAGGATGGTTCGATTGAACCTCTCTACCATGCCGTCCGACTGGGGATGCAATGGCGTCGTTTGAGTTTTGTCAATGCCAAGTAGTTTGCATAGTTCTTTGATTACTGCCGAGGCAAAATTCCTTCCCTGATCGGAATGTAACTGAAGAGGCACTCCGAACCTGGAAATCCAGTGCTGTATCATTACCTCAGCTACTGTGACTGCCTCTTGATCAGGAATAGGATAAGCTTCAGGCCACTTGGTGAAGTAATCAATGACAACGAGTATGTATTTGTTGCCATCAGCAGTTCGTGGCAGAGGTCCCAGGATGTCAAAGGCGATACGTTCAAAAGGCGCACCTACGTTGTAACGTTGCAGTCTGCCTCGGCTGCGTTTCCTCGGTCATTTCCGACCTGCACAGGCATCGCAAGATCGGCACCACTTTTGCACGTCATTCTTTGCATTATTCCAGTAAAAGCGCTCACGAACTCTCTGTAAGGTCTTCATAATTCCAAAGTGACCTCCTGTAGGGCTGTTATGTAGTTCTTTGAGGACATCAGGAATCCGGGATCTCGGAAGTATCAGTTGCCATCGGAACGTCTTCCCATCATCCGACTCAAATTTCCGGTATAAGACGCCGTTTCGAATGTGAAGTGAATCCCAGAGTGCCCAGTATTGTTTTGTTGTAGGACTACAGATAGAAATGTCCTGCCATGTAGGTTTTCTGTTTGATGACTCTATTAAATCAAGTATGGGTTTAATGTCGCGGTCTTCCAGCTGGTCTTTCCTGACTTCATCATCACTCCACGGGTCTCGAGCAGCCGATGTTGATGTTGTAATTTGTCTTGCGACCGGAGTCAGCAGTTCGTATTTCGCTTCCACCCTGGAACAATATCGGCAGTTTTCTTGGCAAGGTCTTCTAGACAGGGCGTCGGCGTTTCCGTGTGATGATCCCTTACGATGACGGATAGTGATGTCATATTCTTGGAGTCTCTGTATCCACCTGGCTATTTGAGCCTCAGGATTTTTGAAATTTAAAAGCCACGCCAATGAGGCATGGTCCGTGCGGAGGAGGAATTTTCTCCCGTATAGATAATGATGGAAATGTTCTACAGCTTTGACTATGGCGAGCAACTCTTTCCTTGTGACACAGTAATTCCTCTCCGGTTTAGACAGGCACTTGCTCCAGTAAGCTACTACACGTTCTTGGCCGTCTATTTCTTGGGACAAAACAGCACCCACACTTTCATTGCTCGCGTCGGTGTCGAGAATAAATGGTCTGTCGAGCTGAGGATACGTCAGGATTGGAGCAGATGTTAAAGCTTCCTTTAAGTTGTTAAATGCATCCTCGCATTCCTTTGTCCACAAGAATCTTTGCTTGCTCTCTGTCAGCTTGTGAAGTGGTCTTGCGATGGAAGAAAAGTTCTTCACGAATCTCCTATAGTAGGTGCAAAGCCCTAGGAAGCTTCTCAGCTGATGGACATTTTCGGGACGCGTCCAGGATTTAACCGCTGATACCTTTTCAGGATCCGTGCGCACACCTTCTGCAGAGATGACATGTCCCAGGTAAGTCACTTCCTTTCGAAACAATTTGCATTTAGCGGGAGTCAGCTTCAGATTGGCCTCTTTCAGTTTCTGAAGCACCTTTCTAAGATTTTCTAGATGCTCTTCAAAACTCTTTCCGACGATGATGATATCGTCCAGGAATATCAGACAGGCTTCGTAAGAAAGGCCTTTCAAAACAATCTCCATAAGACGTTCGAATGTTGCCGGCGCATTACACAGTCGAAACGGCATCACTTTGAACTGCCAAAGTCCTTGTCCCGTAGTAAATGCCGTCTTTTCTCGGTCATCAGGATGGATTTCTACCTGCCAATACCCACTCTTTAAATCAAGTGTTGAGAACCACTTGCTTCCAGAAAGAGTGTCTAGAATGTCATCAATTCTAGGAAGAGGGTAACTGTCTTTCTTCGTAACCTCATTCAACCGGCGATAGTCAACGCAAAATCTTGTTGAGCCGTCTTTCTTTCTGACGAGAACGATGGGAGATGCCCATGGACTCGCTGAAGGCTCGATGACATCGCCTTCTTCCATATCTTTTAACAGTGTTCGCACCTCTTCCTGTTTAGCAAACGGTAGACGTCTTGGATGTTGCTTGATCGGGGGATGATCGCCAGTATCTATTCTATGTTGTGTCAAACTAGTTCGACCCACGTCAGAAGACGAGCGGGAGAAAACAACTTGAAGATCTTTAATGACGCGATCGGCAGCATTTTTCTCTTTACCGTTTAATTGTGCATTCTGCAATAACTCCGATGTAATGCTCTCTGAGGACACGGATTCTGGGATGTTACTCTTTTTTTTCAACGCTGGTTACTGGAGTACATGTTGCAACCACTTCACCTTTCTTAATAACTCTCGACTTTTCAGTTACATTGGCGACTCTCACCGGGATAACCGTTCTGGATAGGTCGACGAGTGTTGAGGCTACTAATACTCCTTTTGGGATATTACAGTTATTGGGGTATTCTATGATGCCGTAGCGGAAATTTCTATTTTCGGCTATGGATCCAGGAAGTAAAATTTCTGTTCTTGCCGGTATTGTAATATAGTCTTGTGCTATGATTTTATGGACAGATTTAACTTCTTCATCATTAACGAGAAATAACGCTATGTCCTCAGATGTAGAATGCAATTCGTTATTTTTAAAATCCAAGGAAAAATTGTATTTCCTTAGAAAGTCCAATCCGAGTATGCAAGAATCAGTGATTTCTGCTACATATGCCGTGTGATGGTAAGCGGCACTTCCAAACGTGATGTTAACATTTACTTTTCCGTCGATGTCGATCTTCTCACCGGACACAGTCTGGAGGGTAACGCAGGGCGGCGTCCAGATAAGTTTGTTTCCTAGTTGTTGAGCCAAATCTTTTCGGATGATGGTGACGTTGGCTCCTGTATCTATAGTCATATTGCACGGAACTCCATTAATATGTCCTATTATGAAAAGTCCATTACTGCCGCCTCTCACTGCAGAAATCTGAAGCGCTTTAAACGGGGGCTTTTCATTATCTGGCAACCTCCGCCCCGCGAGATGGCCACTAATTAGTTTCCCTGCTGCTTGTTAGAAGCGGTCTTAACATCAGTACCCTGGAGTGTTTTGCAGTTTCGTCGTATGTGTCCTTCAGCACCGCAGTTCCAGCACTTAACGGTCGGTTTCTTCTCACCAATATTCCGTCTCAAGGCGTTCAGTTGTCTAGTTAAATCGTCAAGTCGAGCGGTGACTTGATCCCGTGGCTCCTGGACTTGAGCAGCTCTGACTGGGTGGCGGTCTCGACGAGTGGCTTGCTGGGCTGCCTCAAATTTCATGGCGTACACTAGAGCACTTTTTAAATCTTTTACATCCGCCATTCGTAGAGCTTTCTGTATTTCAGTATCTCGGATGCCGTCGATAAAGTATTGCAAGGACAGGATTTCCCTTGTTTCTGTCGGGCATTCCGAAAAGGCGAGATGGGACAGCCTTTCAACATCCGCGGCGAGCTCCTGAAGTGTTTCGGTAGGCTTCTGTTGACGAGATTTTAATTGGAGCCTGCTGTAGTCTTTTAAACACTTCTCCCCAAAGCGCAACTCCAAGGCGCCGGACAGAGCTTCGAAATCTAACCTTTTGTTTTCGGGAAGAGTCTGAAGGATATCCGCTGCGTCGGCTCTTAGAGAAGCGGCGAGATGACAGGCCTTAGCTTGGGAATCCCATCCATTCGCATCCGCCACGATAGAAAATTGTGTCTTATACACCTGCCAGGAGGTCTTCCCATCATATGTGGATAGCTTCAGAGGTGGACGAGCAGGCATTGGTAAGAATTTAAAATCATCACTCCTGCTCCCTGCCGACGCTACGAATTTCTTTAAAGTATCTATTTCTTTGGCAACTGCAGAAACTCTCTCATCAATTTGTTCTTTTACAGAAGAAACTCTTTCTTCTATTTCTTCTTTCACCGAAGAAACTCTTTCTTCTATATGTCCAACTTTATTTTCAACTGCGTCAATTCTGCCTTCCATAGCTTCAAATTTATTTTCTATTATGCAAGTAATTTCTCTTTTCATTTCTTCTTGACCAGCTTGAACGGCTTTCATTTCGTCCTTAACGGATTCCTGGCCCAATTTCATTTCTTCCTTAACGGATTCCTGGCCCAATTTCATTTCTTCCTTAAATGATGCTTGGCCAGCTTCCATCTTTTCTTGGAATGCAGCAAAAGCACTAATGAGCTGTCTCAATTGTTCTTCCATCGCTCTTGTTATTGGCATTCAAACCCCACTCCTGACACCAAAAATTGTTGCGTGCGTACGGGTTCGTTATGAAATGAATGCACAAGTCCGATGAAAAATGAACAAAAATTTATTATTATCACAACAAAAATGCTTAAATTTTCTCAAATTATCATGCAGTATTACAATATCTCACAGTAGTTTTCTTTTAACTACTCAAATGTCAATAGAACGTAATTCAAAACAGCTAAAGAACGCTAATCCGCGAATTCGCTACAATCAACAACAGTAGTTTTCTAAACAACAACAAACTAAGCAACTACTACAAACTGAGATGTTTTCCTCCTTTTATAAGATTTTAAAATCACGCGCTAGAATTTTCCAGTATTTTCTCGAAATCAAAAAGAGATATTTATTTATTTAATGCACGCGCTCTTGTATTTTCAATTTTCCGGCTTAGCTTTCTTTTAATATTCGTCACGCGCTGCACTGCGCGAGAAATAAAACCATTTAATTTCTAATTGAACTAACATTAGCTTTTTAAATACCAAATTCGTAACAATATATATATATATATATATGTAAGAGATAAAAAAATACGATGGCTTTGATCTTTGCGAACCAGCAACCTTTAATTAATTTTTCTGCAATTCAGGATCTTCCCCTAAACCAGTACCTTCTAGAACATTCGCACCTATTACATAACCTCCTGATATAAATGCTGCGTCATATGTTTTTCTACATTTTTCTAGAAGCTACTCTGTTACATAACCTTTCATATAAATGCTGCGTCATAAGTTCTCCTACACAGATGCCTTCTCGCCTTCGTCCTGCTATCGCTTCCGCTATGCTCCTCTCTCTTTGTTAGAACGTTATAACGTATTAAAGTTTAAAGTCAGTCGTATGTAATAGTTCAATTACTGAAGTCAGTCGTATCTAATAGTTCAATTACTTAATAAGTTATTTGATTAACTCCATCTGGAAAAAGTCATCTGCTCTAAATTAAAATAAAGATATGCTTGCTGTTAAAAGTTAAAACACCTGAGTCGTCATTTTTCTCGGTGCTTCAATCATCCCAGCTTCGTCAACCATCTGCCAGAACGTGTAATGGAATAGCCTCACCATTCGCCCACGATGTGCTGGAATAACTGAAAACATTACATATATATGTACGATATAAAAAATATGAAAGCAAGCTTATAAATTTAATTCACTATAACCTCTTTTATTTTTAATTTTATTTGGAAACTTCATCACTCTGTCCGAAAAATAGCGCTAAACTGCGTCATTCAAATTAATCATGCGATCTTACGTAACCCTTAATGTCTCTTGACCAATCACCAAATTGTAAACCAAAACTAAAAAACTGAAACTTTTGACTCCCTCCCTTTTTTCTATGAACTGATGCGCCACTTTTGCTTGTGCTTTCCTCTTGGCCAGGCGTCTTTCTGCAGGTGTGTGCTGTTATATTCGCTTCTATGGCAAAAAGATCAAAATTGTAAATGTTCTTTAATAGGCAAGAGTAGAGTGCAAAGTGAATTGTGGCCACAAAATGAGAATTTAAATAAAAAAGGAATTTAATTCGGTTCAACTGCTTCTTCTTCAAAACTGGATGGACTCTCTAAGCATCAAGTATCTACGCAATCAGCATTTCTACGCATCTACGTCTCAATGTTCTTATTTCAGTGCCTCCAAAAATGTTCTGTGATTACATTCTTTGGCCAGTTCTAATTATGAAGAAATCTACATGGGTTTGTTATTCTGTGTTCACAGTGAATCATGGGAAGAGTCCCGTTTCACCGAAAATTTTAATGCAAGTTTGTGCCGCATTCATAATTAAATCTTTCATGCCGTGTCATTGAACCACTTTTATTACATATATATATTGTATGTTTCAGCAAATCGGTTACAAACTATCAGGAGAGATAGAGTAGACGGTGTAAAAACAAATAGCAATGCAAGGTCGGGAATTCTTTCCTGGCGCGGTAGTGATGACCCAAAATACAAAAAAGGAAGGACACGAACAGGGTGAGAATACATGTTTATTATCCTTAGTGCAGCGAAAACCAAGCAATTAGGACAACAACAACAACAACAACAAAAAAAAAAAAAAAAAAAAAAAGACGATCATTAAAGAAAGTGTTCAAAATTACGTTCGAATCGTATCCTTAACATGGGATCACCAGGGATAGTCGTCAACATGAGATCGGCATTGGCCAGCAAGATCGCAGACCTCACTTGCATAGACTACTTCCTCTGGAGTTACGTCAAGACATTGACGTACAAAATCCCAATAGAGTGCTAAGGAGCTTGTTGCACGTGTCGTGGTAACTACTGGGGAAGTCCGCGACATGCCTTTTTTTTTTCCAGAACCATCAGATCTTCCATGTGTCAGACATATGAGGCCTGCATCAGGTCTGGTGTCTTAATTTCGAACATCTTTGATAACAATCGTTGCCTATTTTTTGTTTTTATTTTTTTATTTCTGCTGTACTAAGCATGATAAACATGTTTCTTCACCCTGTTCGTGTTTTTGCTTTCTTGTGATTTGTGTTGTCACTACCGCGCCAGGAAAGCCTGCTATGTGATTTTCCATCGTCTAGGTCAGGGATCGGAAAACTTTTTCGGTCGCGGGCCAAAAATCGAAAAAAAAAATGTTTGGAAGGCCAAGAGAAATTTTTCTAAAGTTTTAAAAACAATATACAAGTATTACAATTTAAATATGCTAATGAGATGAATAAAATTGTGATTTCATTTTTAAAAGTTCCTTATATTGAGGTTCGAAGTGAGATGTACTGATTCTAAGGAACGGGGTTAAATGCTCATTCGTTAGTCTACTTCTGAAATAATTCTTTCTAAGGTTCACAGTTGAAAAAAACTTGTTCACATACATAAGATGAAGCAAACGTATCACAGATTTTCTGGGTATGGTTGCAAATTTAATATTTTCAAGTATGGTTGCAAATTTGAGACATAAAGGTATGAACTGAGCTTATGTGCGAGACTGATATTGAAGGAAAAAAGAATGGATAATGTTGGAGATTTGTCACTGTATGCTTGTACGCCAAGCCACGTGAAGGTGGAAGAATTTCCCCACGTTGATACAATAAGTAAATTTAGTTTGCCAAATGACAGCTAGTAGTACTTCAATATTCTAGTGTTTCCGTTATTTAAAGGTTAATTCGAACCTTTACAATTACCTGAAATAAATATCACTCTAAAATTAAATATTTAGCTATTAGAATATTTAGCTATTTAGAATTACAAAGTGCTGTAGGGTTCTGCTCTATCTAGAGGGTTGTGTCAAATCTTTCAGACTGGAAGCCGGTTATCTTTTATAAGATATCTTTTATAAGATATATATCTTTTATAAGTATAAATGGTCATGTCTTAAGACGGATAAAATAACCTTTTTATTTAACTCTTAAATGAACATAAATCACTATCTGTGCGACAGACGAACCTCCGCTACTTGTGCGCATTTAAATTAATATAAATAGATAAATAAATAAAAGTACACCTAATATGCACAAAGACGCCCTCCCCCAACAAATAGCAAACAGGTGTCGTCTCTCCATACTGTTTCTCTGAGACAAAACACTATTCTATGGGTTACATTCTATTGTAGTTACTTGGTGCTATTCATCATCCCTTTTGCTATTCAATCATGTTTATACAGTTTTAAATCTTAATTTGTAACTAAGATATTGCACTTTGGAAACTGGAATTTGTTAATGATTGGCGAATCCTCTTCATTTCATGTGTCTTTTTATCTTGTGCAAATTTTCCCCATCACAGTAATATTTTCACTTATTACATTTGCATTTACATTTTACAAAGCTGCTATTATGATACTAAATATTATTTTATTTAAATTTAGTATTCTGTTATTTAAATTAACATAAGATAAAGTTAAATTAAAATGTAGATATCGTAGTCTGACACGTTACTACATCATACACATACGTTACTAACAGACACAACAGACTGCTTACGCTGGCTGAAAGTAATTAACGGCGCATAGTTTAAACCAGCGCTGTCCAACTTATCATAGCCCGTGGGCCAAATTTTCTTCACCAAGTCAGTTTATGTTAATTAAAAAAATATTTTATTTATACTAAAAAGAAAACTTTAAAATATTCTTAATATATTAATGAGAACATTATGGCCGTAATTATTTAGCAACAATATCTTTTATGTCCACATCAATATTTGTTGTGGCAAGTCTAATTATCTCTTCAAGAGTGGAATCTTTCAAACTGTTTCTATATTTTGACTTTGAATTTCATATCGGAGTATGCGCGCTCGCAGATATATGTACTTCCGAACATTGATACAATTTGAAGTTCAAAATCTCTCAATTTTGGATATTTCTCTTTATCTAAAAATTTGAGTCAATCTGCAGGTCGCATAATTCTATTTGATATTTAAGATCAACGGAGTTGATATCAATATTAATTGGATCACAAAATAAATCAATAGACGGTTTAAGATCATCAAATTGAGAAAATCTTTCGTTGAAATCTGTAATTAACATATCCAATTTTGGTAGAAATATTTTAAAATTCGCTTCTATATTACATTCCTTCATTTCTTCATAGATCTCTTTGCAAGATTCAAAATGAAATAATTTATTTTACTCCAAATTAAACCTTAACAATTTTAATTTGTTTCTAAATCCAGTAACATATTTATAAAGGCAACACACATTTTGATCTTGTCCTTGCAAGGATTTATTCAAAATATTTAAATAATTTATAATGTCCGTTAGGAAAGCAAGTGAATAAATAAAATTTTTATCAACTAAATTTGCTCTTAAATTTTCATCGACGGCAATTTCTGTGAGAAAAAGATGAACTTCTCGAAGTGTAAAACCTCCTCAAGCACTTTCCAGCACTTGAACCAACGAACGTTACTATATGTAAAAGCAGATCTCCATACTCAGTTTCCAGTTCATCCAAAAATGTTTTAAATTTTCGGCGTGTAAGAGAACGATTTCCTCCGCGAATTAAACTAGTAATTTTGCAAACCTTGTCCATTACGTCTTTTAGTTGTAGGGATAAACAACATAGTGCCTCCTGATGGGTAATACAGTGTTTGCAAAAAGAAGGAATAACATACGACATGTTATTCCTTCTTTTTGCAAAAGGCCCAATATTTTTGCTCGTCATAGCTCTAGCACCGTCGGTTACAATAGCAGTGCACTTGTCAAATCCGCCATACTGCTCTACTGAACATTTTAATTGTTTGTAAATATCTTCACCTTTTATTGTTCCGTGTAATGATTGTAATTTTAAAAGTTCTTCTGAATAATTATAGTTTTCATTTACAGTTCTTATAAAGATAAGCATTTGACTTGTATCGTAAATGTCTGTGCTTTCATCCAATGCTACCGAAAAATAGCAGCAACTATTGATTAGGTTTTCTAATTTATGAGTGACATGCATGCTAATCTCGTTTATACGTCGGTTTACAGTCTGGTGAGAAAATAATACTGTTTGAAATTTTCTTACCATTTCGTTGTCATTAAATGCTTGAGCCATTTTTATGGCACATTTTTTAATGAATTCTCCATCCAAAAATGGCTTCTTTGCCTTCTTGGCCTACTATTTCTAAACAAACTTCAAACGATGCAGCTACAGATGCTTCTTGAAGTTTTGGTTCTTGATTCAAATAAATCGTTTGATGATCCAGCTGCTTTTTCATTTTTTTGACTAGTGGTTCACATCTCGCGTGTACGAATGATACTTTTTTTCATGCATGGTAAGATAATGGCGCTTCAAGTTATATTCTTTACACACAGCTATGAATTGTAAACATTCCAAACACTATGGTTTACCATTCTTGTTCAGAATAAATAAATACTCCATCTCCTAGCGATCTTGAAATTCTCGATTTTCGAGGTGTATTTTTCTTTTATTAGTAGCACTCATATTCAGTAATTATTTTAATTAATAAATAAATATGAAATTAAGTTAATAATATTATAACACAGTCACCCCTCAACAAATTCTAGCCAAGACTGCATGAATCAACCAAATAGCTCAGGGTAGTGTGCGTATCACGTGCGCCAACCATAGATAAACAACAACCAACCACAAATATAATATGTGGCACCAAACGTTGAGCCAACCATCATCAGACGTTAAACGGATTGCTGTTGTATTCAGCCAGGTTAAGTGAAGTTACGCAAACTAAATAGTACCTAATTTAAATTCAAATTAGATTTAAATTTTCACATAGTAAAATAATTTTAATATTAATAATAATAATTTAGTAACATAAATTTATTCATACTAAAATGTACTCGCGGACCGTAAAAATAATTTAGCGGGACGCCAGTTGGGCAGCCCTGGTTTAAACATTGGCTAGAAAGATGCTAACGCCAGAAATCAACTTAGGCACAGATGGCGATAGTATGTAACTGCAAGGCGTTGCCAGAAGCTCTAACTTTAAAACATTCGAACCCTCGATTTGAGTACACAACTAATTTGCATCTTGAGGAAGTTATATGTCATTCATTTAAGACGTTTGAGCACATCATCCTGTATTTAGCACAATTTAATTGAAGAATCATAATTTAGAATAACTATGAAATCTTTATTTAACAAGACAGAGAGTTTACTTACATCAAATAAAATACAAATCAAAGTTAGCAGTCTTTACAAACATTTTAAATCGAAGTGTTGAAATAAAGAACTTACAAAAGGCTAATTTATTTGTTCTAAATAGCTTTAAGCTTACCTATTAGGCAATATGATCAGGTGTATATTCCATAGAAGAAGGTAACATGCTGAAAAAAATGAAGCACAAGGATAACGTTAGCGCAAAATTTTAAGACTTCTTTCATCTGAACATAAGTAAAATCCTCTCTCGCCAATATACTATACCGTTTGCCGTATTTTTTATTTTTTATTTTTTTTTTAACGTTGCCGAGTTTCATTATGCAAATTTGATGTATTTTGGTGTATTTAATTACGGCAAAGCACACGAGGGCTATCTGTCTAAGGGAAGGGATGCCTTCGTGGAGGACTTTCTAAGGGAAACTGGCTCGTATACACGTTACACATGGGGAAAACCACGAAAATGCACATGCAGCCAGCCCGTTCGCGGGATTCGAACCTCGGACCGAACTACCGGTATTCAGCGACTTTACCGCTCGGCCACTTCATTATGCAAAAGTGGCACTAATTTATTCTAACAAGAAGACTACGGAAAGAAGTTGTTAAAGTTCAAATCACAAAAGTGGTTAATTAAAATTAAAATTTCACAACAGCATAACCAACAGAAACATCTTGCAGGTACCAGTACCAACCTTCAGGCTTCAGATGGAAAATAAATATAAATTTGAATATTTTAAAATTAATAAATTGCTTTTTTTACCTTTGATTTATTAAAAAAATCAGCATCAGAAAACTGTAGTTATCTCATTTATACAAAAGGTTTAAATAGCAGCAATATAAAAATTATGAATTTTGCTTCTTTAATTGTTTATTTTCTTTAATTTATATCTTTATTGAATATAAACTAATACATATACATATTCAGAATTATTGACTTGCCGTAAATTGTCAAAATAGAATTGAATAATTATAAACTGTAATTGTCCCTCCCCTTTATAATGTTTGCAGGTTAAAAATTCAAAATTACCTTTTTGCCACTTTTGGCCTTGGGATAAGTTGCCGCCTTGAGATAAGTTACTAAATCTCCAATTGTTGGAGATTGAAATTGTACTAATTATTTGTTAAAATAAAATACTTGCAAATATTTTTTGCAAATTTATTGTATTTCATAATAATTTCGCAATTTCTAAGAAAACTGGACAGATTGATTGCTAATACAGATCCGAAAACCGGCTTATGCGGCAGAAAACCGGCCTCGCGGCAAAAATGCGTGAGAAAATGAAAATTCACGTTTTACATGTAGATTCTTTCCGATATTAATCTAATTATCTTCGGCATTTCCTATGACTATTAAGAAACGGAGAAGACACAATTTAAAAAAAAGTTTTTTACGCCAGTAGTCAGAAGCAAATTCGTAATAAATTTAGCTCCAGTAGTAAGAAGCCAATCCCTAATAAAAATAACAAATGGAGTTAACAGAACTGCTAGCTGTAAATAAGAATTCCGTTAACACCGCTGACAAAATTAATCTGCCATCTCAATTACTTTTTCAATAATCTGCCTTTTGCACTTGTACGTGTGCTGCCATCTAGCGTCAATAACTGACAACTGTTCTCTTTAATTATTATTTTCTCAACGAGTTCCAAAATTTTACTTGCATTTGCAAAACTTAAGAGTACTTCGATCATTAACTTTACCTAAATATCAACATAATAAAATACAGCCTCCTTTTGATATTATATTTATTATTATTTTCCTTTTTAGTTGATTGTAAATGTCTGTTGTTATTATTATATTTACATTGCATAAAAATTAGATAAACAATATTATGTTGAATTTATTGTCCTATTTACTTAAAATGTCACAATTTTAATGAGAACTGTGAAATTTTTATTGAATTTTATCACCTTTTTTAATTAAAGTGTTTAATTTAATTAACTGAATAGGATTCCTGGTACTTCAATTAAATAATCAACACTAAAATTCGCTCCAGAAATTGATTATTAAATTTAAGCGAAGTGACATAAATTTCTCTATCAAGGAGAAATTTTTTCTGCTACAGAAAAAAAGGCTTACATATTACTTTATTTATACATTAAAACACACTATTATTTTGTGAGAAATTGAAAATTGAATTCTGCCTAATTTTAATTTTCACGTCAACCTTTATATCTTCACATGTACACTCTTTTGCAAAAAAATCTAAGCACCGAGAAGGACTTTTGCGATAGCGAAGAAATTTGGTATGCAAAAACATCTTGATCGAATGTGCAAATGATCAAAGTTTCAAGGCAAATGAACAGGAATTGCGATTATCACGCATTTCTAGTGTGCAATTCGCAAAGTATGAATTCAAGTTACAGAGGCCGAAAATTTTCTTTTTTTGTTGCTGCCATTGTAATTCCGTAAAGAAGCAACTAAAAATGCCATTACGACGATATCGAAGACCTTACAGACAACTAAACGACTTCGAACGTGATCGTATTGTAGGGTTGTGTGAAGCTGTGTGGCCATACCGAGCAATAGGCCGCCAACTGCAGCGTACAGACACTGCTGTGCAAAGATGTTGGCAGCAATGGTTGCTACAAGGAAATTGCTGACGAAATGTAGGCTCTGGAAGGCCAAGGAGCACAAAGGCGAGGCAAGATAGGATGATTGTTCACTATGCCCGAACTGCCCCAACGGTATCATTTTCAGCTATTTAACGCACTACAGCCACGTCTCGTCCACCATCTCACGGTGCTTGTCCGAGTCGAGGTTACGCTCACAGAGGCCTTTAAGACGTTTGCCTTGAACCCCACAACATCGGCGGAGTCGTCTGGAGTGGTGTCGCAGCCGAGCATCATGGCTGCCAACAGACTGCCATCGTATAGTGTTCAGCGATGAATCCCGCTTCACTCTTGAAGCAGAAGACCACCGTGTTCGTGTCTGGAGAGGACGGGGCCAGCGGTCCCAATCAGCGTTTGTTTTACAAAGGCATACAGCCATAACCCGTGGTGTGATTGTGTGGGGCGCTATTTCTTATGACAGCAGGTCACCTTTAGTCATTCTCCGTACATCTTTAACAGCTCAACGATATGTTGATACCATCCTGCGGCCGGTTGCATGACTCTTCATGGCACGTCATCTTGGGGCCATTTTCCGACAAGATAATGCCAGGCCACATACCGTTCGCATATCTCTGAGTGTCTCCGTGCGGTTGATAAGCTTCCTTGCCCAGCAAGGTCCCCAGACCTTTCACCAATCGAGCATGTCTGGGACATAGTAGGCCGCTAGATTCAGGCACCACAAAATATCGCGGATCTGGAGCGACAACTGATGAATGCCTGGCAGAATGTGTCGCAGGATGACATTAGAAACCTCTACCACTCCTTGTCTCGACGAATTCAAGCATGCATTGACTCCAGGGGCGGTTCGACCAACTACGAATTTGAACGCTCAATGGGTGATTGTGAGCCATGAACAGGTACTATGACCTTGATTTTTTAATCATTTTATTATCTGTGTATAAGCGGATACACGTATTCAATTTCATCAAAAACAACCACTTCCTTCATGGTGCTTCGATTTTTTTTCCAAAAGAGTGTATTATAGTTGAATGTGAACTGCTATTAAAAGTTAAATTTTAGAAAAGATTGCTATATTTTTTATGCTAATGATATTGTACAAACAGAACCATTAAAAGCTTAAAGAATCTGGCTCCAGTGGTGAGTCCCTATGTGACCTCTCTCTCTGCATCCTGAATAGTAACTTTACCTGCGTTCTTCCGTGTGCCTTCAGAAGGCCGAGTCTTGGCATGGCCAACGGCAATTTCTAGGTGTTCAAGTACATGACTTCTCTTTCTCTATATACTTGTAAACAGACAGGACATTCCGAAAATACGATAGCGTGTATATAAAATGAACAGTATAATAGGATCTCTCTTAACCGTTAGCAAGAGGATCTTGCTCATTAGAAATTTTCCCGCACAATTGAATATAAATTTCCAGAATTTATTTTAACTTAAATCGCAGCATGCTAAATCTGTTGGTTGTTGTGTTTTTTGATCTGTTGGCCACAACTAAATAAATAACATTGAAAAGTGTACAGATTATTTAAAATTAAAACACATATACATAATGTATATTCCAAAAAAATTAAAAGACATTTTAAAATTATCGTACATATTATCACATAAAAGTTTCCAATTTCTTAGTGCGAAGGCACAGAACTTCGCATATCTGCCTGCCGTAGTTTAAACCTGCCTGCAGTAGTTTAGTGTCTGCCTGCCGTAGTTTTTCTGTCGTCGTAGTTTTAAAATTTTCTGTGTATACAATGCAAACTTGACAACATTATATATACTGACATACAAGAGCATTTCTTGACAAGTGTTATGAAAGTCTGGAATCCTTCGTTAGCTTCCTTCCACGTAACTTTCTGGACCTGGGTTACCTCACTACCAAATTTCTCCTTTTTTTTAGTGCATGCTCGATTATTTCGCAATCATATTGAAGGAAGAAGTGAGAAGTAATCATCTTGAAGTGTGACAATAACAGAACGGTCTACATCCATCCAAGCCTACACTTCCTCTTCATCAACAGTTACCTTCTCCGAATATGTACGTAAATCCAAGATGTCTGATACGAACGGCAGACATGAGAATCTTTGTCACTCGATTCATCATCTACGAACCTGATCATAGACCATAATATACACAACCACCAACATAATGTTTTGTAAATCGTTTCCATCAAGAGATTGTTCATCAATTGTTCGGAAAATAATGCAGATTATCTTCAGAGTTCACACATCGATGCATAAAAAGGAGTTGGTAGTTTAGATTCTGGATAAGTTCTCGGTCAGATAGGGCTTTTATGTTGGGCGACGAAGTATAACAGACGTTTTCTTCAGGTTTACATACATTTTTTTATCTCATAACCTTAAATTTCGAATTTAAATTTACATTTTCAAAAGTACCATTATTTTGATATTATCATTTAATTCAATACCGGTTACGAGAGATTTTACTGTACTAGAAGGTTTTTTTATTACACTCATGATATTGGCGTTAAATAAACTTGCTGCCACTGGTGGATTCCAAAAGAAACAAGACAAAGCCTAATTACTGCTTAGGCCCCAAAATCATCGAATCGCAAATCCTTATTAAAACAAAGCGAACGTTAGAAGGCTGTGCGAGGACTGCAAACCATTTTAATTCGGCCGTTATTAAAGGAAAATGTATTATTTTAATTATATTTATTATATTTATTGCTGTTGAATATTGTCACATATTATTAAAATGCTAAACTCAGAGATGCGTTTTACTTCCTACTTAGGCTGCGAGTAAATACAGAAAATTATCTGTTCGGGAAAAATGATAACGAGCGCAAAACCAGCCAAATAAAGATATTTCTTCATAGTCTTAAAGATAGAGAAAGTCCACATGGATGTTTCTTCGGATGAGAAAAAGAACACACAAGGATATCTACCTACCGCAACTATTAACTCTAAAAAAGCAGGAAGAGACTCAGACTGTAGCAAGAAGTGGTATTCTCATCAACTGAGGTGAAACAAGTGAGTAGCTCTGTTCAGTAATGATGTCTATGCTCTATTTCAGAACTGTTTTTTGAAACTACAAGAAACTGTTTGCTTGGTAACTGATGAAAGGTAAAGAATGCGAAGGCTAGCTGCTTAAAGGGAAGGATGCCTTCATGGAAGACTTTTCCTCCAGTGGAACGGCTTTAGACATCAGAGTGCCTGTGTTCGAGACCCTATTCTTAATCGAATAAACTTATACTTTTGAATAAATTCCAAAGTAACTTAGATAAATGATCTAAATAATACAATTATTATTAATATTTTTAACTACTCATATTTTAGGTAATAAGTGAAGCGGCTAGATATTTAAAGAAACTAGGGAAAGCAGTCGAGTTATGGAAAGCCGCAAGAGCTGGTGTATAGCACATAAAACAGTAAGAAACAATCACTCAGTGCCAACAAAAAAGAGCTTAATAATGTACATATTTCAATTAATGCAAATACGTTTGAAAACAACTTTCAATTAATACAAATACATTTTGTATTTAGTTAATAGTAATCAACATAAATAATATAGGTAATTAAGTTTCTGCCACAGTATTGGGATTTAATATTGCCATTGTCCTTTTACTATTATTTGCAGTACAATAATTATAAATTCTAATTTCAGAATTGAGAACAGTCCTCATCTTAATGTGAAAGTTTTTCGCTAATTGATAATAATAGGTGCGAAGCTGTACTATTTTAAATTCCTCATGGACTGTAACATTACGCACATACTATGGTGCACCAGTAATTTGGCGGAGAACAGAGTTCTGGCGTTGTTTGTAATTTTTTTCTATATGACTTGCAGGAATAGGCCCAGACTATATGGATGATTTTTCTAAGGGATGGCTTGTATTTATATTACACAAGGTGAAATGCACAAAAGAAAAATTCATGCAGCCAGCCGGGCCCAGTTGAATTCTCATTGTTTGGTTGTCTTAGCTCTGAAAGTAGAGGAAAGAGCTGACTGTTGTAGACTGTTTCTTCAAATTTGAATTCCCCCTCAATAAATAAATAAATAAAGTTCTGAGGTGAAAGAAGGACAAGGAAAGTTTCAGAAGCGGAAGATTAGAAAGACTAACACTAAAGTGAACTGAAAAAGTGTCAGACCGTGTACACAAATATTTTTATAACTATCTATAAATATTTTATAAATGTATTAATAAATATCTAGCATTTCGAACACTGTGATGTTTATAATAGCGTTCAAAATTTTGGAATCGGGAATTGATTAATAACCTATGGAAAACAGTGTCAGTATTGTAACATAAGAATGATTTACATAACAAACGCAACTGCAGTGTGGGATTGGGATTATTCAATTATGGCAAAGCACACGAGGACTATCTACCTAAAGGGAGAGGTGCCTTCGTGGAGGACTTCCTAAGTAACTGCAGTGTGAATTATATTCCTTATGCGATCTATCATTGTATTACTGCGTATGTTATTTCTATTTTATACTGAATATGTTTTTCGATACGTGTTAAGTAAAATATTCTGTAACTAAAATAACTAACAGTGAAACAGAAGCAAAATATTTTTTACTTAGTTATATTTACACATTGCGTTAATTCTCCAAAAGAATGAAAGTGTGTCTCAGCAAAAAATATGCTTTTATTGCACAAGAAAAAGGAACTTCTCTGTATATTTTTTCACGCGTTTTTTTTCTCTTGCTTTCACTTTTGAGACAGCAAAAACAAGAACCGAAATGTTCCTTTCTTTGGTCTCTCGAAGTTCAGGAAGCGACTCAAAATGACAGAACTGTTTTGTGAGTGAGATTAAAAATAAACTTTGGGTTAGCATTTGCAAGCGTCGATGACGGCACATACTTCTGTGAATATTTCGTCAACCGTACCGGTTGCAGGAATCTGAAAAAGAAAAAAGCATTTCATTAAATTATGAAATAATTCTTGGTAAACTAAATTACGTTTTAGTTCTAAAGAGTGAGGTACGTCAGAATATGAGAAACGCAGAAGCATTTTTATCCACACCTTTCATTCTGATTCATGAAATCCGTACGTATTATGAAGTCTCACATTCTTCATTTTCTTTTTCAGGTGTCATTTCTTAACACTTTGAAGAACGTATGGGCTCACCCGTAAATGAATATCTAACATTTTAAAGATATAGCAGTTTTATTTTTAAGTTTAATCACTATTGTTAGAATGAAATGGAATTTGGACATTTTCTCGGGTAGTAATGCAAATAAGAGGAATTTTGATCAACAAGTACTTTATAAAAGTATTCCTTCTCAGGGAAATTGCGTTTGAGTGCAGTGCTAAATGGAGCTTCTTCTAAATGTATAGTACAGCCAGATAAGACCATTATTAACCTTCATAATATAAGACTACTGAACACAGATATTTCGTTCTTGTTCCGTTATTGGAGATTAAATGGATTTCCTAAGTAGTGTTTCCATGGTTTCCACCATGCTTTAATATGAATTCATTTTGTTTCAGAATGTGGTTTATGAAGATTTTCTATTTAAGGTCTTTCAGAATGCACTTTATGAAGATTTCCTGTTTAAGGCCTAAGAACTTAAATAGGAGTCAAAGCTCATGAAAGTTCTTTGTCGTCATAATACTTAATTATAAACATTAATTTCATTCTTGCAGCGAATATTAGCAGAAAAAGTTGTAAAAACTCTTTTTTTCTTCTGTATACAAAATAAGCACGAGGCAGTTTCCTATATAAAAGGTTTTCAGAAATGCAACTCTCTAAAGACAGGAACCTATCATTTACTTATTATGGAAGAATAAGTAAATGAAGGTTATAAATAATTATAACCTTCATTTACTTTATGAATTGTTTTTATGATTATGAAGTACTAGTAAAAAAAATTTTTTAGTAGTATGAGTAATAGTAAAAATAATAAAAAATTAGTATTCTTTTTAACTAACGTTTTATGAATTTTTTACTAGTATTTACTAGTATTATTTATTTTTTTTGTGCTAATACAGTAACCTATCATTTATTATTATGGAATTATTATCAAATAAAACAGCGTTTTTATTTAATAAATCATACTATAAAACATGTTTGTCATGACATAAAGCATCTGTTAATTTTACATTTTTAATTGTGGAATAATGCAAATTCCGCATTTATTAAAATTTGAAGAACGCTTTCTCCTCCTTTATAGTAAAAGAAAATTAGTTAATTTATAGATCTCAAAGCGGAAAGGTATGCAATGTTCACATAACAACACAATAACATAATAAACAAATTTAATGTATCTACGATTATGACTGTAATGATATGGGTATGGTATCTAAGTATGTCATTTTTGAGATACTTAGCTACTTATTTCTTTCTAAAAGTGACATAACTGGTTTGCGCAATGTTTCAAAATTTCGATTGTATATCTTTTCCATGACAACGGCACACTCGACATACTTAAGATTTCCAGGATGTCTGCAAAGCTGATAGTTCTATGATCTACCAGCTTATCAGTTATCCTGAAATTCTAATCAATATCATGATAACTTCACTATCGATCAAATACGACAATCTCCTTATCTATATGAGCTTTAATTGAAAAATAAATAACGAAATTTAGATTCAGCAGATTCCACTTTTAGAGAGATATACCAAATATTGTGTTATTAATAGGCAGTTTTATACATCATAATATTCTAGGAAAAATAAAGTATACTAAAATCTGGACCAATTATTAAATTTCAGTTCACTCCAGTTTAAAACAATTGCAATAAACCCACAATCCTTTTTCTTTTAACGAAAATATTTGCTATCAGCAAGCGAAATGTAAAGGAAGCCAATAAAATTAGAGCGGTTTCAACCGAACTATAGCCGGTCTTTGTCTAAGTTTGTAGAGTCATTAAGTTATTTCGAAGCAGGGGAGATGAAAAATGAGCAATGCTCTCGCCGGGACATGCGCCAAGCGTGCTGACCACTACACTCCAAAGGCATGCTAAGAAGGCGGGGAGAAACACCTTATATACTCCCCTTTTAAAGGGCGATTGGGAATTAAGCGACCTAATCGCCACATCTTGATGGTGGAGAATCGTCATCCACCATCTTTTTTTATTTAGTTCGGGCGCCAGTGTAGAGACATTAGGTTATTAGACATTAAGATTACATTCAATTCATTCGAATTCCTATTTAAATTGTTATTACGTTATGCTAGTCAATACTATATATATATATATATATATATATATACGTGGACATATCTTATTATTATATCTAGAAATTCGTTAGTACATCATTATCACTTAAAATTATGGGAATGCTAACCTGAAGGATTAAATCTCTTGTTATAAAAATCCATCATTACTATCTATTGCAGGATAGCCAAAAATATCGAACAGTGATTTAAAAAAACTACCAAATTCTGTAAATTATGTTAGAAATTCCGAGAAATCTTCTTCGAAAGATTAGTTTTCGGATTTATTCAATATTGTAAAGTTCAACAATCTGCGACGAGATGATTAGGTTGACCATCAAACAAAGATTTGTCAGAAAAATTCAGCACAAACTAAACATACGTTTATACCAAATTTTGAAACTATTCCTGTGAAATATTATATTGCCATTGCAAACACCTATGTGTAAAAATGCTTAAAGATTCGAGTCCATAAAAGAAGCTCAAAGATTTATTTCAAGGTTTAACCCAAACAAATATAAAAATGAAATTAAATAAAACAGTTATAAATTCAAAAAAAATGTATCTACAATTGTATCTCGTTCTGTCTGATGTTTAAAGATGAAAATTTTGCGATTATTAATTTAAACGCCAAACGAGGATTTATACTAAAAATTCAACACTTAGTTAAAAAATTCCGTATTTTCTCGTCTGTATCCCTATTTTTTCATTACTTTCATCTTACCAAAACCAAGGGGAAATTATGCGAATAATTAAAGCTCCGAAAGTGCAGTCACAATAAGAACATAGCATGAAAATTATTCACGAATAAATTATTAATAACTATGACAGTACGGATTAGGTCATTTTTTTAATTTGACAAAGAACGTGAGAGCTATCTGCCTAAGAGGAGAGATACCTTCGTGGAGGAGTTTTTGAAACTGGCTTTAATCATATTGCACAAAGGGAAAAACACGAAAAACAACCATACAGCCAGCCCGTACGCCTGGGCTGCTCGAACACAGAACGAACTACCAGTATCCAGCAGTCTTTAACTGCTCGGTTTTAGAGACATTAGGATTTTTAGAAGCGGGAGACGTGACAAATGAGCAATGCCCTCGCCGGGAATCGAACCGCGGACCTCTGGAATATGCGCCCAGCGTGCAGACCACCACACTACGAAGGCATGCTAAGAAGGTGGGAGAAATGCCTTATACGGTCACTGGTGGGGCTAAATTCCTGCAGAATTCACGTGTAAACGTGAAATTTTTCATAAAAACTGTATTGTATGTTTCATAAAAACTGTATTGTAATGTAGAATCGGATAAGAATTTATTTTAATATCTGATCCAAACAAAGGAACCAAATTAAATAAAAACGGGTAATAAATAGGTAGGTCATAAAAACTTTTTAACTGTGTATCTTGAGACATACACTCATGGAAAGAAGGAAAGAAAAAAAAAAAAAAGATATTGATTATACGCTAGAAAAGCTATTGGTTATTTGAACACACAATGTGATTCGAACTAATAATGCGCAAGAAACGGGAAGCGGATCAAAAAATCAAATCGCATGAACTGATACATAATCGAAATCGATTTACGTCTTTTACATTTAATCTATTTATCCCTCTGTTATACTATTATACTTCCTTTATTCCTTATTACATATCGTTTACTTAAATGCATTTTTCATTCGAAAGCAAAAATATATTCAAATTTATTTTCTCAGTAAAGTTATCACATTCAGGCAAACTAAAATGAAAGCAAACCTAATCCTGCAAGCGTCATCCCGGTAGGCGCGTTTCCTAACTGTACATTGTTATCGCAACCGTGAGAGGGGCTTCTCACACAGAACCGTGGGTTTGCAAAAGTTACTTTTGTTAGAAACAAACCCAAACACACATTTAGAGAGTCAACTATCAAAATCTGTTGTCTCGTCAGGAATTTTGCCACCCATTTGCTATTGTCGATACAATTTTGTTGTTTAATCTTATTTGTGAAATAATTAAAATTATAGTGATATATATGAAAATTTCAGAAATTTAGAAAGAACATGGAAATATGTTGGACATTCCATATAAATTTATAAAATGGACTTTTGTTTCATCTTTTCATGAAATATCCAAGTGAAGTGAACGAATTTACAGTAGAAACCTGTTGTTATTTTAGAAGCCACTCCCATGTTTGTGATACCAATGTGCAAATTCCGCCCCGTTGTGCCAACTTGGTCAGGACGGTAATGCCACATAGCTATAAGAAAGATCACAGCAAAGAATGAAGCAATTTGACCAGTACTATGCTCAGACAAGCCTGTTGAAAGACAGACCTATATCAAGACAATGTCTTTAAGTTAGATTATTTGGATACAGCAAAGCACACAGGCTGTGCATTAGGAAAAGGATGTCTTCGTAGAAGATCTTTTCGAATGGAAACTGGTTCATATTCACGTTACAAACGAGGAAAACCATGAAAAATACCCATACAGTCAGCCCGTTCGCCTAAACTCGAATCCAGGTTGAACTACAAGTTTTCTGCGATTTTAACCGCTGTTAAGCCCCTCTATCTTTATGAGGCTTTAGTTCAAATTGCCTTTACTTCACAGAAATACTTTTGCTGTTCCCTGCTCAAATAATGAACAAGTGCCCAGAGGCACAAAATCCTGTCGGATTACCAAGAATCGAAAATCCGAATATAAATTCAGTGCCCTACTACTTAAATACTTGTGTCCTGACAAAAATAATCAGATTCTACACTTTTTCCATCTAACAGGGAAACTAATACCAGTTATGTTTGCTCACATCAGCTTCCACAGGCCATATAGCAGGCCATATAGCCATTGTTTTAATAGTAATAATACATTATCAACCTGAAGATCTGATTGTTGTGAGCCCAAATAAGGCATTAGTTACAAACTCAGCTTATTGCTGATATTTGTTGAACAGACATAGCTTCTCCGTGTATCAAAGATATCGAAGAACTCGCTCTCAAGCTTGACCATCCAGCAGAAGTTAGGAATCCATCCGCCATATCTTAAATAAGAAGCCGATCCCTACACCCTGGTGAATTGCATGGGAGCTGATAGAATTGCGCAGGATCCGTAGGATAATGAATATCATATCTATTAATCAAACTGAAATCATTATTCTGTTCAGAAAACTGGAACTCAGTTCCACAATTTTTTTTTTTTTTTTTTTTCGCCCATTTTCAAGCATTTTTAAGGTTTCAAATTAATTTTAATAGCACTTCTCCTTTTCTCATATACTGAAATTAATGTTTCACCCTAACACTGCCTGAAGAGAATTCCCCCACCTAATTTACACTTATCCATAAATAATCTCAATAATGACTACCCCTAAGCTTTTCCCCAACCAATTAAAAGGCAAACTTCTGGCAGTTAGTAAAATCAGCGGCTTTCTCGACCGTATCCGAATACGCGTATAAAAGACAAGAAGTAAGAATCGTTTTTCTTTTTTCAAAAGTTCCGGAACAAGGTGGAAATAGCATTAACCTGCGTTCGGGATTCGTCAGAGGAGGTAATCGAAATGTCAACAGTCATTACTGTTTTGGAGGCTGCTTTCATGTTTACTTTATTACCCGAGCAACAAAGCAAAATCGCGTGCAGCAGCGCCATTTTCCCATAATCCTCAGCTCTGCAATTGAAAGGTCATTACTCCAGCACACTGTTCGATACGATGAATGAAGTGAAACCAGAAAAAGAAAATAAAAGGAGAACTGTACCTCAGCATGCACGTGAGATCAAAATCACCTGCGTGTATGGACACAAAGAAAAGAAAACAAATCCACATGAAACGATACCGCGCAATTTAAACGCAAGTAGTGGCAATCATTTCGGAGCGCCATAAAGTTTGTCTGCATTGAACATTTTCCCATCAACGTTTACAACGCTTTAGCAAACCAAGTAACCAAGTAATTGTTTTGTTTGGACTGCTTTTCCAACCCGGAATTTTAAGCATTGGTAGATAAGCCAGTAGTCAATCATATCATAAATTGAATTACACGATAGATTATACTTCCGAACACATAGCACACGATGTTCATTTTTGCATAGCATTCTTTCTGCTGCTTGTTCGAAAAGACATGTCACTGCCTGCTTTACGATGATGATGATAATAATAATAATGATAAAGAGAAGAAACTATGCTTTTTCATCAGAAATTCACTGTATCATCATTTTTTCCTCCATCAAAAAGCTATTAAGTTAATCCATTTGTAAATGTGTAATTTTCCTTATAGACTTATCTTAATATGTTTCACGGATATTCTCAAATGCAAACCTCCAAAGAATAAGATAAACCTAAAATTCCTGTAGAGCAAGCGATTTATTTTTTGAGGTGGTGAGTAACAACACTTTTGAATTCACTGAAATTTAGTTAGAATGTTTTGTTAATTGTAGCAGCTAAATGTGATCTCGATTAATGTTATCATTCGGATATTGTTTCGAGTCCCGCTCATTCGTATACCAAAACATAGAAAATGCATCGCTCATTGTGATCAACAATTCGGTTAATACTATCAAAGTATTAACGAATAATTTTTTTATCTGAAGTAAAGTCGCCAGAAAAGGTCAAAATAGATTATAAAAATTGCTAAGTGTTAGAAAAAAAGTTTAACAAGTAAAGGATTATACAGGGTGATCAGCGAATAAGCCCTGATTTCAAAATTAAATATCTCTGCAACAAAGATCGATAGAATTATGCGGTAAACTGTACGTTTATTAGCAAAACTGTAAAAATGGTGTACAAAAGTTTAGAAAATTTAGTTAAGTAAATCATTAACAGATGGCGCTCTGCGCTTAAAACTCTTTCTCTGAAAGGAGTCTAAAAGAACAAGCGGCGGGAGTAGCGGGATTGTTTCGATAGGCAGTGTCTTTCAATGCGTCCCACAGAAAGAAGTCACAAGGACTCAGATCGGGAGAATATGGAGGCCAAGCAATTCCTGTGTCAGTAAATTGCGGATAATCTAACGCAATTACTCTATTCCCAAAGTATTCATGAAGAAAGCGAAAAACTTTATCTGTCCGATGTGGTCGAGCCTCATCTTGCATAAACTAATCTACACCTGGTCGATCCTCCAACGCTAGTTGAGTGCTGACAAACTGTTCCAAAATCGTAACGTAACGTTCAGTAGTTATCGTTTCTCGTACGAAAAAGGGTCCGATAATGCCTCTGGCGCGTACCAAAGCCCATGCAGTAACTTTAGGCGAATGCAGTGCTTTCTCTTCACACAAATGAGGATTTTCGGAACACCAAAATCTCCAGATTTGTTTATTAACAATTTCATTCAAATGAAAATGTGTCTCATCTGTGAACCAGATGCAGCTCACATTAAATCTGTCGTTGTCGATCATTGTTAGAACCTGATTCGCAAAGTCAACCCTTTGTTGCACACCTTTCATGATGACTTTGGATTTTGTATGGAAACATCCGTAGGCTATTTTTTAATTTTTTTCTCCTCGTTCTCGTGTACTTTAAACCTGTCTCTGATGTAATCCGTTGGATGCTTTTCCTAGGAGTTTGCTGAACAATTCCAGAAACTTTGGCTGCATTTTCAGGAGTGACTACAGTTTGCCTAGGCCCAACATTTCCCTTTCGATCATTAGCCACGCTGCCAATCCGTTCGAATTTCGCGAAGAGCATGCGAATGGTTTTCGCATCCGGTCCAACTGGAACATTGAATCGGTTTTGAAAACTGCGACGTGTTGCCGTAGGACTGTGTTCTAATCGGTGAAATTCCAGAACAGCAACAACCAAAAAAAAAAAAAAAAAAAAAAAAGTTGTTTAATGGAATACATTATTTCACTTTCTACGCTAGCCTCTTTTCACTAGCCAACAGTCGTACTGATCACTTTCAACGTTTCTCAAGAAATTTCAGTAAACTATGGAGATTTAAAATTTACTCCTTAAAATGAATTAGGAAATGCAAGACCCTGTCGATTGTTTTTCTGTTCCTTTCATTTAAAATAAGTGACTAAATGGCCATAATACGTTCGAAATTGCCTCCTGTAGCCCACGGGAAAAGGTTAAAGGCTATTGATAGGTCATTGCGATTACGGCGCCCTCTGTTGATGATTTTAACTAAATTTTCTAAACTTTTGTACACCATTTTTACAGTTTTGCTAATAAACCTGCAGTTTACCGCATAATTCTGTCGATCTTTGTTGTAGAGATATTTAATTTTGAAATCAGGGCTTATTCGCTGATCACCCTGTATCACCAAACAGCTTGTTTTTGATTTTAGTGAATCATTTAAAATTAGGAAAAAAACACACACACACAAGCAGCTTATCGATTTTGAGGAAGTCAGACACAAGTCACCAGGTTACTCTTCCTTAGAGGGAAAAAAAATGAAAAGAAAAGAAAGGGGCAAAATTATCCTGAAAGCATTTATGCGAAATAAGGTTTCTTTTTCTTTTTTTTTTTTTCCTAATTTTAAATTTTACATTTGCATGCTCTTTTTCAGTGAATGAGGGCTGCTCTCCGAATATTGTGGTTAAGGGTACATACCATCGGTCAATTAATTCCCAGAAATGTTATGAAAAGTTTGTAAATGAAGAACTGTTGCTTTAAAGACATTATGATATTTCATAAACAAACTTTCTCATTTTCCTAATTAAAATGCTACGAAAGTACATATTTATATTAAATGTGTTAAATTCCATTGTTTTTAAAGGATATTTTTTTCTCATCGTTTAATGTCATCAAAATAGATGTGGACAAGCGTGATCATATTAAATAGCGCCCACTGTATTTCTTAACAGAATGTAAAAATCGACACACAATTCCGTCATATGACTGCAATAGTAAATTTAAAATTTGTGAAACATTATGGGAAAGAATACATACCAAATAAAACTGAGTACGAATAAAACAACGTAATTTAGCATCAATTTCATTTTAGCAGACGACCTTTCAGCGACTGAATACTATCGGCTTTGTCAGCAACATGTTCAGTTGCAGTTGACGAGAGTGTTCAGTTAAAATAAAATTTCGAACAAATCCCGTTACTTCGTTCGTATTCAGCTGTAGACTGTTCCAAGATATTTTGCCTAAAGTTTAGCTTACCTTAACAGCAACAACTATTAAGAATACATTTGGACGGCAATTTACATTCAAGAACAGAACATAAAGAAGTGCCCCTTTCTTTGTACCGATATATCACATTTCAAATTGCACTGAATACAACTATACTTGAAAATATATCAACATATTCCGGAGTATAATTCCATTGATAATAATTCTGCATTCAGATAAAAATTGAGATTTTTCCAGATGAGCACCATTTTTTTTTTAACTTCTG
This sequence comes from Stegodyphus dumicola, assembly GCF_044657685.1. Classification (NCBI taxonomy): domain Eukaryota; kingdom Metazoa; phylum Arthropoda; class Arachnida; order Araneae; family Eresidae; genus Stegodyphus; species Stegodyphus dumicola. Next base: position 118,768,894 of record NC_140777.1, on the reverse strand, counting down.
AATATATATTTTTTTAATTTCTGAATATGATACCCATTCTGATTAAAATTTGTAATACGTATGTAACGAAAGTCTAAACACAAAGCTAATAGCACTCTTCCTCTACTCCTTGCTTCTTCCTTCAATACTGAATTGAAGTGTTTTTTTAAATTACATTAGCAGTGCTTATAAAAAAGAAAACGATTATGGGCTATCTCTTCGGGAGATTTGCAGATCCTTTTCAAGAACGAATTCAACCAGTGGCCGAGGGGTTAATACCGCTGAATACTGGAGAGTTAAAACTGGATTCGATCCCCGTTTTTCCAAGTGTAACGTGAGTATGAGCTAGTTTTTCTTTGAAAATTACTCTGAGTATGAGTTAGTTTTTCTTTGAAAACTCCTCCACGAAGACATTCCTTCAGTTAAGCAGATAGCTCTTATGTGCTTTGACATATCAAAATAACCTCAGGAATGAAATTAAAGAAGTTAAATTCTATTTGGTAAACGAAACTAGATAGGTACAAATTTCCAGTTCAGAAATTTTTGAGAGATATCTATTCAGTATAGAAGACGTACAATTTGCACATAACATGTACACAAATGTATTAAATACCATAGATAAATGCAAATAATCTCACTTACGCGGTGCACTGAAAGTATACAAAATTTGCTTACCCCCCCCCCAAAAAAACAGAAAGTTAACATAATTCTAGTAAAATAGATTCCAAATAAAGAAAAGAAACACTGATTACTAAATCAATGGTGTTAAACTGGCGGCCCCCAAAGTAATTTTATGCGCCACGAAAATTCCTTTCCTATAAGTTAATTAGCATGATTATGCAAATTATTATGGCAAGAATTAGAAAACTTTGATAGTTTTGAGTTTAATTTCACATTATTTTCAATACCATTAAAAGCAAACATGAGTAATGCCCTGGGAAATCTACAAATGGAGCTAATTAATTTACGCTGTGACATAAATCTTATTTAAGGATTTGAAGTTACAGATTTAATTAACTTTTATTATACTTGTCAAATGATAAACATCCTCTCTATGGAGCAGGCTCTGGCAACAATTCTTCCATGTAATATGGACATGACAACAACAGCAACAAATGATAAACATCCTTAGTTATGAATTTTTGCAACAAGAATAATCGCTTTGTTTGTGAATACTTTTATATGTGATTTTTTTAACCGCAGTTAAAAATTAACAGTCTAAAAATAGAACCAGAATGACCGATGAACATTTACTGTTTATGATAAAGATAATTTTTCTGCAAAGTTACAAACTTTATCAAAATCAAAATGCCATGAGGTGTTATTTCTAAAAATTGAAGTAAGAAATGAAGAAGTTTGCAATTAATATAGAAATATATGAATTTTTTCTGTACGCCATTTCAGTTACAAAGTCTAATAAACAGAAATTTCTTGCAGATACCAATTTTTAACTTTCAAATAGAAAATAAATAGAAATTGGAATTTTTTCCTTATTATTGCTATTTATGTATGCCGATATTACTACTGTTTACGTACGTTGTGATAAATATTTAGCTTAACCATTTGTTTCAGGGGAAAAATTACTGAAGGGGGGATAAAAAAATTCGGTCCTGCAGCTCTTTTTAAACAGTGCATCTGTTGCATCTCAAATTGCAACTTTAACAGCAAAACTCAAATTTCATTTACCGGTTTAATATTAAATATAAATCCTAAACAAGCTCCATACAGTCAATCGCAGCAATATGTGTATTGGTAAATTCACAAGAGAGAAAAAAAAAAATTCAATTATACCCCACCATTTCTATTTATCTCTCTTTCTAAATTACTGAATGGCGAGAAGTTCCCTTCTTCACGTGCGTGTGGCAAGACCAGTGTGACAAAAACCGAAACTCACAAATGATTGGCACTGTGTCAAAAACTGAACCATTCTCGAATACAGTTTGAATCTAAAACGTCACAAGAAAAAATTCTTACTTTTTTAACTTTGTCTCCATAATGGTCTAGAATAGGTTGTGTGTGTTTGTGAAAAGTGTCGAGCCTTTTAGCGATTGTCTCCTCATTATCATCTGCTCGACCACTCGTCTTTCCCCTTTCTAGTAGACGAGCCTTCATGATGTCATCTGGCACATCGAAGAACAGTAAGAAAGAGCACTTACATACCTGCAATAAAATTTCAGTTGTAATTCATTACCTTCGTTGCAAGCTCTGGAACAGCTAGTTTAAGAAATAACATAAAAGCATATCCAATGAGAGAAACGCTATTTTTAAGATAAATGCGAACTTTGAAGAAAAAAAAAAATGCTTAAATGCATACATTCATTATTTTTATTTACAAATGCCGGCCAGTTGAGCCCTAGGTAATTAGAGATTTTGTTCTCGAATACTTTTTAATAATTCAATTAAAATGAACATGCCCAAGTTTTAAGCCATCTTTTGTTGTCTAGAATGTCGCTAATTTAGATAATAATGAAAGATTATGTGTACCACATAAGAATCAATCATAAACTGCATACAGTGGCTTGCATATACTTTTGGACACATATATATTTGAAATTTATTTGCACAGATCTTGTACTATATATTGAAACACAGACTCGACACGTTTCTAATATATTATGTTTTCCCGATTTTTAAGTCTTGCCCAGTAACTCACATAATAAATTCGGACGCTAGTAAGCTTTGTTAAATGCTTTCAAAGACGATGTTTCTTGCCTTTTTTTTTAATAAAAAACACATCACAAGAACTATCGTCTGCATTTGGAAATCATTGCTTATTTAGCAAAATATAATAACAGTCCATATGAAAAATATCCGTGGTATTCGCAAAACCTACAATAAGCAAGGTTTTTATCATATTGAAATAATGTTATAGCTGCAGACGATACAAAATTTAATATATTTCCATACGATAGACGAATTGCTTCGAGATGAAAGCCAAATGAAGAATTGAATATGAAAATCCTATCCTTCAACATGAATGGGGAAGCATAATACACTCATGTCCATAAATTAAGGATAATGCAAATCAGGCAAAGGAAGAGTTAGAAGCAAAACAAATTTGACTTATTTGTAAAGCTTATTTATTAAACAAAAGGTAAAGAGCAAAAAAAGATGCGATATGTTTGATATTATTAAAAAAATTAGCGATCTTTTCTTCCCGGAGCAAATTACAAAAAAAACCTATTTACAAAAAACCAATATTATATGGTTGGTATGATTCTTAATACATTGTATGTCTCCCAGACGATACAATACAGTCCGTACAATGCCTAGGCATGCTGAGTATCAAATTATCGATCTGATCTTGAGAGATATTACACCACTCAAAAAGCAATGCTCTCCGAAGTTCCGGTAGACATGTAGGAGGAGGTTGACGGGCTGCAACTCGTTGGCCAAGCATATCCCACACGTGCTCTACTGGATTCAAGGCCGGTGAGAATGCTGGCCAGTCCATACAGGGTGATATCCTCCGATTGAAGGCATTCGCTTACGATGTTTGCACGGTGAGGACGGGCGTTGTCATCCATAAACACAAATTGCGCGCCCATGGCACCCCGAAACAAACGTACATATTGTTCCAGAATGACGTCCCGGTAGATTTGGCTTGTCATGGTTCCAATATGAACCTGCAGGTCAGTTCTGGAACCCAGGATAATTCCACCCCCAAACGAGCACTCCTGCACTACCGTAACGGTGTCGTTCAATGATGTTTTCTTGGTGGGAACGGGTACCTGGAGCTCTCCATATGAAAGTCCGACGAGAATCAGACTGCAATCTAAACCTGGACTCGTCGGAAAACATCACACAAGCCCACTGTTGCGGTGTCCACAATGCATGCTCTCTACTCCAGACGACAGTGAGTTGCAGTAAGTGGAACGCATCTGACAGGTCTACGAGCATATAGACCAATCTGCCCTAAGCGTCTGTACACGGTCTACCTTGAAATTGTCGTACAAATGGCTGAAGAGAGCTGACGAGACAGGTCTCAGGCTGTGCTCCGCCTGTTTCTTTTGGCAGTAACTGCCAAATACCGGTCCTCATTCGGCGTTGTAACTCTGGGGCGACCTATGCTGTAACGTCTACTCACATTACCATCATCTTGGAATCGTTACCAAAGCCTGGAGATGACACCCTGGGCAATTCCATGTTCGTCTGATACTTCCAGTTGGGTACGCCCACATTCCAGACGGCCTCATTCCAGACGGCCACGTAAAAAATCATCCAAATGCGTCCTTTGTGTCATAACTATTCGGTTATTGCACTGAAATGCTTATAAAGCGCCTGCGAACAATTTTACATCTTTGTCTGTATTCCTTATATATCACTCTCTTACACTCTCGTCATTGTGACGTACCATCGGTGTCATCTGGTTACTTCCTGAAATTTTCAAATTTTCATATGATTCTTGAAGATGTGTGTAGTGATTTTACAGGTGATATATTTATTTTAGAGTTCGATTTCCGCGTGACTCTGAATTAATCCTTAATTTATGCACATGAGTGTAGTTTGGGCATGTTTCGCTGCCTCTCAGATGGGAAATTTACATTTGATAAAAAATAATATGGATCGCTTAAGGGAAACCTGAAAACATCTGCAAGAAAACTTGGAATGCAAAATGCATTTAAATTCTATCAGGATAAAGATCCTAAAAATGTCTGTAAGTGTTTGTTTATGGTTATTATACGACTATCTTGAAGTTATTGAAACTTCTCCATGTTCTTCAGACTTAAATCCTATCGATGATGTGTAGAGTAAGTTGGAAAAGACTCAGAAAAAATGACATTTTTTCGATAGCTCTGTTAAAAGCATTTCTTACGAAGAAATGAACAAAGTAGAATAATCTTACTTGATGAAATTAGTTATTTCTATGACAAAACGCATGAAAAGTGTAAATTTAGCGAAAGGATATCTAATGAAGTATTGGATGTCGCGTAATATTCATATTTTTATTAAATATAAACTGTTTCTTCAATGTGTCCGAATACTTACATGTGAGTTAATTTTCCGAATATTTATAATAAGCCGTACAGATATTAGGTTATTTCAAAGCAGAAGAGATGAAAAATGAGCAATGCCCTCGCGGGAAGTCGAACTGTGGACCTCTCGAATACGCGCCAAGCGTGCTGACAACTACAGCACGAAGGCATGCTAAGAAGGCGGGAGAATTACCTTCTAAAATATTTTTTTTCAATCAAAAACATTTCGAATAACTTTTTTTAAAGCAAGCAGGTTTTAAAAAAAGGTGATCGATAATATACATGAAAGAAAATATGATTTTGCTAATATTTAGTAACTGACATTTGCAAATAAAATTGTGGAACACAAGCGTCCAAAAGCATAAATAGGCCACTCTAATTTTTTTTTCTATTTTAGTTTTACAGCTATTCATTCCAGGTTCCTTGGCAGAACAGGCTGATCTATAATATAATGATATCACAGTTTTTTTTTTTAGTTTTTTTTTTAAATCAAATTTTCAACAGAGGCCTCCAAAATGCAATAAATATCTCCTTAGAAAATCAAAAATCACTTTTTACAATGGAATGGAACTCATCTAAATTTTTTCTCGATAAAATTTCCTTTTCCCAAACGATATTTAGTCCTGCGAACATAGCTCGAGATGCGATTATTAATCTTTGTTCGTTGCCAAAACCATATTAAATTTTTAGAAACATTTTATAAATAAATAATACTTATTAGGACAAAGGGCGTTTATAAATTTCGTTTTGGCATTTTGCGTTGAAAACTTTAAATGTCGGTTCACTTTTCAGACTGTTGCCACCAAATATTACAGTTCTGTATTATATTTAAAGAAAATAAATAATGAAGAAGCTGCATAAATCTACGTATGTTTCTCGCACTGTGATAAAACGACGGTACCTAGAGCCATCAAATTTTGAATAACGTACGTTTTCACCGGAATATGGACATCTGAAAGCCCAAATTTAGAATTTGTTTTATTATCTATTTCATATTTCGTAAAACTTTAAAGAATTTTTTATTAACAAAACCAATGATTTCAAAGCAAGCAATGGCTTGCAAAAAAATATTTTTTTATCTCCAGCGCGCAAAACTGTATATCGGAAATTCTTAAGATATGCTCATTTTAAAATTATTTTGCAATATTGCTGTTGAACTAAATTTTATGTTTAAGTGCAAAGAGCATGATATTTAATAAATAAAGGTAACCCGCAAAACGTTAAAAAAACGCCCCCTTGGGCGTAAAGTAAAATCTGAAGGCATTCAGATTTTTTTTTTTTCTGAAATTGTAATTGAAACTTTATATAAATAAATAATACTGATGCTGAGATACAACTATCTTTATGCATAATAATAAACAAAGCAAGCAAGAAAGTCGACCAATATTATTAAGCCAGTAAACAATTCCAAACATAGCTACTAACGAAATCTGTATTTTGCGACAGTAGCATGTTCTGAAGAATCGAGATCACAGGATTCGTATCAAGAGTATCCCTTTCCATAATATGTTTGGTATGGTTGTGCATGAAAACGAACATTTTCTGTTGAAAGCATCTACATGCAGACTGAAATCTCCTTGAAACGGCCATTTACTCTTCTAACCGATTTTAGTTTTCTCTGAAACCTCACAGAATAAGATTATGGGTAATTTTCAGTAGCATTATGTAATTATTTTTAGCTAGTTTCAAAATATAATTTTATAAAATTCATAAATATTAGCCAGATTGAGAGATTTACTGCGTCTTTTAACAGCAACTGGATAAAGTATTTTAAATACTTAGTCTCACAAATTGACACAGACTGGAAATTCAGAAAAACATAAAACTTGGATTAAAGAACAATGGATTCAGTGACATAATATTGTCAAAAAATACCACTATATTAATTTTCATTTAAGGCCTCTGCAGTGAGAACAGTAAATATTACTGCAACTATTCTAAGCGACTATTCGACAAAATGACAAATAACATCCCCTTTGCTGAAATACATTGTTTGGTGGTTTTATTTCAAAAGGCACAACAAATAACTGCTACTGTACTGCGAAAAATAACTCGATAAATCCAAACGAAAGATAATGTATAGAGCAAAAAATTTGTTCCCTCTCCAACTGTTACGATTACGCGTAAGATCTATAGGGAGGACAGTGATGGCGAACCTATGGCACGCGTTCCGCAGTCGGCACGCAGAGCATGATCAGCCGGCACGCGACTAAAATATTACATTCTTAATCAATAATCACAATAAAAATGATATAATATAATTTTAATAAGTGTTTTAGTCTGTTCTTGAACGTATTAGATGGTAAAGACCAATGGTATTACATGGTAAAGAATACGCCAAAGCAGCTAATGTTTGCTAAACGAATTCAAATTTATTGCAGATTGACGGTGAGTTTTAATACTTTCAATGTTAAATAGATTCCAGTTTTCAGATCAAAGCATTTTGATATACCTTATGAATAATTATAATTTAATACCTTAAACGGAATGGCACGCGACCATTCCATTTTGGACACGGGGCCCCAAAAATGTTCGCCACAACTGGTATAGGATGTCCCAACAAAACTGCCGGATTTAATATGCCCCAAATATAATTTATTTTTAGAAAATGGAAAATATTTTTACAAATTTAAAATAGGCAAATGTTTCTCTTTAAGAGCATAGAGTTTGATTTGACCTGGCAACAACAGTATTTTATCACTTTTAAGCCATTTCTCTTTAAGCAAATTAAGCAACTTCATTAAGTCATTTACTGTCAGTTTAATTCTCAGCTTTGCTGCAGTTTGGTAGACATGGAGCGCTATACAAAGGAACAGCAAATTTTGATTTTTAAAACTCATTACAAAAATGGAAAGTGTTATGCACAGACTATTAGGAAGCTACATGCAGTCTTTTGACGTGAAATTGCATCTAATGAAACAATAGTTTGCAGATTGATAAAAAAATCTGAGAACATAAGTTCGACAGCAGACATTAAATCACCACGCTGTCGATCCAGCCGGTCTGCTGAAAACGTCGCTATTGAGAATACAACTTTATTGCAAATAATGGAAAATTCGAACTTAGAATCGTGGAAAGGCTAACAACAAAAAAGCTTAAAGAGGACTTGTGTCATTAGCCACCCCCAGTAGGAAGATACGCAAGAAAGTAATTATGAATTTCATCAAAAGAACGTGATGCCAGAGAGCAAATCATGGAGGACATATGTTAAGACGCTACTTTTCATTCTTAAATCGAAACATTTACCTCTTGTAAATATGTAAAAATACATTCTATTTCCTAAAAGTAAAGTATTCTAACGGGCATACTAAATATGGCACTTTTCTTGGGACATCCTTTTAGCTACCATTAAAATTCCTAATGTTTTTGTTTTCTAACTTGATTAGAAAACAGACACTGTTAGCAAAGATATAATTATCAGATGTTACTTAGATAAATAACTTGGGGAATCTACTTGAAACATAAAGCAAAAATATTTTTTTCTAATTGTTATGAGTATCTCCACCACTAAATTCCTGGACCTTTTCATATCGTAAGATTTGAGCCGAAAAAAGATGTTCACAAGTTCACAATTGATAAAACCGGAATTTTCAGAAGTTTTTAAGAGGAATTCAGGAGAACTGATGACCACAGAAAATATAACTCGCTGTAATCAAATACATAAAAAGAATTTGTTTAATGTGCTTGAATGTCTATAAATTGCAATGCAGGAAACGGTTTCGCAGCGTTATGAAATGAAGTTGCCTAAAAATGATGTTGCACACGTGTATATATATGTTTCCTTCCTCCAGCTTTGTTTCTGTGCCTGTACTAGTATATACACAAAGAATCTTAGAATCACAAAGAATCCTGTTCTTTCTTATCTTTTCTCATCTAATCACTATATCTTATCTCGTTCATTTGTGCTTTTGCAGCTGAGGATGATGGTTCGGTAAAACCATCGAAACTAGTCCTGTGAAAATTTGAAAATATAACGCTGATTTTTGTTGTTTGACTTCTAAATTAGCATTCTTGTTCTTTCAAATTTCAAAGAATTCACTCAACATTTTCAGAATAATGAGGTTTTTCTTTCATTTGATAATATTTTAACGTTCACGAAAATATTTTTTTTATTTCACCTATAATGAACATTGCTTACCAACCTGTTGTTCAAATTCGACAGCTTGCCCCGCTTCTCTGGGATAACCGTCGACGAGAAAACCATTTGATTTCGGAAGATGCTTTTGAATGGCTTCTTTCAAAAGTGCCAGAACTTCATCCTAAATTAAAAAAATATATATTATTTATTAAAATGAAATCACGCTTGGTAAAGCATAAAATATAATATTAAATCCAATAATAGCGATGCTCCAATTCAAATAATGACGTGTTTGTTGCAGAGGGAACTCCCTCCCGTTCTCCGCCGGATTTCTACCTGAGGATAAACACTATCAGACTGATAAAAGAGTGAGATTATCAAAGCTTCTAAAAATGGAATCGCCTCGCTCGGCTTCAAAAGAGTAGAAGTAAGAAAGACTAACTACATGAGGCTGCATTGAAGGCTGAAAATACAAAAAATAGCACTTTAAAAAAACTGAATTCAAAAGCAAATTTTATTACTCTTAAGTTTATTAAAGATATTTATTCACATCCATTAAATAAGGGGTTTAATATTCAACAGGTGTAGTCACATGACTCGAATTCTATCATATATGCTGTCACTTGGGATTGAATTGCATAAAATTGGGATTGAGTTGCATAAAATAAAATGTAGATAAATTAAAATAAGACATTATTATCATACTGTGGCATTATCATGTTTTACAAGGAAGAAAACAAATATTATAGTTTAAGTTCTCTACAGCTAATGTATCTTGTTCCTTCCAATATTATTAATTAATAGAATGATCAACGAAAGAAAGCTTTCTGAAACGCATCTTTCCCATAGCACAATACATAGTTCGAAAACGTACATTCTAATAATTCTATTTTGATGCCTTCTTGAGGTAAAACAGTCTTTGAATTGAGGTTAATTTCAGTATCAGTATTTTATTCAGTGACAGCGGTTCGTTTTAAAGAAAAGCCTTAGGTCATGAAATGATAGACAAATGAGGAATTTATAAATACCTGATTGAATGTGTGATTCAAAGTTCTACTGAATTCAATAAAGAGATATGAGAATGAATTAAAAAGATCATCACATCACAGTCGAGTACACGCAACTTTGTGCCATATGAAATTTAAGCATTATAGATTATCAAAAATGGTACTTACGTATTAACTCAACCACCTTGACGAAACTCGGAGACTTTTTACAGATGAAAAAGAATGATCCCATTAAGCCATCACTCAATTCCATCGCAAAGATTTACTCATTATACAAAAATATGCATATATATTTTACAAATATACGCAAATTACATAAATGTTTTACATTCTAATTAGATATTTATCCTGAAAATCAATAAATAAAACTACTTAGTAGCCGGTTTTTATTTCTTTTTTTTCATTCCAATGGAAATGTACTGACGAGTGCTTTACCAACAAATTCCTAACAACTGTTTCCTTTAGCGATTTTGCGGCAAAATGTTAGATTCCTGTAGAAATTTTACCTCACTTCCTTCCATTGCTCACAAATCCCTCAATCATATGTTTTAATATTAAGATTAAAGCAAAAAATATCACGATTTGTCTATGAAAACCGTTGAATTTGGAATACAACAAAAAGAACGTAAACGAAAAGAGCGCTTTTTCTTGGACTGAAGGAATTGTTATGTGCATAGTTGCCAGAATTGGTGACTTCTTCTAAAGTAGTTGCGCATCGTAGAAAATCTAATCGTAAGGTACCCCAAAAATGAATAAATATAATGTTCTAATATAAACTTTGAACTGGAAAACGTTTATATTATTATATTAGACCAGGCATGTCTAACTCATAGCCCCGCTTGTGGACATACTGATGTGGCTCACATCGCATAACTGCGAGGAGAGGAGATGAAAAGTTGATAGCACGCAAAACTGTATTTGTAAACGAAAACTGATTAAACAACTTTCACAGGGACATGATCCTTTAATTTACCGGACTGAATATGGTCTGTAAGGGCTAAAGCAACTAATAAACAACATATTCAAAGAAAGCAGCATTCGAAATTAATTTCAAATTGCGAAATTTCATTCTGAAATTCATTTCACAATGAAAGCGACAACTTAATTCCCACTTCAACTTTTTTGGAGAAAATTCTTATAAACAGCAAAAATATACTCACCACCGATTACTCTTTTATTAGAAGATTTTCAGAATATATTTGAGGAAATTTCATGAAGCACGCATATTGCAGACAAGTAGTGTTTTTATTCCTGATGTTTGAAGCATCAAAAATAAAATAAATAACGAAAAATTAGAAAATATTAAGTATACTCAAATATATAAACATACTAAGCATACTCCGAGCAATCTATAACCATGTAAAATTAAGTAAGATAACTAATAGATAATTAGCATTCAAAAATCAAGCTTGACGGTCTTATTAAAATGGGCATATTTTTGTCGAAATATATATATTTCCCTCTTAGATTAATTAAACGCAATTTTATCAGATATGACAGAAATATGGCTTATATTTTGGGAATTAATAAATATTAAATTCTGTATGCTGGCTTAGTGAAATTTTCTTAGGCGATACAGCCTTTTCTGCATAACGTTTTTGGTCGTTACCAAATTCTAATATTATTGCCTAACTATAACTACCAAGTTCTAATATTATTGCACTGAACCTTGCGTAAAATGATTCCATATTGCGCTTGACGCACATGCTAAATCAGGGATTCCCAACCCTTTTCTTGTATCGACCCCCTTAAAATTTTCTCAGTAATACACAACGTACAACATAATCATAATAAGAATAATTGCAAATAAATAACTTAACAATTGAAGACATAGGGGGAGGGGGGAAGGCCGTTTATGCCCATTTTTTTTATATTGAAATAATAATGTCATTTAGCGCACAATAAGAATAGCATCTAGTCGTTATGAAACCACTTTAAGAGAAAAAGTATTCATAACCATAACTGTAACCGAAGAAAGATTTTCCGTACTGGGAAAAAAACAATTTTTGTCCACGCACCAAGAAGGAAGAAGCATTTATGGCCAACTTTATCGGGATTATTCATATTCAGTGTTGTCCCTTGTATAGAAACTGTGGGGTTCGTCTATCAGTTATTCTCTAATGCTTGAAAACATGGAAAGTAAAGCTTCCAAAGCAGAATAGAGAAGATTGCTATCATTTAGTGGCCGCGTGTTCCGCCAAGAAGCGGAAGAAAACAGGAAGAATCCGAGATGTTAAGAAAGTTTTAAGAGTTAGAACCTGACTCTAAGTGCAAACTTCTTCAATGTTTTTCTTTGATTTGCGATAGTGAAAAACAATAAATTCTCAAAGCTTTTAATGAACTTAGGAATTATAATACCCATGATTATTATCTCGTCGTTGTACCCATACACCTCTTTCATCATTGCTAGACGATCTTCTTCCTTCTCTTATCCAAAATAAAATATACATATATATATATATATATATTAATGTGTTTTATAAATTGAGCAGAAAAAAGGATAGGTAATGTTGCTGAATGAATGCATTAGACTTGCCCTCACTGTCCGATGCACTGCGCACTATTTTTACTACATAACTTCATTATAACAGGTATAAGGTATTTTCTCTCGCCGTTTCGCATTTCTTCGTAATATAACTCGATGCACGCTCGATTCGTTTTTGGAAGATCCAGAGTTCGAAGCATGGTGAAGGCATTGCAGATTTCTTGTTTCCTGGTATCGAAAAATTATAATCACTCTGCACAGTAATTCTTTGCAAAATAATGAAGTCAACCTGCAAACCATTATTATGATTAACATTCATTTATCAGTTAGAAGTAAGAATTTTCAAGCTTAAAGAAAACGTAAATAACTTGTAATTTTATCGACCGCGGCATCTTCGGGTTTTTCAGCTGGCATTAAAAGGTATATTTTGCAACGCAGTGTTTTTAACTACTACATCAAGAGAAGTTTATGATTCTTTACAAGCACACAGTTATAATTTTCTTGCAACACGACCTTATAAAATGGAAAGTACATCTGTAAACTGTACCTGTACGTCAATAAATTTAAATACTTACTTACTGAGGCAATTGTTTATGGGGAAACGGCAAAATTACGCCATTCACAAGATATCATTGTATGCAGGAAGACTTATTCTAGAATACGTTGGAAAAAAGAGGAAATAAATTATTTACAATTGTTAAAGGGGAAAAAAGGTTGAGAGCTATTTTGCTATCAAATCTGATTTATATTTTACAGTTGTTAGGGGAGTTATAGATCAAGCTATTGAATTTCAGGAACCAATTATCTTTCTTTCGTACAGCTATATTTTACGAATTAAAAAAATCTCCTGTTTGTTTTGAAATCCTTTTCCTCCACAGCAGATGTTGAAATTCACGAAACACAGTTATTTTTAAGGAGAAAAGGAACAAATCCTACAGCAGATTTTCTTGGATTTATAAAATAACTTGAAAGAAGACAATTTTTATTGTTCGTAGATTCGCTGACCAGTTTCGGAAAATGGTACTTTTGTACCTACCACGCCTTTTGGCCCCCGTTAAGGAGAAGTCAAACACATGCCATGACCTAACGATAGCACCATCTGGAGAAGGTTATGTCCTCTTTCTCAGTTGAGGCTTTTTTTTTTTTTTTTTTAATCGCGTTATTATTTCAGTTTTCCTTGACAAGATTTTCATTCTGAGTGAATGAAATTGTCGACAGCGAGATTGAAGGCCACATCGTTGCGAAGAGATGTCACAATGACGCGTCTGCCTTTAAACTTAATTTAGGCACTGCTTGGAGAAACCATTAACCTTTTGCACTCGAGGCCTTTTTCGCAAGGGCAAACCAGCAACTCGAGAGGATTTTCCGCATATATGGCGAATTTCCAAAAGCTAACATAAATGATTTCACAGACATCTAATGGTTCTTTTATGAAGATACTTGCGGCCCTGCGACTCTTTGGGACAACAACAAACCGTACTCTTTGAGGTATTTCTTCGGATTCTGTGCATGTTATCCATTCCGAATTTTTTGTCTCTTCTGCAGAAACACTGTCCCTTTTACATTCACTATCTATTACCCCGATTTTTCGCCTTTTTACACCTCTTACTTCATTCTATCTTCATCACTACTTTCCTCGTCTCTATCGTCAAGTAGTCTAAACGTAATTTCGTTCTTCGTCATAAACGTAATTTCGGTCTTCGTCAACGAAAACTCGAACTCATCTTCACTTGAACTGATTATTTCATTGAATTACGCGTTTACTGAGCTCTGTAACTTTGAAAATAATATTCCTATTGCCTATACTATCGAGCTCTAATTATCGAATTAACGCTGAAGAAGCATATATATAATAATAAATCTAAAAAACGTATTTACGATCAAAGATTGGCAGTTGTTTTATACGCATGTATTGTTAAATACACTCATGAAGCGATACTGTCCAAACCAATATATATAGTATAAACATAAATAAATATCGTTACTACTCGAATTATCGCGTCAAACCGAGTGGTAATTGAGGATCACCTCTCGATTACGAAGGCTTAATGACACTAGTGATTACACTTAAAACAAGAAACATAAAAATGTTTTTGAAATTTGATTACAATTCCTTGTAAAGACATTAGGATATTTTTGGAAGCAGGAAAGATGAAAAATGAGCAAACGCCTTCGCCGGGAATCGAACCATGTCTCTGGAACTCTGGAATACCGACATAGTGTGCAGACCACCACACCACGAAGGCAAGCCAAGAAAGTGGAAGAAATACCTTATATCAGCCTTTTGATTAACGCGAAGAAATACCTTTTGATTAACGCGTACCACCTAAACAAAAAATTGAAAACTTTTAGTACCACCACAACATTTTTCAACGATTGATTATTTTTCGGTTTCTCAATAGAAATATTAAAAGAAAATATATTTTGCCGTTTGCATAACCTATTGGTTATTTGTATTAAATATGCACACATTAAAATTGTTAGATTAAAAATAGGTAACCATTTTAATTATCAAAATTTAAGTTACAATACTTCAGTTCTAAAATTTAGTGTCAAATTTGGTCCTGTTTAAGAGATATCAGTTTCTTTGTCTGGTCTTATTTCACATAGTTTTAACCATAAATTAGGATCCACTTTTAATTTTATTTTGTATTTATTTTTCAAATATAACATGAAAGAAAATCTTTGTCTACACAAATAGGTTGTGCCAAAAGACAATAAAAATTTAATAGCTTTATTTTAAATATCTTTAAATGTTTTTCTTTTGGTTCAGCCAAATGTTAACAAGCGTGTTATTTTTGAGTGCCTTCATCTACGCATTTTAAAATCATTTCATGTATGTATAAATACGTATAATTAAACACACACATACATATTATTAAAATAGTACCACTAAAATGAATGGCAGATGCATAACGGAAAAGTACCTCGAAAATTAACTTTTCCATATAAACACTCCTAGAAATATATTTTCACATTTTACATAATCCACTTTGGATTTCGTTTGTAATGTGAAATGGCATAAAAAGAATTTTCAAAGGGAGAATAACTGTAAATTTTTACCTTTTCCAGATTATACGCCAGCCAAATTTGAAACGTTCAAAAGGTTTTTTCCTCATACCACTGAAGAAAGCCTATCGATAAAAGTTTAGTTCGACCGTCTCAAGAGCAACCCTGGTTGGTACTTTGCCAAAACACATAGACTCGCCCAAAAGGGGCGATGTTACTTGCTGGGACGTGAAAGGTCTTCTCTTCGCCGGAAAAAAGCTATGCTGGAGGGAAAGAAAGTCTCCATCCTTCCACCCTATTTTGAGAATAATTCGGTCCGAATGGCGCATGCGTGTTTGCGCTCATGGTCGCGGATGAGGCGGTCGAACTATACTTGAGATATTAAAGTGGCCACTGCTTAAGTGTTGGCGAAATTTGGCGGCATTTAAAATTAATTTGGCGAATATTACACTACTTTCAAAAAACGATTTATTTAAAAATAAGTAACATTTACATATTTTTAACCTGAAATAATATTTATTTACCATTATGAAGGACATAATTCGGCAATTACTGCTACAAAATAATCAAATGGTTTTTTCTCATCTTACATACTGCCGCCTATAAATTCTCTTAAATACACTCACGCTTGTGAAAATTGCAACACCATGAAGGACTTACGCGAGTGAGCTGAAATTTTCAGGAAATGCAAAGTAGCGCATGATATGCAAATGATTAGAATTGCAAATCCGTAGCGCATGCGTATGCTGAGCAGCGCCCTCTGAACGGCTGATGGATCCGAATAAATAGACGGCTGTAGCGAGGCGTGTATGGTTATCGGTGGTTATCTGCTAGTGGTAAACGTTAACTCAATCTGTACTTATGCCTCGTCGACGAAAGAGAGCGAGATTTGAACAACTTACAGAGTTTGAACGAGGGAGAATCATCGGCCTTCGTGAAGCTGGATTGTCGTATCGTGCAGTAGCCTCTCGTGTGCAGCGTAACAGCAGCACAGTGATGCGCGTCTGGAAGCAGTGGACGGACGAGTGTCGGACAACTCGGAAATCCGGGAGTGGACCCCGAAATGTGACGTCAGCTCGCGATGATAGACACCTGGTCCGCATGGCGCGGACGGACCGTACAGCTTCCTCTAGACAATTGGCAGCACTGTGGTCAATAGCTACAGGTGTTTCATTGTGTGCTTCATCAACTCGTAGACGTCTGCTGCAGTGTGGACTGCGCGCACGGACTCCTTTATACAGGATCCCCCTAACGCACGACCATCGCCGCCTGTGGCTACAATGGGCCAATCAGCATAGAGACTGGCGTGCTGATTGGCAGCATGTCGTGTTTTCTGACGAATTCCGCTTTAATTTGTGGTACCATGATGGCCGCATTCGTGTCAGACGCTATGCCGGTGAACGCCACCTTCCGGAGTGCATTAACGAACGCCACAGTGGACGAACACCCGGAGTTATGGTCTGGGGCGCCATAGCATATCATAGACGATCTCAATTGCTACGAATTGTGGGCAATCTGAACAGCAACCGGTATATCCGTGAAGTTCTACAGCCTGAAGCTGTTCCCTTCCTTCAAAGCTTGCCAGGCGCTGTATTTCAATAGGACAATGCCCGCCCTCATACTGCTCGGATTGTTAAATCCTTCTTTGCAGCGCAGCAGGTACAGCTTCTTCCTTGGCCTGCGTGTTCCCCGGATATGTCGCCAATTGAACATGTGTGGGATGTCATTGGTCGGCGTCTTGCTCGTGATCCTCGTCCTGTTGCGTCTGCAGACGAACTTTGGGCACTCGTACAAACGATATGGAATGCTCTTCCTCAGTCAGACATTCAAACTTTGTTTGACTCCATGCCACGTCGTGTAGCAGCACTTATTGCGGCGCGTGGTGGCCACACAAAATACTGATTCTGATCTCTTGTTCTTGTTTGTTTGCTTTGAACATTTAATCATTTATTTGTACCACTACCACTCAACTGTGTATTAAATTGCATTCAATTATGACGATTCCTTCTTGGTGTTGCAATTTTCACAAACGTGAGTGTATAAATCTAGGTAATCGCTACCCGTTCTTCTTTGTCTTTTGTTTCGCGATTTGGCCTCAGCTTTCCTATAAATACTGTTGCGAAATGCCCAGCTGCAGTAAGATAGCTTCCCCGCAAAGCATCACATTTTATTGTGATGCCCAACATGAAGTACATCAACTTTTTTTTTTTAACGTTAATCTTTTTTCTCTATGAAGCTATGCTAAATAATGTATATAAAAATAACACAAGTACAAAACTACACTACTTTTGTTCACCAGTTCTAGCAAGAACTAAGCCTGATATAAGTTTTCACTCCACATTGTGAGATCATCCTTCTGCCTTGGCAGGTGGTACTGTAGAGACTTTAGGTTAAATTAGAAGCAGGAGGCATAAAAAATGAGCAACGCCTTCGCCAAGACTCGAACCACGGACCTCTCGAATTCGTGTCGAGCGTGCTGACAACTACACTACGAAGGCATGTCATAAAAGCGGGAAAAATACCTTATAGTTCAATAATCTCACCACCTTTTCTTTCCCATATCCCTGTTTTGGATTGCCTTACAACTTGCTAACACTATTTTCTTTTCCTTACTAGAGAATTGTAACAAGAATAACAGGATTTTGAATTCTATGAATATGAACTATCCTTTTGATTGCACCACAATTTCCTTTTCCCAACGTATTCCTTCTCTTTTCCTTACCGAAAAGTAGTTTTCAAAAGAGAGAGAGTAACTTTTCATTTTATTATTCCCTCGTCACAAAGCTATCTTTCACTGAGTGCAAATTTGCATTTGAAATATTAAACAATTATTAAAAAAGAGTATTTGTATTTGTATTTATTTCTCCACCTCTATCTTAATTTTGAATTTTTTTCAGCGTCACCTAAATAGAGTATCTCATAAGAGATGAATACATGAAGGTCCCTATTCAAAGGAGGCTCACCAGCGGCAGAGCGGTAAAGTCGCTGAATAATGGTAATTCGGTTAGAGTTTCGAATCCCGTGAACGGGCTGGCTGCATGGGCGTTTTCGTGTTTTTCTTCCATGTGTAACATGTATACGAGCCAGTTTTGCTTAGGAAGTCTTCCACGAAGGCATCCCTCCTCAGAAAGTCTTCGAGGCTTTGCCGTTATCACATAAACCAAACCACACCCTATTCAAAGGAATCGAGACCGACAGAATTTTGATTTAAATAGAGGTGTCCCTTACAGGAAGCACTACCGTACTTGAATTCTTTTTCGATACCTTCTCGTAAATGTTGTTCTGTCACAGCTTTGTAATGTTCATGAAACTTCGGATTCGTCTTAAACCTGAGCCAAATCGACTCAAACTGTTTTCCCGCTGCCTCAAAATTATGCCCTGCAAGACATTCGACGGCCTGGTCATTCCACGGCAAGCAAGCCGTAAATATGTTGTCCTCAGATTTTACGGATCCTCGAAATTTTCTAAAGATAATATCGTCTTTTTAAACTATGACTTCCATCAAATTTATTAGAAATTTCCAAAGCTTCCAATTGACATAAATTTTTCATCAATTTTGATGTCGAATCAGCTTTACAATTTTTTTTTTAAACTAGCATCAAATTCTGTAGACTATTGAACGTTTGTGATGCCTAACATGCGTTTTCTGTTCCGCTGATACATGAACTCAATTTAGTTTCTACTATTATTCATGATTCAGAAATTCGGCAGATCCTTCCTTGTAAAGCATCCAAAAGCATCCACCTACCCATCCATTCGTAAAGCACCCACAAGCAAATCTAACTTTTAAAAATTTTCTTTGCAAAATTGTTCGATACAATCAGTATAATATTTTTGCGTGTATGTCTTTGAATAACATTAAGTTAAATTATTAATTATTAAGTTTCTCAACTAACTAACAACGTAAGAAACAAATTAATTACATTTTAACATTGATCAGTTTAAAACTCACTAATAATTTTGTAAAAAGAAATTAAATAAATTAATAACTTTCTTTTGGAAATTGAGTAGTTTAAATTTATCATATTTCATACACCTATTTTATTTTGCATATGAGCCGCGCCACTCGACTGCGAGAGCTACATGCCACTCGCAAGCCGAGCTACGGTATAATATGGTATATTCCAGAGGATCATTGAACGTTGCACTTATTATGCAATTCCATACATGTATACTATCATGATGTCAAATCAACAAATAGTTATCATCACTTACTGCGATAAACACCCATTCCCTTAAATGATTTCTTCTTCTGTTTTAAATGAAACAGAACATGAAAACAATTGGAAAAATAATTAGCTTGACTTCATAATTGACTGTGTCATTGAAAACACAAAAGAACGATCCTAATCAGGTTTGAAACAATTTCAGAATACGTCAATTGGTAAGACAGACGAAGACTGACTGTATCATTTCAGTTGAACAATCTGATGGCATTCTATTAAGACATACCATTTAATTACCAATTTCCATTAAGTTTGAAGACCAATCAAAATAGCAATCTGCATCTCACCAAATCTGAGATGAGAAATCAAGAAGCAGTGCTATGAAGCAAGTTATAAGAATGTTTGGATGAGATAATTTTTTTGTCTTTGAACAACACGGATATCTATTCGATACTTCAGAAAACGAGATTCCGTCCAAATGCAGATCGATAACCAAAAGCATTAATGCTTTGAGGTATCTGTCGGAGCAGAGCCGGATTAAGACTATTTTATGGTCAAAAGATTTTGATGCTCCTACGCCGGTTTTTTTTTTTTTTTTTTTTCTTCCATTAGTCTTGATTTAACTGTATACGATTTAACTGTATTAGTAAGTGTAACGATTTTTTCAAAATTCGTATGATATATATTTTTTTGTAATTTTATGTTTTTTGATGAAATCGCATCAGACATTATGGATATACCAGCAACAATGGCACGCAGCAGCCATTGTTGCTGATATACCCCTGTTGCCATTGTTGCTGATGTACCCCTGTTGCCATTGTTACTGATATCAGCACTGTTGCCACTTGGAAAAATGAGGGCTAAAATTAGCGTTTTAAGAGTGTTTAGTTAATATCTCTGATTTTATTTTATTTTTTTGGAAAAAAAGTGAACGCCGAACTTTTCCAGTACCCATAAAGGAATTGTAGAAAGCTTGGTGACGATAGCTGTAGTAGTGACTGAGTTATTAGCGAACAAACATAGACTTTCTCGCAATGCTTTGTATACTGGACTGCTGACTGTTTTCTCTTGAAAATATGAGATAAAATATTAATTATACTTTCCTTTTCAGAATTTTTTGGTTT
Source organism: Stegodyphus dumicola (assembly GCF_044657685.1). NCBI lineage: Eukaryota > Metazoa > Arthropoda > Arachnida > Araneae > Eresidae > Stegodyphus > Stegodyphus dumicola. The sequence continues at coordinate 118,748,070 of NC_140777.1, read as the reverse complement.
TTTTGTGTGTGTTTCTTTCATATTATTTATTGCTTATTTCACTGTTTTTAAGATATTGAAAAGTTTTGCATGATTTTTTTAGGAAACAAAGTCAATTGGTCAATTGGTAACGAACGTCAATTGGTTCTTAACTTCCTTTATACCATTTGAATTCTTAAGATTTTGCTACGGGAAGTTGGTTAATTTATTTATTAGGATAATTAATATTTGTATTATGGGATATTGCTTAATTTCTTGATACTTGTGATTTTTTTAATATATATAATACATTTTTAATGAATTTTTTTTTGTTTGTTTGTTTTTGATTAAGCTGTTCTGCAGAATAAAACTGTGCAGTTTTTAAATTTAATGTTTGGTGTTCCCTTTAGGCATTTTCCGGTACATTCAAAAGCTAGACAAAGTCTGGCTGCTTAGCGGCTTGTCTTAAATATGGCAAAGCACACGAGGACTGTCTATTAAAAGGGAGGGATGTTTTTATGGACTACTTTCTAAGGGAAAATGGTTTTCGTATTCTCTTCACATATAAGAAAACTTAAACCTGTAGCCAGTTTGTTCACAATAGCCGTACAACCACTATTTAACGGTTTTACTCATTCTGCCACTACTGCTATTGAAGGTTAATCTTAATTTCATAACCCTGTAAGGGCCGTTCCCACTGTGGTTTATCTGAGTTAATGAACACAAGTGACGTAGCCGACCCCTCTCCAAAACCAGTTTTTTCCCATAGGGCAGCAAGCTGAAAAATCTGAACTGCAGGCACAACGGAGCTAGTCGACACATGGAACTGTCGCCGTTAGCTCAAATAAACCCCAGTGGGAACGGCCCTTTATTAGAATCTGCGTTTCGTAGTCGTTGCGTCTAATTGAGTATAATTTCCTGCTTCAAATCCCAATGATTAAAAATTACGGAGTGCCTATGTTTCAAAATCATGTACCTTCTCATCATAATTATATAAAAGCGAGCAGAAATAGGAAAATTGCATAAGTATTAAACTTGATGCTCACTAGAGGTAGCCACATGGCTCGAGAAAGGTTAGGGATAGCGAGAATTTATAAAACTTAAGAATACGTATTTTTTATAAGTTTTTAGACTTTTTAATCTTTTTTTTTTTTTTTTTTTTAATTTTTTTGGGTATTTTATATTTTTTATGAACACTCTACAACACTAAAACATATAGCGGAGAGGAAAGATTTTACGGTTAATAGGCTCATTGGCATGTGGCATAAAATGGGAGTGCAAATAATAAAGTTATCGCGAGGAAAAATTCAAAGCAGAAATAAATTCTGCGGGAGATGTGATTCTACAGTGAACAGAATGATAACTTTGCAAAATGACCACTTCTCAGGTTACAGGAAAGGATGATAATTTCCTGCTGTGTTTGCGGATGGATAAAGGTTAACGCGTAGGTAGATATAGCGGATGGATAAAGGTGTGCCATAACAAGTTATTTTACGAAGTTTAGATATAGTGTATGCGACTTAAGTGCTGTAGTTTTGAAATTCAGATGTTGTCGGAAACTTAGGAAAGAAGGCAGATCACCTCATCTTGTATTTTGTATAATATCGTGCGATAAGCAATCTTTTTAGTTTGCTTTATTATTTTAGGTTGTAACTAGCAAAGAATAGATTAATAAATATCGTAATTTAACTCGCGTATTTTCTCCCCTTTCTTTTTTCTTAGAGCAAGGTTTTTTAAAGTTTTCTTAGAGCAAGGTTATGAAAATTCGTTAAATGTGCACGTATTTTCCCCTTTTTTCAACGAGTTCCGAAAGCTAACTCTCCTAAAATGTATAATGAATTCATCCATGTAATGGTTGTCTTCGTCTTGCTAATTGATTTGCTCGTGGATTTTAGGTGCATGGGATCTGACTAATGAAGTAATTACAGTGAAGAGCTTAAGAAAGGGGATATCTGAGGCTCTTGCACAGACAGACAGAACGGTGAAGAAGTTTATGACAACAGTGACGATAGTAATGACTTGCAAGCTATAGTTAGATGATTACAGACAATAGATAATTTTTACCTTTTGATCTGCAAAAAATCGCCTGATTGCGTCAAAGTGGTTGCAGAATAAGTAAGTACCCATTAAAGTTTGTTATAGGTTATACAAGATAAATATACGCAAGTTAAACCTTTTGAAAAAATGCTTATTTCTTAAAAATTTTCAGTTAAAATGGCATAAAAATCAATGCAAAATATAATTTGCATATAAAGATGTATATAAAAAAATCAACCTGCTTTGTATCCGAAATTTGTAAATTTGTAAATCTTCTTATCGATCAATGCAGAGGTGATTTTCATCCTGTTCTATGAATACACTTGGAAACAAACTGGTGTACATTCTGAATGCCAGGAAAAGGAAACGGTTCTGCATTGTAACAGGAAAACATAATGTGCAAGATGCCAAACTAATTACTATTGTAAAATGAACTTATTTCAAAATTTACCGAACTTTAAAAACTTATAAAAAATAAAATTTAGATTTTTTTTGTTTCCGTTTCTGCACTAAATATATTTCTCAGTATCTACAAATTCCTGTATCTCAATACTTTCATAAAAAGCTATGTAATATCAGGCGATTCTTGTATTTACATCTTCACGAGCCGCTTAGATAGGATAGTGGTTAATAACGCTGACTACCGTGCTTGGGCTCGAATTCTTGAGAATGTTTGCAAGCGTATAGAGACTGTGCAGGATGGGGGCAATCAAAATATACGTGAGACCGAAAGTCCTCTCGAGTGGTTTGGTGGTAGAGTAAGACGGGTGCAAGATTCTCTGTAGTCATCTGCCACGTGCTGAACATTTATGCAACGACATATCCTGGATTCCTTGCCACGATAAAATTTGTACACTTGTTCTGATTAGGTCAGACATGTGACAGTAGCCACAACAAGAACACATCGTCTCAAAAACACAGTGCCGTCGAATTCTTGATAGGTCAGCCCGAAAGGGTTAAATTTCTCCTACCTCTAACATCAAAGAAAAGGATTTCGTTGACACCATTCGGGCCGGATGATTTATATACCCATATATACATATGCATATAGAGTGGTGATATTTGTCCATGCACATATGTGTATCTATATAGACAAGTAGGACTACTCCACCAGATGTAACAAAATCTTTTAAACAAAACCTCTAACAAACAAAACTATCTAACAAAACCTCAAGATAAGTTGCCTGATCAATTTAACATCATGCGACATCTATAATTCTGCATATTTGTAATTTTATGAAGTATAAAACACAATACGGAAATTTATCCGATTTATTTAGAAATGTCGAAATTTTTTCAAGTAGTATTTGATCGACTACATCTTTCGAATTGAAAAAGACACTTCATTTGTGAGGAAACTCTTCCGAAGCAAACTCATCTTCATAAGACATATTCGACACATCTTCAATTGTTTCTCATGTATCAGACAGCATTTACATTCTCATACAATTTATCATTACCCCTGCTCACATAAAAGTTATCTCAAATGTTCAATTCAAACTATTATGGTAATAAATACCACGTAGTGAATGGATTACAGCGAAATCTTGTTATCGCTTCATGCTCGGACACTATGGGCGAACGTAACTGGATAAGCAAAGGAAAGCAGACCCCTCCCTCCCGTCTCTCTCTTCTTTCAGATGAAAAGAAATAACTTGGCACATGCGTTGACAGGCTTCCACTAGAACCTAAGAATAAATTAGCTGTGGAAAAGTATTTCTGCCTCAAATGAAATTAGCTTACTATATCATTGTCGGGTTTTTATCAGCTTCCCAATAACCACCATCGTAAATGATAAATACAGAAATTCTCTCGATGGAAGTTTAACTCTTTCTCATTTCGCAGAAGAGCGAGAGAAACAACCAGACTAGAGTCGGGGTTCTTAACCACGATGGAATACAGTTAGAGCTAGACCTTCCAGCGCCCGGGGACAATTGAAGATTTCGCCACCCCCCTCCTATTTGCTAAGAATGTAAAACATTTCATTCTAAAATTTTTTAATGTTAATTTGGCACCCCCTGGATGCTGCGCCCGGGGACAAATGTGCCCCCTTGCTGCCCCCTAGCTACGTTCCTGAATATAGAGTCGGTCTTTTATTTAGCTGTTAAGCATTAATTTTAGTTGAAGAATTTTAAAAAACTACTTTTATTAAGTTTGTTATGTATCTGTATTTTTTGTTTAATTTTTAAAAATACGTTAAAATAATCCAAACTTTAATAAATGCATATATATTTTTCGAGAAGAGAGGGGAATGATCTTCTAGTAATAGGAAAAGAGGTGCATGGGGCGAAACATTTAATTATAGAGTTTTATATTATATTGAAAGGATGATCTCAATCATCATCACACTTGCCGTTGGTACAAAACAGCCTTTAGAACGGCAAGCTGTTTTAGAAACTTTAAGTTACGTCATCGGACTGCAACAGTGTGATGCTCCAATAAATCGGCGGCTAGCGGTGTGTGATTCTAGCTGTGGGGAGGAAGATTATTTATTTAGGAAAATGTTGACTTTATTTCTCACATACTCACATTAGGTACCAGCTGTCCTTTTTTCATGATATCAACCAATCTCGCGCCACGCTCCGAACCCGAGTTACATTCTTCTCGTAAAAGATCGCCTGTCGATAAGTGAGTGAAGCCATACTTCTGAACAATCTTTTCACACTGAGTGCCTTTACCGGATCCAGGACCACCTAAAAATTCATAGCAAAAAATTATTCATAGCAAAAAGACATTAAATAATTAATCATCAAGTGCAGAGCAAAATTCCAAACAGTGATTATAATGAAACAAACAGCTTTACACTAGGATAATGGTAGCTGTAGACTGGTGTGCAGAAATTAAGGACGAAGTCGAAAATTTAGCATATCAGCTGAACGAAGAGGCAGAGCGGACAGAAAGACCAATCAGGAGATTAAGTAAGGTGATGTACGGTAGCACATGCGCAGAAATGCAGGTAGACGTAATGGGGGAGTGTCTGAGTAGTATAAAGCATGTTGTCAGTGTAAGATCAGTATTTCTGGCAAAGAGATTGCACGCCGTATAGCAGTTAAAATCACACCGAGTTGCTGCCTCAGCGAGAAATGGCGAATAATCAATCTGTTAGACGACATCTGGATGCTTTTACCCGAGGTCGAATTATTGGGAAGTTGGAGGAAGGCCGCAGTGTGACAAGTGTGGCTGCAGAGTTCGGAATTGCTCACAGCATCGTTTTTGGAGATAATTTCATCAAGACTTTGGAGACAATTTCAAACTACAGGAACAGCTATCCGGGAGTTTAGTAGAGGTCGTCCACGAGGAACCACTACCGCAGATGACCGGTATATTGCCTTACAGGCCAGAAGAAACAGGCGGCAGACAGCGGGAGAAATCGCTAGACACACGACACAGGCGACTGACGACCGATATCGCGTTTTACCGTGGCCAGAAGACTGCACGGTGGTGGTCTGTTTGCACGACGCCCTGTGCGGTGTGTACCTCTAACGCCTGCCCATCGGAGAAGGCGTTCTCTGTGGTGCCGGGAACACCGGAATTGGAGAGACAATGAATGGGGACGAGTACTCTTTACAGATGAGAGCAGATTCAGTCTGAGTAGCGATTCTCATCGCATACTCATCTGGAGAGAGCGGGGAAGCCGCAATCATCCCTCGAACATCATTGAAAGGGACAGGTATGGAGGTGGCGGTGTTCTCGTTTGGGGAGGCATCATGCTTGGTAGTCGTACAAACCTTCACATCTTCGACGCAGGTTCAGTCAACGGGACCCGTTATTGTAACGAGATTCTTCTTCCATATGTGCGTCTTTTTAGAGGCGCTATGGGTCCGCAGTTCCTTTTCATGGACGACAATGCACCATGTCATCGCACAGTAGCTGCTGAACAGCTCTTAGAGAGTGAGGATATTGAACGTATGGATTGGCCGGCACGATCTCCGGATCTCAATCCCATCGAGCATGTATGAGATTTTCTAGGCAGACGCTTGGCAGCTCGTACCTTACCACTAACGATTCCGGAGCTTCGATTGGCGCTGCAAGACGAATGGGCAGCAATGCCTCAACAACTCATTGACATCCTCATTCTCAGCATGGGCAGACGCTGTGAAACCTGCCTAGCAAGTCAGGGGAGATCATATCCCCTATTAAAGACTGGATGTTTCTTGCTGGACACCCATCACAGGGATGTTTCGGCCTTCAGTCGCATTGCGCTCCATGCTACTTTTTCAATAAAGCTTCTTTTTATCCCTCTGATTTCTCTTTTAATAAGTGTTGCTTACATTACTCATGTCCTCACGTATTGGGGATCTTACGATATTAAATGTGTTGATTTGGAAAGCTTTTGTACAAAGTTATATTGAAAAAACCGTCTCGTGCTTAATTTTTGCACACCAGTGTATAAGGCGGGGAAAGGGATAGTACGTAGCATTTTGCGGCGTACATATTTGTTGCTAATTTAAACGAACCGTACTGAAACAAACTGAAATCATAAAGGAAGCTATTAAAATTTGTATATTTTATTGCATTTTTTATAATTTAGACTGGTAATAAAAAAGTGAAGCATTTTAATTCGAATAAAGATATTAAATTAAAAATGCGTTTTATAGTTTATTCATTAAATGAAAATTTTGGAAAACATTACAAACAGTCCTGTTCTCATTGCCTTTTTGGAACCATCTTGGTAAGATAATTTGCGTTATTGATGACACACTTTAACTTCAGTATATTACATTGTAAACTTTTAACGCAGAGCGCAGGAGAAAAAATATTTCGCTTTAGAAAATATCACTGCATTCTCAAAGTACTTTCCGCAGAATGTACGTGAGTTAATTAAAAGGTTTAAAGATATTTAATTGATTTTGACTTCCTTGTATGAGATAAAGGAAATATTGTAACAGCAAAAATTTCGGGTATCATATTTCAACTGAAATATCTATTTTGGCCGTTCCCGAACCTATTTTGGACGATTTTTTGCGTGATATCTGTACGTACGGACAGAATAAAGAACTCTTTTTCATAAAACGGATTGTAAAATGGATTCAAGAGGGATTTCTTTTTCCCCGATTACGTATATGTATCTCGTACAGTTCGAAAACGGTTAGCCGTAAAACGTTGAAATTTTGTATATGAGACTGCTGTAACATCCCGTTGTGCACCTCACTTTTTTATTGCAATCGGAAGTATCAAACGTATATATATATATATATAAACCCACCACTTCAAGGGACTCAAAAATCCTTAATCGGCCTATATTTTCGCATTCGTTGGTCGTAATCACGTACTTCCAGTTATAAACGTGTTTTAAATGACGAAAACATTCATGTTTTCGCAATATGAAACAATAATATTATAGGAAGTTTGACTTCCCTGTGACAAAAATTGGCTGGGATATTTAATATCAAAATTTGCAGATTTTGATGCCATTTTCAACTTGTCATGATCATTTAATTGAGTTAAGAATTCAACGAAGAAAGTTTAAATGAAATGCAGGAAAAAAAGTATAATTTAATAGGCCGTGCATGGAAGTTAAGTATCACATCAGATTTTTTTTTATTCCGGTTCAAAATACTATGGGCCATGTGTTTTTTCTTTTCTTCAGTCTTCCACATTGAATAACATTTTTGCCATGTTATATGAAGTAACAAATCATAGACAATTTTGTGACCCTTCTTTCAATACTCAGGCCTCGATGTTTTTCATTTCTTTTACTGAAAATTATTTTAAAACATTCAGAAATCGCTTGGCGCTATGTATGGGCTATATGGAGTGTATTTAGTGTTGCCCCATCGATTTAAAAAACGATGCTGTCAATGCTAAAGCAGTACCATACGGCCTGCCATTATCCTGAAGCAAACCATTGTCTCTCGAGATGATCTGGCTTTTCTTCCTAGTGGTCCCAAAATCTGAAGCCATTCAACTTACCTTAAAATCATTCAACCATTTTTAAATCTTAAATTATAGTCAATAAATAAATTTTGTGTCAATATTAAAATTTTGCTCACGAAAAATTTTAACCGCAAGTTAATGCTATTCTAAATAAAATTTCAAGCGGAAGCCTCAGGATCACAAATAAAATTAACAAATATTAATAGTAGTAGGGGAATTCTCTCATTTAAGAATACAATGGAATTAGGCGTCATTACCATTATTAATAGTGAATACTTCTTAAGCATGGAAGAAAATCACACAGAGTAACAAACTAAGATTAAATAAACTAAAAATTAGATTAAATATCCTACAATTTTTTAACATAAAATATTAAACTATACCCTCTTAAAACCTTACTCTACTGTACTCGCTTCGTAAAAATTTATGCCTGAACATGTTTTTTCTGGAAATTTTTAATGACTCCTAGATTGGGATTAGGATTTAATAAAAATGAGAATACAACTCTTGCGTACTCTCAATTATTCGCGCATTCAACGCTGTGCCCGAGAATGTGTAACAAATAAGCACGTGTAAGTCTGGATATGGAGGAAGAGACTTTCTGATGAAGAAATTCTGAACAGATACGATTTATTTAATTGTGAATAAGTGGAAGCAATAACTGAATTGCATTCCAAAAAATTAAAAATGTAAAATTCTTCAAATATATCGATCGGGAAAATATCGAGGAATGGTTCGATGGCTTTTCGACTGAGCCGGGCTTTTAATGTTTGAATGATTGCGTTTGTTGTTTCAAATGGTACAAGGCAGAAGAGGCAGAGAGTGATACTCAAAACACGAGCGAAGAAGATACTGATGAGGACATTTATTCCGAGACAGCAATGACTTCTACTGAAACTCTACTAGACTTCTTTGACCAAAGGGGATTCGAATACAACGATAAAATAGCACTTTGAAAAGCACACAGTGAAATTAGACAAACATTTAAACGTTCTCAGAAAAAAAGTAAAATTACTGAATTTTCTTGAGAAATAAACACATAGACTATGCATGAAAATTAATAGTTTGGATTATCCGTATTTTTCAATTATTCGTAACTTATTTACCCGGCATTTAGGCAGGATAATCAAGAGTGTACTGCACGTACAATGCAAGAATTTATCGTCTATCGTAAGGTTTCATTCAGCAAAGCATCAGCGTTAAAGATTACTCTCAGATTCTTGTACCTATGTCCCCCTCCATCAAATAAAATATGCGATATCCAGCATAATTATAACGAGTAAACTTGGATTTAAAAAAAATCTGATGTGTACATCACATGACTTATACGGAATATTAAATTATACGCATTTTTTCTTGCATTTCATTTAAACTTATTGGATTGAAATAAAGCTACTTCGCCGACAGCGCATAAACCACAATAGAATAAATGCATTCTTTAAAATTCACTTTGTTTACCATAGCGACACTCTGGCGCTAGGTTCACTTAACAGTATTATATTTCGCTCATATTATAACTCAAAATGCAAAAAAATTTATATCATTTAAAGAATAGAATTATCTAATCGTTGCCACATGTTCTATTCAAATACTATAATAAAGCTAGAACGATGTATAAAAGAAATTAAGCAAGCAAAACAAAAAAGAAACAGTTTTTCACAGACGATTGAGTATTTCTCATTCAATTAATTCAGTTCTCACTTCGCGAGAAGGCAAAAATACATAAAAACTCAAAATATCTCTATTAAGAATTACGAAGTAAATCTTAAACACTTATTTCCTCGAAACAAATTCCACAAAGGATTAAGCATGATTTAATTGGCAATAATAAATGAATGCGTTATCTTTGTTGTTGCGAAGCTAAGTTTCTCTAGATTGGCAACAAATCCACTATCCTGCTGTTTCAAATGTAAACAAACAATGGCCGCCATCAAGAGAAGTATTAGGCTTAGCGGCACTTGAACAACTTTAAAATTGTTGATAATTCTAAAAATATCGCAGAGAGATTTACTAAAGGCATTAAAACCTTAACCGGAAGATAAGAACATAATTCAATCATTTTTAAAGCAAAAAATGTACAATTTACAAACATATAAGTGTAAAGAAACTGAGATCACTGAGCCGGGTAACAGAGTGGATATTTATATAAATATATTTATATACGTTTGGTGCGGTCTATTGCAACCAAAATACGAGGTGAACATCTACATGTTATAGCAGTCCTATATACAAAATTTCAACGTTCTGAGGCTACTCGTTTTTGAGTTATGCGAGATACGTACGTACGTACTTCGGCCTAATACTTCTCTTGATGGCGGACATTGTTTGTTTACATTTGAAACAGCAGGATAGTGGATTTGTTGCCAATCTAGAGAAACTTAGCAAACGAGATATGTACGTACGGACGTACGCACATACGTTCGTACAGACGTCCCGAAAAATTCTCTTCAGAATTCGATTTTAAAGCAGCTTTATAATTTTTTTGAAGGAAAAGAGTATTTTATTCTGTCCTTACGTACAGATATCACGCAAAAACATCGTTAAATTGCATTCGATTGCAGTCAAAATTGATATTTTCGTTGAAATATGCTGCCTGAAACTTTTCGTTATTACAATACTTCCTTTTTACTTCGTACAAGGAAGTAAAAAAAAGGAACTGAGTTTTTTTTCCACGTGCAAAACTTACTGTTGTTAAAACCTAAATAAGAGCTATTATGTTCTTTTAAAAATCAACTGTAAAATTAACACAGTTGTGAACGATGCATTACGTGGAATTTGGATGGCTGCCTATCTTTTTCAGATCTATTCTTACCCTCTTAAAGTAGATCAGTGTTTCTAAGTTTTAGTTCCTGATCGTCCATCACCTTCTCTTCTAACAGTTCCAAGCGTTTCGATGTAAAAGAATAAGGCAATAGTGCTGAAACCCCCCTCGAAAGCTAACAACTCGAAGCACTCCTAACTGCTTCTTCCGCTGCATTCGCAGAGCTATTATACCTCATTTTTAAACCAGTGATTCTCAACATTGATTCGCAAAAATTTTTAGAATACACTCTTGCATAACGTGCAATTATATATATATATGTAGATGTAGTTGTAACTTACGAACTATAGGAACAGTCCTATTGATGACAACGGTAGTGATATTTATTAATTTAATTACAAAAAACGCGAACATAATTAACACGAAGATAACATATAAATAGACATAAGAAGAAAAAAGTCTGTCATGGCATCATAAAAACGGAATAACATCATAAGAAGGAAAAAAGAGTCCTTCGCTCTCGAACTTCATCGTTGCTTCTCCTGTTTTCGTCTTTCGTTTGCGAAGCTATCACGTGACCTTGTTGGTGAGCGTGTTGCCATTCTCAGATGTAAAAAGACGATTTGTACCCACATATATTTATTTGCAATTGTTAAATTATTTAGAATTATCAACTACTTTTGAATAGTTATATAAATTTATAGTACTTAGGTATCACAGCAACCACCTAGGCGCAGTCTGCTGAACTGATGAAATACTTATCAAGTTGGTAATTCCGAGGAATTTTCTTTTTCAAGATTGCCAGATTATTGCTATTTAGTAAGTCAACAAGAATTATTAACACATCAAAGCAAAATACGCATTAGTAATTTGGTACTTATGCATTATCGCAACCACCTTAGTAGAAATCCCAAAGTAACAAAATGTGGCAAATTGTTGCAATCACGCGTATACCATTTCTTCAGTTTTAACAGCAAACATCGCCATTTTTGTTTAACGCGAAGCAATGGGATTGTTATATTTCTGTATCGGTCATGTGCTGTCTGTTTTCAAATACTATTAGTTACTTTTAAAACTGCATATTTGGAACAAAAAGAGAATTATTGGAACAGAGAAAATATCTGTGTTACAATAATGCATAAGAATTGATTTAATTGCGTATAAAGTTAAATTGTTATGTGTACAATGATGGCATTCGTTTGATAGATAGCCAATGCGCTATGCCAAAGGTTGTGCGCGTTCGTGTTATTGATTCCAAGTTTGTGCCATTCTGAATTTTTTAAGCGAAAACAAATCTATGTGTTCATAAGGAGAAGAACCGCGGGGAGGGGGGGGAGGACTACAAAAGGATTTCGTGAAAATGAGTTTTATTTTTTTAATGCTTCATACAATCTTTATTTAATAATTAAGAGTAGTATTTTAAATTTCAGTGCTTACTTAGTAACGCAACCGACTTGGCGCAGTCTTTTTAAGTATAAAAGTGTAAGTTTGATATGAAATAATGATTATTTCATATAATGTGTAAGTTTATTATGAAATAATAATAGCACTGGCAACATTAAATACATTAGACATGATTCCAAAAATTCGTGGGAAGACACTTCGACTATTCTCATCTTCGTACGACTTTAATCAGCCGAGATATTACTTAAAAACTCTGAAAACACTAATTTTCGCACTCATTTTCCCGAGTGGCAACAGTCTGGCCCGTTGGAGATAAAAATGCTTTATTTCGAAAAGTGTTGCTACTGCTCGCTCTTAAATCGTAGAGTTTGTTAATCAAAAATTTGTAAGTTTTTCAAAATCTATACATAATTAATCTATAGATATATAAAAAAATGACTTTTTGTGTGTTTGTTTGTTCGTGTTATTGATTTCCGATCAATTTTTTGCCACATTTAATCGACTAAAATTGAATATAGGTGAAATATTGGATGGAACTTGATCTTTTACGACCAATTAATTAGAAAGACGAAAATCATTAAAAACTGCGTGCCATTGTTGCTGATATAATGAGAGAGAATTAGTTTATTTTACTATCGAAGTTTTTGATGTGAGTTCCATATCACATCAGACTGAAAAATGTATGACTATGAATCATATCTTTTGTATCGTTATTAGAGAAGGATTACAGCGGTAGGATTCTCTCTGTTGTTAGATATGTTACCGGCAAAGTTTGAAATCCGGTATTCTATAGAATGCCTAGACATTGTATATAATGCCTAAAACTACCTGGTAATGTATGAAACGATTCATATTTCACACATTTCCTAGGCATTCTGACACAGCGGCAAAGTATGAAACACATTTCCGATTCGTTTCGAAGAACCGAAACTACTTATCAGAAGTTAATAAATAATGTAAAAAACCAAAATGATTACTAAGAAGGAACCACGGTAGTACTGGCCGCTGAATCGCTAGGATGTGATGTTTGTGGATAACAAAAGTACATTCATTTATCCTGTTAAAGAAAGAGTCAGTACTATACGGTATTGTTACGGACGCTGAGTTATTTCCCGTAGTTCACGTAAACTCATTTGAGTACTCGACACGGACGATATGACAGAATGCTGAAAGCACTTTGAACCAAATACCAAAACGTTACACGTAATGATATCGAACTGTACAACCACCCTATGAGCCCTGGCAGAAAAAAACAAAAAGGCATTAAAAAACGAACCGTTGTGAAACTTACGAGTATTTCTGAATTTAATTTTTGTTGTCAGGTAGATATTACCGATTCCCAGTCTCAACCACATTGAAAATACAAATTTGTTATGTTGTATCAAGATCATCTCACTATTTTTACTTCCTTGTACGAAGTAAAAAGGAAGTATTGTAATCGCGAAAAGTTTCAGGCAGCATATTTCAACGAAAATATCCATTTTGACCGCTATCGAATGCAATTTAACGATGTTTTTGCGTGATATCTGTACGTAAGGACAGCATAAAATACTCTTTTTCTTCAAAAAAATTATAAAACTGCTTTAAAATTAATTCTGAAGAGAATTTTTCGTGGCGTCTGTACGAATGTATGTACGTACGTGCGTACGCACGTACCTCGCATAACTCAAAAACGAGTAGCCTCAGAACGTTGAAATTTTGTATATAGGACTGCTAGAACATGCAGATGTGCACCCGTATTTTGGTTACAATCGGCCGCACCAAACGTATATAAATATATTTATATATATATATCCACTCTGTTACCCGGCTCAGTGATCTTAGTTTCTTTACACTTATATGTTTGTAAATTGTACATTTTTTGCTTTAAAAATGATTGTATTATGTTGTTTTTATATTCCCGCTAAGATTTTTATGCCTTTAGTAAATCTGTATGCAATATTTTTAGAATTATCAACAATTTTAAAGTTGTTCAAGTGCCGCCAAGCCTAATAATGTTTTTGATGGCTGCCATTGCTTGTTTACATTTGAAACAGCAGAACAGTGGATTTGTTGCCGATCTAGAGAAACTTAGCTTCGCAACAACAAAGATAACGCCTTCATTTATTATTGCGAATTAAATCATGCTTAATCTTTTCTGGAATTTTTTCGAGAAAATAAGTGTTTAAGATTTACTTCGTAATTTTTAATACAGATATTTTGAGTTTTTATGTATTTTTGCCTTGTCGCGAAGTGAGAACTGAATTAATTGAATGAGAAATACTCAATCGTCTGTGAAAAACTGTTTCTTTTTTGTTTTGTTTTCTTAATTTCTTTTATACATCATTCTAGCTTTATTATAGTATTTGAATAGAACATGTGGCAACGATTAGATAAATCTATTCTTTAAATGATATAAATTTTGTGCTTTCTGTGTTATAATATGAAAGAAATATATAAGTTAACTGTTATATAATTATTGGAATATATAACAGTTAACTTAGTTTCCGTTATATAATTATTATATAAGTTAACTGTTACATAATTATTAATACTGTTAAGTGAATCTAGCGCCAGAGTGTCGCTATGCTAAACAAATACTAGAGTGAATTTTAAAGAATGCATTTATTGTATTGTGGTTTATGCGCTGTCGGCGAAGTAGATTTAATTCAATCCAATAAGTTTAAATGAAATGCAAGAAAAAATGCGTATAATTTAATATTCCGTACAAGGAAGTCATGTGGTGTACACATCAGATTTTTTTTTACATATTTGGAACAACAGTTTTTTAATGGCACTCTTTTATTAATATTTTAAAATAAAATTTGCATTTTTGAGGAATGAACATCTGTTAAATAATAGCCTTATCATAACATTTTTTTCATACTTTGCCTAAAAAGCATTTTTCATTCTATAGAACGCCTAGGTATTATATACAGTGCCTAAGAAAAGTGTATAATAATTCTCATATTTCATACTTTGCTTAGAAACGTCCGGCGTTATATACAATGCCTAGGCATTCTATAGAATGCTGGCGTTTCATACTTTGCCGGTAACAGAAACATTACTCTCAATCTAACTTTACTGACATCGAGTACTTCCGCTGGTATTAGATAAGCAAAATAAACACTTATATATATGTGTGATGTACCAGCTTTTGTCCGGAATAAATATATTGGTGAAGAATCATAGATGTAGTTGTAGCTCAAAAGTATCAAACGATAAGTTTAAAAAACAGGATCCATTTATTATTATTCAGGAGAAATAGCAATTACAAAAATCTGATCTCCAGAGTAAATAAAAAAGAATTACTAATAACTTTTTGTATGAAGTTTACTGCATCGTTACATTAAAGAAAAGACCCTGATATGTCTATGTCTATGTCATAACACAATTAAGAGGCAATCGGCCTAGTGCGGCCTTGATTATAAGTAGGGTGTCTTTAATGATGAGTTGAATCCAGTAAGATGGAACGTACTTTTTGCACCTAGTGCAGAGTCTCTAGAGTAGAAGTAAACGTGGCTCCACGATGTGAGGATCTGCAACTTGAGAATTTCTGCCTCTCGGCTATGCTTGTCTTGAGAGAAGCTGCGAATTAATCTTTATCTGCAAAGTTCAGAATCATCTCAATGGCTTGAAAAGCTAGGCAAAGTTTCTGCATATTTGATTTAGCTGATTTAATTCTCTGAACTATTGTGGTTATGGATTTCCTGAGAAAAAGGGTTTTCTGATCTTTGAAAATGTTAATGATTTCTGCTAAATTTTCCTGCGGGTTTTTCTGCTTAACTTTGTCACTGTAAAGGTTTTTAGGCATTTCTTGATTAGTTTGGCCTGAAGCTTGAATAAATTCGGGGAAGTCATCTTTAGTGGGAATTTCTTGTGGTTTTTCTATCTTCTCTAAATGATTGAATCTTTTTCTGTATACCTTACAACCACGATAAGAAGAAACGTGATTTTCGTGACAGTAAATGCAAGTTGGTTTTTCATCTGGTTTTAATTTACAGATATTGGATCTGTGATTTTGCCCGCACTTACAGCACCTGACCTTTTTAAAGCAGTTATTTTGGGAGTGCCCGAACTCCTGGCAATTGAAACATTGAATTGGGCGTTTTCTGGGCTGATATTTTTCTATTGTGATATTGAATCCGAACATATTGTTTAATTGATGAATTTTCTCTACAGCAGAATTTTTTTTAGTTCAAGGAAAAATATAGGTAAATGGATAATTTGGTCTTCTGCTTTCTTCGTGAATTGCTTTACTTTAATTATAGGGAAGCTTCTGCGTTCTAAGTCTGCGTGAATTGCTTGTTCTGTGTAGGATCTTGGGATATTCTTAAGTATAATTTTAATTGAAGAGGCTGAGGAAATTTGGTACGTATGAAAACTAACCTGTGCTTTCTTGAGTTTATCAACTGTAGCTTTATAATCGGCTTCGGTGGTAGTGTAAAGGAAAATCTGTCTGGCTTTGATTGTAACTTCAAATTCGTTTTTACATATCTCTCTGAGCATTTTGTCAATTTCAGGCCAATCAACATCGTTTTGTGGAATGACTAATGGGGAAATTTTCGTTTTATTTTCTGCTTTATTTTATTGTAGTCATCTGCGTTTCATCTGTAACTTCCATATCTTCGTTATTTTCGTTAAGAGTTTCAAATCTGTTATTTTGCGGAATAGCTGCTGGTGGGATAGACTCGGAATTTTTCGCGGTTTTCTTTGGAGTTTGCCAATCCTTCTGATTTATTGTTTTATCATCTGTTTTAGAATTTGCGAGCTTCGGGGTGTTCTGAATGCTTGCTAAAATGAACTGATTTTGTTGAATTTCTTCTTGTAACTTCTTGTAACTTTCACCAGCGATGAACGCATTTCTATCGCTGGTGGGGAGGTTAATGTCTTCATAGACTCAATACAGTTTAATTTATCGGCGTTTTCGTTTTCTAATTTGAGTGAGAGATCTTTTGGGTTAGTCGGAAGCTGAGTATTAAAATATTCTTGAGAGATAGCTTCTGTTAAATTAGGAAAAACTTTTCTGTGTTTGTTAACTACTGCTTCAAAATTTGAAGGGGAGGGTTTGAATTTCTTAGTATTATCGGCTATTTTCTTAGGACTTCCTGCGGTTTTCTTTTCTTTTCTCTGGGATTTACTTTTCTTAGTAGAAATTAGTATACTTTGAAGCGCCGGGTCATCTGAAGTAATTACAGGCATCTCTTCGGACGTAGTCGATTTTCTTTAATAATTAGAATAAGAAGAATCATTATCGCTATCATCAATCGCTGAAAGTAGCATGCCAAGGAATTTTGCCTCTATCTGGTGGTTCGCTATTACTGGCCATATCGAGGAGAACAAGCAAAAATAATATTTACCAAAAATCAAGAACAGTCGTCGTCGCATTCATATTATAACTCAGAATTATTATAACTCAGAACGCACAAAATTTATACCATGTAACCCAGAATGCACAAAATTTATGAAGACCCCGATATTCCTTTGGCCTCTGGAATTATTATTATAGCCTCTGGAAAGGCGGAGCTTCCAAGAAATGACGTCAGCCATTCCAATTCGCTTTAAATATCTCCAGAACATTCTATAACTGTACGTGTAGAAAAGGCGGGAAAAATTACTTGACTACGGGGCTGTGGATTTAATTCCACGTACTTTCAAATAAGAGACCGTCGCCATTAAAAATGAAAAGAACATACAGTTAGAAATTTAAGTGTATTTTTGACTATGGAATTTTATTATTACAATATATATATATCATACTTATAAAAGAAACGTTTCTCAGTCTTTAATATGGAACATAAAACTAATTAAATGTAATAGTACAAAAAATATATAGATACCACATTACTTCCTTTTACGACCTATTAAATTATACATATTTTATTGCACTTAAATTTATTTTCTCGAATCAGGGCCGGGACGAGGGCGAGGCAGGTGAGGCACTTGCCTTAGGTGAACAAATAGAAGGGGCGGAAAATTAGCTATTCGATCAAAAATTCAGAAATTTCTTTTTAAAACTTATTATTTTTAACTTTTAATTTCGAAATACAACAGCGAGTATTAAAAGAATTTTGTGTTATAAACAATTCAGCTAAAAAAAGAAAAAAGAAAAACTAATAGCATTAATTTATTCTCAAAAGACATGAGCTTTTACAGTAGTGTGTGTAATGTTTTTTAACATTAAAATTTGTTATTGAAAGAGCTTTACGTTTGACTTAAGCTCTTTACTTAGCCACAACAAACTTGCCAAAGTCAACTGAACATAGACGGTGACATAATTGCTGAGTTTTACAATTTCAAAACCGCCTTCTGGAACAGCATCCGAAGAATAAACAAGGGTGATTGAAAATGAAATGTACCATATCATTAGTTATTACACTTTTTTTTTAGTTAAAAAAGGGCTTTGTCCTTGAGGGACTATAGTTTTCCTTTTGCGATTTTGCGTCGAATCACTGAATGTTCGTTTCACGTTACGTTTCCGTTTCGCCGGCGCAAATATCGCCAAGCAGACTTTATCAGCGACAACATACAGTATACACATAAAAAGTGTTTACAAATGTTAGTTCTAAGAATTTTTTTATTTTGAAGGCATAAACATTTTAATATCATTTAAAATTTTGTAAAAAGCCAATAAATAAAGACAATAAATTTGTAAAAAGACATTAATTTAAGAATTTATTTTGCTTTCATGGTTCAACATCCTGATTCGCCGCCGGTTTATATCACGTGATCCCAAGTGATCTCATCTTACGTAAACTACGCTACAAAAATCTAATAGGGGAACCGGAAAGTAATGTCGCTTTCTTACATTAAATTCAAACGAATACATTTTTAACAAGTTTTTATTTTTAATCAATAATATAATCACCCTCGTTATCAACAACCTTTTGCCATCTAATGGGCAGATTTTCAATCCCGGACCGATAAAAAATCAATTGGTTTTTGAGTAAAATATCTCGAGAGGAAATTTTGGACATCATCCAAATTTTTAAATTTTTTGCACTAAGAAAATTTTGTAGGGATCCGAATAAATGGAAATCCAATGCTGCGATATCGGCCGAGTATGGTGGGTGAGTATGGCAGTACCTCCCACCCCAATTCATTAATTTTTTCCAGTGTTCGTCTTGCACTGTGCGGTCTTGCATTCTCGTGTTGCAGAATGACGCCTTTTCTGTTGACAATTGATATTTTTCGATTAAAGATTGGTTCACTCCATTCAATTGTTCACAATAAAGGTCTGCATTAACGCGAATACTCCATTAAACACCCAGAAGCGCCTTTTCGGGATGTAAACCCTTTGTAACCCCTATTAAAACTGCCTTTTGAGTATTGGATTGTCATAAAGGACTTTTTTTTTTTTTTTTTTTTTTTTTTTTTTTTTGTCTCCACTAATCAAACGATCAAAAAACGGTTCTGTATGATGCCGTTGAAGCAATACGTTGCTTGTGATGGATAGGTTGGCTTTGTTCTTTTCGGACAGATTATGGGGGACTCAAACACCTGCTTTTGCTTATTTTTCCATTCTGCTTTAAATGTTCTTGGATGGTCGACCAAGGTTTGTTAAGAGTGTTTGACATGGATTTGCTTCCACTTCTGCCCTTAGCATGTTGTTGTCGACATGCGCAGAAACGACATTACTTTCTGGTCCCCCTATTAATTCTCTCAGTAATTATCTACATTAATTTTAAGTTAAATCGTAATTTGGAATACAAGTTTAAATGCAAGAATTATTTCAATTCGTACAAATAGCTTACTCAGAAATTATGTAAAACCGCAGTGCTTTACTTCGCTAGTGCAATCTCATTAGAACTGATGAATTTAACTCTTGACTTTGCCTTTTCTATATAGTATCGCCTTCGGGTGAGCGGTGTGATTGCATCCTAATTGACTTAATTACCTCGAATGGCCTTAGGGCATAAAATTGAACTTTCTGGTAAAATTTCTACGTAATTGTATGCCAGTATTGAAAGAAACAACCAATCTGATAAGAAATGGCTGCGATTTATTTTGAAAATGAGGCGTAAAAGGTTACCAGCGAGGATATTCCGTTTGGCATCAGTTTTGCCATCATTGGCGACTTTCTCGGCCGGCAAAACGAAAAAGTACCCGTTTCACTTTTCAAACTGTTGCCATCAAATATTATCGCTCTGTATTATAGTTGAAGAAATTAAATAATGAAGAATCTGCATAAATGCATGTATGTTTCTCGCATTGTGATAAAACAATGGTACCCATCAAATTCTGAATAACGTAATCTTCCACCAAATATGGGCATTTGCTAGCCCTAATTTTGGAATTTGTTTTATTAACGATTTCATATTTTGTAAAACTTAAACGAATTTTTGATTAACAAACTCGAGGATTTCAAAGCGAGCAATGGCAACGTTGTATAGAAAAAACATTTTTATCTCCAGCCCCTGTATTTTGCGATATCGTTCTTGAACTGAATTTTATGGTTTAAGTGCGAAGAAAATAATATTTAATAAATAAAGGTAATTGCCAACAAAAATGCTATACAAATAAAGGTAAAATGCCAACAAAGCGCCCCTTTGGACTTTATTTACATCTAAAACCTTTCAGATTTTCTTTTTCGCCTTTTTTTTTTTTTTTTTCCTTTTTTCTTTTTTCAACAAATCAACCGCTTCAACAAATTCAAGTACACTCTTAGGACCCCCCTCAAAAAAAAAAAAAAAAAACGGCGCACCAAGAAGGAGTTATCCCACTGGGACGAAAACCGGTAGAAGTGATGTACACGTATAGAAAAACAAATGATTACAGTTTGAGAAAAACTGGATAATTTATTGAAGTGATAGAGCTTCACAAAGTGAAAAAGGTCAGTATCGCGTTTATCCCCCTCTGGCCCTTATGCAAGTAGTTATTCGGCTTGGCATCGATTGATAGAGGTTGCGGATGTCCTCCTGAGGGATATCGTGCCAAATTCTGTCCAACTGGCGCGTTAGATCGTCAGCATCCCGAGTTGGTTGGAGGGCCCTGACCATAATGCTTCAAACGTGATCAATAGGAGAGAGATCCGGCGACCTTGCTGTCCAAGGTAATGTTCGACAAGCACTAAGGCAAACAGTAGAAACATGTGCAGTGTGAGGGCGGGCATTATCTTGTTGAAATATAAGCCCAGGGTGGCGTAACAGGAAGGGCAACACAACGGACCGCTGTGCTGTAACGTGCGACGGATGACAACCAAAGGGGTCTTACTATGAAATGTAATGCCACCCCAGACCATCACTCCTGGTTGTCGGCCCGTCTGCCGGAAGACAGTCAGATTGGTATCACACCGCTGTCTGGGGCGTCTCCAGACTCGCCTTCGCTGGTCATCGGCACTGAAGACTATTCTACTCTAGTCAGTGACATTCCAGTGCGAATAAGCCCGACACCACTGAAAACGGGCTTGACATTGTACTGAGGTCAATGGTAGTCGGCGCAAGGGGCGCCGTGAGCTCAGCCCCCCTTCTGTGAGCCGTCTATGAATGGTCCTTGCGTTCACTGAAGCACTAGTTGCACGTAAAGTCGATGATAATGATGCATCTGGGGCTGTAAGTGCCGCTCTGACCGAATGTTCGGTCTTCACGTTCTGTCGTTTCTCTAGGCCTACCTCTTCCTTCTTGACGCTGTGTGCGGCCATGGTTTACCCATTCCTGCCAACATCGTCTAATGGCATCGCTCCTGCTCAAATATCGAGCTATTCGCCGATAAGACCAACCGGCTTCTTTGAGCCCAACTACACGACCTCTCTCAAATTCTGACATCTGCGCATATCGTTCGCGCACCTGTATGCGAGGCATAGTTACTGTCTACTAGAGTACATGGAATGAAATTCGTGAAGAATTTATGACCTGGATCTAGGATCATATCTTTTCTTCTGGCATCAACTTTTAAGAGTTCTAACCAGTAATTAAACATTTTACCAAAGGCCATTAGTAAGCATAATAAAATAAGAGTTGTATTGAAAAATACACCACACCCGAAGGCGAGATCGATATCATGAGATAAACTCAGTAAATAGTAATTTTTAAATGCAATTAAATGGCATGTCAGTAGCAGTGAAGACGCAAGTATCATTCATGGCAGCAGCACTCGAGATGAGAGAGCGGCATCAGTGAGTAAAAGTGCTCGAGTGAGCTATGGGATTGGTTAGTGCAAAATAAGTCTTAAGTTTCATAAAATTGCTGAATAAAACGTAAAATAAGACTGTAGATGTTCAAAAAGGCGAATTTGAAGAGATAATAATGTCCTTATTCTTCAGAAACACAATTTGGGTACAGTACAATTAATTAATTGATCATGCTAAAAAAATTTATTTCCTTAAAGTTGCAGAGTAAACACCACGTGATGCGAGGTGGCCAGTAGCGAGTGAAGGAGTCATAAGACCGCGAACTAAAATTTTTTACTGTAAGCAAAGTCTTTGCTATAAAACGCTACACAGTACACACAGGTATTCTTGGTTAAATAGAAATAATAAGTAAAATAAGTAAGTAATATAAGTTGCAATCAAAGTCCATAAGCTTTGTCAGAGCAATTTATGACCTGGAATCTTAATTTCTCCTTTTAAATATTCTGTCAGTTGCGCAGATCAGATGCGCTGTAGACAACTGTTCATTCATTGGCAGCCAAAAATGTAAAATTTTGCATTTTCCGTCGAAACCTGTATGCATATCAATTTGTGTCCAAGTTGCTTGCTTGATATCTTCTCGGTGCGTCGTAGTGCGTCGTTTTTTTTTTTTTTTTTTTTTTTTTTTTTTTTTGTCTAAGAGCGTATGTTAATATTTTTTGGCACTGTTCAGAGGATTTATAATTTTTTTGTATCTTCAACGAGTAGATGGGATGCACTTATGTCCGTTTTGAAAACAACATTAAAAGGTCATACGGATACACGATGGTCATCAAGAGGAAATGCTGCTAAAGAATTAAATCTACAAATAACAGAAGTACATACATTATTGAAAGATATGGCATTAAATCACAAATCTTTGCAATGGGCTGAAAATAACAGCATTTTGAAACAAATCAATTTAAAATTTTTACGTTTGTTATCTGGGTGGAATTTAATATTACTAGAAATCGAAAAAGTAAATAAAGCCTTGCAGTCCAAAACTATAACTGTCTATAAAGTCGCACGCTTAATAGAGAGACCATGTCTTTCACTACATGAAATGAGAGAAAATATTTCTCAGTGCGTTTGTGACAAATGTAAATACTTCAGCTTTAGAGATGAATATGTCACCAGAATTTGAAGAGAAACGAAAACGAAAAGTTACTAAATCAAACTGTGAGGAATCAATTGATATATTGTAGTTTTTCAAAAAAATATATTGTTTAAGAAACTGAAGAAGTGTTCTTCGTTTTAATTTCACAATTGAAATGGCGATACGAAAAGTTAAATGACCTCTCTTCCGATTATCAGTTTCTAACTGGTGAACAATTAATGCCATTACATTTAAGTAATTTAAAGGCAGCAGCTTATAACTTAGCACTTAAATATCCGAATGATATGAACGCTGAAGAAATTCAGACAGAAATACCTAGTTTTAAAAACTTCAGACCTAGTTTTAAAAACCATGCTAGAACTTTAAAAAATAATTTACGATTATAATTTAGTTCAGTCCTATCCGAATTTGGAAGCAGCGTTAAGAATCGTTTTAGCGTTGCCAGTTACTGCGTAGCTGGTGGCGAAAGAAGCTTTAGCAAACTTAAAATAATAAATAAACGTTCAAGCATGGCCATTCTCTCTAGAGAACATAAATTAAGTAATCAACTAAATTTTGAAAAAATATTGATTTTGCTTCTTTAAGCAAGAAAAATTAAATTATAAATGTGCTTGAAAAGTTTATGCCATTAATTTTTGAGCAGATGTTTTATTTATAATTAATTACTATTATTTGCCATTTTTCAAAAAGCATATTTTTAATGTTTTCCCATTTCAAAACTGTTAATCATCATATATCTTTCACTTTGCGGAATATATAAAGTTATAATTAAATATTACTGTGAGAGCTAATGTATTTTCAGTAGAAGTAGTTACTTTTAATGAGCATAAAATACATATAAATACAGTTATTATAATATATATATACTATAGTTATAATATAAATATAGTTAATTTGTTCTGTATGTATGTATATATATATATATATATATATATTGAAGACATAAAGTACGAAATTTAGAACTAATGTTTCACAAAGACGAAAATTTTTGAAATTCATAATTAATAAATTTCAAAGAATTTAATAAATGTAAAAACCAAACTTTTAAAGAATCATCATTGTATAATATGTTTTTAAACATCATTTAGTATTATTTATTTATTCTCTTCCCCCCCCCCGCAAATAGGTAAATAAATAATCTTGCATTGTATACAGGGGCGCAACATTTACCGCTTTGCCTCAGGTGAAAAATATGTAGGCACGGCTCTGTCTCGAATTATTCCAACTTAATTAACCGATCCCTAGAGGCTTGAAAATAACAACCAAAATTGCAAATTTTAAAATTAAACATCACGGTCAATTTCTGTCGTACGGAAGTCAAACTTCTTTTATAACTGGTATAAAATGTTCCCAAATATAAGTATAGGACCCAGGAGGCCGTATTCAAATTTAGATTTTATTATTTGTCCAAAATTGATTATTTTTAAAGTTTGACATTGTCAAATCTTGAATATTTTCGTCATTTAAAACACTTCTATAATTGAAAGTATATGTTTACGACCAACGATTGCAGAAATATAAAGACTGGAGTGTCTGTATATATATATGCAATATATATACTTTTCGTTGGGCCGATTGCAATATAAAAGGGAGGCGCACAACTAGATGTTATAGCACTCCCATTAACACAGTTTCAACGGTTTACGGCTAATCGTTTCTGAGTTATGCCTGATACATACGTAAGTAAGTATATGCAGACGTTACAAAAAAAAAAAAAAAATCTCTTTCGAGACCATTTTACAAATCGTTTTGATTTGATTTGTTTTTGGTTTATTTGATTATGGCAGAGCACTCGACAACCCGTTTTGAGGGGGGGGAAAGAGTCGTCGAGCAAAAAAACTCATCAAAATGGATTCGGGAATGGCGATACGAAAAGTTAAATGACCTCTCTTCCGATTATCAGTTTCTAACTGGTGAACAATTAATGCCATTACATTTAAGTAATTTAAAGGCAGCAGCTTATAACTTAGCACTTAAATATCCGAATGATATGAACGCTGAAGAAATTCAGACAGAAATACCTAGTTTTAAAAACCATGCTAGAACTTTAAAAAATAATTTACGATTATAATTTAGTTCAGTCCTATCCGAATTTGGAAGCAGCGTTAAGAATCGTTTTAGCGTTGCCAGTTACTGCGTAGCTGGTGGCGAAAGAAGCTTTAGCAAACTTAAAATAATAAATAAACGTTCAAGCATGGCCATTCTCTCTAGAGAACATAAATTAAGTAATCAACTAAATTTTGAAAAAATATTGATTTTGCTTCTTTAAGCAAGAAAAATTAAATTATAAATGTGCTTGAAAAGTTTATGCCATTAATTTTTGAGCAGATGTTTTATTTATAATTAATTACTATTATTTGCCATTTTTGAGCCAAAAGAGAGATTACAGTTGAAATGTGATAGCCAAAATTTTTCAAGATTGCAATACTTCCTTTACCTCGTATAAGGAATTTTAAAAAAATGTAAAACTTATATCTTTGTTGTAACATAAAGTTGTAAAAGACGCAAAAACCATGTTGCAAGGTTATTTACCTGAACTGTTCATTGTCGATTACATTCCTCTCGAAACAAGTGAGTGTTTTAGAAAATGTTTGAAAATCTAGCTGCAAAAAATTTCAAGAACTACAGATAACATGACCGACAACTCAATACCATTTACAGATAGTTGAAAAGAATATCTGATGCAACAATAGATAAAAGTTACTGAAATGTGTTACCGAAGATGTTTTGTTGCTATTATAAAAACTGCGTTTAAAAATATCACCAAAAATATGTGACACGAATATAATCGATAAGTATATCGGAAAAAAATTATAGTTTGAATGGTTTTGTAAGACGGAAAAATCCGAAAACCACTGTGATACACACCTGTGTTATAAATCTCTATGCAGATTTAGAAAATAAAACTGTTCAGTGATGGGCGTCTTCATAGGTTGTCGGTTCCTTTTTAAATCATGCTAACAAAGGTAAAGTGCGCTCACAAGTCTATAAAACTGGAAACAATAGAATTCATAAGCACGATTCCTAACGAAAGCTTTCAAAGAAGACCATTAAAAAAATTTAAATGTTCTAAGCACGTACCGCATGTAATTTTCTCATCTTAGAAGAAAATAAAAATGCCAAGAGATGTCTATAATTTCATCCTAATTCAAGTAGCTCAAGTTTTCTGCAATTCGAATGAATTTACATTTTCCCCCCAATGGTAGCCACTCACCGTTATAGGTATTAGCCACTACCAAGGCTGAATACGAGGTCACTTTATTATGGAGGCACCTAATAGTCGTCGAGCAAAAAAACTCGTCAAAATGGATTCGGGAAAGGCCAAAAGAGATATTACAGTTGAAATGTGATAGCCAAAATTTATTTTTAGAACACTAATAGGTGTCTCACCATTTCTTCCAATGAAGGGACAGACAATTTACCATGCTTTCTGCGAAATTCAAACTCGGCCCCCCTTCGGTATGGCAATTTTCCCGTCTGGGCGGCGAAAGGATTTAAACTTTCAAAATATTTCTATATTTAAGATATTCTTGTTCCTTATGTATTACTGACAACTAATTCTCTGACTTCGAGTCGATGCCGAAAACCATATTTTACAATCTAATCTGTCAGACTTATATATAATTAGTTAGATTAAGTTATTCTGAATATTGCAAAGTTACGAAGGCTACTGCCTAAGAGAAGAGATGCTTTCGCGGAAGACTTTCTGAGGGAAACTGGCTCGTATTCACGTCACACATGCGGAAAATCATGAAAACCAACCATGCAGCCAGGATCGAACTCATTCCAGGTCAAACTGCCAGTATTCAGCGTTCTTAACCACTCGGTCGCTGGTGGAGCCATAAAGAGTAGTTAATAAGTAATTACAGAACAGGAAGAAGTGGGCAGAACATCAGAATTTCACCATTAGTTGTACAGATAAAATCCCAGTGCACTAACTGCACAGTCTCACTCCATTTTGAGAAAAACATCGCGGGGACGCATCTGAGCGTCTCTCACGCTACTACTCTACTATCAAGCCATCGACAGAACTTTCGGTTCGCCAATATTTTACGTGTTGCTATTTCGCACACTTACAAACATTCATGCCTTCTTCAGGATACGAACCCGGGCCCGACGATACAGTAGTTAGCGTCGTTAACCACTATAAAAGAGATGGGTAAAAACCAGCCCGTAGCCGAATGAGACCCTTCTGATTGCTTGCTCCTTAATAATTTTATGAAATCCTGTGCAACGATATTTTCATCTCTTTCCTACCCGGTTTTATCAGCAGCATGAGTGCATATCTACTGTTGCAACTGTATATGCGCATACATATGCCTGAGTGCATATCTATTGTTACAACTGTAATGCGCATATATATATATATATATATATGTCATAATAAAAGCAAAGGAAAAGACGGAACACTGTAGATGCGTGCTTAGATCCATATTGAAGAAGAATTTTGATTGCGTAGTATTTAAAGAACTTGGCAGTCGAGGCAGTTTTAATTCCATTTTTATTTCCAATTGATATTTGTGGCCACAATCACTTGGCACTCTAGTCGTGCCTTTCCACAGAAGATTTACATTTTTGATATTGTTGGGATAGAAAGCAAGCCAGCGGAATTACATATTAGCAGA
Source organism: Stegodyphus dumicola (assembly GCF_044657685.1). Classification (NCBI taxonomy): domain Eukaryota; kingdom Metazoa; phylum Arthropoda; class Arachnida; order Araneae; family Eresidae; genus Stegodyphus; species Stegodyphus dumicola. The sequence goes on along the minus strand of NC_140777.1, from coordinate 118,720,207 downwards.
GTAGAGAGCAAAAGCTGAAGTGCGTAGTTATGAAGGATGGAAGCACGCGAAGAGAAGTTTTGGTTTACAATTCGGTGATTGGTCGTCAAGAGGCATCTGGTATTAACGGTTACGTAAGATCGCATGATTAATTTGAATGACGCAATGCAGATAAGTTATTACGGTTTTAGAACAGAGAGGAAGAATTTATGTTTATAGTTATATTATAATTCTAATTCATACATTTTTATCTTACATATATATATATATATATATATATACATGACTATACTAGTGATCAACCTAAACTGAGAATACTAGGTATGCTAGACAGCATGTGCATCCGTTAAAGAAGTTAGAAATAACACAATGAAACTGCTGGTTTCGTTTATTTCATTATGACAGAGGACTCGATGGTTATCTGACTAAAGGGTAGGATGCCTCGGTGGAGGACCTTCTAAGGGAAACTGGCTCGTATAGACGTTACAGATGGGAAAACCCTGAAAACGCCCATGCAACCAGCACGTCAGCGACTTTAGCGCTCGGCCATTGGTGTGTCCTTAAAAACAATGAAATTAATGAATATTGTTGTGGGGAAAAAAGTGGAAGCTTAGGGAAAAAACATTTCACCCTTAAATTTTTATTAAAAAAATGAAACAGTATGCATGCCAGTCACTTATGATCAATACGAACAGGCCTCGTTTTTGGCATATTTAATTTTTTTTTTTTTTTAAAAATTCCGCAGGTACAGATAGAAGTGGGCGGGACACCGGAGTTTCACCACTGGTCGTACAGGTAATAGTCCCGTGGTACTAACCGTGCAGTCTCGCTCCATTTCTCCCCCTCTTCCCCTTCCAATAACACCGTGAAATGACTTTTGGCTCGTCGTGTATTTTGAGTGTCCCCTTGCTGCACAAACACTGTACGCTTACACACATCCATGCCTTCTCCGGGATTGGAACTCGGGCCCATCGAGACAACAGTCACTATACTGGCTGGGTGACAAGGGTCCCACAAACAATAGGAGCACCGCAAAACATCATTACGGCCTTGCTCGCATGATGAACTAAAAAGGACCTTTTTGACCCGTTGTTAAAAGTACTTGCCCTCTCCTATACTATACCGTCCAGAGCGGCAAAGTAAATCACAGTAAATTTCTCCCGTAAATTAACAACATTTTAATATTATAAGGGGACAAGCTAAACTAATTCGGAAAAGCACGAAAATTAGCCTACTTGCATTACGCTCATTCCCATTCTTAATTGCTATTTCTTTAGAATTAAATGCGTAATTAGCAATTTTGGCAATAATTTGATTAATAATAATTTTCCTTAAAAAAAGCTGGCAGTCGCTTCTAAAATAGCTTCACAGAGTTCTTTAACCCAGAGCTGCAACTTTCTGACGGCACATGAACCCGCTAAATACGACTTCATAGTGGTCTCCTGCTGTACCTATAGGTTTCTTATTCCGTCATTTTCAAGAACCCCATACCACACCATATGAATTTCGGAATGTGGAAAAACTCGAAGCCAGATTTTTGGAATTCTTCTGTTTTATAGGCGGCCGAGGAGTAGGAATAAAAGGTTCTGATTGTATTTAAGTTTTGCCTTTTCAGTCAGGTACTGTCACAAGAAAAGTTTCTTTAGTTTCTCGGCAAACACCGTGTGATGCTTCTTTGGCGAAATGAAGCAACTCCAATGATGGAACACAGCAATAACTTTTATTTAACACTAAAAAAAATGGCGACATACAAAACAAGAAGATAAAACATATTCTAACATTTAAAAATAAATTACATTCTTCGTGCGAGAGTCGCACGAGGCACTCGAGTCTGCATTTCAATATTGCCAGTAATCTGTACATTATTTATTATTCAACTATTTCAAATGCATGAGAGATTAATAACGATATTAAAGCTGTTACAACCTCTCCCCCAACGGAGAGACTTTTTCCGAAGGGAAAAGTTCTGTAAAATTTGACAGTTTAAAAGCTCGGCTTGCTCAAATGCTGAAAGAGAAAAGGTAATTTCTCTTATAAATTTCCAAATTTTCAGGCCGAAAATTTTAAGTTTTAAACAAATATTTTTACACCACATTTAAATAAGAAGAAAATGGACAGTGTTCAAATTAGTCTTCCTTTTTTTTCTTGACGGCGCCTAGATCTCTTCCTTGGTGGACCAGTTCCTCGGCTATAATTCACAACAAAGCCTTTCCTCAGTTCATTTGTGCCTTTCGGATAATATTCAATTTTCATTTGCTTTCGACAATTGTTTTCTTCGTCTATTAGTAGCGGCTTTGATATTAAATCGAAAGCCGAAAGATGATGATAACGTTGCATTGCAAAATGATTCTCAATATTAATTTCTTTTACGTTTTTCAAATTTTCGTAAAAATCTTCCACGTTTAATTCCGGTGATTTAACTTCTTCTTCAAAGATATCTTTGGATGATTTATTTTCTTCCTTCATCGGTTCCAAGATCTTCTCTTCAACTATTTTTCTTTTCCTTTGAGCTCTAGTAGAAACGGCATTAAAATGGTATCACTAAGATTACGTTCAAGTGATAAACTAATAAAATAAGGCAGTTCAGTGTTAACAGGAAGTAATAACCTGATATCACTAATATTGCGTTCAGTGATGAACTAATAAAATAAAGCAATTCAATATCAAAAGGAAGTAATAACCTGGTATCACTAATATTGCGTTCAGTGATGAACTAATAAAATAAAGCAATTCAATATTAACAGGAAGTAATAATCTGGTATCACTAATATTATGTTCAGTGATGAACTAATAAAATAAGACAATTCAATATCAACAGGAAGTTACGTTCAGTGATGAACTAATAAAATAAGGCAATTCAATATCAACAGGAAGTTATAATCTGGTATCGCTAATATTGCGTTCAGTGATGAACTAATAAAATAAAGCAATTCTTTATGAACAGGGAGTAGTAATCTGGTATCACTAATATTATGTTCAGTGATGAACTAATAAAATAAAGCAATTCTTTATGAACAGGAAGTAATAATCTGGTATCACTAATATTATGTTCAGTGATGAACTAATAAAATAAAAATACGCACGATTATTCGATCTTGGTCGGTGCCTCCAAAATAATTAAGACTGTAATACTTCTTTGGCGAAATGAAGCAACTCCAATGATGGAACACAGCAATAACTTTTATTTAACACTAAAAAAAATGGCGACATACAAAACAAGAAGATAAAACATATTCTAACGTTTAAAAATAAATTACATTCTTCGTGCGAGAGTCGCACGAGGCACTCGAGTCTGCATTTCAATATTGCCAGTAATCTGTACATTATTTATTATTCAACTATTTCAAATGCACGAGAGATTAATAACGATATTAAAGCTGTTACAACCGTCGAGAATCCAAAGAGACAAAAGAACGTGACCAACTTTATTTCTACTTCCTTATACGAAATAAATGATTTGATTCGGTTTATTTGAATGTGGCAAAGCACTCAAGGGCTATCTGCCTATGGTTTGGTTTATTGAGATTACGGCAAAGCACACCACGGCTATCTGCCTAAGGGAAGTAATGCCTTCGTGGATGACTTTCTAAGGAAAACTGGCTCATATGTACGGTTCACATGAGGAAAACCACGAAAACGCTCACGCAGCTAGCCCGTTCGGGGGATTCGAACACCAGACCGTACTACCAGTGTTCAGGGACTGTACAGCTCGGCTCCTGGTGGGCAACGAAGTAAAGGAAGTATTTAATTGCAAAAAAATGTCGGTTATTAGACTTCAGCAGAAATATGCATTTTGACTATTTATTTGCGTGACGTTCGTACGCACGGACGGAATACTGGACTCTTTAATTCAAAACTGATGGTAAAGTGGATTCAAAACAAATTTTTTCGTGACGTCTGTACATATGGACATACCTCGCATAATTTAAAGACGATTAGTCGTAGAACGTTGAAATTTTGTATATGGGACTACTATAACATCTAGTTGTGCCCCTCCCTTTTATCTCGCAATCGGCGCTACCAAAAGTATATACAGGGTGGCCGAAAAACTTGCAGGGAGTACAGAGACGACTCGGAATCACATAGAAATGAATGCAGGGTCGCAAATGCTGTAGTTGCGAGCTATGGTGCAAAGATGCCCAGAAAAATAGCAGAAACAGCAACGCATTAATGGGACAAAAAACATTTTATTGAAAGGTTGTACTACAACAGGTGTTCGAAATTACGACCAGAAGTCGTCTGGGAGACCTGACAGCGGCGTTGCATAGAATTCCTTACATTCTGGAAAATTCCTGGCATGTCACGCATCCTTCCGGCAGCTACAGATATTTGAGCGACGGAAATGAAGCAACGGTCCTCTCATGCACCAAACTCTTCATGTGACCCCAGAAGAAGCATGCATGACAGATCCGGTGATCTGGCAGGCTAATGAACCAGTCCATCAGGACCTAGCCACCGCTGCCCAAAGGTTACGTCGAGGTGTCGGCGGATGTCAATCGTGTAATGTGGAGGAGCCCCGTCATGCTAGTGCCACACGCAGCGGTGCAAACGACAGAGGAACATGTGCTGCGTCAAGAAGTTTAGGACTCCTTGCAAGAAAATCAGGTATGCCCCACCGTCCAAAGGACTAGGCAGATGGTACGGTCCAATAAAGTAGTCCTCAAGAATGCCGCCGCTAACATTGACCGAGAAGCGCTTTGAGCTGCACCTGCTTGCGTACGATGAGAGTTCTCCAAAGCCCACACATGGGCGTTATGCTGATTGAAGGCTCCGTCACGTGTGAAGTATGCTTCATCCGTGAATAATACTGACGCAGCAAATGCGCTGTCTGTAGCACTCTGTTGCAAAAACCATGTAGTAAACGTCCTCTGGAGTGGATAATCCTCTTCTACTAATTAGACGCGATGAAGGTATGCACTCATTTGGTTTGCTGTGAGTATTCCCCTGATCATGATTTGAGATAAACCCACTTGTTGGACTATCGTTCGAGCACTCGTACTTGGATTGTCTTCTGCCAGACGTAAGACCGCTTCCTCATTGCCAGGTGTCCTCTTTGTTCGCTGTCGATTCATTGTAGCTCTCGTTAAACATCCAGTCTCACGTAACTTTCTGTTCACACTTGCGAAGGTCGTGTGAAGTGGAGCATCACACGCCTGTTCGGGAACATTCCTGGTACAATTATTGAGCGGCGTGCCCTTTACAATCCCCAGCTCCATACACGGTCAGCAGGTCGACTAGCACATCGTTTGAATACGCGTTCATCTAACTACCTCGGGAAACGGATCTCAAATGACGACTTAAAGCAGGATCGCTGTTTACGCAACCTTCCGTTCAGAGCTATCTACTCCAAGACTACCGGGAAGAATCTTCAACAACGTAAGGAATTGCGTGCAGCGCCGCTGTCAGGCCTGACTGACGACCTCTGGTCGTAATTGTACCTGTTGTAGTACAACCTTTCAATAAAATGTTTTTCTGTGTCATTAACGTGTTGCTGTTTCTGTACTTTTCCTCTGCTTCTTTGCACCATAGCTCGCAAATGCGGCATTTGCAACCCTGTATTCCTAGGTGATTCCGAGCCGTTTCTATACCCCCTTCATACCCTGCAAGTTTGTCGGTCTGCTAGCGAAATCACCCTGTATATACATATACCCAGCCCTGCTGCCCAACCGGTATAGTGGTTAGCGTAGCTGATCTCTGTGCCGAAGGGCCCGGGTTCGAATCCCGGAGAAGGCATGGATATTTGTAAATGTATAGTGTCGGTGCGGCATGGCGGCACTCTTAATATGCTGTGAGCCGAAAGTCCTCTCGTGTGGTTTGGTGGAAGGGGAGAGGGGTGGGAGACCCTCGGATCTGTCCCTCGGGGTGCTCTCCATCAAGACTGGGAGCTGAGCAAAATCGCACTGTCACCTTAATGGTGCTCAAGGCAGGCGTATTCTGGCGCTCCTTGCCACGAGGTATTTCGTGGGCTTGGGCTGACTACGTCAGACAAGTGAGCATAGGCAAAAACAACACACCCATCCCCCTTAGCCGGCCTTTATTTCTGTAACCGTTAGTAGTAGTCATATGCCTCCAATTACAGAAGTGTTTTAAATGACTAAAATATTACTTTTTTAGGAATGTCAAGCTATATAAAAAAAAAAGGTGGGTGATAAATAAAGGCATCTGACTTTTAATGCTGTCTTCCGGTTTCTTTACTCATATTTGGGAAAGTTTTGTACTCGTTATGAAAAAATAAAATTATAAGAAATTTGACTCCCGTAAAAGAAAAACTGACCAGGATATTTAATTTCAAAATTTGCAATTTTTGAAGTTATTTCCAACATTCAAGGGATAGGATAAGTAAGTAAGAATAATTTGAGAAAATAAGTTTAAGCGAAGTGCAGGAAAAAATGAGTATAATTTAATAGGCCGCACAAAGATATCATGTGGTATCCACATCACAATTTTTTTTTTTTTTTTTTTCTTTTTGAGACTAGGCTTTCCTCATTCTCTACGATTAAGCCTTCATCTACTACTACTCTCAAATAACTGTTCTAGGGTATAACAGTAGTATCACCCATGTTGAGTTCTTCCATGCAATGTTTTATTGATGTCATTTCCTTAAGCCTAGCAGCAGATGAATCTGATGTCAGTAAAAAATGACAATGTACTTACTCCAAATCAGTTGTCTGCTCGTATTACCACCGACTCCATGTCTTTCGAATATCGTTCTTCAATCAGTTCGAATAAAACTACATTTTGTGCTAACTGGAACATTGACGATTATTCGCTCATATATCATATTCTCGTAAGAAACTGTTAATCTTCATTGTTTGGTAGATCCCACAGACCCCTGATCAAACTATAAATTCCGTTCTGCGGGTTATAGACGTTCTTAAAACTTAACAAAGATATACGGCTTCAATAGCGATTAATTTATGTTATGGTGCCAAAGTTGGAAACTATTAGCTCTTTTCTGGCGAATTTTGACTTTTCTCCGTGAACACATTAAGTACCGAAAAATCTTTAACACAACTCCACTTTGTTTTTTATTTTTAAAGCGATATTGCTATATGTTTTACAAAAGACTGTGAATGCATTGAAAACAGTCTTATTGCATGACAAACATTAAAAAAAAAAAAAAAAAAAAAAAAAAAAATGCTACAGAATCCTATTTACATTAATATAAATTTTACTCAGTTTTTCTTTCTTTTCGGAATCGAATGATACCGCATCTGTTCCCTCATATCATAAATATCTCTAATCCTTTGAAACTCGCCAACTTCAACTTGCGAATCGCAGTTTACGTATTTCTTTGATACAAATAACGTTATGCAGTTAAATTTGCATCTGCTAATTCCTCGCGCTTCGTTTTGGAAAACTAAAAGTCTTACTTCGTGATAAGATAAAGCGCTTTCTTGATATGCAAAGTAACTCGGTGTTTATCAACAAACTACAAAGCTTCTACAATGTTAGGCCCACCGACGGCCGAGCGGCAACGTCGCAGAATGCTGGCTCGATTTCAGGCTGGCTGCATTAGGCGTTTCATGGTTCTGCATGTGTAACTTGGGTATGATACAGTTTTCCTTATAAATCCTTCACGAAGGCACCCCTTCACTCAGGCAGTTGGCTCCCGAGGGTTAAAATCGCCGAACGGCAATAATTCCGACTGGGTTCGATTCAAGGCGAACGGACTGGCTGTTTGGTCGTTTTTGTGGTTTTCTCCATGTGTAACGTATACAAGAGCCAGTTTCCCTTAGAAATTCCTCTATAAAGGCATTCCTCTCCTTAGGCAGATAGCTTTAGTGTGCTTTGTCATAATTAACTAAACCAAAGCCTTAGGTAGATAACCCTCGCGTGCTTTTCCCTATTCACATAAACTAAACAACTGCTGAAGTTTAGTTGCCTGGCATTATTTCTAAACCATTCCAGTGTTACAAAAATTTGAAATTTTAAGCTTTAAAAGTTACACATGGCTCTAGAAAAATTATAAGTTCTCGTTAAATCGGGGAAATCCATCCCTAAATCAAAGATGATTTAAATTAAATTTATAGTTCAAATCGTGTTATTAAAATAAGCCTTACTTTCCGGATAGTATCAAATCGGATATCGCTAAACTATCAAATCGGATATCGACTGCATTATATAAGAGCAGCGGTTCTCTTTTGGGGGGAGGAGGAAATTTTATAGTTTCAAGAAGGAAATGAGGTCACCCTTTTATTTACATGTTAAATATCCCGTTTTAGTTTATGAATATCAAAAATTACATTTATTTAATTTTTGGTATCTATCAGCATTTCGTACACTTTTTATTGCTTAATTTATAAAATATTGTTACAGATTTGGTATTTAAATAGCTTATGTTAGTTGAATTGTAAATTAAACTGTTTTACTTCCCGCGCAGAGCAGCACGTGACGAATATTAAAAGAAAGCTAAGCCGGAAAATTGAAAATACAAGAGCGCGTGCATGTAACATTTAATTTTTTTTTTTTTTTTTTTTTTTTTTTTTTTTGATTTCGAGAAAGTACTAGAAAATTCTCGCGCGCGATTTTAAAATCTTATAAAAGGAGGAAAACCTCTCAGTTCGTCCTAGTTAGTTAGTTTGTTGTTGTTTAAGAGTTTGTTTAGAAAACTGCTCTTGTTGACTGTAGCGAATTCGCGGATTAGCTTTCTTTAGCTGTTTTGAATTAAGTTCTTTTGAACGTTACTGCACGAATATTTTAGGAAATTTAAGTACATTTCTTGTGATAATAATAAATTTTTGTTCATTTTTCATCGGACTTGTGCATTCATTTCAAACGAACCCGTACGCACGCAACAATATTAATATCAGAAGGCATCTTTCATTGGAAAAGAACAAGCCACTGTAAAATTTTAAACTAAGCAAAAAAGCGACCCTAGTTTGTTTTTATGGACTCCCCCCGAGAAAAAAAAAAAGGAATTCTGCATTTTTTTTTTTTTTTTTTTTTTTTTTGCTTATAACGAAAAAAATTTGTGCCTGACCGCCCTAAAAATCATTACAGTTATTCAAATTCTATGTCAAACTAAAATTGCTTTTCTGCTTAGTTGTAAGAAGTTGACTGAAATCAAAACCGAGTCGTTTGGCGAGTTAAACTTCACTTGGCGACATTTCTCTGTCACTTATCAATTTTTATAATCTATTTTGATCTTATTAAACGAATAATCGTTTATTTGGCGACTTTAAAACAAAAATTATTCCGTAATAGTTCTATCATAGTATTCGAATTGTCGATCATAATAAGCGATGTATTTCCGTGTTTTCGTATGCAAACGGGCGAGACTTCGGCAAATCGATAGCAATATCTGAATGAACACATTAAGCAGTGTCTACTGTGAGTACATTTTTACACTTGAAGTGAATGAAGGCTTATGTCATTATTCTTTTTCATCTGCAAAAAATCGTCAAATTGCGCTATGGTAGTTGCATTACTACGAAAATACCTAAAAAAATGTTTTATGTTTGTTACCTAAAAATGCATTACAGTTGAGTTAATTTTTATCCCAAAGGCGCAATTTTCCAGAAGGACTATTAATTTCATTTTGGCATTTTGCGCTGGTTCACTATAAACGGCATTTCACTTTTCAAATTGTTGCCAGCAAATATTAGAGCTCTGCATTATATTTAAAGAAATTAAATAATGAAGAATCTGCATGAATGTATGTATTTTTCTCGCACTTTGAAAAAACAACGATACATGGAGACATCAAATTTTGAATGACGTAGTCCTCCACTCGAATATGAGCATCTGGAAGCCCGAATCTGGAATTTGTTTTATTATCTACTTCATATGTTGTAAAACGATAACGAATTTTTGATTAACAAACTCAGTGATTTCAAAGCGAGCAATGACAATACTGCGCGGGGGGGGGGGAATTATCTCCAGCGCGCGAGGCAGTGTATAGGAAAATTCTAAAGATATACTCATTTTAAAATTATTTTGCGATATTGTTGTTGAACTGAATTTTATGGTTTATGTGCGAAGGACATGATATTTAATTGATAAAGGTAACCCACAAAACGTTAAAAAAAACGTTCCTTTGGGCGTAATGTAAAATTTTAAAGCTATCTGATTTTTTTTTTTTTTTTAAATATTTGTCTTATTTTTTATTTATTAAATGATGTTTATATTTAGCAAATAAATGTGTATTATTTATCAATATAATATTTCTCAAAGGAAAACTTATGTGGCAACAGTAAAATGTTAATTGTATAGGAAATAGTATACGTGCAGCGACGCGAGTATACAGCCGCTCAAAAGCAAAGTAAGGAAAAGTTCTGTTACTATGTATGCATGGTTGTAAATAATAAATTAATGTCAAGCCAGCGTGCCTTTTTATTATTAAGAAGTTTAATGTAATCAGCAATACGATCAAAACAGATGAAATATTAATATATTACTTAATATTTGTAACTGATAATCAACTGACATAACGCCATCCATCAATTTTAATATCTGAAACAATATTTACAGTGGCTCATATTTGTATATTTTAAATTTCTTTGCATAGATCTTGTATTAAAATATTGAAACATAAGACTTTTTTTTTTTAAAGCTATTACTTTTTCTCGACAATTATTCAAAAAGTGTTAATCAATAACTCGCATAATAATTCGGACATTCGAAAGTTTTGTTGAGATGTTTCGGCAAAAGATGTTTCTCGTCATATTTTTTGTTTTAAATGAAAATACATCGCAGGAATTACAGTCTGCATTTTGAAATTATTACTTGTTTAACAAAATATATTAATAGTTCCGTATCTCTGAAGTAAAAATGGCAAGGCGATACAAATACTGACAAGCTCTGATAGAAATTTAATTATTCATCATTTTAAACATAGAAAAAGTATTCAAAGTGTCCACACAATCCTTAAAGTAAAAATGGCAAGGCGATACAAATAATGACAAGGTCTGATAGAAATTTAATTATTCATCATTTTAAACATAGAAAAAGTATTCGAAGTGTCCAAACAATCCTTAATGTAATAAGGCATTCAACTATCCTTGATATTATAAAACGACAGAATTTTCGTCAACAGAAATAGAAGAAGACCGAGGGCAATTTTGCGCCATATAGCTAACACCTAGTTTTAGTAGTAATATTTAAATATACAATTATATAAAAAAATAAATAAAATTTTTTAAAATATTGCCAAATTTTAGAGACATTTTAGCTTAAAATTATTCTTTAGTGCTGCATTTTCTGACTTCCCACTCTCCTCTTTGAATGGTTAGATAGTTTTTAGCACTTACCTGCTCTCTTACAGCCAATCAACATGACCTACTTGTGATGATGCAGATGAGACAGTGTTTCCTCGGAGACTCTCTACTGTTCATGCTATCAACCCACAACTAATCTAACTGCCATCTTTACTCGCTTGAACTTTTTAGGACTCGCTCATGCTCAGTTACATTCCAGATAGAAAATCGCTAACGACTTAGTCTGGGATTGCGCTGATCCGCTTCGCGAACTGCGTTCGCCTGAGTCGACAGAATTTGCGTGGAGCTATTGAAAATGCACTGAAGTCTGAAAGACATTCCAAGCTAACACCAAGAAATCGCAAATTTATTCTTTGAAAAATCAAGCAAGACCAAAAACTGGTGCTGTAAAACTTACAACAGCTTTAAAAACACGGTTTGCCTTAAAAGTTAACTCTGAAAATGTTAGAAGAGTCATGGCATATGGGAAAATCTAGTCATGGCGACCAGAAAATCCATCAACAGGAAAACAAGGAAAATACGCCTCGCTTTGGTTTTGGTAAAATTCATGGTAAGCAAAGATTTATCATGCTCGACTAAATTACGCTTGCAGATGGGTCAAAATTTAATATATTTGGATTCGATGGAATAATTAGTATGTGGCGAAAATCGAATGAAAAACTGAATCTTGAAAAACCTGTTGCCTGTTGTTAAGCTCTAGGATTCACGCATAAGTTTCCCATTCCAGAAGAGGGAAATATCTCAACTTCTGGAATGGTAAAATTTAGTTTTTATGTAAAAAATATGGATCAATATGAATATTTAATTATTCTTAATAAAAACCTTAAAGCACCTGCAAGTTCTTTCAAAATAAGCATCTCAAACAACTTTAAATGTTTGATTGTGCTTATTATACAACTGTCCTGAAAGTTATCTAAACTTCTCCATATTCTCCGGACTTAAATCCTCTCGAACATGTATGTAGTGAGTTGACAAAAATAATAAGGGACCACGATATTTCTTTGAAAGCTCTTTTCTAAAAGCAATTCTTAAGAAGGAATAAAACGGTAAAATTTTTATTATAGAGAATCAAAAAGAAAGAAGTGTTTGCAGCAGCTCTTATGAGTAAAAGTGTGTGGAAAGTTGGGTTAAAACTAACTATTAGATGGCCAGTTTAAAAATTTTCGCAACTTCTTTCTAGCAATTACTTTACTCAACAGAGGCAAAAAGGTAAAATAAATGCGATTTGTAGTTGTTTGATGATTATAAAAATTAATTAAGCTTGCTTTTTTTACACATGATCAATAAAAGAAGCACACAGCGAAATGAATATTTTTTAAATACCGATAGAAACTATAGTACTTATTTATCGCATTTCTGTCAAGTGAACTTTAATAAACAAATATAAAACAAGTTATTCATTTTTATAATCTTATTTCCAGTTTTCGCATATAAATAAGTGTAAATTGGATTAATTCGTTAACATCAGATATTTCGCCAGTGAAAATACGAGCATAAAATATGTTTAATTACAATTTTTTTATATCCTTAACATGAACTGCTTTTGTATGATTCTGTTGCATGCATTAGTTAAAAACACTCATGCATTATATAAATAATTGCATCAAATAAAAGATATGGTTGTCAGCTTACCTATCACAAATATAACCGGTACTTTAATTTCCTGCAAACAAAAAGGAACTTTTAGAAAAGAGAATGAAACTTAGGAAAAAAAAAAAAAATGGTTTGTAAAATGTCTCTTTTATTAGCACAAATTTTGAAATTAATAATCGATGCGCTAGTAAAGATAATTCTGATATACATTATTTCAGGTCGCTTACATTTCGTGACTTCTTTTCTTGTTAATTTTTAATCAAAACATAATTCAGAGAACACATTCATTTTTAACTCAGAAGCTAATAAAAGATTAAATCAGCTTTACAATCAGCAGGAACGTACTATCCGTATTAAAAAGCGAAGATCATAGGCATAACACAGAACTTTCAAATTGATAAAACAACAGGAAAATATTGACATTCAGAAAGCTCGAATAACTGCAATCAGGAAACGGAATAGAAAGAGCAATTTCTAACTTACCGCCATGTCTGTATGGTATCAGCTGTTAGAAAATTAGGTCAACGGATGAAGGAGGGTGACCTTTCCCCACTGACTAGACTGCGCCAATTTTGCGGCTGCGCTTTTCTAGCAGATAGCGGCACTTTACAATTTGGAAACTAACCTAGCTGAGTTCAGTTTAAAAATTTCTCAACGTAATGCCCTCTGGCGGATGATTTGTTGCAGTAACAAATGAACTTAATAGCAGGATCAATATTTAAACCATGTTCTTTCAAAATTAAATATTATTTTGTAATTGTTTTTTCTTCCTTTTCTATTTCATGTCTTAGTCTTTTCGCTCAAATGCAGCTGCGTGAACTTTTAAATCTCTTACATTTAAATAAGGATTGTGAACTGTTTGGCGGAAAAATAATATTCTCCACGCGAAATATGTCTTGATATTAAGTATTAGAATTTTTTAATTCGTGAAATTCCGTCTAACTTTTACTTTCAGTTTTAAAATATTATTCTTGTTTAAAAATAAATTTCTGAAAAACATCTTTTCCTACATATTAGAATCACAGGTCAATATCAGTTTTAATATTAGAAGTTATATTGTTGTATATTAGCAGTTCGTACAAATGTTATTTAAATAAAAGCTTAAATCTTTATTCGGGTTTAACATTTACAGATGAAGATAACTTATGGGAAAATACATGATAATGTTGCAATTATCCTTTCAACAAATGATTAACACCAAATAAGATAAAAAGTGGAAAACTAAGTTTCGAAAAGTTTCCAACCATGCTTGTCTTTGAATAATATGCATTGCGACTCATCAGGTATATTTTCCGATGATACAGTGTTTTTTGCAATCTTATATAAGGTGAATATTTCAGTTAGAATTGCATTAAAGAAGGCCTATTAATTTCGTTTTGGTATTTTGAGTCGAATCACTATAAACGGCGTATTACTTTTCAAATTGTTGCTACCAAATGTTACAGCCCTGCACTACATTTAAAGAAATTAAATAATGAAGAATCTGCATAAATGTATTGTTATGGATTTTGTGTTATTGTGCATAAATGTATTGTTATTTAGCTATTTTTAGTAGAATTTGTAATTAAAATTGGTTTATATTCCCGTGCAATGCAGCACGAGACTTATTTGAAGAGAAAGCTGCATCGGAAAAATTAAAACACAGGAGCACGCGCATTTAACATTTTAATAAATAGATATCTCGTAATTGTACTCCTTTGCTATCTAGAAAAATCGAGAAAGTACTCGTGCAGGATTAAAGAGATTATAAAAGCTGGAGGGAAAACATCTCAATTCAGTTGTTTACTTAGTTCTTGTTGTTGACTGTAACGAATTCGCGGTGGAATCGGATTAGCTTTCTCTGTTTTTGAATTAAGTTCTCTTGAACGTTTTAGTAGTTTAAAATATAACTACTGTGAGATATTGCGATATTATACGAATACCTCTGAGGAAATTTAAGCATTTTGTACTTATTCTTGGGATAAGGATAAATTTTGTTCACCTTTCATCGGACTTGTGCATTCAATTTATTACGAACCCGTACGCACGCAACAGTATGTTTCTCGCATTGTGATGAAACAACGGTACCTAGAGCCATTAAATTTTGAAAAACGTAAACCGTCTAACGGATATGGGCATCTGTAAAAGGACTAATTTGGATTTTTTTTTTATTTCGTATAACTTTGATTAACAAACTCAGCGATTTCAAAGCGAGCAATATCAACACTGTACGGAGGGGAGGGGGGAGGGAAATTATCTCCAGCGCGCGAGACTGTGTATCGGAAATTCTAAAGATATGCTCTTTTTAAATTATTTGGTGATATTGCAGTTGAATTTTACGGTTTAAGGGCGAAAAACTTGATATTTAATAAATAAATGAAACACAAAAAACACTAAAGAAAAAAGCCCCTTTGGGTGTAATATAAAATCTTAAAACTTTTTTTTTAATTAATTCATTCATTTTTTCGAACGAGTGTTTTTTGACCGACACAGAATTTAAATTTCTCATTAAGACCTTTACAAAAAAAGCCTTAGGGACATATTCTAAAAACATTGCCAAACGTTGTGTGTGCACTCAAAAGATCTAATGTTATTTTTAGTGTTACCTCTTATATGTTGGTTATTAGAAAATCATTTGGCATCTTCTTTAAATGAAGGTTTTAATCGAATTTATTTACTGATTTATTACGTTAGAAAAAATATTTCGCTATTAAGTTGTCAATCCATTTAAAAGTCAGACAGGCGACTTTAGCGAAATATTCAGCGAGAATTTTAAAGGAGATAATTAATGAAACGTAGTTGTTGGCATCATGGAAGCAAGAATAGGCTTCTCCTTTCCTTCAGGAGTATACACCTGCAATAGGAAACTTGCCATCACTAACTGCCAAAGGCAATGTCCTGTCCAGATCTTTAAAAAAAAAAAAAAAAAAAAAAAAAAAAAACACACACAAGAGAACTGGGAATATTTAAACCAATTATCTTCATATGTTAGGATTATAAAAATAATTCTCAAAGTGATGAAGTAAATAATTTAGAACAGGGGTTCTCAAACTTTTTTGCTTCATGCATCCCCTTCACCACTGCTAGACCATTCCCCCTTTCTTTCCCAAACTCAAAAAATAAATACATATATTTATCTCGATTTAGATGATTTTTCAACATGT
The DNA here is from genome assembly GCF_044657685.1 of Stegodyphus dumicola. Classification (NCBI taxonomy): domain Eukaryota; kingdom Metazoa; phylum Arthropoda; class Arachnida; order Araneae; family Eresidae; genus Stegodyphus; species Stegodyphus dumicola. Next base: position 118,704,273 of record NC_140777.1, on the reverse strand, counting down.
TTTAAATATTAAACCACAAAAAGTGTAGAAAATGCTGATAAATACCAAAACTTGAATGAAAATTTTTTATATTCATAAACTAAAATACTTCATAAAAGGCTGATCACATCCTCCCCCACTGAACCTATTAGGGGGAAAATCCCCCAATCCCTTTATCTAGAAGATATTTTGGAGCATGCAGAACGAAAGCACAATATTATGAAAGATAATGTTGGTGAAAAAATAATATAAAATATAGGAAAAAGCATTTGAAAGTAAGTACACTTGAAAAATTCGTGTCTAGTCAAAAATTCAAGCAAAAATTTTTCATTAATGCTGCTCAAAATACTGGACTTGGAATTTCTAACATAGTTTTGTACATAAAAACTTCAATTAATACAGCCTGGACATATTATTCCTAATAATGAAATTTAATACCTATTATTCAATACAAATGATGCAGTAATAAGTCTTACTTCAGCAATATAAAAAATAATTTATTTAAAATACTTTTCACACTTTGATGTTAAACTGGAAGTTAATTACATTCACATAAAGTATGCCTATTGAAAAGAACATGGTGAATATTCACTCAGAATAGCTTTAATGATTGAAAAACATATATGAAAGAAGACTAAACTCATTAACACTCCAATCTGCAAATACCTAGCTTATAAGCTTTCATCAGAATGATTTTTTTCAAGCCAGTATATCTGAGCATTTTTCAGTATTTCTTTAATTAAAAAATGAAAGAGCAATTAATTAAATGTAAAATATTAAAAACTACTGCTTATAACATTGAAAATACTATTTTTACTATACATATTCCTATGAAGAATAATATTTACACATAATAAGTCTCAGATATTACTCCAGATGGCAAAACGTCTAAGTGTTGGCCCCAATTATGTCACTGTTAAAAAACTCTGCTTCACTAAACTGGCTTATGACAACACTTGGCGATACCACTTATACTGCTGTTATAGAATGTATAGCATTTAATGCCTTGAATATGTGTATCTTCTTGCAGTTTTACAGTTTTTTTAAAGTTATAATACCTACGTCATTTGTGAAAATACCGCTTAATCATGTTAATTCCTTGTTCAATGAGTTGCAACACAGAGTTAAAAATTGCTAATTACAAAATTATTTTGTTATTTTCAAAATCATCAATATTACTTTTTTTAATTGCTATACATAGACAAAACAAAAATTTTTTGTGTTCTCATTTGTTTTTCATTAAATATTCTTCATAAAATTCTACATTCATTCATTATTATCATCCACACTTTCTTTTATAATCTCACAGTTAACATCTTTAAACACTAAAGTTAAATTTTTTTGCCTTTCTTATTATCACCAAGTTTTTTTTTTTTTTTTTTTTTTTTTTTTTTTTTTTTTTTAATGCACTATTTATATTGCTCCCTTACAAAATCTGCTCTCCATCATGGCAATTTTTGTCACTATAAGTGCATCTTAACAGGTTAAATGTTGAAAAAACATCCAGGTCAAAAATCTTATTTTGCTCCATACTGAAAAAGCAGTCTCGGCTGAGCTTGAATTGTTTGTTCATTTATTTTTTTGGATCTTTATGTTTCCATTCACTGTTTATGGATCTACTGATTAAATTAAGTGATCCATTCACTGTTTATGGATCTACTGATTCACTGTTTATGGATCCTGATCTACTGATTTATGGATCCTGATCTACTGATTAAATTAATAATTTAAAATTACTGATTAAATCCGAGCAGATTTCATTCTATTTATCCACCCATCATTCACACAGAGTAAATCTGATTCCTAGTTATTAATTTTAATTTCATAAATTTTTCACACAAATTACTTCTTTTAATTGGAATGATATTATTCTTACTTGAAACATACAAATTTTCACTGGTTTTTTTCATATTTTAATCTTAACAGTAATGCATTATAGATAACATTTTATCTAGCACAAATTCCACTTATAAAAGTAATTGCTAAATTTAGCTTCTTTGTAATTTGAATTCAATATAGATCAGTATTTTCATCTACTTCTTTTCACCGGTCTTTTAAAACAAACCCTTCACATGGAAAATTTTATGTTTCATGCAAGGAAAAAATGCTTAATGAAAAAAAATATTTCACTTGCTTGAAAGTGAAATATTTTTTTTTTTTTTATTTATTTATTCTCTAATCTCTCAGAAAATATAATAATCATTTTGAAATACAGTTAATTCTCTTCCTTGTTGTACACTATTTTTTTTTTTTTTTTTAATAAAGAGAGAGAATAAATGGATCAATACTTAGCAGCCTGTAATACTTACCACCTAAATAGCTATGGTTTCTATTAACCATTATGATGATACCTAGTAATTTGAAATCAGTTAAAATTACATTACGACAACAACAAAAAGAACCATCACTGCTCTAAAAACAAAACTGTTGAACTCAGTTTCTAGTTCAGACTGGAAAAAAATAGCAAGGATTGGGGAATCTGTTTTCAGAAGTAAAGAAAAAGTTAGCTGAAAGATCAGCAAAAACTCTTAAGCTGAAAAATAATTCGCAATAAACCATTTTATGCAAGAAAATGTTACATTATTAAAAGAGAAATTCAAACTGGTTCAAACCGGTTTGAATTTAATGAAAGGAAATTATTCTTTGCTATATTAAAATCTGTGCTACAGATGGTACTGATGAAAAAAAAATTTTTTTTTGGTACTTTTCAGTTTTCACCAGCGCAAACCTCGCCAAGCAGACTTTATTGGCGACACAATACAGTATACACATAAAAAAAAATGTTAATAAATGAATTTTTTATTTTGAAGGCATAAACACTGTAATATCATTTAAAATTTTATAAAAAGCCAATAAATTTGTAAAAAGACATTAATTGAAGAATTTACTATGCTTTCATGGTTCAACATCCTGATTTGTCGGTTCGTATCACATGACCCCAAGTAATCTCGTCTCACATAAACAAAAATCTAATTATCTCAGTAATTATCTACATTAATTTCAAATTAAATCTTAATTTGGAATACAAGTTTAAAATGCAAGAATTATTTCAATTCGTATGAATAGCTTACTCAGAAATTATGTAAAACCGCAGTGCTTTACTTCCCTAGTGCATTCTCATTAGAATTGATGAATTTAACCCTTGACTTTGCGTTTTCTATATTTTTGCCTTCAGGTGAGAGGTGTGATTGCATCCTAATTGACTAAATTACCGTGAATGGTTTTAGGACATAAAATTGAGCTATCTGGTAAAATTTCTATGTAATTTTATGTACATAGAACTTGTTATTCTATTTTCATTTTTCCCATACAAATTTTGCCAGAATTAAGAAATCCTTAATAGCTTCAGATGTCAAAATGATCATTTCAATGTGCACATAATTTTTACTTTTATGGATGACCTTATTAAAGAACTCATTTATTATCACATAAAATCTAAAAACGACTCATTTAGGATATTTTTTTTATGTTATTATTCATGCTCATTAGATAAAAATGGTAGTTTTCTGTTTTGCCGAAGCGAATGGCCTTAGGGCATAAAATTGAATTATCTGGTAAAAAATTCTATGTAATGTTATGCCAGTATTGAAAGAAACAATCAATCTGATAATATAAGATATGGCTGCGATTTGTTTTGAAAATGAGGTATGACATGTTACCAGAGAGGATATTCCGTTTGGCATCAGTTGTACCACTATTGGCGACTTTATCGCTTGCGCAGGCAAAACGGAATCAATAAGTTTGGCAATGATAATCCATTAAAAAAAAAAAAAAAAAAAGGCTTTGCCATTTTGTCTACATTCAATTCAACTTATAAATGCAAGTAAATACTTTCACACATGACATTTATTTTAATTAAGAACAGGAGCACCTTCACTTCTAAAAATTCAGATGCTTGCATTTGTCTTAAGACCACTAAGTATAAAGCCAGACCTGACTAAATTGACATCACAAGTTCAACATCAACAGCCACCCAGCCAGTATAGTAGTTAGTAACTCTGATTGCCATAGCGATGGGCTCAGGTTCGAAACCTGGAAAACATATGGTTGTAACTGTTCGTCCCTTCATAGGAGGCAACAGTGGCCACCACTTCCAGCCCTTGTAAAGGCGCAAGGCTAGTGGCAGCAATTGTGTTAAAATTTCGAGATGCAGCTAAAAGCAAAATTTAGAGATGGAAAAACTTTTGGAATTTAGGGAGGTTCTAGGCAATAAAATTAAGGATTCATAAAGATTACACCAAGAGGCAAAATGCCTGGCTTGGTCAGTGATGTGGCTAATAATTAATTCACTGCTAACTGATAATCTTAGATGTTAATTTTAGCTTTTACAAATAGAAGATGAACCGATGTTTACATTCCTCGTATTAGAATGACGCCGACATGGATGACGCAGTTTCGACTTTAAACATTCTTAATAAGTTCAGTCACTTTCGTCTATTTAAACCAAACTGAATACATTTAATAATAAAACATTCACACGTAAACATTTAGTAATAATTCACTAGTACAGATAAGCATAAAATAATAATTACAACAGTTACAGGTCAGCTACGCTTTTAGCAACTGAATTCTACGAACGACAAATCTCAAAAGCTTGTTGCCAACGCAGGGCAACGAAAAGGTAGAAATTAATTCGATAGGCCAGGAAGTAAACATACTCTCACCCTATCAGGTTTAGTCCTGATACACAGGCAAAGGTGAAAGTTTATTAATTGGTCAGTTTTAGTCTTGACTGTAGCTATGCGAACTAATCCGTCCTTGCCCGGATGGACATCGATGATCCGTCCTATAGGCCAAGCTAAAGGTGAAGATCCATCTTCGATGACAAGAACCACAGACTGATGTGTTTCTGGAAAGGAAGTCAAAGTATCACCTCTAATAAAATGAGAAGGGGTTTTAAAACATTAATAGAGTCAATATCAGTATCGTTCACGTATGTAAGTGGACGTGAATTCAAAATAGCCTCGATCTGGGTAAGTAGCGTTGACAACTCTTCGTAAGTTAAAAGAGTCTCTTTCAATACTCTTCTCAGATGAAATTTCGCTGAGCGAATTCCGGCTTCCCATATTCCTCCGAAGTGGGGCGAAGCAGGCGGTATAAAATTTCATTCAATAGATGACTTAGTTCTTGGGAAACCGATTCTGTTGCATACAAGGAAGACCAAATCTGGTTTAGTTCTTGTAGTTTTCGGCATGCTCCCACAAAATTGGTACCGTTGTCACTGTAAATGTGCCGTGGTGCACCGCGACGTGAAATGAAACGTCTAAGTGCTGCGATAAACGAGTCTGCCGTCAGGTCACTGACTGCTTCTATATGCACAGCTTTAGTCGACAAGCAAACAAACAGAGCTATATAGCCTTTCGTTGTTTTAGAGCCATGACCCTTATTAAATTTCATGGTAATAGGACCAGCGTAATTAACACCAGATGCGTAAAAAGGTCGTTCGAAAGTCACACGATGTTCAGGTAAGTCACCCATCAATTGCGGATTTGAAGCAGCTTTAAATCGATGACATATTAAGCAATGGTTAACACAACTGCGTATCAGTCTCTTTCCTCCAATTATCCAGTAAGATTGCCTGATGAGGTGTGATAATAAAGAAGGACCAGCATGAAGGTAAGAAATATGCAGTTCTTTCACTAGTAATTCGCTAAATTTATGTCAAGAAGGAAGTATGACAGGATGTTTGATGTTAAATGCTAAAGATGAATTTCGAAGACATCCTTCCACCCGTAAGAGACCATCTTTATCTACGAATGGATACAAAGAACGTAGTTGGCTCTTCTTGGGTAAAAGTTTATCTTCCTTAATACACTGTAAATCATCTTTGAAGTAATGATTCTGAATCCAACGAATAATGAACTTTTCTGCTAATCGAATCTCTGGAAATGTTAGCGGCATAAGGCAGCTGGAGTTAATGCCACTACATGAAATGTTGTGAGTAACATGATGCTTCTTGCAATTAGTAATAAATCTTTGGCAGTAAGCCAGAATACGAACAATTTTACAATGTGAAGAATAATGCTCGAACAAATTAGCTAATAAATCATTCGATTCACGTATATGAGATATAAAAATAGGGTCAGATCTTTGTTCAGCCTTTACTTCAATATCATCTTCAGATTTTAATTCATATTTAGGCCCTTTTTCCTCTTCCTGACGCAACCATGGTGGACCATTCCACCACAAAGTACAATTTGGTAGGAGTTGAGGTTCAATACCACGAGAAGCAATGTCTGCAGGATTCTGTTTCAAGGGAACATGATTCCAATGTTTAATAGGCATCACTTCTATGATTTGAGATGTTCTGTTTGCCACAAAAGTTTTCCACTTACGTGGATGAGCTGATAGCCAAGACAGAACTACCTTGGAATCCGTCCACGCAAAGATTTCAAAATCAAACTTCTTTAAAATGTTCAACAGAGATCGCATTAATCTGGTTAACAAATACGCAGCACAGAGTTCTAATCGAGGAATGGATATTTGTTTATAGGCGCGACTTTAGTCTTTGATACCAAAAGATTAACCTTAACCGTACCATTGCACTTTTGGCGACAGTAAATGGCTGCTGCATAGGCCTGAGAAGATGCATTAGAAAATCCATGTAGTTGGATAACACTGTCCGTTGTAAGTATGACACATCTCGGAATTTCACAATTATTGATTTGACTAAATGTCTCTTGAAATTTAAACCAATCATCTGAGATATGCTGGGGAACAACTGAATCCCAGTCGCCTTTAACTAACCATAGTTTTTGATAAAATATTTTAATCAATATAGTGCAAGGAGATAAGAGACCTAAAGGATCGAAAATGCGAGCAGATTCTGCTAATATGTGTCTCTTTGTAATAGGTGCGTTGATGTGCAGTGTAGCTTTAAAACGAAAGGTATCAGTAGTTGAATTCCAAAAAAGGCCTAAGACTTTCGAACTCGAATTAGGAGATATCTCAAAATCAGAATTCAATGAACAATGTTCCTTAAATTCAGTTAAGAATTCTACAGAATTTGAATTCCACTTCCTCAAATCAAAACCACGTGCATGTAAAATTGAAGATATTTTCTTGCAGACAGATACTACATTATCAACTGTATTTGCACCCAACAATAAATCGACCATATACATATCCTCTTGCAATATACGAGATACATCTGATTCCTCTTTAGAATCTAAAGCCACCTGCTTCAGACATCAAGTTTCTAAAAATGAAGCAGAGGAAAGACCGTACGTAACTGTTTTCAACTTGTACGTACGCATTTTATCACTGGAATTGCATCGCCAAAGTATCAATTGATAATTCTGATCTTCAGGGGCTACGATCACCTGACGATACATCTTCTCCACATCGGCTGTGAAAACAATTTTAGAAAATCGAAAATTAATCAAAATCTCAATATCTCTTTGTAATTTCGGACCTACCCCTAAAAGAGAATTCAATGATATACCATTTTCAGATTTACAGGATGCATCAAAAACTACTCTTAATTTTGTCATTGTGCTAGAAGGTTTAATGACCGCATGATGAGGAAGATAAAACTTTTCTATATCTGATCTGTTAGATAAATCATCATTAATCACAGTCATATGTCCTAACTGTTCATACTCATGTACGAAATCTTTATACTGTTTCTTAAATTCCGGATTATCTTTGAATTTTCGTTTCATGGAACACAACCTAGAAATTGCTGCCAGTTTTGAATCACCCAACTTCAAATGCGATTTATAAAATGGAAGTTTTACAACAAATCGCCCATCTGAATTAACAGAATGAGTGTTTTGAAAATGTGATTCACAAAATTGTTCCTCAGGTGTCAGAAATTCCTTTTTCCCAACATCGACAATATCCTCTATTTCCCAGAAACGCTTAAGTTCGTAATCAATATTTATATTATCTTCTAGCTTTATGAAGTGTGCATTTGCTGTTCTGAGGCCTTCCATATTATTTCTGACCTTCCCAGCAATCACCCAACCGAAAATTGTATTTTGAGCTACAGGCTCATTTTTCGAACCATATATTTGGCCACATCTTAAAATGGAGAAAAAATAATCAGCTCCTAAAATCAAATCAATTTCTTTGGGTTGAGCAAAATTCGGATCCGCTAAAGGAATAGATTTAATGTATTCTATATGCTTTACATTAATGGCTTGTTCCGGCAATGGCAAAGTTAACCTATCCAAAATGTATGCGTTAACATCAATTACCTCATTATTTAACGTTGACTGAACTTTAAAATCAACAGAACCATGAGTTTTGGAAGCTCGCACTTCGCCAATTCCACGCAAAAATAACCTTTGATTTGTTCTTTTTAATCCTAATCTTCGAACAGCTCGTTCAGAAATAAACGAACTTTCACTTCCGGAATCCAATAGTAATTTAATTTCGATAGTTTTGCCACTGGATCAATGCGAGTGCGAGAACTGTAGGCAAAATCGCTGAGATGCAATTTTGAATCGTATTACTAACTACCTGACCTTGACCCTCGCATGATTCATTCGAAATTCTCTCTCGAGTGCTTTCGTTTTCATTTGGCGCTTTTAAAAGCTGTATGTTGTTAGCTTTAATATCTTCATGCAACAAACTATTATGTGTTTTTGAATTACAGAAATTACACTTTAACTGTGAATTACAGTTTTTGATTAGATGTGAATTTAAACATAACAAACACAATCCTCGTTTTCGTACAAAGTTCTTTCTAGCAGTAACATCCAAATTCTTAAATTTAACGCATTTATATAACGCATGAAGTCCGTTACATTTCGAACATTTAGTATTACTAAATTTAGAATTCTGTAATGTTTTAAAACTAACATTACTATTTTTATCAACAACTTTAGCTTCCGCTTCTTTATTTATGATAATTTCGAGAGAAGAACACCTTAAATTTAAAAATTAAAAAAATGATTTCCATGTAGGAAAATCATCTTCTGCTGTTTTCTGTGCCCATAACTTTCGAGTTTCTGAATCTTCCTTTTGAAGCAACATTAATATTAACCATGGATCCCTAGAAGTTGCTTCGTCACCAAGAGCTTTTAAACCTCTGATAACTTCATCGGAAGTATCAGCTAATTGTCGTAAATTAACATTATCAACCTGTGAAATACATTTTTTATCCATAAATGTTTTAATTAACGATTGTACGATTTGCTTCTTTTTATCGTACCTAGCGAGCAATTTTGCCCATGCTTCTTCATAAGAATTATTTGATAACGGAATATGCTTAATTATAGAAGCTGGTTCATCAGCAAGTGATCCGATTAAATACTGAAATTTCTGTATATTCGATAAAGTATTATGCACTGTTGCAACAAACAAATCTTTAAAATTCCTCCAGTCATTAAAGTTACCCGAAAAAATAGGAATATTTAACTTAGGTAACTTAATTTCCTGAAACATTTGGCACATTAGCCACATTCAATACATCTAATAAATTTTGATACTGAAGTTTCAAACTAAAATACTTCGATTCAAAATCTTCAATTTCTGACTGTTCTTCTGATAATTGGGCATCAAATTTATCAAAATCTAAATAAATCCTTTCTAAAGCGCTCCAGATGCAAAATTACTTCATTTTTAGATAAATCGGAAGAAATAGTATTTTGAAGCCTCGTGAAGGCCGCTTTTGCCCTACCACGCAATCTAATGACAGTAGCTTGATCCATAATAAGTAATCAAAGTATTAAAGTTCAAAATGAAAATCAATACAAAATATATATAAAACTTCAAGAATCAAATTCAGATGTAAATCGAAATAAAAAGCACTTATCTGTACTTGAACTGCTGACGAATTCCGCCTGAATCTTGCCGCCGTGCTTCCAGAAATTTGTTTACGTTCCTCACATTAGAATGACGCCGACATGGATGACGCAGTTTCGACTTTAAACATACTTAATAAATTCAGTCACTCTCGTCTATTTAAACCAAACTGAATACATTTAATAATAAAACAGTCACCCATAAACATTTAGTAATAATTCAGCAGTACAGGTAAGCATAAAATAATAATTACAACAGTTACAGGTCAGCTTTTAGCGACCGAATTCTACAAACGACAAATCTCAAAAGCTTGTTGCCAACGCAGGGCAACAAAAAGGTAGAAATTAATTCGATAGGCGTGGAAGTAAACAGCCGATAATAGTAATAAGTTATTATTAGCTTATACATTCTCATCCAATTTCATGATAAAAATCTTATTAGTAAATATCAGCAAAATATGTTTCTTACAGAGTTAAGTAAATGAATTAAGTATACATTTTATGGTACAATAATGCAGTCTTAAATACAGCAATTTGTGTATATTAGATTAACTGTCATAGTTATAAGTATTATACTTCATGAAAACTTTCATTATTATCACTAACCTTGCACATAAATGATACGTAACTATTTTTGAACATTTACTTAAGAAAAATGATGTTTTTAGATGGATGCATAGTTAAAAAATTTTAACAAACACTGTGAAAAAGAATTTTAACTTGGCAGACTAATACATATCTTTGCACAGCTTATGAAAATTACATAGCACACAGAACTGAAAATACATTTACTGAACTTTAAAAGCTTTTAACTGAAAAAGCAGACCTTTGCAAAAGATTTTTACGATTACATAATAAAGATTAACAGGGAGGAAAATTTTTCATTCATGACATATTTCTAGCTTTTATACTAAAAGAAATTGTATGTTCTTGGTAAACTTATAGGCAGTTGAATTGAATATAACATATTAAACACATATTTTTTTCTCCTTAGAGAAATGAATTCATTACTCATTGCCCACTTCTTTGGTTCATTTATATATTTTCAGAGTACCTTAAATCACAGTACAGATTTAATAAGATGCAAAATGTTTAAATGAATACAGTTAAGTAAAATATTTTAAAAATTTAAATTGTTAAAAGATTTCTTGCTAAACATAAAGATCACAAAACACATTTCACAAAAATCTTTATTGATATACAAAGATATACATAAACTCGTTAATTTTCTTTAATTTGTTCCAGAAGGCCTGAAAGATTAAAGAAAAACATATTTTGAGATACTTATTTAATAACAAAAAATATTTTACGCAAGATACAAAATTTCAAACAATTCCACTAAAAAGTATGACATTTGATATTTTGAAAGAGAAAATTTTAAAATAAAAGTCAGCAGCAATTTAAACTTCTAATTGCATTATAACCACAGCTACCATATTCATACTTAACAAAAAAGAAAAGTGCTATTGTATCAAGTGCCTGTACACAAATGCTTTTCTTTTACTTATATCTAAATTAATATTCTAAGAACACTCATCCATTCGTTTTGCTTTCAGTTTTATATTAATGTGTTTGTTATTCTGCAAAATATTTTGTCTTTTTATTAATTCACAATACAGAATCATCCTAATCATTTTATGATTATGAAAAAAGTGAAATATACAATATTTGTTAAGTAGATTCCTTAATCAGTATCTCTAAAACAAAGTGCAATTCAAGTTTCACATACTGTATTGTAAAATGCTGCCAATAATATTCTATAAATTTTTATAAGAAAGCATATTAATAGCTATTAAAATACTATTCCTTTTTAAAAAAGATATACTTGTGCTAGTGGACCATAAATACATATCAGCAAAAAAATTTCAGAAATTTTAACATATTAATTGATGCTGTAGGTGCCTCTCTATCGTACCAAATATTCCATATCTCAAAATTTTAATCAAATTTTCTCCAATAACCATAATTTCAATTCATAATATACTGGCTCATGTACCGGAAAAATGCCTCAAGGGAACATCAAACATTAAATTTAAAAACTGCACAGAATTTTACTCTGCAGAACACCTTCATCAATAAATAAATAAATAAAAAGAAAATAAAAATCTTAAAGGCTTCAAATTTTAAATTACGTCCAAAGTGGCGTTTTTTAACATTTTGTCTGTTACCTTTATTTATTAAATATCACATTCTTCGCATGTAAACCATAAAATTCTGTTCATGAGCAATATTCCAAAATAGTTTTAAACTAAGCATATCTTTAGAATTTCCAATATAGTCTTGCACGCTGGAGATAAAAATGTTTTTTCTCTACAGTGCTGCCATTGCTCGCTTTTAAATCTTGAGTTTGTTAATCAAAAATTAGGTAAACTTTTACAAAATATGAAATTGATAAAAAAAAAACAATTTCAAATATCAAATTTGGGCTTCCGCATGCCCACATTCACAGTAGGATTACATCATTCAAAATTTAATGGCTACGTACTGTTGTTTTATCACAATGCGAGAAACATACATACAGTTGTGCAGATTTTTCATTATTTAATTTCTTCAAATATAATGTAGGACTCTGAATATTTGGTAGCAACAGTTTGAAAAGTGAAACTTACATTTATAGTAAACCAACACAAAATCGCAAAATGAAAACAATAGTCCTTCAGGAACAAAGCCCCTTTGGACTAAAAAACCACAAATTTCAAAACAAAATGTATTACATATAACAAAATTGCAATGAAATAAGCAATATCCCTTAATACAAATATTAATTTTCCTAATAAATAAATTAACCAACTTTCCATTGCCTTCTCTCAACAAATGTCCAGTATCCAATAGAAATATTAAATTTAAAAACTGCACAGAATTATCACCCTCATTCTTCCAAGTGGCTCGAATCTTGAAAAAAATTGCTTCGAGGTGCACTGTCTCTTGTCCAGATGCAACAATATACCAAATTTCATAGCCCTGGGTCTATTAGCTTACGCACAGCACGAACGAAAGACACACAGATATGATATAAAAATGAGTTTGGGGGGGGGGATATAATAAGAACTCGCTCATCACTTGGATCTTATGTCTATAAGAAATCCTTATGTGGCTTTTACAATCACTGTAATAGACACATACTTCCAAAAATGCTTTAATTAAATCAAATATTCATGCTTTGGCAATTTTTTTCTAAAATTACAAAATTGAATTTTTCATTGAAAGCTGATTTAATTCTCAAAATAAAACACAGAAAGTTTGAATTCCATGTGATAAAAACGGACTAAGATATATAATTTTATAGTTTGATGCCATGTTTTTTTAAAGTGCAGGAGTCATACCCATAACTGATTAGTGAAATATTAAAATTTGGGCATGGACACTTAGCTAATGGGACACTTAACCGACAAGACATTTAGCCGACAGGGTCACTTAGCCAACAGGACGTTTAGCCAACAAGGACAGTTAGCCAACACGGACACTTCGCCAACATGACATTGATTCGACAATGAGTCTCGCTCTTCCCAATGGTTCTAGATTTCTAATACTTTCACATTTCATTACTACTTTGCTCAACACATCACACTACATTCATTCCCGTATAAAGTCGTTTCGCTTCTCCCACTAATGAAATTTCCTTTCCCTGTCAGGAAGTAAGAGTGATTTCTCGCCACACTGAAACTTTTTTTATCTGGAATGCTATTTACACCCCATACAATTACAGGTTTACGCATCGCATATTTATTAATCTTGGATAGTACTCCGGCACAGGAATTCGTACCTTGTGGCCTGCGGCCAGAAGTAGGTTATGGTTTATGTAATTATGGCAAAGCCAGAGGGCTATCTGCATAACAAGAGGGATAACTTCTGGAGGACTTTCTAAGGAAAACTGGCTCATTTACATGGGGAAAACCACGAAAACACAGATGCAGCATGTCCATATGCAGGATTCAAAATTTGGACCGAACTGCCAGTGTTTAGTGAATTTACCGCTCGACCGCTGCTGGGCCTAACAGAAATAGAGTGACCGTTTTACTTAATATACACTGACTACCAATAAGTATTTGGACACCTGGTGATAGAAAAGAAAAACTAACTTTATTCAAAATCAATAGTTGGTAGAGCCTCCACGAGAGGTAATTACAGTGTGGACCCTCCGGGGCATACTTTCCACAAGTGTTTGTATGACAGCTAGTGGTATTTTCTTCCACTCGGCTTGGAGAAGACATAGAAGTTCCTTCACCGATTTTGCATGGGTAGTGAGTGCACCCTTGAATTCGGATATGCAACTTGTCCCAGAGGTTCTCGATAGGGTTCAGGTCTGGACTCTGGACAGGCCAGTCCATTCGATTAACTCCATTGGCACCATACCAAGCCTTGGTTAACGTCGAAACATGACAATCGGCATTGTCGTTCTGAAAGTAACAGGAGTCCAACCCGTAAAACTGCCACAACGTAGGAAGTACATTGTCATCCAAAATAGTGCAGTAGGCATCAGAGTTGAGCTTACCATGAATGGGAAGCAAGGGCCTCAGCCCATACCAGGAGAAACACCCCCAGACCATAATTCCACCTCCGCCGAACTTGACTGTTGGCACAATGCATTCTGGCAGGAGACGTTCTCCCGGTAGACGCCAGACCCAGACCCTGCCATCCGAATGGTAAAGGATGAACCTTGATTCATCACTCTAAAGAACCTGTTTCCACTGATCTACGGTACAATTTAAATGTGCTTTGCACCACATTAAGCAAGCAGCGCGGTTGGACTTTGTGATCAAAAGCTTATGGGCAGCAGCACGACCATGAAAACCAAGCAGATGTGCTTCCTTATGAATGGTATTCATTAAAACAATACTCCCGGATGCCTGTTGAAACTCCTCGTGGATGAGGGCCACCGGTTGGGTGCGGTTCTTCCGAATTTCTCTGGACAGCACTCGTCGGTCTCTATCTCCCAGTTTCGCTGGTCTGCCGACTCAGGGCACATTCCGACAATCACCGCTCACCTACCACTTCCTAATCACATAGGCCACTGTCGATTTTAGGTACTTCAGATCACTAGATATGTCCTTTAAGGATCGACCACATTTGTGATACCTGATAATTATACCTTTCTCGAAATCAGAGAGCTCCGAACTGCTAGGCATCTTGCATGCGACTAAAGCCGATGCTGTTTCCTACACGATATATACCGGCAGAGTCCGTGACATACCTTAGGACCGCAGATATTGTCACTTGATAAGGTACACAAATACTTATTGGTAGTCAGTGTATAACCAGTCATGCATTCAGAAAAATGGGCACCAAAAATTTCCCTATTGCCATGTAGCTACAACAAAAACGTGAAAGAGAAGGATTGAAAGAGAAAAAAAAAAAAAGGTTAAAGTTAATGAAAAGTGAAATGAAAATTTATACATTTTTAACAGATATTGAGAAAGTTACATTTTATGAGAAAAACATGAAACAATATAACAATATTGAAAATTACACATCGCGACTTTCAAAACAGAGTACATAATATTATCTAGTTAAATTTATCTTTGATAGATGGCACCACATTACGGTGACTTTTCAGGATGTCTCCACTTTGCTCCGCCCTGCTTGGTGCTCCTCCTTCTGTAGATTCCTCCGATTTCTCTTTGGAGATTTTCCAACGTCCAGAATTTCATATCAGAAACGATTTCGATATAGTATGAAGAATGAAAAATGTAGTTTTTGAGAATAGAATTCAGTTATGAATGAAATAAAACCTTTAAAAATATTTTACTTCTAAACTTCTTTTATTAACCTAAGTATTTTAAGAGAGAGGCGTGGTCAATAAAATGTTACAGAATTTTAATCTCAAGTATGGTGGCATGAACAGACCATTATAGAGGTAAATAATTTATACCTTTGCTTGTCTTAATGCACTTTTTTAAAATTGTTTCTAATAACAAAATAATATATATTTCGAAACTAACCTTTCACCACCACGTTTCTATAAAAAGTATAATTCAAGAATAACAATAATTTTCATTATTTAGATTTTTCATGACAGGGAAAGGAAATTTTATTTGTGGGAGAAGCGAAATGATTTTGTAAAGAAAAGAATGTAACATGAAGTATTGAGTAAAGTAGTAATGAAACGTAAAGGTATTAGAAACTTGAAAGCATTTGGAAGAGTGAGATTGGAAAATCAATATCGTTAAGTAAAAATTATTAATGATGTGAAAGTGTTCAAAAGAACCCAGTTGATTAAATGAAGAAGCTTTACAGATAATTTTTGAAGATCCCAAATGTAATTAAGCGACTGCCGTACATAGCTAAAAAAATTCTTTCCTTTCGAAATTTATTTCACTTTTCCTGATGAGAAATTTCAGTGCTTTTTCACTTTGGCCAATATGCACCAAGTGAAAAAATGACTTAACTATTGAACTTATGGAGAAGTCAAGAAATTTTGTAAGTGATAGTAAGTTTAAATAATTATTGGGTCCATGCCAGTTAAACGTCACTGTCGGCTTAGTATCCTGTTGACTAAATGTCTTGACAGTTAAGTGTCCCATAGCTAAATGTCCTGACAACTAATTCTCTGTGTCGTCCAAATGTCCTGTCGGCTAAGTGTCCTTGTCGTCTAAATGTCCTGTTGGCTAAATGTCCTTGTCAGCTAAATGTCCTGTCGGCTAACTGTCCTTGTCGGCTTAGTGTCCGTAGATGTGTTCACATATGCATGTACATATGTAAGCAGAAATGTATGCGTGTACACATATATGCAGGTACATACATACACACTCACATACAGTTATACATTTCTGAATCCGGTCCTCAAAACAGAACAGTACCATATCATTATTGTATTTTTGGCATATGAAAACTTATAAATTACTTGCATGAAAATGTTTTTTGCACATGAAATGTAATAATGTTACATACTAGTTATATTATAAAGAAATATTATGGAATGGCATTAAATTGGGAGGGGGAATATACATCTGACTAAAATCCCAAATTCTGAAATTGAATACCTCGGTCAATATATGCCATAGAGTAGGCAAACATTTTGTGTTTTATTTTTTAGAATAAGAATAAATTTTACTTCGTATAACTTTATAAACTGGGTGACTGTAAAAAAGTTAGATTTCTTTTGCAAGATTGACTTTTTAGTAAGAAATGTGGTACACATAGTAAACTTTTATTACCTCTTTTAAATCATACTTCTTATAAGTAAATCAGCATATGGGTACAACCTATTTCTATGACTTCAGCATTAACTATAAATACAATCTAACATGATCGGCAGCAAAAGTGTTAATAGTTGTAAAAACAATGACCATGTGTCGACTTTTGTGGACATAGTGCATAACAGGTATTAAAATGAATGATAAAAGCAATATAATGTAAAAGCCTGAATGTTTGGCTTTTAACTAATCAGCAAGCTCGAATAACCAGAATATTAAAATTTTAAAAACTACTATTTCCCTCCTTTTTTTCAACAAAATATTTAGCAAAGAGAGACTAATTAAACAGCTACTACTAAGCATATGTAGGATAATGATTTTTAACAAACAAAAACCATAGCCAAGTGTTATTTAGCACCAATAATTGATAAGCATAATGCCACAACATGACCAAAATCTTTACCATATGGCCATAAGACTACTGCCTTATTTTAGGCTACATAGATTAATTCTTGATAGGCTGGTTTATTTTTTGTGAAGGATACAAGTTAATTGCTATTTATCTATTTTCCCCTTGTATTTTGAATAAAATGATTAAAATTTGAGAATTCTCTTAAAATGAACAATATGCACTGGACTATTAAAATATTAAGAGATTCTAGCCTTAAGAATGGCATGTAACTTTATTTGAAAACAGGTTAACAATGGTGATGAAAAGTGGAAAATTATAACAAATGATTTTAAGTTTTTCATATACTATATCTTGTGTATCTTGATTACCTAACTAAAGAAAGAGAGATCAGTTCTGTCAGATTTCTACTAGACTGACAAGCATAAGTCTTCCAGAATCTCTGCCATCCTATAAGGTTGAATTTCATGATTGGATAAAATGTTTCATTTTCATATTTTTGATGTCTACAAAAATATAATAAGCTTTTATGTTCCAAATGAATTTTCCCCTTAATCTTACATAATGTTAAATGTTGACAAGATGACAGCTTTTATAACTGTAGACCAGAAATTTCCTGCACTTCTTACATACTCAAATGCCTGGAATTTTCATGTATCCAGCATTCAGGTTTTCTGGATCGTCAAGCTTTCATAGCAATACAAATAGTAATTTATCAAAAATATATAACTTACAGATTTGAACAAAATACAGCTAACGGTTTTCACATTATCTAACATGTCTTTAACCACATCATAATTTGAATCAGAAGTAATAAGCACTATTAAACTCATATAATTAGAGCACAGAAATAACATTGATAATATATTAAACAAAATTATTAATCATTTAAAAAATTCTTAAATTTTATTATGTATAAAATGATTAATATAATGCAAAATAAACTCAGAGCAGGAGAAAACATTTGAGGTTATACAAAATTTGCAGAGATTTTGGGAATAAGATGTACAAAAGAGAAATATAAAGGAATATTTTAACTTTTGTACGCATTTAAATGAAAACCTAATGTCAAAAACAACTAATAAACTGATTCAAAACATGTAAAAAATAAACTTTTTAACACAAATTTCTTAAGTCATAACTTAAGAAGTGATACTTACTTTGCCCATTCTACACTCAAAATCAGATTATCATAACCATATCCATTGACACACTGAATGGCCCTAGCAGCATCTTCTCGCCGATGATAACTTATGAAAGCAAAACCCTAAAGGGATAGTCAAAGAAAATTAAAAATCCAATTGATGAAAGCCTAAAAATTTGGAACACTAACAGCTATATAAAATAAGATAAATTTAAGATAAATTTTAAATAATTAAGATTAACATCCCTAATTTACCTTTGATTGACCTGTAGCTTTATCCTTTGCCAAGTAAATACGAGCAATAGTTCCAAATGGTCTGAATAGTTCCTGCAGATCTGGATCTCTAACGTCTTCAGACAGATTTGTCACACGGATAGTTGCTGCCTCATCTTTAGAGATGGAAAATTTAATAAATAATAAAATAAATTACGATACAAATAAGAGTAAATAACTGTGTGTGTGATATTTATTCATAATATTTCATACAGAATAAAATTATATTTACAATTATTTAACCTGAGAATACTGAATACAGTAGAGAGTATTAAAATTCTTCCAAAGACATTTCTAAGTGGTGTATTTTTCTGATAACTCTCCTGTTTCTGGTAGTTGTATGTCAGAAATTATATAATAAAATAGGAATGTTGCAAGGGGGAAAAATGTATCGAACAGGAAGTTCAAGAACATATTTTGCTTTTCTAAACTATTTAAAAATCTAACAATAAATACAGGGTTGTATAGAAATATGGAAACAGCAAAAGAAAAACACATTGCTGTGACTAATATGGCATAGGAAAACTGCTGACATTCAAAACAGCTTGCAGTCTTCTTGGAATGGATAAATACAAATCTTGTATACTTTGTTAGGGAATCTTGTACCATTCTTCTTGTAAAACATTTGCAAGTTCAGTTAATGATGATGGTGGTTGATAGAGCTCAGGCATATTTCTCTCCAAAACAGCCCACAAAGGCTAATAATATTGATATCTGGTTACTGAGGTAGATCTGAGAGTTCACCCTCATGCTGAAAAAAACAATCCTGGATGATGTGAGCTGAGTGAACAGGAGCTCTTTCATCTTGGATACAGGCATCACCATTGCGGAACAAAATTTGTACTACGGAATGGATGTGATCAGCCAAGATGGTCACATAATCCTTGGCAGTAATGTGATCTTGCACAGTAATGATGGGTATCATGGAATACCATGACAGGCCTGCCCAAACCATGAACCAAACCCTTCCCATGTTTCACTCTCGGCAGCGACCAGTCTTATATGCTTGGAACGTCATTCGCCAGATGTAAACTTGCCCAGAAATTGGAAACAGTATGAAGAAAGACTCATCCGACCAAATGAAAGTCCTCCATTACTCTACAGTCCAGGTTTTATGACTTTGGCACCACTTTCTCCTCTTACAGGCATTCTGATCACTGATGACAGGGTCTTGAATTGCAACACTCCCAAAAATACCCTATAGTGGAGCTTCCTTGTTTTGTTTTGGTGGTGACAGAGTTGGCAAGTGCAACATTCAGTTCAGCAGTCTGAGGCTCTAATCCTCTTATTTTGCATCACAATCCTCTTCAATGATCATCTGTCATAATCACTCAACGCACATTTTCGTTGTGCTGCGATTTAGAGGATGCGGTTTTTTTCAGTTTTCCTGTATGAGTTAAAAATTTTAGATACTGTGCTTCTTGAAACACCAAACACTTCAGTTACCTTAGTTATGGAAGCATTCACCAAATGATTCCCAACAATTTGCCAATGTTCAAATTCGTTTAGCTCTGACATGATGCACTCACACCTGCAGAGAACACTGTCTCGATAAAAAATGATACAACATAATGAGGATGTTCTGCAGGTGACATTAGTGAGCAAACACAACAGCATCACAAACAGCTTTTGCAAATATATTCTGTATTTTTGCCCAACCCCTGTATGTAAATCATTTAATGATTAAATACGAAAGGAAACTTTTTTTTGGCATATTTAGTAAAACTACAAATTGTATTCATTTATCTATTCCTTAACCAAAAGGAAAGCAACTGTCATAGGTTCACCACAAAATTGCTCAAGGTCATGGTCATGCAGATTCACAAGAAGTTTTGATCCACCCCATGTTCAGCAAGTGCACTTAGTTTTTATGTTCTACTAAGATTTATCATTATGATTATTAGCCCAAAAGGGACTTAAATCCCAAATGAGATATCAGTCTTGAAATGGCAATTTGCATCAAATCAAATGCATTATATAACTTTTCAAATTGTTGTCACCAAGTATTATCACACTATACTATATTTCAAGAAATTAAAAAAACAAAGAATCTGCATGAATGTATGTATGTTTCTTCCATTGTGAATAAGCAATGGTACATAGAATCATCAGAATTTGAATAACGTAGATCCTCCACTTGAATATGGACACCTTGGAAGCCCAAATATTGTATTTTAAATTTGTTTTATTACCTATTTCATATTTTGTAAAACTCTTAAACAATTTTTTTATCAACAAACTCAAGGATTTCAAGCCAAGCAGTGGCAACACTGTACAGAATAAAACATTTTCATCTCCAGCACATGAGACTGTATCAGAAATTCCAAAGGTATGCTGTTTTTAATATTTTATAATTTTGCCATTGAATCAAATTTTATGTGGTGTAACTGCCAAGGATGTGATACTTACTAAATAAAGTAAACACAGCATTAATAATAAAAAGACCAAAAAAGTTTTGTAAAGCCCTCTTAGTAAGAAAACTGAACATTGATACGATAAACTGAGGAAAGACTGGGGGGGGAGAATGTTTGCAAACACTTAATGCTGCATCAGGAATTCTAAATGTATACTGCTTTTAAAATTTTTGTAATTTTGTTGTTGTATTGTATGTAGTGTCTGCAGAATGATGATAATGATGCTTAATAATAAAGCTAAAAAGAAAAAAAATTTAAAGAAGGAGGGTGGCAGGTTAATAGGAGTAAGTGTAACAGCAGACTGGTAGCCTATGAGCTCAGCAAGACTGTGAGCATAAAAAACCTTAACAAATCTTTTTGGATGACCATTTAAATGTGAAATCTTTCAGATTTTTTTTTCTTCAGGATTATTCTCACGAATCTGAAGACTGTTTCTAACACAGGTCTTCATGAGCAGATCCAAAAAGCCATGCCACTTAGAAGGTTAATATTTTTAATGCACTTTGATGATTTATTAAACACTTCAGTATCTTCAGTTGATGAATTATGCTAATTAAGCTTAAACTAACAATTAAAAAAGGAAAAAAAACTGCCTTTCAGTAACTTTGAAAATGCTTTGAACTACCTGTTCAGCAAACCTGATCAAAGTTTATGTCAATGAGAATGCACACTTGATCTTTGGTCGCTAGCAAATTTTATAAATATAGCATGAAGACAATTTAAATATTTACAACATAGCAAAAAATTTATGAATTTTGGAATCACTTAGGCTGTAACAAATGATTAATTTGATTTCTTATGTGCTAATGTTTTCAAGAAATTTTTTTGCAATATACAGTCAAACTGAAAGCAGCCTAAACATTTTAAGTAATAAAAAATTCTAATTCACGAGACTTCCATATAACTGCACTTTAAAAATACCCAGGCTTCTACATAAATATACATGCAAATATACTTAATGAAGTAAGATGAAAATTATTGCATACACTAATCATGTTAATTACTTTAATATATAAAAAATGTCAAAATTTTTATTCATTATTTGCATTAGAAACTGCTACACATAATGATGTGAAATCCTAGGCTCTAATGGAAAATTAAAAAGCAAAGATCCTCTTGGAAAAATCAAAAAAAGTTTTCTTTGCAGTTGGTAATTTGACTTTTTCTGTCAGCAACAGGAATACTGTATGAAAATATTAATACATTGTAATAAAACAATTTTTTAAGACATTAACTTCTGAAAGCAAATACATTAACATTTCTTTAAATAACAGCAAATCAGAAAAAGTGTTTAAAAAAAGGGGGAGAAAGATAAAAAAACATTATCAGTAAACATGAACAATCAGTAAGTCTTCAATAAGACAGCCATTCATAATTTCAGATGCTTAACGCCTTATATGAGAAAAGGTTGCTTTATGGGTATCAATGATATTCAATACCTTCATTATATTATGGTTAGAAAAACTAGTCACTTAGAGTGGTAGTTGTCTTACAAAGGGGATCACCACAGGCTGTCCTAATAGAATCATGCACTCTAGACTTCTGCGGTGTTCTGAATCCCTAATCAACAGTACCACTCTTAAGAATAATAAAATATTTACCAATGTATTTAGAAAGTGCTCATATGTAAAGACAGCACTGAGTCACTGAAAGGTTTCACTGTATATTAAACAAACACTAAATATAATAAATTTTATCAGAAGAATTAAATAGCTGAATTCTAGAATTCGAAATTAAATACCTTACTTTCACTTTATTCCTAATAATAATAAAAGATTGTATCTCTGCAACAAATTACAATTCTCCATGCAGTATATTTTTAAACATTTGCAACAACCATGCATTTGCTTATCGAGTTGATATGGAATACTAAATGATACAGAAAATTACTAGTATAGGAAATATTTTGCATTCAAGATATTCTACAAAAGAAGTCTGAGATATTTATTTTATCATTTGGAAAAATATTTAATTTTTGCTTATTGAGAAAGAAATGCAAATCATGGGGTGAGGAGGGTACACTCAGGTATATTTTTAAATTTTGAGTTGTCAACTTTTACTCTCATACATTCAATATATACATAAATTCTGCTTATGATTTAAAATTTAATACATACTTCATACTCCATGTTTTCAAGAGAATGATCATAGTTTTATGATAATTATGTTTTCCGTATTTTAAATTAGCATTTCAATATTTTGTACTAGATACAAATAACATATTAAAATAACATGAAACACTAAGTCATGTAAGATTTCTCAATATAAGATGCATTAATAATCACTTTAAAATATACCTCAAGTGAATTCAATAATTTTTAGACAAAATGTGCAAGAAATTGCAGATATATACAGCAGCAACACTTCACCTACTCTATTAACAAAAGTACTGAGATTAAATGTTTAAGAGCATGTAATTTAGTATTTCTGTTTCACAAAATGCAGTAACTGCATTAAAATATACAGACCTCTTGTTCTTGAAGGAGTCATTGATTCTCCACGCCTATTAGCTCCTTCTCTCATGCTAGGAGGTACATATTTGCCAGCTTTTACTTTTTCTTCAACTTGAGGATTAGGTGTAACTGCAAATATAAAATTTGTATAAATAAAATTTACGTAGTTTTCTGTTATGCAACTGCCATAGATGCCAAACATACAGCGATACCCAGTGATAGCGCCATGATGAAACCAAACAATTTGTCAATTCAACTGACAAGCACTAAAGCGTGGCAGGTGCATAATAAAAAGGTACACACACACACACAAATATGTGGCAGGTTCATAAAGAAAAAGTACTAAAATTTATATAATGTAAGTTATAAATACAACAAAACAAAAAAATTTGTTTTTAAAAATTAATAAATTTAAGTACATTACAATATAACACATGCCACATCTCACTAATTGTAAAAATTATATAAGTTATCAGTGCAATGTTTCCAATGCGCTGTGACACAATAGTGCATTCGAAGACCCAAAAAATGCATAATAAAATTTTTGCATTTAAATAGCTTTTCTAAAATTCTGAATCTGTTTCCAAGGTCAGAAATGTACAATTCAGAATTTTCTGCAACCAAAAGAGTGAAATATGATTTTTTTCACTGTTGAAATTATGACACAGACACATATTACTACAGTTACATAATTTACATTATAGCTACCAATCTTGAAGTCTTGAAAAAGAGATAAAACCAGGAGGTTTTCAAGCTTTGTAGTGACACCATTTCAAAGGAATTCTAAGTGGACTTAAATTTATTTTATAATGCATGATTCAGGTTAAACTATTTGCAAAACAATACCATTGTAAAATATATTAGCATTTAATCAGATATTCTAAATTTTATGTTCTTTGGCTAATTTCATTTTTCAAATTTCTTACACTTTTATATTGAGAAAATCCCATATAGTGAAAAATATTTTATCAAAGTATTTTTAAATATGATGAAAATAAAATTAATAACTTAAACAAAACATTATGTACAATTAATATTCATAGTGGATAAACGTAATGTACCATACATTGAAATGAAATAAAATTAAATACAAATATTAACTGATTAAACACTGCTTGAAACTTCATATAAAAAACCTACAAGTAAACAGAGTAGATTACGACAACTTGGGTCAAATGAAATTTAATAACATCAGTAAAATGTAAATACAATTGAGATAAAATTTAACAAGAAAATTTATTTTGAAAATTACTAGAAATGGGAGAATCTAATTTGCCTAATTTAAGTTTTAATATTTCAATATATTTAAGTTATTGCTTTGAAACATTTTCCTTAGTAAAGGCTTAAGTTAAAAACCAAGATTTGGAGATCTATCAGGAGACTAGCAGGTGGGTTTGGTTTTGGTTTATTAGAGTACGGCAAAACACTCGAGAGCTATCTGCGTTAAGGGAAGGATGCCTTCGTGGAGGACTTTTTAAGGGAAACTGGCTCATATACACGTTACACATGGGTAAAACCAAGAAAACACCCATGCAGCCAGCCCATTCGCGGGATTCGAACCTCGGACCGAACTACCAGTGTTTAGCGACATTACCACTCGGCCACTGGTGGGCTACCAGCAGATGGGATGGAATACCAGAAGTTCCAAGTAAACCTGGGAGAATTGGCAGCTATGGCACGTTACGTCCACATCTTAAGTAAATTCTAGGGGAACCATAAGCGCAGACTTCAAATTAATAGGTAAGAGTTAAGCAGACATTATTACAAAAAATTAAAACACCTGCAAACTACACACAAATGTTTCATAAAATGTATACTTGAATTTAGTTATTACACAAGAATTATTACTATTCTACAAGAAGTGAAATTGAAAATTTGGGGTTAATAAAATCTATGGATCAAAATCAATGCAGTGATTAATAGAAAGATGTAGCTTTTGGACTTTCAAAAAGATACATCATCAAGGAAGTACGAGTTTGAAAATACTAACCAGCACAAAGTTCTACAAATATCTGATGAGTGATTTCAATTAAATTTAACTAAAAATAAAATGATTAACTAGAGAAAGGGAATTTTAACAAACTGTATCTACTGATGACTATCTTGCATAATAATTGAAAAAGGTTTCAAGCAATACAGAAATTTCTCCAAGTACAAATAATGAACCTCATACATCAATTTCTGAATGAATATTGCATAGCCAATTTTATCAAATAGGGATTTCAAGCAGAAGAATGCAGAAACTAATGTTAATGCCAATTCACAGAAGAAAAAAAAACTAGTTTAACTTGATGAACTCACAAAACATAGGCTGCTAGGCACTGAAAAGGCATTGAGGTAGCTGATTAACTCAAATTTTGCCTATGCTGAAATGAAATGAGGTACAAAATGAACAGGAAATCAGCCTGAAGTATGCATAGCGATACATTGAAGCTGGAAGGTATTTATTTAAAGAGCTTTTATCAAGGGATATGGAACTAAAATGGTGTGGTGATAATTTATTGATTGTAAATTATGCCCAATGGACAAGAAAATGAATCAAGTCTACAGAAAAATGCTAGACAATCTTATGATTCTTTTCACCCAAAATCTAATTTATTGGCAAATTCTCAACTTACCATGTTGACAGTTTCTGGGATTAACACAAAGACTATGAATGATGCAAAAGACAAAAAAAAAAAATAAATAAATAAATAAAGATAGCAGCTTTACCAGATAATTCATATGCATATGAAAATAACAATGAGTCAGCAGATTTAGACTCAATCCTATATTGAGACAAATTTCTACACGATATATAGAAAAAAAAAAAAAATTACCTTTCAATAAAAAATGCTATGTGGGTACTGCTGGCAGCAGGTAGCGCTTTTGATTCCATATAATGATTAGTACATTTATGAGGTATCATAATACTGCATTTTTAAACTCGAAACATATTTATTAAAATTATGAGAAACTCTTTAGATATATATATAAAATTCATGGATAGCATGACAACAGTTATTGTACTGAAGTATAGCCCTCCTGTTAACGAGGGTCTTTCTAGTCAAACATTGAAGAGTATTCTGCCATGTTGTTCCGCTGGAAAAAATCTGCAGACTGAATTAGCCATGCCTCCTTAATTTTTCAGTAGTATTTTACATCTTCCATTTCATTACATTTGAAATGATATCGGAGGAAATACACGATTATTGGTTCATCAGCTCTCCTGAAATTGAGAGGCTTTGATGATAGACACAATGCAGAACGCTAAAATCTCTTGACATTGGTTGTGAAGTTATGTCTCTTGTACTGTGAACTGGAATGAATTATTGCGTTTGCGATGTCAGACCATGTCATGTGACACACCATCAAAGCTTGAAAACAGTGACTTGTGGGAACTGCACACATAATTTTCTCATCTCTGTCAGGACCGCTGCAGTTATTTTATTTGCATTATCCACAGTACACAAATTTAACATAAAGCTCTACAAGTATCTCAATTAACTATATTTTACCGAATGGTATTCTTTCATCATGATTATTTAGACTTTTGAAAATCAAGTTTGCAACATCAATTGTAATATTTACTATTTTAATCAGAAACTTACCAGGTTTTGGCTCCTCTTTTAACAAGTCAGGCAATGTGCCTAATTTGTCTTTGTAAGGACACTGGGTAGTCCAATGATCATCTTTACAAATACGACATTTTACCATTTTTTGACCTTTCAGTTTAGCTAATGGATCTTCCTCTTGGCCTTTCTCTTCCTATGTAAATAGGCATGAAAATTAAAATCTAAATGCACACATCTTGCAAACAACAAACAAATTTAAAAAATCTATACTACAATTCTTGAAGTTTCAGTGGAAATCCTCAATGATTTATCAAAGGCAATGCAAGCAAAATAACTGACTGATAATGGACTATCAGTTTCATAGTACAGTCTCGTTAATTCGGACACCCATAATCCGGACCTCAAAGCTAAAATCTTTTTATGCATGCTCATAGGCGTTTTACGCGTGCGCGCAAGACATTTACGACTGAGCATATGCGTCTGCGCAAGCGCAGAATACGTTTTCGCGTGCGCGTTTAATGTATAATGAATGGTATAAGCTAAAATTATCTAATTATCTATTTCAGTTAATGTTGATGATTGCGTTGTTCCTTAATCTTCGAATTGGATCCGGCTTATTATTTTATTATTTTTTGCAGACTGTAAGAGCAATTTTATAAAAGTAAGCTTGAACTTTCGATTATGTCAAATAGAATTTCCGATGCTGGAGCTCCCAAAGGATCTACAAAATGAAAGTATGTTTCGATGTCCATCAAACAAAAAACAAATTGCTACAAAAAATGGATAAAGGTATATCCTTTGTTTATCTAACCATTCGGAAATCTGTTTATCAATTTCACACTGCTCTGCGCAGGGGGGGGGGCATATGTTGTGGTGTGCAATGAACTGGAAGTTGATCTGTCAGCACTATCCTTATCTTCAGGGCAGATATTTTTATTTTATTCGGCTTATAATTCCTTACTAAATGTAGAATTTAATCTCGATGTACTCGGTCTTTGATATGATTTAAATCAAAATCCTCATTATAAATATCACGAATACAAATCAAATAGTTTTCTGGTTGCAATTTTCTAATTTCGGCTATGCGTAAGGTACGCATGCGCGCGTTGAAAGAAATGTTTAATAAAGTAAACAAATAATTATTAAGCTTCTTTTTTTGTAAATTTTGATACCCTTTAGATCATAATTGCTCATTATTTTATAAATTATGGTTTCATATTTTTAATTTTATAATTTCTGCATGCCATCTTACCAGATTTAAACTGATGATCTATAATCCGGAAAAATCCATAATACGGAATCGCCGAAGTCCCGACGAGTCCAGATTAAAGACTTTTTACTGTACAGTACTGTTTTTCCTAAAAAAAATTCTAGACAATTTATACATTCCGCAGTAGCATGTTATCTAAGAACTAATAATAATTAAATCTTAATCTACTAATAATTAATCTGAAACTTTAAGTAATAACACTATATAAGATTTAAATGAAAATATTAAATTAGCAAGATTTATGGCTTATTTTAACCCTTTGATGCACACAATATTATTTTTATAATCTTTTAACTAAAAAAACTCTAGAAATTAAATATTATGATCCTAGAGACAAATAATATATGAATTTAAAAATATTTACTCTCGCCCATTGATCGTGGGTGGTGGTCGAATTGTGAACCCAGCGCGCGTCTAGGACTTTGAAATTTACTGAGGTAGTACGAAGAAAAAAACTTACATTTTTCTGTACGCATTTCCAATAAATGGCAAAATTTGCGAATTTAAAAAAAAAAAAATGTACGTAAGAATTGCATTATATGTACATTTTTTACATTATTTTACAAAATAAATCTTCAGAAAAAAATTTAATAAATTTCTATAGCAGTGAAAACATAGGAATGTACATAATAAAGACGTTCAGATAAATGGATACAAAAAATTGTTTTTTTTTTAAATGTCATAGAACAAATTTTTTTTTGTGACACTGTTTAAAGCATGTTTTGTCTTTCTTTTTGTCATGTTTTGTCTTTCAATAGTTTGCATAGACCCACATTGCACGTTTCGCACATGTATGTTGTTCTATTAGGTTTCTTCCCTGTGCTACAAAATGTACACTGCCTGGCTCTACATTTTACTGGTATTATGTCCAGTCCAACGTTATGTAGTCTCTTCATCTGGCACATGAAATTTGTTGTTTTTTATGTTAATGGAGGGCAGGCTTGGTCTTTAAGGCTTTGATACAAATCTTTCGTTTCCCATTCATATTTATTTTATTCGGATTTCGTACCAAAGTATTTAGAAAATATTTTTAATTTAAATGAAACTTTTATGTGATTTCTATTTTTAATTCTATATTTAATTATTTTTAATTAGCAAAGTATATTTAAATTATATTTAAGCCACACAAAATAATTTATAAAATCACAATACTAGCATAGGAAGCAAGCATATTGAGGTCAAAGAAAAGTCTCTGGAAAAGAAAGACCTTTTCACTAGGCAGGTGCATGTATTGTTTAGTAATAAAATAGCCCTGTGGTATCAATATCAGGATAAAAATAAACATTCGTACTTGAAAAGCAGCAAACGCCATTGTGAAGAGCAGTGGTTTCAAGGCATGACCACTGGAGCCTCTAGAGCAGGGTTTCTTAAACTTTTTTCAGTTGCGACCCCTTTTTATCATTGAAATTTCTTCGCGACCTCCAGGACTTCATAATATTTACAAAAAATTTGTTGGATCCCATAAGTATTGTGGGAATCCAACACGCGCGTGAGTGAAACTGTCAGTTTTTTCACTTGTACTATATACTATTGCAGCTTTAGGTCATTAATTTTAATTTCTAATTTTAAGTCATAGAACAATGTGAAAATTTTAAACAACAGATGTCACGTGCAAAGCAAGGAGAATGAATGTTTATATTATAAAATTTCGTTTTCAATTTTTTTTCTTTGTCTGTATTGTCTTATCTTGATCTAGTTTCAGATACATTGTATACAAATATTTGATAATTGTAAAATTATTGTAATAAGTTTAGGAAGAAATATCAGAATTGCTAAAATTTTTGGAGACCCCCTTGGAGGTTGCGACCCACAGTTTAAGAAACCCTGCTCTAGAGGATTGTGAGCATTGTGCGCAGTGGCTACGCCCTGAAACCACAAAGCAATATCTTTATCTATTTTCAGATACATTGTATAAAAATATATGACAATTGTAATAATTTTAGGAAGAAATATCAGAATTGCTAAAATTTTTGGCGACCCCCTTGGGGGTTGCGACTTACAGTTTAAGAAACCCCGCTCTAGAGGATTGTGCGCAGTGGCAGCCCCCTGAAACCACAAAGCAAATGCCATAAATATACATATGTGTTTTATATATGCAGTTTAATTATTGCTTTTTTTTTATCGTTTGTGATAGAAATCATGATGTGCAATTAATAACTTTTGAAATTTAAAGTTGTTTATATTAATAAAAGGAAGTTATTTTGTCTCATTGAAAATGAATTTTAAAAGGCATCTGATTTGAAGTACTAAGACCTAAAAAATGTATGATTCTTCAGTCATTTTATGTTATTTAGAGGTAAAAGATCAGTAATCAATCGGTTTTCACTCAAATTTCGGAAAGAAGAGGAGAAAAAATTCGAAAATTGGTGGTTTCAGGGTGCGATCAGCAAGCGTCAAAGGGTTAATTGTTAAACGTTGATAATTTATTCTGTTATGATTGTAATAATATAAATATTACAAAATTTCCAGTGCTACCAAAAAGAGGGAGGGGAGGTTTCAGTACATAAGTTTGGAATTCTGAAAGAACATTTGCTTGAATCTGTATGCACAACTTAAAATAGCATTATTTGATGAAAGACAGCATCTTGATTCTTTTAACTACAGTTATACAAGCAATGTAGTATTTTGATCCTGAACTGAACAACAGAAAGATTCCACAAATGAAAGCAAAACAATTAAAGCATAAGACAACAGGCTTCAACAAAAGATAAAAGATAAATAATTTGAAATTCAAGAATACTAAGCAAGTAATTTTTCCTTAATACATGAAAAAAAGAATTCATATTTAAACTAAAACTAGGTTTATAAAAGACGAATTAAAATCTAATCACTAAACTCTTTCTGGCCTGGATTTCAAACACAAATGCCCCTTTTATTTTTATTTATTTATGTTTCTACTGCTTAGCAATATGACAATTTGAAAAATTACTATTTGATGAGAAAAGCAGATGTAATTCATATGGTATGAAAAGAAAGAAAAATTGTTCAACTACATACTTCCTAAGTAAACTTTCTCCTAAGTTCTTACAAAAATATACAAGTCTTTAATTTTATATACTGTTATATTAAGCGACCAAAAAGAAATTCAAAGATGTGTTAAACATGATAAATTACAAACCTCTTTATTTGAAAGGAACTGCATAAATATTTCTTCACAAACAATAGTATTAGCTGGATTTGGACCAGGTGGATCGTTTCCAGCTAAACCGAACTTCTTCCATGCCTGAACAAACAAATAAAAAAAATAAATAAAAAAAAACTAAATATGAAGCAAAGAAAACAAATAAAGAATATGACAGCAGCATTATGAAAAGTAACTCACTTTTCGGTATGCAATGGATTTAGAAACCATCTTCCTTTCAATTTTGTAGTAACGGACAATCTGAAAAATAATAAGATGATACTAGTGTTAGTAATATTCATGAAAATAAATATAACAGAGCGACTAATTTGAACTACTCAGCCACTGGTGGGGCCCGACTCATGTAAGTATACAATGGAAGAGGTGAAAAGGGAATAGAGTCTACTTACTGATTTTAAATTTACTTTAAAAAAAAAGGCTCTCGATGGAAATGGTCACCGGGAAAATTGTTTTTAAAAAAATCATGATATGATATAGAAAAAAATTTGTATTCAGATTTTGTATGAACATTTTTTTAATATAAAAATGACAGAGATACCTGTGAAACTAAGATAAATTTAAAAAAATATCCGACGGGCTACATATTTTAATCAGTGCCCAATGGGTATCTTTTAAGTTTTGTATGGTTTATCAGTTGAGACTATCAATACAGATGCCCCATGTGGAATAGTAAAAAATTCTGGAAGATATTAGATGAATACACATTTGGGCAAAGACAAAAATGTTCTACATCTTCTGTATACTTAAAATATGAAAAAAATATATAACGCAATTCAATAAAAATATTTAATGTTTTGAAATTAGCTATATCATGAATTAAATGCATTTCTATTCAAATCACTCAGATCCAAAATAAAAAAATATATGTATTTTTTCCGATACCTTTCTGTTACACACCTGCCACACATTTTGGTAGAACTGTTGCAAATAATATATGTGTGTGTGCTTAATTAATCTTGTTTATAAATACACACATACAAACATAATCCCCAGATGATGCCGTCTTAGGTCTTTGCACGTCTTGCTTTTTAGCAGGGGCCAAAATGCGTGGTAAGTGCCTAAGTATATAGGAAAAGTTCCTATTTTCTTAACAACTCCTTATATTGCTTTCTTAGTTTAGTTTCTCAATTAATAGCAGACTGATTAAATCTGAAATATAAACATCTGACATTTTGCCAAATGAAAAGTGAAACAACACATTTACAGTGGACAAGTGAATTGACGAAATATCATGTTTTGAGACTAGTTGCATTTTAGGGCTAAAAATTAAATACCACTATTTCACCATATCTTTGGCTGGGACTTCTGAAAACCATCACATAATTCACAGAAATACATAAACAATAAACATAAAATTCACAGATTGGTGAATTATAACATGACTGTTTTGCCAGCAATTACTGAGAACTTCTGGCTAAACATTTATTCAGAACCAATAGCAAGTTTCAGAGAATAAAAATGACAATTTTTTTCCTGTACAGGTTTCATGACGCAGAAAGTGCAGTCCTAGTAATGTGTTACTTTATTTTAGTGCAGAAACTGCAGTAAGGTAATTTTATAAGTATGTACACTGCTAAAAAAAAGGGGGGAAAGGGACAGTTCTATTACCTCCCATTCTACTGGACCAATTCACGAAATTCAAATTGCGTTCATGTGTCGAACGCATGACTTAGGATATATATTAGATTTATATACAGCACTATTCTAACATAGGTATTTTGACACAAAATCGAACTTTTTCTGAAATAACATGCCAATTTTTTTACATATTTCGATTCTGTGACTCAAATTATGCCTAAATTTGAAATTTTGTAAGATTTGGTGCATAATTTACGGAAAAATTGACAAATTTATGTTGCCGCTTTTTTGTCAGTTTGCGCCAAGAAAAGTTCACTTAGCGCACTTCTTAATATATGGCAACCTATTTTCCTTTCCTGTGAGAGGAAAAAAAATCACAAAGTTCTTTCTTTCAAATAATATTCTTTATATTATATTTTTATGTTATTATTTTAAATATTTCTTTTTTCTTTTACGAATTTCATTTTAATTCTTCAAGTTTCGTGGTTTCTTTTGAATAACTGTTTTAAAAATTTCTATTTAGACATTCGAACCACGTAGTTTAAATATAAGGTGCATCGTTTATTTTTTTCAAATAATTTTCTATATATATTTTTTTTTGTCACAGTTATTATTTTAGATAATTTTTAGACTTTTATTTTAATTGTTTGTGTTGCACTTTGTCTTCAAATTTACTATTTTTACATTTGAACTGAGCATTTTAAATATATTTATTAATATAAATTTTTCAGGATTTTTTTTTATTTATTTGAATTGCGTTTCTTTCGGAAGAATACTTTGTGTCCCAGACTATGATGCATCTGAAAACTGAATATATTAAAAGAGAAAATACAGTAAAGCACAGTTAACATGCCTTTCAATGTTCCGTTCAGAAAAGAAATATATAAATAAGAGAGATGTATAACCGACATTTTAACTTCGGATGACTTGCATACACTGCTTTAAACAGTTTTATCATTGTGCCCATTGCTTTACACAATTTTATCCTACATTTGGTTTCTTAAAATGTTATTCATATTTTAGTTAAAAAATATTTTATTTTTGAAATTGCAAGAATCAAATATCATAAGATTAAAAAGTTTTAAATTTTAAAAAAAAATACCAAATTTTATGCACAAATTTATTTTTTTCTTCTTAATGTCTTGCTCTTTTTCTTCAAGCATGCTGCAAGTATATTAAAAAGCATCCAACTTTTCGAAATATCTTGGTACTTCTGACATTCATTTTAAATAAATTTATCGCCTTCCATTCCAAAAAGCCAGCAGCGGCCGAGCGGTAAAATCGTTGAACACTGGTACTTCGCTCCGGGGTTCGAAAACGGGCTGGTTGCATAGGCGTTTTCGTGGTTTTTCTCATTGTAATGTGTATGCCAGCTGGTTTCCCTTAGAAAGTTCATCACGAAGGCCCTTTAGGGCAGATAGCCCTGCTTTGCCGTAACTTAGTAATCCAATTCAATCCATTTTATCAGTACTTGGGCTGACCTTTATCAGTCTTTAGAGGCTAAGCATTTTAAGGCATGAGATGAAGGGAAAGACTGGTTTCATAAAGAGGGAAAACGTCTTTAGATGACATCCATATACATCACTGGATAAATTCATGAATATTTTAATAATTTCACTAAGAAATAATGGGATTCTCTGTTTATTATTATATGATGTTCTGTAACGTAATTTAAATTTATACAAACATATAGTCGAAAACCAGGCGCTCTTTACTTTAATCTGCAATGATATCGTTTTTGTCTTTTTCCGTTAGCACAAGCTCAATTAATGGTATTTGCTAGTGTGCACGTCCAAGTTTTCTCTTTGAAAAACCCAAATAACTTGAAGTATTCTGAAAGTATATTCAAAAGCATTTATTTTTTTGAAACACCTTGGTATTTCTGACAGCCAAAATCCATTTCAAATTTTTGCTTCCTTATCTCCCTACATTTCTTCGTTCTACATTTATTTTCAGTGCTCACCACAAGAAAATTAAGATTTTTCGATTGTTACACTTCCATAAATTTTGCATTCTTGTCAATTTTTTTAAAATATTAATTGCATGAACTGCGTTTCAGTTGAAGACAGCTTTTCATTTTCTAGGCATTTTAACTATAAAGAAAGTTTAAAGCAAAGTCCAAAGGATAAATATTTTACTTAAAAGATTTTTTGCTAAATGACAAAGAAATAAAACAGTCCAGCAGTGTTTATTCTGTACCGCCGAGTGACCCGATTTTTATATCGTCTGAAACAATCTAAATCATATTAAAGATCATGTTTTTTTTTTTTATACAATCTAGAATGCGAGAAAAAAATCAGCTTCTTAAAATATTCTTTCTAAGAGGATTCATATAAAAATATATATTTATATATATATATTTTTAAAGCTGGAACTTGAACCAAACTGTCAAACTTTTAAAGTTTAATTTACATGGTGGTTATATTTAAAGTTCCACTTTGAAAATAATAAACTATTGGTCATAAAAGGAAAACTACCAGACCAAATGTTATCAAACTTGGTAATCGTGTAAAGGAGGTTATGATAATTCATTTTCCATGTGGGGAAAAAAAAAAAAAAAGAGAGAGAGTTCAAAAACTCACCCCAGAGGAAGAAATGGTGCTGTATGCAATATTGTTAAATGAAATATGACAGGAAGACATCGCCTTAAAATGTGTTTAATCATTTCTGAAACGTGTTACAAAGCATGTTCAATGTAGCGTCCAGCATTTTCTGAAAGCAAGTTAAATCCTGTTACTGCATTCTCAACAGCAGCTCTTAGCATATCAGGAGGAATGTTATGGACATGTCTGTGTATCACATTTTTCATTTCTGCCAAACTGTTTAGATTATCACAATAAACAGTGCTTTTGAGATAACCCCATAGCCAAAAGTCACAGAGTTTGAGGTCTGGTGGCAAGTGGGGAAGGGCCGGCCTATAAGACGTTCATTCGTGAAATTTTAACATTGACTCTAAGCGAGCTGCAATCACAGTGGTCCAGCTGTTGACTGCTCTTCAGAGAAAAATGGTTCAGTTATGAAACTAGCTGTTATTCCACACCAAAAAGGTGTGGGATGACTGCTATGCAATGGAATGCAGTAGGAGAATGCAATGGAACTAGGTAGATAACATGAGGGATTTCTTTGGCCCAAATCGATTAAAAGAGTTTTGAATCAGTATTTTAATGTTTTAGGGCCGAATTCATGCTTCAAAAATTATAAAACAATCTGTAAGAAAACGATTTCCAGATTGTAGGCACTTGTGCGAGAACTCACATTTTCTAATCGCTAATTCGTGGTTTTCACGGACGAATTTCTCCTTTACACGGATGGCACACTCGACTTTTATCGACTTTAATGCCTTTAAATGATAATTTGCTTACTTCAAAGTTTCTTAAGGGTATACAATATATTAAACCAGTGTAACAAAAGGTTAAGTTAGATTCAAACCCATATTTTGTTTAACAATATTGCATACAGTGCCATTTCCCCCCGGTGGTGAGGTTTCGAACTTTTTTTCACGGAAAATAAATTCCCATAATCTCCTTTACACGGTTACCAAGTTTGATAACATTTGATCCAGTAGGTTTCCTTTTATAACCATTTCAAAGTGGAACTTTAATTATAACCACCCTGTATATTATTAAATTTTAATTTGAAGATATGCGTATACCACGCTTAAGACTTTCACTTTTATGGAAAAAATAAAGAATCAATGCAAATGTACTTAGGATAATGCACCAAAACTGAAAAAATTTTACCTCCCTCCGAAAATAAAATATTGAAAATTTGACCTTAAACTTATTATCGATACATTCAATTTGACTTATCTTCCGAGTCCTAGTTCCGATAACAATTCCATCAAAAATTCCGAATTACTGAAGCTGAAGTAAAAGGTTTAGTATATATTCACTGTATGTTAATAAAGTAATCAGAGTGTAAAAAAAATAGATCATAGAATTAACGCTGATGCAACTTTTTGTCTGAATGCACAACATGTAATGGAAGAGAAGGCTTGTAGAGATCTGTTTTTGACATGCCTCTAAAAGTAGATATCGTACTCTTTTTGTCTCTTCAATGTCAAAAAACTTTCCTCTGAGAGGCAACTTTAGATTTTGGGAAAGAAAAAAATCACAAGAAGAATTTGAAGAATATGCAGGATGATTGAGTACACTTACTTATTTTCGGAATGCAAGTGGTTCTCCAATTGGTTATTGAATAATGAAAAGATGCATTGTCATGCAGTACAAAACATTTGGAGTAAGTATTCTGACTGAAAAACTTAAGATTAAAAGTCATCTGCTTAATTCACAGCCATTTACAAGTCAGCTACTTGGGCAATTGCAGAATCGTTTTGATACCTGTGCTTGTAAGACAAACCTAATATCACTGGATTTAAACACTTCTTTAATCTTCTGAGAACATTCCTTCTTTAGCTCATATTCCAAGAATATTAAGTGAATACAATTATTGCCAAAGAAATTGAATACTCATTTGCACTACGGCTTGGTAGTTTACTAACGAGTTAACAAAACTTAAATTCTGCTTTTTGTGTCTAAGAATACAACAATATTTTAAATATTTACAAATAAAATATTAAATTGGAGATTTAATTGGAGCCTTACCAGTTGCCTAGCATTTGACGATTGTTAAATACTAATTGTTTCTTGCGAAGTCTAAGCCAGGCTGCATGATTGGTTTTCGTAGTTTTGTAGGTTCTCTATGAAAGCATCTTAACCAAATAGCTCCCATGTTCTTTCTATGTTCAAGTAACCAACTAACTTAGTTTAAGCGTGATTTCTAAGTGAAGTTACTAGCAAAACCCAAATACTCAATAAAAATCATGTAGCTTGCAAGTTGGGAGTTAAATGAAAGATACAACGTCAATAATTGAATTGCTGTTTCTAAACTTGGATGGTCATTCCTTAATTGAATATAATTGATTTGTAACTTCTACTAGAGCTGACGGTAAGAATTGAAGTATAAATAAATAATATCTTGTGCAATCTTGATTAATATAAAATTAGAAATATTTTCATAGAAAAATATTTGCATTCAGACAGAAAGTTTTTTGAAATATTTGCAATTACCTTATAAGAAAGATTTATTAATAACTGTAATAATTGCTTATTATATTGCTGATAATTAGAATTCAGTTCTTGAAAATTTCATTCCAAATTAGAATTTTAAGTGTATAATGAAAATACGCTATGCAGAAAAATACATTTTAGGATTAAAAAATTAGTCAATTTTTTATGTTTAAAAACTTCTTAAATTCATTTAATGAACATCGTACCCTCGTTGGTAATTGAATCTAGAATGTTGGGTCTTATCTAGCCATTAAGTAGAATGTTG
The DNA here is from genome assembly GCF_044657685.1 of Stegodyphus dumicola. NCBI lineage: Eukaryota > Metazoa > Arthropoda > Arachnida > Araneae > Eresidae > Stegodyphus > Stegodyphus dumicola. The sequence continues at coordinate 118,665,838 of NC_140777.1, read as the reverse complement.
GATGGCGTTTGTATAATTATTCTTAGAATATTCTTTAGAAATAAATTATGCAGGTACTGTCATAAAATATTTTTATAAAATTCAAATAAACATCAAATGAAAGTTCTCAGTTTTAGACAATTCAATTTAAACGAAGTTAAAGTAAAGTAGCAGACAATAAAACACCGAAGATAAAAAATGTACTCTTACAAATATTTTTTTTTTAAAAAAGAAGAAAGTACGAAATTTTTTTAAAAAGTTAAAAATTTAAATATCATTTATAATTTAAAAAATAATAATTTTTCACATAGTATTAAATATTTATTATATATCATTGGGGGAAAAATTTCATATAATTAATTCTCCGTAAAAATTTATTTGAAATTTAAGGTTAAAAATAGCAGTGGCAATTCACTGTAACAAAAATCCATAAACCACATTTGGCGTTATTATAGCTCAAAATAAAAGATGCCAAATTTCAAAATGCGAAAATATGTAAATTCGTGTATATCTTAGAAAATTGTGAATAAAAATGTCTAATTTTTTCAGGTATGCTTAGAAATACACCTACTTTAAGATGATGGTAAAAATTTTATAGGTTATAATTCAAAAATCTTTTTTTAAAAATTTATAAAAATTATTTAAAAATAGAAATTTAAAGAATAGAACACAAATAATGGGTAAGTTTCATTTGGAATGAACCTAAATTTCGAAATGTGAAAGGAAAAATCAAAAAGTTTAATATAAAAGGGGATATTAATAAATATTTGCCAAATTCAATTAACATTGAGGAGCTAAAATTTTGAGAGCTAATACAGTCAAAAGTCTTTAATCCGGGCTCGTCGGGACTTCGGCGATTCCGTATTATAGATCATCAATTTAAATCTGGTAAGATGGCATGCAGAAATTATAAAATTAAAAATATGAAACCGTAATTTATGAAATATAGAACAATTATGATCTAAACGGTATCAAAATTTACAAAAAAAAAAAAGGCTTAATATTTATTTGTTTACTTTAATAAACATTTCTTTCAATGCGCGCATGCGTAAATCATACATTATGCATAGTCGAAATTAGAAAATTGCAACCAGAAAACTATTTGATGTGTATTCGTGATATTTATAATGAATTTGATTTAAATCATATCAAAGACAGAGTACATCGAGATGAAATACTACATTTAGTAATGAATTATAAGCCGAATAAAATAACAACATCTGCCCTGAAGATAAGGATAATGCTGACAGATCAACTTCCAGTTCATTGCGCGCCACGACGTTCCCCTCCCCTGCAGAGCAGTGTAAAATTGATAAACAGATTTCAGAATAGTTAGAGACACAAAGAATATGCTTTATTCACTTTTTGAAGCAATTCCACTTTTTGTTTGATGGAAATCGAAATATGCTTTTGCTTTGTAGATCGTCTGGCAGCTCCAGCATCGGAAATTCTATTTGACATAATCGAAAGTTCAAGCTTACTTTTATAAAATTGCTCTAACAGTCTGCAAAAAATAATAAGCCGGATCCAATTCGAAGATTAAGGAACAACGCAATCTGCAACATTAACTGAAATAGATAATTAGATAATTTTAGCTTAGTTTATACCATCCGTTATACATTAAACGAGCATGTGTAAACGTATTATGTGCATGCGTGAAAACATTATTAGTTGATGCATGTGCAGAAAGTTTGTAGCTTTGAGGTCCAAATTATAGATCATTCTAGATTATGGGCGTCCGGATTAACGATAATTTGAGTCGTAGAATAAAAATATAGAAAAAAAAAATTGGTATGTTATTTCAGAAAAAGTCCAATTTTATGTCAAAGTACCTATATTAGAATAGTGCTATATATAAATTTAATATATATCCTAAGTCGCGCTTTCGAGACATGAAAAATGCAATTTGAATTTTGTCAATCAGCCCAGTAGAACGGGAGATATAGAACTGTCCCATTTTTTTTAGCAGTGTACATTCTTCATTTCCAATTCATTTAGACCCACTAGTGGCTGAGTGGCTGCGACTGCTGAATATCAGTGGTACAACCTGGGTTCAGATCCCAACAAACAGGATGACTGCATGGCTGTTTTTGCCAAATGTAACATAAATATGAGAAAGTTGCTCTTAACCCTGCAAGAAAGCATTCCTCTCCTTAGACAGAGAGTCCTCATTTGCTCTTCCATAATCAACCAAATCCAATTAATTTATTTAATGCAACATAAAACTTGCATATTACACAGTACTAAATCACACAGGATAATCACATAGGAAGTCACAGAATAAGAATTTATTTTATTTTCTATTGGCTGATAGAATTAATTTTTATAGTAGAAATGGAAAGACCTTACACATGACTTTACAAATATATAAGATCTACAAGACAAAACATTTTTTTTTAATGAGTTTAGGCACTTTAACAGAAAATGACTTAAACTGTTTAATACTTTTAACTTTATTAATCATTAAACTTAAGAATACTTTTATACAAATGGTACTCACCTTAACCTTTTTGCCTTCATCATTTACTTTGTATTCCGTAACAATTTTCTTATCTCCAACAATAACTTCTCCAGCTGGTTGCAAATCAGCTACAAAAATAATTAATAGTTAAAAACACATACTTAAAGAGCAGTATATTATTGACATACTATATCCACATCTCACTTTATCAAACATCAAAAAGAACTCCACCACACACTTTATCACAGAGTTTTAGAAATTCATGTGTTATTTATAAAATGAAAGTTACAACCTAACATTGTTTACAATGAGTTTGAAATACTGCCGCTTTTTTATTTCAATTAAAAAGCTTTATTATTATACCTAGAATTTTCATTCTTTCTTCTCATCAATCATTTAAGCTCTTCAAGTTGTCATATATGATACAGTTCAGTTTCCTTACATGGGCACACTGTATCAAATATGACAGGATGGCCCATCATACCATATTCGGTATGCTAAAACGGAATGTTTTGTTTCAAATTTTAAAAGCACATGCATTATATCAGAATGCTATTAAACCTTACTGAATGGGATCTCTTGAATGTCAGCATTGTTTTTATGAATATTATCTGCTACTTTTTTCCTACATATATAAAATATGCAATGCTTACAATGTGCATGCAGAATTTAGGAATGTTTCAGGAAGTGCAAGCATCTTAAAATGCTGTATATAAACATGGCAATACAATATAAGAGGCACTGATATTTAAATTCTTTACTTACTTTTTTTACTTTATGGAAATAATTTAATTATGTAAATATAATCATTATTATTTATACTGCACATTGATTTATTTCAGATTTTATTTTAATTGTACATATTAAGATTTTTTTGTTTACATGACTATAACCAAAGACTGCAAAAATAAAGGCTGGGTAAAGGGTGGATATGTATGTATGTATATATATTATACATTCACTTTTTTTGTAATTTCATTCGAAAACTTTTATAATATTTTTTTTTTCAGTTCTTTGTCCCATTTCAAAAGGAAATAAGCAAAAAGTCTGCTTGTCATCCATGAGTTCTTGTTATTATGGTAAGTTAAATGTAAATTCTTGACTCAATTTAAACATCCGAGGTTTTCTACTCTTTCCAATATTCAATGGTGTCTTTTTAATTGTTGCATTCATATAACTTATTTCAATTTCTTAAAAAAACAGTTGCTGTTCCACATTTTATTTAATGTAAAATGTGAGTCATTTATTCATCTGTGTTAGTAAATTTCATGTGGCTTGTATTCTTCTAGAAGCCTGGGCAAAATAACTTTCATCCATTTGCTAGTCAAATGATGATCTGGCCCTTACTTTTCTCCATGTAGTTTCCGATAAGCAATGTTATTCTCTCTTTCAATCTCATCAGCCATCCATCAGTTGGTACAAATTTTCTCCCAGCATTTCAGAAAATTCTACCATTTTTATGGTAAAAAAAGCTCTAAATATTAGAATGTTTTTAATTTCATAGCTTCAAACCATTCTAGAAGAGCAGTTGCAACATTTCTCAATTTTCCATTTCTACTGTACTTCCTTAAAACATTTACACTTGTTACTAGTTCTTTATCAATTTTATTTCCTTGTTTAACCCTTTCAGGACGGGCGTCCCATATCCGCATTCCCTAAGAACGTCTCTTACAGCTGAGCATCCCATCCACGCATCAGTAAAGATCACATTCAGAGGACGGGTGATGCATATACGCATTTTAAGGTGGAACGTTTTTCTGAAGGCCACTAGATGGCATCCTTGTGTCTATTACTTTTGAAATGAATACAGTTTTAGGTTCCTGACCTTGAGTTTGATATATTCTGCTTGACTTTGGTATTTTACTCATCAGCTGTTCGAGGGGGGGGCGGAGGGAAAGCGTAAACAGAAGTGGGCTCTTTAAATCACTGTGTGCTACTGAAAACATTCTCGTATCTGATTTATATCCAATTCCTTTTTTTATTCTATTTTTTCCTCTACTATGTACGGTCTTTTAGGGTTACTGTGTGAAGTTTTTTTACGTTTTGCATTGCCTTCAGATATATATCCGTTCCTTCTTTTTTTATTTAGGAAAGCCTCACCTCCAGTCTATTATGGCGGGAAGGCACTATTTATCAGAGGAAGAATACCCTAGTATGGTTAGTGAACATTTACTAATGCAAATGAGAATACTGATTCATTTTCTAAAGAGTTAAAAAGTGATACTTTTTCTAAGAGTTACAAAGTGATACTTCTCTGTGCTTCGAGATTTACCACACTCGTTTTCATTTTAAATTTTGTTACTTCTTACTGTAAATAGTCTTTATTGTGTTCTGTTTATTAATTTTAAACTTTATCGATGGATTTTATCAATTAAAACTTTGGAATAATTTGAATAGGGCCTCCGAAAATTATTTTAGAAGATAAGCAATTTTTTAAGTATATTTTCATGTAAAATAAAGAAAAAATTAAGGGCTAATTTTAACATATATAAGAGCTCAAGTAATAATCTAAAATGATACCAAAAATTACGATGCTAGAAGCAAAATTTTTGTTTTTCTGATTTTTGTTATAAAATTAGGTTTAGCGGTGCAAAACCTCCATCCTGTACGGAGACTGCCTTCGATTCTCTTCCGTCCCGCAAAAGCATCTTAAACAAAGGTGCGCCGTCGCAAAAAGGTTAATCTTCTCATTGGTTCTGGTTTATTATTTTTTGCAGACTGTTAGAGCAATTTTATAATTTTGTTTTACCTTGATTAATTAGTTAGAAGTAACGATAACGATAAGAAAATAAATAATAATACTGTGGCGCCATAACGTGGGCCATTGGGTTGAATTTGAACTGAAATTTAATAGATTTGCTTTAAGGAAAAACATGGATTTAGAAAAATTAAAAAAGAAACGATCTGCTATAAGAGCAGTAGTTACGAGGCTGATAAATAAGATAGAAACAGAAAATGCTAATGAGGGGAATAAAAATGTAATTGAAGAAATGGTTGCTCAGTTAATTAGTAAAGAAGAAGAACTAATATTAGCAGATAATGGTATTGAAACTTTAATCGATGTAACAAATTTAGAAGATGAGATAATGTCTAGAGAAGAGTATAAAAGTAAAATTATTGTTTGGAAATTACGCACGAAAAGATATTTAGATACTAATCCACATAGCCCTAATTCTACTTCATGTGGAACTATCACTGAATCGCAGAACAAAATTAAACTCCCCAAATTGTCCCTGGAAACATTTTCGGGAAAGGATGTGTGCAGTTGTTCCGGGTTTTGAGCACGATTTGAGACAGCTGTACACGAAAATGAAAGTCTACATGCGGTAGATAAATTTAACTATTTAAAGTCAATTCTTACTTCCGATACAGAAATTGCAATACAAGGGTTGCCAATCAAAATCGTAAAAAACAACCTTATATTTAGCGTAGGTATAATGAAACACTCAATCGATTTCGAGGGCAGCTAAAGGTCCCTCCTCATCAGGAGAAAGAAATACATAGAAAGAAGAAAGTAGGAATCACAGAAACACGTGGTGCTTATCAGCACTGCACGTGGTTATAACTAGATTTTTAATCAGAGTTGATTAAAATTGTACAACTCTGATTAAAAATCTAGTTATAACCACGTGCAGTGCTGATAAGCACCACGTGTTTCTGTGATTCCTATTTTCTTCTTTCTATGTATTTCTTTCTCCTGATGAGGAGGGACCTTTAGCTGCCCTCGAAATCGATTGAGTGTTTCATTATACCTACGCTAAATATAAGGTTGTTTTTTACGATTTTGATTGTCACATTAGCGTGTTTCTCTTCTAGTCTTCTAGTCTACAAGGGTTGCCGTTAACAGCGGAGAATTACGAAAAGGCTGTGAAAATATTAAAAGATCGCTTCGGATGCAAAGAACTAATAATAGATACTCACATGAACAATTTATTAACTCTGACTCCGGTTAAAAAGTCTTGCGATGTGACAGCACTTCGAAAATTATATGATCGTTGTGAAGTACAAATTAGAGGATTGGAATCGTGTAATATTTTATCGGATTCGTACAGTACCTTATTGTATCCGATATTAATAAAGGTGATTCCGAATGATTTAGCACTAGAATTTAATAGGAAATATGAAGATGATAACCAGACAAAATTTACAATTTTGCTAAATTTTCTAAGGAAAGAAATAGAAAGTCGAGAACGTATAGGATTTTTAGTTAAGCCAACAGATTCTGAAGTCACTGAAAGGAAATCCCATTTTGAAAATAAGCGGCAGTTTCGAGAACGTTTTCGAGACAGCGAAAGAAATCGAGATTATAATAAGGGTAGAATTCCTTCAGCGGCAGCGTCAAACACATCACTATCTAATAGCTGTTTATTCTGTTCTGAAAATCATGTCAAAAAACTGTGCCAGAGAAAAAGGAAGCGTTAAAGCGAAGGGGATTTTGTTTCGTGTGTCTCTAAAGATACCATTTAGCGAGAATGTGCAAATCGAAACTAACTTGTGGTATTTGCGATCGGCGACATCATACATCATACACTCTGACGAAACGAATGCGTCAGACAAGAGTCCCGTCCAAGGTGCAGTAGTCTCTTCTGTTTCCGATTGCGCAACAGGAAATAACTCATTTCTTCTGACAGCACGAGCTGAAATTATAAACACAGGCAATTGGCGCCAGCAAAGCGTTCGCTTGTTGTTTGATTTAGGATCGCAGCGAACATTTATTAGAGAGGACATCTGTAAGAAATTAAAACTTCCCGTTATTGGAGAAGAAAAAATAAAAATATTCTCTTTCGGTTACACGACGTCTGAAGCACAGAATGTTAAAAAGACCAGGCTCATTTTTGTAATTTGAAGTATCGATATGAAATCAAAATAGAAGCTTTAATTATTCCTGTCATTAATGGATCATATATTCATTACCCTAGAAATGAAATAGTTAATCTTATTAAAAAACATGGCATACAACTTTCTGATGAATGGGGACAAGGGAATAAACCGTCGAAAATTTCTTTGCTGATAGGATCTGATTTTTATTGGAAAATAGTTACGGGTAAGGTTCACAGACTGTCTAATTCCTTAGTAGTGGTTGAAACAAAATTGGGTTGGACCATTAGTGGAACAGAAAGGGCTTATGGAATTTCACTAACTATAATGTGAATATGATGAAGGTTGTGGTTCATAATAATGATACACAAACCGAATCACTGTCTAGTTTGCTGGAGAATCTCTGGGAGCTCGAATCTATGGGGATAAATTATGATTCTGATAAGGAGCTTGAATTAGAAGATAATTCAGTTTTCGATAATTTCAAAAAATCTGTGAAATTTGAAAACAATTGTTATATTGTTCGCCTTCCCTGGAATCATAATTCAAATGAGCTTGGAGATAATCTGGAGATTGCTAAAATTAGATTTAAGAGTTTAATTCGTAGATTTCAGAATAATCAACAGTTCTATGACAGATATCGCGAAGTAATTGATAAGTACTTAAAAGAAGGAATCGCCGAAGAGACTAACACTGAAATTGGACCAAAAACGTATTTTATGCCACATCAAGCCGTTATAAGAGAAAACAAGGAAACTACATAACTCCGTGTGGTTTTTGACGCTTCGTAACATGCGGAGAATTGTTTGTCATTAAATGACTGTTTACATTCAGGTCTCAAGATGTGTCCAAACATACTAGAATTGTTCTTTAAGTTCCGTCAAAATCGAATTGCGTTTACAGCTGACATCGAACAAGCATTCTTGCAGATTTCTCTTGCTGATGAAGACAGAAACGCAGTCAAGTTTCTATGGAACGATGGTGAATTAAATGGAACAAAAATAAAGGCTCTTCATATGACAAGGGTAATTTTTGGAGCAACATCTAGTCCATTTCTTCTCAGAGCAACTCTTAATGTACACGCTGATAAATACAAGTCGCAGTATCCAAACGTATTTTCCATGCTAACTGAAAATATGTATGTTGACGACTTAATCGCTGGAGCAGATGAAGAATCAGAAGCGTTCGAGGAATCGGAACATATTAAAAGGATACTGAAAGAAGGTGGATTTAACATGCGGAAGTGGAAAACGAATGAAACGAATTTACAAAGGGTATGGAATGAAGAAGATTCTTCACACGATTCGACTTGTTCTAAAGTATTGAGATACATATGGAATAGGTCAAATGATACATTTTTGATAGAAATTGAAGATTTGGTAAAAGATGCCAAAAGGATAGATAACATACCAACTAAAAGGGAAATCTTGAGATTTGTAGGACGTTTCTTTGATCCACTGGGGTTTTTAAATCCATACACCATTCGAGCTAGGATTTTATTGCAAGATTTATGGGAACAAAAGATAGCATGGGACACTGAAATACCAGAAAATCTCAGAAAGAATTGGCAAAGCTGGTGTGATGAATTAGCTCATATTTCTAGTTTGGAAAAACCAAGACATCAGTTTGCAGGTGCTGGGAAAAGGGATATAAAGGATAGTTTACAGTTACACTGTTTCACAGATGCGAGTCAGAAGGCCTATGGGGCCGTTCTGTATTTTCGTTATTCGAAAAATGGAGTCATTCATACAAGTTTCATTACATAAAAATCACGAGTAGCACCTTTGAAAAAATTATCACTTCCCAGACTGGAATTGATGGGTGCTTTGATAGGCTCCCACTTGTCAAAATATATCCAAAAGAAACTTCGGGACATTGATTTAATTGTATATATGTGGACTGAATCTAGTATAATGTTACACTGGATTAGAAGTGATGTGAAAAGGTGGAAGCCATTCGTTCAGAACAGAGTGAAGGTAATACAGAAGAATTCAGATGTCTTGAACTGGAGATATATGCCTGGTGAATATAATCCAGCTGATTTGCTAACTAGAGGTGAAAATATCAAACATCTGAAGCAGAATAGCATATGGTGGGAAGGGCCCACGTGGTTAAAGAAAGAAATGGAACACTGGCCAAAACCGAATTTATGTTCCACAAAGAATATTGAAGATTCCAACAAGGAACTAAGAAAAACATCGAAGGAAGTTTTCGTAAATGCATGCGTTACCGAACCTTCCGAAGATTTATTTAAAACCCAAAATTACAGCAATTTACATCGAATTTACCGAATTACTGCCTGGTGCTTAAGGTTCATCAAAAATGTTAAAAATACCTCGAAATTATCAGGATGTTTGCAGGTTACCGAATTGGAAATGGCAGAAACTTATTGGATCAAACGTGTTCAGGAGCGAAATTTCACAAATGAAATGCAGGCATTGAAGAACAACGAGGAAATAGGTTCAAAATCAAAACTACCTCAATCCATTTGTAGACGAAAGTGGTGTAATTCGTGTTGGTGGACGATTAGAAAATTCAAATTTGGATTACAAACAAGCACATCCAATCATGTTGCCCGATAAAGATCATTTGACTGTTCTAATTATTCTTCACAGTCATCAGGTGGTAGGACACGGAGGAATAGCAGATACTTTAAATCAGATAAGAGATAAATTTTGGCTGCTGAAGGCTCGTCGAAAAATTAAAAGTGTTCTGTACAATTGCAATGTCTGCAAAATATTTCGAACTAAACCTGTCATGCAAGATATGGCACCTCTCCCACCAGACAGATGCCGAGAAGCCTTTCTGTTTGAGAACTCTGGAATAGATTGCGCGGGTCCACTGTACGTTAAAAGTGGAAGAGAATTATCTAAGACATATGTTTTACTCTTTACTTGTGCTGTAACTAGAGCCATGCATTTAGAACTTACAGCTGACCTTTCCACATAAAAATTTTTGCTTGCATTTAGACGGTTCATAGCGAGAAGAGGTTTGTGCCGAATACTGTATACCGATAACGCCAAAACCTTTAAAAGAGCGAAAAAAGAATTAGAGCTACTGAACGAGGTGATGAAAAGCAATAAAGTTCAAGATGAGTTCTCTAAGCAAGGAATCAAATGGAAATTTAAAGTTGAGAGGGCGGCATGGTGGGGAGGCTTTTGGGAGCGTATGGTTCAGTCTCTTAAAGCTCTTCTGAAGAGAATCTTAGGCAAATCATTCTTAACTTTCAGGGAATTAGAGACAGTCATAACAGAAGTGGAAGCTATATTGAACTCCAGACCTTTAACATTTGCATACTCGGATCTAGGAGAGCCAGAATCTTTGACCCCTGGTCACTTCTTAATAGGAAGACGATTACTATCATTGCCACAAGGAAGCTCTAAATTAACTTCAACAAAGGAGAGTCTTGCACGTCGACTTAGACATCAACAGATACTGGTAGAAAGAATTTGGCGAAAATGGAGGCAGGATTATTTGATGAATTTAAAATCTGCTCATCATTCCAAACTGGCGAAAACAGAAACTAGTTTGAAGAAAAGAACTATTGTATTAGTGCATAAAGATAAAATTCCACGGCTGATGTGGAAGATGGGCATGATAATGGAAGTCTTTCCTGGGAGAGATGGCAAGGTGAGAGCCTGTGCTGTCCGCTTGCCCAATGGCCATACGATTAAAAGACCAGTGCAACTACTATATCCAGTGGAACTGGAATGTAATAAGGACAATTACAGCAATTGTCCATACGGGCGAGAGGATGTTGCAACTCAACTTTTGCTGAGATCCGATGGCAGAGTGACGTCATCTCGAACTATGAACTCTCGCTAGAGATCACAAGAACTCTGAACTGAGAAGTCGCACGCTGCGTCGTGCGAACCTTTTCATTATGTAAATATTCTGTAACCGTTTGAGTCTTCATTAAATATGTTTGTATTGAGAAAGTTTATCATTTATGGATTATTCCTCTCAAGATTTGCAAATAGAGTCCCTGAGAAGAAATGATCCAGTGGCCCTGGCTGAACCCATTGGAACAAGGTAAGTAGTTTTGTTTTACCTTGATTAATTAGGTAGAGGATAAGGATACAAACAATAATAACATGAACTGTTAATTTCAGACCTGAATAATCAGACTTTTGACAGTTTGAGTTTTATAAACAGTAAAGACGAGTTTAATAAATGACGGTTTTTCTATTGATTAGTATAAAGTCATTTTGGTTTTGGGAAATTTGAATGCAATAAGCTCCTAACCAGCGAGTTTAATAAGCGGCAGCACAGTATATACAGAGAAAATATATAAATAAAAATTATCTCCCATGAAATAAAAAGGGAAATTTACAAAGCAAATGTGTACTATTGTGATAATTTATAAATAATTACAATTGAATTGTTAATTAAAATGCAAAACTAAAGAATAAAAAAAACAGAATTATAACTGATTCCATAGAAAGAATCTAACTTATTAGGGGAATTGGAACCTCTCTACACAACCATCAACAATTCATCCGAAGTGCTGTTCGTCATGTTTGCATCTAATGATGCACTAGACAGGCTTTAGAAAACAACAACAAAAATTTATTTACATGAAAAATGTCACAAAATCAAATAGATGAGGATATATTATTAGGCATCTCTGCCTTCCACATCTTACCACTTCAGCATCCTGCTTACCACTGGATAATGGAGCATATATAGCACTCACTAGAAGAATGGTGTAGGAATTATAAAACACTTTCCACCTGAATTCATTTGAGGTCATTTACCATTGATTTCTAAAAAAAATTACATTCAGAAACCATTTATTGGGTTTTTAATGAAAGTTTCCCATACCGCAAATATCGTCTGTGCAAATAGTTTGCGTTTGTGTGTTTAATCATCTTTTATCAAATGACTTTTGGCATTTGAAAGAAAGATTTTTGGCTTTAGAACACTGTGTTGTGAAATTTGTAAAAAAAATATCATTATCATTAAGTACGAGGTGTCTGAAATGGAACTATCACGCTACCACATTAAAACCATAATTTATTTCCAGTTTTGTTGCAAAAAGTCAGCTACAGAATGTCACCAAATTATGTGTACAGCTTTAGGTACTAATGCTGTATCACATGAGACCATGAAAGTGTGATGCTCGTTCAAAATCAAGGACTATCACAATCAAGAAGCAGTACACTCTAGCTGGCCTACTGATGTTGTTGAGGCCCGTTTGCGAGAACTTGTGGAAGACGACCAATATGCAACCATTTGAGAGCTTCCTAAGGAGTTAAATGTTAATGCCACGTCCATTAGTTGAGCTGTGCATTGCATAAATTTGACCAACAAATTCAATCACTTATCTGCATGAGCTGACTCAAGCAGATAAGGACAGACGTGTTTGGGTCTTTATTAATCTGTTCAAATATCAACATGAGGATAAAATTGTGGACTGGATCGTCACTTGCGATTAGGCGACCAGATTTTCCGGAGGGCAAAGTGGGATGCAATGATCCAAATTTGGGGGGAAGGGGGCGGAGGCCCCCTCTAAAGGTTAAAAAACGAGGTGCAAAATTTTTAGTGATGTCACAATGTCCTGTAAAGAATTACCCATCATTTGCGAATTAGCATGTGTGTTAAACAGACTCTATTATTGAAAGAAAAAATAGAATTTATCCATATCTCAGAGTGAATTAATGATTAAATCAACAATCACGGACTTTGGGATCTGGACTGAGACAACTCAGATGCATTTTCAGTAAAAGCGAACAAAGAATAAAAAAACAGCAGTCAGAAAATAAAAGTTCGTAACTTCCTACCTACCTTACTGCTTGAATATGTCCATCCAACACATGACACCGCAAATGTAATAATTTGACGCGGACGATGGGCCTTCCTGATCAACCGCTGACCTAGAAGGATCATCCTGTGTAGGTGCTCCGTAGACGTATTGCACTGACGAATGAATGCTTCTAAGAAGTTTTGGCTCTTGTAGAAGTCTTTCATAGACTTATCACAGGAACTGCCAAACTCAAAATTGCACTTCACCATTATCATTGCTTGTATTGTTTCCAGTTTTAACTGTGTCTTTTCAGTTTCCATATGATATTCATAGATGAGAAAACTCTCACTGGTGGCGTTTGTCCCTGGAAGACACAACAAAAACTCCACAATTTTCTGGATTTGTGCACATGGCACGTTTTTATCCTTGAAACGACGAAAAATTTCAGCCCATCGACAGTCGAGACTAGTTTTCTGACAAATCCAATCTGCAATCTTTTGTGGTGAAGTAAATCGCTTAATGTTGCATACTTCGTCAAATAACTCGTTATCATCAATGTCAACCTTTGGAATCTTCCACCCACAAAGTTACACGCTCTCTTGTAACTTTTCCCACGATGGTGGCTCCTTTAACGCAACCCAAGTAAATGAATTTACATCTTCGCACCTCACATCCACATTTGTCGCACCTCATGTCACTATCGGTGTTGCTTCTAACCTTCTTTATGAATGGAAACTCGCCTTGTAATTCCTCGTTGAATTTCGACTTTCGCTTTGGCATGACTGTTGCAACTCTTGCTGAGATCTGATGGCTGAGTGATGTCATCTCGAACTATGAACTCCCCAGTAGAACGGTGTTTAAGACACCCGGGTGCCTGGGCTAATGCCGTACCCCACGTAGAACAATTATGTTGTTGCGAATGATGTGAAAAAATAACTAAACAAAATTCTCGAACTTAGATAGGTTAAAATTAAAGATTAAGTAAGATTTAGGTAGACACAAATAATTAATTTCAAAGGAAATCCAAGATAGGCAAATTTTCTAATAACTGCAGGAAAGCCATCGAACTGGTGAACAAGAAGTAATGATTACTGAAAGTTAGAGTTCATAAAAATATGAAATTACTCACTAGTAGCATATCCCATGAGCTACTACACGGTTTGGATCGTAACTGCTCTGCAATGTTTGTGTTCTGTAAGAAACCAAGGATCTCCAGAATAATTTTGCCAAGTTCTTGTATGTTCGGGTACCACGATATGTACAGAACCACGATAAAAGTTTTTCTATGATATTAGACACTGCAGCTGATTTGATTTTGACTTTAACACTATAACTGGTGCTGCTAGGCATCTGGGCTGTGCGAGTGTCAGTCCTAGCAGTTCTGAAAAGTTTGCCATCGATACTTCAGGAGCAGGTTTTCATTGAGGTCTCTGTTGATTTTTCTTTTCAAATCTTGCCTTGTAGACCTTACACCCAGGATAGCTGCTCGGGTGTTCTGCACTACAGAAGATACAGCGAGGTTTTTCGTCACATTTTTTGCCACACATGTTACATCCATGAGATCCTCCATATTTCACACACCTCTCGGGGTTGTTACACAGATGCTGAGTGTGACCATAGGCCTGGATGGAAATATTGTACAGACCTTTTCCTTGGTTTGTATTCTTCAACACGCACGTCGAAACTGAACAAGCCGTTCAGTTGAAAGATCTGACTTCCTGCGTGGTTACGTTTCAGCTCAGCAAAAAATATTGGAAGCTTCATCTGGATACCATTCTTGTTTCTCGCAAACTGTTTGACTTTAACTGCCGGGAATTTCTGTTTAATTTCTGTTGAATTTCTGTCTGAATTCTCATTAAGAATAGCTTTTTGAATAGAAACAGGAAGATCTTTGATAACCATCCTAATGTTTTTCTCACTCTGCGGCTGAAATGTATGAAAAGCGATGCCATGGTCACTTAACAGTTTCTTCATTTTTTAAAGTCCTCAGAGTTCTTTACGTACACATGGATAGATTTCAACTTGGCACTAGATTCGTGCGTTTCAGAACAGTTCTGCGTAAACAGTTCATCAATTTCTAACCAATCTGGTGTGTTGCTGGGGGATACAATGGGCGGGGGGGGGGGGGCCTGTTGACTGCTGGTGCTCCTCCTCCATTACTTTCCGCACTTGCATTATCCAACATCTGAAAGCGGTTCGCTTGGGTGATGTCCATCGGCTCGGCAGATACTGGGATTTTCGCTGGCCAGTTTGATTTCCATTCCATTTCCGTCTCAGATTTACCATCATTAATTTCATTCTTTCTGGGCTTTTTCGTAACATTCAGCATCTCCGTCTGGGGTGTCTGCTTGTTGCTTGCACAAGGCGTGATTTTCCAAGTTCTACTCTCCTGGAGTGTCTTTGCGGCTTCCATCATATTATCAGCACCATGCTTCTTTATCAGTTCAAGAATTTCCTTCTCCGTAACGTTAGGAAACAATCTTGAGCACGAGATTCTGAGAAATTCTCCGACTTTTTTCTTTCTTTCTACTTGATACAGAATGGGAATCATCCTTTCTGAGCTGCAGCGGTAACGATTTTTTAGATTGAAATGATTTCACAGAGTCAATCTCACTAAGCTCATCATCCGAGAAATCGTTGGTAGCCCTAACAGAGGACATTTTGAAATACCCTCAGGTACCTTAATGATCAAAAATACTCAGGACAGCAAAACGTATCAGTACACGCTCAAAGCACAACTTTCACCAGTCACTGTCACCGCAAGAATCTGAGAATAATTGAACTATGAACTCTTGCTCAGAGATGGTACGAGAACGCGGAACGGAGAAGTCGCACGCCGCGTCATGCCAAATTTAAACCCTTTTTATTATGTAAATATTCTGTAACCCGTTTGCATCTTCATTAAAATATGTTTGTGTAAAGAATGTATTTATCATTTTATGGATTATTATTCCCTTTAAAGATATGCAGATAGAGATGGAAAGAGGAGATCAATTCAACCAGTGGCCCTGGTAAAACCCATTGGGACAAGGTAAGCAATTTTGTTTTACCTTGATTAATGAGTTAGAAATGTACAATGACACTAACGATACCAAAAGGAAATAAATAATTAATAGATGCTCAATGGAGACTCAGGTAATGTCACTCCCGTGAGGAAAAAAAAAAAATTAACCACGGAAACACAACAATCGCACGCACAAACCACCTTAACTAAAGAACATCTATATCAAGGAGGAAAGATTCCATAGAACTTAATGTAAAGCAGTTTGACATTATGTTGCTGAAAATCGGAGGGAAAATTTGCCAAGAGATTTGGCAACGGAACTTAGCAGCGAGAATTTTCCCGTCCGTGATGTTTACAGGAAATTGAGGAATACGGTGTTAAGAAGAAAAGTTCTTTGACAAAACGTTTCTTTGACATTTCGTGATAATTTGAACTCGGATTTTCGCACTTTTTTTTTGCTCAAAATAACCATTTCGTTAATTAATTTACTTACACAAAAAAATATTTTCCTTTCTTTTAATGTTTAAAGAAATTTAAAACAACATTCGTTTTATGGACTCTTGATAAACGTAACCTTCGAACTTCAACGCCGGCTTGGAGCTTTGGCGACAAATATTTTGCGCATGCTGTTTCTTTGCCTTAGCCGTTTCTTTGCCTTAGCCACCAACACGGTCGCCGCCTGCATTTGAGTGATGACATCATAGCTTTATTGGAAGCAAGCATCAGCAAGGCATTACCAATGCGCTGTGGTGCCCAATTCGAGTTAATTGATGTTAAGAGTCTCTTTCGCAGAAAAGCGGGACAAACAGGCGTCCTGCCGGGACAAGCGAAGAACCTCGGGACATGAAGTTTGAAATCCAGACTGTCCCGCCTAAATCGGGACGTTTGGTCACCTTGTGATGGAAAGTCCATTTACTTCAACAGCACAGTCCGAAAACGGGTCTGCGCCCGATGAGCCCGTTGAGAGCGTCACAAAGCACAATTTGACTAAAAAAAGATCATGTGATGTTTTCTAGTCAAAGTGGTATTGGCATGGTATCATCAATGAAGATTAACTAGAAAAAGGCAAAATCCTCGAAAGTAAGGTGTACAGCAAGATGCTAGTCCGTGTTGACACTGGGATCAAAGAAAAACATTGAACTGAGTTCTGTCGCAAAAAGGTAATGTTCCATAAAGATAATACAAGACCCACAAGTGTCTGCATTCAACAGCAGGACTCTGCATGGACTTGAATGGGATCTTTGTTACACCCACCAGCCCTGAGATCGCTCCTTTGGACTTCTACCTTTTATCCCACCTGCAGCTACATCTTTTGCTGATGCTATCTTTCATTCTGCACATTGCATCCGAAATGAGGTTGATTTGTTTTTGAACTCGCTGCCACCAAGTTTCTGGGCTGAAAGCTTTGAAAAATTACCAAACTATTGGCAGAAAATCATAGATTTGGGTGGTGATTACAATCTGCACTAAAGGTATTGCTTTCAAGTTTTATTTTCCCTAACTTTATTAAGAATGTTTTTTGGTGGAAAAGTTTTGTTACAATCAGATAAAGTTACATGAGGGAAAACATAGATAGAATATTACATCAAATACAAAGCATCAAAACTTTTCACAATCAATTGATACACAAACACAAATAATATCTGTTAGTTTTGTTTTGATTGAAATTCCTCTAATTCCAAAAAACTTTTCCAAATCACAGATGAATCCATAACTAAATACACATTTTCAACTATTAGTCAATTTATTACATCCTTTCACTCCTGCTAGTAACCAACCAAAACAACAATTTATCATAGTAATGTTCTCTCATTAAATTGCATCCTGCGAGTATTTTTGTCTGACAATTTATTTTGTCCCTTTAACTACTCGGAACTCCGTTCTCTCTCTATTGATAATAAAATACTCATGCAACCCTTTTGCGTCCCATACTCACTTATGCCTGTCTTGTTTGGGGATACACCTGTAAAACTAGTAAGAATAAACTACAAGATATGTAAAATGTAGTACTTGGACAGCTGGTGAATTCTCGCTGGTTCATCAGAACACAGCAATTCATTGTGAACTTAATATACCTGTAATCGAATTGTACATTGCAATCAATTGATACACAAACACAAATAATATCTGTTACAGTTTTGTTTTGATTGAAATTCCTCTAATTCCAAAAAACTTTTCCAAATCACAGATGAATCCATAACTAAATACACATTTTCAACTATTAGTCAATTTATTACATCCTTCCACTCCTGCTAGTAACCAACCAAAACAACAATTTATCATAGTAATGTTCTCTCATTAAATTGCATCCTGCAAGTATTTTTGTCTGACAATTTATTTTGTCCCTTTAACTACTCGGAACTCCGTTCTCTCTCTATTGATAATAAAATACTCATGCAACCCTTTTGCGTCCCATACTCACTTATGCCTGTCTTGTTTGGGGATACACCTGTAAAACTAGTAAGAATAAACTACAAGATATGCAAAATGTAGTACTTGGACAGCTGGTGAATTCTCGCTGGTTCATCAGAACACAGCAATTCATTGTGAACTTAATATACCTGTAATCGAATTGTACATTGCAAAAACTGCTGAAAAATTCTTTTCAAAAATCCCGGAAGTTCATAATAGCACAATTCCTGTTCTGAATTACGATTTTGAAAGTCACAAAAATCAAAAAAGACCGCTTGTGGTACTTACCTAATTAATCAATGCTTTTGAAAAAATTTCACATATTATATGTAAATATTCCTGCCTGTGTTCCTTTAGTCTTTTGCTTTATTGTATGTACTTTGCCTTTTGCTTTTATATGTATTATAGTATATTTACACCTTTTTTAACATTGATACACTCACACACAAACTGTTTTGGCAAATAAGGTATTTCTTTTTAAACTGTCATATAATTGCTATTTAACTTCGGCTATGTGTACTTACCCTTCTTCTTCTTCAACGGCTAACAGCTCAGATGTTAGTCTCGTTTAGACTTGATATGTGTTCTACGCTATTTTACAGACTATGCTACTTGTGACTCACTCAACTTTTATGAACTGTTACATTGTGTTCCTTTAATGAACTATTCGTAACATATAAGGAATTGAAAATCGACAACGTGTTACACTGGGTTAGTGGTAAAACGCAGGTACCCGTCCCAGCGAACGTCTCATGTTTGCCTGAGCTGACAATGACCTAAATCCATTCCTTTTTCTTTTAACTCATTGCAAATATACATTTGGAATTTTCAAGGACAAATAAGATATATATTCCATTATGATAGCCTTCTAATTCATACGATTTCAAAATTTGATCCCTATTACACAATGTCAATGAAACGATTTAATTGCTTTTGATTGGCTTTTAATTCTTTAAGTAATCGAAATGAAATAAAACTTCGATGACTGGCATTGTCTAAAATAAGATTAGTTAAAACCGATTTTTTACCTGCACAGGCTAAAACTGTACATGTTGGTAAGAAAACCTTATTTTTAATACAAACATTACTATAAGATGCAGAAATATTTTTGATATTCTTATTAGATTTAGACTATGAGTCACTCAAAATAGTTTTGCTTTCTGCTTGCTTCTCACAGGCCCTTATCCTAGCACTAACACAGTTATTTTTTCTACAAACTGACTCGTGATAATATTTGCTTAAACCTTTTTTTTTTTTTTTTTTTTTTTTTTTTTTACACATGATTTTTGCTTTACATTCATAAGATGTGGTATTTTAAAAACCAGCACCTACCTTCAATCCCTATTGCACAACGTCAATTGCTTATTCATTTTTTTTTTTTTTTTTTCCCTATATCCAACTTTTTACAACTTACAGGATCGTCTTGACCATCACAGAATAAATAAACATTTTTAATTTGTATATTTAATGTTGAAGCAGTTGACATATTTTTAGGCTTTGAATAGCTTTTTGATAATTCTGACTGTTTTCATAACTTTGAGAAAAAGATCATTTTGCCTCTTAACTTTTGGCAGACTCATCACAGTTTCAGTAATTTCCCTAGATTTCACCTCATTTCTCAAAAACATAATAATTTCTCAAACCTCACAAATTCACATTGTTTTGTTTTCAATGAAAATCTAAAACAAAATCGTGTCACAGCAACTTCAATAATATAGGATTCAATAAGTGCACGTATGAACCTTCTATTACATTTAATGAACGTAAATTTCCTTTATTAACTTCTATTTCATCATATAATTTACGCAAACCCTTAACATTAGATGAACTTCGAACGGGTTCAAATAATTTAGTCATGCAAGAATTTATAATAGAATCAGTTCTACCATATCTTTGTTTTAAAAGTTCAAGAGATGATTCATACTTTTTTCATTTAATTAAAAACCAACAACAACATGATATGCAGGGACCAGAAAGAATTTTAAACACTGGAATTTTTAAGTTTTGTAAGAGAATTATTTGAGCCGATCGCGCTATCAAAACAATTTTAAGAATTTCGTAAATTTGCTTTAGTCATCAGAGAATTGTGAAATTTCTAACTAGGTAATAATTGTAAAGCCGTAAACAGTATTTCCCAAAATACTAAATATATTAAGAACTGGAAGAATCCACTAAACATTTCCAGTTTTTAATTCTTTAATTCTGCTCTTTAGTTTAATCTTAGCTGACAATATTTTGTCATCGTAGTCTTCCGAATCTTTTAATTCATTTTTAAATTTTTATTTTTTCGGATTTTCTACAAACGTTTCCACCTCTACATCGTAGGTTTTCGAAATCTCTTCCTTTGTCTCTACCAGTTCCAATAATTCTGATAATAAACATATATTTTCGGTAGCTTCATCAAGCTTTTGTACTCTTTTAACTAGTTTAGTAACACTAGCACAAACGTTACTTCTCTTTTCAATTATTTTTGAAAGCTTATCCATATTAACTCAGAGTTTGTATATATGTTTCAGAATTTTAATCCAGTAATGAATGATCAATTAGTACCGATATTCCACATTCACCGACATGATGCAACAAAGAGGCTTTAGAAAACAACAAAAATTTATTTACAGGAAAAATATCATAAAATAAAATAGTAGAGGATATATTATTAGGAATTTCTGCATTCCACATCTTACACTTTTAGCAACCTGCCTGCCACTGGCTGGTAGAACGCACGCAGTACCCTCTAGCCAAATGGTGCTGGAATTATATAAGTCATTACGGTACTATTCGGTTTCGAGGGCCGTAAAAAAATTGCAGCGAAAATGTACGCGCAAAAGCGCCAAATCTAGCAAACGCGCCCATTAAACAGCGCGCCAAATCTAGTGTACGTGCTGATTTCAAATTACATAAGTTTATATAGTTCTATATTTCTTAAGATGCCATTGAAATACTAGTTTAATTTTTAAATCATTTTTTGATATCCTATGGATTTAAAAATTTGGGAATTGCCCATGACTTGGGTAAAGTGCAGAATCACCCAATGCTTGACGCGTTTTTAAGGACTGCACATACTCGGTATCCATGTGCACATCGACCTATTTTCATTTAAAAAAAAATCCTAGAATTGCACAAAAAATGGCACTGCGCACACCCTTGACTTTATCTATGTACACATCGACCTATTTTCATTTAAAAAAAAAACCTAGAATTGCACAAAAATAGCACTGCGCACACCCTTGACTTTATCTATGTACACATCGACCTATTTTCACTTAAAAGTAAAAGAGAAAATTGACAAAAATCCAATTGTTTTTACCCTTGTAAAAAGCGGCAAACAAATAAGTGAAAGATTCTGCACATTACCGAGAATATTTTCAAAGAAAAGACATCATTCATTATAGAAAATTACGTTTGAACAACCAACGAGATGAAATTATGCTTTAGCGATAAGTCGTTAGCGAAATAGCGATGCAGCATCCATTCAGTTATGTTTAGCAATTTTTATATAAATTATAATAATGATCTGAAATAGTTATTTACTCTTATGCTTCCATTCAGTCATGTTTAGCCTTTTTCATATAAATTATAATATTAAAAAAGTATTATATGAAATTAACCTTTCATCTAAATTAAAACATCAATCTTAAATAGTTATTTACTATTATACTACTTCCTTTCTTGCTGCAATTATTAGGGTTGCCGCGATTATTTTTGGCAGCAGTAGCATCAACAATAGTTTGGCGATTTTTTACGGCCCTCGAAACCGAATAGTACCGTCATTACACATATATGAAGAAATCTCTTTTAACTAGATGTTATAGCAATCCCATATTACAAAATTTCATCTTTCTGCAGAAAATCATTTTTGAGTTATGCAAGATACATATGTAACTACAGACGTTACGAAAAAATCTTTTTTACAATATGTTTTAGAATAAAGAGTCCTTTATTCTATCCATACGTACAAATGCACACAAAAAAATAGTCAAAATGAATATTTCCATTGAAATTGAATAACCAAAATTTTTTATGATTACAACACTTGCTTTACTTCGTACAAGGAAGTGAAAAGTTAAAAACCTTACTTTATACTTTCCTTCTAACAAAAATTACCAGTTGAAAGTGAGACTTGGGGAGGAAAAGAAAAAGGTAAAATCCGAGGAGAGACAAACTGGGAAGTGTAGAATTGCACAAACTTCAAATTGCCCACTCCCTTGACTTTGTCCATGTACAAATCGATATGCACCATATAAGTGGGCAATTCTGCACATTACCCTTAGTTCAAGGATTTATGCGGCTGGAATATCTAGTGTAAAGTAGGGTTACAAAGACTGGCGCAATTATCAGCAGCCAAAATCATTCGCGCCCTCCCGTCAAGGGAAAGACCCAACCAAAAAAAAAAAAAAAAGGGGGGGGAGATTTTAGGGCTAAAATTACACATTTAGGTGAATATGCATAAAAAGCCATCTTTCAGCCTGGCTTTCCATAGGAAATTAATCTAATTCCATAATGGTATGATAAATAGAGCCTATGATATTTTAGTTTCTGCAAACCTTACAACTCTAACAAACTGAATAATAAAAATTAAAAATACAAGCTTTAAAACAAAATTACATTATACAGTTTTACTGAAACTTTCATGGATTAGTTAAGCATTTTTTCCTCCCCTCTGAAATAAGACATAATATTTGGTGCTAATTTCACATTAAATAATTTTTACTATGTAAATTTCCAAATAATACAGTAGTTTTAAAGTATTTCATGTTGAATATGTCATACTTCAAAATGGTACATTTACTGAAGTTCTTATTATATTTTTGTTCTAATTCATAATATTTTATTTTGAATTGTTTCTTACCTTCACCTTGCTCTACTTGATCTGCCCAACTAATAGGTTTTGATCTGAAAATAGAGACAGCAATCAATACAAAAGAGAGGAAAAAAATCTGAATTTATTTCTTCTTTAAAATATAGCATATTTCCTTTCTAGAATTTACATGATTTGGAAACTTTCTGATATGCTAACAAGATTTTAAACTTAATCTCCATATTTCAGAATTGAACTCTTTAACTAGTATACTGGCTGCTGGAAATCTGTTGACAGATATTCTTTGTACTTATATTTCAAGTACACTCATATTATCTTCAAAATTCCTAGCCAAGACTACTCACAGAGATTTAAAACAGAGGGAAAGAGTTTATTACAGAATATAAATGCAGTATTGTCTCCAAATTCACTCTACAAAGCACATGTCATGTTTTCACGTTAAGAGGGGAAAATGTTCCTTGTTTAGTTTTTTCTAGACCTGATGTTCACTCATTTTGAGATGTACTTCATGGAAGAAACCATCACCAGACCCAAAGTGGGGGTACTGAGCTTACAGAAAAGTACTACATATGCACCAGAAATATGCAAACATCAAAGATTCACTCTACAGTAGGAGATGATAAGTAGGCACAAAAGATGTCTTTATGAAAGTGTTTCTCAAACTGTGCTCCTCAAAGCCTAACCAATTTGAAAATCTAGGAGATTTTCAATAAATAAATAAAATTTAAACTAACATGTATATCATATTCTAGCTGAAAATCTCAGAATTTGGAAATTACACATAGCAATCATCCATCACATTCCCCCCCCCAAGACTAACGTTTTATTAAATTTATAATCAGCTACAGTGCTACCTGTGTACTTTCCACTCTAGTTTCAGCAACAAAGGTGGAATTTAAAGCAGTATGACTGTAGTGCTTCTTACTGGAACTGTTAGAGTGCACACATCCAAATATAGAACAGCTATGGACGAATCAGCAGGCTCATTGATAAGAGCACCAACATTTTTTTGTGGCCACTTCATTAATATGAATACCAACGTTTTAATTTAGTTAATAAGTCTTCCCCAACTCTAATATTGAGTTATTAAAAACAAATATTAACTTTCTTTTAAAGTACAAAGTGTGAAATCCAGATGTCAAAAATCTGGAATAATCCAATATCCAGACCTCTGGACCACTAGCCAAAAAAATCTGATGTTACCACATGACTTCCTCGCATGGTCCATTAAATTATACACATTTTTTGCAGCATGTTCCTCAAATTTCATTAGAGACACATTTCTCATTCAGTTCTCACTTTGGCAAAGTAAAAATATATAAAAACTCAAAATATCTTCATTAAAAATTGTAAAATACATAAAAATATAAAACACCAAATACAGTTGAAACAGTTACTTTAAAAAAGAATTTTTTTAAAAAAATTTAAAAAAAAAAAAAAAATTAGAGTTTCTACACAGATTTTTCAGTGCACAAAACTGAAAGTTTACTTTTGATCGCACTTGGCAAAAAGACATGGAAGGTGCAGAAACTGAGTTAATTCACTATTCTATTAAGTTTCAAATGTAAACAAATGGCAGATCATTGGGATTAACTCGCCACTTAACCCTCTCGCTGCGCATCCCGCGATTTCCACAGGCAACGTAAAAGTAGCAAAATTGTTTATTTAGATGTGGGCTAACAGATGGCGTTAGTTGTCCGCATTTCTGCCAAATATACAAGAATAGGTAATGTAGCATTTCGCGCGCGATTTTCAGAACTCAAAGATGCCTGGCAGGAAGTGTTTCACGAGTGATATAACCTATATTCCTGACGTAGTTCTGACTCTGATTTCAAGTATATTGAAGATAGTTACAGCGAAACTGATGAGAATTTCTCGGATTCCTCTGCAGATAGTGAAGAATCTGAAAATTCAGTTTCTATTGAAAACGTTTGACAATGGTGCAAAATTGATATGCAAAATATTACATGATGCAAATATTTTCATTAGTATATATGTTTTACTTTTGTATTTTATAAAATAAATCATAAATTAACCAATATTAATTTTCAAAATTTTCCTTTTATATAATTATTCTTAAATTTCAGTATTCTGACAACCTTTTTCTATGATCTAATTCTATATTGAAACAAACTCTTTTAAAAAAATTTTTTGTTTATTTTAACTCTAAAATATATGTAGATTTGAAATATGTAATTTTTTAACCTATTTTGATAAAAAAAGGTACATAGCTAGAGGGTTAAACTTTTAAATTGTTGATAACTTTATAAAGCTATTACATGAGAAAATAAAAGCCACTAAAAAAAAACAAGCTTACCAAGCCTGGTAATAGAGTGGGAATATATATAAGATTAGGGCAGTCGATTGCGATGAAAAAGGGAGGTGCACAGCTATATAAAATATCAATGTTCTAGGGCTACTTGTTTTTGAGTTATGCAAGATACATACATACAGACTTCAAGAAAACATCCATTTTACAATTCTTTTTGGCAAAAACAGTCCTTTATTCTGTCTGTACATACAGACGTCACGCAAAAACATCATTTAAATCGTTTTGAGAGCAGTTTAAATGATACCCAAAATTTTTTAGAGTATAATACAGTCAAAAGTCGTTAATCCGGACTCGTCAGGACTTCGGCGATTCCGGATTATAGATCATCAGTTTAAATCTCGTAAGATGGCATGCAGAAATTCTAAAATTAAGAATATGAAACCGTAATTTATGAAATAAAGAACAATTATGATCTAAAGGGTATCAAAATTTACAAAAAAAAGCTTAATATTTATTTGTTTACTTTATTAAACATTTCTTTCAATGTAAGTTGTTTAAGTTGCTTCGTTTTATGTAATAATACTTTCTCTTTAATTCTATGAACAGACATTATTTCTTGTTCAGTTACAAAGTTCCGCTGTTCAAGTCCCGTTAATTGCTGTGCCGAGAATACCGACTGACTTGTCAATCGAAATTTTTTCGTTTTCACTAACCTCTCTGACACATTCTTCATGTCTTTATCCATTTTGTGCAGCAATTCCACTTTTTGTTTGATGGACATCGAAAAATACTTTCGTTTTGTACGATCCTTTTGGAGCTCCAGAATCGGAAATTCTATTTGACATAATCGAAAGTTCAAGTTTACTTTTATAATATTGCTCTTACAGTCTGCAAAAAATAATAAGCCGGATCCAATTCGAAGATTAAGGAACAACGCAATCATCAACATTAACTGAAATAGATAATTAGATAATTTTAGCTTATACCGTCCGTTATACATAAAATGCGCGCGCAAAAACGTATTCTGCGCTTGCGCACACGCATATGCGCAGTTGTAAAAGGTCGTACGCACACATGTAAATGCCTATGCACATGTGTCAACGCGGCACATGCGCAGAAAGTTTTCAGCTTTGAGGTCCGGATTATAGATCATTCCGGATTATGGGTGTCCAAATTAACGACTTTTGACTGTACTTCTTTTACTTCGTACAAGTAAAAATAATGAAGAAATTTCCCTCTCGCAGAATTTAGGCTCTAGATCAATCGATATTCCTGCATGTCACTTTAAAGCCTTGCTATCAACAGAGTTGCACTGCAGGCAGTAACAATATGGTGATTGGCATTGTATCGATGTTGTCCAGGATCCCCCTTTTGGCTCTCTTGAGTGCTTGTGGGAAGGGCAACAGCTAATTGCCTGTCGCTTGATGGCTCTGCAGATCCTAAACTCTGTTGTCCAGTACCTCACTAAATTCTAAAAATTTTATCTGCTCTAAATTTTACGTTTGCATCCCTAATTTTCATTGCTTGATGATCCTATAAATTCTGAATTCTTTGTCATCCTGAATCCTGCCACCTAGTGTGCCTGCATTGGCTGACCCTGTTGAGAAGTTAGCAATTTTCTATCTGAACTAAACAATAAGCTAAGCCCCAGTGCTGCTGTGCTACATGTCATCTTACTAGATTTAAACTGATGATGTAAAATCCAGAATTGCTGAGGTTCCAAAGATTCTGGATCTTGGACTTTGTAGTATATTACGTTAATTAATACTAATATAAAAGTAAATTAATTTTATCTGTATTTTAAAAATATACTGGTAGTAACAAATGTTAAAAAAAAAATGTTTTCGAAGGGGACAAGGGTAAGATGGTCCGCAGAGCATTTTAATTTTAAAAAAGTCCTCATTCGAAACACATTCAAGAAATGCCACTCTATAAGAAAAGACTAATTTTTTTCTCTGAAATATAAAACACTGCAAGGATGGAATGCCATTCTAGTCCCTTTCTTCTTTCAATCCAAATTTGACCTCTAACAATACAAGAGATTTGAAGATCTTTACATGATTTTTTCTTCCTTAGTTCCTTTATAAAGTTACTATTACATATCTTTAATAAGAATTTTCAAACTCCAGCCTGACTAAAGATACCAGCAACTTTATGACTGGACACCATTCTCTAGTAATCTGCTCAAAATTTATTAGATACATAACCTGCCAAATATTTTCATTATTTATCATTAGATACAGTAGTTGCCAAATATTATTCTTAGGTATATTTAGGTTAGATTTCAGATTTTACAGAGGTTCCTTAATTAAGACAAAGCCTGCAAGGACTACTTTCGTAAAGATAAAAGATGACTTCAGAAATCTAAAAAGAAAAATGGCTCATATTTACATTACATACAAGAAAAACAAACTACAAATAGCTCATTTGCCAGCATTCAAAACCAGGTCAAACTACCACGGTTCAGATTTTAGTCTGTCTTTCAAAATTTTTAGAAACTACAAACCTAACTGGAACAGCTTTAGTTCTTTTGGGGATTTTTTTGTAAGTCAACAACACTTAGTACTTACTACTCCAAAGATAAATTCTTGAAGCACTGCCAGAAATGAATGGTATGTTATGAAAAATGAAATTAACAAAAGGCTAATGTATGTTAACTTTTTGTTAAGCTAGTGTATGTTACTTTACTTTCTTACATTATTAAAAGTAAATTAAAAAAAAAAAAAAATGTTTCAAGTTGAAGTAAATCGAATTAATTACGACGCCTTTCTTGACTTACGCTTGTATTCTCAGCTTGCAATCTAAATTACTTAAATAAATATAAGCTTTTAAACTTTTACAGTTTCACACTATAATTTTTCGAGAAAAATGCTATAAATTCGGTTTGTAAAAAATCGGGACAAGGAGTGTAAATTCGGGACGTATAGTCACCTTAATAACATACATAAAATATAATATATATAACTATCGGACAGAACGGTTACAACACACTTGTATATTACATTACACATAAAATAAGCATTAATAATTAACATGAAGCATTTTCCATATTGTGAAAAAGTAACAACAGAAAAAATAAATATATAGCTCAAATTCATAAATGTTATAAAAATGATACTGATAATAAAGGGCAGCTATAGATACACTAACTGCAGATTACTACAGGAAATACGTAAAACTTACTCCATAGCTGACGGCATTTTATAACAAATAACAATTACAAGAGTCCGCTCACAGTCCCTGCGCCACACAACGTAAATTAAAGGAATAAGTTACTCATGAACTTAGTTGTTATGATCCTGCTCTAACCAAGGAGGTTAGAATAGAAGGAGGGAAGGTTCAACTCAAACGGTGAAGCTTGGCGGCCATCTTCCTGTTATCACCGTGACTTGTGCAAGGAAGTCTGTCAATTGCAACATTTTTTCTTTTCTTTTTGAAGCATGTCAGCTTGTATTGCATATGGATGCACAAATCGATTCTCGAAAAAAATTCCGGGCATTATTTTTCACACGTAAGTATTAATTTTCTTTTTTTATGTAATATGACAACTATGTCAAAAAATATCACAATGTCATGTGGTTTTCTTTCCAGATGTGAAAAAAAGGACTTAAAATAGGTTATTTAATATAACTATAATCAAAATATATTAAATACATTTTAATGTTTCTGTTTATAGCTGGTATCTTCGTTCCTTAAGATACAATGCTATATGGTAGGATTTAAATTGTATAATTTGAACGTTTGAGTTAATTCGTTTTATAACTTTCATGAAAAGTAAGAAATCAATTGTTACTATTTTTATTAATTGTAAAGGTGTTAAATAAAGCAATGCTTTTCTTTATATATTAATTATTATTCATTTTTTTAAGTTAAGATAAACTGTTCTGTTGTTAAAAATTTTTTGCATAAACTTACAAATTTCTGGGCAGTATAGTGATAAAATTAAGTAAAATATTTACACAATTGAACATGTGGAAAGATGTATCCAAAAACTTATATAGGTGTATTTCTGTAATTCAACTTAATTAAAGGCAGTTTCTTTGAGATTAATAAATATGAAATGCGCATAAACTGAAATCAATGAATTCACATAAATCTGTTTTATTTTATTAAGATTTATTTTCTAACCTAAGCAAATCCGTGAAATATGCAGAAACATCATTTTTTAAAGGCTTTAATGTTATGCGCATGCATTTAGTTTTCGAACTATTTCTTAATAATTTGCTGTACATAGTAAATTATGGATATCATCTTTATTACTTTAAAACAAAAATTCAACAATAGCGAGGGATTTCATTATAAATTTAACATATTTTTACTGGAAAATAAATGCACGGAACAGCTTAGAAACACTTACTGTACAGCTTAGAAACACTGCCGTAATGCAATGTTTTGAAGTCACAAACATGGACGCCGCTTGTTCGGCGGAGTTTCATTCCCCGATAGTGGAGGAAACTGCGAACCCTCCCTCCTTCTATTCTAACCTCCTTGGCTCTAACAGACTAGAAAGCCGTAATGTGAGCGCTACGGTCACCGGTCCTTCGACGAGTTAACTAACGCTTACTGGCTGCAAATCAGGCTGACAGTCGAAAACAAATGTTTGTTACTAATTAATATAAACAAAATTGAGTACTGTCCTTGGTTGCGACAATTTGGCTCCTTTTGGCGTCATTTTATTATGTCGACATAAGTAAATATCGTGTAAGGAATAGTAGCCAGACAGAAGGAGAGAATATATGAGGAAATCTAGATTAAGGCAAAGTTTTTTTTTTGTGTGGGTGTGTGTGTGAGTGGGTGGGGGTATAACTAATTGCTAACTGGTTCTGTTATGCAGTTAAATTAGTATTAAAAGTCCCCTCGTTTGGCATCAAGGCTGGTACTAAATCTGGAAATAATTACTAAATTTTCAGATAAGGTTCGGAGAACAGCCTTGGTTGCGCCAACTTGGCTCCTTTAAGGATATAGGCGACATTTAAATATGCCAACGGAAGTAAATATCATGTGAGGAATAGAATGCTAGGGAGAAAAAGAAATTTCGATTTCGTTTTTCTCCACTTCAAAAATTTTATTGCATTACATCTTAAATTATAAATGAACTCAGATGTATGTAAAATCCCAAAACTAAAACATGCAGGGAAGGGAAAAAAAATAGTTGAAACTTGCTATAGTTTATCTGACAGACAGATGTCTTTTGTTGCACCCGCTAAGTCTTTCTGCACCGATGGGCGAAAAATCAAGCATAGGTGCGAAGGAAAGGTATATAAAAAGGGGGGCAATTTCGTATTTCAGAGGAGAGTAAAAAGGAACTTCGTATATTTTATACGAGTTCGAAAGGCCAGGAAGAAAAGATGGGACAAAATAAAGTAAAAAATAAATGGCCCAAAAGTAATGGAGAGGGAAAAAAAATTATATTTATAATTAAAAAAAAGGGTCTATAGAAAGAAAAGGAAAAGAAGTAAGAGAATTTTGTAAAAAAAAAAAAAAATGTGTCCATGATTGTAGTCAAAGGAAGTTGTTATCATTTACATTAAATAGAGTCTTCCAGGTGTGTGTAATGAATGTGTTTTGTAAAGCTGAATAGATGTGAAGATGGGGGAAAATTAATAATAAAATATAAATTTTGGGGGTCCAGTCACATAACAGTGCTATAATTTATCTATAAAAATATGAGTTAGAACATCATCATGAGTTCAAGTTAAAATATATCGCTTAACCGTATGTAATAACCGTTATTGTAACATTTATTATGTAATTTTAACGAAGTATCTACACATTCGACATCGGACAGTTAGCTCATACATGATAAGAATGCTAAATTTGTCCGACTAGTAGCGCAGAGACATGTTCGTCTTAGAGCTAAAATTAATGTAAAATTAAATTTTCAGTGATCTGATATACTATTTAAATTAGAAAGCTGCTCTTACTTACTTTAAATACTAAATATATTTATACCTTATATTTAGCCACTTTTACTATATATATATATATATAAGCAGTTTTTACTATATCAACAAATTCCTGAAATATAGGGATATCTGAAGCTGATAAACGCTTTAATTTTTCATTGACAGAAGAATTTTTAATTAACAGAATCTGTAGTTAATTTCTAATTTTATTTCGATTGTTACTGAAAATATTATTTCATTTGTTGCTGATAAATATAAAAGCGCATGAAACACTTAAGTAATGAATTGAAGTTGGGAAACATATATTGTTCTAAAGTAATTCTTGTTTTACAATCTTTATTCCCAAAACTCATAAATTCAGGAAAATTTCCCGCTGTTTCTATACGGATCAAAACTTTCTATCAAGCCATAACTATTTTTTTCTCGATAACGTTAGAAAAACTTGCAATAACGTTCATAATATTGAAGAAACAGAACAAAAAAAATCTGCTTGGCAATATCATGGTTGTAGCGTATTTTACCAACACCGACTCTACTAGTGTCGGTGTTGATTTTACCATAATACAGATCGCACAGTCGTCATTTTGTAGGAATGTGCATAACTGCATGGATAGATAGAAACCTATTTTTTATGTCCACTGCTTTAACTATATTAGAAAATATGTTAGTTAAGCATATGTACACAGATAACATAAATAACCATCAGATGTAAGTCGTTCATCAAAGAATAACTAGAAGCATGAATCCATCTTCGTAGGCAACATGCTAATCCGCAGGAAAGTCAGTTGGTATTGCGCGACATGGATGAGGTCAATTTGATGTTTCACTGATGGCTACCAGAGATGAACTGTCAAGGATCAATTACAAATCCCACCTAATGGATGAGAGAGAGAAAGCAGGCAAAGCCCATCTTTTGGATCTTAAGAGTCCTCCACAGCTATTTCGTGGACTAAGAGACCAATCAACATTCGAACCAGGAAACAGATCTAAATATTGACTGCTAATGGGAGAGTGACATTTTGTACTGGCGAAAAGATATCTGAATTTTAGACATCAGACCTCAGTTCGATAAGCAAGGTTCGATAAGATTTACCACTCTTAAAATTCAGGCCTCATAGATCTCAGTTCCCAGCATTACTAACAGATGTGTCAGCATTATGGTAGTACAATTTTTGAGACAGATAATTACACTCTGCTTTTAACATAATAATAAAAAAATAACTTAATATGTATAATAAGCCGTTTTGAACAATAATAAATAAAGCGCAGCTGGACAAGCAACTATGATAACAAAACAAATCGCTAATAATATTAACAATAGAATAAACGTTATTTTGTTTTTCGTTGCTATGAGTTACCAGACTGGCAGCCTTGAATTGTAGTAGGCAGGTCGCCACAATACTCCCCCTCCAGTGCTAACGATACTTTACAAATACTTTGGATTGATGCGAACTCGACGGCCCGAGCGTGTTCTTGTCTTAGCATCTGATAGTTAGAAATAGTGAACCACCGGAAGTTGTGGTTTCGGTCGAAGGCTTGGAACAGCTTGCACTGAAGTCCGTTGGAAATGGGACCTTGAGATGGAATTTGCGATGGTGAAGACGCATTCGCTCCAGTGGCTTCTGGTGTCCAGATAAATGCCGGTTTAAGACAGTCGATACTAACGACCACTTCTTTTTCGTTGACCAAAATTTTAAAAGTTTTTTCGTTTCGAGCTAGCACTTGATGTGACCCTGAAAACAGTGATGCGAGAGAAGGCTTTGAAGCATAACAGAAAAACATGAGATGAGTTTCTAAGTTCTTTATGCACGAACACAGTTTGTTTGCAATGAGCGCTGGCAGAAACTGGTCGCAATTTTGACATGCAGTTTCTAAGCTGATGTACGAATGTAACAGGATCTACATTGCAGGTAAATGGATTGACTGAATGTACGAGATCCCCACCCAGGCATACGGAGATTAGTACCATATACCATTTCTGCAGAAGAGGCATCCAGATCCTCTTTTAACGCTGATCGAAGACCTAGAAGTACAGTAGGTAACATATCAGTCCACTGTAATGCAGTGAGGCATCGAAATGATTGTTTTAAGGAGCTATGAAATCTCTCGACAATTCCATTGGAACTTGGATGGAAGGGACTGGTTCTCACTTTGTAAGTGTCCAAATACTTAGAGACGTGAAGAGTTGGGACTCGAACTGACGCCCCTGAACAGTAGAAATCTGCTTCGGAATTCCAATGCGAGAAATCCAAACGGTGTAAAATGCCTTTGCCACGGTATCAGCTGTATTATCTACCAAAGGAACGGCTTCGGGCCAGCGAGTAAATCGATCAATGCAAGTAAGAATATAGGAATATTAGAGGCGGCAATGGCTCGACCAAGTCGAGGTACACGTGAATGAAGCGATATGAGGGCAAATTAAAATTTTTAAGTTGGCTGGTGGTGTGTCTGACAGTTTTAAATCTTTGGCAATCCAAGCGCGAACATGTCCAGTTGGTTATGTCCTTTTGCATGCTAGGCCATACGAAACGTTGCTGTATCAGTTTCCTCGAAGCCTTGATTCCAAGATGTGACAGACGATGTAACTGACTAAAAATGGCATGGCGAAACCCGGAGGGAACATAAGGTCGAAATCTTGAATCCTGAACATCCCAATAAAGTGGTTTTCCAGGTGATAGCTGCATAGGCTGCAAGTTGAGATTGGTGGAAGATTTGCTTTTCAAGAGGGTTTGCAGTTCTGAATCTCGGTGTTGTTCATCCGCAAGGGCAGCAAAGTTTATTGGCGAAGGAACGGCTAGTTCTTCAATACGAGACAAGGTGTCTGCAACAATATTCTGCGAACCCTCAATATAATGGATATCTGTTGAAAATTGCTCTATGAAGTCTAGGTGTCTCATTTGACGAGGAGAAGCTTTATTCGAACGCTGTTGAAAAGCATAGGTTAAGGGTTTGTGATCTGGGAACGTCATGAAAACGCATCCCTCTAGCATATGTCGAAAATATTTGACAGCTTCATATATATTTGATATATATGAAATATATTTGGCAGCTTATATATATATAATAATTCGCGATCGCAAGTGCTGTATCTGATTTATGCTGTTGAAAGTTGTTTAGAAAAATATGAAAACGGTCTTCATGATTCTTGACCTTTCTGTTGTAAAACTGCTTTTATACCTATTGTTGATGCATCAACGCAGAGTGATAATGGTTTACATGCTGAAGGATACTGCAAATTGGTTGCCGAAATTAAATCATTTTTAATTTTTGGAACGCTTCGCGAGATTCTGTGGTCCAGGATATAAGACAATTATCGTTTTTCTTGCTTTCAACCAAAAAAGAATTTAGAGGTGCTTGTATGGTCACTGAATGAGATAAAAATTCAGCATAGCAAGAAATCTTCTGAAGTCCTTCGCTGTAGATTGTTCTGGCATATTGCGGATAGCGGTGATTCTATCTGGAAGGTGTCGAACAACATCAGCAGAAATTTCATGACCAAGAAAGGATACTCCTGGTTGGCCAAAAACGCATTTCGAAGGATAAAGACTGACACCTTAACTTTGAAAACGTTCAAAAACTGTTCTCAAATGTGGTTCTCAAAACTGGTAGCGTTGAGTTGTAGTAGGTAGGTCGCCACAAGCATTATTGTAAATTATTTGTTACTAGACACAATATCTGCTGAAAAATAGCAACAGCTAATTCTGGATGTCGTTCTGTTTTACATTCATAAAGATGTACGATCAATATATAGAGGTAAGATGCAGTAAGAACGTTTGTAATGATAAGTTGCATGTCGTCTTACTAAGTTAAGAGGACGATTTATCTTTTAATAAATGTTCGTCTATGTCTTATAAACATCTTATGAATGATTAATTTAAATACACAAAAAGCCACCACCGATGTTATATGGATATTCCTCAGCACACCTGGAAAAAACAACAAACAGTATTACACAGGTCACGACACTCCTAATCACTTGCCTCAGTGCAGAAAAGGATCCAACTAGGGAACAGCCTACCCTAAGGGTTGCAGTATCAGCCTACCAACGTTTAGGGTTTGCAACAGCAAAAGCGAATCCATGGGCACATTCCATCACTGAGGATGCAGCCAACCAACTCAGATTAACCACATCAACACACTGGTTCGTCTGACCAGTTCCGCCCTCTAGTATTGCATTAAAAATGACGTCATAACATCATGTAACAGCCATATCTATTAATCAGCATTCGGCTGTTAATTAACATTTTTGGTTCGGTTTCCTGGTGCGACGGCTGATTAACAGCCATAGCTGCTAATCAGCACTTCCATATTGCCCAGACGGTATAGTAGTTAGAGGAGCCTACTGCGGTACCCAAGGGCTCAGGTTCGAATCCCGAAGACATGGATGTTTGTAAATGTATGGTGTCCGTGCAACATGGGGGCACTCTAAATATGCAGAGAGTCGAAAGTCCTATCGAGAGGTTGGTGGTAGAAAAAGAGAGGTGGGAGACCCTCAGACCTGTCACCCCTGGGATGCTCTCCATCAGAACTGGGGGCGGAACTGAGCGAAGTTCATACTGTTACCCGTATGGTGCTCATGGCTCTTGCTAACGTCAAGAGCAATCTTGCACTCCTTGCCATGATGAATTTCGTGGACATGTTCTGATGTTAATGTCATAAAAGTGAGATAAGTCACAACAATCACCATTCGCACCAGCAAACAGATCCAAACATTGGCAGAGAATGAACACATGCCCCTTTTCGGTGGCAATTCGATATCTACCTTTTCAACAGCAAATTTCACTTCGATTTCTCATTTCAGACCTTTATTCCTTCAGTATTTGTAATCCTACTTGAAGTGAGCCGAATATACCACTCCTTTGTGCAGGGCTGTGGAGTCAGTAGGGAAAATGAATAACTCCAACTCCTGGAATTTTAAAGACTCAGACTCAACTCCTTCATATTTATATGTAAACATATACACATGGGTTACAGCTTATTTTTTTAATATAAAAGAAGTAATAGATGCTACAGGAAAAAATATCGATGGTATAGCAAATTATTTATATTAATTAGCATTTATTATAAAATGGAAAAACTGGCATTAGTTATTTCTAAGAAACAGTACAGCTTCGACAAGATATTCTTTGTTGGAGGGCCATAGATCCGATTTGATAAACTTCAGAGCTGAGAAGTGTCTTTCCACTCTAACTTGAGTAGAAGGAAGAGCTGTTACTGTTAGGGCTACTTCTTTTAACTTTTCAGGATAGAATTTTATAAGTTCTAAAAGAGGTGTCTTGCTACCGCAATCATATTTCTCTATTTCTTCGAAGGCCACGTAGAAATCTTGTTTGTATTTTTTCATTTTTAAAGGCTCTTGGTTCTTTATTTTCATTCGTTTTGCTTTAGCCTTTTTAATATTATCCAAAAATATTTCTCAAAATCTAATTCATCACTCGAAGAGGATGATAAAGACTCAGTTGCAATGTCTGCAGGTTGACTGTTCTGATTTGAATACTCCAATTGTTCTGAAAATAATTTCATTCTTACTGAAAGTTCATAGATGGCTTTCTTCGCCTTCTTAATTTGTTCGTCATCCAACAAAATTCAGTGTTTTGGATCTACATATATTGAATCCAACAAGATCTCATTGTCTAGCAAATTAGTTTCTCTTTTCTTCATTGAAGAAATGATTCTTTCTGCAATAAACCCTCCATAAAAAAAAAAAAATCTGAAATGTTTCAGATTTTAAATTACGTCCAAAGGGGCGTTTTTTAACATTTTGTGTGTTACCTTTCTTTATTAAATATCATGTTCCTCGCACTTAAACCATAAGATCCAGTGCAACAGCAATATCGCAAAATAGTTTTAAAACGAGCATATCTTTAGAATTTCCGATACAGAGACTCACGCGCTGGAGATAAAAATGTTTTTTCTGCACAACGTTGCCATTGCTCGCTTTGAAATCCTTGAGTTTGTTAATCAAAAATTCGTCAAAGTTTTAAAAAATAGGAAATCGATCATAAAACAAATTTCAAATTTGGTCTTCCACATGCTCATATTCGTTGGAGGATTACGTTATTCAAAATTCGATGACTTTATGTACCGTTGTTTTATCACAATACGAGAAATATACATACATTTATGCAGATTTTTCATTATTTAATTTCTTCAAATATAATGCAGGACTCTAACATTTTGTGGCAACAGTTTGAAAAGTGAACCGACGTTTATGAGTCCGACGCAAAATCGCAAAACGAAAACAATAGTCCTTCAGGGACAAATCCCTTTGGACTAAAAAAAAAAAAAAAAAAAAAAAAAAAACCATCACATTCTCCCCTCCTCCTAATTCTTCAGATTGTAGTTTTTTTGTGGCTATACACGGTGTAGAAAGAAGAGTTTCCAATTCTGCAAGATCATTCCACAGTCTTTCTGTTAGTGAAACATTAGGGTTATCTATATCTTCTAAAAAAGTTCTTAATTCTAACAACGTCTTTATCATCAAATATGTACTTCCTTATCGCGCTGCTTGACAATAATTGCTCATTTTCCTGCTCGCTTCCTAAGAATGGTATCAATTTTGGGAGTTCTTGCTGCTTACCTAAATTTACCAGCGAGATTTGTAACTAAATGAATCAGTTATCAATGGCAAATATCACATCCATCCTCCTCCCTTATATTTATTTATTAATATGTCAATAAAATAGAAAGTAACTATTTATTAATGTGTATAGTCCATAAATAAAAATAATAACTCAAGTTGTCATTAATTTTTTTCACATTTTAATTTCATTTCAAATTCAAACTGCCTGACAAAAACTGAAGTCGGAGTCGACCTGTTTTTAGCGACTCGAGCTCCGACTCCTTTTACCCCAAAATCTGTCCAACTCTGATTCTGACTCCACAGCCCTGCCTTTGCAATATTAATGAGGGTAAAAATAATTTTAATATGTTACCACTTTTTAACTCATGAGTTTTTCTCTTGATCAGCATTTTGAAGTGAAACCGGTATTCTCCAACTACAAAACCATGCGTTACATATCCAGCTGAGTGTCGGATCCTCATTTACTGATTGTCCTGAATTACCACACTAGTTATGGTTAAGCATGCGTGGAAAAGGCGTATTTACAAGAGAGACATCATGAAGGCATGTTTTGATTGCAGAATAGATGGAGTACATCAAAAGGGATATCTCGACTTCTAATACCAAATATGGTATTATTCGAAGGTTTCTTAGCTCTTTAACCCTTTGCGACACGCATATTTAAAATATATTTTAATCTTTAAAAAAATGCCTTAGAATAAGTCAGACGGACTTACTTAAGTGCCTTTAAGGCTTGAAAAAAATTCTGCACTTTTATTTTTTACGGTGGAAGGTGGGATACCGTTTGTCCCACCATGCAACTAGCACGTCTTATAGCATATTGGTGTATAGCAGGAAAAAAAAATCATATGTGGAATGAATAAACAAAATAAAGCGTGCATTCTAAAAAATTCATAATAAACACACTAAAATACATTTTGTACTTATTGCATATATGCATGACTTGTAAAATTTTGCATATGCATATTTTGCATTTAATATTTTCAAATTTTAGGAACAAAAGAAAATATTTTCTTGAATATTATTTTAAGATTAAAATTTGATACTCGTACATATGATACTAAATAAAATATTAAAATTGGCACTTGATTCAAAAACATTTATATATGATTAAAATTGAAAAAAAGTCATTTTTCATGAAACTTTGAAAAACATGTTGTTTCATTCTTTTGTAAGCATAGAGGCACTTCACATGTTTCACACATCCAAAATGTTCGTCGTTCTTCTTTCGATATGCTGCAATATGCACATCTTCTCCTGCTCGTTCTCTTTGGCGTTTTACTTACATTTTTTAGTCTCTTTTCTGGTTGTACGAACGGGTTTTTATTATTTGAACTGGGGATTTCAGTTTTCTTTTCAGCTCTTTCTTGCCTGCAAGTGCCATTAGACCTTCTATAACTGAGAGAAGAAAATCTTTCATTGTTTTTACATCATGATCAGGTTCGTGAACAAACTTGAATAAACGTGTTTACTATACTCGCATCTAAAAAGTA
This sequence comes from Stegodyphus dumicola, assembly GCF_044657685.1. Lineage (NCBI taxonomy): Eukaryota > Metazoa > Arthropoda > Arachnida > Araneae > Eresidae > Stegodyphus > Stegodyphus dumicola. Next base: position 118,626,345 of record NC_140777.1, on the reverse strand, counting down.
AAAAAAAAAATCATGTGCCACCATTTCTTGCTTTTGTAGTCTATTTCATATAGTCCTTTTTGTTGATCAATCAGTCGACATATCCCATATTCTTATTGTATGAAATAATGCTGTTTGGGCACAGTACTTTTTTTTGTCTTTCCATCTTGTTCTTTTCTATTAATTTCTTTAATTTCAGTTGCCTTTTCCAAGCAAGACGGGATAGAAACGGATCTTTTATCCTTTCATTTTATGCAATAAATTTAATCATCGTTAACTGAAAAGTTTATATATTCTCTTGACATAAATTTGTCTTTTAAATTTTTGGGTAGATACTTCCGATCCATATTTACAGAGCCACATGCATAGATGGGTCTGTGTCTTTAAAAAGCAAAACAAATTATAACTACTTCCCTTTCTTCTTCAGCAATAACTTCAACCTCAGTTATTCTCTCCTGGATTTCAATTTCATCTGAATCAGAACTGACATCTGAAGCATTTGAGTCGCAATCGGATGGCAATTCAGCAAAAAGATCCAAAGCTTCCTGAGTTGTTAATTTTTTTCTAGACATTTTAGCACATCAGAGCATACAACGGATGTCAAAGTGCGCGCAATCACGAAAAAAATAGATGCAAAAAAGAAAAGAAAAAATAATCGCGGGTGCTGCCATCTATTGAGCGGAAATTCAAGTGTGTGGTGGGACAAATTTTAACCCACTTATTTCAACTGCAAAATTAATGTTATAAAATATTGAATTCAATTAAGACTTTTGAAAATAAAATACCTTTGAATATTAAAAAGAATCATACATATCATAAATTGTATACCAAAACTTTTAAAATATTGAAAAATGCGAGATACATGGATATCACTATTGTGATCCTGTTTTGAATATTTTTTGCTCATAAACTTAAGCCCTAGTATAGTAGTAACATCTACTGAGAAAAATAATAACTAAAATAGATTATTTTTAAAAGATTAGAAAATTTCTAACGGAAATTGCTAACTGAGAAAATAAATATTAATTAGGTGGGACATATATTGACCCACCATGCCGCAAAGGGTTAAAACTTCTTGTGCATGTTAAATTTCATAGGATTCAGAGAGCCGAGTATTTCAACTGAGAGGAAAAAGTCCACACTTACCCTTTTCACCAAATGATTCATTTTTCTCGAAAGTATCACCGAAATTAGCGATGTATTTTTAAGAATTCAGAATCTTTGCTGTATATATTTTGTTTAAATCTTTTACAATTATTCCAGTGTTGACTAGCTTGTATCTAATGTAAAGAAAATTTTCTTAAATGCACACCATATTGTATATGGTGTATTAAATTCCAAGCTCCTAATCTAGCTTTGCCATTGAAGCCTGTTATAGCATGTTAGGGAACATGGATTAATGTATGCATGTGCTTATACAGAAAATTTTTGAACTGTGATTAACTTTGATGTGAATGATGCTGCTTTGATTCGAACTGCATGGAACGTTTTCTCTATAGACAAAATTGAATGGTATCTTATGTATATCTCGTCCAATTTCAGGATCCTAGCTTCAGCTATTAAATTCTTATAAAAACCAAATAAGGAACTTGTTGGTGTAATCAATTACATCGAAAAACTAGGCAACAATTTAAAAAAAATGGTGGGGGAAGTTTCAAATACTGCATTTGCTAAACTCTTTTCTTTTTTATACTGAAAACTATGACTTCCAAACAATGCAGAAAATATCCCTCATCTTGACAGGAAAAGCAGACTCTTGAAACTGAACTGATAAGTAATGTAGGTTTTCAAGTATGCTCCAATAGTTGCAGTATATGTTGAAAGCAGTTTCTCAGGATATAAAAGCTTATATACAGACAAATTTTTCACATTAAAAAATATCAAGAAGCACTTAATAATTCAATGCAACTGTAATACATTTGTGTAAAACTGAAAATTCAAGTGAGAGAGATGTGTAATTGCATGGGTTTTAATCCATTTGTCAATTATATCATTTTTACATAATTATACTTTATTTTTTTAAGGGCACTGATTACGTTATTCTGATAATTTTCATGTTTGTGCTTCATGTGCTGCACTTTTATGGCCTCATTTATAAAACAAGAAAACAAATTCTCATAGTCAATAGTCAAATAAGTAAATAAAATTCTTATCTTAAACTTGCTAGTAATTTATTACGCATAATATCATACAGAAAAGAATACTTCAATGTTTCTACATTAAACAGAGATGTGGAATATTGGCTTATAAAATTTATCACTAGTTCAATGCTCATTTAGTGAATCATCTTTTTCTTCACTGGCAGGTTCTGTTCCCCCCCAGATAGGTAGTCAAATATATAAAACTGAAGTATTTCAAAATTTTAGAACGTTTTGCAATTGTGAGCTTATAATAAGCCAAAAATCTTACATAAAAAACAAACTGACAGAAATTTAATTAGCAAAATGGTCATCTAATATAAAACTATGTTAAAAATATATGCAAGCAAAAATATTGCTCTTATAAAGTTAAATTTTAAAAAATTTGGAACTTTCTGCTCTATCTATCAAAAACTTTCTTCTTATTTCAGTTCTTTCTTCAATATTTTTATTCATAAGCATTCTATTAGTTTACAATTCAAGTATTTGGCCCAAAAGAAGAATAAAATATTTATTCAGCATTTAACAACAGTATGAAAATATATTGATGAGAATAAAAATTTTAAATGAGGTAATGTTTACAATTCTGTTAATTAAATTAGTAATAATGATCTAACAGAAAAATGTCTAACTAGCAGAAAACAGTGAGCTAAATACCGTTCTTTTAATTGATTCTAAGAATTCAAATCTTATAAATGTGGTTGGCCATTCCAAATTACTTTCTGCTTTACAAATTCATATTAAACAAAGAGTTTGGTTGAACATTTGTCTCATGACATTATTACACTTACTATTAAGATATGATAACATATTTTAAAACATCATTCTATAGTATTCTATAGTCTATTTTCTGTGTAGCTGAAATACAAAATAACATGAAAATATTGGTTATATGATTTATTTGAATATATTTTCATAGCAATTCATGTGTTTTATTAGTTCTGAATTTTAATTATCGTGTGGAGTTACTTTATCTCTTGAAAGCATATATTCAGTATTTTTTCACCACAGTAATTTTATACATAAGGAATCAATACGAGTGCTTGAATTACTCTTGTTTAAGAGTCCAAATTTTCTTAAAATTTAGTGATGTAATTAATCAAAGATGCTTTACAGAAAATAAAAGTTAATTAATTTCAATTTCTTTGCTACTACAATGCACACACACATGGATAAATTGAAAAACTAATAGTAATACATTTCTAGGCATTTCAGTTATTGATTTTCAGACATGAAGTGTGCTGAATACCAATTCTATTCCTTTTTAGAACAATAAGTTATAGTAAGAATTACTTTAACAGTGTCTATTTTAATGACCTGGAAATAGATTATGGAATACAAATATACAATTTGTTACAAAAACACACATATTTTAAAAAAACAAAGATTTTACTTTATTTTGATGCAAAATTTGCATTAATTATATAAATACATGAATGCACAGGAAGACATGCTATTTTTGGCAGTCTGATTAACAATCAGTCTTCAAACAACATACTGACAAGAGCTGCACTTTTGCATTGTTCTTCTTCTAGTCTCTTTGGCTAGAAAAGCAAATGAATGAAAAATATGAATATCATATGAATTTCAGAATGTCTAACAACAGATGAAAACAATAAACAAATTAAGGTGTAATTTGAAAACTTGTTGTTAGTCTAACACGATAGAAAAAAGAAATTGTGGAGTTATTGCATACTTCTTGGGGCACGAGACATGAGAAATCTAGAGTGCTCTTGCCAGGACTCAATTTTGGACCTTCTAATTACTTCTCAGGCAGACTCTCCACATTATACCATGAAGGCACACAAAATAAGGAGGGAGACAAATATTACATTCTCCCCCACTTAAAGGATGACTAAGAAGGCTAGGGCCCAGCTGTCAACCCTGTGGTGACAAATTATTATCTACCACTTGTAATCTTAGAATCAGTAGGTACCAGAGCAAGAAATGTGAAAAATGAGTAATGCTTTTGATGTAATTCGAACTCTGGACCATTTCACTTTTCGCTGGAAAAAACCTTGCAAATCTGCAATTAATTTTTTTAAAAATTAAATACATATAAAAGAGTACAAATATTTTACTTCTCTTTTTAACAAAAGTAATATCTACTATTGCTAATGTATCAATCTTTATTATTAATTAAAATTCAGTTCAAAATGAATTTTAATTTTAAAAGCTAAGATAATTTTAAATAACAAAAACTAAGATTTCTGTAGTTCTTTTTTGACATGAAGTTGTACAAAAAAATAGCTAAGTAAGGTTTAGGAACTCTCCTCCTGTAGTAGCCATTTGCTTCATTCCATTATACAGCTATTATTCTCTTTTTAACGTATCCTTCTGATTCCGAGGGTTATTAAACAGTTTTTCTAAATCTCAATTTCTGTAGTCCCAAAACATGCCTAATACATATTATACATGATAAAAAAATAATTCTGCTGAAATTGTTGACTTTTAGTATTTGACCAAGACTGAAATATCATTTGATAAAAGTTTATTAATTATATCTATTTTGTTTGCTGCCTAGCACTAATGTTCTTTGCTTGGGAGAGGTGATAGAATAGAAAGAAAAATTATTTCCATAAAGAACATTAGAAAAGTCCATAAAAGTACAAAGTGAGAAAGAGAAAGGTCAGCATTGGGGAGGGGGACAGAACAGCAATGATGCATGCGTGTGATGTTATGTTGTACATCAAATACACATCTGAATTGCACATTTCTGAAATGCACATCAGATTTTTGTTGTTAATTAAATTAATTCAATCTGAAAATTGTGAAGAAAATTTGTATTTTTAATGTTAATACCAATATGAAATTAAAATTTTAAATCAGGGAATTTTAGTCTTTTTCATTGATCACTTTAAAATAATTAGTTTTCTGGTCAACCCTCCAACACTTTTCTCTATGATATATAGCGAACAATATAATCATAATGCAAATAATTGTGGTTAAATAATTCAAAGATAAAAATTAGACTAAGAATGTGAAAAAAAGTTTTATTAGACTTATGTTTTAATATTTTTCGCATTATAGTACCCACTACTTACCACTTACATTTATTCCAATGTATTTGAGTTATTAAGCTGCTGAGTTTAATAGATGTAATTTGCATATTGCAAATTGTGACATTAATTTTAAACTTTTAGAATTTGCAGTTTTTTTTCTAGATTCGACTAATAATGGCATTTCATCACTTTCCCCCCCCATATCACTTTCACTGTCAGTTCTTTTAACATTTTCCCAGTCAGTTTTTATACATGTTGTTTCAATATTGTTTTAAACTGACACATGTTCTAAGGAAAAATCTCCATAACTTCTCTCACTATGTCTGAAATATTACATATAGTTTGAAATTCCTCTGAAATTTCTTTTGTGTAAAAGCCATTATGCAAAGTCCCATTTTTTGTAAAGGCGACAAAAATTTATTTCATCCCAAGCTTAATTAAGTAATGAGTAAATGAAACGAAAATTGATTTGCATAAGGATGCTTCAGCATGTATGAAAAAATGCTAGAATGGCATTAGAGTGCTTAGTTTGTGCACTGCACTCTCCCTTATACCACAGCATTGCTATGAAGATTTCTGTCTTTTTGAACAGCAGTCAACTTGCATAGAAGTGCGGCATCTTTACGCCGAGGCACCTCTATGAAGGCATCCTTGATATATTTCATTATGTTAAATGACAATACAATGTTAAAGCAATACGTTAAATAGATGAATTACGAAAATCTCTGATAGACACAAATAGTATATTCTAACACTGAAGAATCAATCTTTTGCTAATTTGAGTTTAACATAAGAATTACAGCAACAGCCATTTTTATTGTATCTCCATTTTGACTGGACATAACATTTTAATTTTTGATTTATAAGTTTGATATTTTTTGACATTTTCTAAAATCTTACGAATATTATACATTTCGTCCACATTAAATAATTATTTTTGCCAATATTATTGTTTACACCTACAATTATGGCTATCCAGAAAATTATATATTTCTCGTTACTTTTATAACTTTTTTAGCTATTTTTGGTTTGCTGATTGATAAACAAGTGTATTTTTGGTAAGGAATATTGCATATTTCACAGCAGTGGGGAGGAAAAGAGTGAGGAAGGGGATAAAAACATCTGCTTGAATTTTTGCATGTCACATGTCTGTACATTTCCCTTGTGTTAGAAAGGTTAATTTTCAGTACACACAAATGCACTTTACTTTATTTGGATATTTTTGCTGTTCTGACCTGTTATCACATTGCGAAGAAGCATTGACAGAAAATATCTAATGAAGGAAGAGGTGATGAAGAGGTTTGAAAGTCTTTCTGATGATAATTCTGCTTCAGAAGCTGCAACCGATGAAGAATTTCATACCAAAACTACATCCAGTTTTCCCGACGAGGACTGGATTGTTCTTACTGAAACAAGTGAATCTGTGTCACTTGATGGAGACTCTGTTCATGAAACGGAAAAGGGAACTAAAAATTTAGTTCAAGAAAATATTATATTGCTTCCTACTAGTATACTAGTTTGGAAAACAGGAAATATTTTGACAAGTGTTACAAGGAGACGCCCTGAGAAGAATGTCTTACGGGAACTACCTGGGTCTACTTCATAAGCAAAGAGAAAAATAATTGATGGTAACCCAAGTAGTGCATGGAGAATGTTTGTCAACAAAAAAAATATTGCATTATATTCAGCAGTACACTAAAGAAGATGCACGTAAGAAATCTCAAAATCCAAATTGGAGTTTGCCACTATATGAATGCTTTCATTTTTGACTGTTGTATATTTACGGAGCTTTGGCTGCAAAAGCTCTTTCTATTTTGAGCTTATGGAATTTTCCACTGCAACAATGGGTATGGATAGGTTTCTGGAAATTATGAAATATTTGCACTTCGACAAGAAATCAGCTAGATCCCAAAGACTGCATGCTGATCCATTTGCCCTTGTTTCAGATATTTGGAATGCTTTCATAGAAAACTGCTTGAAATGTTATAAACCAGGCGAAAATATAACAGTGGATGAACAATTATTCCCCATGAAGACCCAATGCTGATTTATTCAGTACATGTCTAAAAAGCTGGACAAATTAGACATTAAATTTTGGCTTACTACTGATGTACAATCAATGCAGCTTTTCGCTTGACGGAACTTTGCTACACTGGAAGAAACCTGACAATGGAAAATTTTTTTACTTTCCTGAAATTAGTACAAGGAGTTCAAATTTTACAGTTCGACCAAATATAGTATTGATGTTTTGTACCAGATGACTAAAAAATACTGATGCCATTCAGAAATTGGCCCGTTCAAGTTTTTTTTAATATTCTTGATCTGGTCACAATAAATGCATACATAATATACAAGGAAACAACTACACAAACTAAATATAAGAACATCAGCCGTCATGATTTAATTCTGAACATGGCTGGAGATTCGAAAGATGTACATTTCATCAAATTTCACAAACTTCCTGAATTTAACGAAAGAGAATTCATACTTGCGTCGACCCTTCCTGTAAGCGTAAATGATACCAAATAAATACATGGAGAAGCAATAAAACTTTGTATACTTGTGAACACTATAAAAATATGTTTGTGGAACCTGTACAGGTAAAAATTAAAAAAATTGTAATCTGTATGCACTGCAAAACTGAGTAATGCAAGTACTAATATGTGTAATTTTTAACATAATTATTCCATATTGAAAATTTCGAGGGAATTCATTCAATGATAAGTTTAAAAATATCTAGAGTGATTTTTTTTCTCTTTTAGCTCTTTGTTATAATAAATTATCCTTCGATTAACATAATTATTCACTTTATTTTGTTCTTTGTTACATTAAATTATCTTTTGGTTGCACACATTTACTCAATTTACTTATCAAACAAGCAAATTGTTACAAGCATTAACTATATAATATTATCAAAAAGTGAGCCTTTTCTTGTATTCAAAACAAGTGGTCAAGATGACCGCTCATCGTAGTTATAGGTGTACAGAAAATGTCGTAATGCTAGTGTTAATAAATGGCACGTTTTCTATTGATTAATAGGCACTTGTTTTGGTTCCTGGAAATTTAAACATAATAAGTGGCTGAGTTTATTAACCAGAGAATTTAGTAAGTGGTTTGGTACTGTGTTATGATTTTTAATTTTATAAATATAAACAAGTCTTCAGATAAAAAATCAGATTCTAATTGCACAAAAATTTGATTTTAATTAATGCAGTGCTTGTGTTTAACATACTGATGCAATTTAAAAAAAAAAATGTTTGCCATAAAATTGCTTAATTTAATTCTTAAATCACCTCATTCAGAAAAAGTTAACCTACTTTTTGTCTGATGATTTTTAAATTCTAAAACTTTGCATACCCATGTATTTTGAATAAAGTTTATTTGTACATTAAAGCTTTATATAAATAAACAATTATCAATTTTATTGCTACATTTCTTTTGTAATCAATGGGATCTTGACTATGCCATTCAGTTGCTGGTGCATATTGAGCTATCAATCCCTTGATTATCACACACCTTCAGGGAGTCAATACTGATTCATTAGAAAGCTCCATTTTAAACGTTATTTTAAAAACCAATCATTGCTTTTGCAGTAATCTTTGTAACGTTATTCCCATTGCAATTTATTTGATAAGAAAAATTTGTCTGGAAAATAATAATACTAATTATTAAATTATACGAGATAGGTCTTTTCACTGATCATTGTAGTTACATTTAACATAAGGCTTGTGATTACAGAACTTTTTTTAATCTTTAAATGATGCTAAGTTTATAACAAAAAAAGGAAATAAGGAAAATAAGGCAACAGAAATGAAGGTAAAAATACAATCACAGTAATTAAATTAATAAACAATACAAAAATTATATATATTAAAGCCTTTTTGGTTAAATTATGACTGAAAAAATATACATTTCATATTTTTGGATTGTCAAATTTTAATGAAAAATCTGAATCATTTTCACATTTACATATATTAAAGCATAAAATATTTATATAAGAATCACATGCATAACAAAACTTTGACCTTTTGTATTCTGTAGTTTAAACTTGCAATGTTTTTACAGCAGCTAGATTTTTTTAAATCCTAGTAGCGTGTTTAAAAAAAATTATCCATGAAAACATTTACAATGAACATTCCAGAGTTCCTGGGAAATCAAGTAGATAAAATTTTGAGTTAATAGCAAGGCTGTAATTTATAATTTTCAAAACAATAATAAAAAGAAAATATTAGCATTAATGGTGGATAAAAACAGAAGCAATCAAAACAGAGCTTATCATGTCTGTAGAAACATAGACACTTCAAAATAATAATACAGTTTTTCTTTGTAAGAAAAATTGCATTCATATGTCAAATTTCCCTGAATGCCAGCTCTTATACAGCCTCATTCACATTCTATGGCAGTATTGTTAAAATTTTTGTAGAATAATGGGTAAAAACTGCATTCAATGATGAGATTTGAAGTGCAAGTGCCAGATGTTTAGTTTCATTATTGGCAATAGCAAATTCATCAGAAATCAGTTTTTGAGAAATTAAGAACATTATTGGAATCCTTTGTTTCCTTTTCTGAATTTTCTTTTATTTGTACTGTATTTATATGCCACTAACTATATTATACGCAAATAATCTTCCATGTTAATAAAATTAAATCATCTGAAAATGTGCCTGAAAATGCCCAAAAGAAACTATTGCATAAGGTAACAAATAGTCCCAATTCATGATATTGTTTTCATTATTCTTACACTATTATAATTTATTACTGCCATTCATACAATTTAATCAAAGAAGCATGAACAGAATCAAAGCTAAATAAGCAAAAATTTTAATATATATATTATTTCTGAATTTTAGGTCATTTTAGAAAATCATGAAAGTTAATGTGAAAATTTCCACACAGTCATACATTTTTGTGAATCTTTTATAGTAATGAATCGAGTAATATAGAATTTTTCGTAGCTCCATACAATATTAATAAGCAGTCAGACAGTTGACAACAGAACAGTTATTCCACATATATTTACAGAATTAATGATAAACAATTATATCCATAACAAAATTTTAAGTAACTGGACTTAATGATGCCATAGCGATTCCAGACAGGCATTCAATTAACCTGGAGGATTGTTTTATCTTTTCTGCTGGCCAAATATACTTTTGTAATACTGGAACAGACCAAATTTTATTTTAACAAACATCACATTATTAAAAAAATTGCATATATGTAAAACATACAAACAAAAAAGAGCTTTCCAATGAAATTTAAAAAACTTAAAAAGAAAAAATATGCAGCAACCCACTTTTATTGAAATTAAAAACAAAGTAATTTTGTTGATCATTAATACATGTATATATGCCACAATCCGTTAACGAGTTTAAATACTGTTTTTTATCGTGTGATGATCATACATAATTTGTCCTAGGATACTGAAAAACTAGAGTGCGATCATGTGGAAAATGTATTTCACATTTCAAGCATCTGTGCGATATATCATTAATCATCGAAAAAGTGGAATGCATTTTTTAGTTTACCTGCTTTGTTCTTTCGACGAGCTTTGCTATTCTTAGATATTGAGTTTCAACAAGTGAATCGCCAAAACTTTGATACAAGTTGTGGTGGCAAATTGTACAATACAACTGCAATTGATTTAATAACCCAAGTTCGATTTACAAAGTGATGTTGACCATTCAACAACCATATCTGTCATGGACAAAACATATTCCAAAATAACTCAAAATCTTACCTACTACATTTTTACCTTTTTCTAAATATCACAATAACATATTAAAATCAAACTAGACACAAATACAACTTATTCTAATCTCAGGAATAAATTCCTGAATAAATATTCACTTTTAAATCTAAGATCCTAAATATAACCCCCCCCCCGGAAAAAAAAAACATTACCACTTTGTTTTAGGTTATTATCACTACACGAAAGGAGGAGGTGAAGAGTACTTATATAATTACAATTAGGAAACTACCCAGGTTCGATCATTATAATGCAATAATCAGGTTCTTAACTATATTGACAGGTGCAGAAAACATACCCTAAATAATTACATAGCCTTGCTATACAATTCCAAGGACAATTTAAAATATTAAATACACAAGAAAATCACAATTTTGTCATATCTAGAGAAAAATCTAAAAAAATTAAAATTTCATAGTCAAATACACACCGAGAGAAAGCAGAGGGACTTAAGTCTGCATACTTAAGTCAATAGTAAGGACTCAAGGAGTCCTACACTATTTGATTCCACTAATCTTGTTTTAACTGAGAGTCAAATTTCAGTCTCTTCTTATTACTTCAAAATCTGGATCTTGGCACATCACACCATCAGTAGCAGATTTTCTAAGTCACTAAAAGTCTCGAATTTTGCACATTCACACTCATCTGTTCCTGTGCTCACTCAATAACTGTCTCGAAAAGGTATTGTTGATCTTTGTCCAAAGACTCATAACTTCGGGAAATCAACATTGCTAAGTCTGAAAATTTGAATGACGAATAGCAGTTTGTAATTTCACATTTCACCAGTAGAAGCCAAAGTAAACACAATTGCTGTAAGCATTTAGTACAATGAGTTTATGCGAATACAAAGAAGGAATACGCAGCATTCAGATACAACTTCGTAATATGATGACGCAACAGGAAACTTGAGATTTTTTGATTGACAATCTTTTTTTTCTGCAACAGCAGAAAGCATTTTGTGCACCTGAGTATCATGTAAGCAAGTCTATTATCACTGTTCAGGGACACTCCAAACGAAATATGGACACAAGCATCGGACAATGAGGTGATTCGTAACTGGTTTTCATAATTTCAAGAGAAAGGCTGCATTTGCAAAGAAAAATCATCAGGTCGTCCTTTCAGCAGGAGAACATGTAGTTCAGTATATTCAAAACAGCTATCTCACAAATTCCCATATAGAAGAGCTGCACAAAAACTGGGTGTAACAAAAGAAAACTGTATGGAGAATCCTTAGGAAGCACTTGCAGATGAAACTATTTTTTGCAATAAGTGCAACAACTGAAACGAGAAGACATGGGACATCGATTACATTACCCTCAATGATTTGTTTTGGAGAGGGCTTGTAAAGGATCTGGTATATGTGCCTCCACGTTCAATGACCATGACTTTGAAAGCCCATATCACAACTGCTATCACCAACATTTGCTAAATTTTAGCAACAGCTGCATTTAATTGAAAATAAGACTCCTCCAGTGCTAGAAACGGTGCAGTCCCATTAAGTAGCAGTAATTAGAAACGGCAGAATGTTTACAGTTTAGAGAGGCAGTGGGCAGCAGAATTTAGAACTGCTGAGATTGCATAAGGTGACCAAATGTCTAACACTGACCCTGCTGGTAAGCCCAAAACAAGCAGGTAATAATATATCAGTATTAATATCTTTGAGGCACAGCTAATAATTGTTTTTATAAGAAAATTCTGAAAGAAGGGAAGATTCCATTTGGATTGTTGTCGCATTTGTTAAGTGACATACACAATGGATGATGATTGTGAGCAAAGAGTGAACATTCAGTTTTGTGTTAAGCTCTGGAAAACCCCCAGTGAGACGTGGAACATGATTAAGCAAGCATATGCAGGCAAGGCAAATGGAATCTCCTTCTATACTTTCAAGAAGTCATGTTTTTAAGTGGCTCAAAAGGATTTGCGAAAGCAGAGATTCAGTGCAAGATGATCCCAGAGCTGGTTGCCCTTCTATAGCACATACCGATGCCAAGGTGGAGCGTGTAAATGTATTTATTGCATGTAGTTATTGCAAAAAGACCATCATGTAACTTTGCGTATGATATCAGAAGAAATAAATTTGAATCATTATACGTGTCATACGATTTCATATAAAGATTTAAGGAAACAAAACTTAAAGCAATAATCGTCACTAACTTGCAGATGAACAGAAAGAGGAAAGATGAAGAATTTCTGCTAAACTATTGGATAGACACAGACGTGATCCCACATTTGTGTCAAAGATTATTGTGATTTTTTTCTCGTTTCCATGAGTGAAAAGGTGACTGAAAGGAAAACTTCATCAAGATTATTACACACACCCAATGGGCTGTGACAAATGAGCTTGCAAACATTGCAGTTGAAGATTTCCCTGCTTGCTTCTAAGACATCCACAAATGTTGGCAGTAGCATATAGACAGCCAAGGGGACTACTTTGATAGCAGCTAGGATCATTACTTGGTAAATGAAATTTTCTATTTTTTACAACCTTTTTCCTTTAATTTTTCTGACAAAGAATGTATATTCAATATTTATACATCGATTATTATTTTATTAAATAACACTTGTTTTCTAAATTTCTTGAATTTTCAAATATTGTATGCATTGTAACATCACATGATTTCAGCCTGCAGTTTCATATAATTTTAATAAGCAAAGTTCTAAATTGCATTTAATTGGATAAATAACAATACCATATATTTCTGAACATCAGTCAATCTACACATAACCTGAGATTGTACTTTTTCTTCAAAAATTTACCCAAATTCAAAACTTGCATATATAAGCCAAAATGGAGAGAAAAAATTCCTGCAATGTATAAACATGTTGCCAAGCAGGTAAAATGGGTGGAACATTTTTCAGTCAAACTGCTGTAAAATAAAGTGCTAAGCACCAATGACAACAATGTTAACTCTGTAAACCTACTGGAAGCTAGCACATGCTTTCATTCATTTGTTGTATAAAACCTGTGGTATCTGTGTTAGTCTTATCTTTCATACTATATAATTTTTTGCTTGAAAGACAAGTGGATCAAGAAAGTCTTATAAGGCATATTTCAAACTACAGGTGATTGCGTTTGCTAAATTTTAGCAACAGTAAGACTGCTCAGCAATAGCTTCGTAAATGAAAAACATGTTCAAGAATGGAAAAAGCTGAGTGTAAATTTCACCAACATCGGATTTTTTTCTTTTCGGTAACGATGCAACAAACCAACATTATAAACAATTTAAAAAATGAAACAACTCATTTTATTTTAAATTAAACTTAAATATAAATTATTTTTTAAAAAAAAAGAGACAAGACATTTGGGAGTTTATCACCCACATCTGACTAACAGAAAAGTACCTACATTTTTCGTAAGATTAGCGGATCTGTATATAAGTTGACCCCAAAATTTAGCTTTAGGAAAATTTCTGAAAATTTTTGGCTTACACAAAAAAATATACGAGATTTCAAAATTTAAAAAAATTACTTATATACTTAATATTATATTGTATCTAATTTCATGGTGTACAAGTTATCCACAGGAATGACATATTAAAACAAAATTAAGTAATAAAAAAACAGGCACAAAAATACTTTGTATTAATGTATACAAACCGTGTTAAACTTAATAAGCGTAGGAACACAGGTAAGCTTCAATTGCTCATCTTTGCGGAAATCATTATTTGGATCTTTCCACCTACAAAAAGAAGATTTTTGAAGATATCTAAGAACATTTTAACTACCACAATAAAACAATAACAGCAAAAAGCAATCCGAACATTTCAAATTACTATTTATCATTCCAAAGGCTTGTCAATTAAAACAGTTATGTGAAGTTTCAAAAAGTAAAGAAAAAATTAATGTTAGAAATCTGTTCTTTCTAGTTTTAAACTAAAAATGATAATTGTAGTCTTATCATTTAAATTTAAGCAGAAACAACAGGAACAGCTGGAGCTCGAGATGACTCCACAAAAAAACAGATAAACTATTCAGTACCAAATGTTAAAAATTAGATGATGCTTTAGGTGAATTTTTTTTAAATAACAAATTCCTTCTCACAGCAGCTTTACAGATACAATGCTAAATGACTTTGTGTTTCATGTAGAACTTACAAGAAATATACTCATGGATTTTTTAAAAAAAATTTTCAAGTATCTGGAAAGTTAAATTTGCTTTTAATGCTTCTAGGAATTCTTTACAATATTTCAACAAAAGATATATATGCTATATAAAATAAAACTTTTGCAAGTAAATACATGAAAGAAGAAACTAAATGCCTGTTTTGGATCATGGAAAATCTATTATGGTGAAAGAGAATTAACTCTTTTACTTCAGTAGAGGCCAGAATATGTTTCATTCAAACAACTGAAACGTCCATATATCTATATTTTTGTTGAAATGGATTTCCTCCCCCATGCCAATTAGAATGCTACAGCACTAACAATAACATACTCAAGTAAATCTTCATACGTTTTCACCATTGTGTGCAGTTTACCTTGGGACAGGATTGCAATTTGGAGCATCAATAGCTAAACATCGACACTACACAAAGGAGAAGGAAGGTGTGTTCATATCACACAACTACTTTTAGTTGCTTCAAAAGAATGATTGGCACGTCATTTAATATCTCCGAAAAGCAATAAGCCATGCACTAACATGATAGGGGAAAGTACCAGGTAGAAAATGATTCAGGCGTTTGGGTGACCTGCTGATGTCTGAATGGTCGGGCGTTTGAGGTGACTTCGATGCAAAAGAGTTAAAACATTTTCAGAGAGATTTATTCTACATAAGACTGACAGACTCAAGCTGCACCAAAATGTTCATAGCATAAAAATATGTTTAAAGCCTAAAGAACTAAAACATGAACCTCATATAAGAGAAATAAAATAATCAGAAATGTTTCCATATTTATAAATTATATATAGAATAATTTATATTCATTAAATAAGAAGAGTTTTTAATTTATATGTATCTTTGCAGTATTTTAAATAATACATTTAAAATTTTCATGCTACATATTATTGGAAATAATATCAGTTAAGCGAAAAAAAAATCTTACAATTGAATGAGATTCTAAACATTTAGGGAAAAGGCAGAAATAGGGTTAAAAAAGGATGAGAATCACTATGATATCAGAATTAAGTTATTTTTCAAGGGTAAAATTAGCAATGCTAATTTTGCATTTAATTTATGTATAAAAAGCTTTCAAAATTTTTAGGAAATGATCATATGTGAAAAAAAAAGAGATAAAAATGGAAATTAATCCTCCAACTGGCTAAATCATTTTTATAGATTCAACAATATTTTTCTCAATATATTTAAGCATGTGTCTTCTAATGTATCCAGACCATTTATATCGATGGAAAACAATTCAGGTATATAATGAATAGACATTCTGCAATTATTATCAAATGATACTTTTTTCCCCCAGTTTTTAGGAGAGCTTGCAGAGTTTTACAACCAAATTCTTGGCTGATTGGATATTTAAACTAAATTACACAACTGACTATACTGTATTTCTCCAGCTGGTCATGAAAGTAAATAAGTAATGTTTGTTCTTAGTGATGAAAATGAGCATTCCAAATTATTTCAGAGTTTCAGACTTTATTTTAAAACAAGCTACTTTTGAGCCAATCCATCTTTTACTTATTAGAATTATCATATAGCAGCTATTTCAAGTAACAATAGATACTGAGAGAAGAAAAGGTCACTTATATATAATTATCTTTGCATATACAACAGTTGCAAAATAATAATAATAATAAAAAAATAAACTTACGCATTCCTATTGCCAACAGAACAAATAACTAACACACTCTTTTCAGGAGCATATTTTAGACAATCAAATATTACAGGTTTAGCTGCAAGGGAGAAAAAAAAAAAAAAAAAAAAAATTAGTGTTTAACAGTCGATTTCTCTGAAACAAGTCTTCAGGTTCAAAATTTTCCATTTGCTGTTACTTTATTAAAGAAGAAAGAAACACGAAAATTTTTATTTTATAAAAAAATACAGTTTTACCAAAAGCGTAAATTTTCTGACAAGCAAGACCACTTTTTTTTTAACCCAACATTGAAAGATTTAGTCATCCCACCTTTCCCTTATATATATATCTATGTAAAATAAATAAATAAAAAATAAAAACATAAAAAAAAAATAAAAAAACTGAATACACAAGATTCTAAATAAAAAAATTCACTCTGCCCTTAAATTATTCATTACATAAACTATACTAAAATAAAATATAATACATAAAATGAGACAGTTTATACAATGTAAATAACAATTAATAATTATTAAACACTTACATATAAGAATGTTTATTAATTATTAACTCAGTATTAAATACCTACTATTATTTTCAAAAATGCTACAAATTAAGAAAAGAGTAATGATAGTAGCAAATTTATAACAACCAACATATAATGAATCAAACAGCATTTTTTTAGCTTTCATGCATATTTTCTAGATGAAATATAATGTACAGTTTTATTTTATTTGATAAAAACTTTTGCATAAAAATAAGATATGAATTTAAACAGCTTGAGATTTTTATTGCCTTTAATTTATTAAGAAATTATTACATGTAATTTAATTTGTCACATATGGTAATCCGAGTAAATAGATTAATCAGAATCACCCCCCCCCAGAAAATAATCACAATAAGAATAAAATATTTTCTCATGTTCCACATTACATAGTCATAAAAGCATTATTTCTTAGGCACAAAAAATTATTACTTATGATAATTAACAAGCAAGCTTTGTTATATTCATATTAATATTGCTAGATCAATAATTAAGTGACATTACACAGGTTTACATAGCACATCGTTTATTACAAAACCAACATCAACTGACAATTACTTCAATTCGACCAGCAACTAGTGTGTTGCCACATATATGTAACATCTCCCCTCTTTGGGAGAGTCATAGGAATCAATGCATTACATAATTATCATATTTGGATAGTCGATATACATTACGACCACTTCTTGTTTTATATACACAATCACGATTAATATTATTGCTATTATCTTGATGGGAGGATCTTATGTATTTTTGGATGTTCACTACTTCTATTTTCCTCATTCTTATTACATAGATCATAATAGTCTAATGTCACTAAATTCTTCTGATTTTTAGTTTTTCTTAAATGGAATTGTTTCCATCTAATTACCCTATTATCTTTTGTTCTAATCCAATATGATCTAGGAATTGAATGCTTTTTTAAAACTATAGCAGGCTCCCATTTATTTTTCCATTTCAACATTACCTTTTCCCCATGAATAAATTCAGGTCTTTCCCTTCCATTCTTATCATAATAGATTTTAGCCTGTTTCTGCTTACTCCTCACCTTTTCTCTATATTGATCTTTTACAGTTGGTTGCAATTCTGTTTGTGTAATTGGTAATTGTGTTCTTAAATTCCTACTTAACAGCATTTGATTTGGTGATAAATTTATACCTGAAATTGGAGTATTTCTATATTCATTTAATTTCTCAAATCCTGCTTTTCTAAATAAACTCTTAGCTATACCTACCAACTTCTCTGCAAATCCATTAGATTTTATCGAGGACTGTTAGTGATTATTTCAAATCCACAATCCTTTGCAAAACTCTTCATTTTCCAACTGTTAAATGGTACATTATCACAAATTAAAGTTTTGGGTATTCCATGTGTTGTAAATATCGATTTCAATTTACTAGTAACTTCCACTGCACTTTTATTTCTTAGAGGAATTATGTCTACCGATTTAGTTAAATAACAGCCATTACTAGATAACCTTTCCCCCGCATATTCAGATATCAGCACCAACCTTTTCATAAGGTAAACTGGGAATTTTATGAGAAACAAAAGAGGTTTTTTTTTTTGAGGCCTGAACCTATCACAAATTAGGCATTCAGAAATCATATTTTCAATGTCACTGTTGATTCCTGGCCAAAATAGTACTTGTCGAGCCCTAGCTTTTGATTTTTCAACCCCGCAGAGAGCTTCATGCAATAATGTTAACATACACTTCCTTAATGCAACAGGTACTACAATTCGATTATAAATAAATAAATAAATAAAAAAAAAAATAATAAATCTTGTTCAATACTTAACTCATTTTTAAATTTAAAATAAGATCTTGTGCCTTTAGGAACTTTATCAACACTCAGAGGCCATCCATTTTGCCAATATTCTTTTACTAACATTAACCCTTCATCTTCTAATGTAGCTTTCTGAAATTCCCTTTTCTTACTCTCAGACATTTGCAATTGTTTCGTTAGTGTATGAACAATCTCTGTCACATCCATGTTTTCATTTGTGTGTGTATCAATAAAGGAACATGATAGTAAATCTGCAATATACATATATTTCCCAGGCAGATATTTAAGTTTCAAGAGCTTAATTTTTATCCTTTGCAATCTATTTGACAACACATTAGCAATATTTTTGGTCATAACTGAAATTAATGGTTTATGATCAGTAAGCACTTCTACCTCTCTACTATAAATGTAATAGTGAAATTTATTAACAGCAAATAAAATACTAAGAAATTCTTTCTCAATCTGAGCATAGTTTTTTCCTGCATTACTTAAACTCGAAAAAGAAATTGGTTGCCCATTCTGCAATAAGCAGCAACCTAACCCATCTTTAGAACTATCTGCCTGTATACTGATAGGTTTACTGCTATCAAATATTCCTAACACAGGAGCGTTGAAAATTAATTTTTTTAATTCCGTGAATGCTTTAGAATGTAGCTGTAACCACTGCCATTCTACTTTGTTTTTCAAAAGTTCCCTTAATATGGCTGTTTTCTCTGAAAATGTTGTACAGATTTCCTCAAATAATTACAAATTCCCCAAACACGCTGTAATTCATGCTTCTTCTGAGGTTCCTGTAACTCGGTAATGGGTTTAATTCGATCAGGATCAGGTTGCATGCCTGATACATTAAATAAATGAACTAATTAATATTTAATCTCACTAACTCTATATTGAAGTTTTTGCTTGTTGAATTTAATATTGAGTTTTTTAGCTCTGTTGATGACCTCTGCTAAAATTTTATCATGTTTTTGTACGGTGCTAGCGGCAATGAGGATGTCATCAAAATAGATCAATACTTCTGGTATATTACCAAAATTTTCAAGAGTGCATTTCTAAAAAAATTTCAGGTGCACAGGAAATATCCATTGGAAGCATTAAGAATTTATAGCATGAAAATGGTGTGCTAAAAGTACAAAAATCACTGCTCTCCCTATCTAACGCTATTTGAAAAAACCCACCCTGTAAATCCAAAACAAAGTAAATTGATTTATTACATAGCTTTGGTAAAATCTCCTCAATTGTTGGAATCAACACATGTTCTCTTTTTATAGCTTTGTTAAGATCTTGAGAATCAAGGCATATTCTTAAGGATCCATTAGCTTTTTCAATTATTACAGTCAAAAGTCGTTAATTCGGACACCCATAATCCGGACCTCAAGCTACAAACTTTCTGACTTCACAAAGTCAAAAAGTCTTATGTGCATGCGTCAACGCGACGCATACGCGCAAGACTTTTACGGCTGCGAATATGCGTGTGCGCATGTGCGTAATACGTTTACACTTGCGCTTTTAATGTATAACAAATGGTAAGCTAAAATTATCTAATTCAGTTAGTGTTGCAGATTGCGTTGTTCCTGAATCTTCGAATTGGATCCGGCTTATTATTTTTTGCAGACTGTTAGAGCAATTTTATAAAAGTAAGCTTGAACTTTCGATTATGTCAAATAGAATTTCCGATATGTATTTACTAATATGTAAAGGATCTACAAAGCGAAAGTCTGTTTAGAAGTCCATTAAACAAAAAGTGGAATTGCTGCAAAAAATGGATAAAGGCATATCCTTCGTTTCTCAAACCATTCCGAAATCTGTTTATCAATTTCACGCTGCTCTGCGGCCCAGGGGGGGGGGAAACGCTGAAACGCCGCGCAATGAATTGGAAGTTAATCTGTCAGCACTATCCTTATCTTCAGGGCAGATGTTTTTATTTTATTTCGCTTATAATTCCTTACTAAATGTAGTATTTCATCTCGATGTACTCCGTCTTTGATATGATTTAAATCAAATTCCTCGTCATTATAGTTCGCTTCCGATAAAGAAGAAAGTGATACAGAGGTCATTGAAAACGAAAAAATTTCGATTGACAAATTAGTCGGTATTCTCAACACAGCAATTATAAGACGTTAACAGCGGAACTTTGTAACTGAAGAAGAAATTATGTATGTTTATAGAATTAAAGAGAAAGTATTATCACATAAAACGAAGCAACTTAAACAACTTACATTGAAAGAAATGTTTAACAAGGTAAACAAATAAATATTAAGCCTTTTTTTTTTGTAAATTTTGATACCCTTTAGATCATAATTGTTCTTTATTTCATAAATTACGGTTTCATATTTTTAATTTTATAATTTCTGCATGCCATCTTACCAGATTTAAACTGATGATCTATAATCCGGAAAAATCGATAATCCGGAATTGCCGAAATCCCGACGAGTCCAGATTAACGACTTTTGACTGTACTAGATTGCTAACCCAGTTCAAAGGTTGATCAACTTTTACAAAAATGCAGTGTCTCTCTAATTTGTTTAATTTTAATTCAAGTTTAGGTTTTAAACTAAGTGGTACTCTACGTGGTGGTCTCACTACAGGAGCTATCTGATCATCTACTATGATTTTACACAATCCGTTAAATTTTGCCACACCTTCAAACGCTTCTGAATTATTAATAATAAATTGATCTTTAGATGGAGGTAAAGCAGTTGTATACTGATCCAACTTAACTTTATTTGATATTCCAACTTATTTATAAACTGAATCAAATTAAGTTTAACACATGCATCAATTCCTAATAATGGACGTATATGCTTGCTAGAAACAATTAAAAACTCTAGAGTATGATCCTCACCATCTGAGGAACATTGCAACATTAACGACCCATCAGGTTTAACCTTGGACCCCCCTCCCAAATGCTTCTAATACAACATTAAACTTACTTAAAATAAGATTAGAGTTCTTTCAATGTTTCGTAAATTTTCACAGGCAAAACGTTCACTTCAGACCCTGTGTCCAACTGAAAAGTCACAGTTGTCCCTTCAACAATTATAGTTTTAGTCCAATCTTTTGTAGACGATGTTGAGCACACACTTTTAGTTTTTTGAAAATTTATGGAATTCACGTAGTATTTCTCATCAGATTCACTATATAAATCTGTGTTATCATGCTGAGAAACATTTTGGACATGCTTCAGTCTGTACACAGTCGAAAAGTGACTTAGTTTGCCACAATTAAAGCATTTTTTTCTATATGCCGGACATTGTCCACTAACGCGATGTCTGTTGCATTTTTTACACGAAACCATGTCAGTATTTGAAGCGTCATCACACCATCCTCTGTGCTTCCTCACTGCTATGGCTGCATTGGCTCCTCTTGCTTGATGGTGCTTCACTTTCCCTCTTGTTACGCTGTCAACATTGTGTTCTCTTAACGTTTGAGCACGAACTTTGCTCAATTCAGCTGCTTTGCCTAATTCAATTGCTTTTTCAAAACTCGGATTATTTTCTCGCAACATCCTCTTCTGTAAACTGGCATCTGATACTCCAAGGACAATGCGATCACGTACGACAGAGTCACTCTGCACACCAAATTCGCAAGTTTTTTACAAGTTTTTTTAGGTCAGTCATGAAACAATCAAAAAGTTCCCCTTCTTGTTTTCTTTTATTGAATAAAAATCTCTCCACCACAACATTTGTTCTAGGCGTCGTAAAAGCTTCAAACATTTCAAGCATTTTTTCATAGTTGCTCTGATCTATTGTTGAAAGACTGAGTGTGTTGAACACTTCAACTGCTTCCTCACCAGCAGCATTTAAAAATAAAGCAACTTTCACATCTGAATCTTTTGAAGCATTTCCTGCACTTTCATAATAATTTGGAACAGCTGCTTGAATCTGCGCCAGTTTTTGGCCACTTAACTTAGGCCTTGCAGTGGGCGACAAAATTCCATCTTGTGTCTACTGACAAGAAAAACAACCAAAGGGATTGCCTGGCAGTTAGTTGCAATACTACTCCACACGACTACGTCATGTTATATTCATATTAATATTGCTTGATCAATAATTAAGTGACATTACACAGGTTCACATAGCACATCGTTTATTACAAAACCAACATGAATTGACAATTACTTCACTTCAATTCGACCAGCAACTAGTGTGTTGCCACATATATGTAACAAGCTTTATGTACATTACATTACTCAGTATCTGGAATTTACTCATGTCAACATACTTCCTTTACAAGGACATTTCATAACATACTTATTCTCAGGCAGATATTAGTAAGAATGAATGTTCATATCCCATCTCAGATATAAGGTACAAAGACACAGACACGCTTTATTAATTTAGAAGTCAAACAACAAAATTCAGCGTTATATTTGTAAATTTTCACAGGACTAGTTTCAATGGTTTTATCGAACCATCATCCTCAGCTGCAAAAGCACAAATGAACTACGATGCCACAGCACAAGCAAACTAAATGAAGTGCGATTTCCTTTGCGCTTTGGCAGCTGAGGATGATGCTTCAGCAAAACCATCGAAATTAGTCCTGTGAAAATTTACAAATATAATGCTGAGTTTTGTTGTTTGACTTCTAAATTAATATTTGTTCAGTTTGTTATTTTATCTTAATTACATACATGCTTGTTGGATATATTCAATTCAAATGCCACAAAATTCATGATTGTATTTAATCTACTTCTGTAAGCTCATGTTTTCCTGCTGTAAGTTGTTTATTTTGATGTTATATAGTATTTACAGAAAAGTCAATTCATGTATGAAATAGATTCATTAAACAGCTGAGAACACAAAACTGTAAATATTAAAAAGAAATTACATTATAAATGCTGACATAAGTTAATTTTTAGTTTAGGATATTTTATTAAAATTTTGTTATCAGAAACTATAGGTAGGTAACGATTCAAACATGATAATTTTCATATATTCACAGATTCAACAAATTTCTTACGTCCTGATAACTTATGCAACATCTGTTTCTGTCAGATCATCAGATCATCAACATACAGGGAACCATGCACTGTGAGAGGAAGTTCTCTTAAAATGGAATTAATTTTCAGGCTGAAAAGAGTGACACTGAGCACTGAATGTTGTGGTACACCTTCTTGTTGTACAAATACCTGAGAAAGCAATGAACCAATCTTGACTTGGAACATGCGGTCCTTCAAAAAGTTTTGAATAAAGATGGGAAGATTACCTCACAATCTAGTGCTATAAAGGTCATGAAGAGTCCCATGCCGCCAAGTTCTATCGTACGCCTTTTCCATGTCAAAGAAGATTGAAACCACATGATTTCTTCTCACAAATGCATTACGTACTGTGGTTTCTAAAAACAGGGCATTGCCAAGTGAGGATCTTCCCTTACGGAAACCACTTTGGTAAGGCGATAGGCAATGATTAGTCTCCAGATAGTAGGTGAGATGGTGATTTACCATTTTTTCCATAATCTTGCAAAGGCAGCGAGCGAGCGCGATGGGGCGATAATTTAAACGATTTTTCGTGTCCTTGCCGGGTTTTACTATAGGGATAACAAAGGCCCTGCACCAGGCAATAGGAAAAATTTGTTCCTTTCATATCTTATTATACAGAGCAAGAAGGACTACTAGAGATTCATAGGACAGGTGCTTTATCATCAGATAACCTATGCCATCAGGACCAGGGCAAGCCCTATCAGTGGGAGATATTACATTTCTTAATTCAAACATGGTGAGGTCTTTATTATAAGATTCTGCATTAGGATGGGAAAAGTCGATTTGAATCCTTTCCAAGTGCATCTTTGTCGGCAGAAACTCTTTTGAGTAATTGCTACAGCCAGATACAGCTTGCAAATGTATCACCTAAAGCATCGGCTATTTCTTCTCTAGTGCTAATCAACTTTCCATCTTTTTCTAGAACAGAAAAGGAATAATCATTATATAGTCCAGAGGCTTTGTGGACTCTTTCCAAAACCTGTTTGCTAGACATTGAGGAGATAATAGTGGACACGTGGTCTGCCCATGATTTTTTCTGACTTTGCCGCCTCACTTTTCTTGCATTTGCCTTAGCTTTTTTAAAGGCAAGAAGATTTTCCAGTGTAGGATAACGGCAAAAGATACGCCAAGCTTTCTTTTGCCTCTCTCGAAGTTTTATGACAATCATTGTTCCACCAGGGTTTAGGGAACTTTGGGAACTTTGTTGAGGACTTCGGAATGCAGAGTTCAGCTGCTTGTACAGTAGTATCAGAGATCATTTTTACTGCTGTATTAAAGTCCACATCATTGACCACTTCTTCAGTCAGCACAGAACAAAGTTTAAAAAGATCCCAATCAGCTTTATCGTAAATTAAGCGTGGTTGTCTCGAGATCTTTGATTTCCCTGTAATATTTACAATGACTGGGAAGTGGTCACTATCGTAGAGATTCTCCCCTACACTGAAAGAGCAGAAGGTAGTACAGATGGAGAGCAAAAAAACCAGATCAATTTGTATGAAATGTTCTAGTTGACTGATGAAAGTGTATTCTCCCTTATTAAAGAGACAAATAGAGTGATCTTCCATTAATTGTTCGATCTGCTGGCCCCTTGAATTAGTGTCCCTACTTTTCCATAAAGTACTATGGGCATTAAAGTTACCTAAAAGCAATAAAGGTTTTGGGAGCTGCTCTATTATTCTGTCCAACTCTCGCTGATCAATATGCTCATGTGGGGGTAAATAAACGGTGCATACAGAGATTGAAAAGCGTAAATTAATCTGAACCGCCACAGCTTGAAGGGAGGCCGTCAAAGGGAGAGCAATGTATGGGTGATTATGGGAGGTGATAAGGCCCACACCACCACAGGCACGATCCCCAGATGGGTTGTCCTTTCTTACTGTTGTATATCTCCGTATCTTAGCATGTCTGTTTGGTTTTAACAAGGTCTCCTGAAGCGCAAGGCAGGCAGGTTAATGCACGTTTATTAAATCCTTGATGTTATCCTGGTTTTGACGAAAACCTTGACAATTCCACGAAATAAATGTACCCATTATTGATGCTTGTTTTGGCGGTGTTGGTGTTTTGATTTCCGAGGCAAAAGGTGTTTCGGGATAACCCTTCTTCAACGTCCATTTCGTCTGAGTCGTCTAAGCATCCTGAACTCATGCTTGCGATGGAACTTTGACTGGGGGTCCTGGGTTTTTGCTTATTTTTCTCTTTGATACCATCTCTATGTTTGTTCTGTTGGACATCCTGTTTTCCTTTGGATGTAGTCACCGGCATACTACTTTCAACATGAGGTTTTTTCCCTGATTTTTGGTTTCTAGGATTTTTTGTTGTTGCTAGTTCTTTTTTCTGTGCTGTTATTGTGGTTTGTGTTGATATTGATCTGAATGATTTTGTTGCGGAGGCATAAGATTTATTAGATCTTGGCTGATTAGAGAGAACAAGTCTTTTGGCTTCTGCAAATGATATCTTTTGTGTAACTTTAATGTTTTGAATTTGTTTTTCTGTCTGCCATTTCGGGCATGATCTTGAAAAAGCTGGATGCTCGCCTTTACAGTTTATACACAAGGGCCAAGCAGAGCAGCCTTCACTAGAGTGGCCTACAATGGAACATCGAGCGCACGTGAGGCTACCGCAACAAGAGGTCTTTCCATGTCCAAAGTGCTGACATTGAAAGCAACGCACTGGATTCGGTATATATGGCCTGAGTGAACAGTTTAGGTATCCAGCTTTGATGTTTTTAGGCAGGTTAGGAGACTTGAAAGTAAGTATGACGTGTTTAGTGGGAATGAGTTGACCTTCTTTCCGTATTTTGATCCTACGAGCGCCACACATGTTTTGATCTGCCAATTCTTTAACAAATTCTTCTTCAGTTACTGACAATAAGTCTATTTCAGAGATTACTCCTCTGGACGAATTTAGAGTGTTATGTGGCTTAACTACAATGTTTGCTTGTCCTAATTTAGTTAGTTTCAAAAGACTATTAGACTGCTTTCCAGACACAGTTTCTATCAAAAGGTCTCCAGATCGAAATCTAAATATTTTTCAGTTCTCCTACAGAAGACAAGAGATGTTTGCTTATTAGAAAAGGTGACATTTTTTCAATTCTTCAGAGCTGGTTATAATTAAGAAATGTGGACAAAGTACACCTCATGCAGTGCTTTCTATGTCGCTTTTTAGTCTTTTAGTCACAGTCAGAGTATTGGGTACATTGTTGGAGCAGGAAGGTATCATAGTATTCATATTTAAATGGAGAAAGATTGGGGTCCGACCACCCCACCCACCACCATCCCCAACAAGGGGACGCATATTCCTACGCCAGGGCTAGCCGAACCTATACGCAATCTGAAGTCCCACAGTCAGCTTTCCGAAAAGCAGGTACTCCCGAGAGCTTGTCCCCAAGCCACTGACACAAGGACTAGTGATCAGCTGATTGACACCCGTGAGGACGACAAGGTGCCTCCCGTTTAACTGAAGCAGAGGCCAAAGCAGTGTGTTGGGGACAGTACCTTGCCCCTCAACTACCAGGACCCTCCTTTCCAGTGACACGAGTCTCCACGCGCGGCAAACACATGGGCAGTTTTCTCGCCATTCGAAGAGCTAGGGAGTGCCACAAGGCCGTGCCAGTTTCTTATGACGAGCCCAAACCTCAGAAAGGGAAACCACATGGGAGAAGGAAAACGGGAAAAGTTGCAGTGAAGAGGAGAGGAGGCAGAAAGGAGGAGAGATCACTGGGGCTCAAGGATTGTGACATCCGATCACCGAGATGGTAATCCACTGAAGAATCTTCACTTGCTATGCTTTAGCTGGGCATGTTGGAATGGCCTTCATGCCTAGGGTGGCCCTACCAGGAACTGTGCTCCCGACGTACTTTGCCCGTTCCGCCCAGTGACCCCCCCGCCACGTTGAGGCAGCATAGCAGGACTTGGGGGAAGACAAATGTATTAAGAAGAACAGTTTTGCTGAACTGACCGAGTTCCACCATTGCTAATCGCTGAAAATTCTTAGTTGCAACATAAATGCCTATTAAATTAATCTCATAAAATTAACAAATGATGTCTTAACTGTATTTTCTCATATACAGTCAAAAGTCTTTAATCCGGACTCGTCGGGACTTCGGCGATTCCGGATTATCGATTTTTCCAGATTATAGATCATCAGTTTAAATCTGGTAAGATGGCATGCAGAAATTATAAAATTAAAAATATGAAACCGTAATTTATAAAATAATGAGCAATTATGATCTAAAGGGTATCCAAATTTACCAAAAAAGAAGCCTAATATTTATTTTTTTACTTTATTAAACATTTCTTTTAACGCGCGGATGCGTAAAGCATACCTTACTCATAGCCGAAATTAGAAAATTGCAACCAGAAAACTATGTGATTTGTATTCGTGATATTTATAATGACGAGGAATTTGATTTAAATCATATCAAAGACGGAGTACATCGAAATTAAATACTACATTTAGTAAGGAATTATAAGCCGACTAAAATAAAAACATCTGCCCTGAAGATAACGATAGTGTTGACAGATCAACTTCCAGTTCATTGCGTGCCGCGACGTGCCCCCCCCCCGCGCAGAGCAGCGTGAAATTGATAAACAGATTTCGGAACGGTTAGATAAACAAAGGATATGTTTTTATCCATTTTTTGTAGCAATTCGTTTTTTGTTTGATGGACATCGAAAAATACTTTCGTTTTCTAGATCCTTTGGGAGCCCCAGCATCGGAAATTCTATTTGACATAATCGAAAGTTCAAGCTTACTTTTATAAAATTGCTCTTACAGTCTGCAAAAAATAATAAGCCGGATCCAATTTGAAGATTAAGGAACAACGCAATTATCAACATTAACTGAAATAGATAATTAGATAATTTTAGCTTTTACCGTCCGTTATACATTAAACGCGCACGCGAAAACGTATTCTGCACTTGCGCAGATGCATATGCGCAGTCGTAAATGTCTTGCGCGCACGAGTAAAACGCCTATGCGCATGCGTCAATGCGGCGCATGCGCAGAAAGATTTTAGCTTTGAGGTCCGGATTATAGATCACTCCGGATTACGGGAGTCCGAATTAACGACTTTTGACTGTATATTAAAAAACATTCTGCTTTGTGTCAATGAAAATGATGTCACTTTAGCTATACAGGATTCCAGCTGATGGCGAGCGGTACCTCTGTGCTTTTTGTTTCGCCATTTTGTTGATCCCCATGGTGTTGTTAGAAAGGATATTTATGATCCACTAAATCAAATTCTCAGCATACAGACTTTTCTCTCACAAAGAACTCATTGGTGATAGTGCTTTTTTTGTCGCAGCTCACCAATGCTATTGGTTTTAGCAATATATGGTTAATAAAACATGGTATAAAGCATATATAAGTCATATTTAGCATTTTAAACATGATATTTAGTTCATAGTGTGATATTAAGCAACTTGTTAAACATGATAATTAGTATAATTAAAATTCAATTTAGCAGATAAGCATGATATTGAGCATAAACAAGTAAAAACTAGCTGGTTAGACATGGTATTCAAGACAATTAAATTCCAATGTTACATAGATGATGTAGAAAAACACAATGTTAAGCATATGTAAGTAAAAATTGGCATAAACAAGTAATGTAAATGCTAGTGTTATTATTGAAATATATTTCTAATTAATTCTATTATAAGCCAGTTTAAAACAATTACAGTCAAAAGTCATTAATTCGGACACCCATAATCCGGAATGATCTATAAGCCAGACCTCAAAGCTACAAACTTTCTGCGCATGCCTCGCGTTGACGCATGCACGTAAGACCTTTACGGCTGCGAATTTGCATGTGCGCGTGCGCAAAATACGTTTACGAATGCGCGTTTAATGTATAACGGACTGTATAACCTAAGCTCTAATCATCTATTTCAGTTAATGTTGCAGATTGCGTTGTTCCTTAATCTTCGAATTGGATCCGGCTTATTATTTTTTGCAGACTGTTAGAGCAATTTTATGAAAGTAAGCTTGAACTTTCGATTATGTCAAATAGATTTTCCGATTTATATTTACTAATATGTAATGGATCTACAAAGCGAAAGTATGTTTCGGAGTCCATTAAACAAAAAGTGGAATTGCTGCAAAAAATGGATAAAGGCATATCCTTTGTTTATCTAAACTTTAACGTTTGTTTATATAAGCTTTGTTTATCTTTAACGCCGCGGCGCGCGGCGCGCAATGAATTGGAAGTTGATTTGTCAGCACTATCCTTAGCTTCAGGGCAGATGTTTTTATTTTATTTGGCTTATAATTGCTTACTAAATGTAGTATTTCATTTCGATATACTCCGTCTTTGATATGATTTAAATCAAATGCCTCGTCATTATAATTTGCTTCCGATAGCGAAGAAAGTGACAGAGGTTATTGAAAACAAAAAAATTTCGATTGACAAATTAGTCGGTGTTCTCGACACAGCAATTATAGGACTTGAACAACGGAACTTTGTAACTGAACAAGAAATTATGTATGTTTATAGAATTAAAGAGAATGTATTATCACATAAAAAATGAAGCAACTTAAACAACTTACGTTGAAAGAAATGTTTAATAAAGTAAACAAATAAATATTAAGCTTTTTTTTTTTTTTGTAAATTTTGATATACTTTAGATCATAATTGTTCTTTATTTCATAAATTACGGTTTCATATTTTTAATTTTATAATTTCTTCATGCCATTTTACCAGATTTAAACTGATGATCTATAATCCGGAAAAATCGATAATCCGGAATCACCGAAGTCCCGACGAGTCCGGATTAACGACTTTTGACAGTATATACTTATATCTACCAATATTTCATTTCTTATTTATTTACTATTTTTATCGCCCTGGAAAAAAGGGCCCCTTTTTTTTTCCAAAAACCTGTGCCATTAAGTAAATTGCCAGAGATGTATTATCCTAACAGGATATTATGTTTTATGGTGTATTAAATTTTTTTGAATGGATCTTGCCATTATGTTTAACTTTATGCCGAAATTGGTATTCAAGTACGTGATCAGATAGATTTTCCTTATGAAGACCTTTTGCAATTTTACTTTCAGAGGCTGCTCGTTCAATTCTGTGGACTGGGTATGTGCACCACGGCAGATTAACAGAATTTGTGAAATTATTAACAGTCTGATGTATATAATACTCATGCCTACCATTCATCAGTTATAATAGTTATTCCCTTTGTTACCCTTAGTTGTTTCCTCATCTTAATCAGTAACATCAAAATATTCACTGATCTGTTATTGGTTAATCTTTGGATTATGGTAACTTGGCGATTTTTCGGCAAAAATTTGGCGACCAACCCTGCTACAGCAACCTGCTAGGTTTTGTTTGGACGCCATTTTGTTTTCACGAAGTAAAAGCATTTTTCTTTTTTTTATTCAACATTTTTTTCCAACAATCTGCTAGCCGAATTACGCTAATGCTAGAAATTTTATGGAACAAAAGTGCTTAATCATGACGAAGATTAGGTGCGAAATTAGGAGAAAGTGCAGAATCGCCCACTGCTTGCCACGTTTTTAAAAATTGCACATACACGGTATCATCCATGTACACGTTGACCTATTTTCACTTAAAAAAAAAACCCAGAATTGCACAAAAATGGCATTGCGCACACTCTTGACTTTATCCATGTACACTGCTAAAGTCCTAGCTAGTAACCTTTATCGCCTTACCAAAATGTTGCGAAACTACCTGTTACCATTTTCCAAAGATTAGCCCTGTTATTTGCTGTGAACATGTTTTTGATGAAGACAATAATCCTTTTGAGAGGCACCACTGCAGACAAGGATATGTCTCTTGCAACTTCCTTAATTACAAAATAATAGTGAATAAGTGAAGAATAAATTACATATAAAAAGGCTAACAATGAGTGTGATGCTACAACAGCAAAATTATGATCCTCCTAGGAGTGTAAGGAATCAAATCAAATATAAAAGGAATAGTTGCTACCTCTGAACAATCAAATTCATTGGGATACCAGGTGTGAACTATTACTGCCATTGTTGGCTGTGTTTACATTTACAGAGTTCTTTGCAGAAGTGTTTCCTTTTTTTTTTTTTTTTTTTTGAGCAGCTGCTGAGACTGCATCACAAATGGTTTCCAATATATATTTGCATATTATGCCAATATTTACAAATTCCTTCTTTTGGTAAAATAGCTCTTCTTGCAAAAAAACTATACCTTTTTTTTTCAGTTGATGGTAGATTGAAAATAGTAAATATGATAAATATTTGCAATGAAAAACTGCTATAATTTAAAAGGAAAATTTGTACACACAAAAGAATGGATACTCTTCTGCTACCTGGACCTCATTCAGGAATGTATGTACACTCAAGAGCCAAAACATTATGACCACCTGTCAATAACGAGTTGGGCCACCTTTGGCACGCAACACAGCTTCAACCCGCCTTGGCATAGATGCCACAAGTCCTTGATAGATGGCCGGAGACAGATTGTACCAGATGTTATAGCAACGGTCACGCAAATCCGAGATATTGCGAATTGGTGGTTTTAAACCTCTGAGCTGCCGTCCCATGACATCTCAAATGTGTTCTATCGGATTGAGATCTGGTGAGTTAGGCGGCCAGGACATTAACTGGAAATCAGCATCATGTTCCTGGAACCACTCCAACACAATTGTAGCCTTGTGACACGGGGCATTGTTCTGTTGGAACATTCCATTTCCAGCTGGAAAAACAGAGGCCATGTAAGGGTGCAACTGGTCTGCAATGATGTTCAGATACCCTGTAGCATTCATGGTCTGATCTACCACAACCACGGGTCCCAGAGACGCCCAAGAGAACGTCTCCCAGAGCATAATACCGCCACCACTGGCATGTGTATGACCTACTGTGCATTGAGGGAGCAACTGTTTGCCTGGAAGACGGCGTATCCTGACACGGCCATCGGCATGATGAATGACAAACCGCGATTCATTTGACAAGGCAACTCTGCAACTCTCTCCCACTGATCCATGGACCAGTCGCGATGTTCCCGGGCCCAGCGCAGGCTCATTTGGCGATGACGCTTGGTCAGCAAAGGCACACGAGTGGGACGTTTGCTGCGTAGCCCCATATCCAACAGTGTCCACTGAACAGTGTGCTCCAATACTTTTATACTTGGCCCTGCATTGTATTCGGCTGCCAGCTGAGCCACTGTCTGGCTCCGGTTTTGCTTCACCATGCGAGACAGTCTCCGATGACCTTTTTCTTTGATAGCGTGTGTACGTCCAATACTATGTCGTCTACTGCTGGTTTCACCATCATTCATCCACTTTTCATACGTACTAACAACTGTAGATCGCGAACAACCCACGAGTCGTGCAGTTTCGGAAATACTTGTTCCAAGCCTTTGAACCATTACAATCTGCACTCTATCAAAGTCGCTGAGATCCGCAGCCTTTCCCATCACACACAGAAGTAAGTGAAAGAATGATTCTTCAGACTCTCCAGCAGCAGTTAAATACCACTACCACCTGATCACGTGCCTTCCACGTCACCCAAGTGCGCTCATCGCAAAATGTAGGGCTGGTCATAATGTTTTTGGCTCTTGAGTGTATATATGTACATGCATATATACATACATTTTTGTATCACGTCCCAATAATAGAAGAGTACAAACAATTGTTATATTTAAAAACTGAATTTACTGCTATATTTTAAATCAAGAATTTCTACTAGCCGAAGAAATATGAACTACAAGCATGAATGAAAAATCAATAGATTTTAAAAGTAACACTACAAGAAATGCATATATGCAGATCAATAACCATAAATATTCAGGTCTTGTCAATGCAGAAATGTGCCAATTCAAGAGTCTCGCTATGGCTGCTGTAGAAGACAAGTGCCATAATCTTCAATAAAACAGACATATCCTGTAAAATTCAATTCACATACCAAACTGTAATGAGCTTCCTCTTTTAGAAATTAAGTTTACAAGAATAAAAATTTTTTATTTATATTATTGAGATCCATAGCATGCAACAAAAGATTTAAACCAAAGGTTCCTAATGAGGTTTTTCAGTATTGTTTTAAAATAAAATTTTAAAGGGGGTGAATGATGATTAGGAGGTTGACGGGAGGTTTTCAGCTGAATATGCACCGGTAATCGATTGCCATAATCAAGAATCCATTGACTATACACAAATTTTATGAATAAAATTGATAATTAGGTACAACTCTAATATACGCCCTAATTTCACCAAATGTGGCGATATGTGTTCTGCGCTGGTTTTTGGCACGATTGCGTGTTCTATGGCAACCTTGTTGATGTTGAAAAATCTTTCGCTGGAGCTCGTTGATTCGCCTCTGTGTCTGAGAAGATGGGAGGGAAAGATAAAATGGTTAGTTGTTGAATTGAAGTTCGGCAAAAGGAAATATCATTGTGGCTATCCTGTTGAGGGATAGTGGGTATTTGGAAGTGTGGAAAGAGGGTCTGGGAGATTATTTTTAATGGCAGTGCATGATAGAAGTAGGGATTTGTGATTTTATTTATTTATGAACCATAGTATAAATTTTCTGGATAGTGTGTCTGGCTGTCATGTAACTACGATAGTGATTACGTGGCGGTATGAAATTTATATTTCTGCTATTCGAAAACGCATTAATTCATGGTAAGTGCATTTTATTTTATCCTTGTTCTCATTTTGTAGAATGTTATGTTCATTGGTTCTTTAGTATGAATTTCTGTCGTTATTGTTGTTTTTTTAAATTGTTTGAAATTTATTTTAGTTTATTTTGTTGTTTAGTGTCTAGACTGTGCAATTCGTAGATGTTTTTTAAAGTTGAAACAGAACGCTGTGTACATGGTATTATTTGAAATTTATTGTTGTTATGTTATTTTATTAAAGCGAGGAGTGCGTAGATTCCTTCCTTGCCTAAATTGTGCAATTCGTAGAATTTTTTTTAAGTTTAAACAGGATGCTGTGTACATGGTATTCTTTGAAATTTATTGTTGTTAATTTATTAAAGCGAGGTGTGCGTAGTTTGTAGATTCGTTCGTTGCCTACATTGTGCCATTCGTAGATGTCTTTTTAAGTTAAAACATGTCGTTGTGCACATGGATTCTCGTCAAATATTTTTGGTTAGAAACTTTACGTTTTTGCTATCTAAATTTTTTGTTTTTGTTTCGGATTTTTAGCTAAATTGTATGTTGAAAACGTAGTTTTTGCATGTGCGAAAACCGCGTTTTTGGAGACATTTTAGGCTAAAAGTTCGAAATGTAAACAAAAAATTTAGATAGTAATATGGCAGCGTGAAGTTTCTCGCCAAAAATATTTGGCGACTTGAGGGCGCATATCAGAGTAGTTCCGATAATTAATTATTTATTGATATAAAGTTATATCAAGGAGTAAAAAAGAAATCAAATTAAATAAATACAAACGAAAATGTATGTTAAAACCACAGTGTACCTGATCTTGATATTACTATGCCAGAAGAGTTGGTCATATTGAAAGAGGATGTTCAACCACAAATCTTACTCAAAATGCATGAGTTAACTAAGTCTTGAAATTTTAAAGTCATCTGATAGAAATATCTTAAAATAAAAATTGTTTCCAAACTAACATTATTGATTTTTCTTCCTTCTTACCTAATTGAAGCAGGCTTTAATCAAGTCAATAATTTACTACAGAAAACAATAAAGTTGAATATTTTTGGATGAGGTAATTTAAGAATTAAGCAATTTTAGGCCAAATCTTAAAAAACTGCATCAATACATCGAGTGCAACTATCATGTTAATTAACACTGAACTTTTGTGTAATTAGAATCTGTGATTTTGTTTATGAATAATTGTTTATATTTCTAAAATTAAAAATAATAAAATCAAATAAACCTTTTTTTAAAAATCTATTCTTCATATTCTAATCCATTATTTTTAAGTTATTATGTGCAATTATTTGCATTAAGATTATGCTGTATATTAATTATGTAGAGAAAAATCGATTAAAAAAAACTCTTTTAAAAGGGGGCCTATAGATGAAAAGGATTAAGAATCCCTGATTTAAACAGATGTCACATACATTAATAACTAGACTCATGTGAATCTGAAAGTTAAGATATTCAGAAATTTTGATTTGAGTGTCAGATCAATTTTAATTATTTAATTTTTCCAGTAACATCCTAAATTAACTCATAGACACACACACACACACACACACACACAAAAAAAAAAAAAAAAAAAAAAACCTCTAATTTTTACGATTTGATATTAAGATGCTCCAATTATAAATTATGAATTCTTAACTCGACAGAACTATGGAATTATTATCTAATTTGAAAATGAATTTCCACATTAAACATGGATTGCACACATCTGCTACAGGCATGTTCTTGTAATTTAATGCTCTAATTAACTTGAGAGATCATAAGGTTGACTGATAAATAAAGGCACCATAATAGTTATTCAAATTACTATATCTACAAAACTATTACTAATTAATAAATTATAATAACTAAAGAAACGTACCGTCAACACAATCAGGACACCAAGACCGCCCCTCAGCGTCTTCTGCACCTGTAAATAACAGAAATAACTGATGTGATTTAGAAAACTCTGTTATAGCATTCTTTACGGGTTGATACCCTTCGACCCTTACAATTTTTGCCATTTATAACCATTCAAAAGTAACAACAGCACACGAAAATATTACATTAATCTCAATGAATGAAAATGAAAATAAAAGCTATCGTTCAAGCTGTGCGCGAAACCCCGCCTATCATATGGAAGTTGCAAAATATTGGATAAAGTCATGCGGGGTCTTGGCATTGTATTAGTTCATTTTCACAGCACCAGTTCATTTTTATTTGCATAAGTAAAAATAAATACATTTTACACCATTTAACGTACTTATAAAATTTGGCGTGAAAGCTATATTAAACTCATTAAAAATACTCTAGAAGGAGTCTTTGTCTCTGAGTCTTCTCAGAGAAAAAATGCATAGCATTTATTTTGAAATCTGCGTAGCCTTTATTTTGAATAATGTGATTCTTTATTAAAACAACCATCTAGCTTATAGTCGCTAAAAATAGCAAATCATTTTCGAATGTTCAAGTCGCCAAAGGCCGTTTATTTGCATGAAGCGTTCCGTTAAAATATGGCGCCCTTAGAGGAAGTGTATCTTTGGCTACTATATGTTAAATTATGCATGAAATTATAAAAAAAAATCCCTGAAAAAATACTTTTCTAAGTGATCAATTAATGGCTGTCATAATTAAACCTAATATGGCTGCAGAGATGGCCAAACTTCATGTCAGTTAGAGTTGCATATTGGTATTCAAGAAAGTTCGAGAGCCGCAACTAGATTTTCCAAAAGCCATAAACCATTTCAAGGAGGTTAGAATAGAATTGGTGGTGAGAATTTCAAGGAGACTATTCTAATCTCCTTGAACCATTTCGTGTCAAGGCTGTTCTTTGAACACAGGATGGTCCTAATACTAACCTTTCTTTCTTTCATAATAATACTTGATTTTTCGCCTTCGTGCTGAAAAATGAATTGATGCAGCAAACAGCAATTGTAAATACAAATTGGTTTTAAGTTTAAATTACGGTGTTATTTTATTTTGTAAGAGATGGCTGAAACAGATAATCTCTCTGAAGTATTTAAAGTTCCAACTGCGCATCCTGTACAGTCTCTTTCTGGTGATAATTTGTCTTCAAAGAAAAATAATGTTAATGAATCGGCTTCAAGCGATACCGACCCAGTAAGTCAGAAAACTTCAAAAGAAAGCGTCCCGTTACCATATAATGAACCCGAATGGGGTGGTACACCGCCACCTGAGTACGAATTTGAGGTAATTAAGAATGGTACTCTCGTCTCTACTTTTAAAATCCGTACTTCTGTCGTGGTATTTGGTAGAATGGATGTTTGTGATATTGTATTTGAGCATCCTTCAGTTTCTAGGTACCATGCTGTGTTACAATATTGCAAAGGAGACAGTTCACATCCGAAGGGATTTTATTTATATGATTTAAACAGCACTCATGGAACATTTTTAAATAAGGAACAAATTAAGCCGAAAATTTATTACAAATTAAAAGTTGGATATGTTTTGAAATTTGGTGGAAGCTCCAGACTGCATATTTTTCAAGGTCCTGAGGAAGAGGAGGAGACTCTGAATAAAGAGGAAAGTGCAGTAACAAATGATGATGTTTGTGACTGGGGTCTTTGTGATGATGCTGTGGAAGAAGAAGAAGAAGGTATGGCTGAAAATCCATTTGCACTTTCAACCGCTAATGAAGAACTTTACTTAGATGATCCCAAGAAAACATTACGTGGATGGTTTGAAAGAGAAGGCTATGAACTAGAGTATGATGTAGAAGAAAAGGGCTACAGAACATTTGTTTGTCGAATTCAGTTACCGGTTGACACTCCTTCCGGAGATTATTTACCAGTAGAAGCGTCTGTGTCTGGTAAGAAGAAAGAAGCAGTTGTTGCTTGTGCATTAGAAGCATGTCGAATGTTAGATCGTTTAGGTTTGCTCCGTCAGTCTCACCATGAAAGTCGGCAACGTAAGAAGAAAAAGTGGGAAGAGAATGATTATTATGATAGTGATGAAGATACATTTTTAGATAGAACTGGTACAATTGAGAAAAAGAGAGAAATTCGCAAACGAATGGATAAAAAGCAAGAAGTGGAGACTCATGAAACTATCGAAGCTAAACTTAAAGCAGTTACTGAAGAAATTGCTGAAATAAGTAATAAACTATCTGAATCTGTTGTAAAAATATCTACAGGTGATAATGAAGGTGACAAAGACTTACTTGATATATACATGTCCAATTTATCTGAAACAAATCAAGGACCTAAGGACAAGATTGAAAGGAGGAAATTAAAGTTTAGATTAGTTGAGGCTGAAAAAGAAAAGATACATTTAGAAAAGTTATTAGATATTACGAGGCCTGCAAAAATTCCAGAAATTACAAATAAATTTCCAGGAATGATTGGTAAAAAGTTAAAAACAAAATTGAATTTACCTACTGTCAAACAAGAGAAAATACCAGTATTTGTTTCTAAGCATAAAAATGAAGATATGGAAGAAGTAGAGAGTGATATGGAAGATGTAGATCCTAAAAATGAGTCAGAATTTTGTGAAAAGCAAAACACTAGCTTAAGTCATTCAGCTATTGAGGAAAGCAGTACATTAACAAATTATGGACTTCTTAAACCTTCTGCTAAAAACAATGAAGATAAAAGAGCTCAACGGTGTGTTGTTAAAAACGTGGAAGAAGATTCTGCGACTAATGTATCAAATGATAGGCAAACTTCAGAAACTGACTCTGAAAGAAATAAATCGGGCTCAAATAAGAAGTGTATTGGACCTGAGAAACCTGATGAAATTATATTAGAGAATCAAAAATCAGGGAATAATAGCAGTGTGAATTCTGAAAAACATAAAAGAAAAGATAATTCTAAAAAAGTTAAGCTAGATATTGATGTCTATGCTACTGGAAACTCGGAATATTCAACTTGGGTTCCTCCATCCAATCAATCAGGAGATGGTATGACACATTTAAATGCAAAATATGGTTATTAAACATTATACATTAACATATTGTTAAGTTATAACTACAGTAGATGCTGTTTAATATGATGACAGTTAATATTATCGATCAGATAATGCTATGGAATTGCCAAAGTCTTGCCCGTTTGTGTACGAAAACATGAAAAGTATGTTGCTAATTGTGATCAACAACTCACTTAATGTGATGAAACTGTCAGAATAAATTCAAAATAGGTTATAAAACTTGTCAGGCGACAGAGAAATGTTATCAAGTGAGTGTAAGTCGCTGAAGAGTTTGGTTTCAGTTTTGTTAAATTTGAAGCAAAGAAGTAACATTAAGTTTGATATAAATTTGCAATAACTCGGTTGATTTTAAAGGTGATCGGATAAAGATCGTTCTTCTTCGTCGAAAACCAACAACAACCAAAAAAAAAACTTTAAAAACGATAAGTCCATAAAATTGCCTTTTTGCCTAATTTTAAATTTTACCATGGCATATTCTCTCCTAATGAGGAATGCTCTTTGAGTATTAAGATTAGGAGTACTGCATTGATCAAATAATTTCTAAAAATGTAATGAATAGTTCACAAATAAACATTATGAACAGTTTACAAACAAACTTGCATTTTCCTAAATAAATGTTGTAAATATATAACTAATTGTTTGTTTTTGGTTATATTTATATTAAACTGAAGGGCATTTCTTTCTTATTATTTAATATTGTCATTTGGTTACAATGATTGCATTAAGTGGCACCTAATGTAAATTCATTTCAAGCCATAGCCAGAGACTGATTAAAATAAAACAATCTAGAAATTGTAGGCACAACATCCTTTCAAAGTTTTAGTGCTCATTTTCTTATCCTGACAGAAAATATTAAAGTGAAGAGTTACAGTTTAATATCTGGGTCCTCTAAATTCTGGGATTCTAGACATAACCTTACGTAATCAGGCCTTGGTTATAAAGGAATTTTTTAAATGTCAGATGTTACATTACTGCATTTTCCCATTTGATTTAGATAGGGAGTGCAACATAATGGCACATGAAGTACAGTACAAAGTCTGAAATCCGGACTTCGGCGATTCCGGATTTGGGATTTTTCCGGATATCAGATCATCAATTTAAATCTGGTAAGATGGCATGCAGAAATTTTACAATTAAAAATATGAAATAAAGAACAATTATGATCTAAAGGGTATCAAAACTTATGAAAAAAATCTTAATATTTATTTGTTTACTTTATTAAACATTTCTTTCAATGTAAGTTGTTTAAGTCGCTTCCACAAAAAATTCAAAAAGTTCCTTTTTCTTTTGTCATATAAAGTTGACTTTTTAATGCCATACTCTGTGCATAATTTTGAGAGGGATGCCTTTATCCATTTTTCTCAGCAATTTCACTTTTTGTTTAATTGACATTGAAAGTTGGTTTCGCTTTGTAGATCCTTTGGCAGCTCCAGAATTGGAAACTCTTTTCGACATAATCGAAAGTTCAAGCTTAGTTTTTATAAAATTGCTGTAATAATAATTGTCTGTAAAAAAATAATAAGCTGGATCAAACTAAAAGATTAGGGAGCAGGGCAGTCCGCTACATTAACTGAAATGCCTCAGAATCAGTAAAGATAATTTTACTCTACCTTAGTAGCATCCATGATAAATTATTGGCTGTGTATCATAAGATTGGTGACGAAAGCTAAGTTGTTTCGCTAAATTTCGTCTTGCTCCTATTACGTACTGAATTAAGCATGAATTGTATTAGTTTACTAATCTGAGTCCTGAATAAATAAACTCCCACATATACTTAATGCTTTATTTAGGGCTGGCACTAAATAATGCATGGTGTAGTTTCTACGGGTTCTAAATTCTGCTACAAAGCGCCTTCCTAAGCTCTAAATTTTCACCGCACCTAAACTTTGCATCCCAGTGCTTTCCCTAAATCGTACAAAACTTCTCGTGCCTTAATTTTGCCACTCGGTGCTTCCCCAAATTCAAAAAATTTTGTCTTCCCTAAATTCTGCCTTCCAGTGCCGACATATTCTGCCGCCGCTTCTGGGTTTATGGTGAATAACATATCAGTTATTCTTAATTAAAATAGCACTAAATGTAATCTTTTGACCTATGAGTTTCATTAACAAAATCTATTTTTAGCATATGAAAAGGATTTTTTGTTGAATTTTTCCTTGTCAACATTTCTTAGAGCATTTAAAAATATATAATCATCGCCAAGCATAATGTTAGCATAAAAGGTTGTCATACTCTTGTTATTCAATTACTAATATAAAAAAGTTTAGACATCATTGCATGAGTTATTACTGAAGCTGTTATGTATTGATAAATGTGGGATGAAAGCAAAATGTAATAAATAATGACTCTCCAGGTCGCCGTCAGGGATATAAAATAGGTGAATGTTTCGGTAAGCGCGGTAAACGGAACGGAACGTTTGAGATGTATGCCAAGCAGATACACAGCTACGGAGCCAAATTGTTAATCTCAAAATTTATGCTTACATGATTGTTTTTCCATAACGAGGTACTTTATTTAGTGCCTAAGTGAAATTAAGAATTGGAATTTTTAAGTGAAAATCTCCACGTTTTATTATGGAAAGAAAAATCAAAATTACACATGCGTAAAGCATACCAAAAAAAAAAAAAAAGTTTGTGGTCCGGATTTTAGATCATTCCGGTTAATAGACATCCAGATTTTGGACTTTGTACTGTAGTAATTAAATATAAAATCATTATATCACATAACTAAGATAGTAATTCATTATAAAATCATCATATATGAAAAATGAATATATGTAATAAAGGTTAATTACATTTTTGTGTCTTTAAGATATAATTATTAAAACAAATAATTAGTTCTTGTATAAGAATATTTGTATACAAAATTAATTTTATGATTATCTGATATATGTTATATCTGTATGGTCATTTTATTTAATTGTGAAGCATAATGCTGTATAAAATTTTTAATGATATGTTTTGATTTGATTTAACCTTCTGAGTGGCATGCATTTTTGGATCTGCTCGTGAAGATTTATATTGAAACCAAATTAAATAGATAAATTAAATTTGTATAATTATTTTAGTCTGAGTTTCCATAACATATTATTCATTATGTTGATATTTACATCATTAAAGAAAGTGAGAAAGCAACATATTTTAATTAATGAACTAATGTATACTAAGAGACAAAAAAATCTCATGATCGGATAAAGGTGGTCATGCACTCAGTGAGTTAGTGATATTTTATATTTTAATAATATACCTCATAAATATTAAGTAAAATGAAATTCTACCACTGGAATTAGTTGTGACATTTAATTTTGAAATAGCATTGTAGTTTTAGAACCCAATAAATAAATGGCAATTTTTCAGAGACATGCCACACTGCCACATAATCTAGGGTTTTACCATTTATTTTTATTTTCAAGTTTTGAAAGAATAAATTCAATTACAGTACAAGTCCGAAATTTGGACTCGTTGGGACTTGGCATTTTTCCGGATATTAGATTATCAGTTTAAATCTAGTAAGATGGCATGAACAAATTATAAAATTAAAAATATTAAATCGTTATTTATGAAATAATGAAGTATTTATAATCTAAAGGGTATCAAAATTTACAAAAAAAGCTTAATATTTATTTGTTTACCTTATTAAACATTTCTTTCAATGTAAGTTGTATAAGTTGCGTCGTTTTTTGTGCTAATACTTATCTGATATATGTTATAATAATAATATAATTCTGTAGACAGACATAATCTCTTGTTTAATAACATTGATGAAGTCCTGTAACTGTTGTTTCGAGAATTCCGACTAACTTGTCAATCAAAATTTTTTTGTTTTCAGTAACTTCTGTCTCACTTTCTGAAATATCGGTAGCCGTATTTTCTGGATCTAGAACCATACTAGAGATTTCGCCATTCATTAATTGATTGACGATTGAAAAGCATTGTCATCACAATGAAACACTTCTTTTATATCATCTTCATTTATTACCGCTTCTCCACATTTCTTTACAAAATCTGTTTTAATTGGAAAATTTTATCTTTGTTTTGTGATATCCGAAAACCTTTAAAATTAGCGGCTGTCATCATCAAATTCAGCTACCCTTCAATATATACTGACTACCAATAAGTATTTGGACACCTATGCAAATGACGATATCTGCGGTCCTAAGGTACGTCCCGGACTCCGCCGGTATATATCGTGTAGGAAACAGCATCGGCTTTAGTACCATGCAAGATTCCTCGCAGTTCGGAGCTCTCTGATTTCGAGAAAGGTATAATTATCGGGTATCACAAATGTTGTAGATCCTTAAGGGACATATCTAGCAATCTGAAGTACCTAAAATCGACAGTGGCCTATGTGATTAAGAAGTGGAAGGTAAGCGGTGATTGTCGGAATGTTCCCCTAGTCGGCAGACCAAAGAAACTAGGAGATAGAGACCGACGAGTGCTGTCCAGAGAAATTCTGAAGAACCGCACCCAACCGATGGCTCTCATCCGCGAGGAGTTTCAACAGGCATCCGGAAGTATTGTTTCAATGAATACCATCCGTAAGGCAGTACATCTGCTTGGTTTTCATGGTCGTGCTGCTGCCCATAAGCCTTTGATCACAAAGTCCAACCTCGTTGCTCGGTTAATGTGGTGCAAAACACATCGAAATTGGACCGTAGATCAGTGGAAACGAGTTCTTTGGAGTGACGAATCAAGATTCAGCCTTTACCGTTCGGATGGCAGGGTCTGGGTCTGGCGTCTACCTGGAGAATGTGTCCTGCCAGAATGCATT
This sequence comes from Stegodyphus dumicola, assembly GCF_044657685.1. Taxonomy (NCBI): domain Eukaryota; kingdom Metazoa; phylum Arthropoda; class Arachnida; order Araneae; family Eresidae; genus Stegodyphus; species Stegodyphus dumicola. The sequence goes on along the minus strand of NC_140777.1, from coordinate 118,582,123 downwards.
GTGCCAACAGTCAAGTTCGGCGGAGGTGGAATTATGGTCTGGGGGTGTTTCTCCTGGTATGAACTGGGACCCTTGGTCCCCATTCATGGTAAGCTCAACTCCGATGCATGCTGCACTATTTTGGATGACAATGTGCTTCCTACGTTGTGGCAGTTTTACGGGTTGGACCCCTGTTACTTTCAGGACGACAATGCCAGTTGTCATGTTTTGACGTTAACCAAGGCATGGTATGGTGCCAATGGAGTTAATCGAATGGACTGGCCTGCCCAGAGTCCAGACCTGAACCCTATTGAGAACCTCTGGGACGAGTTGCATTGCCAAATTCAGGAGTGCACTACTCGTACAAAATCGGTGAAGGAACTTCTATGTCTTCTCCAAGCCGAGTGGAAGAAAATACCACTAGCTGTCATACAAAGACTTGTGGAAAGTATGCCCCGGAGGGTCCGTGCTATAATTACCTCTCGTGGAGTCTCTACGAACTATTGATTTTGAATAAAGTTAGTTTTTCTTTTCTATCACAGGTGACCAAATACTTATTGGTAGTCAGTGTACATCATGAGCTTGGCAACTAATGACAAGTTGTTCTGTTAAATGTTATCTTGCTCCTATCGCACACTGAGATAATTAAGTCTGAATTGTATTAGTTTAGTTATTTATTATACATATGCCTATTTCTTGCACATGCTTAAGGCCTAATTCTGAATAAATAAATTTCTGAATATACTTAAGCCTTTTTGAGAATTCTGAATACATAAATTTCCACATATACTTAAGGCTTATTGAGGCACCGGCGCTGGATATCTTACCGCCTGATGCAATCTTTGGGGGTCCTAAATTCTGTGACTTGGTGCGGCCATACAAGCCCTGGAGCTGGTTCTGGGTTTATGTGAATAACAAATCAGTTCTTCTTAATTCAAATAGCCCTAAATGTAATTTTTGTGTCTATGAGTACCATCAACAAAATCTATTTTTAGCATATGGAAAGAAATTTTTCCTTGTCAACATTTTTTAGTGCATTTAACTTAAATCGGTAATCATCGCCAAGCGTAATGTCAACATAAAAGGTTACCATACTCTTTTAGTATTCAATTACTAACATAAAAAAATTGTTTTGGTATTGTTACATGAGTCATTACTCAAATTGTCATGTTTTGATAAACATGCAGTGATGAAAGGAAAGTATAATAAATAATGATTCGCCAAGTTTAGCGTCAGATCAATGATGTATCTATGTGGAGTGTTTCAGTTTGAGATGTGTGCCAAGCAGATACGCAGCAATGGAGCCAAATTACTGATCAAAAAAATTTGTGTTAAAATGATTGTTTCTTCAGTAACAAGGTATTTTATTTAGTGTCGAAGTGAAATTAAGAATCAGGACTCTCCAGATGTTTTATTATGCTCAGAGGGGGAATCAAATGCCCATGTGTAAAGCCTACTAGAAAAACTTTGTTGGTAATTTTGAGGTCTGGATTTTAGATCATTCCGGATAATGGACATCCGGATTTTGGACTTTGTACTATATATCTTTCAAACCAATGTTACTATACTCAGTTTGAATGGAATTTTAATGATAAATACGTGATAAAGTAGGTTGAAAAGGTTTCTTTGCTAAAATATTTTTAATTAATACTAAATTTTAGAGAAATTGCTTATTTCTCTTCACTTTCTTCCAAATTACATTTTCTAGAAGGGAACTGTGTAAATAGTTTTACTTGTTTATTATTTATTATATATATAGTATGGTGTTATGTATATATAATATGTATAAATATTTACACAATTATAGTTTTACTTGTTTATGATTTGTTGTACATATATACATATAATTATTATTAATGACATAAAGTAAGAAATTTAGAACTAATATTTCACAAGAAATTGAAATTCATAATTAATAAATTTCAAATAATCAATATATATATATAGATATAGTATAATGAAACGTTCCTACTTGAAATCAGTTATGAAAAAAATTTACAGCATTCCTGATGATTCAAAATTCTGAAGAAAATCAGATATCTAGAACAGTATTTCCAAACCTTAACTTTTCAACCAACATATATATTATTGATGTGAAGAAAAATTCTGAGAAATAAGTAATGTAAGAAGGAGATAATAATAAACGAACACACATAACAATTAAAAATATATTGCAAAATTAATTGTAATTATAAGTATTTATGCATAACAATAAATATCTTGTATTTCTCTCTCTCACTGTATATATTTATATATGTATAACTAGAAATTGAAGAAAATACTTTTAAAACATCTCATTACCCTTAAAAGTTGTCTTCAACGCCCACTTTGGGAACCACTGGTCGAGAACTTTGAAAAAGAACCAAATTTATGTTTAAAAAAATGACAAAAACTTGCTTGTTAGTTCATAGTTGATGTTAATGAATATTATCATAGTTTTATATATTAAGTTGATTTCATTAAATATTTTTCTCTGTATGAAGTAATTTAATTTCTTGTTATTTAAGCATTTCTGTAGTTTTAAAAGTGTTATTTTACAAAAGTCTATAAACTAATTTGAGTAAAATCAGGATGAAGAATTTTAAAACTGAAACTTAAAACTTTTTCATTTTTAACTAAGAATTTTTAGATCTAATGAGATATTTATTTCTCATGAACTGAATAAAGATTAATTCAGAAGTCAAACAACAAAAAAATCAGCGTTAATTTACAAAATTTTCACAGGACTAGTTTCGATGGTTTTACCGAACCATCATCTTCAGCTGCAAAATTGCAAATGAACAAGATAGGAAATAATGTTTAGATAAGATAAGAAAGCCTGGACAAGAATAAGCAAGTGGCGCCATCTGTTGGCGAAACCAGAACTAAAACATAATTTTTCTAAAAGCCGAAGGCAAATTTGGATTGGAATTAGGATCGTTAACTAGAACAGAAAGATTTTTATGAATGTGAAATGCCTCTAGAAAATCCAATTCTCCAATGGAAGATGTTTTTTGAATAATTTTGGCAGCAGAAAAATTGAAAGTGTGATTTTCCGACCAACAATGTTGAGCAACGGAAGACTTCTGTGTTTCCTTTTTTCTAACATATGCCTCATGTTCTTTGACGCGAAATTTTAAGGCTCTCTTAGTTTGGCCAATGTAAATTAAACCGCACTGGCAAGGAATCCTATAAATACCCCAGGAATTCATATCCGGAATGGGGTCCTTGAGTATAGAAGTTGGAATTTTATTGATGGGAGAGTAAACAACCCGAAAGTTAAATTTCTGCAAAATATGTGCAACTGTATAGCTAATTGATGGAAAGAAGGGAATGACAACAGAATTTTTATAATCTCCTAAAATAAGAGTGTGGCTTTTAGTGTGTTGAGATGAGAATTTTTTAACTGCTTGATTAATAATGTTGGGTGAAAAGCCCCTGTCAATAGCTATTGCTTTTAAATAATTTAGTTCTTCATCAAGGGCTAGTTTGGAGGAGCAAACTTGAAGAGCACGGAAAACATAGGAATAAAATGAAGCTAACTTTTGTTTAGTCGGATAACATGATTTAAAGTGTGGTGGAAGGCAAACCGATGAAGGTTTACGGTAAACTGTAGTACTGAAGTTGGATGTGTTACGTGTGACCAGAATGTCGAGAAACGGAAGAGAATTGCAAGTCTCAAGTTCAAAAGTGAACTGAATAGCAGGATCAATAGAATTCATTGTTGAAAGAACTCTATTTAAATCATCTTTATTACCTTCAAACAGGGTAAAAGTATCGTCTACGTAGCGGAACCATGCCGGGAAGTTTAAAGTTTCAAACAATTTTGATTCATAATAATGCATGTAGATATCAGCCAGGATGGGACTAAGGGGGCTTCCCATGGCTAATCCCTCAGTTTGCTTGTAATATTTATTTTGGAAAACAAAATGTGTTTGCTTGAAACAGAGTTGAGTGAGAGAAATTAGCTCATCAATTTCGATGCAAGAGAAATGAAATTCGCGAAGTCTGGTTTCTAGACATCTTAATGCACCCTCCACTGGGACATTGGTGAATAATGATTTTACATCAAAAGAAACCATGAGTAAATTACGAGGAGAAATGTTTTTAACCTTTTTTACAAACTCTATTGAATTTTTTATGGTGTAAATGTTATTGTCTAATAGAGTGGAAAATCTAGAAACTAAATATTTAGCTAATGGATACGAGGCAGTACCTAAATTTGATACAATAGGGCGGAAAGGAATACCACTTTTATGAATTTTGGGAAGAGCATATAATCTGGCACAATTCGCAACAGATGGGATAAGCGAATGTTTTAAGTTGCTTGAAATGATTTGCGAAGATTTGATCGCAGTTTTTATTTTGGATAAGTCCGAAGGTGAAGGATCTTTAGGGATCGGATTATATGGTCCTTCGTTTAAGAGTTTAGTGACACCATCGATGTAAGTGTTCTTATCCATGACGACTATCTGGCCACCTTTGTCGGCCTTTGAAATGACAATATCCGGGTTAGAATGAATCTCGCGCATTGTAGCTCTTTCTCTCGCAGTTATCTCTGCGCGAGATTCATTCTAACCCGGATATTGTCATTTCAAAGGCCGACAAAGGTGGCCAGATAGTCGTCATGGATAAGAACACTTACATCGATGGTGTCACTAAACTCTTAAACGAAGGACCATATAATCCGATCCCTAAAGATCCTTCACCTTCGGACTTATCCAAAATAAAAACTGCGATCAAATCTTCGCAAATCATTTCAAGCAACTTAAAACATTCGCTTATCCCATCTGTTGCGAATTGTGCCAGATTATATGCTCTTCCCAAAATTCATAAAAGTGGTATTCCTTTCCGCCCTATTGTATCAAATTTAGGTACTGCCTCGTATCCATTAGCTAAATATTTAGTTTCTAGATTTTCCACTCTATTAGACAATAACATTTACACCATAAAAAATTCAATAGAGTTTGTAAAAAAGGTTAAAAACATTTCTCCTCGTAATTTACTCATGGTTTCTTTTGATGTAAAATCATTATTCACCAATGTCCCAGTGGAGGGTGCATTAAGATGTCTAGAAACCAGACTTCGCGAATTTCATTTCTCTTGCATCGAAATTGATGAGCTAATTTCTCTCATTCAACTCTGTTTGAAACAAACACATTTTGTTTTCCAAAATAAATATTACAAGCAAACTGAGGGATTAGCCATGGGAAGCCCCCTCAGTCCCATCCTGGCTGATATCTACATGCATTATTATGAATCAAAATTGTTTGAAACTTTAAACTTCCCGGCATGGTTCCGCTACGTAGACGATACTTTTACCCTGTTTGAAGGTAATAAAGATGATTTAAATAGAGTTCTTTCAACAATGAATTCTATTGATCCTGCTATTCAGTTCACTTTTGAACTTGAGACTTGCAATTCTCTTCCGTTTCTCGACATTCTGGTCACACGTAACACATCCAACTTCAGTACTACAGTTTACCGTAAACCTTCATCGGTTTGCCTTCCACCACACTTTAAATCATGTTATCCGACTAAACAAAAGTTAGCTTCATTTTATTCCTATGTTTTCCGTGCTCTTCAAGTTTGCTCCTCCAAACTAGCCCTTGATGAAGAACTAAATTATTTAAAAGCAATAGCTATTGACAGGGGCTTTTCACCCAACATTATTAATCAAGCAGTTAAAAAATTCTCATCTCAACACACTAAAAGCCACACTCTTATTTTAGGAGATTATAAAAATTCTGTTGTCATTCCCTTCTTTCCATCAATTAGCTATACAGTTGCACATATTTTGCAGAAATTTAACTTTCGGGTTGTTTACTCTCCCATCAATAAAATTCCAACTTCTATACTCAAGGACCCCATTCCGGATATGAATTCCTGGGGTATTTATAGGATTCCTTGCCAGTGCGGTTTAATTTACATTGGCCAAACTAAGAGAGCCTTAAAATTTCGCGTCAAAGAACATGAGGCATATGTTAGAAAAAAGGAAACACAGAAGTCTTCCGTTGCTCAACATTGTTGGTCGGAAAATCACACTTTCAATTTTTCTGCTGCCAAAATTATTCAAAAAACATCTTCCATTGGAGAATTGGATTTTCTAGAGGCATTTCACATTCATAAAAATCTTTCTGTTCTAGTTAACGATCCTAATTCCAATCCAAATTTGCCTTCGGCTTTTAGAAAAATTATGTTTTAGTTCTGGTTTCGCCAACAGATGGCGCCACTTGCTTATTCTTGTCCAGGCTTTCTTATCTTATCTAAACATTATTTCCTATCTTGTTCATTTGCGGTTTTGCAGCTGAAGATGATGGTTCGGTAAAACCATCGAAACTAGTCCTGTGAAAATTTTGTAAATTAACGCTGATTTTTTTGTTTTTTTTTTTGTTGTTTGACTTCTGAATTAGTATTTATTCGGCGTGTTATTGTGTCTTGAATAAAGATTAGTTGCACGATTCGTTTGGATTTAACTAGTACCCTCCACTATATCTCAAAAAATCTGTTGTTGCTATCTGGTGATAAGCTGTATTTTTAATGTTAAAAGATCATTTGAATTTTTTTTTGTAATTTAAATTTCTGGCAGATAATATTTGGTAACTACATTTAAAATTTTATCAGATTTTTATTTTCTGCAGCTTGTTTATGCTTTCCTTATTCTGACACTTTATTAGCAGTTGTTGACATTATATTTCTATCATACTTATTTCATCATGTACAGTTTTATTACATGAGTTTTTTTGATTAGAGTAGATTTAAGGGTGCCCTTGGATTATCGCTAAGTTGTTATTTCATTTATCTCCAAGTTGCTGTTTCATTTATGGTAACTTGAATAGTTGAATGTTATGGAAACCCTATTATGACATAATTGGTTGTGTGATTGCGGTCAATTGGAATTGTGCGAAAAGATTTGGAAAGTGTGTGTCGGATTTTGGATAAGAAGTACATTTATATTTTGTGGTTTACACAGTAAAATGGCAGAATGTGGTAAGATTAATTTGAAGTTTCTGTACGATTTGGAAGAAAAGGGAAAAAAAGCATTAATAGACAGGTGTGTAAATGAAGGTTTACTTAGTAGCCATTATTAAGTGTCCAGTTTGTGGGAAGGAAATGCGTATGGTCGGACGATATTATGGAGGATATTTTTGTGAATTTATGTGGCAACGCCAGTATACAGATTCTAGTTCAGATGATTTTAGGAAGATTTTGGATGCTGTTAAGCAATTTTGTTTGACAGAAGACACATAAATTTGTAAATAAGATAAGTGGATATTCCCTTTGTGTAGTGCTTAGATGAATATCCTTTTTTATGTTATTTCATTGTTGGATTTAAAATGTAGTTTATTGAGATTATATATTTTTGTTAGCTGCTCCTTTGATTTTTTTAAGTGAATATAGATCAATGTATACATGTACAAAGGGAGTGCGCAATGTTTAGTTTTGCAATTCTCTGATTTTTTTTTAAAAGTGAAAATAGGATATCAAATTTGTACAATTCTTTGATTTGTTATTTGTGTAGTGGCGATTTTTGATGCAAAAATCACCGCTACATGAAACCAAAATAACAAGTCAAAGAATTTCACAAAGTTGGTATCCATGTACTACCGATTATCGCCAAGGGGCAGCCGTAAATATATTTTTACAAGTTTTTTTGTTCCTCCCTTCTTTAGTTTTCCAAAGAACACTTATACAACAAAAAGTCGTATCTCTCTAGGAGAATCTGTATCTTTCTAGATTGCTATAATACTGTCAAGAAAGGAGAGTTGGATGGTATTTTTGGCAATGTATCGGCAGGTACCCTTTAATATATGAATAACTTGAATACCAACGGTTATCATATTTTATTAATTGTTATATAAAATTATTAACTAACCCAGAAGTTTTGAGATCCAAAGTTTACTTCAAAGGAAATGATTAGCTTACGTTTGAATGTAGTTTAAAGGAAAACAATCCTCATTCATTTTCTCAATTTCATATTATACATTCTGTTTTTTAGAAATAAATTATATGCAGTAGAATTAATTTTACAACATCAACGGGACTGCAGCATAGCATCAAATGAAGTCCACTGGTAGTGTTTTTGATCTATCGGTGAAAAGTAAATAAGTAATATTGAAAGTCATACAAATTATTTGAAGTTAAGGTGCTTCTTTCTTCTAGCAGTCCCCGAGATTAAATTGCGAATCAACCGAGATATCTCATCAAAATCTGGCCATGTATTCTTATACCTCACCACATGATCATATATTAGCATTTGCTGTGTGTCCTTATATCTCGTCATGTAATTGTATATTAGCACCATGTTGCATTTTTGCTCTTTCCACGTGTTTTTATATTAATTGTTGATGAGGTTTTTCAAATTTGCATTCTTTATTTTAAAATATATTACTTGAAGTTTGTAAATTATGTAGAACTAATTTCAATGGTTTAAATACAGAACCATATTCATCAGCTGCCTAAGTGAAGGAGATAGAGTATGGTGATAAGCTAAGAATGACTGGAAAGATGTCCAAGCTATTGGTGCCATTTTATTGATAAAACAAGAAAACTGAAATATAATTTCGTTTAGTATTTCGTTTGTGCAGCTTCAACTAGTTTTAGTTTCAACTAATTTTAGTGAGCATATTTTCTGTCCTAACTCGTTAATGCCAAAATTATTTTAAAATGATAATTTTTGAAAAATATTTTTAAACTACATTTCATATATCATAAATAATTATGAAGTTTTATTCACTTACTATAATTAGCAGTTCAGATAATAGGTGATCTATAAATAGATCGCTGAGCGCTTCTCGTAATGATAGAACAAGTAACTACCCTCTGATCTTATGTTTAAAAACTTACGCATTTAGTTAAAAAAATATGAATTTTTTGCAAAATTAAAAAACAACTAAAGAGATTTAAAAATAAAAAATCTTATTTTACTGATCTAAACTTCCTTAGTTACATTTTTATTTAGCGAATTTTCAATATTTAAGGGTTTTATAGTGGAAGAAAACATTTCACACAAAGTGTTAGATCATATTTTTACAAAATGTAAGAGGTCTTCCCTTACATTTTTGAAATTGGCAGTTTCTTTGGTTTCATCTTTTACCTATAGCATGGTCTTTTCTATCTTAAACATACTAAAAGTATCACTTTTGCTATCGATGACATCACCAAATGTCTTCCAATGCTTTTCTTAGAATTTGTTCCCAGTAAGAGAACAAATTCTAAGAAAAGCAATGGAAGATTTTCTTTTAAGATATGCAACCGCAATATATCTTCGGATGTCTCTTATACTTTTCTTTTCAGAATTTGTTAAATTGAACAGAATATGCCCATTTACGAAAGCCACGTCAATAACTCTTGTAAAAATTGGCCAGTACCATTTTTTGCCATTGATTTGAATTGTTTGTTTTTCTAGGAGCCAGTTGTGCTGGTCGGCACCCATATTTTTGTTATATTGGGCTATAGTGCTAGATTGCAAAATTTGGGATTTTTCTTTCAAATCTTTTTGACGCACTGAAACTTAGGTTAGAGGCTGTATGTAATCAAAGTTTGTTGCTGTTGTTACACACTTGTTATCCTTCCATTTAACTATAGTTATTTCATTCCTTTCGTCGAAACAATAGTCATAAGTACCACGATTTTTCTTTTCTAATATCTTATCTAATATCTAAGAAGCGGTTCTGTTGTTTCTAATTGTGCCCGTGGCTCTGAATCCTTGTGTTTTTAATTCAACCAGCAGATCATAAGAATTAAAAAAATTGTCAAAAAATATGATGTAGCTATTGGGATCACTGGTTGTAGCATTTTTTTTCACCACTCCTGTTCCAAGCAGTTCTTTCGAAGTTTCCATAGCATTGTCAAAACTCTTCGCCTTAAAATATAAGGCAAAATTATAACAGTAGCCCTTTACTCCACACATCGCCTAAAATTTATAGCCAAACTGTATGGGTTTGCTTTTAAGAAATTGTTTTAAAAAATGATGACCGTAATATCTAATTATCCTTTCATCAACAGACAGAAATTCATCAAAAATTCAAAATTTTTGAAAACTGTGATTATAGTATGCGTGATTAATTTTCTTATTTTGAATGCCGGGTCTAATTTTTGTAATGCTGCATAATTATTGTTGGTAAAATGGATTACAGATGTAATTTCTAAATATTTATTTCGAGACACTGCATTTTTACTTCCTTGTACGAAGTAAAAAGGAAGTATTGTAATCGCGAAAAGTTTCAGGCAGCATATTTCAACGAAAATATCCATTTTGACCGCTATCGAATGCAATTTAACGATGTTTTTGCGTGATATCTGTACGTAAGGACAGAATAAAATACTCTTTTCCTTCAAAAAAAAAAAAAAGTTATAAAACTGCTTTAAAATGAATTCTGAAGAGAATTTTTCGTGGCGTCTGTACGAACGTATGTACGTACGTATCTCGCATAACTCAAAAACGAGTAGCCTCAGAATGTTGAAATTTTGTATATAGGACTGCTATAACATGTAGATGTGCACCTCGTATATTGGTTGCAATCGGCCGCACCTAACGTATATAATTACCCGGCTCAGTGATCTCAGTTTCTGTACTCTTATATGTTTGTAAATTGTACATGTTTTGCTTTAAAAATGATTGAATTATATTGTTTTTAGCTTCCGGTTAAGGATTTTGGCACAGCTTTAGTATAGCCCACCCGGAATTTTAAACAAAAACAAATATCGCCAAGAGTGGCGATAAATGATATGATCTGGTAACCCATACTATTCGCCAAACGCAATGTAAACAAGAGGATGGAATTACGGTTACAGCTAATTTAGTAGTCAGTTACATTTATTCAATTTCAATACAAATTACCGACATATCCGTTTACTCAAAGTTTAATGCACGTGCCCTGTATTCTTACTTTTCCGGTATAGATTTCTCTTAAAATTTGTCTCACGCTGCGTTGCAGGAGGAAAAACAACATTTTAAATTAGAATTCTACTAAAATTAATATCTAAATACACAATTCGTAACACTGTTACTGGCGATTGTTTAACGCTCAGATACCGTGAATACTATTTTGTATATATATTTTTGGCTACTTGAGGTGATATTTTTGCGTTTAGTTATTGCTTGCTCTAAAACTGTTGTTAGCGACGTTGTAATTAAGTATCAGGAGATTATAAAGGAAAATTTAAGGTGGGAGTTTTCAAACAAGCGTAAAATTTTGGGAACAGATATTTTATGCATGAATTAACAATAGAGTATGAACTTTTTAGAGGATATTTGATGGATTGTCGATTATTGAAGGATAACGTTTTCTGTGAAAAATTAAGATACCATGCTGGTTAGTTAGTCAGAAAAAGTCATCGAATGGTAGTATTTGCAAGAAATGTACGGCTGAGAAATCAATTAGGCTAGGATCTTGATTCGCCTGTAGTAAGCTCAATTTTTCTAGAAGCATTTTTTTTTTTTTTTTTTTTTTACAACGCGAATCAATGGAGTTGCTTATGCGCGAATTTCTGCAATTCTCCGATTTCTTTTATGTGAAAGCAGATTTCTTAGTATTTGCGCAATGCAGAGTTTATTCAATTTCTGATTTTTAAGTGAAAAGAGATCGATGTGTACATGGGCAAAGCCAATGCAGTGCGCAATGCCGAGGTTGTGCGCGGTGCTTAGTTTGTACAATTCTAGAATGTTTTTTAAAGTGAAAATCGATCAATGTGTACATGGGCAGAGCCAATGTAGTGCGCAATGCCGAGGTTGTGCGCGGTACCTAGTTTGTGCAATTCTAGGATGTTTTTTTAAGTGAAAATAGACCGATGTGTACATGGGCAAAGCAAATGTAGTGCGCAATGCCTAGTTTGTGCAATTCTAGGATTTTTTTAAGTGAAAATAGATCGATGTGTACATGGGCAAAGCCAATTTACTGCGCAATGCCGAGGTTGTGCGCGGTGCCTAGTTTGTGCAATTCTAGGATGTTTTTTTAAGTGAAAATCTATCAATGTGTACATGGGCAGAGCCAATGTAGTGCGCAATGCCGAGGTTGTGCAATTCTAGGATTTTTTTTAAGTGAAAATAGATCGATGTGTACATGGCCAAAGCCAATGTAGTGCTCAATGCCGGGGTTGTGCGCGGTGCCTAGTTTGTGCAATTCTAGGATGTTTTTTTAAGTGAAAATCAATCGATGTGTACATGGGCAGAGCCAATGTAGTGCGCAATGACGAGGTTGTGCGCGGTGCCTAGTTTGTGCAATTATAGGATGTTTTTTTAAGTGAAAATAGATCGATGTGTACACGGGCAGAGCCAAGGTAGTGCGCAATGCCGAGGTTGTGCAATTCTCTGATATTTTTAAGGTGGAAATAGATGGATGTGTACATGGACACCGAGCTTTGATGTTTTTCGAGCAAATACGGATTGTTGTGTATAAAGGAAAACGAGATAATGTGTGATGACGAGCTGTAATGTAACGTATTTTATATGCAATGTTTAACATATCGTTTGTGTATTTTAAATTTGTATTGTTGTTTTAATTGTGAATTATATTTAAGACATCATTTTTCATTTAAATTGTATTTTTAATTTTTTGGTTTTGATATGTTTATAACGCTTTCCGAGTTACGATATATATGGATAGCCCGATGATCTACTCAACAGTAGCAAAACTGTAAACTTTGACCCTATAAGTAACTTTTACCTCATTATTATAATACGTAGTATTTGCAATCGTAATCGCACTTGATAATATGAGTTCTTTGATAATACAGTGTCTCACAAAAGTTATGGGACACTTGTGCTTTACAAAAGGAAACTGTAATAAAATAAATTAAAAAAACATGTAAAATTTTTTGTGGGTGTGTTTCATACTTAAATTTAGTAACAAATATTACATCACATACATCTTCTCAAAATATTAATTTAATAAAAATACAATTGTTTAGAACGGAGCAAAAAATGGTTCACATAAGTGATGGGACACCATTAGATACTACTACGTTCTATGCAACAAAAATCGTCTGAAGCAATAAAAATATTTTTGGGGGTTTTTATTTTTACTCAAAAGCAATTGGCAATAATTTATAAAATCGTCTGCAGTATTTCTCTCCGGTTTGTTTTGGAATTTTTGTGTTTTTTATCTCTGTGCAGCCATGAATGCTAAACGAAAAGAAACTTTGCCTGAAATTCGAAAATTAGTTATTAATTTGCATATTGAACGTGGAAATTCTATTAGAGAAACTGCTGAAACAGTTAACCTGAGTCATTCAACAGTTTTCAATATCAGTAAACGATATAAAAAGAATCATATGATTCAGGATAAAAGAAGACCTGGCCGACCATCAAAGCTATCCAATGGAATAAAGTGAATTATCGTTCGAAATGTTAAAAAAAAATCCAAGAATGAGTGCTCCTAAAGTTGCTGCTGATTTACAAGCATTATATGGAGTAATTGTTAATCCTGAGACTATTAGAAGAGTAATTCGATCTGCTGGATATCACGGTGGAGCAGCCGGGAAAAAATTCTTCGTGAGTGAAAAGAATAGAAACTGGTGAATAAACTTATTTTTCTTAAAGGTTATTTTTTATCGACGGACCAGCTTCACTGCTTCGTTTTTAATTATTTTATCTAGAAAAACATCATATACAAATATTTACAGTGAAGCAAAATACAATTTAATTGTGAGCTTCGGTTACAAGTAATTGCTCACGTCAGACCGGTTAGATTTCTTCTTCAAGTCTGCTGCCTCAATCGCAGGAGGCGATAATTTGGCGAGATTCGTTGGCGTAAAATGCCCCAACATCCCGCCCGGCCTTGCTATGTTCACATGCAAGAACTTAACATAAATTTAATTATGAAATACCAGTATTAGAGTTTCAGTTATTCATGTAAACAATAAAATATGTATAGAAAAATATAAAATAAGTAAACAAAACATGAATACAAAATTATTGAGAAAAATAATTTTCAATATAATTACTAACAACTGAGTAACATAATTCACAACTTGCTAAACTTCAATAGGCAATACAGCTATTTTATTAATTGTCCTTTTAAAGTCCCCTGTTTTGGTACGAACTTTTACAACACGGACTTTTCCATCAGAACCGTGGTACAATGATGTTATTCGCCCTAAAAGCCAATTGTTAATTGGCAGAAAATCTTCTTTAATCAAAACCATTTGGCCGATCATCAGATCATTTTTTTTTCAACCATCCATTTTGATCTAGACTGTAAAGTATTCAAGTAATCAGACTTCCATCTTTTCCAAATAAGTTGTATAGTTTTTGCAGTTTTTTGCCAATGACTTAAGCGGTTTTCCTTTAAATCCGTTAAAAACGGCTCAGAAATTGCTGTTATAGGTCGCCCTATCAAGAAATGACCTGGCGTCAGAACTTCGAAACTTTCTGAATCACTAGAAAGAGGAGTCAGCGGTCGCGAATTTAATATTCTTTCTATCTGAATGACAATCGTTTCGAATTCTTCGTAAGTGAAATGAAAATTGCCAATCGTACGTTTAAGATGGTACTTCACCGATTTTATACCAGCTTCCCAAAGTCCACCGAAGTGAGGCGATTTGGGTGGAATAAAATTCCAATCTATATTTTCTTGCGAAAAATGATTAGCTAATTCTTTGTCTGGGAAATTAATGAGTTTATAAAATTTTTTTAATTTTGAATTCGCTCCAACAAAGTTAGTAGCATTGTCGGTATAAATTTTGAAACATTTGCCACGTCTACTTGTAAAACGTTTAAGTGTTGCAATTAAAGCATCGGAAGTCAAATCTGTTAATGTCTCAAGATGGATGGCTTTTGTTGCAAAACATATAAAAATACAAATATACAATTTATTCAGAATACCTTTACGTTGATTTTTAAATTTCACTAAATAAGGGCCACATAAATCAATACCTGTAATAGAAAATGGAGCTGAAACATTAACTCTTTCACTAGGCAAATTACCCATAATTTGTGAAGAAAGAGTGGGCTTACATTTAAAGCACGTTACACATTGATGTACTGTTTTGCGTGCGAGACTACGGCCACCTAAAGGCCAAAATTTCAAGCGCACTGCATTTAGCAGACCTTGTGGTCCAACATGAAATAATTTCCTGTGTAAACTTTCAAAATAAATTTTACTTAATCTTGAACCCTTAGGTAAAATAGGAGGATGTCTTTGAGAATATGGCACTGAAGCATTCTTCAGCCTTCCTCCTACACGTACTATTTCCTTTGTCATCAAAAAACGGAAATAAATTCGAAATATTACTTGGCAGTTTCTTTCCTTCAAGAAGAACTCGTTGTTCATGCTTAATCAACACTTCTTCGGCTTCTCTTACATCCTCCACTGACAGTGGTCCTGTGTTTTTTACCTTATTCCCGCAATTGAAAATAAACCTGCACAGTGATGCCAAGAGTTGGGATCTGTCAAGCTGGTGATTTCGTTCACTCGGTTTGCCACAAATTGCTTCCATCGGGTTTTTGCACCCTTTATCCAAAAAAGTGCAATCTTGGAATCTGTCCAATGGTATTCAACAGAAGATCTTTTCAGATTCACGATTCTCTTTACCTTAGAACTAAGACGAGCTGCAACTAGAGCACCCAATAGTTCTAATCTTGGTAAGGTTACACCGTTTAATGGAGCCACACGACTTTTTGAAGTTAGAAGTTTCACCGATATTCCACTGAGTGTCTTCACCTTCAAATATATGGCAGCGCCATATGCCTTTTTACTTGCGTCGCAAAAACTGTGTATTTCATCTGTATCATCCTTTGATGCAGAATCATTAACCAACCTAGGTATTTTCAAATTTTCTAAGTGATGAAGTTCAGCACACCACTTCTTCCATTCCTTTTCAATTTCCTTTGGTAAAGGTTCATCCCACTGAATTTTTTCATTCCAGAGATCTTGGATGAGGCATTTAACTCGAATGGTGAAAGGCGAAATTAATCCTAAAGGATCAAATATCTTCCCTATTGCTTGAAGTAAGAAGCGTTTCGTATTTTTTTCCATAGAAAGACATTCCAAAAGATTTTTAGTATCCATAGTTAAATAATCTTCGTGCGTCTTCCAAGAAAGTCCCAAGATTTTAGTTTGGTGTGCGCCCAAGCTGAGAGTAGCGTCTTCAGGATAGGTATCGAATTCTTCATTCTTCCATTGCTCCATTAATTCAGCATTATTGCTAATCCACTTCCTGAGGACCATTCCAGCCTCTTCCATAATTTTCTTGGCATTTTTAGATACTTCAAGTGCTTCTTCAAAATCCTCGCTTCCAGAAATGAGATCATCTACATAAAAACACTGGTTTAAAATTTCAACTGTTTCGGGAAAATCTTCCTTGTATTTTTTAATATGATGTCTAATAGTAGCTGCTAACAGGAATGGGCTCGAACTGACCCCGAAATTTACTCGATTGAAACGGTAAATCTGTAAATTGAGCCTTTTATCAACACTTGGATCATCACTACTCCAAAGAAAACGAACTGCATCCTTATGTTCATCAGAGAGGCATATCTGCAGAAAAGCTTGTTTAACATCTGAACAAAATGCAATTTTGTTCAATCTGAAATTAATTAGTAAATCCAAAAGATTTGGATTTAAGTTAACCCCTGGCCACAAGCAGTCATTTAAAGAAAGTTCATTATTTTGATGACTACCCGCATCAAAGACGATCCTAGTTTTCGACGTTAAACTACTTTCTTTCCGCACAGCCTGGTGAGACAAATAATATATAGGCCTATTTAAAGGATTTTCTTTTGTATCAGGATTTGCGATGCTGATTATGCCTTCTTTTAAATAATCACAAATAATTTCACGGTATTGTTGATGTAACTCAGGATCATGACTAAATCTTCTCCACAAATTCTGAAAACGCTGCCGCGCCAAGGAATAATTATCAGATAATTCTTCATAATGTTTCCTAAAAGGTAGTTGTACTACATAACGTGCAATTTTAAATTCAACGGTGTCATTAAAAATTTCCATTGCCTGATCCTTTTCATGCAAAACTGGATCATCACGAATACCAAGTCCCTCTAAATCAAAGAAAAGTTTTAAAGTATTTTGAAGAGAGTCATTTTGCACAAGAAAACAATGTCCCTGATAAGAAGGTTGTATTTCGTTAAGCTTCCCGCATGCGATCCATCCGAATTCAGACTCTTTAAACAATAAATCATCATTTATTTTATACGTATTATTTTTCAAAACCTTAAAAAATAAATCAGCACTTATAAGGGCATGTACCTCTGAAGCTTCATAAAATGATTTATCAGCTAAATTTAAAAATTGTGGAATTTCTACTTTCGAAATATCTAACGTAGTACACGGAGTTAGTCCTGTTATCTTATTTACAATCAAGAATTCAACTGGTTCATTAAAGGTACATTCTTCATTTGAAATAAATGTATTCACTTTCCATTTAATATTTTGAATTGATCCATTAAGACCTGTAACAGGCATTTTAATTTTTTCCCTTTTTATTCCTAAGCATTCACTTATTTTATCTGTAAGAACACATATATTAGATGCGCTGTCTAAAATCGCACGGATTTTTATTCTTCGATTATTGGCGTCACGGACATAAATCTCTGCAGTAGAAAAAAGTACAGTTTTTCTTTTTTGTTTATTCTTGTTACTTAAAACACTCAACGCTTTCAATTCTGAGTCACCTTTTCCAGCGGCGGCATCGAGCTCAATTTTGTTTTGTCTAAGTGGCGTCACCGAGCGACAAGAAGTCTTCGAATGACCCTCATTATCCATGCATATTAATTTATTGTGTTTTTTTCCGCAAGCGCATTTAAATTTCGAGAGACACTGACTTTTCTTATGATTTTGCTTTAGACATAATTCGCAGAGTTTATGTGAACGAATTAATTTTAATCTTTCATGAACACTTAACTTTAAGAATGTATCGCAAAGGAAAATAGGATGAAAGCTCCTACACACTACACAGTTTTTATTTTTATTTTCATTTGTCAAAAGAACCTTCGATTTATGGGAAGGAGTGGAATTCTTGTTTATATTAAACCTACTTCCGGGTGTAATATTTCTATTTATAGATAACAAAACTGATTCACGCTGTTCCAAAAATCTAATAAACTCGTCAAACGTTGGAACTACTTTCGATTTGTGAGATAATTCAAAATTTTTTCTAGATTCTTTATCTAGTTTTTGAAGAAGAATATTTATTAGAAAAACATCACATAACTTGTTCTGTTCATATTTTAATACTTTCAAAGCGCGTAAATTCTTTTGTATACAATCAATCATACTTCTGATATCTTTCGCATTTTCGGATTGAATCTTTTCAAAATTTAAAATATTCTGCACATGAATGTCAACAATCAGACGTTCATTATCATAGCGAGATTCTAAAGCATTGTACAAAGATTCAAAATTATCAAAGTTACTACCTAAATGCTTAGCATCATTAGTAAGACAAGATCTTAGATAATATAATTTCTGTGAATGACTCAGCTGAACATTATTTGTAATTAAATCATCAAATTGAGTTTTAAATGAACTAAATTCTTCATATTTTCCTGAAAATTCAGGCAAAACTAACGCTGGGATTTTAGTTTTGATTTGAAAATTTTCATCTACATTACTTTTAGTAACATTTACTGCTTTTGCAGAATTTAACTTATTGTAAGAATTAATGAGAATTTCAATTCTTACCTCCAATTTTTCCAGACGATCATCACATTGGTTTAAGTCGTCATCAATTTTGGTCAGATCATCATCTTTCATTTCAATTTGTGCGTAGCACGCACTTCGTAGTTCATCAACTTTCTTTTGAAGAGCTTGAATGTTCTTTAGTTTAACTTTAAGTTCAACTAAGTCCACATCATTATTTGCAGTTTGCACAAAAGATTCGAATCTAGTTATTTTCCCCTTTAGGGATGCTTTGCTTTTCATTAATATATCCATACCGCTGAAGTAGGCTCCAGGGTCGACGGAGCCAGATGAATAAACTTATTTTTCTTAAAGGTTATTTTTTATCGACGGACCAGCTTCACTGCTTCGTTTTTAATTATTTTATCTAGAAAAACATCATATACAAATATTTACAGTGAAGCAAAATACAATTTAATTGTGAGCTTCGGTTACAAGTAATTGCTCACGTCAGACCGGTTAGATTTCTTCTTCAAGTCTGCTGCCTCAATCGCAGGAGGCGATAATTTGGCGAGATTCGTTGGCGTAAAATGCCCCAACAACTGGCTTTCGCAAAATCCAACATAAATAAGAATTCTGATTACTGGAATGAAGCTATATTTGCTGATGAGAGTAAATTTAATATATTTGATTCTGACGGTAGAATCTTGGTGGAGAAAACCCAAGGAAGAATTTCGCAAACACACCATTTCTTCAAAACAACAATTAAAATCGGTGCTTCAAGAAGAATGGGGTAAAATCACTCCAGAAATCGCAAAAAAATTAGTCGAATCCATCCCAAGAAGATTAAATCATGTTTTAAAAGTAAAAGGAAATCCAACAAAATATTAAAACCTTTTATAAAGTAAAATTTTTGGCTAAATATTTGATGGAAAAGTAAGTGTCCCATCACTTATGTGAGCCATTTTTTGCTCCGTTTTAAACAATTGTATTTTTATTAAATTGATATTTTAATATTTGGAGAAAATGTGTGTTATGTAATAATTGTTACTAAATTTAAGTATGAAACACACCCACAAAAAAATTTTACATGTTTTTTTTTTAAAATTTATTTTACTACAGTTTCCTTTTGTAAAGCACAAGTGTCCCATCACTTTTGTGAGACACTGTATGTGTGTGTGTATGTGAAGCATTGTTTAGTGTTCCTAATTTGTAGTATTTATTTTCTTATAATATTTTCTTTCATTGCGAGAAATTAAATTTTTTATTTATTTATGTGTAGAATTCTCGTATGCCTGCCTACAGAGAATATAATGTGATTTAGGAATTTAAGAACCTGCTTTTCATTAATGTGAAGTTTAAAATTTTTAGAAAATAATGAAAATTGTCTACTTACTGGTATATAAGGGATTATGTTGTTACGTAGCAAAACGTTAATTTGTAAATATGATAAAATTGATATGTTCCAGAGTATTAATTAAAAAAAACTTTTTTTATTTGTATAAATTGTAAAGCTTAGAAATATTTGGAAATACTGACGCTGTATGAAATACAAGTATGAGAGACTGCGACGTTCTTTATCGTTGTAATAACTGGTAGAATTCGCTTAGTGTATCATGATAATTTTAAATATAAACAATTTATTATACTTATTTTCAGTTACGCCTAAGCTCAGAAATGTAAATTTAAAGAATTTGATGTTAATTTACAATAATAAACAATTCATTATTTTTTTAAAGAGAAAATAGAAATTACGCGTAGCATGGAGAATACATTGTGACGTCACACCAAATTATTTATTAAAGGGGAAATAGCTAAAGGTTTCCGGTATTGTTTTTAAAATTACATCCTTTTAACCTTAATCATTTTTATTAATCATTTCTTAATATTTCTTTCTCTTAAAATCGTGTATAATAATCGTAAACGTATTTCTATTATCCACGATTTCTGGTGAAATCAAGATGGCCGCCATTTTTTGAAACACGGAGTTTCGTCGAAAATCTGGATGGCAACCATTTTTCAAAACAACGTATTTCATGTGCTTTGGCGCCAAACCAAATTCGCCAAACTTTGAAGGTGGGTTATACTAAAGCTGTTCCAGGATTTTATGCCTTTAGTAAATCTGTGTGCAATATTTTTAGAATTATCAGCAATTTTAATTGCCGCTAAGCCAGTTTTTAATGGCGCTAAGCCAGTTTTTAATGGCGCTATCAGTTTAATTGCCGCTAAGCCTGTTTTTAATGGCGGCCATTGATGTTTACATTTGAAACAGGAGACTAGTGGATTTGTTGCCAATCTAGAGAAACTTAGCTTCGCAACAACAAAGATAACGCATTCATTTATTATTGCCAATTAAATCATGCTTAATTCTTTCTGGAATTTTTTCGAGGAAATAAGCGTTTGAAATTTACTTCGTAATTTTTAATATAGATATTTTGAGTTTTTATGTATTTTTGCCTTCTCGCGAAGTGAGAACTGAATTAATTAAATGAGAAATCGTCTGTGAAAAACTGTTTATTTTTTGTTTTGTTTGCTTAATTTCTTTTATACATAGTTCTAGCTTTATTATAGTATTTGAATAGAACATGTGGCAACGATTAGATAATTCTTTAAATGATATACATTTTGGTGGTTAAGCACCGCAGTTCAATGTTCAATTCATTCTGAGTTATAATATGAATGAAATATAATACTGTTAAGTAAACCTAGCGCCAGAGTGTCGCTATGGTAAACAAAGTGAATTTTTAAAGAATGCATTTATTCTATTGTGGTTTATGCGCTGTCGGCGAAGTAAGTTTAATTCAATCTAATAAGTTTAAATAAAATGCAAGAAAAAATGCGTATAATTTAATATTCCGTACAAGGAAGTCATGTGGTGTACATATCAGATTTTTTACTATCAGTACCATGAGATCTTCCTCTGACCACTAATCATGTTTACTAAAGTATGCAATTGTAACTGAAAACTCTGGCTTTTTTCCCACTCTTTCGCATATCTTTCTGTTTCATTTATTATAAATTCGGAAATTTCCGGCGTTAAAAATTTTTCAAAAATTAATATTTTCTAAAGCATTTGAAATGCTTTCAAGATTTTACCAGACAAATTAGCTTCTTCGCTAAAAGCTAAGTATGGTTATGTTTTGCCCGAATTGCTTTCGGCTCCACTTTTAATTTTTACAAGCATATATTTGATAATTTCGAACTAACTCCTTTTTTATTTTCTTTTTCATTACTGCCGCTACATGCAAATGGCAGTTGTCCTGTAATAACCTCATGTTGAACTGCGGTACTTAACCACCAGGGTGCCTGGGCGCCATAGCCCTACCCCTCATCGAATAACATGATAAAAGTTTCGAATTATGAGAAATATAACAATGTGCTAAATAATTAAATGAGCAAGAGTTTAAATTCATAATTGCTAATAGTTAAATACATATTTTTTTCTTAAGTACCTAATTACTAATCCATACATAATTAACTATTTTTTAACAACTATTTGACAGAAGAATACATGTACACACAAGAGAAACAAAATACGAAGTGCGACGCCTTAGTGCCACTAGTAAAAACAAAAAGCAATCAGGAGGAAAAAAGAACAATATACACTAAAGAATCTGAGCAACAATTTGCATAACACATATACAAAATTACACATTACTAACATTTAGGATCGCCCTTGGGCGCTTACCGAAATTGGGGTCCCTAGTATCATAACAATAGTTAACAACCACAGGATTGTCCAGAAGTTCCTGTTTATCATAAAATGCCCTAGATAGGCGGCAATAAAAATCACAAAGATCTTCTATTCCTAACTCTTTACGAATTTGGCTATTCCGAATGTACCAGGGGGCATTACATATCATACGCAATACCTCGTTTTGGGCAGCTTGTAACTGCCTTCTCAAACTTTTGCACGAGTATGCCCAGACGGGGCATGCATAACTAAGAATTGGACGCAACATGGTTTTGTAAATGAGCAACTTATTATCAATAGATAGAACACTGTTTCGAGCAATTAAGGGGAAGAGTGAAGCTTTACTAGCTCGAAACTTCCTGAGAATATGTGTAACGTGTGGGTTCCATGTAAGAGATTTACTGAGGATATACCCCAAGATAAGGGACCTGCTTGACCCAGGGAATGTCCACACCATACATTTGCAGGTGAGTCGGGAAATTCTTCTTAGTAGTAAACAGTATGGCATGTGTCTTGTCGACATTCACTTTGACTTTCCATTTGGTCAGCCAAGTCTCTAGCGAGTGGATG
The DNA here is from genome assembly GCF_044657685.1 of Stegodyphus dumicola. NCBI lineage: Eukaryota > Metazoa > Arthropoda > Arachnida > Araneae > Eresidae > Stegodyphus > Stegodyphus dumicola. Next base: position 118,559,320 of record NC_140777.1, on the reverse strand, counting down.
TGGTGTTGTAGCTGTTGTATTGCTGAACTAACAAATGCACTTTGCGTAAGGATCGCTGTGTCGTCTGCATACATGGCTAGTGTTGTGTTGTGTGTAGTGGGGATGTCGTTCACGTAAATATTGAATAGGGTAGGGCCCAGAAGGGATCCCTGTGGAACACCAGCCCGTATAGGCCGGTTTGTGGATAATGAACCAGAAACATGAACGACAAAGTGTCTACTGGTTAGGTAGGATTTAATTATGTTTGTGATGTAGCCTGGGAGTCCTAGGTTGTGTAATTTGTATATGAGGGCATCCAGCCATACTCTATCGAAGGCTTTGGCGACATCTAAGAAAAGTCCACCAGTGACACGATGTTGTTGCATCCCACTGCTTATTAACTCAACAACTCTGTAGAGTTGATGCGTTGTCGAGTGCTTACGCCTGAACCCAAACTGATAGGGTATGAGGATCTTCTGCTCATCTAGGAAGATGTTTAGTCTATGTAGAATAACTGCTTCCACGATTTTGCTAATTGAGCTTAGCAAACTGATTGGTCGGTAACTCTCAGGAGCAGTCGCAGGCTTGTTGGGCTTTAGCACTGGGACAATCTTGGCAGTTTTCCAACAAGTTGGGAAGTATTGCCATCATAGTATGATATTCAATAACTTGGGGAAGTAGAGTATTATCTTGACAGGGAAGTGCTTGATCATCTCATTTGTGACCCCGTCTACTCCAGGGCTCTTCCTTTTCGCAATTCGCATGATATAGAGACAGACCTCCGATGGCATGGCTGAGATAATGTTGTCTGTGCATGGCTGTGTTGTAAAATTGGAGTGGAAGTCAGCAATAAGCTGTTCAGTGTCTGAGTCTGAAATGTTGTTAATGCAGAACTGAGATTCCAGATGCTGAGCTAAAAGTTCTGCTTTCTCAGTTCCGGTGTAATGGATCCGTTGAGGGCCGTGAAGGGGCGGAATGGCGTTATAGCATTTTTTGTACCTCTTCACTGCTTTCCATAAGGAGTTATCCTCTGCAGAAAGAGATTTGAGGTAGTTAGTCCAGCGATCTTGTGAGAGTTTATTTGTAAGAAACTTGACCGCTTCGCACAGGCGATTGAAGTTCCTTTTATCATCACGGTGTCTGGTGCGTTGATACGCTCGTCTTGCAGCATTTCTCTCTTTAATCAATAATCTGAGCTCTTGAGGCTTGTGTTTCATACCAGGTTTAACTTCAACTTGTGCTTTCGCATAAGCATTTTGTATATTTTCAGTGAGGTCCTTGACCAAACTATCAATGTCACTCCCCTTGTGTATCGTGGGTAAAATGTACTGGGTGTTGGAGAGGGCTTTGGCAAAGACCTGCCAGTCTGTACGAAAGGCCCTGGTGTCTGATGTAGTATATCTGCTGAGGTCCAGAATAATCCTAACAGGATTGTGATCACTTGAAAGTTCGTCCAGTACGGAAATATCCAGTGGAGAACTGGTGTTCGGCAACAAGAAAAAATTAATAATTGCGGTGGACCCAGCAGCATACCGTGTTGGGGTATTTGGAACTGCCAATTTAAACCGTGCCGACGCGGCCAAGGAATAAATCAGTCTGCCTGTTGCATTAGAAGTGTAGCAGTTCCATGCGCGCTGTCTTGCGTTCAAGTCTCCACCAATAATAACATGTATAACAAGTGTGAGTAGAATTTCAAGGTCTGCCTGAACGACAGCCACAGGTCTCATGGGAGGAATGTAGGTGGAGACAAAAGTGTATGGAGTGTTAGTGTCTGTTGTGATGCAGATAGCTGTGGCCTCTACGGCTGAGAGCTGTGGAATGTTCACGTGATAATGGGGAATGCAGCGTTTGACAAGAAGTGCAGTGCCACCTCCACGTGGACGAGGAGCGGTAGTACTTCTGTGCGACTTGTAGGTATAGTAATTTGCCCCCCACAATGGTATTTTAGGGTCAAGCTTGTGTTCTTGTAGGAAAAATAAGTTGGGACTGTGCTCACTTGCAAAATCCCGCAATTCATTAATCTTACGGAACAAACCATTTGCGTTCCAAGTAATAATACTTAAGTACCTATTGTTTACACTATACATAATTATTCAACATTGGAAAAAACACTGTCAAAACATTTAATAATATAAACAACTTATCGATTGAATGTTCCGCAGCCCGCAATTCAGGCATGGCTGCCGAGATTTTTCGAAAAACATTCATAACTGTGGTGCCTTTAAAAACATCACACACCTCTTTGATTATTTTGAGAAAGTCCATAAACATAACCGAACCAACAGTAGCACTAGCAGCACCACCACTGCTGACAGTCTGTTTATGCATATCAACATTAAAATTATTAACAGTATTTACAGATCTTTGAACGTCACCCTTGGCTACACTAGCATAACTGCGCCCTGAGGCAACAACAGAATAACTCAAATTTGCATTAGAAGTACTAGGCATTTTAACACCATTATTTACATTTTCTGAGTTTGCACTCTTATTCACAGTTTTATTTCCGACTATGCGTCGGGGGAATTTCGGACATCCGCGATAATTGGCGGTGTGTCCTTCTTGCAGGCAATTACAAAAAATAGGAGAGTCTAATTTTTTAACATTACATTTATCAGTACGATGTGCACCCGCACATTTCACACATCTTGGTTGTAGTTTGCAATTTTCACTACTGTGGTGGAAGTGTTGGCAGTTGTGACACTGCACAACATTTCCACGCACTTTATAAGGATGTATTTCAACAAAGAAACATAGCAGTTTTTTAACATCATAAATAGATTGCACCCCTGGTACATTCTCTAAATGAACCTGAAACAAAGGCATAGAAGCCTTAGATTTGGTTCTGTGCATTTGGGTAACTTTTCGAGGTTTATACTTTAAATTAACCAGCTCCTCAAAAATGTCATCTGAGGGGCAATCGATAGGTAAACCTCTTATAACTATTTTGATGGGCCTATCCATCTTTCTGGTAATTAAATAATGATCTACGTCCAAAATTTAATCTGTAGGTCTGTAGGTCCAAAATCATGTATGTTTTTTGATTCACATTGTTCTTTTACTTCTATTTCTTCTACGGGTAAACAGATTTCTACATTACCTGACAGATCTTTTACCGATGGAGTAATCATTTTATCATCATCAAGGCACTCTTCATCAGTTAACTCATCCACATCAGGCGATACAATAATTATATCTCACTCAATGTAGTGTCGCTTCAGTTTCGTTAAGTTTCTAATTAAATTTAGTTAAAGCGGAATGGCAACACCTTCTAGTCTCCGCGAAGAACGAAGTAAACAAACTTCGGGTGTCTGTCACGCGATTCTACGTGCATGTAAAATGTAAATAAATCTTATGAATAAGAATCTATAACTTCGTAAGGAATAAAATATTGGTTCCATTGGAGTCAGAGAAGTGTTATTTTCTTACATTTGCATACCAGACACTTCACTGGTGTATCCCGGCGTGATCGAATTCTACAATGGCTGACGAAGACGAAACCGAAATTAAAGCAAAAACTGCATCTGTCGCCAAGGTAAGCGTTAAAGTTCCTCCTTTTTGGAAGCCAGATCCTAAAATATGGTTTATTCAACTAGAAGCACAATTTAGAAATGCAAAAATTAGTGCAGATCAAACAAAATATGATTATGTTATAAGTTCCATTGAACCCGATATTTTGTCACAGGTATCCGATATTTGGTTGATCTTTACAATATGGTAACTGGTAGTTTGGCGACATTTTGGAGGCGATAAAGGTTACTACCTGGGACTTTGGTAATAATGTGAGCAGTACTCAGTTCCGATTACGCATTATTTTGTGTGGGGAAAATGAGAGATCATGGGATATGTCATGTGATATTAATGGACGAATTACGGTTCTTTAATCGGAAAAGGGGGGAATTTGGACAAGTATCTGTGGATGTATATTATTTTGTATTAAGCTTCATTGTGTGTTGTGTGAAGTAGGGTTGAATAATTTTGGGATTGTATGGCGCTGTCTAAAGTGAATTGTAGATGTGATAAAGAGAATTTTTTTTATGAAATTCTATCAAATTCGGAAAAAAAATCGTTCAGTAATTTTATTGAATCCATAATAAAAGTGTATCCACCATGTAAGGAAGATTCGGAAGAAGATTAGGTTAGTTAGACTTTGTTAAGAATGTGAGTAGTATTCAGTTCTGATTACGCATTATTTTGTGTGAGGGAAATGAGAGATCATGGGATATGTTATGTGATATTAATGGACGAATTACTGTTCTTTAATCGGGAAAAAATCTGGCAATTTTGTATTTGGCTTTATTCTGTGTTGTGTGAAATAGTGTTTGTGAATTTTTGGATCCCGTGGCCGTAACTAAAGTGAATTCGAAATGGGTATTTAGTGGTATTGAAAAGGATAGTAATAAATGTTTTTTAAGGTTGTGCGAGAGAGAAATAAAGATGTTTTATTATGTTATTTATTTTACCTGGTATCTTGCTTTGAAAGATAAGTATGATTTTAAAGATTCTGAAACAGAAGTAAGAAAAGTGTATCCGCCACGTAATCAAGATTCTGAAGAAGATTAGGTAAGTTAGTATTTTTAATTATTTGAGGATATTATTTTTATGCATTGTTGTAAATGTAAGGTGGAAAGGAATTTGGTATTATTGGGAAAATTGTTATTAGCAATGATTTAGTTTAAAGTAATTAGGATTGTAAGGTAATTTTTATTAATTTAATGTATGTGCTCATTTATATTTTAAGTAGTGTTTTTGAATTTAATTATATTTTAATGAAATGATAGTTATTTTGTGAATTTTATGTTTGTAGGAATTTGGTATACGTTTAAGTTGAAATAAACGTGCATGGAAATAATTTAAATATTTGGGTTGATCTTTACATTACGGTAACTTGGCGATTTTTTGGCGAAAATTCGGCGACCAACTCCCCTACAGCAACCTTCTATTTTTTTTCCCCGCCGCCATTTTGTCTTCACGAAGTAAAGACATGTTTCTTTTCTTCTTATCTACTGAACACTTCTTCCAACAATCTACTAGCCGAATTACACTTATGCTAGAAATTTTATCAAACAAAACTGCTTAATCATGACAAATATTCACTGCAAAATTCGGAAAAAGTGCACAATACCATACACCTTACGCGTTTTTCAAAATAACACATACACATAAACCATGTACACGCCGACTTATTTTTACTTAAAAAAACATCCCAGAATTGCACAAAAATGGCATTGCGCACACTCTTCAATCCATTCAATCATTCTTCTTCTATCCATGTACACTGCTTTTTTCTCATAAATTCGAAAAATTTCACGAAAATACATGACAATTTTCTCAATCTTTAAACCCGGTAAAAAGAACATATATGAAATTACCTGATCGCGAAAAAGTATTTACCCTTTACAAATATGAACATTTCCACATATAAAATAAATAAAATATCCAAAAACTTTTACCTCTAAATCATCTATTACATTATACACGTCACCACCGAATTCATACATGAAGCATTACAAATATTTAGTATCAAATACTTAAATTATTTCCATGCACGTTTATTTCAACTTAAACGTAAACCAAATTCCTACAAGCATAAAATTCACAAAATAACTATCATTTCATTAAAATATCACTGAACCATGTACACGTCGACTTATTTTTACTTAAAAAAACATCCCAGAATTGCACAAAAATGGCATTGCGCACACTCTTCACTATATCCATGTACACTGCTTTTATCTCATAAATTAAAAAAATTTCACGAAAATACATGACAATTTTCTCAATCTTTAAACCCGGTAAAAAGAACATATATGAAATTACATGATCGCGAAAAAGTATTTACCCTTTACAAATATGAACATTTCCACATATAAAATAAATAAAATATCCAAAAACTTTTACCTCTAAATCATCTATTACATTATACACGTCACCAACGAATTCATACATGAAGCATTACAAATATTTATTATCAAATATTTAAATTATTTCCATGCACATTTATTTCAACTTAAACATACACCAAATTCCTACAAGTATAAAATTCACAAAATAACTATCATTTCATTAAAATATAATTAAATTCAAAAACACCACTTAAAATATACATGAGCACATACATTCAATTAATAAAAATTACCTTACAATCCTAATTACTTTACACTAAATCATTGCTAATAACAATTTTCCCAATAATACCAAATTCCTTTCCACCTTACATTTCCAACAATGCATAAAAATAATTAAAAATACTAACTTACCTAATCTCCTTCAGAATCTTCATTACGTGGCGGATACACTTTTCTTCATTCTCTTTCAGAATCTTTAAAATCATACTTATCTTTCAAAGCAAGATACCAGGTAAAATAAATAACATAATAAAACATGTTTATTTCTCTCTCACACAACCTTAAAAAACATTTCTTACTATCCTTTTCAATACCACTAAATACCCATTTCGAATTCACTTTACTTACGGCCATGGGATCCAAAAATTCACAAACACTATTTCACACAACACAGAATAAAGCCAAATACAAAATTCCCAGATTTTTCCCCATTAAAGAACAGTAATTCGTCTATTAAAATCACATGACATATCCCATGATCTCTTCCGATTAAAGAACCGTAATTCGTCCATTAATATCACATGACATATCCCATGATCTCTCATTTCCCCCACACAAAATAATGCGTAATCGGAACTCAGTACCCATTATTACCAAAGTCCCAGGTAGTAACCTTAATCGCCTCCAAAATGTCGCCAAACTACCAGTTACCGTAATGTAAAGATCAACCAATATTTGATATTAAGTATTTGTAATGATTGAGGTATGAATTCGTTGGTGACGTGTATAATGTAATAGATGATTTAGAGGTAAAAGTTTTTGGATATTCTATTTATTTTATATGTGGAAATGTTCATATTTGTAAAGGGTAAATACTTTTTCGCGATCATGTAATTTCATATATGTTCTTTTTACCGGGTTTAAAGGTTGAGAAAATTGTCATGTATTTTCGTGAAATTTTTTTAATTTATGAGAAAAAAGCAGTGTACATGGATATAGTGAAGAGTGTGCGCAATGCCATTTTTGTGCAATTCTGGGATGTTTTTTTAAGTAAAAATAAGTCGACGTGTACATGGTTTAGTGATATTTTAATGAAATGATAGTTATTTTGTGAATTTTATGCTTGTAGGAATTTGGTATACGTTTAAGTTGAAATAAACGTGCATGGAAATAATTTAAATATTTGATACTAAGTATTTGTAATGCTTGCGGTATGAATTCGTTGGTGACGTGTATAATGTAATAGATGATTTAGAGGTAAAAGTTTTTGGATATTTTATTTATTTTATATGTGGAAATGTTCATATTTGTAAAGGGTAAATACTTTTTCGCGATCAGGTAATTTCATATATGTTCTTTTTACCGGGTTTAAAGATTGAGAAAATTGTCATGTATTTTCGTGAAATTTTTGTAATTTATGAGAAAAAAGCAGTGTACATGGATATAATGAAGAGTGTGCGCAATGCCATTTTTGTGCAATTCTGGGATGTTTTTTTAAGTAAAAATAAGTCGGCGTGTACATGGTTTATGTGTATGTGTTATTTTGAAAAATGCGTAAGGAGAATGGTATTGTGCAGTTTTTCCTAATTTTGCAGTGAATATTTGTCATGATTAAGCAGTTTTGTTTGATAAAATTTCTAGCATAAGTGTAATTCGGCTAGTAGATTGTTGGAAGAAGTGTTCAGGAGATAAAAAGAAAAGAAACATGTCTTTACTTCGTGAAGACAAAATGGCGGCGAAAAAAAAATAGAAGGTTGCTGTAGGAGAGTTGGTCGCCAAATTTTCGCCAAAAAATCGCCATGTTACCATAATGTAAAGATCAACCCGATATTTTGCTAAGTCCACCACAAGATAATAAATATGAGGCAATTAAAAATAGACTAATTTCATTATATGCTGATTCAGAGACTCAAAAAACCCCAAAATTACTGAGGGAATTAGAACTGGGTGACAAAAAGCCATCTCAATTACTGTGTGAGATGCGTAATTTGGCGGTCGATAAAGTAACAGATAATTTCCTAAAAACATTGTGGCTACAACGTTTACCCGTTAATATGCGTAGCATTATATCTGTTAGTAGTAAAGATTTGTCAAAAGTGGCTACAATGGCCGATAAGATTTGGGAATTAAACCCTGTTACTCCCCAAATAGCTGCTGCATCATCCATAACGGTAAAAACGGAAGTGATTGAAAGTTTACAAAAACAGGTTAGTGAACTTAGCTTACAAGTTTCTGCTTTAAACAAGCAACGCCACAGTCGTCCCTATTGTCGTAAACGATCCAAATCACGAGATAGGAGTTACAGTGGTAACAGATCTAGTGATATTTGTTACTATCATAAAAAATTCGGTGATAAGTCATTTAAGTGTAAACAACCCTGCAACTACTCATCAACAGACAAATAGTCCGAAAAACCAGCTCCCCGTCTCTCATTGATGACGGAGGGACAATGGGTGCAGCTGAGTCGTCTTTTCATAAGCGACAAAGAATCGGCTACCGAATTTTTAACAGATACTGGGGCAGAAATTTCTGTCATTCCTCCCTTGCCTGCAGATAAAAAAAAATCTCAAAATTAGAACTCTTTGCTGCAAATGGTACGAAAATTAAAACATATGGCCAAAAATTACTCAAGCTTGATCTTGGACTCAGACGATCATTCACATGGCTTTTTGTAATTGCGGAGGTAAACAAACCGATAATAGGCATGGATTTTCTTGCAAATTTTAACCTTTTAGTAGATTCTAAAAATCGCAAGTTGATTGATGGTACTACATTCTTAACAACCAATGAAACTCCTTGTTTTCAAAGTAACAATATTAATATTCCGATTTTAAATGCCGTAAATGATCCATATAAACGTATCATTAACGATTTTCCGGATTTGTTGAAACTGAATGTAGTTAATAATAAAGTTAAAAATCATAACATCGAACATTATATCGAAACCAGAGGTCCACCAGTTTTCGCTAAAGCCAGGAGACTATCAGCTGAGAAACTCAAAGCGGCTAAAAAGGAGTTTGAATTTATGCTCCAAATGGGTTTATGCAGGCCATCCAAAAGCAACTGGTCGAGCCCACTACATCTCGCTATGAAGAAATCAGGTGATTGGAGACCTTGTGGAGACTATCAAGCGTCAAACAACGTCACTATTCCTGATAGATACCCTCTCCCATTTTTAACAGATTGCAGTTCTATTTTAGCTGGAAAAAGAGTTTTCTCATCCATAGACCTCATTAGAGCGTACCAACAAATTCCAGTTCGCGAAAATATACCGAAAACGGCCATTCTCACTCCCTTTGGCTTATTCGAGTTCCCATTCATGACGTTCGGCCTACGAAATGCGGCCCAAACGTTCCAACGTTTCATGAACAGTGTGTTGAATGGAGTAGAATTCGTATTTTGCTATTTGGATGACATTCTAATAGCCTCTCCAGATGAAGAAACTCACCGAAAACATCTACGAGCAGTCCTCGAGAGACTAAACGAATATGGCCTGTGTATTAATGCGGCAAAGTGTAAATTTGGTCAAGCAAAACTTGCATTCGTGGGATACGAAGTGTCAGCTGAAGGACTTAAACCTCTTTCAACGAAAGTTGATGCCATCAAAAATTTTTCAGAACCAAAGCCATTTACTAGTTTAAGACGATTTTTAGGTATGGTGAATTTTTATCACAGATTCATACCAAATTGTGCGAAACTGCAACAACCTTTAACAACATTGCTCAGTGGTATTAAAAAGAACTGCAGAAAAGAAATAACCTGAACGGCAGAAACAAGAAACGCTTTCCAGATCTTAAAAGATGCACTTATTCATACCACAAACTTAATTTCCCCATCCGAAAAGGCTGAAATATCGCTAACAACTGATGCTTCCGATACTGCCATTGGAGCCGTTTTACATCAGATTGTGAATAATGAAAAACAACCCTTAAGTTTCTTTTCCCGAAATTTGACATCAGCACAACAAAAATATAGTGCCTACGACAGAGAACTCTTAGCCATCTATACAGCAGTAAAACATTTCAAATACATCTTAGAAGGGCGAACTTTTGCAATATACACGGATCACAAACCACTAACATTTGCCTTCCAACAAAATTTGGAAAAAGCTTCGCCACGACAAGCTAGACAACTATCATATATAGGCCAGTTCTCAACCGATATCCGATTCATAGAAGGGCATGAAAATACCGTCGCTGACGCTCTCTCTCGCATAGACACCATTTCTGTACCATCTGCAATAGACTTACAAATTATAGTAGACTGTCAAGAAGATGACGACTTGGAGATACTAAAAAACAACCCAAACTTAAAAATCCTGCAGATCCCTATACCGGTATACCGGACAGCGACAAGAAAATTTACTGTGATACTTCTACAAATTATAATCGACCATACATCCCTGCAAAGTTTCGGCAGAAAATATTTTCTTCAATCCATAATTTATCTCATCCTGGAATAAGATCCACGATAAAACTGATAACACGACGTTTCATATAGCCCAATATGAATAAAGACTGCCAACTATGGACTAGAGCATGTTTATCTTGCCAAAGATCTAAAGGTCACAGACATACACATTCATCTTTGGGAGAATTCAAAGTACCTCCACACAGATTCCAGCATTTAGACATTAATCTGGTGGGTTGGCTACCTCCTTGCAAAGGATTCAAATATCTTCTAACCATCATCGATCGTTATACACGATGGATCGAAGCGGTACCGTTAGAAGATCAATCAGCAGAATCTATTGCTAAAGCTTTGATTTATACTTGGTTTTCACGCTTTGGAATTCCAAATAGCATAACATCTGACCAAGGTCGGCAATTTGATAGCCAACTTTTTCAAGCTTTAGAAAAATATCTTGGTTTTCATACAAACACTACAACTGCGTACCATCCACAGGCAAATGGCCTGATCGAAAGACAACACCGAACTTTAAAGCCTTTCGTTCTTTTAGGCATACGATCTGCCATCAAGGAAGACTTAGGTTGCTCATCCGCAGAACTTGCATACGGAACCTCTTTAGCATTACATGGCGAATTCTTTTCAACAGTACCTCATATGAAACAGTCTGAATTTTCTCAAAACCTTCAGAAAATAATAAGAGCTATGAAGCCAAGTTCTACCACCACCCAGGAACAGTCTTTAGACTAAATAGAACAGTCTTTGTTTCTAAACATCTTTCCAACTGTTCTCACGTATTGCTATACAACAACATTAATAATTCGTCGCTACAGCCTGTCTATCTTGGACCGTATCCTGTAAGAGGAAGAAAGGATAAGTACTTCGATATTGAAATCCAAGGAAAAGTTAAAAGAGTTTCAATAGACAAACTAAAGCTATGTTTCCTAGTGCAAGATTCTGATATTCCTTTCCAAAACTCCCATTCCAAGAAAGCGGAACTTGGGGAAACACCCGCACTCAAGAACACTGAAGAAAATTCAGAAACTCATCATGAAACCAAGACTACTAGAACCGGCAGACATGTGAAGTTCCCCAGTCACTTTAAAGATTATCTTCCATAATCGCTGTCACTAGGAAGGGGGTGTGTAGTGTCGCTTCAGTTCCGTTAAGTTTCTAATTAAATTTAGTTAAAGCGGAATGGCAACACCTTCTAGTCTCCGCGAAGAACGGAGTAAACAAACTTCGGGTTTCTGTCACGCGATTCTACGTGCATATAAAATGTAAATAAATCTTATGAATAAGAATCTATAACTTCATAAGGAATAAAATATTGGTTCCATTGGAGTCAGAGAAGTGTTATTTTCTTACATTTGCATACCAGACACTTCACTCAAATCTCCTTAGAAAACATATTCCAATGCTTCTTCGGCAGTGTGAAACACTTTACACCTGGAAGAAGTGAGAAGGAAAGAACAACATTCTGGAAGTGTGGCGACACACTGCCTTTCTGTGGCAACCCTAAAGAATTCGTCTGTCACGAGGATCACGTGCCCAGATGATGCATCGTTACGTCTACGTCTGCTTTTCTGTTTGATAGTTAGTTGCATTTAAGATTTTGTAGAGTTAGAAATGACGTGAAAATAAATGTTGCTGTTTTTAAAAAGTGTCGGCTCAGATTTTCGAACCTATGATTTACTTATTAAGCAACAAATTTGGCGAGCCAGCCAGGATGAATGTCACAGGGTGACATTATCGATTTCGACACTTGATAATTTACGAAAATAAGAGAAGTTCCTAGGTGCAAACATAGATGATTTAGAAACACTAAAACAGAAGCGGAAAGCAATTAGGAGTGTATTTACGAAAACAGCTAATCAGTTAGATGAACTGATACAATCAGATTCTCCGGATTTGGACGATTTAGAAATTTATTTAGATCAAATTTCAGAGAAGTATAAAACTTTACGAAATACGGATGACTCTTTTTTGGAACTTCTACAGAAAAAAGGCTGTACTGAAGAAGAATACGAAAGAGAATTTAGTGCAGCTCAAGAATATTACGATAAATTATCTACGTTGAAAGTAAAAGCCAACAGGAAAAAGGATAAGTGTTCACAGCCTTCTACTGGTTCAACGTATAGCGGTTATTCATCCGAAATAGTTACGGCCGCAAAACAGAAATTGCCAGAGATCGAACTGGTGAAGTTCGATGGAGACTCCCGAAAGTGGTTGACATTTTGGACGAGGTTTAGTAAAATATATGAAGATACTCGCATCGACAAGAGAGACAAGTTTCATTATCTACTACAATCTACGAAACCTGAGACTGCGCCTAGAGCAATAGTGGAGAGTTTTCCTGCTACGGAAGAAAATTACGAAAAAGCCGTGGAGTATCTCAAAGAACGATTTGGAAATGAAAATGTTTTAATTCAAATTTATGTTAGAGAGCTATTAAAACTGGTAATCAATGACAAACAAAAGATAGACTTATTAACTCTTTATGACAAGTTGCAAACTCAACTACGCGCATTGGAATCACTCGGTTTAACTACAGATACTAAATCTGCAGTTGTTTTATTTCCTTTAGTGGAATCAGCACTTGCTGCTGATTTAATACAAATTTGGGAAAGACAACGAGGTATGTCTCCTGAAACAACAGGTAAGAGTGATTTAGAGTCATTAATTGATTTTCTAAAAAGGGAAGTAGAAACCGAATTTAGAGTTAAACTTACCCGTGATGTTTTGGGTTCTGATAAAGTAAGTAATAAGAAAAATAAGTTTTTTGGCACAAAACCTGTTGTTCCAACTGCATGTGAACTAATTAATGCAAATAGTAGTAAGTGTAATGATAATTTTCAAAAGTATAAAAAGTCTGATACTTGTATTTTCTGTGAAAAATCCCATTTGTATGAAAGTTGTAAAGATGCATCTTTAATGAGTTTAGAATGCAAGAAAGATATTATTAAGAAAAAGAATGTTTGTTTTGTGTGCCTTAAGAAAAACCATAGAGCAAATCAGTGCACAGCTAAACATAGGTGTACCTTATGTAAAAATCGACATTTTGTGATTATGTGTCCTGATTTGCCTTCTAACAAAACAAAAAGTGTTACAAAGTTAGGGAATGACGAAAACAAAACAGGCATTCTTAATAATTATGTTAAGGTATCAGATGTATAACTTTAATTGTAAAAATTCAGAATGGTTCTAAAGAAATGTTTGTACGAGCAATTTATGATAGTGGTTCTATGAAATCATATTTATGTAATGATGTTGCTCAAAGGTTAAATTGTAAGTGTATTGGTGAATCAAAAATTAAGCAATTTCTTTTTGGTGGAGTTGAGACTTCAGAAAATGTATATAAAAACTATGTTATTGAAGTAAGCAATATATATAGTAAATATAAGTGTAAATTAGAGGTACTTGGTCAAAACAAAATTTGTTCTGAAATTAAACAACTCCCATCTGGTTCGTGGTTACGCGAACTTAAGTCACTTAAGAATTAAGTGATTTAGAAATCATGGTATCAAATTAAGTGATTTAGAAAATGGTACATGTAAGGTAGATAACGAAATAAAATTACTAATTGGTGCGGATTTTGCTGGTAAGTTGCTAACTGGAAAAATTGTTCCCCTTACGTGCGGCGTCAGCGCGGTGCATACGCAGTTATGCTGGACTGTTATGGGTAAATTTACTGGCACTGAGCCAACTACGATAAATACTGCATCCCTCCTAATTTCTTCTCTGTTAGTGAAGGGTCAATGTATTAGTGATCTCTGGAAGTTAGATGTTTTGGGTATTAGTGAACCTTCCGTAAGTAAAACCAAAACTCAGTTACAGGAGGATACGCAAAAATATTTTGAAGAGACTCTTACGGTAAATTCAGAGGGAAGGTACGAAGTAGCATTACCGTGGGTGTCGGATAGCTCGCTTTTACCCGAAACCAAAAGGATGGCAGAAAAATGTCTTGTAAGTACTAAAAGAAAATTAATGACTACGGGAAATTTTGACGCTTACGGAGACGTTTTCCAGAACTGGTTAGCACTCGGGATAATTGAAAAAGTACCGGATAAGAATAAATATAAGGGTGTACATTATTTACCTCATAGAGCAGTTGTTAAAGAAAATAGTAGCACGAGTATAAGACCGGTGTTTAATGCAAGTTCTCATTCGCCTGGTTACCCATCATTGAACGATTGTTTATCTACTGGACCAAATTTAATAGAAATTATTCCTTCGATTCTTAATCGGTTTCGCAAGAATTACGTTGGTGTCACTTCAGATATAGAAAAAGCGTTCTTGCAAATATCTATAAGGGAAAAAGATCGAGACTTTTTGAGATTTATGTGGTTTAGTGGGGATAATCAAGAACAAGTTGAACTGTATCGGCATAGAAGGGTAGTTTTTGGTATTACGTGTAGTCCGTATTTATTGGCCGCTTTAATGCAGTATCATTTGAGTGTAGTTCCCGAAAGCTTAAGTCATACAGCGTAGATTTTGAAAACATCCTTTTACGTAGATAACTGTGTGGTTAGTATGAATTCAGAAGTAGAAATGAGAAAGTTTGTAAATGAATCACAAATAATTATGGCTTCGGGTCATTTTAATTTAAGATTCTGGAAATCCAATATAAGAAGTGTTGTGCCAGAGGAAGATTCCTCCACGGAAGGAGATGTGTCTGTTTTGGGCCTTGTATGGCATACAGTTACAGATACCTTATCTTGCAAAATAAGTCAAGATATAAAATTAGATGACCCAGTTACTAAAAGACTAGTTTTAGCAGTAGCTCATCAGGTGTTTGACGTTATAGGGCATACGGCTCCTGTAATGTTGATTCCAAAACTAATTTTACAGGAAACTTGGAATTTAAGGCTTAAATGGGACGATGTTCCTCCCGATGAATTAACCAAAAAGTTTAGGTTTCGGCTTAAAAATTTGTACTTGCTATCCAGTATCCAAATACCTAGATGGATAGGTCTCAAACCTATTAATGAAGCTGTGAGTATACATCTATTTTGTGACAGTAGTTAAAGTGCGTATGGTGCATGCGTCTTTTTAAGAGTACAGAGTGGCAAAAAGGTGAAGGTTAGTTTGATACACGCAAGATCGAGAGTAGCTCCTTTAAAACCTATTACGATTCCTCGATTAGAACTTCTTGCTTGTAATATTGGTTCTAGGTTATTGTCTTCAGTTATTAATGATATTGGCCTACATGAAGTTCGTATTCATTGTTGGACTGACTCCTCGACGGCTTTAAGTTGGATACGGCGAAATCAACGTTGGGGAGCATTCGTTTTTAATCGTGTACAGGAAATCAGGTCGTTGACCTCCCCCACTGTATGGCGACATGTCCCTGGTAGTCTCAATCCTGCTGACCTACTTTCTAGAGGTTGTTGTGCAGATCAATTAATAGAACGAAAATGGTGGGAGGGACCTGATTGGTTACGGGAAGATGAGGCAAATTGGCCTAAATCTAATGATGAACCAGATGAGGATTTGGTTAATTCAGAAATATGTAAGACAGTTATTGTTACGTTGGCAAAGAGTGATAATTGTATTGGATGGTACTATAAGTATTTCTCATCATTTAAGAAAATTGTAAGAATGTTATCATGGATATTCAGATTTTATAATAATGTACGTAAGAATAATAATAACAACCATTCTAAGGATTTGACTGTATCTGAAATAGAAAGGGGAGAAATAGCTTTAATGTTATTAATACAAAAAGAGTCGTTTAATGGTGAAACAGATGATAAGCTAAGACGACTTAGACCATTTGTCGATAGTCAGGGTCTAATAAGAGCTAAGTCTAATGCTGCTTATCGTAACGACTCTAGCAGCTTTAAGTTCCCCATTATTAAGTGCACACAAAGATTTGTTGCATGCAGGTACTACATTATTGATGTCGCATTTAAGAGAAAGATACTGGATCTTAAAATCACGTAAAACTATAAGGAACTGTATAAGAAAATGTGTAACATGTCAGAGATTTAAGGTTAAAAGAGGTGAGACAGTCCCAGGGGTTTTACCAAATGATAGGGTTCGTGATTCAGCCATTTTTGAAATCGTAGGGTGTGATCTTGCCGGACCCTTGCATTTAAAGGATGGACGAAAATCGTATATTGTGCTCTTCACCTGTGCGGTTTATCGTGCTATCCATATGGAATTGGTTACTCATTAACAACTGAATCATTTTTTCAAGCTTTAAGGCGTTTTATCGCACGTCGTGGACGCCCTACCACCATATATTCCGATAATGGGAAACATTTTGTGGGTGCAGAGAGAGTTCTGCAAACCATTGACTGGGACAGCCTCTGCTCTAAGGCTGCTGAAAAGAGAATACAATGGAAATTTAATCCTCCATCCGCCGCTTGGTGGGGTGGATGGTGGGAGCGTTTAATACAAATTGTAAAACAAATATTAAGAAAAATTTTAGGTCGTGCTTCTCTTGATTATGAAGAGTTACTCACTGTCTTGTGTGATTGTGAAAGAGTTTTCAACTCAAGGCCACTTACGTACGTGTCTGACGATGTTGGGGATCCCTTGCCTTTAGCTCCGGAAAAATTTCTGCATGAAACTCCACAGTCGGGTGTACCTAATATTGACGATGTGGACAAAGAGGGGTTGAGTGCAGGAGCGAAGTATCTCCGGAGAATGAGGGAATTGTTAAGAGTGAGATTTCGCTCTGAGTGTCTAGGGCAGTTGGGACAGCAGTCTACCAGAAATTACAAAAATAAACCTCTCTCTGTGGGAGGGGTTGTCTTGCTGGAGGATCGGGATAAGAACCGTGCATATTGGAATTTGGCACGCGTTATTCGAGTGATCCCTGGTCGAGATGGCGACATGGGGGTTGCTCTTGTAAAAAGTAATAATTCAGAGTTCTTGAGACCAATACAGAGATTGTTTAGATTGAAACTGGATAATATAATAGATAATACTCAAAATGAGCAAGTTCCTTTCACCACCAGTAGTGATAGAGTTGTAAAATCACGAATAATGTAATTTATGTCTTTGAGTTATTATGATTAATTTTTGTGCTATTATTGTTGTTTTATTACTCAGTATTAATTTTGTTTTCAAGTAATATGATTTAAGTATTAAGTAATTTTCTTTGTTATATAACCATCATTTATATTGATGTAAGTTTTATGTTTTGAGTGTGTAGCCATCCACTCAAAAGGTGGGAGAATTGTGGCGACACACTGCCTTTCTGTGGCAACCCTAAAGAATTCGTCTGTCACGAGGATCACGTGCCCAGATGATGCATCGTTACATCTACGTCTGCTTTTCTGTTTGATAGTTGGTTGCATTTAAGATTTTGTAGAGTTAGAAATGGCATGAAAATAAATGTTGGTGTTTTTAAAAAGTGTCGGCTCAGATTTTCGAACCTATGATTTACTTATTAAGCAACAGGAACAAATGAAAAAGGGCAAAAACAGTATTCGCAGCGATCTAGTTATAGATCAGCATGTTTAAGCTAAAAATTTAATTACAAGAACAGTTATTTTTCTTATCTAAATAACGCAGAGCAATTATAAAGGTATTAAAAAAGTGGAACACATAAGAAAGTATACTTACTTTTAATCCCCCCCCACACTCCGTTGGATACAAAATCGATAGCTGCGCTATGAAGCATCACCTGGTTAACTTCGTACGTTATCTGCTGATTTGATATAAATTATTGATTACAGCAAAGCCTCGAGGATTATCTGTCAAAAGAGAGGGAAGCCTTCGTGGAGGACTTTCTGAGGGACACTGGCTCGTATACACGTTACACATGGGGAAAACACGAAAACGTCCATGCAGCCAGCCTGTTCGCGGGATTCGAACGTCGAACCGAACTACCAGTGTTCAGCGATTTTACCGCTCGGCCCCTGGTGGACTCGTTATCTGCTGGACTGATCTGGAAAAGAATGTTTCAAAACGCCTTTGGCCACATGTGTAAGGGAATCCGCAAATGACAAGAAAAAGTGATTAAAAGATATTGTTCCTCAGTGGGTGTTCTGAAAGTAGGTGATCTATTAATAGATCACTGTGCGGTAACGGTTAAGTTAAAGCTTAAGTGGAAGCTTTCTGTAAGCCCGAGGGGGGACAACTGTGACTATTCTTGAGTTTAAGGGTAATTTAACCCTTCTTTTGGGCCTAGAAGCAAGCGATTAGTCGCTATACACTTCTTAAGTATTCTAGCTGCTAAGGACCAGCAACTTAGCTGGAATCTTACAAACTTTTGCCTTTTCAATCTGTAAAAAATTGCCAGATATAGGTGGCTGCCTTAATATGTAAGCACCTTAAAGAAAATCACATTTTTTTTTTTTTTTTTTTCTTTTCAAATTGCGGTATATTTTTTCTGAACATTTAGTGCATTCGGATACAAGCTGCACTTTCTGCTATCATTTATTTAGAAATTCAAAATTAAATTCAAATCAAATATCAGAAAAATCATTTAAGTATCATTATTTGTTCATTTCATAGTTATGTATTCTAATATTTTGAAATAAACAGCAGTAATGAAAAAAAGCATTATAGGATGAAATTTCGGCATCAGAATTAAAAGAGATTATTTTCAGGCATTTGTGACTAATCCGGTTTAAACTTTAATCAAGGGGAAGAAAATGAAATGTTTGAATATTTTATAATACAAAAGTAATAATATACAAGTAAAATGTAGTATAAAAGTCTAATAGGAAAAAGTAAGTAAAAGTAGGGAATAAGTAGTATAACAGAAAAGGAAGTAAAAGTAAGGGAATAAGTAGTATACTATAAGTAAGGAAAAGTATAATAGAATATTTTTCCTAGTAAATATAATTTGTGTGCTTAAGCATATTAATTTTAGTTAAGCATATTAACTAAAATTCTGATTCAGCATCTGTTGAAAACATGAAATAAAATGCCCAAAAGAAGCTCTTCATCTATCTGTGAATTGTATTGGAAATTCCATATTCCTCTCTCTCTATAAATGATGTTTTGCATCATTAAAATGATAATAATCCAAATAATGGCAATTTAAATATTTTTTTATAAAACTGTGGAAAATTAAATTATTTACTATGGATTATATTCCATGAATTGAATTTTATGATTCGCATTTGTCTGACCTTTAATAACACATCGATAGCATATCAATGAATATTTTTTTGTATTCTCTTATAAATGTAATAAAAGCGTTATGAAGAGCAATCACTATTTGTTTGACGTATTTACTTAAAACTATTTCATTCATGATGTATTTGTTGAATATTATTAAAAGTGCATCTCATTCATTTTACCTCTCGCTAACCTATATATATACAAGGGTACACTTGGACTTTGAGCCCAAAAAATTCGCAACTTGACCACTTCGCTAAAGGGAAAAATGGCACTCACTATTTTTACCTCCCGCCAACATAGGTAGAAGGTAATGTTATTGATCCCAAAGTTCTATTGTACATTTGCAGTGAATAAGCATGAATTAAGTTCCCCATAAAAACTTTTGTTTATTTTTTACGATGATGTCCATGTGTCTGCATGTGCAAGACGATTTTATTCATCCTCAATAAATTCTTATATCAAAGTTCTAAAAATTTCTGTTTTCCCTACTTAAGATATCTGCATTAGATTTTTTTGTAAAACTGGACAACCGAAAGTGGTACTTTACTTGAGACCCTAACAGTTTTTTATTGGACAATCATAAGTGGAGGTACATTCAATAACAGTTTTTAAGGAAAATTATGTTAGAATATAATCGAGAACTTTTCAATTTCAGTATTTTAAGACTTTTCTATCAATTGGAACATCATGTTAGATTTTGGCTAAAACTGATAAACCGGAAGAGATACTTTACTTGAAACTGAACAGACTTTCGTAAAAAAGTGTGTTATGAGATAATCCAAAACTTAGGAGCCCCCTCCTCAAAGCCAGAAACGGACTGTTAAAATTAAAAGACACGCTTTCCAGAAGAGCAAAATTCATTATACGTAATGTACGCAGTTCGCCACTAGTATGGACATTTCCTGACCTTTCGTGGACGCTGCGGAACGGCATAAATGGGAATTTTATCCGTATATATGTCTTATATATCATATTACATGAACATGTCGGAAGAATGTACGCTACTGAGTATTGACGACGTGAGTAACTGAATATTACCTAATGTACTATGTAGCATTATAAGCTAATATGCAATTCAAACCTTAATGTAAAAACACCTTGTATGTGTACATGTAAATTCATAATAATTATTTTATCCGTATATACAGCTTATCTTATCTTCTATATCATATTACAGGATTCAGGATAACTGAGTATTACCTAATGTATTATGTACCTCAGTTACTAATGCACTGAGTATCACCTAATGTATTATGTACATTGTAGCCTGATAATGCAATTAAAACTTTAATGTAAAAACACCTTCCGTACTTTCATTTTAGCAAAATCTTTTATCAAGTCTGCATAATCAAGAGAGTCTAGAATTTTGTGCTCAGTTGATATTAATGCCAAGCCATTCAGTTGCTGTTGCGTTATGCTTGTTCTCTGATCACTCATAATCAGCTTGAGCTCTGAAAAGCTGCGTTCAGCAGACGCGACAGTTACAGGAACTGTCAAAGCGATACATAATACAACAGAGACGTTTGTGAATGAATCTTGCAAATTGTTCTCATATATGCGTGGCAGACTTTTAAGAGCACCAATACTGTGTGGCACTAAACCTGCTAAGTTGTGCAATTCGGCACATAAATTACGAGCATCAACATCCGAACCAGTAATTTCATCTGTTAAGATATCGCTGAAAACATCGCAACACTTCCTCAGGTCAGTTTCGCTCATTTGCCGTTATGCATCCGAAATTGTGAAGGAAACCAAACTTGTCATAATAGGCTTTCATCTGGTCAAACCGTTCAGTCATTGACATCACGGCTTGATCTAACAAGACGTTGAAAACTGAACGCGAAATTTGTCTTTAGGATCCCATATCGGCTCAATACGAGCTTCATAATCGAGTTGCCTGAGAACCTTCTTTCTCCGTCTTACGATCTGAGCAATTAAAATGTTTATTCGTCCATCTCCAGTTCTGTAGCAAACTCTTTAGCTGCATCTTGGGCCGAATCGAACCCGTTTCTTTGTACACACACAGATCGTATTTTATTCTCGAGTGTCAAGATGTAGAAACATCTTTTTACTCGGCTTCTGATAAAGATGGATTTCAGATAGAGTCGATTGTGTTCCGAATGCAATTCAAATCGACATCGAATTGCATATCCTTACTTTGCAACATTTTACTAACAATATTAACTTTCTTCAAGAGATCGTACCGTATTACTAACGATACCAAGAAAGGGTAGTGTTTAATTTGGTTTGCCAACCCGGCAGCCTTCCTTCTTGCCTTTGGATCATTTGCACTCTCAGAAACTTCAATCAATGCATCATAAATCGATCCTATCTGAAATTTCACAGCTTTAACGGAATCTATTCGACACACCCAGCGTGTTTCTGAGATTGGCTTCACTGTAAACGATTTCACATATCACTTGAGCATATCCCAGCCTTGAATTGACGCAGCAAACAGCAAGTAAATCTGATGCAAAATCCCCAAAAAGTTGATAGCCGTAGTTGAAGATTTCTCCATATCGCTGAGCATTAAGTTTAAGCTGTGAAAACGGCATGGAACGTAAAATGCTTTTGGATTTAAGCTCAAGTATGCGTTTTTGTACCCCGCTGTTCCGCCCCCTTTATATTGCATCCGTTATCATATCCTTGTCCTCTGCAGTTTTGTATTTGCAAATTTAGTTCATCAAGCTGTAAGGTTTAGCCAAAGTTTTTAACAGTTACATTTTGAGTTAAAGCTACTTTCCTATCCTACATAATTTCAGCTTACAATTTCCTGCCAGAACGAGTTTTCGGAATCGCAGTTAAATGCAAATGAAGGAAGAGCAAGTATTTAAAGTTGAAGTTCTACTGATTTCGTTAGAGAGCTGGAGATTCTGATCAGCACGCGTTTGCCTTTTAGGCTACACTCTCTCTAAGCTATTTCTAAAAGATTTCTGCATTAGATCTAAGCTCAGCCGTATTTCAGGCCGTTGACAGCTTCGCCGTTTAGTTAGCGTTTAAGTGGCCAACTCCTGTAGAATTGTGGTAGCTTCGGCTATACCTCCTTAATTAAGTTTAGTTAAGTTTTATTTCTTAGCATTCTTGAGTTCAAGCCCAAGTAGAGGCTTTTCTGCATATCCCGAGAGAGGACCGTCTGTTAAATTTATTTTGAGCACCAGAAGGGTAATTAACTCTTCTGCAGTATCTGATCTTTGTCTACGGAACTAAAGCGATTATTCGCTTACCAGTTCTCAAGGTTCCGCACATTTAGCTGTAAATTATAGGTTGGAACATTACAAAGCTTTCTCTTCTATCAAACTCAAACCTGTGCTACTACCTACTGCCAAAAAAAGCCTACAAAATGCTCACAAATCACAACTGTCGTCGCATAAATACTGACAATTCGTATTATCATAGTCATTTACTCCTGATGAGTTGCAGCAGGATTTCGCGGTGACCCTGCTGCTGACTCACTTGTTCATCGAGAATAGCGAATAATCATTCGTCAGCAAACGCATCTGTGATACTTCTTTGGCAATATGAAGCAACTCCAACGATGGAACACAGAAAATAACTTTATTTAACACTCAAATGGCGAAGTACAGAACAAGAAGAAGAAAGAATATTAACATTTAAAAATAAATTACATTCTTCGTGCGAGAGTCGCACGTGGCACTCGAGTCTGGTTTCAAATATTGCCATTCACAATACCGTAATGTTCATCTGTTTAAATTATTTAAACTACAAGATTTTAATAATATTTAAAGCTGTTACAACCTCTCCCTCAACGGAGAGACTTTTACCGAAGGGAAAAGTTCTGTGAAATTCGAAAGTTTATAAGCTCGGCTTGCTCAATTGCTTAAAGAGAAAAGGTAATTTCTCTTATAAATTTCAAAATTTCAGGCCAAAAATGTTAAGTTTTAAACAAATACTTTTACACCACATTTAAATAGAAAGAAATTGAGAACGTTCAAATATATCAGTTGAGCATACATTAAATAATAAAATTAATTCTAAACGTGGTTACATACACTAAGAGTTATTATATTACTTAATTCTTCTCAGAACATCTACGTTCTTGTGCAAAGATCCTTTTGCGATGAATGATCTTAAAATTATAAGGTTGTAATGAGAGTGCCCAGCGCATCAATCTAGATTTACATTTGGCGTTGCATTGTAGCCAGACCAAAAAGTTATGATCAGTTTGAATCAAGAATTCTTGCTGACCATCCAGATAAAAATGCAGTTTCTTGATAGCGTAGATGATAGCAGCGCACTCCTTTTCAGTAGTACAATAATTCTTTTCAAATTTAGTAAATCTTTTGCTTATATACAAGATAGGATGTTCATGTTGTTCATCATCTAATTGGCATAGTACTATACTCATGCCATTGTCTGAGGCATCGGTTTGTATAATAAATATTTTATCAAAGTCGGGAGCATACAGAATTGGTTTTTTGCATAGCAACTCTTTTAAATTTTTAAAAGCTTTGTCACATATTTCAGACCATTGTATATTTCCTTTTTTTGTTACCCCCTTCAAAGCGTCCGTGAGGGGTGAAGCAATTTCCGAAAATCTCGGTATGTACTGGCGATAATACCCTACTAGTCCTAAGAAAGCACGTACTTCTGTTTTGGTGTTAGATGTAGGATACTCCTTTACAGCCAGGATCTTTACTTCATCCGGGGTTCGTTGTCCTTGTCCCACAACATGGCCTAGGTATCTCACTTGATCTCGTGCAAATTTACATT
This sequence comes from Stegodyphus dumicola, assembly GCF_044657685.1. NCBI lineage: Eukaryota > Metazoa > Arthropoda > Arachnida > Araneae > Eresidae > Stegodyphus > Stegodyphus dumicola. Next base: position 118,535,048 of record NC_140777.1, on the reverse strand, counting down.
TTGATGGTTTTAGTCGTAAGTTTGCTTTCTGTATTCTCTCTAGAACAGAAGTTAGGATTTTAAGGTGCTCTTTCCAGTTTTCTGAGTAAATGGCAATGTCATCCAGGTATGGTACAGCGAATCCTTCGCATCCAGCCAGGACTTTAGTCATAACTTTGCTAAAAAAATATGGGGCATTTTTTAATCCAAAGTGTAAACGTAGAGGCCTGAAACTTCCAAAACTAGTTACAAATGTTGCATATCTTTGGGCTCTTTCTGTTAACGGAATTTGCCAGTAGCCTCTAGATAAATCTAATAGGGTAATATATTTTGCTTTTGCTACAGTTTCGATACGTTCTTCAATATTAAGCAAAGGATAGTATTCAGTTTTAGTAACAGCATTGAATTTACGATAATCAATACAAGGCCGAGGATCCTTTGATGAAGATTCTATCAAAATCATGGGAGATGTATAGTCCGATTCTCCCGGCTCTATAATTTTAAGATCGAGCATTTTCTGGATTTCCTTTTTGAGAATTTCAGTCTGTCGGAGTGACAGTCTGTATGGCTTTATTTGTATTGGTTCGTTATTTAATAGCTCAGTATCGTGACAAACTAAGTTTGTTAGTCCAGGATTATTTGAAAAACAACCAGAATATTTCCATAAAATCTTTCGTAAATCTTCTATTTGCTCGGGTTTACAACCTTTTCTCGAGTTCATTCTCCTCTATGATGTCCGAGAAATTTAATATACTTGAATTGGAAGGTAAATGAGGAATGTCCATTTCTAAGTCTCCTTCCACTTCAGTTATCATATTAACCATTTCTGGTCTTTTGTAATATGGTTTAAGCATGTTAATGTGATATACTTATTTGGCTCATTTTGATCCTCGAAACTTACAATATAATTGGTTTCTGAAATTTTCTACTCTACTTTTCCAGGTTCTTTCCATTGTACTTCTAGTTTACTTTGACGATTCGTTGATAAAACAAAAACTAAATCTCCTCTAGCAAATTCTCTTTTCACTGCGTTTCGATCGTACCATGTTTTCCTCCGTTGTTGAGCTTCTTTCATGTTTTCCACGGCAAGCTCTTGACATTTCTTCATTCGATTAATAAGTTCGAAAACGTAACTGACAACATTATTACTTTTTTCAATCGGTTCTAGCCGCTGCTCATAAAGTAAAGTGACTGGCGTTCGTAGGTTTTTGCCACGAACTAATTCTGCTGGTGTAAAACCAGTGCTTTCGTGTGTGACTGTTCTGATAGCAAAAAGAACTGATGGTAGATAATTCTCCCAATCAGAAGTCGCTCCTATCCATACGACTCTTAACATCCTTTTTATCATTCTATGAATCGCTCAACGGGATTACTCTGCGGATGATACACAGAGCTTCTTACATGTTTAATTCCGAAACGCTCCAAAAATTCCTTTGTCAAAGCACTGACGAAAGAGGTCCCCTGATCTGTTTGGATCACTTTTGGGAAACCCATACGACTGAAAATCTGTAAGAAAGCATCAATCACAGATGGCGAAGAAATGTGTGTCACCGCAACAGCATCTGTATATTTGGACGACATACACAGAGCTGTAATAATATATATTTTTGCCAGTCTTTGAAATGGGTAGCGGACCAACAGCATTGACATTTATTTTAGTGAATATTTTGGAAATTACTGGTACTAATGTCATTGGAGCCTTCTTTTTGTCATTTCCTTTTCCAGCGCGCTGACAAGCATCACAGGTTCTTACAAAATCTTCAGTTTCTTTGTAACACCTCGTCCAGTAAAAATATCTAGCAAGTCTGTCTTTGGTCTTTTTGACACCCAAATGACCAGAAGTTCCTTCGTGGCACATCTTTATAACTGACGACTTGAGTTTCTCAGGTATAACGACAAGCTATCTTTCAAAGCCCATTTTATCCGTCGTTTTTTTAACTAAAAGCTCTTTTCTTGTCAGACTATAGTTGTTGTTGTATCTCTCAATAGAATTCTAAAAGGTAAAAAGAAATCTCTTACCTTTTCTTTCACCCGGGAGCCGAGCTTGTTCCATTCTAATTCTTATTCGATGAAATATCTAAATAATTCCAAGCTTTTGCATAAAAACTGACACTTCTGTATAAATAAAGATATTATATTTAGATAGTTATATACAATTATTAGATTACATGAAATTACGCGCTCTCCAGCTAACAGTCATTCAAGTTCGGGTTCAGAGTTCTTACTACGTTCTTCTGTAGGATTATTCTCGAGTTTAGATGTAATGGTGCTGATAGTTCGGAGTTTAGATGTGGAGGCGCTGATAGTTCGGAGTTTAGATGTAACATCACCTCCCACCATTGAGATCCGACGATGCGGAGGAACTCAATACACACAGGTCCAGTCGATGAGGAGGCCAAACAACTCGTCCAGCTCTGGTTATCCCTCGAGGACTTGAGGCAGGTTCTGGAATACTAGCAGCCTGATCAGCCTGACCAGTTGCATGGTCGTTTCTGTCTCGAGGTGCTCTGTCGGGGAACGGAGGGCCAACGGATTCGGAAGTAGAGATCTCCAACGGGAAAAGCCGGGGCACTGGACGAAGCAGAATTCCATTTCTTGTCTTGACCCTCGCTAGTCTAACTATTCCGTCTTTACTGGGGAAAAGCTCGACTATCTTGGCTAAAGGCCAATGTATGCGTCGTCTCTGGCTGTCTTCCAACAGAACGACATCGCCTACTTGCAATTGTTGAAATTTTCCTTTCTTTATTGCCTGTTGTCTCAACTGACCAAGATATTCATTACGAAATCTGTTTCGTAGATCATGTCTTATTCTCTGTCGGTATTTGGCTCGACGGTTTAGTTCTTTGGAATCTACGTAGTCCATATCAGGAACTCCAGATGACGGCAATTCTTGCAGAAACATCATAGGGGTCAGTGGTGATGGATCTTGATTATCCTCTGATACATATGTGATAGGTCGCGAATTAATCACTTGTTCACAGTCACATAATATAGTATATAATTCTTCATAATTTAAGGACGTTCGACCTAACACTCTTCTTAAATTTTCTTTCACCATTCGCACAAGCCTCTCCCACCAACCTCCCCACCAGGCGGCGGTCGGAGGGTTGAACTTCCATCGTATCCTTTGGATAGAAGCAGCTGAACATATGGCGTTCCAATTAACTTTCTTAAGAACACTGTTAGTCCCTACAAAATTAGTTCCGTTGTCGGAATATATCACATAAGGTCTACCTCTTCTAGCAATGAATCTACGTAAAGATTGGATGAAAGTTTCTGTCGATAGAGAAGTAACTAGTTCGAGGTGAATGGCTCTATAAATGGCACATGTATACAAGACTATCCACGCTTTAGAACCCTCACGGAGATAGAGAGGACCCGCTAGATCTACACCGACGACTTCAAAAGTCGCCCCTTCTCTGACTCGATCTTCGGGTGGAAATCCTGGCTCGACTTCCACTCTTTGTGAAACAAATCTTTTACATCTTATACATTTTCTGATAATATTTCGAATACTTTTCCTGGATTTTAATATCCAAAAGTTTTCTCTAAGATTTGTCATTAAAGTGCTGACACCAGCATGCTGGAGTTCTAGATGTTTCTCGTAAATTAGTCTCTCAACAAGAATATGTTTTGAAGGTAAAATGATAGGATATCGGAAATTTTCATTATCTTGACGCTGTAGGACGTTCGTTTTGGCTCTTAAAATTCCATTTTGGTCTACGATTGGTCTCAGCGCACGAATGGCGGGATCGTTTATGCCTGTAAATGATTCTTTCTGTACTAATCTACAAAGTGCCTTTTCAGCATTCTCCAATTCATCAACTGAGACATCAGGAGTGAGGTTTTTATCTTTGTTCTTTAAATTGTGATAAAACCTGAAAATCCAAGCGATCATTCTCACGGTTTTTCTATATGAAGAGAAGTATTTGTAGTACCGCTCCAAATTGTCTCCATGATCTAGAAGAGTCAGAATCGTTTTCCTTTTTTCCTTGTTTATAAGTTCTTCATCAGGCTTTTCTTCTACATGGGGCCACTCGTCTTCTGGTAAGTAAAGCCACGATGGGCCCTCCCACCATGCCGATTTCTGTAATTGCTCAATAGTACATCCTCTCGATGGGAGATCCGCTGGGTTTAAACTTCCAGGTACATGCCTCCAGTCAGATATTCTGGTAAGCGATCTTATTTCTTGTACTCGATTGTGAACAAACGTACCCCATGCTTGATCCCTTCTTATCCACCCCAAAGCTGTAGAAGAATCACTCCAGAACACTGTTCTACAATTCTTAAGTTTCAAATCTGATAGAATTGTTTTGGCAAGCCTGGCACCTATCAGACAGGAAAGAAGTTCAAGCCGTGGAGTCGTAAGTTCTTTAATAGGGGCTATTCGACTTCTCGCGCTTACTAACTGAACCTTTACACCTTCGATGGTTTCAGCTCTTAAAAATGCACATGTGGCATAGGCTCTTTTACTAGCATCCGAAAAAACGTGGAGCACTACGGTATCTTCGTTTTCGTAATCAATATTTAACCAACGAGGAATTTCAATCTGAGATAGCAGAGGCAATTGGTTCAACCAAGTCCCAAACTGCTCACTTAGGGGAAGAGGAAGATCTTCATTCCACTTAATCTTCTGGTTCCATGTTTCTTGCAAAATTAGCTTAGGAATTACAGTTATCGGTGCAGCAAAGCCAATGGGATCAAAAATTTTCTGGGTAATTGACAAAACTTTTCTTTTGGTAATAGGTTCCCTCAAGTTAAATATTTCTTCGATCTTGCAACTCAAACTATCTTTCTCTAAATCCCATACTAAGCCTAATACTGGGACAACTTTCGTCTTGTTCTCTATCTCATCGATCATGTCAATGCGAAAATTTGATCGCCAACATCTCAAATTGAAATGCCCTGAAGCCAAAATCAATCTTGCTTCTTGAACGAAATTTTCGGCTTCATCTACGTGATTTAAGCTAATTAACAAATTATCGAGGTAAAATGAATCCTTCAAAATATTAGAAGTTTCTACAAACTTTTCTGGGACTGTAGTCAAAAGGTGACTAAGTGTAGCGGCTAGCAGAAACGGACTTGATGTGAGTCCAAAAACAACTCGGTTATGTCTGTAAATTTTAAACTTATGTTGATTATCGAACCATAGAAACCTTAAAAAATCTCTATCCTTTTCTGCTATTTTGATTTGACAAAAGGCCTTTTCGATGTCAGATGACACTCCTATGCGATATTTTCGAAAACGATTCAATATACGTGGAATAATTTCTATTAAATTTGGTCCTTTACTCAAACAATCATTGAGAGAGGGTGAATTCTTAGAACGTGCAGATGCATTGAAAACAGGCCGTATCTTTGTAGTTTCACTAGACTCTTTTATTCCAGGTCTGTGTGACAAGTAGTGCACTCCTTCCTCCTTTTCCTCAGTTACTACCTCAATAATGTCCTTCGCTTCCCACTCATCAAATATTTCTTCGTAATCTTTTCTTCTGCGTGTGTTAATTAGTTTACTTTCGGTTTTGACGAGGTGTCTTTCTGCCGTAGTACGGTTACTGGATAAGACGGATTTATCTAAAATAAAGGGTAATGTTACTTCATATCTCCCTGAGCTATCTCGTTTTACACTTTTTAAGAAATGTTTTCGAGTTTCTTCTTCCAAGACACTTTTCGTTTTGTTTCCTCACTTGAAATCCCCAAGGTGTCTAAACGCCAAAGATTGGACAAATTTGTATCGGAAACATGTAAGGATAAAGAAAGAAGAGACAGGGAACTCGACGTATTCGCATTCTCTTTAATCTTGCCCATTAAAGTCCAGCCTAACTTGGTCTCAAAGGCTACGTAATCCCCCGCAAAATGTTCAATTCTTTCAGTGAACAATTGTGCTGCGGTATCCGCTCCTAACAGCATATGAATCTCTTCCGGATTTTCTTGAAACAGACAGAGATTTCCATTCGCATGATTGTCGTTGATAAGGATTCCCCTTTTTTCCATTATTTCAATCAACTTTTCGTCTTTGATCTTAGGCAGTGACGAACAAATTTTCCTCTGGTCTAGTGCTTCGATTTTACACCTGTACTTTCCATCCAAACTAGTTAAATCTATTTGATAACGATTATGATCTTCCGAAACTTCTACACCCCCAAATAACCCATGTTTAATTCTTTCAGTTCCTATCTTTTCTAATTTCAACGTTTTAGCAGCATATTGACTTATGTACGTGTTCTGACTTCCGGTGTCTATTAGCAATCTTAAATAACCCTTTAAGGTTTTCCCAGCTACCCCTACGACCAAAGTTTGTAAATAAACTTCAGAACGGTTGCTTTGATTCGAAAGTACTTTATTTTCAACTTCCTGGACAGTTTTGATCGTTCCCTTTTTACTCTCGGAATTAATTCTGTTGCACATAATCGTAGAATGGTTAGAGTGACGATGGGTGCAAAAAATGTTAGAATCACAAAATTTGCTGATGTGACCCTTATTTTGTAAACACTTAAAACAAGTGCCATTTTTGCGTAGTATTTCAACCTTTTCGTCATTAGTTAGTTTCTGGGCAATAGGACATTTATGGCTTGAATGGGAAAAATCTCCGCAAAAAACGCATGCCTTAATCAATTTTTCTTTAATACCCGTGGACACTAAATCAGAAGCAGAAGAAGCTTTCGTTTCTAATTTATTGCTCTTTCCATCACTGAAATGACGAGTGTTTATTTTCTGGACTGCATACGCAGACTGACGACGCCCACTATTCGCTGTCGAATGCTCTGAATTCTTATTTATGACTTCCGCCCTTTCGCGTGAATCTAAACATTGAGCTTTAATCAAGCACAAGTTTTTAATATTACAATACGCACTTCCATTACTCATTCTGTTAATCTCAAGCAAAATATCTTGGGGAAGTGATTTCAGAATTATTGGACATAACACACTTGATAAATTCTCGAGAGACTGACCCAAATTTTCTAAACATCTTAATTCGATAGAAATATTATCATAAAATTTTCTAAAGGCGCGAACATCATTCGAGATTTTCAACGGTTTAGTGTTCAAAATGTTATTTATGTGAGTGTAAATGAGCACATCTGTTTTCGCAAATCTTTCTTTTAGAAGATAATTGCGGAATCGTAATTAGCAGCAGTAATCGGTAATCCTTCGACTGTATTTAAAGCAGAACCACCTAAATGAGCTTTCAAATAATTAAATTTGTCTATTTTATCTAATGAATCATTTTTATGAATGGCAGACTCGAAACTGTTCCAAAAGGTTAGCCAGTTGTTTATATCTCCGTAGAATTTCGTTAAAGTTAACTTAGGTAATTTAATTCGAACAGACTCGTTATGTTTTGGTTCTCTTTGACTATCAGTACTGAACTGGTTATTTACTACCGTTTCAGTAGATTTGCGTTTTAATTCGTCGATTCTTTTGGAGGTACGGAAACTGCATTTAACGACCTTTTGACGATATTCTTCAGATTTTTGGAATTCAGCATCAAATTCTTCGACTTTAAAAAGAGGTTCTAATTCTGTATCGACACTTTTAAGCGATTCGAAATTATTCTTTAATATTTCTAAATTTTCTTCCAAATCATGGATTTTCGGATCAATTTCCGAAAGCTGCGATTCCAAATCTTTAAGCGATTTCGTTACTGATGTTCGGAGAGCTGCGCGCTTCTTTTTTAATTTATTTAAAATCTCTTCAGACATGTTCTTAACAGTTCAAAAATTCAAAATGTAATCAATAATTGTATTCTTAATCTTTATTGTCTAATTTAAATTCTTATTCTTAGCTCGGGCGTCCCGGCAGGGATGCCAAAATTTGTTGTTGTATCTCTCAATAGAATTCTAAAAGGTAAAAAGAAATCTCTTACCTTTTCTTTCACCCGGGAGCCGAGCTTGTTCCATTCTAATTCTTATTCGATGAAATATCTAAATAATTCCAAGCTTTTGCATAAAAACTGACACTTCTGTATAAATAAAGATATTATATTTAGATACAGTTATATACAATTATTAGATTACATGAAATTACGCGCTCTCCAGCTAACAGTCATTCAAGTTCGGGTTCAGAGTTCTTACTACGTTCTTCTGTAGGATTATTCTCGAGTTTAGATGTAATGGTGCTGATAGTTCGGAGTTTAGATGTGGAGGCGCTGATAGTTCGGAGTTTAGATGTGGAGGCGCTGATAGTTCGGAGTTTAGATGTAACAATAGTTCTCATTTTTGCATGTACCTTCTTTTAACTTCTTTGATGATTTTAGACAGTTCCTTATCAGTAAGCTGAAGTTGTGCAACTTCTTCTGAGTCAATGCTTACCAGCTTCATGAGAGCTTCATCTTCCGTATTTAGTTCCGGTAAATTATCTTCTTCTTCAAAAACATCTCTGGATGCTTTATTTTCTTCCTCCATCGGTTCCAAGATCTTCTCTTCAGCTATTTCTCTTTTCCTTTGTGCTCTAGTAGAGACAGCATTAACCTGGTGAGGACAACTATCAGGCTCCTTTCCTTGTTTATTCAACAGTGCAAAAGTTCGATTGCCTAATAAATACCTTCTCTTGTCGAGTTCATTTCTAATAATGGCAGCCTTAGTAATTACTCGCCCAAGATCGCAATTTAGTTCGATCTCAGCCAATGGTAAACAGGTTGGATTCAAATCTAATGGCTGTTGCACCCACACATTTTCACCTGTCAGCATTTCCGACGTGATGTATTTGTGACAAACTATATCAATACTAGCACCTGAATCCCTTAATATAGGAATTTTATGACCATTTACGTAACCCATACTAGTATAAAGTAATAGAAATTTATCCTCTGGTTTTGCACTAATTCTGTTAAGATTAGCAGGAGATTCAGTACTATTCTTAAGTTTTGAAAATTGGGGTCTTAAATGTTGAGACCCACACTGATAGCATTGTGGCGTCTTTCGTTTTTCATATTTATCATCTGGACGTGGACTTCTAGGTCTATGAAACCAGCTTTTCGAATTAAATCCTGATGACAATTTTTTTCAGTTTTATTTTTATTATCTGAACTCAATTTATCTTGAGTTAGTGCATTCTATCTTTCTTTCTGCCGATCCACTACATGCCTTTTTTGAAAGTTTCCGCAAACGTTTTCATACGCATCAAGTTTTTCAGCTAATTTTTTAGATGAAATCATCTCTACCCATTCATCAAGGAAATGATCTCGAATTTCAGGAGGAACTCGACGTTTAAGTTGGTCAATCACCATCAAATCTAGCAACTGATCAAAAGTCTTAACTCCTAGACCAGTCACCCATTCTTTGCAATAATTTTCTATTTCATAATTGAAATCCACCCATGTGGATTCGGTACTCTTTTGATGTTTCATAAATTTCTGCCTAAACTTTTCCGGGCTTAGTTTAAACCGTCTTAACAATAAATTCTTCACGTGTTCATAGTCTTTACCGGAGGGTTCTCTAGCTATTAACTGGGTTACTTCGCAAGGAAGTAGTCCTAGTAAATGAGATACAAATTCTTCTTTATCAATTTTAGCCCATTCTGCTTGCCTTTCAAACAATAGCAAATATAGACTGATATCTCCTTTCTTGTCATTGAATTTCTGCATAAGGTGACGCAGCTCCGTTTTCGGCCGGATCTGTCCGGTATTTTGAGACTTTGTCTCTGCTTCAAGTCTTAATCTCTCTAATTCATACTGTTCGTTCCTTCTCCGCTCTTCTGCTTCTTCCTGTCTCCTACGTTCTTCTCTTTCCCTTTCCTCCCTCTCTTTCCGTTCTTCTCTTTCCCTTTCCTCCCTCGCTTTCCGTTCTTCTATTATTGTGTCTAAGACTTCTTTGACGAATACTTCATCATAATCTCTACTTTCAACAATTTTCTGTTTTAAATCGACTATTTTCAAATCTGCAGTCACATGAACTCCCAGTTCAGCCGCGAGATTTTGCAAATCTTCTTTACGAGCTCTACCTAAGTAAGACATTGTTTCTATGTTTAAAATTAACGAACACTGTGTTCTTTATACTTCCTCAAAATAGCTCAATTCAATTACTTTAATTAATTAATGTAGTCAGGAACTACGGAATTAAACGCACTCTGTTAAATACGTATACCTCAAAAATGAAATATTTAAATTGTATAAAGTTCATACTCTCTACCACATTAATTGTGATTAAAATAAGAATAATAACATAGAGCAATATATATATCTACCGTCTGGACAACTAAAATGAATATTAAATATAATATCCAATACGGTATTAAAATAAGACAATTCAATATTAACAGGAAATAATAATCTGGTATCGCTAATATTGCGTTCAGTGATGAACTAATAAAATAAAAATACGCACGATTATTCGATCTCGGTCGGTGCCTCCAAAATAATTATGCCTGTGATACTTCTTTGGCAATATGAAGCAACTTCAACGATGGAACACAGAAAATAACTTTAGTTAACACTCAAATGGCGACGTACAAAACAAGAAGAAGAAAGAATATTAACATTTAAAAATAAATTACATTCTTCGTGCGAGAGTCGCACGTGGCACTCGAGTCTGGTTTCAAATATTGCCATTCACAAATACCGTAATGTTCATCTGTTTATAAATTATTTAAACTACAAGATTTTAATAATATTTAAAGCTGTTACAGCATCATTTACTACCATTGTTGCATTTGATTTTGATGAGGTACCGGCAGCTGGTGTACTATCAGTACTGTCGCGGGTAGAACCTGCTTTATCTGTACATCTAGCGACCTAGTTCAACAGAGCTCCTTTCTGCGACGCAATGCAAGCTTCTTCAACGGCTTTTTTCTTACGTTTAGCAGCACCAGACTCCTAAACTCACTTCATTTTTATAACATGGAGGACCCGAGGACAAAATCAAAATCGAGTTGTTCGCAAATCAGTGGTGACTAATCACTTACAGGTATACATTTCTGAACGCGCATACATCAAAGAATGCAGTTGGGGACTACCTCACCAAGCGAACCACACAAGGGAATTGCCGCTTTGCGAAATGGTTTTAGATGCATCTTGCTTCGCCTATTTATAAATGAAAGACGCGCTCTGCGCCGACGCCCTGGCAGGCGCACGGGGCCCTTTGGCAGTCGGGGCCCTAGGCGACGCCTACTTGGCCTATACTTAAGAACGCTCTTGGGCCATAGATATGCCTAAGAACGTACCTATATCTAAGAACGCCGAAGTGTTAATATACATTGCTTAAAGGAGGAACGAAATGTCCTATCTTAGAAGAATATTTTGCTAACTGGGTCCTTGAAAATCGCCAGAATGGATTAATTGTAACGAAAAACAGCATACGTTTAAAGTGGGCAAAAAAGAATGCAAATGAAAGTAAAATTTTTAAAGCACTTTGAATTGCTGTTGTCGATTTATGACACGGAATCATTTAGCTCTGCGAGAAAAAAAGTTTTGCAAAGCTCCCGAAAGATTTGGATAACAAATTAATGTTTCCAGAAGTATGTTATTGACCTAGGAAGCTCCCCCCTCCAAAAAATTACTGTCTCATATTGGAAATACGGATGAAACTCCAGTAATGTTTGATATGACAGGAAATAAAACAGTTGATTTGAAAGAAAGATAAACGGTTCACATAAAAACAGCAGGTCACGAAAAATCTCGCCTCACAATAATGCTCTCTCGCTTAGCGGATGGTACAAATTTAAAACTCACGGTTATTTTTAAAAGAAGAACGATGCCGAAATGTAATTTACCAAATGGTATTTTCATTCATGCTCACGAGAAAGGATGGGTGAATGGAAACGGTATGACGTTGTGGGTAAGAAATGTTTGGCAAAGGCGTCTTATTGCTTTTGAAGAATCCAGAAAATCCTTTAGTCTGGGACATGTTCAAATTCCATGTAACGGATAATATAAAGAAATTGTTGAAAGAGAGTAATACAGACATGGCATTTATTCCAAGCGGATTAACGCAATTAGTTCGGCCTTCAGATATGTATATCAATAAACCATTTAAAAAATTTAAAACGACCCTGAAAAACATTTACATAAGGAGGCCAAATGTTTCATGACAGTCTAGAAACAATGTGTGAGTGGACAATAAAAGTATGGAAGGAAATTAAACCCGACTTCATTGAAACTTCACTAAAAATGTAGTATATCTAATAATCTAGATGGAAGAGAAGATGATTATTTATTTATGTATCATAGTCACAGTGATTTTACAGTGATGAAAATTTTTTAAGTTTATAAAGTGTGTCATTTTTTTAAGTAAACAGCATTAAAGTACACATAGAAATCTAATTTTTGTATGCTCCTCATTTCCCTATTTATAAACCTATCATTTTATTATATGGCGTATAACGCGCACCCATAAATTTTATTATTATTATTATTATTATTTTTGTATTAAAAGTGTGCGTTGTACACCAGAACATATGGTAGGTATGTGACTGAGGACAATGTATTACATTTATTGTCATTAAATGTATTCTTGAATAATGCTAAATGTAACGAGAACAAGCTCATTAGGAACGATCTATCATTATAAAGCAATTAAATATAGTAGACTCATCATTAGTTCTGTTTTTCTTTAATTTTTGTGTCGAATCACTTTTCAAATAAAAGGATGTTACTACCAAACGTTATCGCTATGTATTGTTTTTTTTAAAGGAATAATACAGCAAGTATAAAAAGAAATTTGTAGCAACACTTAATACTCTATCAAGAATTTAAAAAAAAATATGTTGCTTTAAAAATGTTGTGATTGTTAAATTATATTGATATATGTATCCTAAATACTCTATGACCAGAGGATATACTTCTATCGATGCAATATTTTAAAACCAAGACATAAGAACGGATATGTACACTGCTCAAAAAAAAAAAAAAAAAAAAAAAAAAAAAAAAAAAGGGACAGTGCTATATCTCCTGTTCTACTGGGGCGATTCACGAAATTCAAATTGCGTTCTTCATGTCTCGAAAGCGCGACTTAGGATATATATTAGATTTATATATAGCACTATTCTAACATAGGTATTTTGACACAAAATCGGACTTTTTCTGAAATAACATACCAATTCTTTTACATATTTCGATTCTACGACTCACATTTTGCCAGAATACCAAGTTTTGTAAAAATCGTACGAGTAGTTTTTGAAATATTAGCTCTCAAAATTTTAGCTCCTCAATGTTAATTGAATTTGGCAAATATTTATTTATATCTCTTTTTTTATTAAACTTTTTTGATTTTTTCTCTCACATTTCGAAATTTAGGTTCATTCCAAATAAAATTTACCCATTTTTTGTGTTTTATTTTTTAAATTTCTATTTTTAAATAATTTTTATAAATTTTTCGAAAAAAATTTTGAATTATAACCTATAAAATTTTTACCATCATCTTAAAGTAGGTATATTTTTAAGCATATCTGCAAAAAATTAGACTTTTTTATTCAAAATTTTTTAAGATATACACAAATTTACATATTTTCGCGTTTTGAAATTTGGCATCTTTTTTTTTAGCGATAATAACGCCAAATGTGGTCTATGGATTTTTGTTACACTGTATTGCCACAGCTATTTTTAACCTTAAATTTCAAGTAAAATTTTACGGAGAATTAATTATATGACATTTTTTCCCTCAATGATGCGTAATAAATATTTATTAATACTATATGAAAAGCTATTTTTTTAAATAAATTTTTTAATATTTTTTAAAATTTCTCTCTTTTTTTATTTTTATTTATTTATTTATTTATTTATTTATTTTTAAATAAGAGTAAATTTTTGTAAGTGTAAATTTTTACCTTCGGCGTTTTATCGTCTGCTACTTTCCTTCGTTTAAATCGAATTGTCTAAAACTGAGAATTTTCGTTTGATGTTTATTTGAATTTTATGACATTAACTGCACAATTTATTTCTAAACAAACTGATGCTTTTGAAGTGGGTGAAAGAGCGGCTGGTACTATCATCCATATTTTTAAAGCACAGTATATTTTTATAGAAACATAAGATTTAGAATAATCATTTTTATAAAAGTCAAATTATGATATAAATATACAACCCTCTAGAGACTGAATTAATGGAAGTTCAATGGTTATGTAGAAATTATCTGCAGCTACTTAATCGCTGGATAAGTCAGCAGATTCCGTGGAAAAGTAAGAATAATTATATAAACGACACCCAACATTCTAAATTCAATTAACAACGAGGATACGATGTTTATTAAATGAATTCAAGAAGTTTTAAAACATAAAAAATCAACTCATTTTTTTATCCTAAAATGTATTTTTGTGCGTAGCGTATTTTCATTATTCTAATTTAAAATTCTAATAATTCTTAAAATTCTAATTTAGAATGTAATTGTCAAGAACTGATTCCTAATCATCAGTAATATAATAAGTAATTATTACGGTTTGTTCTTGCCGAAGATAGCTCGAACTTATTTAATGATACTTAACTTCAGTAAGTGGACTGTAATATTAACAATAACAATTTTATTTTAACAAAAACAACATTATTGAATACTAGCACACGCATGTGCTTATAGTTACCTATGTAACTTAGCTAAGAGCGAGCAACCATATGCTCTTACATCAAGTTAGAAATCATTCATACTAATAAAGCAAAAACGAAAAAACTTTAGGGTTACACTAAATCCAAACTCTGCTTGGCGTAAAACAATGCTGCCAAGCAATACTCTTTCAGACACCGAACATCCCGCCCGGCGTTGAAATATTAATTTCAATACAATAAGTAAAATTCAAAAAAGTAATAAATGTTCATACAATACAAAATGATACAGTGTAAATTAATGCACAAATTATAATACAAGTAATTACACTTTAAAAAGAACAAATATGATGGATTACAATTCAAACCTTCAAATAAACATAAAAATTCGTACATTATTTCTCAATTGGCAGTACAGCAATTTTAGTAACTGCTCGTTTATAAATACCATTTTTGGTTTTGACAGAGACAACTCGCACAAGGTTGTCCTTCCCATAAAACACATCTACAATTCTCCCCAACAACCATTTACAGGTAGGAAGATTTTCTTCTTTGATCACTACCATATCCCCTATTTTAATATTTTGTTTAGCAATCATCCATTTATTTCTTTGAATCAAAGTGCTCAAGTAATTATTAGTCCAGTTCTTCCATATATTTTGTACCATTTTTGTAGTTTTTTGCCATAAACTAAGTCTGTTATTATCTACTTCTGTTAAATTGGGTTCAATTATTGAATTGATCGGTCGACCTATAAGGAAATGACCAGGGGTCAAAACATTTAAATCATCAATATTAGAAGTTAACGGTGTAAGAGGGCGAGAATTTAAGATTCCCTCTACTTGAACTGTTACTGTCAAAAATTCTTCGTAGGTTAATACTGAATTTCCTACTGTTCGTTTAAAATGAAATTTAAAGGATTTTACTCCTGCTTCAGATAGACCATTAAAATTTGGTGCTCTTGGGGGTATAAACTTCCATTGTATACCTTCCTCGGCTAGAAAAGTAGCTAAAGTTCCATTCTGCTTTAGAAAAATACTCATTAATTTTTTTATTTCTGTATTTGCACTAACAAAGTTTTTTGCATTGTCACTAAATATTTTTTTTGGTTTACCTCGTCGGGCAAAGAACCTCTTCAGACAAGCAATGAATGCTTCTGCGGTTAAGTCATTGACAATCTCTAGATGAATTGCTTTTGTCACCATACAAACAAAAATACAAACATATATCTTATGATAGTTACCCTTGCGTTGCCCTTTGTACTTTATCAAAAATGGGCCGCAGTAATCAATAGCACAACAATTAAATGTAAAGTTAATATTAATTCTCTCTTTAGGTAATTCTCCCATTAGTTGTTGAGAAATTATTGGTTTTGCCTTAAAGCAAATTATGCAGCTTTGGACTGTCTTTCTAGCTATATTCCTGCCATTAATGGGCCAATAAATTTGTCTAATAGAATTTAATAGTGATTGTGGACCATTATGCAAATCCTTTTCATGAAAATAAATAAATATAAGTTCAGTTAACTTATTCTTGGCAGGCAAAATAATGGGATGTCTTTGACTATAACTTAAATTAGAATTCTTTATCCTAACACCTACCCTTAACAGATCTTTTTCATCTAAGAAGGGATCAAAATATTTTAACTTACTCCTTGATGTTATCTGTAGACCTTTCTGCAACAAAGAAATTTCTTCTGCAAAATACCTACCTTGGATATATTTAAGGAGTGTATTCCTTGACAGCTCCATTTCATCTATACTAATAGTACCTGTTCGTTTCTCACTTGTGTTCCTACAGTTGTAGATAAATCTGAAAAGTAAACTAAGAATTCGTATTAGTTTCAAGAAATCATTAGTTATTTTTAGGAAGTCATCAAAGAATGAATCAGTTTTTAAAGTCAACAAGGAAGTCGTAACTGGTTTCAGTTCTGAAGAATAAAGCTCATCACTAAGTCCATTTTTATCTTGAAAATTGTCCTTGTTTAAAAAATCAGGACCTTTCCACCACAGCTTGTTAGATCCAAGAGTTGTAGCATCTGATCCTCTGGAAATGATGTCGGCTGGGTTCATTTCTGAAGACACATGTCCCCACTGATAGTTAGAAGTAAGTTGTTGAATTTGTGAGACTCTATTACTCACAAAGGTTTTCAAAAGATGCTGTGATGTATTGATCCAGGCTAAAGCAATGCTTGAATCTGACCAGAGCTTAACGTCATCAATTTTGAGTTTCAAAGCTTCTAAAACCTTTTGCATAAGTTTGGACAGGAGTAGACATGCTGATAGTTCTAATCTAGGAATAGTCATAGTCTTGATTGGTGCTACACGAGATTTGCTACAAAGAAGTTTACTACAATATTCACCAGGGCTTGAAATGCTTTGAAGATATATCACTGCCCCAAATGCCTTCTCGGAGGCATCCGCAAATCCCTGTAAAATGAGCACTGAAAAGGTCTCTTTTAAAATGCAACGAGGTACTTGTATATTTTCTATAC
The DNA here is from genome assembly GCF_044657685.1 of Stegodyphus dumicola. Lineage (NCBI taxonomy): Eukaryota > Metazoa > Arthropoda > Arachnida > Araneae > Eresidae > Stegodyphus > Stegodyphus dumicola. The sequence goes on along the minus strand of NC_140777.1, from coordinate 118,518,108 downwards.
TCTGAAGAGTTTTAATAAGCACATTCCATTCATTGGCAAGAGGTGGTGGTAACTGTTCCGCCCAGTCTAGCTTAAGCAACCAAAGTGCTTGCATGAATATCTTTGCCTTGCTAATAATAGGACCGAGTAGGCCTAAAGGATCATATAATCTCGCTATTTGAGATAAAACATCTCTCTTCGTAACATCAGGCTTTTCATTAACAGTAACTTTATATTGCAATGCAATGTATCCTTCTTATTATTCCACAACATACCTAACGTCTTCACAGTTGTATTACTATTACGATCAAATGAAAAATTCTGTAAATCAGAGTTCTGAGAATCAAAACTAGTACACCACTTGTGTAGCTTCATTCCTCCTCTTTGGAGCAATTCTGTCAAATCTTTCTGGAGCTGAATGCATTCCTTCAAATTCGAAGATCCAGTAAGACAGTCGTCTACATAGAAATCTTCCAAGACCACTTTCGATGCTACAGGAAAATCCTTTTCTTCATCCTTCGCTAACTGTTGAAGAGTCCTTTGTGCCAAATATGGAGCGCATGCTGTGCCATAAGTTACCGTTTTGAGTCTGTATAGTTCTATAGGCTTATCTTCATCTTCCTTCCAAAGTATTTTCTGATATTTGGTCTGCGATGGCAATATTTCAATTTGTCGAAACATCTTCTCAATATCGGCAGTAAATGCATAAATATGCTTTCTAAACCGTATCATGATGGAAAAAAGTTCATCTTGAATCATTCCACCTTTACATAATATGTCGTTCAATGAACAACCGTTAGTAGTTTTGGCACTCGCGTCGAACACAACGCGTAACTTTGTTGTTTTACTATCAGGTTTCAGCACGCCATGATGAGGAAGAAAATATCCTCCTTCAGTTTCAGAATAGTCTTCCATCCTCTCCATATGATTTAATGATTCATATTCCCTTAAAAATGAAACATAAAGTTCTTTCATTACAGAATCACTCGACAAACGTTTCCACAACTGATTCAGTCTTTTTTCAGCGATTTCCTTTGAATCCCCTAATTGTATGTTTTCACCAATATCTGGCTTGAACGGCATTTTAACCACATATCTTCCATCCGCATGCCGGTAAAATGAGTTTTTAAAAAGTTCGTTGCAATAATTTAATTCAGAATTAACTGTAGATTTAGTTTCATTTACTTCTTCAACTTCCCAGAATGACTTTACTAAGTTATTTAACGAATTAATCTCTGTTGACAAAAAACAATAATTTAAGTCATAATTTTTTACATTTGGAATTCTAATGCTTCCAGAAACTAAAAAGCCGAAGCAGCTGTTTTGAAGAAGTAACTCATTATCTTCTAAACGTATTTTATCTGTTTTTAAAAATTTAAAAAATAATTCCGCACCTAATAATAAATCTACCTTTTTTGCCTTGAAAAATTCATCATCAGCTAACTTTATTCCTTTCGGAATATTTAATTTCGAAATATCAATAGATTTCGATGGTGTCATGTCAGTTATTTTGGGAACAACTAATAACTCTATTTCCCATTCATTTTCCTTTTCTAAGTTCGATAAACGCGTCTTTATTTGCGATTTAACATTCAAAGTAGTGTTGCCTATCCCACTAACTGGAATAAATGCTCGTTCTTTTTTTATTCCTAATGAGTTCATAACACCTACAGTACAAAAATTAGAAGTCGAAGCTGAATCAAGCACGGCTCTAAAAGGAATTCGTTCATCGTAAACATCGCGAAGATAAACAATCGCTGTATTTATTAACACAAATTTAGATTTATTTGCAGCTGCCATCAAAGTTGTGTGTGGGGGGAGAGGGGCAGTCCTCTTTCCCATTCACTGACGAAAGGTTCAAGGTCAATTCATTTTCTTTCGATGATTCATTTTGTTTTTTCGTCAATTTTATGTAACAGCGAATGATGTGTCTCTTTCTTACAGACATAACAATTGAGTTTAGCCTTACACTGCGATAATACGTGTGATGGAGAAAGGCATTTAATGCATAATTTATATTCTTTAACAAAATCATACCGCTCAGAAACAGAAATACTCTTAAATTTCGAACAATGATAAATTGGGTGTGGTTCTTTACACATAATACACTTTCGAAAAGGGTTTGTTTTAGTTACCAAGGGTTTTGAATTTCTAGAGCGACTTAATTGATTTGATACTTTAGTATAGCTCTGCTTAGGAAAACTAACTTTGTTTATTTCTTCAAGAATGCGAATTCTTTCTTCGAGAAATTCTAAAAATTCATCAAGTTTGGGAATTTCATTTGATTTTACGTTTAGTTCAAATGCTTTTCTAGATTCTCTATCTAATTTATGCAATAAAATATTTAATATCAAAACATCAGATAAATTATTTCTATCAAATTCTAATACACTTAAAGATCTCAAACATCTTTTAACATTATCTACCAGTGATCTCAACTGAGAAGGTGAGTCATTTATTTTTTCAAAGTTCAACAAATTATTGATAAAGGCATCAACTACTGCTCTTTTGTTTTCATATCTGCTTTCAAGTGCAGAAAATAGCGACTCAAATGTATCCTGACATGATTCTAACATTTTTGCTTCACCTTTAAGTGATGCTTTCAAATAAAACAGTTTCTCAGTATCATTTAAATTATTATTATTACCAATCATAGACATAAATTGCACTTTAAAATTTTTAAAATCTTCATATTTACCATAAAATTGAGGAAGAGGTAAATCAGGCAGTTTAAAATTTGATTTAGAAACAGTTTTGGTTTCAAATTTATCTTTATTATTTGTTTCACAATTAGAAAGAAAAATTCTAAATCTTACTTCGAACTCTTCGATGCTTTCTTCCAATTCTTGTGTAATGCTTAGATTATCTTTCAAGTCAATTTCCTCTGGCAAATTGGTATATTCCACTATGAGTTGTTTAACCCGAGATTTTAATTCCAACAAAGAATCCAATTTAGTCTTCATAATAACATCATGGTTGAGTTTATTCTCCTCCATTTTATACTCATCAAGGAATTTTATCAAAGCTCCGAGTTTCGTTTTCACTACGCCGCGTTGGCGATTCAATGAAACAATATTAGTAGCCATTTTCTTCTCCGGCTAACGTGAGACCAAACTGTTCTTGCCGAAGATAGCTCGAACTTATTTAATGATACTTAACTTCAGTAAGTGGACTGTAATATTAACAATAACAATTTTATTTTAACAAAAACAACATTATTGAATACTAGCACACGCATGTGCTTATAGTTACCTATGTAACTTAGCTAAGAGCGAGCAACCATATGCTCTTACATCAAGTTAGAAATCATTCATACTAATAAAGCAAAAACGAAAAAACTTTAGGGTTACACTAAATCCAAACTCTGCTTGGCGTAAAACAATGCTGCCAAGCAATACTCTTTCAGACACCGAACACGGTTATTAATAAATCCTTCTTATAAAGTAATTGCAAATATTTCAAAAAAACTTTCTGTCTGAATGCAAATGTTTTAAATTTTATATTAATCAAGATTGCACACGATATTATTTATTTGCACTTCAATTCTTAACGTCAATTCTAGTAGAAGTTACAAATCAATTATATTTAATTAAGGATTGGATTGGATTATTTAATTATGGCAAAGCACAAGAGGGCTATCTGCCTAAAGGGAGGGATGCCTTCGTGGAGGACTTTCTAAGGAAAACTGGCTCGTATACACGTTACACATCGGGAAAACCACTGAAATACCCATGCAACCAGCCCGTTCGCGGGATACGAACCTCGGACCGAACTACCAGTGATCAGCGTCTTTACCGCTCGGCCGTTTGTGGGCCTTTATGAAATGGAAGGCGATAACTTTATTTAAAATGATTGTCAGAAATACCAAAATGTTTCGAAAAGTTGGATACTTTTTAATATACTTTCAGAATGCTTAAAGAAAAAGAGAAGAAAAATAAATTTTTTCGTAAAATTTAGTATTTGTATTTTTTTAATTTAAAACTTTTCAATGTTATGATATTTGATTCTTGCGATTTCAAAAATAAAATATTTGACTAAAATATGAATAACATTTTAAGAAACCAAATGTAGGATAAAATTGTGTAAAGCAATGGGCACAATGATAAAACTGTTTAAAGCAGTGTATGCAAGTCATCCTAAGTTAAAATGTCGGTTATACATCTCTCTTATTTATATATATCTTTTCTGAACGGAATAGTGAAAGGCGTGTAAAACTGTGCTTTACTGTATTTTCTCTTTTAATATAGTATGCAGTTTTCAAACTCATCGTAGTCTGGGTTACAAAGTATTCTTCCGAAAGAAACGTAGTTCAAATAAATAAAATCAAATTCTGGAAAATTGATATTAATAAATATATTTAAAATGCTCAGTTCGAAGGAATAAATAGAAAATTTTAAAACAATTATCTGAAGAGACAATGCAACACAAACAATTAAATTAAAAGTATAAAAATTTAAAAATTACCTAAAATAATAACTATGACGAAAAAAATATATAAAGAAAACTATTTGAAAAAAAAAAAAAATAAATAAACGCTGCACCTTTATTTACGCAGTTCGAATAGGTAAATAGAAATTTTTAAAACAGTTATTCGAAAAAAAAAAAAAAAAAAAAACGTGCAACTTAAACAATTAAAATGAAATTCGAAAAAGAAAAAATTACTTAAAATAATAAGTTATAATTAAAAATATAATATAAAGAATATTATTTGGAAAAAAGGAACGATGGTGACTTTTTTTCCTCTCACGGGAAAGGAAACTAGGTTGCCATATATTAAGAAGTTCGCCAAGTGAAGTATTCTTGGCGCAAACTGACAAAAAAGTGCCAACATAAATTTGTGAATTTCTCCGTAAATTTCGTTTCAAATTTTACAAAATTTCATATTTAGGCGTAATTTGAGTCGTAGAATCGAAATATGTAAAAAAATTGGTATGTTATTTCAGAAAAAGTCCAATTTTGTGTCAAAATACCTATGTTAGAATAGTGCTATATATAAATCTAATATATATCCTAAGTCACGCTTTCGAGACATGAAGAACGCAATTTGAATTTTGTCAATCGGCCCAGCAGATCGGGAGATATAGGACTGTCCCATTTTTTTTGAGCAGTGTACATGAGCATGTATAGTTATCATTGCCCATTGTATGGAAGAATAGAATAATAAAAAATGAGTAGTGTTTGTAATTAATATTTAGCCATAAAACAAATTAGATTTTGTTTACAAACGATCAACCGGAAGTGGAAGCTTCCTTAAAGTTCGTTGCTATTTCGATAACTACATATATTAACATGGAATTGGTGGGAGGTCATGTACTGGCCACATCAAATTTTTAACGTAGGATTACGTTTCTGCATAAAGTGTGACATGAAAGCAAAAATTAAGACCTTATTTGAGTTGTCCGCGAATGCTTATATCTTCGAAACTACAAATGCTATTCTCAATCTAAATACATTATTAGCTATTAGATAGATGAAAGAGCACATTAGGAAACATATACGCACACACGCGCACACACACACACACACACACACACACAAAAAGGGGGGTTAGGTGACAAAAGGATATATATACGCATAGTATCATGTCGAAAATAGCGAAATTTTGGTGTGAAGCCAAAGCTCCGTGCGCATGAGTGGAAAGTTCGGGTAGTAGTCAGTGTGTTTTTGTGGTGTTTGCTGTATTTTATTTTATTTCGCCAAGCTAGTGGGGGTTGCGATTTATGAAAATTTCACGAGTGTAGCAGGTTGTGTACCAATAGAATTTACTGTTAAGCAGCGTAAGAGAATATAATATTCAGAAGCAGGCGATGTAATTAATTGTTAATGGATGGTCAAGATTTATTCTAGTATCCGTATATATTCATCCAGGAAATTTGAAGATTTATGTATCATATTTCTCATGTCATCGACCAATTTTACATAAAGTCATTTTGAATGAATAAATGCAATAAATATAAAATAAAAGGAAGTTGTATGTGTGTATAAAATATTTTGTTTTTATTTTTTCTATAACATTCTCAGACTTCCGTTAGTAATCCTGCGCATTAAGCACCAGCAGCTCTTGTCCACCACCATTAAGCACCAGCAGAGTCCCTACCATAAAGTTTGTTCACTAGTAATCCATCGAATAACTGCTTTGTGAGAAACAATACTAGATGTTTTGAAAATTCAATAAATTAATTCAAATCTGCATATATGCTTGTTGTTAGTAATCATATTATTCTTATTGTAAGATCATTTTTTAGAACATGCTATTTGTACTTTTACCAAATATTAACAGAATATTTTAATTAGATAAAATTTTCATCTCAACCCCACCAGGGCAAGATATCCGAGTTTAGAGAGAAACGTCTTTGTGTGCATGTACATCTTGTTGACCACAATCCAGAACAATATCCAGTTTGGCGACCTTGCCTCTTGCAAAGTTCGTCACAATCTCTCCAGTTGGATGGGCACATATTTCCACTCCTTACTGGATCCGCAAATATGAATGGAACTGAAAACGGAAGAATCTAAATTATAACTTGTATAATATGCATTTTTCTCGCCTACAAATTTTGATAAAAATTCGATAGAATATCTAACATAAGTAAAAATACGATTGTGGTAATTATTAATTAAGTTAATTATTGTTTTGATCCATTAATGCGAGACGAAGAATCTATGGAATTATATGATATTAATGAAAAAATTTACATTCATATTTCACCCGCCATAGAGCATAAGTCTGAGAGTACTCATATAGTTTCATCAAATCATTTGCAAATATTGCTTACATATTTAGTTGGGAAACTGAACTACCATATAACAGTTAAATTTTACTTAAAATTATAGTATGCAATTTAAATATTTTTCTAATATTTACGCATTATATCTATTGTTTCATATAAAAAAGTTAGGCATTATGCCATCAAATGCTTGTATTAGTTTGTAAGATCTTATGCCTGTTAACCAGTTATTAAGATTTCGATCTTTACTCTTTTCCATATTCTTCACCAGATTGCAAATTAGCGTTCAGTTTATTTAAGCTGAGGGTTTTGAATCTTAGAGAGAATTTCTGGTACTCGCGCCGCGCTGTTTGTCAGCTCTAGCTATGTGTAGTTATCTTGGCACTGCTTTAAACTTACACGCCGATAACTTAGTTGAGCCTGTTGATAGCTTCAGGTATCTATCATGTTTACATTAATTGCTAAAGTTGGATTGGTTTAGTTGGATTACAACTTCAGCAGCGAAAAAATGTAGAACCAAGAAATTCGCAGTAGTTCAATTCCATTTGGACTTGTGATTATAATCATTTAATGATAATTCTAACTATTATTATCGAAAGTTTGTTACTGTTTTTATGTACAGAATTATTTTGCTCAAGACAATTTTTGAATGACAATTTTTGAATCTTATATTATTATATTAGATAAGGTAAAGAAAAAAAAAATTGGGGGCAGTCAGATGATCAATCTTCACGTTTGCAGAGTGGTAAGTGTTGCCACACTTATATATATATATTCGCTATACTGTTTATAATCTGGATATCTTAACTTGTAAAAATTGTTACTGGTTGGAGTTGTAAAACAGGTTCCAAATTTTTGGCTTTTCTAGCATGCTTATTCAAAAAGATTCCAGGAATTGTTAACACACAAAAATATTAATTGAGTATTTGAAAATACTGGAATGTAACAAATTGTTTAATTATTCTTTATTTAATTACTCTTTGCAGCATCATTCACAGCATCAAAGCAAAGAATTTAATTATTTTTGCTTTGATGTTGTGAATAGCGATTTCTAAAGCAATTTTAATTGAAATCATAAGTTTTAAAACTTTTATTTTGAAAAACAGGTAAAAATGTTATTTTTATATATTTAAAATTGTGTGTGTGTATTTAATTATGGCAAAGCACACTAGGGCTATCTGCCTAAGGGGAGGGATGCCTTTCGTGGAGGACTTTCTAAGGGAAACTTGCTCGTATACACGTTACACATGGGAAAAACCACGAAAACGCCCATGTAGCCAGCCCGTTCGCGGGATTCGAACCTCGGACCGAACTACCAGCGTTCAGCGACTTTACCGCTCTGCCGCTGGTGGGCATTTAAAATTGTGAATTTTAAGATCCCAGTAATGCAAGTCATAGAAGTTCTAAACCTTTTCTTATGATCTAATTTTAGGATTTGCTGTGTGTGAACTGGTTTGATGTTAGTAGTTTTACGATATCAGATGAATGAGCTTTAAGGCATGAGTTGCCTTCTTTAGTTGTTGTTTACTTTAGTTGTGATTTATTGTTACTTTATTTAATATTTCCAGCATCAGCGGTGATATCAGCATCTTGATTAATATCATTCAGAAAAGCGAACAGGAAAAAGAAAAAAAAAAAAAAAAAAAAAAATAGTGAACAAAAAGAAAGACGAAGAGAAAGAGTGTGTGTGACGTGCACGCACTTAACTGATCAATGTTTACAAGTAATGTTTTCGAAAATGAAAGTTATCAGAAACATTCAGAGACACCTTCTTGAACAGACAAAAAAGTTTAGTTTTCTCCAAGCGCTCGACGAGTTAATATTCATATTAAGACATAAAAAAACTCATTAGAGAGAGATCACTGGGGATTAAAAAGAAGGGTTAAAAGTTGGGCACGATAGAGGTACTTTTTTGTAAAATTTATGTAATTTTGCTGTTGAACTGTATATGGCGTAAATGCAAAGGAAATGATGCTTAATACTCGTAATAAAGCTAAAATGACACACACACACACACGCAAAGTAAAAATCTTTAACAAGCCCACAAGCCCTTAAAATCTAAAAGGTTTCACAATTCTTTTTGTAGTTTTTTTATGCTTAATTTATTTTTCCATTTATGCCATTTTACATTCAAAAAATGGAATTTGAAAACTGTAAGGTACATCTTAAGTTTATAACAGTTATTTTTTGTTTTATTCATCTTTAATATCACTTCTAGCTTCAGTTTACTATTCCTTACCAGAATGAGTTTTTAGATTAAGTGCAAATGAGTAGCAGAGAGTATTTAAGTCGAAGTTCACTGACTTCGACAGCGAGAATTAAAAGGATTCCTAAATAGCGCGTGTTTGCCTTTTGGCTACGTCTCTCTAAGCTGTTACGGCGCTCGGACGTATTACGTGCCCTTGATAACTTTGCTAGCTAATTTAATATTACGGGCCAACAAGTTTAGAAATTGTATTAGCTTCAGCTAAATCGTTTTTAGTTAGTCATTAGTTAAGTTCTTATTTCTTACATTTTTGAGATTAAGCCCAAGTGGAGGCTTTGTTGTACGTCCTGAGAAAGGGGCCGTTTGTCCATCTCTATTTTCAGAAATAAGGGTAATTAACCCTTCTTAAGTCTACTTTTCTTTTCCTGAACTTCAGCGATTATTCGCTTAGCTGCTCACTAGGTTCCTCAACACTTAGTAGCTAAAAGTTAGGATCCCTACATAATGAAGTCAGAATTTTAAAATTGAAAATTTTTTTGAATTTAGGTTTAATTTTACCCCACAGTAAAGATTGAATTTTATGAGATGGCAGCAGAAGGAATTACTTCATCATCTTTTTCTTTCATTCATTCATTCTTTTTTTTTTTTTTTTTTTTCTAAAAAGAAGAAAAAGCGTTCAGAAATATGGGGAAGGACTTTTTAAGAGTTTAAAATATTTTATCTTTGTTTCTTAAAAAATTAATGATAAAATCTTCTCTGAGTTATTAAGTTTTAATCTTAATTTGTGGGACTGAAAGCCTTCTTTTTTAATGAACAGAAAATACATAAAAACTTTGAATTGAAACATATACATTTTGTCATTTTAGCCTTATTATTAAGCATCATTTCCTTTGCAATTACGCCATATACAAAAATTTTGCAAAAATATACCTCTATCGTGTCCAACGTTTAACCCTTCTTTTCAATCTCCAGTGATCTTTCTCTAATATTTTTACTTCCTTGTACGAAGTAAAAAGGAAGTATTGTAATCGCGAAAAGTTTCAGCCATCATATTTCAACGAAGATATCCATTTTCACCGATATCGAATGCAATTTAATGATGTTTTTGCGTGACATCTGTACGCAAGGACAGAATAAAGGACTCTTTTACCCCCGAAAAATTATAAAACTGATTTAAAATGAATTCTGAAGAGTATTTTTCGTGACGTCTGGGCGTACGTACGTGTGTACGTATCTCGCATAACTCAAAAACGAGTAACCTCAGAACTTTGAAATTTTGTATATAGGACTGCTATAACATGTAGATGGTTGTAGTCTGCCGCACCAAAAGTATATAAATATATGTATATTTATATCCACTCTGTTACTCGGATTAGTGATTTTAGTTTCTTAATTCTTATATATTTTTAAATTGTGCATTTTTTGCTTTAAAAATGAATGAATCATGTTGTTCGGTTAAGGTTTTTATGCCTTTAGTTAACCTACATGTAATAATCGTGGAATTATTAACAATTTAAAAGTTGTTTATGTGCGGCTAAGCCTAATTTCTAATTACTATGCAGTCCATGTTTGTTTATATTTAAAACTTAGCAGAATAGAATTGCTAATCTAGAGAAACTAAGCTTTCCAACAATAAAGTAACGTCTTCTTTTATTATTGCGAATTAAATTATACTTAATTCATTATGGAATTTACATTTAATTTATAACCTTTTTTTTATATAGGAATTGTAACTTTAATTGTAAAAATTGTTTTTAAATTGTTTTAACTGTATTTGGTGTTTTATGTTTTTCTATAACTATAAAATTTTAATGAAAATATTTTGAATTTTATGTATTTTTGCCTTGCCGCGAAGTGAGAAATGAATTAATTAGTAGCGCATGCGCATTAGGTAAGCGGCGCTGAATCGTCTGCGAAAAAGTTTTTTTTTTATTTGTTTAATTTCTTTTATATATCGTTTTAGATTTATTATAGTATTTGAATAGATTTTTCAAATGATAATTCTTCAGATGATATAATTTTTGTGCTGTCTGAGTTTTAAAATGAATGTTAATGCTGTTAAGTGACCGTAGTGCCGAAGTGTCGCTATGGTAAATAAATATTGATATGAGCTCCATGATTTATATTTGTTAACGATATTCAACAGCCGTTGTGTTCCTTTTTAGACAGAGTTTTGTTTTTGTAGTTTGGCAACAATAAGGAAGATTAGAACAAAGCTTTGATTTCCTTAAGTGCTAAGCAAATAAAGTTTTGACAAATAAAGATTTGGCTTTTTTAAGCAAGAAAAAGCATTTGTTTATTTAAAATATTTCTTTTCAAGTGTTATAGAATTCTTAGAGTCAAATTTAATTTAAAGGCGAGAACGACTGAATGAAATAATATTCAAGTAGATTCAACGCAAGAAATATAGTGAACTAGAGTGCATTTATTCTTTTGTGGTCTAAGCGCTATCGACAAAGTAGATTTAATTCAAAATTCGTTAGCTGTTAATTCAATATGTTTAAATAAAATGCGGGAAAATTGCGTATAATTTAATATTCCATACAAGGAAGTCATGTGGTATACACATCAGATTTTTTTTATATGCTAATATGAATCTTAACCAGAGCGCATGGAGAGAACTAAACTTTTTTGACTCTTCAATAACCTTCGACAAAAGAGAAGCTGACCTGAAAGTAATAAAACTAGCACAAGTCTTTCTCTTAGATATATATTAATACAAGCGCAGAAAGAGGAATATGTTTATGCAAAAATAACTAACTTACCTATCATTAGCCAGAAACAAGACACCGCCATTTGTAATATTTTCACCATTGTACTCTGAAATGTATTTGGAGGTCTATGGGTGAAATAAGTATGCGAAAAATTCTGGTTAGGTTTTCACATTCAAAAATTACTTTGAAATTGCATTTTTGAATTCGATACTATACCAACTGTTTAATCGAATGCTGAGTTTGTGCATTTTTTTATTTGAGAATGAACAATCTGCAATTACTTTCTAGGCAAAAAATTGTTGACATGTATTCATTCAAATTTACTGGGAATAAAAGCATGTTTATGCGTAGTTTTGTGAACATGTTTAGCTATTCCTGTAGAGTCATTAACTGACATAAAATATGCAAATGTTCTTTTAATAAGACCATTATGAAGCTTTTTTTTAATATTATAGTTTATGTTAGTTTTTTTTTTTCTGTAACCTAGAGTTTTTCTAATAACTGCACGATTTAAAAGAAAAATTGATCACGGTCTTCGCATTCAGATTTCAGTTTAACATCTGAAAAATTTTTGAATTAAATAATGATGGCAGGCCTGTTATTTCATTATGGAATCTTTAGAAACGAACGTATAGAATATAAAATCGAATTTAAAATTAGGCTGAAAAGTAGTCTTAAGTTGGCATAGATTTAGAAGAAATACAGATTTCGAGAGCTACGAGACATAGGTCCCTCTTCTTAGGGAAAACTTTAATGGCAACTTAAGGTTTCTTTTCTCCCTAATTTTAAATTTTAGGTTGGAGTCTTTCCTATCCAGTTTGATAGCATATTTAAAACAAAATGTTCAAAATAACTATGCCAAATATTGAGGAGGGGGGCGAGAGGAAAAAACTTGATATGATTTCGTTCCAAGTATTCCGTCATAATTTAATACCACGTGAAGGTTTAGCATTTAATAATTACTAAAGAGTAGAATCAGAAAAGAATTCAAGAATTCAGGAAATAATTATTCAAGATGTTCCTGTGCATCATTTCCACTGGATTCCTTGCGTATGGCTTGCAACAAATGTTCCCACAGGTGGAAAGGTAAAAATTTATATTTTTAAAACTCCAGGGATTGATTATGCATTTCATTTTACATTATTTAATTTAGGTTGATTTCTGTGCTTGTTCCTTTCCTTGGATCAAATCTGGAAATCGATTTTTGATCCTCTTCTAATGTGTGGTTTTTCTTGAAAATGGGACTCATGTATAATTGCTGTGATAGTGCAATACAGTCTTTCATTCCGATTTATATCAGTTTTCTATTTTCTACACCAATTATCGAACAAAGGATAAGAAAATGCTCTGTAATCTTATAATAGCAATATTTGGTTTGAAAGATGAAGATACCTAAGGGATAACGAAACAATACGTTGTTATTAGTTGTTATTTACTTAAGAAAACCACTGATGTTGAAACAAATAAAGCTTGGGGTCCAGAATCAGTCCTTGACATACCGTGGTCCTAATGGGCATTTCCTGTAAAATTTCTGCCTCTTTTCTCACGTCTGTATCATACGAATGATTTAATGTGGAGGATCAGCTCTCGTTCCAATCTGGTTTTGATAAATTTTTGTCCAACAAGGTTTCATTCATGATGTAGTTGCAAGTTCCTTCCACATCTAGGATATGTAGTATTATACTCTGCTTAATATGTACAGCGGCTTCAGTTTACTCTAAAATCCTCACAAATTTCATGGTTGTTGACAAGCACTTCGTAATGCAAAATTTCTTAAGGTCTTGGGAACGATCGTTTTGTGGGTAATGCCAAACAAATATAACAACTTCCTATAATTGTGAGAAAGAGAAAGACCTTTTTTCGGTTTCTAAAATAACAACATGCTCGTTCATTTCCACACATTAATTGTATGAGAAGTATGCATTATCAAACAGCATTTATAAAGAAGTTTTTATCATTCTTTCAGCCGGCGTGATCGGTATAGTGTTTAGCGATGTGGCTATTGAATCATTTGGCTCAGCTTCGAATCTCGGAGAGGCAGGGTTGTTTGTAATCGCAGAGCAGATGTTTCCAACGGGCCCAATATTGACACCCTGAGTGTCGATGATGAGCAGTGGGTCGAGTTGTGGTTGATAACCGAATACCTACTGGCAGTTGATCGGCATAATCAAGATACCGTTGATTACAAAAAATTATTAATAATTTGGTAATTAACTGTTAATTGCAATAAATCTGCATCATTTAATAAGGAAGAAACTATATAAAATAAATTTATGGAAAAATTACGCTAAAGCATTTTAATATATTTAAACATTTTTTGTAATTTATAAATTTTTTATGCAGTAAGTGCAATATAAAAAGTAAAACGCAAGAACGGAAAAAATTATAAAGAATGGGAAGCTAAGAATGGAAAACAAGAAACAGTTGAATATTTTTGAACGGAAAAATAAGTAACGTCATTAAGCATTTTCTTTTGAGCTGTTAGAAAATAATGTCTAAACGGGACTTTCAAAGCTTCGAAATCCTTTTGAATATATTTCTGTATTTTGTCCTTGAATCTTGATGTCATTTTCGTTCAAAAAGCTAAGTGGTAGCCAATCGATACCTTCTTTTTCTGTGTTTTCCAATTAATACATAAGTGTTATCTTAAAAGAAGACATTTTGACGTTTGCAACGAAATCTGTGGCTTTTTTATTTCAATAATGTACGAGTTAATTTCAATAATGTCGTATTTATTTCGATCATTTTGATAAAAGTGTCAGCCAAATATGCCAGTTTGCCAAATATGCCCGATGTTTAAAACCGCCGCCAATACAGGCTTATGGTCCATCAAAAATGCTGCTACTTTTGCACACAGTTCAATCAAAAGTTCAATTAAAAGTATAGTAATCAAAAGTAAGTAAAGTCACTTTAATTCGCAACAACCATCTTACTTGAATACGTAGTAGGAGGGCACATAGTGGCTCCTATAATTACTATGTGTAGTCCATCGTAGTAGGAGGGCACATAGTGGCTCCTACTACGATGGACTACACATAGTGACTCTTACTACATCAATCTACACCGATGGTTCTAAAAGAGAATGTGGCACCGGTAGCGGATACTGTGTTCTACTTGGGAACCCGATCTTAAAGACCTGGGAAAGAAAGCTTAAGCACCACAACTCAGTTTTTCAGGCTGAACTGATTGCATTAAAAGCTGCACTTGTCTACGCACTGGAAAATAACTATTCCAGTATATATTCAGACTCAGCCTCTAGCCTCCAGGCAATCTAAGGCACATGTAGTAAAAATCCACTCGTCAGGGCCATACAAAAACTCTTACTAAGAACACCTAAATACTATAGGCCTGAACTCCAGTGGGTACCTGCCCACACTGGAATACTGGGTAATGAAATTGCAGATGCAATAGCCAAAAGAGCAGCAACTGACCCCCACGTTCTCACACTTGACGTGCCTCTCCCGGGTTCGTTCTTAAAAGCTGAGCTCGAGAGAGAATTACTCAAACGTTGGTAACATCTGTGGGAGACAGAAACCACCGGCAGAAGAGTTTACAGATTTTTTCCAAAAGTCTGCCGGCTTCTAAAATCTGGCTCGTCTCACTTCACTCAGTATCTAACAAGACATGGTCCTTTCATGACTTACCTGCATTGCTTCAGACGACGCAAAAACGAGCATTGCTCATGCGGGATGGTAGGAAATCTGGACCACTATCTGTTCGCTTGCAGAGAGACCGCCAAATATCATCTTAGGCAACCAGTAGCAAACCACATCCATGCATGGGCCGAAGCTACTTCAAAAAATCGCAGTGCATTGAAACGCATATGCGATTGCATAAACATTGCACGCAAAATCTCAGACAGGCTGGAGTAATTCTCAACCACCATCCTCGTCACCAGCACAGCCCCTGTATGCTCTGTACCTGTAGTGAACTAATTTTATCTTAAGTTAGCTTATTCGGCTTTTCTTATTCCCTGTATATATTTATCTCCTTGAACTGTAAACCTTGAATTATGAACCTTGAACTATGTATTTTGCCTTATTTTATGTATTGTTTCCACTGTTTTGCCTTTTTTTTATTTTATGTATTGTTTTACTTTCTAGTATTTTACTTCTTATTACTTTTAGTATTTGTAACCACCTATCCATTACTCTGTAAATATGTAACTGGAATTGTTCTTCACGCCCGCAATGCATCCTTATTCCATCATGCACTATCGTCGTCGTCCAACATTTGTTTGCACTGCCCCCAGCAGTCGTCTTGAGCACAATATGTATTTATAAGTGTGTCTTTTGTTCAAGTTATTTCCGTCAGCGGGGCTACCTGGCCGATATGCTAACTACCCAGTGGACCGGCTGCGTCGCTGTCGGTGGAAAGAAAGAAAGTGGCTCTCCATATATTCACACATTAGTTTGAAGAGCCTTGAAGAGGTGGCGATTTTAAACAAGTTATTATTACAAACATTCAACACGATCATGAGCTCAGAAGGCATACAATGACAATAATGAATGTCTATGAAAAGCATAATGTCTGATGTTACTTTTTACCTTAACTTTAATTTTAGCAATGGTTCCATCATTGTGACCCATCATTGTCTTTGAACCATCAGAGCATATCTGCAAATTTCCTGCCGCACGGTATTTCGTTTGATAAGAAGAATTTATCCAAAACATTAAATATTCGCCTCCTGATATGCTCGCTGGTAGTGGTCTGCTTGGATAGTTTGTTAAGTAAGTATAAGAGTATTAAAACTGCTAATCGGGGAACCATTCATCCATTTGAAACGCGAATTTGGTACGCACAAGTATCCCTTTTGTTATCAACCATATCTCTGATTTATCAAGTTACGATGTTATTTAACAAAGGTATGTTAGAAAATTTTTTCCCTACCATTTGGCTTTTCCATTTTGAGCAGTTTATAGTAAATGTAAGATTTTATGTTCTATTTCTTTAATTTGCGGTGGATTAATTCTTAAACTTATAGACTTAAAGTAATTTATTAGTTTCAAATTATAAGTCTGCCAGAAAAAAACTATTTTGCGAATCTTTTCGAGCTAACCGTAAATTCATCTAGGTGTTAGACTATGATCTGAAATTTTCAGACAGTAGTTTTGTTTTATTTGCAAATTTAAGGCAAATTTGGAAGTTTTATCGATTTTCTTGGAGCATTTGATATTCTTAAGCATGAAAAATGATCTTAAAATGATGCCTAGTAACTCAAGAATGTTGGTCAAATCTTTAAAACTAAAATTAAATGTAAGCATGAACTAACACTAAATTTTAAGGTGTCGGATTTTGGAAATATTCGTCCTAATAAGCTCTTCCATATATACTGAAGGCAGTCATTGCTTTATTTGTTTTTTTTTTTTTTTTTTTGGTTTATCCACATTTACACAAATTCGTACAAAAGAGATTTTAAAAAAACTATTAAGCATTTCATTCAGTAGGATATGATCATGTTTATGTTTTCTAGAGGATGCTGACATTTACACGAGATGCTCAAATGTGAAGTTCTTCATGCACTATTATTTTTCTTTCAATACGACGAACTGTCTTTTTACATTTCTATTATGTGCGGAAATGTTTCCTAATAACTACTAATTATTAAAATTACATTGCAATTAATCTTAAAAATAAAAATAATAAACAAAATATTAACTAGTGAAAATTCAAAATCACTCTCCAGTTTGAAAATGCTACAATCTTTTGGTTCTGTAATTTAAAATAAATAAAGCTCGAGAGACGACAGATTCTAATTGATGAATACGAATTCTAATTTTTGGATTGCATTTTAGAAATAAATTTTTTTCTAGCTAAATTAAATATAGTTTTTCAAGTTGTTTTACACTGCATTTAATTGATATTTTAGTCAAATTTTACGTATTTAAAGTGGTCTTTCAAATGGTTTTCTTTGTTCAATAGAATATTATTAAGTTTTTAACATTTGACTTGTCATCAAAATTGATATTCGTAGGTTTACAAGCCATGTTCTGCGATTTATCACTTTCTTTTGGCTAAGACACAGTTAGCGTAAATTTTAACACAAATGAGGAAAACATTTATTCAAATTAGGAAAGCGCTGTACTAATTGATATTTTTGCTTTATGTGGATTAGATAAGAACAAAATATTATATTTGTAGAAATTATAGTGTACAGTGCTGAAACATTTCCCATAAAATACTGTACCTTGAAAAAATTTGTTATTGAAGTGTTTAAGTGTATGCAAAAGAAGTGTTCATATATTCAGATTTTTGAAAACTGTGTTTTTATCTCAACATTGTAATTAAAAGATGCTATTTTTTTATTCAGACCTTATCCCTAACTATTAATTTTTTATAGCCTAATGATAAAAGCAATGCATTAATAGTGATATATTTTATTTCATGTTTTATCTTGTTTTCTGTACGGGTTTATGATTTAATGGATGAACTGTTTTGTAATATATATGCTAAGCTAAAACTTTTTTTGTTTCCTTTTATTTATATCAATTTATGTAATCTATCTTCCTATGTGCAGGGTGAGTCTCTTGAAAGAACCCCCGTCAAACATGTCTAAAAAGAATGAGTAATTGAGTAAATGCAGTACATTGTGACAATAACTTACCTACAGGAGGTGCTGGAAATAATCTTCATTGACATAGAGGCACGTGTGCAGACAAGGCCACATGCTCTAAAAAGCACGGGCAAAGACATCCTGTGGATAACTGTGGTAGTAAAAGTGTTCTGGAGTTCTTCGAAATATGAGGTTTGTTAATTCAGAAGTCAAACAACAAAAATCAGCGTTATATGAAAATTTTGTAAATCTAACGCTGATTTTTGTTGTTTGACTTCTGAATTAGTATTTATTCGGCGTGTTATTGTGTCTTAATTAATGAGGTATGTTGCTGTACACTTGTCCCTCTAGAGCCCTCACAACAAGAAATCACAGAGGGATAAACCTGGAGAAAGAGGTAGCCAAAGTTGGTTTGTGCCACGGCTAATTACGCGATCAGGCAGGGACACTGACTCAGTGCGTATGCTATATGCGCCGGGGCTCACTGGCTATATTGTTGATGTAAAAAGCTGAGTTCACAGTCTCATGGAAGAACACAAGGATGACGCTGTATGACAAGACGATACACCAGACACCAAGTTTCTGAGCATGCAGTGGCACTTCTGTGAACACGTGTGGACTGTCACTTGACCAATATCTCATGTTTATGTAACTCAACTGACCTGAACCACGCTGTTTACATGAAGGACACAGGTGAACCCCTGTCACACCCCCTCTAGGTAGGTTCTCGTCACATTGTACTGTGCGCAATCATTCCTTCACATACACTCGGCAAAACCTCTTTTAAAAAGACTTTTATATAGAGATTTCTTATCTGACTACAATTTTTTCATTTGCTCAAGAAAATGAAACAGTTATAAGTATTTCACTTTCTTGATACACAGAGAGTATTATTGAATGTTCCTTATTTTGTTCAAATATCAGTGATTTTACAAAATATTGTGGTATATGTTAAAAAAATTCTAATGAGTTTATTAGCTCAAATAAACTCGAATAAAAGATGCAGTCAGCACATACATAAAAGAAATGATGAGATAATTGTAAATCGAAACATATTTTATTTGAAATTCAACATTTATTGTTGAAATGGATAAACAAACAAGATATAACAAACAAGTTTTATAGGAATGCTGCGTACTTCAAAATGCTCAGTTTCTTCCTCTACAATGACAATTATGGAATCCGGGACCAATACAAAGTCCAGTGTGGTGTCCACGCTTTTTGCAGTGTTGAATGCATTTGTTTATGTCTGGACATCCATTGCTGAGAGACGTGTCCCTCCATACCAGGGGTTCTGAAAAAGTCATACTAGAAAGTTCTGTAAATGTTCAAGAATAGGTAACGAAATTAACGCATCTTCTGAAACGCATTTTACTTTGGGAAAATAAGACATCCATTAATAAGCATAATTCCGGTTATATAGCACTTATTTTTTAGGAAGGATGAGGACAAATCCATATAAATACTAGAAAATTGTTAGTACAGTTCAAAGTCCGAGATCCGGAGTCTCCGGGACTTCAGCGGTTTCGGCTTTTGGAAATTTCTGGATTTTAGATCGTGTGTTTAAATTTAATAAGATGATACACAGACAGGTAGAGGTACAGGTAAAAGTAGACGGGACACCAGAAATTCATCACTAGTCGTACAGGTATAGTCCCACTGCATTAACTGTGTTATGATAATTCTGATATATTGTTACGCTTTTCTCTTATAACACCAGTTGTTACGTTATTTTCTTCCTTCATGTTCGTACGGGGTTCGTCTCTGTTTCAGAAGAAGAATTCGTCTCAGAACTCTCCAGTCAGAATGTCTGTGCTGCTAAGGAATTAAAACGCGTAAAGACGTTCAGTTGATAGATACCAAACATGTTATCCTGACCTTCAGTTCGGCTGATCTGCCCAAAAGTGTCAAGACCGGGTATCTTCATTGCCCAGTAAGACCGTACATCCCGAACCCAATGCGATGTTTCCAGTGCCAGCGCTTTGGTCACTCCAAAATGTCCTGTCGAGGTAAACTCACGTGTGCACGCTGCTCCGTGGAGGGCCACGACAGTGAAAACTGTAACGCTGTGCACTGTGTATCAACTGTAAGGGGTAGCACACAGCATATTCGCGTTCATGCCCAAAATGGAAAGCCGAGAAAGAAGTACAGGCATTGAAAGTTACTAGAAACATCACCTATGCAGAGGCTAGAAAAATTATTGCTAGTACACAGCCGCGTTCTAATGTCTCTTATGCTAATGCTGCTGCAAAATCTGTTAAATCTGTTGCAATACAAACCAATCTGACCCTTGGAGGCAAAAAAGAAAATAGTGAACCAGTAAACTCAAATAAGAACAAACCTATACAGACTAATGCAACGAAAAATGTATCAAGAAGCAATATCTCAGATAAAAGCAAATTAAATAAAAAAAATACAGCCAAGGAAAACCTTTCTATTACAAAGAAAAAACAGGAAGATAGTCAAAACATTAAACCTGGGAATCAAAGTTACAGCTACCTCGAAAGTATGAGCTCGGATTGTGATGATATAGAAGTTGAGGCGGGATTGGAACTTCCAAAAAATCTCCTTCCGCGACTGACAAAGAAGCAGCATAGGCAAGACAGACATTCATAATGGCCACCCTTATTTCATGGAATTGTCGTTGTTTCCACCAGGGTCTCCTGAACATCAAGAACATGATCAATATTTAT
The DNA here is from genome assembly GCF_044657685.1 of Stegodyphus dumicola. Classification (NCBI taxonomy): domain Eukaryota; kingdom Metazoa; phylum Arthropoda; class Arachnida; order Araneae; family Eresidae; genus Stegodyphus; species Stegodyphus dumicola. The sequence continues at coordinate 118,497,235 of NC_140777.1, read as the reverse complement.
CAACCAGTTCTAAAACCTGATAACCAAGTTAGGCTTAGGAGGTATTCCTTTACGAGAAAGGACAATGTTGTTAGTGAACGCGCCTGTGGGGGTGTAGGTCTTCTCACCTCGCATGGCTATCCTTCAACTGTCCTTCTGTTAGCAGCATCTCTTCAAGTGGCTGCTACACAGGTTAATATCAAAGGATTAGTTTCCATCGTTTCCATCTATCTGCCTCCAAATGAAGCCATTGACCAGAAAGAACTGGACGAGGTGGTAGACTAGCTGCCAGAGACGTTTATTATTATTGGAGACTTTAACGGACATAGTCAACTTTGGGGAAGTAGTGATACAAATCCTCGAGGTAGACAAATTGAGCAGTTGATCAACGAGCATTGCCTTTGTCTCCTCAATAATGGTCAGGATACATACTTCCATGAGCCGACAAGGACCTTTCACGCACTTGACCTTGCCATCTGTTCACCATCTCTGTTGCGCTTCTGTACGTTTAGTGTTGGAGATGATCCTCACAATAGTGATCATTTCCCTATATTTGTTACATTTACAAGTGAAGGAATGAATCCTGTCATAAGACCCTCACGTTTTATATTTGAAAGGGCGGACTGGGAACTTTTCTCCTCTCTTGCCCACGTTACAGAAGAAGTTGTGAAGATGTGCCGGTCGAGAACGCAGTGAAAGCCGTTACTGACATTATCATCCAAGTGGCTACAGCTTCTATACCTTTGAGCTCTCCAAAACCCCCCAATTACCCAAAACCATGGTGGAACCACGAATGCCAGGAAACTCTGAGAACACAGAGAAAAGCCTGGAGACATTTTCGAAGATGCCCCACTCTATCAAATCTTATTGCTTTCAAAAAAGCTAAAGCAAACGCCCGAAGAGTGAGACGGCAGAGTAAGAGGGTTTCCTGGATATCGTATGTGTCTGGGATAACGCCTTCAACACCCAGTAAACGAGTATGGGAAAGAGTTAGAAAAGCACGTGGAATATATAATGACCACTCACTTTCCATCCTAGAAAAAGATGGCCAAGCGATCAGCACTACCGAAGAAATTGCCAACACATTTGGTGAAACATTTGCTGCAATTTCTAATGGCAGCAATTATTCCCAATCATTTCTGTCCGCTAAACAGCGCGCTGAAAATATCCGCATCAAGTTCAACTCTGACAACTCGGAACCTTATAACTGTGAATTTTCCCTCCTGGAATTAAGAAGAGCTTTGTTACATACACATCGGTCATGCCCTGGTCCAGATGGCGTTAGTTATGAAATGCTGAAGCATCTTTCCTATAAGTCATTGAATGCCCTTCTCGCTCTGTATAATCGGGTGTGGAAGGAGCATAATTTCCCCAGTGTATGGAAGAAAGCTGTTGTCATTCCAATGCCTAAGCCAGGGAAAGATCCGAAGAATCCTAATAACTACAGACCCATCGCCCTTACAAGCTGCGTTTGCAAGCTTTTTGAGAAAATGGTGAACTGCCGCTTGGTCTATTATTTAAAAAAGAACAATGTAATTTTCCCATATCAAAGTGGTTTCCGTAAAGGCAGAACGACTATTGATAATATGCTGCTTTTGGAAACCTCCATTCGTAAAGCCTTTGTCAAAAATAACCATCTAGTATCTGTATTTTTTGACATAGAAAAGGCATACGACAAGACATGGGATTTTGCTTGATCTTCACACCATTGGTTTACGCGGCAACTTGCCAATATATCTGCAAAATTTCTTGAAGGGTAGGATTTTTCAAGTGAGAATTGGCTCTGTAGTCTCAGATGTATTCTCTCAAGAAGAGGGTGTGCCTCAAGGCTGTGTGCTAAGTGTTACTTTGTTTAGCTTAAAAATTAATTCTGTTTTGAAAGAACTTCCTCCTACGGTTTCAGGTTGTTTATATGTTGATGACCTCCATATATGCTGTCAAAGTGCAGACATGAGATATGTAGAAAGGCAGCTGCAAATCGCTCATAATAGAATCGATCATTGGTAAAAAAAAAAGGATTTATTTTTTCAAAACAGAAGACTGTATGTGTACATTTTTGCAGAAAGCGTAACCTTCACCCTGAGCCTGAACTATATATCGGAGAATCAATGATTCCAGTGGAATCTAAAGTAAAATTTTTAGGAGTGATGTTTGACCGAAAATTGACCTTTCTTCCACACATTTTATACCTAAGGAAGAAGTGTTTGAAGAGACTGAATCTTTTGAAAGTCCTGGCAAACACCTCCTGGGGCGCGGACCGTTGCTCGTTACTCCGGGTTTATAGAGCACTTATACGCTCTAAACTTGATTACGGGTCAATTGTTTATGGTTCTGAAAGGCCTTCCATATTATGAAAACTAGATCACGTTCATCATCAGGCGCTACGTATATCTTCTGGTGCGTTTAGAACATCTCCAGTCCAGAGTCTCTATGTTGACTGCCACGAGCCATCGCTTCGGTTAAGACGTGAGCAGTTGTCTCTCTGCTACTATTTCAATGTTATGTCACTTCCCGACTATCCAAACCATATTTCTTCCTTCGATGACAGTTACAAACTCTTGTTTGAGGCTAGACCATCCCATATGCCTTATTTCTCACTTAGGGTTAACTCTCTAATTGAGAAATACCATATGACAGATCTCTCTACCCAAGTAGCAGAGCATTTCGAAATCTCACCTTGGGAGGATGCTCGGATTTGTCTCTTAGACCTTTTCCAGCATCAAAAGCAGCAGGACATGGTGATGCATCCTTTATTATTGAAGACCACATTGATGGTAAAAGACTGCATGACGCCTGCTCGGTCTTCACCTCAGAATTAAATTCTATATATTATGCTCTTTCGTTTATTTCTAAGCAAGATCGAAGACAGTTTATTATATATAGAGACTCGTTTAGTGGTTTGAAATCCTTAAATTCAAGTTATAAGGCTCAGAATCCCAATGTTGTTGATATTTTAAGCCTTAACCTCAAATTAAGAAGCCGTAGGTATGATTCTTTACTATTGAGTTCCAGAACATGTGGGTATTAAAAGGAAACGAGCTAGCAGACATTACAGCCAAATCTGCAGTTCATCTTGCACATCGCCTCGTCCCGTTTAATGACATCCGTAAAGTCATCAAGGACAAGTTGTTTAAATGGCAGGAAATCTGGGATACTCAGCTAGCAAATAAGCTGAAAAGTATCAAACCAAAAATTGAATGCTGGGAGCGAACTAGGAACCGGAAGGAGGAAGTTTTGCTGACCCGTCTGAGAATCGGTCACTCATATATTACCCATAGTTATCTGTTAAAAGGTGAGAGTGAACCGGCGTGCCCAAACTGTTTTGCTGTAATGCCAGTTTGTCATTTCTTATTAGAGTGTCCAAATTTTAAAAATCTTCTTTTGAAACATTTTAAGAAATGTGACTTGCCTCTGGATCATATCATTGAAAAAGAGGTCAATTCAAATTTGTTTCAGTACCTGAAAGATATAGGTATGTTTTATTTAATATAATTTGATTTTGTTGTTTTACCTTATTGTTTTTAATAAGAAGTTTTTTTTAATATATCTCATGTTTGATGATTTTAATTTTGTTTTGTAATTGAAATAATTATGTGATGTGTGTAGTAGTTTATTTCAAACATTTTATCATTGTATTCACTAGCATTGCAGATAACCCCATCATTGTATTTTAAGCTATTCTTATGATTTTTATGTTATCTGTTTGTTTATATGTCTATTGGTGTTAAAAAGCTTTTTGACATGTGTTCCGGCGCATATAACCATTGAGATTTTGTGCCAAGAAACCCATTTCCACCACCACCACGTACGGGGTTCGTGAGGATTTGGAGTGAATAATGACAATACTACTTGATGAAGTATTGAAACACACTGTATTGGCCAATATTGTCAGGAGAGCTCCAAAACACGTTTTTACAGTCGTCGATAAACTACTGTAAACCCGCTGACACGATCAGCGACACAGCCTCCAGGTTATCAGGCTATCACGGTGGAGACTGCTTCATGGCAAAGCACTAGAGTACAGCTCCCTACTCTGCTTGGTCGTTCTCGGAACTCCACTTACTCTCGATACTCTCCACGCTACAGCTTGCGATGCACTCGACGACACAGCTCCCGACTCTTCGGTTCAGTCGTTCCCGAAGCTCAACACGCTCTTTCGACGATGCACTAACCGCGATACACTAGGAGACTCCTTCTGTGCACTCGACGACCCACTCGGCACTGGCTCAATGACTGACTATCAGCTCGCTAGACGAGGTACACACTCGATACAGCAGGGTTTATATAGCTTTTGGCTATACAAAGCTAATCAGAGCAACATAATTACGCCGACAAAGTGAACTCACTTATTGAAGAAGCAAAAACAATTGGTACAACTATCAGGAACAAACGATTTCTGTTACCTGCTGATCTCAGAGACCAAGTAACAACAACTCTGGAAGCTCTCCGAAATTTCGCCCTCAGAGGACTGTCCTGCGTACCATCAACAACTGATGCGGAAGTTAACACAGATCAGGAGTTAGCCACCTCACTACCCATTGCCACACCTATTCCGCCTACTTACAACATCACGCGCTCATACGCGAAAGCGACCTCACAATCCTACAAGCACACTCTGCTTGTTTAGAAATGGGGATCCTAGCCAATATCAGTACGGCGCCAATCGGTGTATTGTTACTGGCTAGGTGCGACTCCATCATAACCAAAATATGTTTAAAAGGACATGCAAGAATCTCAGTTAGTCCGGAGAAAAATCATATTTATGGCACGCCTACGTATTTTTGTTGAATACTCCATAGTCCATTTCTAAATTTCGGGAGAGGGGAAATTTTATTTTTAAAAATTCTTTTTAAAAATGTTTTTGGCTGGCTGTCTAGAGGTTTGGACGTTTGTATTTCAGATTTTGTACTATATATTTATTAGTTTTTGAATTTTAAGACTTTTGTTATAGTGTTATTACTCTCTTCCGGAATATTTTAATTCACTAGTTCACAGATTTTTCTCAAACTCCAACGCAGTTGCAGCTGAGAGTTTTTGTGCAATATCTGGGTCTTTTAATTTTCATTTAAGTATGGAAAGTAATTTTGGTTCTTGAAATATAGATTTAAGGACTCTTCGTAAAAATAATAATTTTAAAGAAACGTTAAGTGTAAAGTTTAGTAATAAATGCACTACAATACCAAACTCAAGTTGGTAGGTTGTATTTGAAACCAAAGTAAAAAATGAACATTACAAACCATAAACATATGAAGTGAGTTGCTATTAAAATCTCAGTATGAATGCAGTACATATAAAAGTTCTGCATTTAATTCAAGTTTTGTAAATGTTTACACGTTTTACACTGTAGAGACATTAGGATCTTTCGAAGCAGGAAGAAGTGAAAAATGAGCAAAGCCTTCTCCAGGAATCGAGCCACGGACCTCTGGAATGCGCGCCCAGCGTGCTGACCACTACACTAGGAACCACCACACCACTGCCCACGACATTTTAATTGTTAGTTGGATATTTTGACCACAACAGAAAAAGAACACCTAAAAAGAAACTTTTAACTTCTGACATGAATTGCATTTCTTTTTAGCGGTGCCTCGAATGATTTTTTTAATTGATGCGAATATTTAAACTACTGTGAATGCTTCATATCACCAGTTGTATACATGGGATGAAAAAGCACCAATACAAATTCAGGAAATCAGTGCGCAGTCGCACATGCGCTCATTTTAGATGCATGCTTTTCGTAAATGGAAAATTGTACTGTACAGTTTTATAAAACCTAACTCGAACAGTGTGTTTACGACAAAGGCTTCTTATAAATTAGCTGAATTAGAATAATTTCGACAGGAAGCTTTTTTTCCGCTTAACAATTTTTTTTCTTCAAGATTTTAAGACTAACTGCAGCTATATACTTCAAAATATACGGTATTTCTGATAATTCTGCTCCGATGTTTTTCAAAAATTTGTTGAAAAAAAGTTGACAGCCATTATAGTCATCTTGAAAAAGTAAACCTTTCTTCGAATTTTTTACGCAAAGATTCAGTAATGATATATTTTATGAGTAACTGAAAACAAGAAATGATGTTCTCATGAAATATGATGTCATTATCAATTTTCTCATTATAGTTATAACTTTTATTTTATAACTAAATTTTAACTAATTAATTAATAACTGAAATTTTATCATATTTCAAAACAGTGAATTCTGTATAAACAATATGTATAGAACAAAGGGTTTCGTTGTCGAATATATAAATTCAGCTTTAAAACAGGATATATATTTACTTCTCACAAGGAATCTTTTCATTCAATGATTTAATTAACTATTTATTTGAAGTGAACAATCTGATTGCTTATTGTGCATCACCTGATAAAAACTACTGACTAAATAGAAGTGAAACTACTGACTAAATAGAGTGTGAAAGTATATAATTTAAACCTTGAGTTAAAAAATTACCATCTTGAGCACACTGCTGTGGAAGTATGCACTTCCCATTACTGCTCCTAACCAGACCATCTTTGCAGAAACATCCGCTGACGCATTGTAAAGTACAGGCAATGGGATTTCTTATGTTTGCGCAAGAAGGAGGACAAGCTGATCCACAATCCAGGAACACCTCGTCCTTTTCACACTTTTCTGTAAGAGAAATCCAAATAGAATACAAGAATAAAGACTGGTTATGATAACATTTTATGAATCGATTAACATAAGAGAGATAACAGAATAATAGTCCTACTAAAAATTTCAGATTTCAATCGAAAAGCAAATTGTATTTTAAAATGAAATTAAAATTTCATTATATTATCATTAATTCAGTTGCAATGAAAAGTTCAGAGTTAGAATTTAAACATTTCAGGGTATTACAAATGATACCAGATCTCTGACTCCGATAAACGAAAAAAAAAAAAAAAAAAGAATAAAAAAAAAGAAAGGATTCGGATTTTAACGGATGGCTCGAAGGATGTTTTAAAGTTTAATTTGGTTTATCGGTAAAGATTGTAAATAGAGATGGTTCAGGTGGAATAGCGAAACATTTTTTAAGATTTCGTATATTTATAGACTAAAATACGAAAGTTATTTATATATCTTTTGTATATTTTAATAGCGAAAGATATGTAATATAATTCTATAAACGTATTTAATGTTTTTAATTAGATATATAATGAGTTAAATGCATTTTATTTAAATAAATAAATCAGATGCAAAAGTAAAAAAAAATTACATTCTTAAGACGTCAATTAAAATATAGTTAAAATTTGAATCATATTTTTCTGAATGGCAGTAGACTCGAATGAAAAGTGAAACAACTCACTTAAAGCAAATGAACGAAAAAGCGCAAAATCGTGTTTTAAGACTAATAATCCTTTTCCACTTACGTACATCGTGCTCGCAAGCTTTTTTTTTTTTTTCAGAACTAATCGACACTGATTGCGACTGACAGAAAACGTTCTCCGAAGGTTGTTAAAAAAGCCCTTGAAATATTTCTCTTGCCATCATAAAGGACATTCTTCAACTAGAAACAACCACAATGACTTTGTTATCATACTATTTTATTTTTCTTTCGAAGTTTTCACAAGTTCAGGTAATTTTTTTCACCTATCAATAAAATTCTTTACTTACTTCTTAAAAATTCCAGCTATGATTTTACCGAGCGGGGCATGTATAACGTACCTTGTCAGGGTAATTGGATTTCTAGGAAGCCATTCACTTTTTCACTATATTTCTAAAGTTATTTTTATCACGGAAAAGCATTTACTGACTATATGATTCTAAATCATATAACAATAGACATAATTATAAAATGCTAATACAATACATTATGATCCTAAGTAAATAATATAGAGAATTTACAAAAATAAATAATTTTACCAAACAGTCTTAACATTTAAAGTAAAAACTACTTATATCTTTCTGACACGTTGAATTATATAATAGAAAGAGCTTTAAATAGAAAATAAATAGCATAGAATAATAAGAAAATAAATAGAAAGAGCTTTACAGTTCTGACTTTGAAAAGATGAATATAAAGCATGATTCATGAAAAATTTGAATTAGAAACAAAAACACTATCTAAAAAGAAATTTTGATATTATAAGCAGATAATGTATCTGATATTACAAGCAGGAACCCTTTTGCAACAGTATAAAAAGTTTGAATAATTATCTTAATATTAATAAAAGCTAGTAAAAGAGAAATTAATTTATTATTACACTTTAAAAAATTCCCGTTTTGTACTGTACTGTTTTAATGTTTTTGTTTTGTTTTGAGTAAAACGTTTTCAAATATAATTTTTACCTTCTTTTGGGCATTGCTCTATAGGTATACATAGTCCATTGTCATTTCGAATGTAACCCGATTTGCAGAAGCACCCGCTCACGCACTGCAGGGTGCAAGGAGTCGGTTTGTCCTTGTTTGCACAGAAAAGAGGACATGCTGGTCCACAGTCCTGATAGACTTCATCTTTGCCGCACTTCTCTGGAGAAAAAAGATAAAATATTCACAAATCGATCTTTCACAAGAATGAAAAAATGACATCACTAATTTCACTGAATATTAAAGTCCTAGATCGTTATGCTAAAGAATGCCGAGGCTCAATCACAAACGTGTATATATAGATTTAAGCTAAAATAACTAAAACATTCACAAATGAACCTATAAAACATATGAATTCCTATAAAACATATGAATTTTTATAGGAATTAGTAGATCATATCAGAGATGAATGAATATTTCGTTAAGGATATTTCATTTTCATTTGTGGTTGATGTCTCTGATTTTATTAACAAACACTAATATCTAGGTTAAAATAACAGGCCGAATAAAAAGCATTGGAGGAGTTCTAGATTAACAACTCCAAATCCAATCGATCTTTACTCTCAACTTTTAAGGATATTATTTCAAATTGTTTTCATCTTTTATCAATAGATGGCGCTAGTAAAATTACTTTCTTCCCCTCATTGTCTGAGCACAGGCTTCTCTTTCGTCATTTGCACTCCTGTAACTGAATAGAATTTTCTATACTTAAACCTTCGAAACTAGTACTGCAAATTTATGAATAGTGATTTTCATTTTGAAAGTGCATGATGCTGACTAATTGTTAAACTGAGTCAAGTTGAAATACCAGAAAAATAGTTCATCTCCTTGTCAGGTTATACGTAAAGAGTCATTTAAGAATTCTAAATTTTATAAAGATAAGCCTAAACTATGATCTCCAAAATCTGAATTAGAAAACTGAAACTATCTTTAATTCAAAACGCTCTGAAAACAAATGTTTGAATGGAAAGCACCACGAAAAAAGGACTACAGTATAAAAATGGTGCTTCCAAATGTATCATCATTCTTATATTTATTTTTAATAATTAGTAAACATTCTGATTTATTAAACAAAAAATAGAACAACCATATATAATATCATACGAATGTACTGTATTTTACTAACAAAATCAGTTTTATAATGTTTCAGCCGGTAACTGAGAAAACTATATGTATTATCAGAACTGAATATTCACAAAAAATTATAATGGTAAACATTTTACTGTGTAGTAGCATTTTATTTTCAACTACGAGTAAAACCTTTTAAAAAATTGCAGAACAAAGTTTCATGAATCGACATGCTTTTTGAAAGAAGGATGCTTTTCTAAGACAAAAAAGAAAACGAAAGAAAGAAAAGAAAGATAGTATTTTAAAGTGGTTCTGGAAAATTTTTGAACGGAGTGTATATAAACACTTTATAACGCATTTACGAAATATTATTAAAGGGCATAGCTTACCTTGTTTTGGACATTCTTCCGGACGAACGCATTGACCATTTTCATTTCTTACAAGACCTCTTTTGCAAAAGCATCCTTTTACACACTGCAGGGTGCAAGGTGTCTGCTTGTCTTTATTTGCGCAGGAAGGAGGACAAGCTGAACCACACTCCGAAAACACTTCATCTTTGCCACATTTTTCTAAAAATTAAGCACACGAAATAAAGAAAGGAAATTTGAGGGGGGGGGGAAACTCAGTGCATGTATGTAGGCTAAATTAAAAAAAAAAAAAGGGAGGGAGGAGGAATTTGAAAAATCAGCCAATAAACTTGGCTGAAATATAATACAAATGTGGCACCCTGTTGTCACGATGACAGAAACCTGTTCCTATAATTTTGGGTCTGGGTCTGAATTCCAATGATGTTTTAAGAGTTAGTTCCTTTGCGGCATGAGGACATTTAAAATATTGCCTAGCTGAAAGTCTTCTTGAATGCTGGTGGAAAGAAAAGCGAGGTAGGCACTCTCGAATCTGTTCCTCGTGAGATTATCCTTCAAACCTGGGAAGGAACTGAATATATACTGTCACCTACAATAAGGCTTCCTTCAGATGAAGGTTTTTGTCATCATACAGTAAGGGCATTAAGTTCATTGACACCCGTTTAACAGGGTTTAAGCTGTAGCCAACCAGGGAAGGGAAAGTTACGCATGCGTAAATGTGTAGCTGACGAGATCGATGTTTGCTCCGATGCTGACCGATGTTTGGTTGGTTTTTATACCAAGCTGGCATAAAATTGAAAAGCTAGAACTTTTGGGCAAAATCTTAAGACAGTTTTTGTAACGTAGAGAGGTCTAGTGGCCTAGCAACAAAGCTCAGCTAAGTCCTCTTATGATTTTAAAACTATCGTGTGAATGAAGCTTAAGGGACGCAAGGTCAATCAACGACAGGCCCAATGTTTAAAAATGTTAAAATTCGTGGACTTGATGTGAGAATAAATCACAATAGCAACATAATATAAATGTACGACGAGTCCGTTTTTGCCTACGGATATTCAGCAGTATGCATCGTTGAAGTTAACATGCGTTTTCAAAAATACGCTCAGAAACATATGAATATTTCAAAAAACATATGCCGAAGACGCTTTACCAGAACTTATAGCGTTTCCGCGTCTAAGAAAGGCCGAGGTTCGTTTCAAATCCTGTTAAAAAAGTGAACGACGGCATTATGATTAATGCAGCGTCTGCTGTTGTTGGAGGAAATCGCCGGATGGAGTCTTGAGCATGAAACACATCTGCGAGATGAGTGTCGAAACTGTAAATTCCTGAACGAAACCGGAAGCGAGGGCAGATCTGACTCGTGAACATGAAAATCTGGTAACGAAACATGATGAGGCATACTTAAAACGCATCATTACAACCGATCAGTATTAGCAACATCGGTATGATTCTGAAAATAAATAGAATAAATAGTTATAAATAAAATAAATAGTTCAGCGGTTTTCAACCTTTTCATTAACGCGTACCATCTAAACAAAAACTGAAAAACTTCAGGACCACCGCTGTATTTTACAATGATTATTTTTTAAATTCTCAAAAGAAAATTAAAAAAAAAATATATATATATATTGCCATTTGCACTACCTATTGGCTATTTTTTTTTGGTATTAAATATGCACACATAAAAATGTTAGATTAAAAACTGGTTTTCATTTTAATTATCAAAATTTAAGTTATAATACTTAAATTCTAAAATTTAGTGTGAAATTTGGGTCTGTTTAAGAAAGATGAATTTCTTTACGTCTGGTTTTATTTCAGCTATTTTTAACCGTAAATTAGGATCCACTTTTAATTTTGTTCTGTGTTTATTTTTCAAATATAATATGGAAGAAAATCCTTGTTCACACAAATAGTTTGTGCAAAATGGCAATAAAATTTTTATAGCTTTATTTGAGATGCCTTTAAATTCTTTTTTCCCGTTCAGCCGAACGTTAACAAGTGTGTTATTTTTGAAATCTTCAATTCGAGTTCACAGGAAATTTCTGTCAATTGCTCTTTTTCTTCACGAGATTTTTGAACTTAATAGTTAAATGTACTTTATTTCTTTGCATACTACCTATTTTTCTCTTGCGTATTACCGGTTGAAAATCCCTGGGCTAGTACATCTTGACAATTCAAACTTCAAAGAAATCCAAAGTTGTAAAGTCAGCGAGACAGCTAATGCTTATCTCTTTTTTTATTATCGCGGAATAATTTATTAGTACTCAATGAATGTGCATTGAACTGTTACCAGTGTTACGTGACACCTTTGAAGACCCTGACCTAAAGTGACTGACGGAAATGATCTGAGCTGCATACATATAGTTGGCGTTTATACCTAAATATGCACTTGCTTATTTTTTTAACACTCTTGTCCCCAAATTGATTCGACAAATATCGAGTGTCTCCTTCACAGTCTATATATTTCAGACCTAGCTAGGCAAGACTATTTTTTATTCCTTCGTTCAAAGTCAGAAATTCGAGATTTCCATTTTGATTCAACAGCTGTTTTGAAGAAGGTGGACGCGATTTTAAATACGATGTTGAGAGATGAATTCCAGCATGTGTTTAGACTATAGAAGGCATATTATTCTAAGTGTATAGCAATCAATGGTGATTATTTACAAAATTACCACATGAAGATCGAATCTGCCTAGTTCATTTCAATATTAATAAATTCATTCTCATTTTTTGATTAACTCTCGTATTAACATTAAATGAACATAGGTTACTTTACTCATATAGCAGTTAGTGAGTAGTTACCTTCTTTTGGGCATTGTTCTGGAAGCACACATTTCCCGTATTCGTTTCTGACAAGACCTCTTTTACAGAAACATCCTCTGACACACTGAAGAGTGCAAGGGCTAGGTTTGTCTTTATTTGTACATGTAGCAGGACAAACTGATCCACATTCATGGAATACTTCGTCTTTCCCACATAGCTCTAAAAAATGAATTCACGTGATGTGAGCATTGGTCCCTCCGCAAAAAGAACATTATTGAGTATTTATTTTATTATATTATGTTATACAAGGAGCCTAAAAATTATCATTAATTGCTAGATATAATTAAAATGTTTTCTAAAATTGCAGCAAGATTTTTAAATTTGTGTTCTGAAATTAAACAAAACTTGTTTATATTTGAACTATAATTAGCGAATGATAAAATGTTATTTAAAATGCTCAAAATTTATTATTCATTTATTAATAAATAGAATTTTCCTATAGTTTATATAATATACACGTTATTCAGAAAATTGCAGAAATTCAGAAAATTGCAGAAATTCAGAAAATTCTCAAAATAATACAAAGAAATCTGTGTAGACAGTTTCTTCAGCACTATAGATAAGAATATTCTAAACTACAGAATGCATCTTTTTATGTGGCCTCCATGAAATAGCTCGATAAATAAAATATTCATAAATTTTATCTAATAGGTTTCATATTTTATGCGCACAATTTGCGTATGTGTGCGTAACTGATATTTTATGGAAATCATTACGAAATTGTTTGCATGAACCATTTTACTCAATACTGAATCATTAATAGCCAAAAGAAGACCTTTTGCTATGGAGTTTCTCTCTAAACCTGAATGACTTCATTTCTAATGGGTGATAGGAGCTAAAAATTAATCTAGGTCAGTAAGTTTTGTTTTCGAATATCATCCTGACGTCTGCAAATAAATAACGATGTAGAATATAACTTAATACCTGTAATTAGAATATGATCACTAGGATATTAATCACTAGGATAGTGTGAATATTTTAGTAACTGAAACATTTATTCTCTATGATATTCGTATCAAAGGTTAAATTTTTACATTTTACAGAACTCTTCTATACTCGGCTTTTAGAAAGTTTACAAAATAGTCTGTAGTTCATATTGCAAAATTTGTCATTGGAAGTGCATGTCTAAAAATCAGTATTTAAGGATTTCAGACTCTAATCGCCTTTTTCTCCAAATAGTTTGTGTATTAGCATAAAACGCCCAAATAATATAAAAAAGAATTTAAGAGATTTGTAGGAAATATATACTTTGGTTAAACCTGATAGCGAAAAAGATGAAGCTTATGCAATAAGTTTCCTTTTATTTAATATATGCGATGTTTTTCAGAGCTAAGTAGATCGCATTTGGAAAGGTACACTATAGCTGAGGATATCTCAGTGAAGAAACACGTTCTGAAAATTTACACAAAGAATTAGGAAAAGGTTACATTCCGATAAATATTAATATATTGCAATCAACTGAAAAATTAAAAGATGTAGTCTAATCAAAAATATAACAGGAACAACATTTTAGCTTCCTTCCCGGAAAAGGACTGAGCTCTGAACTACACAATGTAAATGAGTATTTCATATAACTTAAAAAATCGGATGAAAGAAAAACGAATATCTATAAATTCGGGGTGAAAGCTGTTTTTGTTATAGCTAATAAAAGTATTGAATTATATTCCCAAGCGCAACATGAACAGCAAGCATTTCATATACAAGCATATTTCATACCATTTTTAAGGTGGGGTTATTTCTGACGTAAGTAACTCAAAAAACTTCAAATAGAAATTAAGAAAAAAATAAGTGAGTACCTTCGGTGGTCAAAGAAAAACACATTCCACCGTAAACTGAGAAGTTCTAGGTTTATCTGTTTGTCGGTTGGTCGATTAATTGACTGCGCATCGCAAAGCACTTGAATTATACCTATCTCAGGAAAAATGAATGCACTTGAGGATTTTCTAAAGTAAACTGGCTGACATTCATGTTACACACAAGGCCGTAAAATATCTAGGAAAAATACCAGTATTTAGTAGTCTTATACAATATCCATCTCTGGGATTACAAACACCAAGGATTATTTGTCACGACTTAGGCAAATAGCCCTTGAGGCTTTGCCGTAATTAAAAACCTAACCTAACCTATTGCCACGAAGTGCCTATAGAGATCCCTCTATCTCTACATCATAAACATAAAACAAAAGGCAGAAATAGGAAAAAATGCATAAATAGAATTTAAGGAAAAACTAGAGCAAGTCAATATGTCTGAGAAAGTTTAAAGAGGACAAGAAATTTTAAATAAAAAATTTCTCTTTCTATAATTTTTATATTTAAAAATTTTTCCTTAGCTCAAAAGTGTTATTAGTCTCGAAATGAGATTTTGCGTAGCATCGCTATAAATGCGTCGTTTCACTTTTCATTCGTGTCTGTTGCCATGCGGCAAAATACAAGATATATCTATCAAATTGAATCTGTCTATTGTGAATTATAAACTAAGCTATTTGAATGCAAAAGATGCAACTCTGAAAAATATTCCTTTTACTTCCTTGTACGAAGTAAGGAAAGTATTGTAATCGCAAAAAATTTCGGGCATCATATTTCAACGAAAAGCATCTATTTTCACCGCTCTCAAATCTATCTCAAGGATGTTTTTGCGTGACATCTGTATGTATCTGTATATATGTATTAAAGGTCTCTTTTTCTAAAAACGGATTAAAAAATGGATTAAAATGGATTCGGAAGAGACTATTTTCTTAACGTCTGTACGTACGTACGTACAGATATGTATCTCTCATAACTCAAAAACGATTAGCCTCAGAACGTTGAAATTTTGTATATGGAATTGCTATAACATATAGTTCCGCATCTCCCTTTTTGATTGCAAACGGCAGCACTGAATATATATATGCACACACTCTGTTATACGGCTAGGTGAGCTCAGTCTTTTTAATTCTTATATGTTAGTAAATTGTCGAGTTTTTACTTTAAAAGTAATTGAATTGTGTTGTTCTTATGTTCTGGTTAAGGTTTTTATGCCTTTAGCTAATCTTCATGCGATAGTTGTAGAATTATCCACAATTTATATTATTATTATCAACAAGTTATCAACAATTATCAACAAGTTATTTAAATGCGCCTTACGGCGCAGCCAAATTTTTTTACATTTGAAACTTAGCAGAATAATGAATTAAGTCAGTTTCTGCACCTTCAGTGTCTTTTTACCGAGTGCAGCGAAAAGTAATCTTTCAATTTTCTGCACTGAAAAATCAGCCTTCTTGTCCAGTGGCTGAACTACTTGTTTTTACGGAGAAACCCTAATTCTAAATTGAATTTGGTGTTTTATGTTTTTTTCTGTTTTTCAATTTTTAATGAAGATGTTTTGAGATTTTATGTATTTTTGCCTTGCCTCGAAATGAGAACTGAAGTAATTGAATATACGTATATCTCTAGTGAAATTGGAAGAAATGAAATACAGCACAAAATGTGTATAGTTTAGTAGGCCGTACAAGGAAGTCATGTGGTGTCCTCATCAGATTTTTTAAGTTTTGAAACAGATTGATTTAAATAATAAAAATGAGTTTAATTTGTAATCTATCTAATTAAAAATATTCAATATTTTCATAGAATGACGTTATATTTTATTATTTATTTCATATTTAGTAGAACTTTAATGAATTTTTGATTAGCAAACTCAATGATTTGAAAGCGAGATGTGGCAATACTGTGCGGAATAAACACTTTTATCGCCAGCTCGCAAGACTGTCTATAGGATATTCTAAGAATAGGCTGTATTTTACTACTTTGTGATTTTGCTGAAGAATCAAATTTCATGTGGCTTAAATGTGAAGAACGCGATATTTAAAAAAAAAAAAAAAAGTTAACCCGCAAAACGCTAATCATAAAAAAAAAAGTTTTGTAAGCTATCCAAAATCCAACGTAGCAAAGCCGTTGTAAACTGCTCCAAGAGGTTGCAAAGTGGTCGTAGTAACGTCTTTGCTACATCATGTGCTACTTGGAATCTTAGTAAGAAAACTAAACATTAATTTGATAAACTGGAAAAAAAAAAAAAAATAGAAAAATGTTGGCCAACATTTAACATCGGAATTCTAAACATATCCTGCTTTTAAAATTTTGTGATTTTGCTGTTGAATTGCATATGCTGTAGTGCAAAAAGAACGATACTTAATGATCAAGCTAAAAAGTTGGTATTAAAATATGGTAGATGAAAATTCTTCACTACCAGAATTTGACGACTGGGTTCCCGCCTCCTCAATAACCCTTTAAACGAGGGAGAAAATAAACCTATTGTCTCCTTTCTTACCGTCTGCCTTAATGGTTTAATTGGAAGCAGATCCGACTGGTAATCGGTAGGTCCGAATGTTCGAAACTCGGCGAGGGCACTGCTCATTTTTCATGTTTCTTGCTTCGAAACACCTAATTACTCTACAATATATTTTTTGGAGAGTAATATCTAATTTAAAAATGCGTAGCTTACTCGGTATTTTATTTTAAAATGTTTAGGCTATTTCATTTAGTTAACGAAAATTTTATAATGCCTTTTATATTATATTAACTATAATGGTACTGTTAATTAAACAGATTATATTTTGTTCTTAATTATCTTACCATGCTTATACAAGTAATAATTTTTTTAAAGTAATAGGCCTATGTGAGGTTTAAGATGAAAAGAATATGAATTTACTCCAACTTTTGATCATAGCAAAGGAACAGATTGGCTTCATACAATTTTCATAATTACCCTATGTGAAACGTAAATTCAACACAGTTTCCCTAGGAAGAGAGTGCATTAAGCCTTCGTAAATTTTTGACGAAAACTTTCCTTCCCTCAGTAACTTTAGGGTTCTTTGTAGTAGTCAAAATAAATACACTTAAAAATATTGTTAAATGAATTGGGTGAAATTTGGTTCACTTTATAGTGTTTTACTTGCTTTCGTAGCATAAACTAAATCCATACGATTAACAGACGAACAGCGAATTATCGCTGTCTGAAATTAACTATAGAGACTTAAAAAAAAATGAAAGCAACCTTTTTATGTAATAAAATTTAGAACATAAACGTACTTCTCATGCTCACAGGATTAGCCACCATTTGTGGCTATGCAACAGGGTAATAGTCAAATTCAAACTTTAAAATGCAGACTAGGAGTCTAAGACTACACATTAAATCGAAGTTGGCTCATAACCTCTCACCGGCCTAATAATTTAAGTGACGGCAGCTATAACGCAAAGCGCAGTAAATGCAATCTTATCAAAGCCAGAAAAACTAAGTAACATGGAAACTAAGAAGCAGAAACACGCTCTGTCTTATAATTCAAAAACTTCAGCTTAAAAACTGTCTAATTCACTTGCATTTATCGTGAGGAAAAGGAGAGAGAAGATGTTATAGTAAAGGCTGAAAGCATAAATAATTGGTTAATGAGCAATAATAGTAACCTTAGAACTTCATTCAGTATTATTGCACGCTGAAAGCCCAAACTTTCTTGGCATTTATTTCATTTGTAAGTCAGCATATACAAAAAATAGCTCTGCCTAGGGAAAAATTGGGAATTATTTGGAGAAAATTAAAAAAGTGGAAACAAATTTACCTTGTTTCGGGCATTGCTCTGGAGGTACACACTTTCTGTTCTCGTTCCTAACCAGACCGTGCTTACAGAAACATCCTCTTACGCACTGAAAAGGGCAAGGAGTAGATTTGCCTTTGTTCTCACAGGTTGGGGGGCAGGCTGATCCGCAGTCCAAGAACACTTCGTCTTTTCCGCATCTATCTGAAAACAAAATCGAATTTTCTTTTTTTACTTCCATTGCCGAGATTTCGTTATGGTGCTTAACATTCTCCTATAGTTAAAGCTATAAAAGTAGGGATTTAGATTTTACAATATAGACAAGTTAGATACGTTTAGATCTTGATAATAATACAATATGTGCTTCTAAAAATTGTTTGCAGCCGAGATCTAACCAAGAACATTATCAAAAATCTAACCAAGAACATTATTGATCCTCATGTTCAATCCACAGATCCAGCAAAGTTTCTGGCTATTTTTCTAAATTTTTACCTATCATAAAATCGAAGATAATTTCAAAATCTGCAGCAGGAATTCTCGAATTCATAGAACTGCCGCGACGTGCTTTTCATTTAAAAGTAACCGGTCTGCATTTTGGTTCGCAACATTTTCCACAAAAATAAATTGGACAGAAAATGTATTTTCAAAGCTGAGCCATAAACGTGTTTCAGGATATTTTAAATAAAAGTAAAATATGTAAATAATTATCTAAATAATGATATAAATCTTTTGATTTTTCAGCATTGTTAACAAGAATAAAAAAAAAAAAAAAAAACCCAGCGCATTTTGTACTACGGAATTCAAAGCAATTTAAAGGATTTACAATCTTTTCAGGAGGTTTCTTTTTATGACAAGACAAAATTATAAAAATTACTTAGAATTGTAAAATTATGATTACCAGTTCTGGGACATTGTTCTGGAGGTATACACATCCCATCCTCCTTTCTAACAAGACCGGTCTTACAGAAGCAACCACTCACACACTGCAGAGTGCAAGGCGTCTGTTTGTCCTTATTTGCGCAGGAAGGTGGACATGCTGACCCGCAGTCTAAGAATATTTCATCTTTTCTGCACCTTTCTGGGATAAAAATCATAGGTCTTGAGTATAAGATTAATTTGTTTGAAGCATGATCATGCCTTCCAAAATATTATATTAAACTGAAGCATAAAATTAAAGAACAACTTAGAAAATGTTACTTTAACTGAAATGCATGAAAAGGAATATTGTATATTTTAGTAAAAACTTGAACAGAGATACATCTCACTATTTATATATTGCAAAGCTATATCATAACATTTTGTAGCATGATAAGTACAAAGAAAATCACGGCTTCTCATTATTAAGAGCAGGAACAACTGATGCAATGTCTGGTGAACGCTAACCAAAATGCAGGCATTGCAGTGCCTTTTTCAGGAATTCAGGAATAGTGAATTAAAGCTTTTATGACATTGAACTAGGAGGAAGGGGCATCTAGACCTAGCACTGAGGCAGCCTTACGCGGTTAATCGGCCGAACCTCTAGAAGGTAAAGGAAGAACTCTAGAAGGTTCTCCAAGGAGGAAAATTTTTGTTTCGCAAAGTTTGGGTTTGAATCACAACTCTGGTGGACCGCTACGCATCCACCGAATAAGCGCAAAGCACAAAGTTTGACGTCGACCCAACGCTGACCAACGGAAGTCAAATTCCCAAGGACATCCTTCGATATCAAACAATGTATCGTTCCCACAACCAAGGGGAAGACAAAACAGTACCATATGGTCCCTGCCGAGCCTGAACCAACCACCGAATAAACGATAGTCCTAGTCACTGTGAAGACTGTTAATTTCCCCTCAGAAATTAAGTCTCTAAATATTGACCTACCCAGAACGCCGGAATTACTCCCAGTCGACCCCCGGAGGAAAGCTTTTATGACAAATACCTACACTTCCAGGAGGTCAGATCTGAGCGTTTGGAAGCGTTTGAAAGGAGGGCTGGCGCGAAAAGAAGAGTATAAAAAGTAGAGTAGTAAAAAAGCGTTAATTCTAATAACCGTGTTCGTATTGAGAAAGAAAGAGTTCCGGAGTGTATTTTAGAAGATTCATTAAACATTTAATTTCATTTATTCATCAAATGGAGAATATCTATGAACTCAGGAATTACCATATTTTAGGCAGGATCTTTAGTGAAAGAATGCCCTACTCGGGGAATGCAGGACGTCCTCTTCATATCTCTGGCCCATAGCCGAGTATTGTTAATATTCCATTTATCCTCCCCAGCGCAAGCCAATTTTACAAGAATTAGATCTTTCTCGTTTATTCAAATACTGTCCGTTCTTAGCAGATATACGTTTGTTGAGAATTAATATTCAGATTGACTCTTGAGTCACAAAGCTTGGACTTCATTGGTAAAATATAGGTAAAAGCAATATTTTCAGTGCTAAATGCCTATTGTATGCTGATGACCAATTTATTGAATTTGAATAAGTGTAATTGACTATTATGTTAGCTGTAACCGTAAATCCATCTTCATATTGCTTTCCAGTAATTTCTAAAAGCAGAAAGTACGAGAAGTATTACGCGACCGGTTGAAAACTATAAAAGGCCGGAGAGAGAGCGTCTGAGTTCAGTTGTTTAGTTAGTGTTGTTGCGAGTTATTTAGATCCGCGTGAATTGAGATATCAGAGTTAGCTTTCTCTTTAGATGCGATTTGTATTGCGTTGAATTTAACGTTTATATCAGTTTGAAGTATAACTATTGGTTATTTGCGTAATATTCTGAATACTTGTAGGAATATATCTGAGGAAAATTCCAGAGTTCTGATGTATTTCTTTTGATAAAATAAATTTTATTAATCTATTATGGGACTTGTGCATTCAATCTATTACGAACCCGTACGCACGCAACACCTTTTGGTGTCAGAAGTGGGATTGAATGCCATAGTACGTAGTGTATACTTTAATGTAAATAGTATGAGACCATGGTCCTATTTGTTTCTAAATTTGTAAATTTGTGCACTGTTTTATTGATTTAGCAATTGATTTGTTTCAAGTTATTTATCGCAATAATTGTTTATGTTGTTGTTATTGTATTGTAATGTTTATTATTGCATTGATGCTTTAATTGTAAATATGGCTTCCTGTTTAGGGATTGTGTTACAACTCGAACGCGAAAGTTTCGCCAGTGGCAACGAGGAGTCGAAAAACGAACTTGAAGGAGTGGTCGCTTACTCGGTTTCTCATGATAGAATTTCATACGAAGGGGGATAATCTCCATCTTCTGATTTGAAATTAATCTCGAATTATGTATATATTGTAATATAAAAGATGTGTGCAAATAAAAAGTCATTAAGACTTTATTAAAGTAGTGATTTGAATCGAATATAGAAATCGAAAGCTCTCCCAAATAGAACTATGGATTATAGAAATAATATTTTTTAGTGGTGCCGAAACCCGGGACTTTGGATTAGAATTTCGAAGATTAACAGATGGATTACCTGTAAACAGGTAAACAATTCCTTTTTTCTTTGAAAATTAAAAAAAAAAAAAAAAAAAAAAAAAAAAAAAATTGAGTTTCAATATTGTGATTAGTCAATTTTAAACAGGGAAGCTTTAGACAAACTGAAGCAGAAACGTACGAATGAACGCAGTAGCGTTACGAAATTAATTACAAATTGAGGATTGCATTGAGGAATTGCAGGAGAGGAATAAAACAGTTCTCGAAAGAGAAAACACGTTGAAAATGTTGAATTCACAAATCGAAACTCAGTTAAAAGATGCTAAAGAATTTGAAAAAGATATATCTGCAAGTGATAAATACAATGAACAAATTATGTCTGCAAAGTTTAGAATTAAAATAAGATTGAATAAATGTAATGAAAATTTGTCTGTGAAAAATGCATCAGATAAAAATTCTTTGAGCACATCTGTTTCTGAAATAAATGTATCGTTATCGGCTATAAAATTGCCAAAGTTAAATATTCCAAAATTTTCAGGAGATGCAGGAAAATGGTTAGAATTTTTTAACAGTTTTCAACCTGCGATTGATTAGAATAAAGCGTTAACCAAGATTGAAAAATTCGTATACTTGAAATCATATTGATAGGGCAAGCATATAATGAAGTTGAAGGATTTCAGTTAACCGAACACAATTACGATTCGTGCTTAGAACTTTTAAAAGAACGCTTTGGAAAACCAGAGAGAATTATAAAATCACATATGAATAATCTTTTGGATATAGAACCAGTTAAAAATTCTTCTAACTTAAATGCACTAGGAAGATTATACAACGCTTGTGAAATAAACATTCGAAGCTTAAGTAATTTAGGAGTAACTTCAAGTTCATACGGACACTTGTTAAATCCGATATTATTGAAATTATTGCCTCATGATTTGATTCTCGAATATCACCGAAAGCGTGATCCAAAAGAGGAATCTGATGTTACAGGTTTAATTGCTTTTCTGAAAAACGAAATTGAATGCCGCGAATAAACGTACGCAATTAACAAATCGGAACCAAAATTCGTTCCATTGAACGGAAAGAATAAACATTTCGACAAACACAAAAGTAATTTTAAATACGCAAACAATAAGTTTAACTCTAAAGTTAGACCCTCGTCGTCAGCGGAATTATTAGCTCCCGTAAAGGAAGAAAATTGTATTTTTTGAAAAATAACACAGATAATAGTGAAAAGTGTAATATGAGTGTAAATGAAAAACGAAGTGTTCTAAGATTACAAGCTACATGTTATATTTGTCTGGCTCAAGGTCATAGATTTTCAGATTGCTCTGAGAAAAACTCTTGTGTATACTGCCACAAAAAACATAATGCAACCCTTTGTTACAAAAATGAGGAAAAATCCGTAGCATCGGAATCAAGAGGTGTAGAAAATTCAGCCTACAATCACATTAGCATCGGTAAGAATAAAATATTTTTACAGACGGAGACAGTAGAACTTAAAAGCAATAAATTAGTTTTTTGTTTACTTGACAGCGCTAGTCAACGCTCGTATATTCAGAAACGTCTGTCTAAACAACTGGGATTAAAAGTCGTGGAAAGGGAAGAAATAATGATTTATACTTTCGGATCTCAAGTGCCTACCAAACAGAACTGCGCGCGAGTAGAAGTAAAAATAAAAATCATTTTCGATAACCAGGAATTAATTATTCAGGTTTTAGAGATTAATGAGATCTCAAATGCTGATCTAGACTATCCACCGGAAAATATTAAGGAGTCGTTAAAAGATAAGGGAATAATTTTAGCGTATGTTGATCACGAATCTTTAGATAACAACAGCGTATCTTTGCTCATTGGAGCTGATAATTATTGGAAATTAGTAAAGGGCAAAATTGAACGTTTGAACTCAACATTAGTTACAATGGAAACCAAAATGGGTTGGATTTTAATAGGAAAACTGTTTGATCATATGAAGGATAGGGAAAATGTGACTCATGCCGTCGCAGTGACTTCTATATTAATTCACACATCGAAGATTGAAAATTTGTGGAAATTTTCAATCTTCGATGTGTATGGAAATTTTCAATCTTCGATGTATATTTATCTTCTTTGTATTTATTGGGTATTCGAGACCCTGTTGAAACAAAATGCAGAAAGGAAATGGAAATTGCCCCATTGAATCATTTTAACGAAACTGTTACCTTTAAAGAGGGAGGATATAAGGTTCAATTTCGTTTGGTAATAGAAAAGGACTGTTTAAGTCAAAATTTCGATATTGATAGACAGCGTTTAAACAGTACGACGCACCGGTTGATACAAAAGGGAAAATTCCAGGATTACGAAAATGTTTTCACAGATTGGTTAAATGATGGAATTATAGAAGAAGTCCCTGAACACGAAATGAATAATCAGTGTCACTATTTACCACATAACGGGGTATTCAAAGAAACTTCGACCACGAAATTAAGACCGGTATTTGATGCTTCCTGTAAAGACAAAAATTCGCGCTCACTTAATGATTGCCTAGAAAAGGGTCCAAATTTGCTGGAACAAATTATTCCTATAATTTTAAGATTTCGCAAGAATTGAATAGGAGTTATTTCACACATAAGAAAGGCTTTTTTGCAAATGTCAGTGAATAAGAGTGATCGAGATTTCTTACGATTTTTATGGTGGAAAGACTTTGGCAAGGAGGAACTTACAATTTTTAGACATAAACGCGTTGTTTTTGGATTGAATTGCAGTTCCTTTTTATTGGATGCTGTATTAAGACATCACATTGATCTAAATTCGTCTAAATATCCTGAAACAGCGGAACATTTAAAAGAATCATTCTACGTAGATAATTGCATCACATCTATTCCTGATGAAGAAAAACTTACGCGATTCATCGAGGAATCGAAATAAATATTAGATTCTGCGT
The DNA here is from genome assembly GCF_044657685.1 of Stegodyphus dumicola. Classification (NCBI taxonomy): domain Eukaryota; kingdom Metazoa; phylum Arthropoda; class Arachnida; order Araneae; family Eresidae; genus Stegodyphus; species Stegodyphus dumicola. The sequence goes on along the minus strand of NC_140777.1, from coordinate 118,472,781 downwards.
CATTCGATCTGAGAGGGTGGGAGCACACTTCTCTTTTGAAATCTGAAGACAGTGTCGAACCTACTCCTGTGTTGGGAATTTTGTGGGATAAGGAAGATAATAGACTTTTCTGTGAGGTGAAGACTGCTACTTACAAACCAGTGAATCTTACTAGAAGAAATATATTGTCTATGGTACATCGCATTTTCGACCCCATGGGTTTTCTCTGTCAGATAACGCTAACACCTAAACTACTCATACAAAAGACATGGTTGTTAAAATTTGGTTTAGATGCAAACATACCCGAAGACTTAGGGAAAGAGTTCTTTTCGTGGACTGATGATTTGTCACTTTTATCCAGTATTAGAATTCCAAGGGCTTTAGATATAAAAGGAAATGAAAGTCTTAGTCTTCATACGTTCTGTGACACAAGTAAACAAGCCTATGGATGTGTGATTTATTTAAGAAAAGAAACAAATGAAAATGTATCGGTGTATTTTCTTCTAGCTAAAGGTAGAGCGAGTCCATTAAGAAAAATGACCATAAATCGTCTAGAATTATTAGCCTGCTGTATAGCAGTCAGACTCGCAGCTCTTGCTTTACAAAAACTCAAATTAGACAACGTTCCTAGGAGCTATTGGACAGATTCGAATACTGCTCTTTCTTGGATCCAAAGAGATGACCACTGGGCACCATTTGTAGCAAATAGAGTAAAAGAGATACGAAACTTGTCATTGGAATCTGAATGGCGTGGCGTCACATTCCAGGAAATTCGAATCCAGCAGATATATCATCACGAGGGTGTTCGATTAAGAGTTTTGTGAAATCTCGCTGGTGGCAAGGGCCAGAATGGCTTATGAAGAACGATGAAGAGTGGCGAACTAGTGAAGTGACTACTAACGAAGAAGAAATCATGAGAGAAAAGCGAAAGAACATTATTTCAACTTTGGCTAATATCACCGCTGAAAAATGGCATCTGATTTACTTTTCAAGTTACTTTAAAATTGTGAGAATGATTTCTTGGATTCTAAGATTCATAAATAATTGTAGACATGGAGGCAGAAATTATGGCAAAACCCTGAGTGTTGAAGAATTGGACATTGCTGAGAAGAAATTAGAGAAGATCGTTCAACAAGAAGCATTCTATAGTCAAGAACAGTTGAAGGGACACTTTACTTTCACAGATGAAGAAGGGATTATAAGATTGAAAACGAAGATTTTGAAAAGACATGACGATGAAAACTTCCGGTGCCCCATTGTACTTCCATCCAAATATGAATTAGTAGAAATAATGATAGAAGACTACCATTTACAACTTTTACATGCTGGTACGCAAGTTCTTTTAACCAATATTCGTCAAACATTTTGGATAATAAAAGGAAGAAAAACAATACAAGGAGTCACATCGAAGTGCGTTCGGTGCAAGCACTCGGCGAAAGCTCTTGATACAGTACCTTGTCCTCTCCCAGAAGATCGAGTCAGAGATACTTATGCATTTGAGGTGACAGATGTTGATGTAGCAGGACCACTTTATTTAAAGGAAAATAGAAAAGCTTGGATCTTGCTTTTCACATGTGGAGTTTATCGTGCGGTTCATTTAGAATTAATTGAAAGCTTATCGACTAATGGATTTTTTCTCGGATTTCGAAGATTCATAGCACGAAGAGGACGGCCTAGAGTAGTATACAGCGACAACAAAATTCCTTGCCCCTACAAAATTTGTGCCTGCACAAATTTTGTAGGGGCAAGGAATTTACTCCGATCTAAAGACTGGAACCAAATTATCAGAAGTTTTTCGACAATGAAAATTCACTGGAAGTTAAATCCACCAACCGCAGCATGGTGGGGCGGCTGGTGGGAGAGATTGGTTCAGATGATCAAGAAACAAGAAATTATTGAGAAGAGTCCTGGGAAAAGCATTACTTTCATATGAAGAAATGTTAACTATCCTATGTCATGCAGAAGCAAATATAAACTCCAGACCATTAACATACGAGTCAGAAGATTCCACGGATTTATGTGCATTCACTCAATCTATGTTTATTCAGAATGTGCGAACTGAAGGTGTTCCGGATCTGGATTGTTTGGATAAAATCAACTTATCAAAAAGATGGCGGTATTACCAAAAGTTGCGTGTAGAATTTCGTAAAAGATTTAGAGATGAATATCTTGGACTGTTAGTACATCGACGATATATTACGATTGAACCAACATATCATTCTATAGAACGAGCCCTTTTAACTTTCGGATTACGAGGCAAAAAATTCAGATTATCTTTCCCAGCATTCCTACAATGACCTCCATTCCTACATTCTCTCTAGACCACGTCAGTTACAACTCAAGAGATCGCCTTTTCACAGATGATTCGTGTATTGAGGTGAGCACAGGCTGTGGACTGTGTGTCATGCTAAATGATGTCCTGAAACATACTTTGAAAAGAAGATAATCGTAACCTAATATTTCACGCTGAATTGACGGCAATAAAGAAAGCTAATAAATCCTCTTATACAGTCGAGACACAGGCCCATATACGTAGTGACTCTTCATCTAGTCTAATCTAGCTGATGACATAAATCCTAGAAATCCGCCAGTCATAGACTTGCAAAAAGTACTCCTCAGCGTAACGCCAGAATTTCGGCCACGGTTATGCTGGGTCACAGCACGCACGGACATATTTAACAATGAGCCTGCAGACGAACATGCTAAGCAACCAGCAACTGGCATGAACTTCCTGGAACATCCTTTGCCCCTGCCAAGTTCCTTTCTTAAAAAGGATTACCTACAAGCACTTAATAAAACTCTGGCAATTCAGATGGAATATTTTAACAATGGGAAGACGGACTTTTAGTTTTTGTCTCCATGTCTCTATTAAGATGCTTACATTTTTCTCTGCATTGACTACTTTTCTGTCATGCCGTAGACCTTTCCCAACATATCTTCATTTATTCGGTATTACAGAACTGGACTCTTGTGAATGAGGACAGCAAGGAACTCCGGACCATTTTGCTTTTTCCTGTTGTCTTACGAAACCTGTTCACATGACCCAGCCATTTGATCAGTGCTGGGAACAATGGACTTCACATCTATTAAAAACCTGTAAGGTATATTTTAATTTCATAACAGTTATTTTAATTTTGAAACCCTTTCCTTTCAATTCTGGTTTCCACTTACAACTCCCTACCAGAATGAGGTTTTAGATTCGCGTTGAATGCAAATGAGTTAGAAGAAGTATTTAAGAAAGGTTCCGCTTACTTAGATAGAGAGTGCTACGAGCTCTTAGAGGAGCGTGTTTGCCTTCTGGCTAAGTCATTCTGGAAGCTGTTACGCTCGGCCGTATTGTACTTGCCCACTGATATGCACCTGCTAGTTTAATTTAAGGGCCAACTACGTTAGATAACTGTGTCTAGCTTCGGCTAAGTCTAGTTTAGCTAGTAGTAACTTTGTTTCTTATTTCTGAGTTAAAGCTCGAGTAGAGGTCTTCCTGTAAGCCCGAGAACGCGCCAACTGTTATTCTTATTTGAGTGAATAAAAGGGTATTTTAACACTTCTCGAGTCTACATCTTAATTGTTTTGAACTAAGCGATGAGTCGCTACAAATTTCACTAGATTTCTCGACGTTCTATCATAGACAAAGGGCAAGAACACGACAAACCAAAGGAGCTCTTACTAAGCTGACTAAAATATTGCTGTTCTGTAATAAACGATATAAATACTCATCAATTAGCTAAGCAAGCAATCTCTGGAAAAAGCTTATTTATTTCATTCATTTATTTCTTTCTTTGTTTTTTTATTTATTTTATTTTTATTTATTTATTCATTATTATTATTATTTATTAAATTAAGTACCTGTAAAATTTATTCCGCAACTGTTTCTTTATTATATTAAGTACCTGCTTATAACTCTGAATTATACATTGCATATGGGAATGTAAAGGCCCATTTACACTAGCGGAACTTTGAGTCTAAGAAATGCACGCGGAAGTTGCTAGCTTCACTAAATTGCGAAAATGTTACTCTTTTTTTATAACTGAAACTGAATATGTATACATTTAAATAAACAGCCTAACTTATAACATTATTCAAGAGTTTAAGAGTTAAATATTTCCTCATAATACGAAAAAATTGCTGTTTAAAAGCTCTCAAAAGAGTCTTCAAATTCGCCTGCGTTTCTTAGGCTCAAAGTTCCGCTAGTGTAAATGGCCCTTGAGATATCATTGTTTATGCAAACTACTACTCTATGTACCTTCTGATTTTGTAAATAACTGTCGTCTGATCTGTCAGCCCTACCTTCATGGTGGCGGCTACTGGATAGTAGATCTATTCGCTGAGCAGGCACTGTTCTGCTTGGTGTTACCCTTAGTCAGAAGCTTGCTCAGTGGTAATAAATAAATCCATTCTAGCAATACAGCAAATAGCATCAGTCATGCCATCTATCGGCTAATGTCGCTATTAACATATTTGTTGATCGTTGACCATAATGAGTTGATCAGGCGTACAATCATTGCAATTCTAACCTGTAGATGGTGATGCTTTCGTGAAGTGGCGGTTAAATGTAAAAGAAGGGCAGACGGCCGCCGATAAACGGCGGGAGAATGGTAGCTGTATCAGCTGTAACGGATGCTGGCAGGCAGAAATAAGTGCTTAATTCTACATTGGCGTCTAACAAGTGTTAACATATCCTAAATAACGTTTTCCCACAGGAATTGGGTGCATAAGAGCCAGTTTCTCTTAGAAAGTCCTCCACGAAGGCATCCCTTCCCTTAGGCAGATAGCCCTAGTGTGCTTTGCCATAAATAAATAAACCAAACCAAACCAAACCCACAGGAATCGGTTCTCAATACCAAATGCAGATAGCATATATTTCTGTTAGTTTTCATTAATTTATTTCTGTTACCTTTCGCGGTTTCAAAATTCATTCTCCATTTTGTTCTTCTAGGAGTATTGAAAAAAAGATGAAGATGATAAACATGACGAAGAGGAAGTGCCCAATTTCACCAAGAATTTCAACCATTTTACAGTGCGTTAAGTGGAAGCAATGAGAAGTATGAAAACATTTTAAATTTTGAAAAATCTTATTTTCAATTGAGTTAAATTCAGCCAAGAATCAAAGAGAAATTTGCGATTTTTTATTGAAAAGCAGTGGCATTTTTTATCGAAAGAGAGTAAAACCTGTCATTCACATATAAAAATAAATTTTAATAACTATCAGTCGTAAGAACTAATATGTTTTCCAGTGCTGTGCAACTTCATTTCACTAAATTTTGAAGGATTACTAATAGCTAAAAGAAATACATTATCTCGAAAACAATGAAGAGCAGTAAATTCTGTACTCGACAAATCACCGAAGCGAGTATTAGTTTAAACTAAACAACTAATTAATTCCATTCAACAAACTTGGAGCAGCTATAGAGCATAAAAAAATAAGGTAGCCTGCCATTGAAAAGACAAAACACAGACTTATATATTGCAAACGATATCAGACTCAACAATTGTTTACCCATCGTAAATGATTACTGCCGTTTCCTTGCTGGATAGTGGCTTATTTAAATAGAAAATCTATTTTGTGCTGTCTATTAAGATTAGTATCGAAAGAATTTCTCCAATACGCTTGAAAGATGGTGGGTCGAGGGCTCATTGTAATTAATTAAGGAGCTTTTTTGCATGCTGCTAGCAACTGTAAACAGAAGTCATTTTAATTTTTTATATTTGGTGTTCAAATTTAAAATTTTCTTACTGTTCAAATTAGACACTAAAATATGGGCTTTGGCTTAAAATATGGTCTTGCAGGCTAGAATGGAAGTTATTTGCTTTTTTACAAATGGAAATAAATATTGAGAGCTGCACGAGGAAGGGGTTTGTCGCATTTCTTTTCCATGTATTAAAACAATTTATAAAATTTATGATAGTCAGTGTTTCAAAATTTGAATCATAACAATAGCCGTTAATGAGTCTGAAATTTAATGTCTCGTGTTTTAAGAACCATGTAGAGTTTATGAGCACTGATAAAGGTGCAGACGTAAGATATTTTCTCATTCCTTACTATATGCCTAAGCGATGTAATTGGAAGCAAATCCGCCTAGCAGTCGGAAGGTCTGCAGTTTGAATCTCGGCGCGAAAGAATAGAAAATTGTCTCACCTTCCCTGATGGAAAAATTCTAAATAGCTCTACAAGTGATAGACGAAAATTCGTCACGAGTGGGAGAGAATATGATGTATTTTTTCCCTCCTTACCGCGTGTCTACGGGTGTAATTGGAAGCTCGGTTGGTTAGCAATCAAGAGGTCCGAAATTAATCTCGGAGAGGGAACTACACATTTTCACAGTTGATTAAAAAAAAAGAAAAACTTAATGATTGTATAGAGAGGAAGACTAAATATAAGAAAGAAAGAAAAAACTGAATGAGACATAGATAAAATGTTTCCTCTTCAGTCAGTTCTTGCCCTACCTTTGAATCCTGAAATACACATTCAATCAAATTTAATTTTTCCATTACTATAAATACTTAACTATACAAATGACAATAGTCATATATTATTAAAAAAATTGAGATTATCTTACTTTCCTTTGGGCATGCATCTGGCGGTACGCATTTTCCATGCTGATTTCTAACAAGACCTCTTTTGCAGAAACATCCCTTCACACATTGTAAAGTGCAAGGAGCTGATCTGTCCTTGTTTGAGCAGGAAGGAGGACATGCAGAACCACAGTTCAGAAATTCTTCGTCTTCTCCGCACCTGTCTGTGAATAGAAACAGTTATACAGTGAGATATTTTAATGCCTTATTTACTAAATTTAAATGTATAGTCTATAATTATAAAACAGTTTGGCTGTGTGCGAGTATGGCGTTTTTCCTTGGTTAACGCTATAAATATTTCTGGTATTTACATTTCGTATGGAAGTTGTTTTCTTCCTTTTTTTTCCGCCGTAAGCAAAACAGAGATACTCGTATTTTTAATAGAGTTTAATTCAGACAGAGCCCGACTCTGGTACTTCTTGGTTTTCACTAAAATCATAACTCCAAGCGGAGCCATTCGGAGCCTTAAATAAGAAGGGCTCAGTTAATTTGTTATGAAAATTATACAGCAATTTAATTATAAAACTGTATTATTAATGCAATATTTTTTATCAACTGGCAGACCTGACATTTCTGATGTCTTTGAAGGATGTCTTAGTTGCTATTCTTGTTAATGTTCACTTGTCTGACCTATAGTAAGCTTAAGCCCACGAAATTGCTCGTGGCGAGGAGCGCAAGTTTACGCAAGATTGCTCTTGGCGTAGGGGACAGCCTTGAGCACTTTACAGGTTTCAGTGAGATTTAACTTACTTCTGCTCCCAAATTTGATGGAGAGTACAGCGGGGGGGGGAGGGATTGGGTCCGAGTGTCTCCCACCCCTCTTCCCCTACCACCAGCATTCCCAGACAATTTACGGCTCGGTACATATTTAGAGTTCCTCCATGCCGCATGGACACTATACATTTACAAACATTCATGCCTTCTCCAGGATTCGAACCCGGGTCCTGCGGCTCGGCAATCAGCGACGCTAATGATGTCTCAGTTTTTCTGCTAAAACAAAATAGTGGAAAAATTAGAATGTAATGATTTTTTTTCAGGAAGAGTGATATTTATAGACTCTACTCATTCAGCAAAAAGTTTTAAAGGATGTTATAGTTCGTCAACGTTTTGCTATCAACATTTTATCATCATATTTTGCTATTATTAATCTAATAAACTTCTAGCGTTGCGCGCCTCCAACTTGCACGCAACCAAGAGGTGACTGTTGAAACTGGATAAAAGACAGAGTCTTGTTAAGGGTTTAAGTCCCTTTTTATTCAACGTAATAAATTACAAGTGCGTGCTCTTGACGCTCACAAACTACGCCAACTTGGCGGTAAAATAAAAATAATAACCTAAAAAGAAACTAAAGACAAGACTCTAACTACGAGGCTCTCTAAAAGTAACTAACCTCACCGCGTTTTACAATACCGCTGCTAATTCAGCAAACTTGAAGATCACGTTGAAAGATTAACAATACTTCCAGGCAAGCACACAGGCCGAAACGCGGGGTTATTCAATTTCTGGCTAACTACCTCCGCGCTCGTGAAGTAAGAACAGCACACCTCGAACTCGTTTCCTTTCTATTTAACTCAGAATATTTCCGCTGATAATTTGAATCCTTGCGCGTTCTACTAAAATTTACATACTCTGGCATTGGCAGTTCCAGGGGAAAGTAAGGCTTGACAGGAAAGGTAGTTTAAACTTAAAATTAATGTTAGTTAAAATAAATATAAACCCTACATTTGCCGCTGCCAGAATTTGGAAAACTTGGAAGCAGGTCCTACAAATGACCTGTTGTAAGTTTCTATAATTCTGAACTAACTCTCGAGAACCTCGTTTACAAAAAAAAAAAAAAAAAAAAAATCTTATGTAACAAATTGTATACTAAATTTCTGTGTATACTTATAACTCTCTCTTCTTACAGCAACTTTTCCTGGACTTCATCAATCAATCTTGGTCTTTTCCTTCCAGCATCTGGAAGGAATAAGTATCAGTATCTTTCTAAATACATTATAATTTACACTTTCTTGACACAATAAATTTTTGTTTTTAAACGATTCGTTTTCCTTAGTTATTGCTTAATTCACATTCATTCAATTTTTCAAGCATTAATTTAACTTTACCCTGGCTCTCCACCATGTGTGGTGTCAAGCGGGAATATTCCTGTTTCAGTCTTACAACACTTCCCCTAACCACCATGATTTGTTAGAATTCAACGACCAAATAGACACACCTTACTCGACATTCTACAACTCGATGAGCTACTTTAACATTCTTAAAAATTCAAGTGTAGGTGGAGAACCCTACAAAACACATTCATTCTAACTTCCCCCTCATTCATCTTTAAACATGCAGGCTTTCGCTCTAAAGCATGACTTTATCTACAGTTTAATACTTAAATTTTGAATTCATTCCTTTTGAGCATTTTACTTTTAGCATCTAAAATTTTATGCTTCTAGACTAAATTCTACTTTTACATAACATTCAAGTATTTACGTACATTTACAAAATTTTAATACATATGATTTTTACAATTTACCATAAAATGAATAAGAGAAAATAAATTTTTACTTTACTCATTCTTCGCCAAGCTGGCGGCACTGAAACTAAAATTCTTATTAATACAAGAATACGAAGTTATTTTTATCTTCGGCCAAATTTTGGCTTTAACATAACAGAATTAGTCTTTCGACCAACAGAAAATGCTTGTTCTTAGCTTTTATACTTAAAGAAAATAATACTTTCGCCTTAGCTAAATAAAGTAAAACAAAACTAAGTCTCAACCGAGACATATTGACTTTCGTCAAAACATAGAACTTCGTACTTATGCATAACATTTCGGAACAAAAGAGAAAAAAAAATTATAGAAGATTTTAACTTATCTTTGAGTTTTCGATGCTTGAAACTCCGTCATTCTTTTCTGGCAATATTGTTCCCAAGTTATAGGTTTCATGGATGTCAATCTTCTCCTTACTGACCTCCGAGTGTCGTCCACATTAGTTTTTGTTTTGCGTCCTCTGCGTGCTGGCCTCTTGGCGGAGTAATCGTCTGGTTGTTGTCGTTTCCGTTTTTCCATTTGACGGCTGGTCTTGACGTCCTCCGGTCTGGAGTCCTTCTTGAATTTCTTCTGTTGTTCCTGGTATTTTTGTTCCTCCTGCTGCCGTTTCAGTTTCCGGAACGGCGGCCTTGCTGGCACCTGACTCTCTGGCCCTGGGCGCGTTCTCCTTGATGTATAATTTCTACTGCGATCCGTTGTAGGTGGTGTTTTGCTCTTTACCACGGTTTCTTTACGCGGTGCATCTGTATTCTTGTTTTTCTTAAATGATGGAGTTTGAAAGTTTTTTTTTTCTTTTTGGTACCGTCGTCCGGGTTGTAGAAGGGCTAGGTCTCTCTTCAGTTCTCTGCTTCTTGGGTGGTGGAACAGTTGTTATTTCTGGACCTTCTACTTCGTTTAGACTTGAGTCCTGCAAGAAACTTTTAAGGATTTCAAAATCATTTGGATTATAGTATTTTTTCACCTGGTCGGGACTTGCTTTACAGATCTCCCCTCTCTCGTTCTTAAGATATAATACGACTCCTTTGATTTCCTGAATTACATAGGGGCCTTCAAATTTTGGAGCTAGCTTTGCCGTAAAATTGTCTGGGGCACTTGATAAAGAAAATTTCCACTTCAATACTTTATCCCCAACTTTAAAATCTGCTTCACGGCGTTTTCTATCATAATATGCTTTTTGCTTATTTCTTGCCGTATCCGAGCTTTTAAGCGCCTGATCAATAAGTTTTTGCACATCTTTCTGCTTAAACTCTTGCTCTCTTTGTTGCACAAAGAATGATTTATCTAAAGGCGTAATTAACTTTCTGCCTAAAAATAATTCTGCTGGCGTTTTTCCAGTAGTATCGTGATTTGGCGTTCTTAAAGCATAAGCTAATTCATTTATGTAGCCATCCCAGCGCTTGTGATGTGTGCTCACGTAACTGCGAATTATTTTTACTATGTTTTTATTCACTCTTTCTGCTATGTTTGCCTGTGGTCTATACGGAACCATTTTGATATGGCGTATGCCAAGTCCATTGCATATGTTTTCAAATATTTGACTAATGAATTGTTTTCCGTTATCGCTAATGACTTTTATCGGTGCACCGTATTTTAAAATGTATCTGTGTAAGAATGCATCTGCGACTGTTTTGGCTGACGCGCGTTTAAGTGGAACAATTTCTGTCCATTTTGAAAAATGATCTACTATTACTAAAAGAAAACGATTTTTATTTAACTCGCTCTGGGGGAAGATCTATGCCTAAAATTTCATTCGGAAATGTGACGCGAATGCTATTTAAGTACCCGGCCGGGCTGTAATTAATATCATTTATTAACTGGCTTTGATTGCAGGACCTGACATACGCAGTTACTATTTTGTATAATTGCGGGAAATATACCGCCTCGCGTACCCTTTTTAAAGTCTTTCTGACCCCTAAATGACCCGCTGTTTTCGCGTCGTGTAATTCCTTCAAAATGCTTAATCGAAGCGAGGCTGGGATGACTGCTTTATACTGAAGATTTTCGTTTGTTGTTTTCGTATAAAATAATAAATTATCTATTATTTCATAGTTTTCTGCTCTATTTCTTATCGCATCGATATCTGTGTGCTCAAAGCTTTCGGGGTCTTTCAAATATGCATAGATATTTCCAAATTCAGGATCAGCTTTCAGTTCAGTGATAATCGTATCTCTAGAATCTAAAATTTTTGAAGTCAACACAGCGCATTTAAGTTCATTTCCTTCATCGTCCAGTTTTATACGAGAAAGTGGGTCAGCTACATTGTTTTCCTTACCCGGTTTATATTTTATTCTGATATTATATTCTTGGAGTTTTAAAGCCCATCTTATTAACCTGGGCGTTAGGTTTTTCCCCGAGTAAAGTCTACCAACAGCCGCATGATCCGAAAAGACTGTTACTGGCGCTTTGCCGAAATAAACTCGAAATTTGTGTACAGCCATTAATACGGCTAATGTTTCTCTTTCTGTAGCTGTATAATTCCTTTGTGTCTGATTCAACGTTTTACTAAAAAATGCCAGAGGACGGCTATTTTGCATAAGAACCGCCCCCACCGCATAGTCTGACGCATCTGCTGCAATTTCCAGGTTTTCGTCCCCCTCCAGGAATTTTAAAACAGGGGCATTGATGAGCGCTGCTTTTAATCTTTCAAAAGCTGTATTTGCTTCTGCTGTCCACGTAAATTTACCTCTCTTTCTTTTGATTACTAAGAGTGGTTCAACAATATTAGCGAAATATTTTATGAAAGACCGATAGTAAGAACATAACCCAAGGAAAGAAGAAAGTTTCTTGGCGGTGTTGGGCGGTGGGAAATTCTTGATAGCTTTTATTTTTGAATCTTGCGTTTCTATACCCTTTTGCGAAATTTTATAACCGAGATATTTAAGTTCTTTAGTTGCGAACTTGCATTTTGAGGCGTTAATTGTAAGACCGGCCTCTTTTAATAATTTAAAAACTTGTTCTAGATCATTAATGTGTTGTTCCAACGTACTACTCGTTATAATTATATCATCTAGATAAATTAAAGTTGATTTTCCTAGGACAGGCTTTAGAACAATGTCCATAGCTCTCTGGAATGTTGATGGGGCCCCACACAACCCAAAGGGCATGCGTAAAAATGCATAAGTGCCCGATTTTGTTATAAACGCGGTTTTATGTATGTCTTCGGGTTTCATAGCTATTTGATAGTAGCCAGACGTTAAGTCCAAAGTAGATATGTATCTTGTCGATTTGATCTGTCTAACAATTTCCTCTATAACCGGCAAAGGGTAAACTGGAAATTTAGTAATACTATTTAGTTTTCTGTAATCGATAGCAAACCTCCAAGCCCTTTTATCCGAAGGAGGAAACTCGTTCTTTTGCCTACATAGTACGACTGGACTCGCGTACTCACTATTTATGGGCGTTATTATTTTATTCTTTAACATCTCCTGAATATGTTCTTCGATGATTAAGTCTTTTTGTTTGTCGTACCGATAAGGTTTAGTCCTACAAGGTTTTTCGGCACTTAATTGTATCTTATGCGTAACTATTTGACAATTTCCCGGTTTTTCTGAAAACAAGTTAGAAAAATTACTCACCACTTGCTGTATTGCTTGCCTTTCATGGTCATTCAGATGGCTAAGGTCCACTTGCGGTTTCTCCACAGGTTCCACCACCCTCTGGTCCATCTCCAGCACTACGGAACTGTCTTGAAAATTCAATTTGGCCCTCGCGGCCCTTAAAAACTCCATACCTAAAATAAGAGGATTTTGCAGATTCTTCACTACAAAAATTAATACTTTGAGGCTTTCCTCTTTTACCTGTATGTTTAATGATAATTTCCCGATGCAGTGACATGTTTTCCCTTGCGCCGCTATAATTTCCGTATTTTTGGTTTTAAATAATCGCACCCTATAAAAATTCTTTTTGAAGAAATTTTCGCTCATAAAATTTCCTTCTGCTCCTGTATCGATGAGGGCTTCTACTGGTACATCGCCAACCAGGACTTGTATAATTGGTAGATGTGAGTTTTTTACGATGACCGTATTTAAATGTCTTTTTGAGGGTTTTTTTAAAACTTCCGGGGTCTGGACCCTCCCTTTCACAGGCCCCTCTACTCATTTAAAGCTTTCCTTTCAATCTGTGCCTTCTGGGTACGCGGATGTTTATTTTCGAATTTTCTTTTTGGGCCTTGACCTTCGAGTTTCGATGAGTTAGCTTGATAGCTCTTTCCGCAATAAGAGCGATTTCCATTTCTGGTTTCCTCATTTGAAGATTTCCTTCGGATACTTTGAGAATACGTTGCCCCTCTAGCTTTTTCCGCTATTCTGCGATTTTGAAACTTCACCGCCAATTCGAAGAGCTCCTGCAATGTGCTTGGGTTTCTAATTTCGAAGTAGTTTTGAACAGCGGGTAACAATCTTGGTAAGATTATTTCAATAATCTCCGCATCGGGTTTCTTCCCATACAGCATATCCGTCAGCTTAATTTTTCGTAGAATAAAGTCCGTCAAATCTTCTATATCCCGTTGATAGAAACTATATAGTTCGGCTTCCAGCCTTGCTCGATCTTTCACTATGGGGAAGGCCTTTACTAACGATTTTTTGAAATTTTCAAATGTATATGTCTAGCTTCCAAATTCCCCTAATAAAAATTTGCCTATATTTTTCCACCATAGCGCGGCCTTTCCTCTTAGTGCGGATGTGGCGATGGCAACTTTTTGTCTTTCAGGAACAGGGTAGAGCTGAAAGTGGTTTTCTATACCTTCTAGAAATACCGCCAGCGAATTTTTTCCGTCGAAATGGACGTTTGGCTTGATTGACGCTCTCAAAGTCTGGACCAGGTATCCAAATCCTTCCAATTGGCATGTCATTTCTTGGTGTTGTCCAGCGGCTTCCATCCAATTTTCGTCCATTTCAGTTCGATAAGTGTTCGGGCGCCAATGTAGCGTTGCGCGCCTCCAACTTGCACGCAACCAAGAGGTGACTGTTGAAACTGGATAAAAGACAGAGTCTTGTTAAGGGTTTAAGTCCCTTTTTATTCAACGTAGTAAATTACAAGTGCGTGCTTGACGCTCACAAACTACGCCAACTTGGCGGTAAAATAAAAATAATAACCTGAAAAGAAACTAAAGACAAGACTCTAACTACGAGGCTCTCTAAAAGTAACTAACCTCACCGCGTTTTACAATACTGCTGCTAATTCAGCAAACTTGAAGATCACGTTGAACGATTAACAATACTTCCAGGCAAGCACACAGGCCGAAACGCGGGATTATTCAATTTCTGGCTAACTACCTCCGCGCTCGTGAAGTAAGAACAGCACACCTCGAACTCGTTTCCTTTCTATTTAACTCAGAATACTTCCGCTGATAATTTGAATCCTTGCGCGTTCTACTAAAATTTACATACTCTGGCATTGGCAGTTCCAGGGGAAAGTAAGGCTTGACAGGAAAGGTAGTTTAAACTTAAAATAAATGTTAGTTAAATATAAACCCTACAAACTTTCATGCGTTTTTTCTTCCATTTTAGGATGTATTAACTTAATTCCTCTAATTTTAATGAGTTTATATTATGTTCGGAATGCTTTCTTTAAAATTTTATTTAATTTTTATCTCCAAAAGTCATGGAACATGATTTTGCGCTGATTCATTTTAAACGTCGTTCACTGTATATGCGTTGTTTCATTTTGTATTCCAGTCTGTTGCCATTAAAAAAAAAGCAAGATATTTACTTTTCAAATTTAATAGGTCTGTTACTGATTACCGAACTGAGATATTTAATTCAATAGATGCAGTACTTAAGAATATCAGACATATATCAGGGAGAATATCTTAAGAATATCAGACAAATGAACAAAAGCAACAACAACAACAACAAAATGTTTCGCTCTTCCACCTAGGTTATCTCTATTGATAATGTCTACTTATAAAGCATATTGTTACATTTTGTATTTAGTTGGCTATTTCTAATTGAATTGTAATTGAAATTGTTTAATTTCTCCGTGCAATGCTGCGCGCGACAAATTTTAATAGAAAGCTACGCCGAAAAAGTAAAAATACGGAGCACGCGCATTTAACATTTAATAAATAAATATCTTGCCATTGTACGTTTTTGCTATCCAGAAAAATTGAGAAAATACAGAATGTTCTCGTGCATGATTAAAAAGCTTATAAAACCGGAAGAAAACCTCCCAGTTCAGTTGTTTACTTAGTTTTTGTTATTGATTGTAGCGAATTCGCGGTGAGATAGGATTAGCTTTCACTACTTTGTATTGTGTTCTTTTAACGTTTTAATAGTTTAAAATATAACTACTGTGAGATATTGTGATACTGTACGAATATCTCTGAAGAATTTTCAGCATTTTGTTTTATTTCTTGGGATAAAAAAAATTTTTATTAACTTTTTATCTACTTTTGCATTCAATCCATTACGAACCCGTTCGCACGCAACACGTTTTGGTGTCAGAAGTGGGGTATTAAATGCCAATAACAAGAGCGATGGAGGAGCAGTTGAGACAGTTGATGTCAGCCTTTGCTACTTTTAAAAAAGAGATGAAAGATTCCGTTAAAGAAAGATGGCAGTCAAAGGAAGATGGATGCTAATCAAGAAGAGAGGAAATAAGGCCAAGAACATGTTAAAGTAGAGATGAAAGCGATTCAAGATAAGATGGAAGCTGGTCAAGAAAAGATTGAAGCAGGTCAATAAGAAATGAAAAGAGAAATTACTTGCATAATAGAAAACAAATTTGAGGCTATGGAAAACAAAATGGACATGGTTGAAAATGAAGTTGGCCAAACTGAAGAGAAAAAAGTTTCTTCTGTCAAGGAACAAATAGAAGAGAGAGTATCTGCCGTAGAACAACAAATCGATTACAGAGTTTCTTCTGTGAAAGAACTAATAGAAGAGAGAGTTTCTGCAGTGGAACAATAAATTGATGACGGGGTTACTGCGGTCGCCAAAGAAGTTGATACATTGAAGAAGTTCGTAGCGACGACAGGGAGCAACAGTGGATGGTTTTAAATTTTTATCCATGCCTGCTCGTCTCTCTCTGAAGTTATCCAGGTATGATGGGAAGACCTACTGGAAAGTGTTTAAGATATAATTTTTAATATTAGCGGAAGCAAAAGATGGGATTCCCAAGATAAGGCCTGTCATCTCGCCGCTTCTTTGAGAACAGATGTAGCGAATATCCTTTCTCCCAGAAAACCAAAGTCTAGATTTTGAAGCTCTATCCGACATATCGGAGCTGCGCTTTAGGAAGAAATGTTTGAAAGAATACAGCAGGCTTCAATTAAAATCCCGTCAACAGAAGCCCTCAGAAACACCCCAGAAGCTCCCCACGGATGTTGAAAGGCTGTCCCACCTCGTCACCCATGTAATATAAAATGATGTCTAAATTAAATAAAATTGGTAATGTCTATTTATGAATATAAATGCTATAATTATTCTCCACATATATATATATATATATATATATATATATATATATATATATATACTATTATTATTATTCTTTTTATTTTGGTTTCTCGGTGTCATTGAAAAAAGTTTTTTTTTTTTTTTTCAGTTTTTAGGTTTCAGCTGAACTTTTGTTCTTTTTCTCAATGTATAAATACGAATGCTCAGGGCATCTAGATATAATTTCTGAAAGTACTTATCAGTTTCTAATATTTCATACTATATTTTGTGTTCAGAATTTCAGATCCATTGGCCCCTACTAAAGAATAAAATTAATGAGAAAAATGCAGTAACAAATATAACAAAAGCCATTATCATGTGTGCTCTGAATCAAAAAAATGGTTGTACGTTTGAAGTAAATAGTGTGATGTTATATAATGCAGAAAAATGTATAAAAAAGGAAATATTGAGTAAAATATAAAACTTAAATTTTGAATGTGTTTATTTAAAAGAAGGGTTTCATACAAGAGTTTATACCATAATTAACCAAGATCGCTTCGATTATTTAGCAATAAATTACATTTACAGGTATTACATGAGCGTTTGAGTTCACTGTTATGTCGGCCATGCTATGACTGATCAATTCCGAGAATGACTTGGGTAATGATTTGGTAATAACTGATCGTTTTCAGAGTGATTGTGAAGCCATGAGGCAAGAGAAGCAAGATTTTAACTTAAACATAGTTGACTTTCAGTAGCGGAAAACGGAGAAAACGACAGCTTCCGAGGTTAAACATCTAGGAAATAAAATCTTCTGAAAGCAATTGCAATCGTACCGGAGAAATAACATCGCTAAGTATAGGAAGCATTCGGAATAGCGAACTGTTTGACTCAATAAAGTGAATCAGCTTATTATGTCTTCAATTTGAAGACTTGCATTTTCAGTGGCATTATTTATAAATCGCACTACCTAACAGCCATTCTATGATCGTGCAATGCGATAAAACATGCTCTCATATTTATGACTCACTCTGTACGTGAATAATAAGTCAAAAATATGAAAGTAAAAAGAAAGAAGTGTATGTATTAAATTATTATGTTAAGCAAGGTACGATGTTGTGCTTTTCATTTATATACAATGAAACCTCAGCTCGTGAATTAAAGTCGTTCGTAACAGCCATTCGGGAATCGAAATATTTGTAAAATGAAACACTTTTCCATAAAAGAATTAATGTAAATTGGATTAATTTATTTTTGGACAACAGACAATTCTTATTTAAAGTTTACAATAGTAATTTGAGAATAAATTCGAAACTCAAACCAATGGAAACCATGAAATATAAAACGAAGAAGATAAACTCAATATAAAATAGATGAAATAGATAAGAACATAATTTTACCGTATACGTAGAAACGAAAGTGGATGGCATAAAAGGAAAATGATGAGAAAGATGCTGTTGTTTGAAAACGAAATTCCTTTATACAAAATAATAAGTTAAACTGTGTTTAGAAGGCATATTTTATTTTTTCTTTGTCTCTATGTGTCACTTCACTCTACTTGAAACTCACAGCCTAACTCAAAATTTGCTCAATATCTTTTGTTGTTGTCTATGTTTTAAAATGTTTCTAAAATGAGGCATGCCTTTTACATTGAAAATGGTTACAATGTAGCTTGCTACCGTTTAAACGTTATGTGAAAAATCTGCATCTCACTGCATGTTTCACAAATTTGGCTGATCGGAGAACTAAAATTCATTTTCTAAATGTCTTCTTCTTCATCCAAAAGTATTTCTTACACAATCGCCTTTCGTTGTTGTTTCTGAAGTTGTTGTAGTTCTTTCATGTTGAGCTCATTTTTATGATCTAATAATTTCTCGTTTTTCATTGTAGCTTACTAGTCCATGTTTTTATCTTGAGACACAACAATAGATAAAACAAAAAGTCCTAAAAAAGTACTCATAACTTAAACTTACTAGTCCATGTTTTTATCTTGAGACACAACAATAGATAAAACAAAAAGTCCTAAAAAAAGTAACCTCGGTTAAGCCTTTGAGTACTAAAAAAAGTACTCAAAGGCTTAACCGAGGTTACATTATATACTAGTTTTAAAATGGCACATTAATTCTTGGTATTCAATGGAAGTATGGAATTACCTTGCAATGGAATAAGCTGATGCTCATTTCCCTCGTTTGGACATTGTCCTGGATGGATGCATTTGCCATCAATGCTCCTAACGAGGCCTCTTTTACAGAAACAACCAGGAACGCACTGTTGCGTACAAGGGACTGTTTTACCTTTGTTTTCACAAGTCGGAGGGCAAGCCGAGCCGCAGTGTACAAAAATTTCATCATTTCGGCATTTTGCTGGAAAAGAAAGCTAAATGAATTTAAGTTCATAATTTTATTATCTTTCACAGTGAAAAAATATTGTGATAAAGGAGTAAATGTAAGTAAAATTCTATTATATTTAATTAATTAATTGATTTTATTAAGAAGTTGTAATTTGTTGTATTTCGTAATGTATGTAAGCCGTATGCAAGCCGAAACAATATGATATTTTTACATTTTCACGTAACGGTGTTTACCTTTTCAATCCTATTTCTTTCGTTTAATTAGAATTTAGTTTAGGCTTAGAAATTTATTCGAGGTTATTTGTATTCAGTCTTTTTTTTTTTTTTTTGGATGTTTTATTTTATTTTAATTTGATATTTAGAAAAATATAGCCTTTCATTTTCATGAGATAAACCTTTCATTTATGTGTACAAATACTTACCTGAAGGGAAGCTACGGGCTAGTTGTAATAATTTTTTGATAAATGTTTTTATTTTAAAATTAATTTATGAATCATTCATTATAACTGCTGTTTTTATAGCATAAATATCATTTCATAATATTCACAAAACAGATATGTTGCAATTATGTTGATTTTAGCCCAAGAAATATTTAACGAAAACTATTCTTCTCTTACAATTACTCCATGTTCGGGGTAAATAGTAGTAAAGACCTGAGAATATTAAAAAAAAACATTTAGTAAATATTATTACTTGATATACTAACACTGAATGATATCAATAGGTTTATAATAAAACAAAGATAAAATTAATTGACCAATCAACATAAAAGTCGGTCTTCATTGAAATTTCAGTTAACACAAACAAATGCTTGTTTCTTCTCACGCATTTTGCCCACATTTTGCAAATTGTGTGTGTCCACATTTTGCTCACGCGAGTGCCCACATTTTGCAAATTAATCATTGCAACTATTCTACTACAAAAAAGTTGTTTTACGCATATTCGCAGTCAAGCAAAGCCACTTTTCTATTTCAGAATCTGCATTTGAGTTCAAAAGCCTCTTCTTCGCCCATTTTATTTGTCCCTTTCCTTTTGGGATTTTTTTTTCTTTAACCTTTCCATACCCTTTATCTTCTTACTAAGTATCTGTTCACATTATTTTTCCAAAGCTTCTTTATAGGGTGTGTCAGTTAGGATGACATTTGTCCTTTTGCGTCGGCCTCTGTTAGACTGCTTCCGAGAGGACAGATTGTAAGGTCAGATCTAATTCTTGAGGGAGAAAAATCGGTTTCTATATGTCGAGAAAGAAAACTAAATAGAAAAAAGTCATTTGCATCTTAACATTTAAAGAAGGTCTAGTTACATGAATCAAAATCTCTGGGCATGTTTAACATGTTACAACATAGCCCATCGTATGGTTTCGGACAATTCTGTTGATTTATTAAAAAATATTGCGATTATTAAAGAAAATAAAATAACACTTTAAAGCTTAATACACAGACAAAATGGTGCTACTTTAGTGGACGGTTACTCGGATTTTTGGCGATTTACTTTGGCGCGGTTTTTACAATCGTCAGCATCTTGAAAAACGATGTTTTTACGCATTTTGCGCATAGTAAAGTATTCGAAACTTTAAAAAAATAAATATCGTTAAAAATAATGGATTAATTTTTTGCTGAAAAGTTGTTTTTTAAGGTGGCTGGTAAATGTAAATATATACATTTACTAGAGTATAAAATACTAAAGTAAGGTAAATAGAATAAAAACACAGCTATAAAAACATTGCGTCGATGTTTAATTGGATTAAAACATTACTTAAACTGAATATCGAATTAAAAACCGTCATACCAACGATTAAAAGAATTAAAATATTACTTAAATTCAAATGCTTTAAAATAAGTAAATAAGAACGCTTCGTACACTAGAGCTAAAATGACAGCAATTAGTTTATTGCCGGTAAAAAAGGAGGAATGTCTAATACTTTTTTACCGTTACAGCGATTATTTCTTCCACCGTGACCACAATACCATATACGGCCGTCCTCAGAATCGGCTCTTTAACGATCTTCATCTGTGATCCACATCTCTCGCATTTCATCGAAGAAGCAGCGAGGTTTCCTCCAAAAATTTTAAATAAATTTCCTCTGACCCTTGTAAAAATTTATAAATAAATCTTTGATTAGGAAAGCCAGGTTGACCAAAATAAGGTCTCAAAAGACAATTTTTTGATTCCGATACCAATAATTCTTGGTAATTACCAATAACAACATTCATTTTCGAAACGGACATATCCATTCGCTTTGAAATCTAAGGAATTTGAAGAGATGAATAATAAAATTTTAAAATGGAGCGGTATTCAGTAACCAATTAGGGAGCTGATTACATCACGCATAGAATTAAAATTATTTAAATAATCATACATAATAAAATCATTTTTTAAAAAATGCAAAATTAAATTGTATTTTAATATTTAACAGCCAAAAATAATGTTTAAAAAATTAGATTAAATTTATAGATATTAAAACCAATTACTTTTAAAGTAAGGTGACGTCATTGATTACATCATCCACAACATAATATTATATAAAATATCATAAGCAATAAAAATTTTATTTCATATAAAAATGCAAAATTAAATTGGTTTTTAATATGTAGAAGCCATAAATAATATTTAAAACACGGAATTTATGCATAATAAAATGCATTATTTTTTTAATAAAATGACAACAAAGTATCGGTTACCGTAAATAAATAACTTGTCCAGTAATGGGTTTACCAGAAGTCGTATCGCTCGCGAAAAAAAATCGCCAAAAATTCGTGCAACCGTCTACCAAAGTAGCACCTAAAAATCATTCTTAGTGAAAATTCTGATAAAAAATTTAGAAACCACTGCGTAACGTGCATGTTATTTACCCCTGTTATAAGTAGCGCTTAGCTTCCCTGCTTTTGCGGTTTTGACCTATCATTAATTCCTAAATCTGGCTGCTGCTTAAGTGCAGGGTATTATTTATTACCTTGCACACTAATGCTCACCGGTGGCCGAGTGGATAAGACCATTGAAGTTATTCGACCCAAATTGGTATTCTGGCGAACGGGCGGTCTGCATGGCCGTTTTCGTAGATTTATTTATGTGCAATGCGAATGCGAGCTAGTATCCCTCAAGAAGTCCTTCACGAAGCAGTTATTCCCTTGGTCATATAATCCTAACGCGCTTTGCTGTTATAAATAAAATAAATCTAGTCTCTTTTAGAATGCTTTCTGTTAAGGTATTCCTTCCCTCAAGCAGACAGTCATAGAAACGTTTTCATAATAATATAAATAGTTTGATGGCATATATATATAACTAACACGATATTAACAAAGTTTATATAGTTTATGCATATGTAATATATATAAGTGGAATTTTTAGGCTCTGTCTATTGAAAGCCTTGCTAAGTCAAAAAGTCGGATTAGAAAAGATTACTCGGAACTTTATTGATTTTAATTGGAAAAGATATATATTTGTGTAAAATTTAAAATTCGTAAAAATATTACCTTAGATTAACATTGTTTTCAAACAAAACTTTATCGTTTTCGAGGGAAATTTGATATAAAAACCCTCTTTTTCAGAAGCAAAAATTCTTAAAATCTGCTCCAATCTTATTTTGCATCTTTTGAATAATTCAGAAACTTTAGCTGAAGTCTCTAAGAGCTGTTAAAAATTAATTAATTAACGTTAATAAGAAGTATAAAATTTGCATACGTAATTAACATATTATATTTCATACAAGAGAGAGGTAGACGACAGGAAAGAGCATAGTCAAGAAAATAAATAAGACACATTACTTATTTACTACGGATTACCTGCTACTTGGATAAGCGTCGGTGGTTTCTCTGATTTAGAACATTGCTCCGCCGTCACGCATTTCCCATCAGCATTTCGAAACAAGCCTTTCTTGCAGTAACATCCACTTACACACACAGTTGGGCAGACGAATGACTTGTTCTTGTTCTCGCAAGATGGTGGACACGGAGATCCGCAATTTAAAAATTCTTCGTCCTTTCCGCACTTTTCTGAAATTACATTATAGCACAGTAATTATATATATATTGTTCCAATTTAGACTTTAGCAAGTCTTGAATACTTTCATTTATCTTGGTGATGTCTTCCCTTTTATTCTACATCTAAATACGTCGTTGGCAATCTCAAAAATCATCCTTTTAAAAATGTAGAATATAGTAGCTTATTGTCAGAAGATTAGTCCAATGTTTAATTATTCCCACAATTGTGGGATAAAATAATAATAATAATAATAATAATAAAATTTGTAAGTTTTACAAAATATGAAAACTAATAAAAATCTGAAGGCTTTCATATTTTATACTACGCCCATAAAATTCAATTAAACAGGAATATCGCAAAATAATTTTAAAATGAGCATATCTTTAGAATTTCTGATACACAGTATCGCGAGCTGAAGATAATTTTTTTCCCGTATAGTATTGCCATTGCTCTCTTTGAAATCGTTGAGTTTCTTATTCAAATATTCTTTAACTGCTCAATGTTAAAGTTTTGTTGATGATTTTCTTTGTCTCAAGATTAACTAGATACTGCTTTTCAGTGGTCTAAACTTTGTAAATTTAAATTCAAACCGCTTAAAAAAGTTATGATGGTACATAAAAAGATAAAAACTGACTGCAGAATAAGTATATCACTTAAGGACTATAGAAGAAGTTACTCAAATAAAATATTTAGGAGTTATCTTGGATACAAATTTCAGTGGAAGTATCATATTTCCTGTCTCTCAGTAAAATGCGAAAAAGTATTCTCAGGATTATTTAAAATTTCTAAAAACATTTATAGACTCAAAACAGATGTTCTTAAATTGATCTATAGGCAAGGAATAGTGCCGTTTATTGCCTATGCGTCAAGAGTTTGGGGCTGTTCTTTACCGAAAAATGTAAAGTGCAAGCTTTTTGCAGGCAATCCTCATGAAATTTTCTTGATAACAGTCTTCCAGTTACTTCTTTGCCATATCCTTTTAATAGGAATCGTATACCAGTTGTTGGCTATTAAGATGCTGTTCTTGAAGAATAAAAATTAATTTCTTTTACAGACTGAAGAAAGATGAATGATAAGGTAAGCCTTGCTTTTGTTGCTTATGAAGATAAACAAGACCAGCTGAACAATACCTATCATAGAATTAATAATAAATGCTCTGCGTTTCAGGTTAAGTTGCTATGCTTAAACCTTGCTGTGAAATGAATTTTAAATTCTTGCTATGCTTTCAATTCAATGTGTATTTTAATACATAGTGATTTTTTTCCTTCGCTATAATTATTAGAGAAATTTAGTATTTCAGAGAAACTTGCTGTTGAGTCTCAGGTTATTATTAAGACTTTGATATGGACATTCATTTTGCTTACGTTCGTGGACACTGTGGAAACTTTGGGAATTAGAGAATCGATGCTCTAGAAAAGCTAGCCACTAGAAGTCACACTAATTTAAATTTCCGTGTTCCTATTTCTCATTGGAAGCGATTTTATAGTAATGATGCTGTCTGTATTTGGAACAGAGAATATCTGGCCTCACCAAAAGCACAATGGACCAAAAGTTATTCTTCTACAATTTTTTACAGAATACAAGTCGGCATTTTCCAACAGATTTCAAAGTAACTCAATTTTTGAGTGGACATAATAATCTTAAGAAAGTAAAAAAAAAAGTGATTTGACTTTTTTCAAGTGCTTTGTGCAGCTGCGGTAGCGGGGATGAAGTTCAGCATAATCTTCTTGATTGCATTCATTATGACAGCAGAGGAAAGATACTTCAGGTAACTTTAGAGCGCCTGTCTGTATCTTGGCCACTAATTGTTTCTGAACTTCTTCGGACTAAAGAGACAATTTCTGCTTTCCGAAATTTCATTCTCAATTTAGATTTTTGAGTTCTCTTTTTTTATTACTTTCTTTATTTTATTTTTCTTTTAATTGTTATTATTTTATTATTTTAATTGTTTACTTTTAATTGTTATTTTATTTTTCTTTTAATTGTTATTGTTTTTTAATAGTTTTTTCCCCTAATCGCAGTGCTATTGCGCGGTTGTTTATTTTGTTAGTGCTATAAATTACCTATGTAAGCCTCGTGGTATGCTTTGTGGAACACAAGGAGATGTATGTATATACATAAAGATGTAAAATATAAAAAATAGGACTGCTTTTCTCTATTCCTTTAATTAACTTTCTGCAATTTAGGATCTTCAAGCTCCTCTCTCCCTCTGCTAGTAAGATCTATGCTGCTGCGCTTCTCATTTTCCCTTGTTAGAATAGTTATGACGTCAAAAGCCTAGATTTTATTGTTTTCAGTTTAAAACACTATTTGATATCTAATTTGGAGAATTTAAAAGAAAAATAATCTGCCGTTCAAATGGAATAAAGATGTGCAATTAAAAGCTAAATCCTTCTGTGTCATCATTTCTGCTGTATTCCACTCAGCCACAGCAATGCCCGGACTTTGATGCTGTTAAGTTTAGGATTATATATCTTTAGATTGCCAATAGATGGCGTTAGTGTTTGTTTGTCAAAAGAAACTGTGGTGTCAATTATGTATATGTATCAGTTCGTTTTTGGTGTTCGTGAATAAACGTTGTGTGGAATAACGCTCCTCTGTTTATTACTTTAACTGCGATCCAGTCTGTTTATTAGAGATTTACACATATTTTGTTTATGGTGCCTGCAAACCGGGATTATTACGAACCAGAAAATCGACAGACTGAATATTTCGAAAATGGAAGGCGTTCTTGAACATTTGAAAAAGAAACGATCGGTTGTTAGACAATTAACTACGAAACTGATAACCAAAGTCGAATCGAATTTAGCAAATAATATTCCGCTAAATGAGAAAATTGAGATAATCGAGGATTTGTATGAACAGTTGATTGAGAAAATCAATGAACTGAAAAGTTTAGATTCAGAAATAGAAACGAAAGTAACTTCGGAGGAGATTGAAAATGAAGTTACCTTAAGTCAAGAATACCAGGATAAAACTGTTATATGGAGAGGAAGAATGCAACGATTTTTGAAGAAGAATTCGGAATCTTCTAGAACAGTTCATCAGAACGAAACGGCTAATGTTGCACTTCCAGTTGAAGCGAAAACAGTGAAGTTGCCAAGTCTGCAAATCGGAACTTATTACGGAGATTCGTGTAAATGGTTAGACTTTTGGAACCAATTCGAAAATACAATTCATAATCAAAGTGGATTGAGAAAAACTGAAAAATTTGCATACCTAAAATCCTTACTTGGAGGTAATGCTTTAGCTGCCATTTCCGGTTTCGCTTTAAGTGACCAGAATTATGATTCCGCTTTAGATGATAAAAATAATAAAAAAATTGCTTTATATAAGAATCATGAGCTTGTAGAGACATTAGGTATTTTTGGAAGCAGGCAGGATGAAAATGAGCAACGCCTTCGCCGAGAATTGAACCACGGACCTCTGGAATACGCGCCCAGCGTGCAGACCACCACACCACGAAGGCATGCTAGGAAGGCGGGAGAAATACCTTATAAGCTTAAGCTTGAAAGAGAAAAATACACGGTGATCAAATCCTCCTGCAAATATATACAGATATAACTAGCATTTTTTAAAATTCTACTCGAGATGGATAGTAATTGAGGGTTCTATAACTTCCTGGCGTTTATTTGAACTGCATTTAAACAAACTTAAAAATAATAAACATTATTTAATAATCACTTTTTTAAGACAAAGTAAGGAAAGTCTGATAGAGAAGTTGGTTAAATTACCTGGCGGGCACTCTTTTTCAGGTACGCAAATGCCGTAGTCATTCCTGAGGAAACCAGGTCGGCAGAAACATCCCCTGATGCACTGATAAGTGCATGTTCGTGGTTTATTTCTGCTTGAACAATTAAGAGGGCAAGCTAAACCACACTCTAGGAAGATTTCGTTTTCTGGGCAGGAATTTACTGCATAAAAGTATAAACATTTAAATGTATAATAAATTTAATATTTTAATTATAAACATGAAATTTTTTTTGAATTTACACTACAGAATAGCAGATTTATATTTTTAGATTCCCATTTGCAAAGAAATTTCTTCCGTTTAGATGTAAGTAATTATAATAAAATGTTAATAATTGATTACCTTTGTTTTTAAATTTAAACACGTACAAGGGTTTCAAAACAATGCATTCAAAATTGATCGAATAATATATGACCTATGGCCCATTCAATGAGTAAATCAAACTACGTAGGTTTTCGCTATCGTTATGAAAATTTTCGTTACTTGAAACACTTCAGTAAAAATACCTCAAGCTTTAGGATTTACTCGTGTTCCGAAGAAGAAACATCAATAAGAAAAATTTTTTTTTTCTCAATAGCCAAACTAGTCACTCACCAAAATTATAAGAGAAATTACTAACCAAAAATTTTGGGAATCCATTTTGGAATAAAGGTTATTCTGTTCAATTCTTTATTCTTTTCGTATGTCACTCAAAAAAGTAGTCAAAATGGATTCGGGAAGGGTAACAATGAAT
The DNA here is from genome assembly GCF_044657685.1 of Stegodyphus dumicola. NCBI lineage: Eukaryota > Metazoa > Arthropoda > Arachnida > Araneae > Eresidae > Stegodyphus > Stegodyphus dumicola. The sequence continues at coordinate 118,445,499 of NC_140777.1, read as the reverse complement.
ATTTTCGTTGAAATCTAATATCTGAAATTTTCCGACATTACAATTCTTTCTTTACTTCGTACAAGGAAGTAAAAATAAATAAAAATATATCACAAAATAGTACAAAATTGAATTGGTGAATCACACAGAGAGAATGATTAGCATTATCATATGTCCTAAATAATGTTAATAGTAACTTTAAAAGTAAAATTTAATTACAATTATTATTATATACGATTACTAAATTTCTTTTCTATTTTTCTGCAGCAAAAGCTACCCAAAAAGCATCTTTCGTGGGCAAACTAGATCTTCTAGAGGCGCTTCACATTCATAAAATTACTTCAGTTTAGCGATCCGAATTTCAATCTGTCCTTACTGTCAGTTTTTAAGGGAATTATTTTATGATTATTTTCCTTTTTCTACAATAAATGGCACCAGTGCCTTTATTTCCTTGCTCTTTATTATTATCGACTGAGCACAGGTTTCTCTATCGTCTTTTGCGTTTCTACAGCTGAAGAAGACGGTTCTATATTTAAACTTTCGAAACTAGTCCTGCAAATTTATGAATATTACTGATTCCTGTTGCCTTAGTACCCCCAATAAAAGATTAAAGATATCTACAAATTAAAAATAGCTGGAAGAAAGAAAAAAGTTGCATCCTTAACGCATTGTTAATGTCCTAGTTAGTTGGGAAAAAACTGATCATAAATAATAAAATAGCAGACACCGAAATTTATAAACACTTAAATCATCGCACTACAATAGTTTTTTTAAATATTTTATTGCAAGATAATAAATGCAGATATTATCACAATGACAAATACGCTGGTTGCAACTATTGCACATTTGAATAAGATATTAATATTCACTCACCATTCGTGATATCACAGAGCCTCTCTGGCACGCAGAGGCCATCTGTATTCCTATAGTATCCTTCGACGCAGTCGCATCCCGAGACGCACACATCCGTTACGCATCTTCCTTTGTCCAGGCAGTTGTTGCAAAGATTGATGCAATGCACAAATTCTTCATTTTCAGGACAAAAGAAATTGCAACTGCATGGATTCACGGCTGGAATTAAAAAACATGTTCAGAAACTTAATATAATCTTTCTCTTTTATGCGTTACTGACTGTTAAATAGGAGAGAAAATTAAATATAATTCAGTTTAACGGTATATATATGCAGATTTAGAAATGGAAAGTTAAATAATGATGTTAAAATCTTCCATGGTTTAAACAACAGTGAGATTTAAGTAAGCTATTATTTCCGGTAGACCGTTTGTAAACAAAATCATATATTATTAGGTACAATTGGGCCAGTAAAACCTGATTCTTCTAAATTTATATCAACACAATCAAATGTTTCCCTCTTTATTTTTTTAATTTTATTTAATTAGGAAATTGAATAACGTATAATTTAATTGATTTTTAATGAAAGAAAATACAGTTTTTATAACATATTTACAATAAATACTTTGAAACGAATACCATATTTGATATTCTTCTATGTTATTTTTATAGTACTATCGCGTAAACGGAGAGAAAGTACTCTAGTCTCACCTCAAAATTTTATTTTCGAAATGAGTAAGTAACCACTCATATGCACTCGATGAACGAGCTAGAACATTCTAAACTTGAAAGGTTATAAAAAATAGAGTCCAATAAATGGAACATAAATAAATAATCTAGCAGGAGGAAATTTAAGCAAAAATCAATTTTTAGATGATTTGCCTTTGATGGGTTTCGAACTCGAGACCTTCTAAATCAAAATCGTAAAAAAATAAATCGTAAAATTCTCCTATTTTCTTCTTTCTATGTATTTCTTTCTCCTGATGAGGAGGGACCTTTAGCTGCCCTCGAAATCGATTGTTTCATTATACCTACGCTAAATATAAGGTTGTTTTTTACGATTTTGATTGTCACATTAGCGTGTTTCTCTTCTAGTCTCGAGACCTTCTGTTTTGTGCTCTGTCGAAAGGAACAGTTTTTGCTACATTTACCCTTTCTTGGAAAAAAGCAGAGCCCCGCTACGATTTAGCTTGTCTTCTTGTAACAGGTTTTCTGGAAACACTGGCGTTTTTACATTGTCTAATTGTCCTTTCGGATCAAGCTAGGGTTTCAATTTCAATACGTGAGTGATGTCATCGTCTTCTATTTTGTTCCATACTTTCTACTTCATGCGTCACTTCAGATAGTTGCCATGTTGTTCGATGTCATCCAAAGTAATGTCTTAGGAGCTTTTCGGATAATCCAACCTTTCGGAAAGACCCAGACATAAGTGTGGGTTCTTTAGTTTCAAAATCACAATTCATGTTCAAACAAAGCACATTTAATTATTAATACAATATCTATATCATCTTACATCTATTAATACAATATCTATATCATCTTAGATCTATTAATACATTTATATCATCTTACATCTCCTCTCATAAAACAAAGTGGCGAGAGTTCTATCAATTTCACTCGTGCAGTCAACAGCTGAAATTTAGACAGCGCGCGAGGAAAAATATTAAGCTATGGATTTAAAATCCCACATTCGGCCTTCCTGCTATGCGTCGCCCTCGACGACATTATTCTACTCCTGACAACATAAATCATTGGTCATCTTGCATCTTCGTTGTCTTCAGTAAAAGAACTGTCATCAAGAATAAGCCGAAACCTGAAAAGAAATACAAAGGGAGAGGGGAAGATTGTGTATGTGCTAAGGACAATATTGAAAGGAAACATCTTAATTGTCCTTCATCTTTGCAACTATAATATCGTCAACAGTCCCTTCTACTTTTCAGAAAATTTCATCTAAATCGAAAAATATCTTCAATCTTTAACATTTTTGGTAAACTTCATTTCATCTTAAAAATAGCATTAACTGAAATAAAAGTCATTATTAGGTGAAAAATCACAGTTCGATTATCAGTTCTGTCACGCCAGGTTTAAATGTCATAATCAGTATTATTTTATGCATCTTCTACTTAAGTCCATGGTTTTATGTATTCAGTGCATGCACTTGTTTTAGTGGGTGCTTCATAATCTCCTTCTTTTACAACATCATAGGAGTCATTATTCTTTATTTTGATAATCTTATACGGGCCTAAATACTTTGATTTTAACTTAACGTTTGATCCAAATTGCGCTGTTTTGATTGCTACTAAATCTTTAATTTCATAACATTTTGGAGAATGTCTTCGACAGTTATATGTGTTATATGTTTTCTTATTTCGTTCTTCTACTTTAAATATTTGTTTCTTCGCGTCTTTTCCAAGTTCTTCTTATTTAGCAAATAATATCTTCTCCTTAATTCTTCTCATGCGATTCATTTCAAAAGGTAGCTTTTCTTGCATTTTCAGTTTAATATGTTGAACTTCTTTTTCTTTCTCAGAGAGGATTTTATCTTTGATGCTCATCTGAAATTTTGTAGTTTCTACTTCCTTTTTGGCTTCTGATAGTTGTTTCAGTAACGGTTCTATACTCTGTTCTAATACAGAAAGTTTTCTTTCCAAAGATCTAACTTGTTAGACTAGAAGAGAAACACGCTAATGTGACAATCAAAATCGTAAAAACAACCTTGTATTTAGCGTAGGTGTAATGAAACACTCAATCAATTTCGAGGGCAGCTAAAGGTCCCTCCTTTTGATCAGATAGCCTGGCTCGGTAAAAGTAGGCGGCCAGTGAAACTCTGATTAAAAATCTAGTTATAACCATGTGCAGTGCTGATAAGGACCACGTGTTTCTGTGACTCTGTGAACTGAGAAAATAAAGATTTTCTTCTTTCTAAGTATTTCTTTCTCCTTATGAGGAGGGACCTTTAGCTGCCCTCGAAATCGATTGAGTGTTTCATTATACCTACGCTAAATACAAGGTTGTTTTTACGATTTTGATCTAACTTGTTGTTCAGAAGCATCCAAACCCATTTGTAAAATAGATTGTTCTTGTTTCAATTGTTCTTTACGTATAACTGGTAAACGTCTGGGCCTCAAAGGAATAGGTTGGTCATCTTTTAAAATAACATTCATTTCGGTATTAGTAGATTTTCCTTTGGCTTGTTTGTGTTCCTTTAAGTTTTTCAGACATACCAGGATCCAGTTCTTTAGCTGGAAGTTTTTCTTGCTGTTTACTCTTTCTTACTGTTGATATTTCTATTTCACCAGCATTCTATTCAACTAGATTCTCAGATTCTGAATTTTTTCTTTTTCTAGAACTCTTTGGTTCTGAAGTGAGTTTTTTGGATTCATTAATTCTTTCATTACTCTTTTTGATTTGCTGAACATTCTTAGGTGGGTTGTTTCTTCTTCCTTTGGGAATGGAGTTCTTCTCTTCATCTACATTTTGCAATTTTCCTTGTCCACGTTTAACATCACTTTTCTCTTCCTGAGACACCTCTTTCTTTAATTCATTTTCAACAGCATCTGTTTCTTCTATAGGGTTTTCAGTTTTATTGGGAATATAACTTTCATTTAAGTGTTTTACTTTGGACTTACATGCTTTATTAATATCCGAACAATTATCTAACTCATTTTCTTGATCAATATTTACATACGTTAAATTCAATTCAGTTTCATCTTCTAATATTTTTATAGATATGCCGCTCTTTTTTATAATAATTTCCATTTGCGAAAGCAATTCATTTCCAATAACAGCATTTTCTTTCATTGTTCCTTGAGGCACAACATAAATATTTGATTTAATTTCGCAATCATCAATTCGTATGGAACCTTTGAAATAACCAATAGGTTTTACTTTATTATTACCAAAGCCTACTAGAAACAAACTGGAAGAATGAATATTAGGTGAACCAATTACTTTATAAATATTTTCCGATATTAAATTTATATCACTTCCTGTATCAATCAGAGCGTTTACTTCTACATTATCTATCGATACAGTTTTATGCATATCATTCAACCGCTTCTTTACAAATATATGATTCATTCTGGCAAGATCTTTTATATTCGTCTTATTTTTTATACATTCTGCGGCTACGTGTCCAAATAAATTACAACGAAAGCATTTTTTTCCCTCGCTCTTATTTTTACAAAAATTCTCCGCGTGACCAAGATTTCCGCAGTTATAGCAACGAATATTTGTTTTTATTTTACTTTCAAAATGGACGCGTCTGGTTTTAGAATTAGGCCTAACGGATTTGTTTTTATCATTATCAAATTTAATTTTTTCATATATCTTAAGTTTTCCTTGAAATTCTGACAAAGTTCTACAACCATAAAGAATAGCTTTATTAAATGCAGAATCGTTTATACCTTTAATAACATATTCAAATAAAGCAGCGTTTTCAGTATTACCTTTAGAACACATATTTTTAATTACCAAAAAATATTCACATAGAGATTCTTTTTCCTGCATTTTACGTTTTGATAATAATTCATGTAACTGAGCAGAGTTATACTGAACACCATATTCATTTACTAATAAAGCCTTAAGTGCATTCCACGAATTAATTTTCCTTTCACTTTCAATGAATAATTTTGCTTTGCCAGTTAAAGATCTTTTGGCGAATATTAGTTTCTGTAATTCATTTAGTTTTAACAAATTAGATACATCTTCAAAGTTTTCAATGAAATTGCCAACCGAATTATAAGCATTACCATCAAATTTAGAAATCAGACTTTCAATATCATTAAAATTTATATACATATTTGAAAACTGTGAAAACGGAAATTGAACTGACGACTTACTAATATTTTGTTTTACCTCATGATCTTCATCAACAGTAGCAAAAGAAGAGTCGTTTAAAATTCGAGCAGTTGATGCATCGATTTCACTATTAACAGAAGTATTCCTTCTTTCATACAATGTTGCTTCATATTCCTCTATTTGTTGCTTGTAATTTGATCCCGATTCTGACACCAATTTTGTGGGTTCTTTAGTTTCAAAATCACAATTCATGTTCAAACAAAGCACATTTAATAAAACATTAATACATCTATAATATAGTTCCTCTATTAATACAATATCTATATCATCTTACATCTATTAATACAATATCTATATCATCTTACATCTATTAATACAATATCTATATCATCTTAGATCTATTAATACATCTATATCATCTTACATCTCCTCTCATAAAACAAAGTGGCGAGAGTTCTATCAATTTCACTCGTGCAGTCAACAGCTGAAATTTAGACAGCGCGCGAGGAAAAATATTAAGCTATGGATTTAAAATCCCACATAAGTCGCTGACATGTCGATGCTTTTCCTCGCATCGGCTCTTGTCTGTGGCTTGTTATGGGAAGATATGCAGTTTTGCATGCTATCTTTCTTATCTCTGGTAATTAGATGTTCCATATAACTGTCGTCGGAATCTTCGGTATGGGATGGAAAAATTACGTAGAGAGGAGTCTGGATTTCTCTACTATGAATGTGAAAGAATACCCTAAATACCAGTGTCTTGTTTTGCTGAATTATAGAGAAAAGTCACAAATGATAAGATAGTATCTTGCTAGTCTACGACTTTTTGAAGGTGAATAAACTCGTGGATCTCGTCTAGCAGAAGCTGGACTTGATGATTAGCAACAGCAATAACAACAAGATAGCAGGGCCGGGACGAGGGTGAAGCAGGTGAGACACTTGCCTCAGGTGAACAAATAGAAGGGGCGCCAAATTAGCTATTCGATCAAAAATTCAAAAATTTATGATTTTTAACTTTTAATTTCGGAATATAACAGTGAATATTAAAAGAATTTGTGTTGTAAACAATTCAGCTAAGAAAAAAAGAAAAACTAATAACATTAATTTATTCTCAAAAGACATGAGCTTTCACAGTAGTGTATATAATATTTTTTAACATTAAAATTTGTTATTGAAAGTAGTTTTAAGTTTGACTTAAGCTCTTTACTTAGTCACAACAGATTTGTCCACTAACTGAACATACATGGCGATATAACTCCTGAGTTTTGCAATTTCATAAACGCCTTCTCTAATAGCATCGGAAGAATAACAAGGGGGATTAAAAATGAAATGTACTATATCATTAGTTATTGCACTTTCTTTCTTTTCTATGGGCTTTGTCCCTGAGGAACTATAGCTACGTTTTGCAATTTTGCGTCGAATCACTCTGAATGCCCGTTTCACTTTTCAAACTGTTACCAACAAATATTATCGCCATGTATTATATTTGAAGAAATTAAATAATGAAGAATCTGAATAAATGCATGTATGTTTCTCGAATTGTGGTAAAACAGCGGTACCTAGAGCCATCAAATTATGAATAACGTAATCTTCCACAAAATATGAGCATCTGGAAGCCCTTAATTTGGAATTTGTTTTATTATCGATTTCATATTTTGTAAAACTTTAACGAATTTTTGATTAACAAACTCAAGGATTTCAAAGCGTGCAATGGCAACGTTGTAAAAAAAATCTCCAGCCCGTGAGACTTTGTATCGGAAATTCTTAAAAAGTTATGCTTAATTTAAAATTAATTTGCGATATTGCTCTTGAATTGAATTTTTACGGTTTAAAGCGCGAAGAATAAAGGTAACACACAAAATGTTTAAGAAACGCCCCTTTGGACACAATTTAAAATCTGAAATCTTTCAGATTTTCTTTTTTGCAATTTTTTTCCAAAAGATTAACCGCTTCAGCAAATTCCAGTATGTTAATATTTTTGGCACTGTTCAGAGAATTTATAATTTTTTTGTATCTTCAACGAGTAGACACTTATGTCCGTTTTAAAAACAACATTAAAAGGTCATACGGAAACACGATGGTCATCAAGAGCAAATGCTGTTAAAGAATTAAATCTACAAATAACAGAAGTGCATAGATTATTGAAAGATACGCATTAAATCACAAATCTTTGCAATGGGCTGAAAATAAGAACATTTTGAAACAAATCAATTAAAAATTTTTATGTTTGTTATCTGCGTGGAATTTAATATTGAAAGAAATCAAAAAAGTAAATAAAGCCTTGGAGTCAAAAACTATAACTCTTTATAAAGCCGCACGCTTAATAGAGGAACTTTCATTACAGGAAATGAGAGAAAATATTTCTCAATGCATTTTTGAAAAATGCAAAACTTCAGCTTTAGATATCATCCGAATTTGAAGACAAACAAAAACGAAAAGTTAATAAATCAAATTGTGAGGAATCAATTGATATAAATTGCAGTTTTTCAGAAAAATATATTGTTACGAATTTGGTATTTAAAAAGCTAATGTTAGTTCAATTATAAATTAAATGGTTTTATTTCTCGCGCAGTGCAGCGCGTGACGAATATTAAAAGAAAGCTAAGCCGGAAAAATTAAAAATACAAGAGCGCGTGCGTTAAATAAATAAATATCTCTTTTTGATTTCGAGAAAGTACTGGAAAATTCTAGCGCGTGATTTTAAAATCTTATAAAAGGAGGAAAACATCTCAGTTTGTAGTAGTTGCTTTGCTGTTGTTTAGAAAACTGCTGTTGTTGATTATAGCGAATTCGCGGATTAGCGTTCTTTAGCTGTTTTGAATTACGTTCTATTGTACATTTAAGTAGTTAAAAGATAACTACTGTGAGATATTGTGATACTGCATGATAATTTGAGAAAATTTAAGCATTTCTGTTGTGATAATAATAAATTTTTGTTCATTTTTCATCGGACTTGTGCATTCATTTCATAACGAACCCGTACGCACGCAACAATTTTTGGTGTCAGGAGTGGGGTTTGAATGCCAATAACAAGAGGGATGGAAGAACAATTGAGACAGCTCATTACTGCTTTTGCTGCTTTCCAAGAAAAGATGGAAGCTGGCCAAACATCTTTTAAAGAAGAAATGGAATTGGGCCAGGAATCCCTCAAGGAAGAAATGAAAACGGCACAGGAACAAAAGAAGTTGGGCCAGGAATCCGTTAAAGGAGAAATGAAATTGGGCCAGGAATCCGTTAAGGAAGAGATGAAATCTCTTAAAAATGAGATGAAAGCAGGTCAGGACGAAATGAAAAGAGAAATTACCTGCGTAATAGAAAATAAATTTGAGGCTATGGAAGGCAGAATAGACGCGGTTGAAACTAAAGTTGGACAAATAGAAGAAAGAGTTTCTTCGGTAAAAGAACAAGTAGAAGAAAGAATTTCTTCTGTAAAAGAACATATAGAAGAGAGAGTTTCTGCCGTCGAACAACAAATTGATGATAGGGTTTCTGCTGCCGTCGCCTAAGAAGTTGACAGCCTAAAGAAGTGCATAGCGACGGTAGGAAACAATTCTGAAGGTTTCAAATTTTTATCGATGCCTGCTCGTTCCGTTCTGAAACTATCTACATATGATGGGAAAACCTCCTGGCAGGTGTATAGGACACAATTTTCTATCTTTGCGATGCGAATGGATGGGATTCCCAAGCTAAGGCCTTTTATCTCGCCGCTTCTCTGAGAGCAGACGCAGCGGATATCCTGCAGACGCTTCCCGAAAATCAAAGGCTAGATTTCGAAGCTCTATCCGGCGCTTTGGAGCTGCGCTTCGGCGAAAAATGTTTAAAAGACTACAGCAGGCTCCAATTAAAATCTCGTCAACAGAAGCTCACCGAAACGCTTCAGGAGCTCGCCACGGATGTTGAAAGGCTGTCACATCACGCCTTTTCGGAGTGCCCGACAGAAACAAGGGAAATCCTGTCCCTGCAATATTTCATCGATGGCATCCGGGACCCTGAAATACAGAAAGCACTGCGAATGGCGGATGTTAAAGATCTGAAAAGCGCTTTAGTGTATGCCATGAAATTTGAGGCAGCCCAGCAAGCCACCCGTCGAGACCGCCATCCAGTCAGAGCTGCTCAAGTCCAGGAGCCAGGGGATCAAGTCACTGCTCGTCTAGACAATTTAACTAGACAACTGAACGCCTTGAGACAGAATATTGGTGACAAGAAACCGACCGTAAAGTGCTGGAACTGCGGTGCTGAAGGACACATCCGACGAAACTGCAGAACACCCCAGGGCACGGATGCTAAGACCGCTCCTAACAAACAGCAGGGAAACTAATTAGTGGCCATCTCGCGGGGCGGAGGTTGCCAGATCATGAAAAGCCCCAGTTTAAAGCGCTTCAGATTTTTGCAGTGAGAGGCGGCAGTAATGGACTTTTCGTAATAGGACATATTAATGGAGTTCCCTGCAATATGACGATAGATACAGGAGCCAACGTTACCATCATCCGAAAAGATTTGGCTCAACAACTGGGAAGCAAACTTATCTGGACGCCGCCCTGCGTTACCCTACAGACTGTGTCCGGTGAGAAGATCAACATCGATGGAAAAGTAAATGCTAACATCACGTTTGGAAGTGCCGCTTACCATCACACGGCATATGTAGCACTGATTCTTGCATACTCGGATTGGACTTTCTAAGGAAATACAATTTTTCCTTGGACTTTAAAAATAACGAATTGCATTCTACATCTGAGGACATAGCGTTATTTGGAGTCAATGATGAAGTTAAATCTGTCCATAAAATCATAGCACAAAACAATATCACAATACCGGCAAGAACAGAAATTTTACTTCCTGGATCCATAGCCGAAAACAGAAATTTCCGCTATGGCATCATAGAATATCCCAATAACTGTAATAGCCCAAAAGGAGTACTAGTAGCCTCAACACTCGTCGACCTATCCAGAACGGTTATCCCGGTGAGAGTCGCCAATGTAACTGAGAAGGGGAGAATTATTAAGAAAGATGAAGTGGTTGCAGCATGTACTCCAGTAACCACCGTTGAAAGAAAGAGTAACATCCAAGAATCCGTGTCCTCAGAGAGAATTACATCGGAGTTATTGCAGAATGCGCAATTAAACGATAAAGAGAGGAATGCTGCCGATCGCGTCATTAAATATCTTCAAGTTGTTTTCTCCCGCTCGTCTTCTGACGTGGGTCGAACTAGTTTGACACAACATAGAATAGATACCGGCGATCATCCCCCGATCAAGCAACATCCAAGACGTCTACCGTTTGCTAAACAGGAAGAGGTGCGAACACTGTTAAAAGATATGAAAGAAAGCGATGTCATCGAGCCTTCAGTAAGTCCATGGGCATCTCCCATCGTCCTAGTCAAAAAGAAAGACGGCTCAACAAGATTTTGCGTCGACTATCGCCGGTTGAATGAGGTTACGAAGAAAGACAGTTACCCTCTTCCTAGAATTGACGACATTCTAGACACTCTTTCTGGCAGCAAGTGGTTCTCAACACTTGATTTAAAGAGTGGGTATTGGCAAGCCTGAAGACCGAGAAAAGACGGCATTTACTACGGGACAAGGGCTTTGGCAATTCAAGGTGATGCCGTTTGGACTGTGTAATGCGCCGGCAACATTCGAACGTCTTATGGAAACTGTTTTGAAAGGCCTTTCCTACGAAGCCTGCCTCATATACCTGGACGACATCATCATCGTCGGAAAGAGTTTTGAAGAACATTTAGAAAACCTTAGGAAGGTGCTTCAGAAACTGAAAGAAGCCAATCTGAAGCTGAGTCCCGCTAAATGCAAATTGTTCCGAAAGGAAGTGACTTACCTGGGACATGTCATCTCTGCAGAAGGTGTGCGCACGGATCCTGAAAAGGTATCAGCCGTTAAATCCTGGAAACGTCCCGAAAATGTCCATCAGCTGAGAAGCTTCCTAGGGCTTTGCACCTACTATAGGAAATTCGTGAAGGACTTTTCTTCCATCGCAAGACTCCTACACAAGCTGACAGAGAGCAACCAAAAGTTCTTGTGGACAAAAGAATGCGAGGATGCATTTAGCAACTTAAAGGAGGCTTTAACATCTGCTCCAATCCTGACGTATCCTCAGCTTGACCGACCATTTATTCTCGACACCGACGCGAGTAATGAAAGTGTTGGTGCTGTTTTGTCCCAAGAAATAGACGGCCAAGAACGTGTAGTGGCATACTGGAGCAAGTGCCTGTCTAAACCGGAGAGGAATTATTGTGTCACCAGGAAAGAGTTGCTCGCCATAGTCAAAGCTGTAGAACAGTTCCATCACTATCTATACGGCAGAAAATTCCTGCTCCGCACCGATCATGCATCATTGACCTGGCTTTTAAATTTCAAGAATCCTGAGGGTCAAATAGCCAGGTGGATACAGAGACTCCAAGAATATGACATCACTATCCGTCATCGTAAGGGATCATCACACGGAAACGCCGACGCCCTGTCTAGAAGACCTTGCCAAGAAAGCTGCCGATATTGTTCCAGGGTGGAAGCGAAATACGAGCTGCTGACTCCGGTCGCAAGACAAATTACAACATCAACATCGGCTGATCGAGAACCGTGGAGTGATGATGAAGTCAGGAAAGACCAGCTGGAAGACCGCGACATTAAACCCATAATTGATTTAATGGAGTCATCAAACAGAAAACCTACCTGGCAGGACATTTCTATCTGTAGTCCTACAACCAAACAATATTGGGCACTCTGGGATTCACTTCACATTCGAAACGGCGTCTTATACCGGAAACTCGAATCGGATGATGGGAAGACGTTCCGATGGCAACTTATACTTCCAAGATCCCGCATTCCTGATGTCCTTAAAGAGTTACATAGCACCCCTACTGGAGGTCACTTTGGAATAATGAAGACCTTGCAGAGAGTTCGTGAGCGCTTTTACTGGAATAATGCAAAGGATGACGTGCAAAAGTGGTGCCGATCTTGCGATGCCTGTGCAGGTCGGAAAGGACCGAGGAGACGCAGCCGAGGCAAGCTGCAACGTTACAACGTAGGTGCGCCTTTTGAACGTATCGCCTTTGACATCCTGGGACCTCTGCCACGAACTGCTGATGGCAACAAATACATACTCGTTGTCATTGATTACTTCACCAAGTGGCCTGAAGCTTATCCTATTCCTGATGAAGAGGCTGTCACAGTAACTGAGGTAATGATACAGCAGTGGATTTCCAGGTTCGGAGTGCCTCTTCAGTTACATTCCGATCAGGGAAGGAATTTTGCCTCGGCAGTAATCAAAGAACTATGCAAACTACTCGGCATTGACAAAACTCAAACGACGCCATTGCAACCCCAGTCGGACGGCATGGTAGAGAGGTTCAATCGAACCATCCTTAATAACCTCTCATTAGTGGTTTCCAGAAACCAACAGGACTGGGACAAGAAATTACCACTCTTTTTACTGGCTTACCGCAGTGCTGTCCACGAGACTACCGGCTATTCTCCATCACAGATGCTCTTCGGTCCTGACCTTCGTCTGCCTTGTGATCTATTGTTTGGCCGCCCTCCGGATGCTCCTTCATCGTCTGAGGAATATATTCAAGATCTCCAGGCCCGGTTTGAAGTGATGCACAACTTTGCACGAGAGCGAGTCAACCTGGCGACGAAGAAGATGAAGACCCGCTACGACACAAGAGCTACTGAACATTAGTTCCACGAAGGAGACAAGGTGTGGTTGTGGAATCCGACTCGACGGAAAGGACTTTGTCCGAAATTACAGTCACCTTGGGATGGCCCGTTTACAGTCCTAAAAAGGCTGAATGACGTCGTGGTTCGGATTCGTAAGTCTTCGAACTCTAAACCTAAAGTCGTTCATTACGACAGGTTAGCACATTACTATGGCCATAGTGCGTAATGTAAATAATTGTAAATAGTATCAGACCATGGTCCTTTTTGTTTATAAATGTGTATTTAGTATTTGATTTGCATTTAGTATTTGATTTGTATTTAGTATTTGTTTTGTATTTAGTATTTGATAGCATTTGATTTGTTTAAGTTAGTTATTGCATTTATTGTTTATATTGTTTGATATTGTAATGTAATGTTTATGCCTCAGTTGCATTTATGCCACAGTTGTAAGTTTAGCTTCCTGTCCAGGGATTGTACTGCCCGGGACGTGCAGTCCTTGGGAAGGGGGCAGTGATACGAATTTGGTATTTAAAAAGCTAATGTTAGTTCAATTATAAATTAAATGGTTTTATTTCTCGCGCAGTGCAGCGCGTGACGAATATTAAAAGAAAGCTAAGCCGGAAAAATTAAAAATACAAGAGCGCGTGCGTTAAATAAATAAATATCTCTTTTTGATTTCGAGAAAGTACTGGAAAATTCTAGCGCGTGATTTTAAAATCTTATAAAAGGAGGAAAACATCTCAGTTCGTAGTAGTTGCTTAGTTTGCTGTTGTTTAGAAAACTGCTGTTGTTGATTATAGCGAATTCGCGGATTAGCGTTCTTTAGCTGTTTTGAATTACGCTCTATTGTACATTTAAGTAGTTAAAAGATAACTACTGTGAGATATTGTGATACTGCATGATAATTTGAGAAAATGTAAGCATTTCTGTTGTGATAATAATAAATTTTTGTTCATTTTTCATCGGACTTGTGCATTCATTTCATAACGAACCCGTACGCACGCAACAATATTTTTATAGAAATTGAAGAAGTGTTCGACAATTAAATTTCACAATCGAAATGGCGATACGAAAAGGTAAATGAAATCTCTTTCGATTTTCAGATTCTAATTGGTGAACAGTTAATGTCATTAGATTTAAGTAATTTAAAGGCAACATCTTATAACTGAGCACTAAAATATCCGAATGGTATGAACGCTGAAGAAATTCAGCCAGAAATACCATGCTATTTCAATAATTCCGGACACAAAATCAGCTACAAGCTTAGAATTTAAGAAAAGAAATCACGATTATAATTTAGTTCAGTCCTATCCGAATTTGGAAGCAGCGTTAAGAATTTTTTTAACGTTGCCAGTTACTGTAGCTAGTGACGAAAGAAGCTTTAGCAAACTTAAAATAATAAAGAACGAGATGTTCATTAGGCCAAGGAAAACTTTCAAACATGGCCATTCCCTCTATAGAACATGAGTTAAATAATCAAATAGATTTTGAAAAAAATTATTGATGATTTTACTTCTTTAAAAGCAAGAAAAATTATATTATAAATATGCTTGAAAAGTTTATGCCATAAATTTTTGAGCAGATGTTTTATTTATACTTAATAATAATATTAAATAAATTTTTCAAAAAGCATATTTTTAATGTTTTCCATTTCAAAATTATTAATCATTATATATGTTTCACTTTGTGGAATATACTAAGTTATAATTAAATATTACTGTAATAGGTTTTGTATTTTCACTAGAAATAGTTACTTTTAATGAGCATAAAATATATATAAATATAATTAATTTGTTCTATATGTATGATTATATGTATATATGTGCAATAATCATATATATAATTTATATTAAAGACATAAAGTAAGAAATTTAGAACTAATGTTTCACAAAGAGGAAATTTTTTGAAATTCATAATTAATAAATTTCAAATAATCTAATAAATTCAACAAAGAATTTAATAAATGTAAAAACCAAAACTTTTAAACAATCAATATTGTATAATGTTATGTTTTACAAACATCATTTAGTATTATTTATTTATTCTCCCCCCACCCACACAAATAGGTAAATAAACAATCTTGCATTGTATACAGGGGCGCACATTTACCGCTTTGCCTCAGGTGAAAAAATATGTAGGCACGGCTTTGCAAGAGAGTATCTCAATTTCTCTGCTCACCATCTACGTACATAGGCAACATGTCTGCCAGTGATTGGTTGAATATTTCTGTTAAACCGCTGGTCTGTGGATAGCGGACAGTGGTCAGAAGATGCGATGTTTTACATAACTGACTGATGTATTAACAACATTGGGTAAAAAATTACGTCTTCGATCATTTATCATTCCTTTGATAGCAGCGTACTTCAGTATAATTTCTTCAACTATCAATTTGGCAATATTTGTGGACTCAGCAGTTGGTACTGCCTTTGTGACTGTAAGTCTGGTAAGGAAATCTGTGCAAACAATAATCCATTGATTCCCATTTCGGTTATCAGGAAAGCACCCAAGTAGATCAGTTCCAATTTTGGCAAACGGTATGTTAGAGGGTTTTATTAGATGAAGCTGTTCTGGTGGAAATTGTGGTGGCGATTTTCGTCTTTGGGTATTCTCGATAATGGGATACGTACCGTAGTGTGCTCCAGTATAGCCCTGACCAATAAATCCGCGTCAGTGTTTGCCACCGCTTTTGCAGACGATATGGATATTGTAAACTATTGACTTGTGTCAACGATATTGATTAGTATTGACTATTCGATTAGTATCAATAAATTTAAATTCATTTGAATGTGCACTACAACCCCGCAATATTTAGGTATCAATAAACAATGCTCGTTCAGTCCAGAAATATGTCACGGTTTATATATGCAACAATATGTTATATTGATTGTTGCAGTATAATTATGTGCTTCAAATAAAGGAACACCCCCGGTTGTCTATTGAAATTGTTATAGGCAAATAAACTACCTCTTCCGTTTGAAAAATTTTACCCAAAATCTAATCATGTCTTTCTATATATATGAATGGAAAGAGCTTAATTACTGAAAGCAAGAATTTTTGGAACTTGATATAAAAGTTACTGTGGACGAAGAAAACTGTCACGTATCTGCACACAGACAGTCCTCATTGTAAAAATCATCACCCGTAAGACACACACACACAGTCATCACTGTAAAGTGGTAGGTAAAAAAATATTCGCAAAATCTATTGTTTATTTGGTTAATAGATTATAACAAAGCTTATAAGACCTTTCTGCGTTAGAAGGAATGACTTCGTGAAGGGATTTCTGAGAGAAACAAGTTCTTATACATGTACCCGTGGGGAAACCACGAAAATCGCATTGAGACTGCCCCTTTGCCATAGTCGAATGACCAGTTTTGAATGGATTTCTAGTTCTCGAGGCCATAATTACTAGTAGTGAGTTAGCTATTCGGAGGCTGGTGGGATTTCATAAACATTAAAAATATATTTTTCACATCGACTTTCAATAGTTTTTAA
Organism: Stegodyphus dumicola; assembly: GCF_044657685.1. Lineage (NCBI taxonomy): Eukaryota > Metazoa > Arthropoda > Arachnida > Araneae > Eresidae > Stegodyphus > Stegodyphus dumicola. Next base: position 118,428,705 of record NC_140777.1, on the reverse strand, counting down.
AAAAATTAAATTTTACTTTTTAGACTTTTTAGTATTTTCTCAGCGGTGAAATGAATAGTCATCAAACTTCTAATTTTTATTTCTCAGCGGTTCTCTATTTTTTTAACCTCTTAGGAAGCTTTGAATTTTGTCGTAAAAGAAGTGAAAAAATGCCATACGTCAGCAAATTTATTTCCGAAAATTTTTGAATTTTAGATGTAAAGGTTTCGAAGCTTTTGTTTTTAATTTGATAAAACATAAGGAATATTTCAATAATCAGAAAATTTGCTTTATGGGAAACCCAAGAAAAGTTAAATTTTAATTTGCGGTATCTTCATAATCACAGTGTTGTTATTATTTTTATGAAATTCTCCAGTAATTTAAAGACATCTCATATTCTACCATTAAATCAGAGTCCAGCGAGATTTTTAACAGTGTTTAATTATATGCAGCCTAAAACTTCGATTTTTAATAGTGTTTAATTATATACAGCCTAAAACTTCCTGTTTTGCATTCAGGAAGAGCAGCGATAATCAGAACACATTCTTCAAGCTATAAAATTATCGCCAAATGCCTTATTGCAAACAAGTGTGTAACTAAAGAAGAAAGAAAAAAATCTAATGCGGGCACCACATGACTTTGTACGGCCTTAAATTGTTCACATTTTTTGCTGCACATCATTTAAACTTATTTCCTCCAATTAACCTATCCTCCAGGCAAGTTGAAAAAGACGTCTAAAATTGAAAATTTAATTTTGAAATTAAATATCCTGTTAGTGTTTTAACTTCTTATAATTTTATTTTTTCATAACGAGTACAAAATTTTCCCAAATATAAATATAGGAGCCTGGAGACTACATTAAAAGTTAAATTTCGTTTTTGCCGAAAATTAATTTTTTAAATTTTGGCATTACCAAAATATGAATATCATCATTTAAAACATTTCTGTAACTAGAAATATATGGCTATCACTAACGATTGCGAAAATAAAGGCCGGGTAAGGCTGTTTATACGTTTGCTACTGCTGATTGCAGTAAAAAAGGGAGGTGCACAGGTAGATGTAATAGCAGACACATATACACAATTCAACGTTCAAAACGTTGTTTTTCAGTTGTGATACATACGTACAGACATCACGAAAAATTTACTTTCGAATCCATTTGTCACAGAGTGACATCAAAATTGACACTTGATTATTTGAATAATTTAAGAAAATAAGTGAAAAGTTTCCTACACATAAACACGGAGGATTTGGAGATAACAAAACAAAATAGGAAAGCTTATCAGGTTCAATGTTCCTTCTAACCTTCTTCGCGAACATGCAAGGACCTGACTCGGAACAGAGAGCTTACTAAAGCTATGTTCACTAATTGTGGGAAGTAGACAAGATACACAAGAAGGGTACACAAAACCCTTTATTTTCTCTATTTACAATAACTTCCGTACTTCGGAATACACCGACCCGCTACTTGGGGTCTAACGTAAGAATATAAAAATAGAACTAAACTCTAATTTAACTTTAAAATAATAAACGTGGAAGATTGGCCTTATATTAACAGGAAGCGTATGTAGTACAGAGAACTGTGAACACTACAATACGTTTAAATTTATCAAGAGGATTAAAACCTCCGGCCTGGAAGGCAACCAGCAACTGCGTAACTTCTAAGGTAAGCGGCCAGCTTCGACTCACTGCTTCCTCTCTCTCACTTGGCAAAAAGCCACAACTTAAATACTTGGCGTTCGCCAGACAAACTTTGCATAAAAACCTTAACGCTTATAATTCTGGCCGGAAGTAGAAAATAAGAAGTGATAGTAAAGATTTAAAATAAAATAAACGTTAGTAAAACTTAAGATCCTTACATACTTCCCGCCAGAGTTAATTAGTTTGAAACTGAGGTCTAAAACGACCTTGTTGAAAACTTTTAGCTCTAGAATCTAACGCGAGGCCAATCTTTTACAAATATTTTTCGCTAGAAACTAGAAATTTAAAAGAAAGAAATTTGTTTTTACAATAGCAGCTCCCAGGATACACAATTTTTTTCATCTGTACTGCATCCAAGCAGGAGCTCTTATTCAAATCTGGTTCCTTCCAGAGATCTGGGAGGAAAACTAGTTTAATGAAATGTTACACAATGAAATGGCAAGTAATATGTATAATTATATTTCTCTTAACATTCTTATTTCATTCATGACTATTTTAATTATCTCTCCCTGTGCTCTCTGACATGTGTTGTAAAAGAACACCAAACACGAATGTGTTTCTGTCTACGTGTTCCACACTTCGTCCTACAATCAAAACACTAACGTGTTAAAATTCAACATACCAAGACCTCGTAATACACCCTAACTTCAACTCTAAACCCTGAGGTACTATTCTGAAAGTGGCTAACTCTGAAGTGTAGCGTCAGAGAGCCTAACTACATTCATTCAAACTTTAACACATATTCACCATGATTTGGTCTTTTTACAGTCACACAAATAAAAAAAAAAATTTAACATTACTTTCACTTTTACCATATCACGGTATTTCTTAACATTTAAAATAACAGTTCACATTGTATATAAGAACATATCAACATGCCGTTAATTTTACACATTTGAAAACATACATTAGTAGTACATTGTTAACTTCTATTCTTTTCAAAGCAAGTGCCAATTCTTTCTACATTGAAATACTACATTTCAAAAAGTCTTTCAGACTAAAACTTCTTTCTTGCTAGAATGTTTTAAATAAAATTTATACAATAACTTTATACAATATTTAAGTCGTTACACAACGCTATTATACATCAACTTTAGTTTTACGCGCGAGTAATTGAAAATCATAATACCAAAATTGGTAACAACTCATTTCTCGCCCTTTTGGCGATAAAGGTAGACCTCGCATGAGGTAAAACTTCTTGAAATCTGCCACTTGCAGTAAGAATGAAAGATTAACTTAAGTTTGGAAAGTAACATAAAATTTTACTTATCTTTGTGATATTCGGACATCCTTTTCTGGGCCCAGTCCTTAAAGGTATTGCAGATAGATGTTTGATTTATCCTCCTTCTTGTACGGGCTCGCCCTTCAGTGCCCTCCTCTGGAAGCTTCCTTTTTTCACCAGTTCGGTCACCCTTGAATACCTTCTTCTTCTCCTCTGCTTGTGGTCTTGGCCGTTTGATGGCAGCTGGTCTTGGCGGAACCGGGAAACTTCTGTCGTGTTCCTGCTTGGACCTCGTTGCTGGCCGTTCAAATTTTCCTTGTAACTTTTCCTCCGCCGCTGATGGCCCTTCCGCAGTTCGGCGACATTTGCTGCGGAGAGTCCTGTCGGATGAGTAGATCTTCCGTTTTAGAGCCGGGTTATAGTTGCCGTCATTTCTTCTGGTTCTCTTTGCATACGTCGTCCTTCTCCCTTCCTCATTCTGGGGCTGTTCGTGAACTCTCTTTTCTGGACGGTGGAACGGCTTCTTTTTCTTGCTACCTTCAATTTTTCCGCGGGGAAATTTTCTTTTCACTTGCTCCTGCCTCTTAATGGCTTGCCCTTGTACTTGTCGTTTTTCCACCTCTGGAGCTTGTGCCTGCGGTGTCTGCCGTGCCGGATCGTGGAAAAGATCTGAAAATATTTGCATTTTATTACGATCAAAGTAGGGTTTGATTTGAGCAATGTTTGCGGAGCAGGTTTCACCATTTCTGGCTTTTAACACTACTACAGCGTGAGTTATTTTTTCTATAACATATGGTCCTTCAAATCGTGGAAAAAATTTAGCAGTCTTATCTTCTGGTGCTGAAGAAAGTGAATGCTTAATTTTTAAAACTTCATCCCCTACTTTATAAGTTACTCCCCGTCGTTTCAAATCATAATAGAGCTTCTGTTTTCTTTGTGCTACTTCCGTATTCTTTTTTGCTTCGTTAATTAGTTTTTCTATATCACCCATTTTAAATTCTGGGGCTCTTTGTTGCACATAAAATAATTTATCTAACGGCGTTATAATCTTTCTGCCTAAAAATAACTCAGCAGGAGTTTTGCCCGTTGTATCATGTTTTGCGGTCCTAAAGGCGAAAGCAAATTCATTGACATAGTTATCCCAGCTTTTATGAAAATTTTTAACATAACTACGGATAATTTTCAGTATATTTCTATTGACCCGTTCCGCTATATTTGATTGCGGCCGATACGGGACCATTTTTAAATGACGTATGCCCAGTTTTTGGCACATGTCTTCAAATATATTACTTACAAATTGAGGATCATTATCCGATATAACTTTTAGAGGCGCCCCGTATTTTAAAATATATTTATTTAAAATAGAATCAGTAACTAATTTCGCGGAGGCTCGTTTTAAGGGAACAATTTCGGTCCATTTACTAAAATGATCAACCATAACAAGGAGATAGCGACTTTTATTTAACTGACTTTTTGGGAAAGGGCCCAATAAATCGATGCCAATTATTTCATTTGGAAATTCGGCTTTAATACTATTTAGAAAGCCGGCCGGGCGGAAATTAATATAATTAACTGCTTGACATGTTGAGCAGGACTGGACATACGCCCTTGTTAACTTTTGCAGCTCAGGAGAATAAACTGCTTCGCGTACGCGTTGGATGGTTTTTCGAATACCAGCATGAGAAGCTAATGGACACTCGTGTAACTCCTGCAGTATATTTAATCTAAGACTAGCTGGGATAACAGGTCTAAATTCGTTGTTGGAATTCGTAGTTTTTGTATAAAAATAATAGACCATCTATTAGTTCGTAATGGGCCGCCCTATTTCTTATCGCCACAATATCTTGGTGGCTAAAATTTTCAGGATCCTTTAAATACTCATAAATGCTTCCAAACTCAGGATCCTTACCCATTTCGGTTATTACAGTTTCTCGGGAATTTATTGTACATGCTGTGAGCATTGCCACATTTACGGTATTACCTTGTTCATCTATTTTAATTCTTGATAGGGCATCTGCTACGATATTTTCCTTTCCGGGGGTATGCTTGATTACCAGATTATATTCTTGCAGCTTGAGTGCCCATCTTATTAACCTTGGGGATAAATTTTTCCCTGAGTACAATCTAGTTACCGCCGCATGATAAGAGTACACTGTTATCGGCGCCTTTCCAAAATAGACTCGGAACTTTTGCACTGCTAACAGAACTGCAAGTGCCTCTCTCTCGGTCGCGGAATAGTTTCTTTGTGTTTGATTTAAAGTTCGGCTAAAAAATGCCACGGGCTGCTGATTTTGCGAAAGTACCGCTCCTACCGCATAATCCGAAGCATCCGCTGAAATTTCTAAATTCTCATCCTTTTCAGGAAATTTCAACACAGGGGCTTGCGTTAATGCTTGTTTTCATTTTTCGAAAACACTATTGGCTTCGGCCGTCCACGAGAATCTTGCCTTTTTCCTTTTTAATTTTAACAATGGCTCAGCGATAGCTGCAAAATTTTTTATAAAGGACCTATAATATGAACAAAGTCCTAGAAAAGAAGAGAGCTTCTTTGCCGTGTTTGGAGTCGGATACTTTTGTACAGCGATTATTTTTGATTCGTCTGTCTCTATTCCTTTCTGAGATATCTTGTAACCTAAATATTTTAATTCAGGGGCTGCAAATTTTCACTTTTCGACATTAACTTTTAGACCGGCCTCATTGAATAAAGAAAACACCTGTCTTAAATCCTGTACCTCTTGGTCGAGGTTATCACTAGTAATAATGATATCGTCTAAATAGATAAATGTGGACTTTCAAAGAACAGGTCTTAACACAATGTCCATGCATCGCTGAAATGTTGCCGGGGCCCCTGAAAGGCCAAACGGAATACGCAAAAATGCATAAGTGCCAGACTTGGTTATAAAAGCAGTCTTAGGCACGTACTCAGGCCTAACCCCTATTTGAAAATAACCAGTCGTTAAGTCTAAAGTCGTCATGTATTTGGTGGATTTTATGTTCCTTAGAATTTCTTCAATGATCGGTAACGGATATACCGGATATTTAGTTATGGAGTTTAATTTACGGTAATCAATAGCGAATCTCCACCTTTTTGGATGCGTCAAAGGATAGTCATTATTTTTCTTACATAAAACCACCGGGCTAGCATAACTACTTGAGATGGGCGTTATGATCTTTTTACGTAGCATATCGGTGATATGCCATTCTATAATTTTTCCTTATTCTTATCATACCGGTATGGTTTTTGGCGAACTGGCATTGCATCTCCGGTGTCAATACTATGGGTTAGTAACCTGAGTAAATCCTCGAATATCACTAAATAACGAAGCAAATTCACTTACCACTTGTCGGATTCTTCCTTGCTCGTCATTAGGGAGGTGGTCAAGTTTTAACATCGGCGGTTCAGCCTTTTCTGCACGAACTGGTTTCATTGTCAGCTTAAGGGACGCTTCATTAAAATCCAGTGTTGCTTGTGCGTCTGAAAGAAAATCTATTCCTAAGATTATATGTGCTTGCAGATTCTTTACTATAAAAAACATCACCTTTACTTTTTCGTCTTTGATACGGATATACAGAAGTACTTTACCTATGCACTTACATCTTTCTCCTTGCGCAGCTAACACTGTCGTATTATCCGAATTATATATGCGATATTTACGAAAATACTTCCTAAAAAAATCTTCTGCCACTCAGGAACACTGCGCGCCTGTATCCAGGAGTGCGGTGGCTGGGATATTATTCACCAACACTTCAATCTTCGGAAGAGTCAGATTTTTTACCATTACTGTATTTAACATGTAGGAAGAGGGGTTTTCGTGACCTTCGGATTTCCGCACCCTCTCGTCAGCAGAAATCCGTTTTAGTTTAAATTATTTTTTGTTTCCATGCTTTCCTTCTTTTTCCACTGGCCTTGAGACTTTTTTCCTGGGTTGCTATTGAACTGTCGACGTTCTCCGGCTGTTTTTGAATGCTCGGGTTTCCTTGCCCACTGATTCGCTTTGCTTCCGTAGCCGTGTGCTTGAGTTTGCTGTAGTCTTGGCGCACCAAATTGGTTTCGCTGTTGATATTGGCGTCTTCTTTCGACGTCCGCCGTTCTTCTACTTTCAAACTGGATTGCTAGCTCAAATAACTTTTCCAGTGTAGTCGGATTTCTTAATTCAATAAAGTCTTGCACTTGGGGCAGTAACCTCGGCAAAATCACTTGAATTATTTCAGGATCCGGACGGTTTCCATACAAGAGTTTGAAGACGTGAATTTTTCTTAAAATAAAGCTTGAGAGGTTTTCGATTCTTTGTTGATATATACTAAAAAGTTCCGTTTCTAATTTCGCACGATCCCTTACAACAGGGAAGGCTTTTAGTAGGGCAGTCTTGAAATTCTCGTAAGTATAGGTGGGACTTCCTGCTTGACCCAAGAGACTTCTGCCTATACATTTGAACCAGTTAAGCGCTTGGCCCCTCAAAGCGCTGGTAGCTAAGGTAACTTTTTGAAACTCGTGCACGGGGTAGAGCATGAAGTGGTGGTCATCCAATTTTTCCAAAAAACTGGTTACCGGTGAGTTTCCATTAAATGTTGCTTCTGGTTTCATCGAAGCGCGCATGGTCTGGACGATGTAACCAAATCCTTCCAGGGCGGCAGCTGGCATTTCTGGATTCTGAGCCGTTTCTGCAGGCAGCACAGGTTCTTCTTGAAACTCGGCCATGGTTATTCTTCTTCGTTGGGCGCCACTATCAGGTTCAATGTTCCTTCTAACCTTCTTCGGGAACATGCAAGGACCTGACTCGGAACAGAGAGCTTACTAAAGCTATGTTCACTAATTGTGGGAAGTAGACAGGATACACAAGAAGGGTATACAAAACCCTTTATTTTCTCTATTTACAATAACTTCCGTACTTCGGAATACACCGACCCGCTACTTGGGGTCTAACGTAATAATATAAAAATAGAACTAAACTCTAATTTAACTTTAAAATAATAAACGTGGAAGATTGGCCTTATATTAACAGGAAGCGTATGTAGTACAGAGAACTGTGAACACTACAATACGTTTAAATTTATCAAGAGGATTAAAACCTCCGGCCTGGAAGGCAACCAGCAACTGCGTAACTTCTAAGGTAAGCGGCCTGCTTCGACTCACTGCTTCCTCTCTCTCACTTGGCAAAAAGCCACAACTTAAATACTTGGCGTTCGCCAGACAAACTTTGCATAAAAACCTTAACGCTTATAATTCTGGCCGGAAGTAGAAAATAAGAAGTGATAGTAAAGATTTAAAATAAAATAAACGTTAGTAAAACTTAAGATCCTTACAAGCTCATTTACGAAAACAGCTAATAAATTGGAAAAGCTGATTCGATCAGATTTTACGGATTTCGATAATTTAGAAATTTTTTTACATTAAATTTACGAAAAGTATAAAACTCTACGAAATACTGATGACTCTGTTTTGGAACTTCTGCAGAAAATCGACTGCACTCAAAAAGAATACAAAGGAGAGCTTAGTGCAGCTGAAGAATATTACGATAAATTATTTACGTTAGTCACAGAGAAAAGAAAAAAAAAAATCTGTGTTCACAGCCTTCTACGGGTGCAACGAATGGCGATACACTTACTTACCCGTCTGACGATACTCAGATCCCTAGCCTTTGAATCCTGAAAAATGTTTGCATGAAATTACACTGTCGGCTGTGCCTGTCATTGACAGTGTGGATAAAGGAAAACTAAGAGCGAAATTATCTCCAGAGAATGAGAAAATTGTTAAGAGAGAGATTTAACTCTCAGTATCTAGGGAAATTAAGGCAGCAGCAGTGTGTCCAAAATTAGAAAAATAATCTTCTCTCCTTAGGAGAAATTTTCCTAATTCGAAAGCTACTGGCGTTTTTCAGTATCGACTCAGGTTTATAAATTTAGATCTCAAGCAACAATACTTTTTATAGGTATATAAAATAAAATGAAACATTTCAAATAATGTAAAAATTGTTGAAAAGACTGTTTATGAAATGCTTAATAGAGGAGTTTCTAAATATTTTAGAGGCATAATAAGTAAATATGAGGTAATATTAGAAAGTGATTCTTATTCCACGTAATAATCAATATTTGCATATTATTATTGTATACACATATACAAAATATATAAATAAGTAAATAAAATATAAAATGAATTTAGGATTTCATAACAATGAAATTTAATATCTTTAATTATAAACTTCACTAGTAGAATTTTGCTCGTATACATGTTTAAATCGATGCTTTTCAAACCCTACTAGACTGACAAGCGAGGTATCGTTCCACTCTGAATTTAAATGACAAAGTCTTAAGAAGGTTGAAATAAGCTGTTTATTTACTCTTTATATTTAACAGAAGGCGCTATTTGTGCTACAAGACGAAAGTCCGCCACTTGCTGATATATAAAGTAGCATAAACTGATATTAAAAAATTTTAGGAACGTACTCCGAAACTACGCAAAAAATCTCAAGCTGGTTCAAGTAATTAACTACGCACTTTGAAGTCGGCTAGCAAAATGGCTAAAGCCGAAATAAACTTCGTCAGAACTTGCGATAGGACATGAAGAGCAAGCCAGAAGTTCTCACTCTAAAACATTCAAATCCTCGGCATAAAAAGTATAGTAGTTTCAAATCATAATAATTGGTTAATTAACATAAAATCCTACACACTTTAAAACATTTTTAGGAATAAACGTATCTATTATATATTTTTTGAAGAATAAATGCAAACGATTTGAAGTGCTCTTATTTAGATAGAAAAAGCTAGTTAAAAATGCATTTATTTTTCGGTCAGTCACCGATTATGAAAGAGTCTGAAAGAACGTTATTTGTAATAACTACTGTTTGATATTTTAGTGGTAAAAAGATAATTTTTGTTAGTATAATACATAAGATATTCGGCTTGGTCTGCCGCTTCATAATTACTTAGGGAAAGAAGAGTTATTGGAGCGTAACGTGTTACTTAACTCGAAACGACCACGAATGATTAAGTAGAGCTAAAAACCTGGGCTTACTGAATGGGAATAAAATCTATCACTATTACACTGGCAAGTTCAAAATCATTTCTGTATTACTGGGAAAGTTGTTCAGGCGCTATAAAAATACTCAGAGACTAGAAAAGGAAAACATTTCTCAAACGCTATAAAATGTAAGAAATAACATCTAAAACTATTACAGTTTTCATACATTCATTGCGCTACATTTGTTTTATTGTGTTTTTTATTTTTATTTGCAAATATCAGTTACTAAATATTACTGAAAGGTATATTTCTTTCATGTAGCTATCGATCATCTTTTTTAAAACCTTCTTGTTTTGAAGAAAATTATTCAAACTCCTCTCAGCAGAATAAAATACTTCATTCAAAAAGTTCAGAAAATGAATTCACAAAAGTATTCGGACACTTTGAATAAACAGTTCATATTTAATAAAAGCATGAAAATAAGGAGACATTCAATATTTAGTTGGATATCCTTTACTTAAAGTAACACTTTTTATGTGCTTTGGTATCAATCCAACTAATGTTTTCCTGTAACAATGCTCCATTTCCCCCCTATTCCTCCCCAAGAATTATTTTAGTACTTTCTAAGGCATATCGTGTTTCATTATTCTTTTCTCCAACTCACTTTTCATGTTCGATAGGATTTAAGTACGAAGAATATGGAGGAGTTTTAATAATTTCTGAAGAGTTATTTAATAGCTATAAGCGAACATTTAGGGCTGTATGTTTAGGATCGTTATTATCACAGAACATGAATGTATTTTGCATTCCAAGTTTTGTTGCAGATACTTTGAGGTTTTCTTAAGAATATTTATTTATATTTATGTTCATCCATATTACTTTCTACAGAAAAAGACTTTCCATCTCAGAGGGCGTTATCCTCAAATCGTTATGCGGCCAACCCCCGTTAGGCAATCAGTACTTGGAACTCAATTTTTCATTTGGCTTTTACCCATTCAGCTTTCCCATCGCATCCAAATATATTATTATTTTAATATGATAAACTGTATTTACTGTGGATTCTGCAACCGTCAGGGATATTTTCCTTGTTTTCTTGCTGATGAAGAATTTCCTTCTTGTTAATCGCCTACTTTATCCATATGCCTTAATGACACATGGAATGTGGACGACTTCAGTGTATTTACAATAGTTCCCCGCAGTTTCCATTGTTTTATAAAATTAGGTTTGGGGAATATTTCGAGTACTTTTATCATCTTTATAATGATGAATAATTAAACTTTTAAGACAATTTATCTGTAATTTATAGCGTCTTGCCACAATCCTTTTAGGTGTGGAACATTTAATGTATTTTGCTAAACAAATAATAATTTCTATATGCAGACGATAATTATTGTGGTGTGTTTTCATTTAAAATAAAAAACATATGGCAAGAAACATCTTATGCCTAAACATTTCAACAAATATTTCGAATGTCCGAATTATTATGTAAGTTACTGACTAACACTATTTGAATAAATTATTTTACTAGAAAGAATATTATTTTGATGACATTTATTTTGCAAAAAAGCAAGGCTTGCAATAGAGAAAAAATAATGTGTTAGAAAACTATTTGAAGGCTTGTATTCATTACTTGGTACAAGATTTATGCAAATAAATTTCAACAATACAAGTTTCAGAAAACACATGTATTTCAGAAAACACCGTAGAACTTATGCATCGCAAATAATTGGACATTACAATTTTGACTTAAAATTTATCAAATGAAATCTGATTTGAGGCATAAAATAGAATTTAGAAAAAAAAATATATTAAAATTATTTTAAAATGCATCCCCGAAATTTAGGTATTTTTTCAGATATCAGCCAAAGATATTTAATTTTCTTGTATAAAATAAGTTTAAAATAAAAAAAAAAATCACTTACCAAACGAAAGCAATGCGAAGACAGCAGGTATGTAGAATATTACAGCCATATTTCTGCTGAAGAAAACGTATGTTAGTATGACTATAAAATAAATTCAGTTTGAAAATTAGAGAAAGAAGGTTTAGAAGATGTTAGAAGTGCTCATGAAGGCTGGAATACTGCGCTTCCCTGTTCACAAACATGGAACTAACACAATCGCGCAAGAAGTTATATTCGCGGACAATAGAAATCTGGCAACAGCAAATATTCAGACGAATGAATCCTGGGAATCTGCAAGTTTGTGTCGCTCGTTAAGGCTATTTATGCTGATGCTGCAGAATGACTTTTTATGCGGTTAAAATTGCGGCTTGCTGAAATATTTATCTTTCATTTAAGAGTCGGAAATGTGAAATCCAACGCAATCACTTAGTGCAACTTTTCAGGAAAGAAATGCATATCAGTAATATCAGCAACTGATATATTTTGAAATATATAGAATAGCCTTGAAGGCGATGACTCCTTTTTTCTGTATTTATCCTTACGCATACATTAGTATGTGTAATATTTGTAATCCTCACAGAAATTCTGCCTTGAATTTTTTATATATCTTTACGATTCAGAACGCAAGGATATATAGAAATAAAAGCTGGCGTTCAAAGTCACATTCCAACAAAACTACATTTACTCCTATCACAGAAAATAAATTATATAATGTCCACTGGGAATATACATGTAGTTTGTAGTTTTATCAACCTAAACCCGTGTTCTCAAATTCAGACTGCATGCAGGCCGAATGCACAGTTTAAAAACAGCTGACGGGACAGAATTGTTTTAGCAAAATAGATATATTTATCAACAAAATAAAAATAAATATACGAATAGGAGAAGTTATAGCAAAGAACTAAATCATAATAGCTGGTTAGTTTCAAATAATAACAACCCTACAAATATTTTAGCTGAATTTTAAATTTATCTTGCTAAATATAACAAAACGTACATGAATAATAGTAACAATATCCCAAAAGAAAAAGATTCATATTGCTATTTATTTTCTATCTGAATTCTAAAGTTTGATATTGTAAACCAGGTGTTCTAAACGGTGGTACGCAAAGAAAAATTACTTTTAACTATTAAATTCAAAAACCTGGTGAAGAAAAAGAAAAATTGTTTAAATGTATAAGCAGCTAAATATCAAATTCTCAGATTAGCATTTCTTTCATGTAATTCTAACATGTTTAATTAATAATTAATTAAATTACTTTAATTTAAGCTAAAAATAAAAAAAAAAATATGAAAACTCTCTCAGTTTTCAGAGAAAATTTAACAAGGGCTGAAAAACTTGGGAATAAATAATGATTACCTAGTCTCTTTCTCTTATTTATTAAATTTTTCTTGGAGGTGTAAATAAAAATACGTATGTTTGTATGCAAATGATTATAAGTTTCTTTATTTCTTACTACGGCTTTACACTTGATTGCGTTTCGATTCTGATGAAGTTGCCTTAGAGAAAAATGACTAGACATTAAATTCATCAAGGATTGCAGATGCCCATCGTTCTATCGGATTCTTTTTTTTTTTTATAAATTTTCAACTGTGAAAACATCTGCTCACATATAAATGTATTCCTAAACCAACGACTACTCTTAGAGCAAAAATTCGTAATTGAGCTTATTTATTTTTTGAGAAGCATTTGTTATACAGCTAACATGCATAGTTTTAAGAATGAATGTTGTTGATTCTGCAGTTTGCCATAGTTCAAAATAATGATTTTTCTCACATACATATAAAAAAATAAAAGGATTAATGATAACGTTAATCAGATCTCTACCTTCAAATCTTTGAATAAGATTTAGTATATTACACTGTAAATGAAATAGCTCCATTTAATAGCTTTTATCGTGTATTATTTATTTTCGTTTTTAATGGAAACGAACATAATGTAAACTCAGACTTCAAATTGTAGAGACATTAGGTTAATGAAGATGATAAATATGTAATCACCTTCGCCGGGAATCGAACTACCGACCTCTGGAATACCGGCCCAGCGTGCTACCGTTACACCACGAAGGCACGCTAGGGAAGTGGGAGAAATACCTTATAAAATAACTGAAATCTAGGAATCTTTGCAACACCGTATTTGAAAAAAATACATAATAGAAATGTATTCGCTGTCCTAGTTTGAGACCACTGATCTAAAATGCGTCTCTACAAGAGAAAATTTTCAGCTACAAAGTGATAAAAATACAACATCGCATTTAAGACTGAGTAAATGGAATATTATTTTTAAACAAAGAAAAACACATGCTACCAATTATTTAAGTGGTTCAACATTTGTTATACAGCTAACATGCATAGTTTTAAGAATGAATGTTGTTGATTCTGCAGTTTGTCATAGTTCAAAATAATGATTTTTCTCACATACAAATAAAAAAATAAAAGGATTAATGATAACGAAATCGAATAATTTTGTTATGTTGTAAGGTACCTCACTTTGGAATTCTAAGTTAATGACATTTGTATTTAATTTTTGTAATGAATTTGACAGGAAAGGAACTTTAACTTAAAATTTAACTGTTAATAAAATTAACATAATCCTTACAATGTATTGATATCATTTTGAACCTTTCTCAAAATTTTCTTTCGACATTTTAGTCTTATAGTGTCTTCGTTTCACTGCAGCACTTCACATTCGGTTCAGCAAAAAATTCCAGTAGTGATACACATCAACATCAAAACGTCAGCAACGTAGTGTCTCCCTGCCATTCAAAAAGCTAAAGTACTGTTCATTTCAATTCTATTAAGAGAGATGTAAGTATTCAAACACTTAGAACCTAGTATAATGCAGATATGTCTGGTAATTACAAATTTATTATTAATTAATATAAATTTAACTTTTGCTACCTTGTACGAAGTAAAGGAAGTATTGTAATCACAAAAAATTCCGGGTATCATATTTCAACTAAAATATCCATTTTGACCAATATATCGAATGCAATTTAACGATGTGTTTGCGTGACATCTGTATGTAAGGACAGAATAAAGCACTCTTTTTCCCAAAATGAATTCAAAAACTGATTTAAAATATATTCAGAAGAGAATTTTTCGTGGCGTCTGTACGTACGTACGTACGTACGTACCTCACATAACTCAAATAACCGAATAGCCTCAGAACGTTGAAATTTTGTATGTAGGACTGCTATAGCATGTAGTTGTGCATCTCCTATTTTGGGTGCAATAAGCCGCCCTAAAAGTATATATATATACTTTTAGGGAGGCTTAACAGAGTGGGTATATATATATACCCACTCTGTTACTCGGCTCAGTGAGCTCAGTTTTTTATTCTTATATGTTGGTAAATTGTGCATTTTTTACTTTAAAAAATGATTGAATTATGTTATTCTTATCTTCCGGTTAAGGTTTTTATGCCTTTAGTTAATCTGTATGCAATATTTGTAGAATTATCAACAATTTAAAAGTTGTTTAAGTACGGCTAAGGCTTTTTTTTTTTTTTTTTTTTTTTTTTTTACTACAGAAGGCATATTTGTTTACACTTGAAACTTAACAGAATTTTGAATTAAGTCAGCTTCTGCACCTTCAATGTTTTTTTGCGAGTAGGACCAAAAGAAAACTTTTAGTTTTGAGCCCCAAAATGTCTGCCTTCTTACGTGCTGGCCGAATTGCTTGTTTTTGCGTAGAAACTGTAATTTTAATTGTAAAATATGTTTTTTAATTTGTAGGGTTTATATTTATTTTAACTAACATTTATTTTAAGTTTAAACTATCTTTCATATCAAGCCTTACTTTCCCCTGGAACTGCCAATGCCAGAGTATGTAAATTTTAGTAGAACGCGCAAGGATTCAAATTATCAGCGGAAGTATTCTGATTTAAATAGAAAGGAAACGAGTTCGAGGTGTGCTGTTCGTACTTCACGAGCGCGGAGGTAGTTAGCCAGAAATTGAAGAACCCCGCGTTTCGGCCTGTGTGCTTGCCTCGGAGAATTGTTAATCGTTCAACGTGATATTCAAAGTTTGCTGAATTAGCAGCGGTATTGTAAAACGCGGTGAGGTTAGTTACTTTTAGAGAGCCTCGTAATTAGAGTCTTGTTATTACTTTCTTTTCAGGTTCTTCTTTTTATTTTACCGCCGGGTCGGCGTAGATTGTGAGCGTCAAGAGCACGCAATTGTAATTTCTTAAGTTGAATAAAAAGGGACTTAAACCCTTAGCAAGACTCTGTCTATTTTCCAGTTTCAACAGTCACCTCTTGGTTGCGTGCAGGTTGGAGGCGCGCAATTCTACATTGGCGCCCGAACTCTTATCGAACTGAAATGGACGAAAATCGGATGGAAGCCGCGGGACAACACCAAGAAATGGCAAGCCAATTGGAAGGATTTGGGTACCTGGTCCAGACTTTGAGAGCGTCAATCAAGCCAAACGTCAATTTCGACGGAAACATTTCGGTGGCAATATTTCTAGAAGGCCTAGAAAATCACTTTCAGCTCTACCCTGTGCCTGAAAGACAAAAAGTTGCCATCGCCACATCTGCACTAAGAGGACAGGCCGCGCTATGGTGGAAGAATATAGGCAAATTTTTATTAGGGGAATTTGGAAGCCAGACATATACATTTGAAAATTTCAAAAAATCGTTAGTAAAGGCCTTCCCCATAGTGAAAGATCGAGCAAGGCTGGAAGCCGAACTATATAGTTTCTATCAACGGGATATAGAAGAGTTGACGGACTTTATTTTGCGAAAAATTAAGCTGACGTATATGCTGTATGGGAAGAAACCCGACGCGGAGATTATTGAAATAATCTTACCAAGATTGTTACCTGCTGTTCAAGACTACTTCGAAATTAGAAAACCAAGCACATTGCAGGAGCTCTTCGAATTGGCGGTGAAGTTTCAAAATCGCAGAATAGCGGAAAAAGCTAGAGGGACATCGTATTCTCAAAGTACCCGAAGGAAATCTTCAAATGAGCAAACCAGAAATTCAAATCGCTCTTATTGCGGAAAGAGCTATCAAGCTAACTCATCGAAACTCGAAGGTCAAGGCCCAAAAAGAAAATTCGAAAATAAACATCCGCGTACCCAGAAGGCACAGATTGAAAGGAAAGCTTTAAATGAGTAGAGGGGCCTGTGAAAGGGAGGGTCCAGACCCCGGAAGTTTTAAAAAAACCCTCAAAAAGACATTTAAATACGGTCATCGTAAAAAACTCACATCTACCAATTATACAAGTCCTGGTTGGCGATGTACCAGTAGAAGCCCTCATCGATACAGGAGCAGAAGGAAATTTTATGAGCGAAAATTTCTTCAAAAAGAATTTTTATAGGGTGCGATTATTTAAAACCAAAAATACGGAAATTATAGCGGCGCAAGGGAAAACATGTCACTGCATCGGGAAATTATCATTAAACATACAGGTAAAAGAGGAAAGCCTCAAAATATTAATTTTTGTAGTAAAGAATCTGCAAAATCCTCTTATTTTAGGTATGGAGATTTTAAGGGCCGCGAGGGCCAAATTGAATTTTCAAGACAGTTATGACAAACAAAAAGACGTAATCATCGAAGAACATATTCAGGAGATGTTAAAGAATAAAATAATAACGCCCATAAATAGTGAGTACGCGAGTCCAGTCGTACTATGTGGGAAAAAGAACGAGTTTCCTCCTTCGGATAAAAGGGCTTGGAGGTTTGCTATCGATTACAGAAAACTAAATAGTATTACTAAATTCCCAGTTTACCCTTTGCCGGTTATAGAAGAAATTATTAGAATGATCACATCTACAAGATACATGTCTACTTTGGACTTATCGTCTGGCTACTATCAAATAGCTATGAGACCCGAAGACATACATAAAACCGCGTTTATAACAAAATCGGGCACTTATGCTTTTTTACGCATGGCCTTTGGGTTGTGTGGGGCCCCATCAACATTCCAGAGAGCTATGGACATTGTTCTAAAGCCTGTCCTAGGAAAATCGACGACTTTAATCTATCTAGATGATATAATTATAACGAGTAGTACGTTGGAACAACACATTAAAGATCTAGAAGAAGTTTTTAAATTATTAAAAGAGGCCGGTCTTACAATTAACGCCTCAAAATGTAAGTTCGCAACTAAAGAACTTAAATATCTCGGTTATAAAATTTCGCAAAAGGGTATAGAAACGCAAGATTCAAAAATAAAAGCAATCAAGAATTTTCCACCGCCCAACACCGCCAAGAAACTTTCTTCTTTCCTTGGGTTATGTTCTTACTATCGGTCTTTCATAAAAGATTTGTTGAACCACTCTTAGTAATTAAAAGAAAGAGAAGTAAATTTATGTGGACAGCGGAAGCAAATACCGCATTCGAAAGATTAAAAGAAGCGCTCATCAATGCCCCTGTTTTGAAATTCCCGGAGGGGGACGAAAACCCGGAAATTGCAGCAGATGCGTCGGAATATGCGGTGGGTGCGGTTCTTATGCAAAATAGCCGTCCTCTGGCATTTTTTAGTAAAACGTTGAAACAAACACAAAGGAATTATACAGCTACAGAAAGAGAAACATTAGCCGTATTAATGGCTGTACACAAATTTCGAGTTTATTTCGGCAAAGCGCCAGTAACAGTCTTTTCGGATCATGCGGCTGTGGGTAGACTTTACTCGGGGAAAAACCTAACGGCCAGGTTAATAAGATGGGCTTTAAAACTCCAGGAATATAATATCAGAATAAAATATAAACCGGGTAAGGAAAACAATGTAGCTGACGAACTTTCTCGTATAAAACTGGACGACGAAGGAAATGAACTTAAATGCGCTGTGTTGACTTCAAAAATTTTAGATTCTAGAGATACGATTATTACTGAACTGAAAGCTGATCCTGAATTTGGAAATATCTATGCATATTTGAAAGACCCCGAAAGCTTTGAGCACACAGATATCGATGCGATAAGAAATAGAGCAGAAAACTATTAAATAATAGATAATTTATTATTTTATACGAAAACAACAAACGAAAATCTTGAGTACAAACCAGTCATCCCAGCCTCGCTTCGATTAAGCATTTTGAAGGAATTACACGACGCGAAAACAGCGGGTCATTTAGGGGTCAGAAAGACTTTAAAAAGGGTACGCGAGGCGGTATATTTCCCGCAATTATACAAAATAGTAACTGCGTATGTCAGGTCCAGCAATCAATGTCAGTTAATAAATGATATTAATTACAGCCCGGCCGGGTACTTAAATAGCATTCGCGCCACATTTCCGAATGAAATTTTAGGCATAGATCTTCCCCCAAAGCGAGTTAAATAAAAATCGTTTTCTTTTAGTAATAGTAGATCATTTTTCAAAATGGACAGAAATTGTTCCAATTAAACGCGCGTCAGCCAAAACAGTCGCAGATGCATTCTTACACAGATACATTTTAAAATACGGTGCATCGATAAAAGTCATTAGCGATAACGGAAAACAATTCATTAGTCAAATATTTGAAAACATATGCACTGGACTTGGCATACGCCATATCAAAATGGTTCCGTATAGACCACAGGCAAACATAGCAGAAAGAGTGAACAAAAACATTGTAAAAATAATTCGCAGTTACGTTAGCACACATCACAAGCGCTGGGATGGCTACATAAATGAATTAGCGTATGCTTTAAGAACGGCAAATCACGATACTACGGGAAAAACCCCAGCAGAATTATTTTTAGGCCGAAAGTTAATTACGCCTTTAGATAAATTATTCTTTGTGCAACAAAGAGAGCAAGAGTTTAAACACAAAGATGTGCGAAAACTTATTGATCAGGCGCTTAAAAGCTCGGATACGGCAAGAAATAAGTAAAAAGTGTATTACTATAGAAAACGCCATGAAGCAGATTTTAAAGTTGGGAATAAAGTATTGAAGCGGATATTTTCTTTATCAAGTGCCCCAGACAATTTTACTGCAAAGTTAGCTCCAAAATTTGAAGGCCCCTATGTAATTCAGGAAATCAAAGGAGTCGTATTGTACCTTAAGAACGAGAGAGGGGAAATCTGTAAAGCAAGTCCCGACCAGGTTAAAAAAATACTATAATCCAAATGATTTTGAAATCTTTAAAAGTTTCTTTCAGGACTCAAGTCTAAAAGAAGTAGAAGGTCCAGAAATAACGACAACTGTTTCACCACCCAAGAAGCAGAGAACTGAAGAGAGACCTAGCCCTTCTACAACTCAGACGACGGTACCAAAAAGAAAAAAAAAACTTTCAAACTCCAGCATTTAAGAAAAACAAGAATACAGATGCACCGCGTAAAGAAACCGTGGTAAAGAGCAAAACACCACCTACAACGGATCGCAGGAGAAATTATACATCAAGGAGAACGCGCCCAGGGCCAGAGAGTCAGGTGCAAGCAAGGCCGCCGTTCTGGAAACTGAAAAGACAGCAGGAGGAACGAAAATACCAGCAACAACAGAAGAAATTCAAGAAGGACTCCAGACCGGAGGACGTCAAGACCGGCCGTCCAAGAGAAAAACGAAAAAGACAGCAACCCGACGATTACTCCGCCAAGAGGCCAGCATGCAGAGAACGCAAGAGAAAAACTAATGTGGACGACACTCGGAGGTTAGTAAGGAGAAGATTGACGTCCATGAAACCTATAACGTGGGAACAATTTTGCCAGAAAAGAATGACGGAGTTTCAATCAGCGAAAACTCAAAGATAAGTTAAAATCTTGTATAAAATTTTTTCTTTTGTGCCGAAATGTTATGCATAAGTACGAAGTTCTATGTTTTTCAATATGTCTCGGTTGAGACTTAGTTTTGTTTTACTTTATTTAGCTAAGGCAAAAGTATTATTTTCTTTAAATACAAATATAAGAACAAGCATTTTCTGTTGGTCGAAAGACTAATTCTGTTATGTTAAAGCCAAAGATTGGCCGAAGATAAAAATAACTTCGTATTCTTGTATTAATAAGAATTTTAGTTTCAGTGCCGCCAGTTTGGCGAAGAATGAGTAAAGTAAAAATTTATTTTCTCTTATTCATTTTATGGTAAATTGTAAAAATGATATGTATTAAAATTTTGTAAATATACGTAAATACTTGAAAGTTATGGAAAAGTAGAATTTAGTCTAGAAGTATAAAATTTTAGATGCTAAAAGTAAATGCTTAAAAGCAATGAATTCGAATTTAAATATTAAACTGTAGATAAAATCATGCTTTAGAGCGAAAGCCTGCATGTCTAAATATGAATGAGGGGGAAGTTAGAATGAATGTGTTTTGTAGGGTTCTCCACCTACACTTGAATTTTTAAGAATGTTAAAGTAGCTCATCGAGTTGTAGAATGTCGAATAAGGTGTGTCTATTTAGTCGTTGAATTCTAACAAATCATGGTGGTTAGGGGAAGTGTTGTAAGACTGAAACAGGAATATTCCCGTTTGACACCACACATGGTGGAGAGCCAGGGTAAAGTTAAATTAATGTTTGAATAATTGAATGAATGTGAATTAAGCAATAACTAAGGAAAACGAATCGTTTAAAAACAAAAATTTATTCAGTGTCAAGAAAGTGTAAATTATAATGTATTTAGAAAAATACTGATACTTATTCCTTCCAGATGCTGGAAGGAAAAGAACAAGATTGATTGATGAAGTCCAGGAAAAGTTGCTGTAAGAAGAGTGATTTATATAAGTATCGACAGAAATTTAGTATACATTTTGTTACATAAGATTTTTTTTTTTTTTTTTTTTGTGTAAACGAGGCTCTTGAGAGTTAGTTCAGAATTATAGAAACTTTACAAGAGGTCGTTTGTAGGACCTGCTTCCAAGTTTTCCAAATTCTAGCAGCGGTAAATGTAGGGTTTATATTTATTTTAACTAACATTTATTTTAAGTTTAAACTATCTTTCCTGTCAAGCCTTACTTTCCCCTGGAACTGCCAATGCCAGAGTATGTAAATTTTAGTAGAACGCGCAAGGATTCAAATTATCAGCGGAATTATTCTGAGTTAAATAGAAAGGAAACGAGTTCGAGGTGTGCTGTTCGTACTTCACGAGCGCGGAGGTAGTTAGCCAGAAATTGAAGAACCCCGCGTTTCGGCCTGTGTGCTTGCCTCGGAGAATTGTTAATCGTTCAACGTGATATTCAAAGTTTGCTGAATTAGCAGCGGTATTGTAAAACGCGGTGAGGTTAGTTACTTTTAGAGAGCCTCGTAGTTAGAGTCTTGTTATTATTTTCTTTTTTGTTCTTATTTTTATTTTACCGCCGGGTCGGCGTAGTTTGTGAGCGTCAAGAGCACGCAATTGTAATTTCTTAAGTTGAATAAAAAGGGACTTAAACCCTTAGCAAGACTCTGTCTATTTTCCAGTTTGAACAGTCACCTCTTGGTTTCGTTCAGGTTGGAGGCGCGCAACTCTACAAATTGTTTTAATTGTATTTAGTGTTTTATTTTTTTTCTATATTTTTTAATTTTTAATGAAACTATTTTGAGTTTTTATGTGTTTTTGGCCTGCCGCGAAATGAAAACTGAATTAATTGAATGATAATTATATCTCTAATGAAATTTGAGGAAATAAATTTTAATGAAATGCAGGAAAAAACGCGTATAATTTAATATTCTATACAAGGAAGTCATGTGCTGTACATGTCAGGTTTTTTATTTATAGTTTATTATTAAATTATAAACTTATCATAATTTATTTGTGATTTATATAAATCATACCATCCATTGCTGAAAGTACAACTTTTATTGTTTCTGTTCTCCTTAGTAATACATACCTTCAGATTTTTCAATAATAAATTATTAGTAAAATGTGAAGTTTTTTACATATTACGTGCTCCGCCCTTAGGCACTACATAGAAAGGGAGAGATGCTCCATGGAGGTTTTTTTTAAGGGAAACTGGTTCGTATCGAAGTTACGCAATGAATAAGAAAACTATGAGAACGCCCATCCAGCCAGCCCGTTCGCTAGGTCTCGAACGCCGGACCGAGCTACCAGAGTTCAGCGGCTTTTACCGCTCGTCCGCTGGTGTGGCAAACTTAAGTTTAAAATCTCGGAAAATTAACATTTAAAATTCTGAAATTTTTTCTGAATCTCAGATAAAAACCCAAGATTTCAGAGGTTTTCTATGAAAGTTGGTGCAGTTCAAAATTGATATCTATTGATATTCTCAAGAATATGAGCCACTCTTAGATTAGGTTAGGTCATTCGAATATTGCAAAGCACGCAAGGAAAGGCCTAAGGCACAAATGCCTAAGGGAAAGAATGCCTTCGTGAAGGACTTTCCAAGGAAAGCCGGTTCAGATTCATGTCACACATGAGAAAAACCATGAAACGACCGTGGAGCCAATCAGTTTACCCGAGAACGAAGCCAGGTCGACCTTCCAGTTAGTCTGCCACTTAACCATTCTGCCACTAGTGGGATAGGTGACTATCTTTAAGATAATCGTTTCACATGGGTTACACAGGAGCATTAGGTTAAAAAATGCGAAATACAGAGGCTACAAAAATTCAATTGTTTATAAATCTTCTGAGGATACTTTTATAAGGTATTTCTCCCACTTCCCTCGCGTGCCTTCGTGGTGTAACGGTAGCACGTTGAGCCGGTATTCCAGAGGTCCGTGGTTCGATTCCCGGCGAAGGCGGTTGCTAATTTTTCGTCTCTTCGGCTTCCAATTAACCTAATGACTCTACAAGTGGCGCCCGAACTAAAAGGGTTATGGATGATGATTCTCCGCACCCAGGATTTGGCGACTAGGTCCCCTAAAACCCTAGTCGCCCTTTAAAAAGGGGAGTATATAAGGTATTTCTCCCACTTCCCTCGCGTGCCTTCGTGGTGTAACGGTAGCACGTTGGGCCGGTATTCCAGAGGTCCGTGGTTCGATTCCCGGCGAAGGCGGTTGCTAATTTTTCGTCTCTTCGGCTTCCAATTAACCTAATGACTCTACACTTTTACTGAAGTTATTATTAGATTATCTATTAGATTTTTTTCGAAGCAGGAACAGAAAAAAATTTGTTATGTCTGAGCCGAGATTTAAACCTTGCATTTTACAATTTCTAACTAGCCGTGGTACTATTACATTACTATGGCATGCACGGGAAAATCCGATAATTGCTTATACTATACTTCAAGGATGACTGAAGAGAGAACAAAATCTAGTCAGCCAAATCCAGGTCAAAACGAGTTACCGTCCGCCACATTTTAGTTGGTTAGTGTAGATGTCATCAGATATTTTGGACCAGAAAATACTAAAAATCAAATGTGTTCTCGCAGAGATTTTCCAGTGTTATCTGAGCTTGCTAAACACTTACCCTTCAAGTATAGGAAAATGCGATAATTCTTAAAATTCTCCCTTGGTTAAAAAACGAGTGGACAAAGGCACGAGACCCAGTCGCCTAAATACAGGAAGTGAGGAATTATCTTCCACTGCATTTTAGCTTGGCCTCAGCTAGAGATACGTTTAAAAGTTTTTCGAAGCACAAAATATGAAAAATCAGCTATGCCCTCTCTGGAGTGCGAATCACTGTAGCACGTACAGTTGAAGGGTTACTTATAACATATTCTAAATTAAAAGTTTTAAAAATGTAATCGGGTAAATATTTCAATTATTGCAAAATAAATAAAAGATTAGTCTGAAAACGACAATTGGAAATAATATAATATTGAATATATGTGCTATTAATGGAAAACAGAATAAAATAGTAATAATGGGAAGTAGTAACAGACTTACATATGCAACAGTTCATACATGAAGCGCTGCCTTGGAGTAGAAAATTATTTTTTCAGAAAAGATCAAAATCTCTATTTCTTTTCTCGGAAGAATTTCATCAGATTATTAGAAAAAAGAAAATTTCCAAATGAAAGATTGCTAATATTTATGCGATTCCATTAAATCATACGTCTGAAGTGCAAAGATCCAATAAAACTCCGAGGAAGATAATCTTCCCAATTTTAAGAAAAGTGACTCATCTATTGGCAACCGTAGAGCCTCGGAAACCTAAAGCTCATAGATTTGAGAGATAGCGTTTAACCATGAAACTCTGCTTGGCCTTCAAAATACACAGCACATCTGTACGAAAAGCCATTTCAAGAAGTTGAACGCTACTTAGCCTGTTGATCTTAGTCCAATGTGGGCAGAAAATTTGCTTTATCAAACTTTTGGGTTTTTAGGGTTTTCCCTGTTGCGAATGGATTATTGGGATTACTATTACTTTGGGATTCATTTCAAGACTTCACACTGCCGATGACCTTCCACTTGATATAAGCTGTGGTCAGCCTTTCGGACTTTCTTCTGGCATTACAGTAGGCATCGCTTTAATGCTGAGGCTCTCAACCAAGGAGGGGGCGGGAATTTCTCAATTTCAGATAGGGGAAAAGTGCGACCAGTCTTTTTATAACTTTAATTTATGAATATAAAAAACTACTTTTATTAAAGTTTTGGTGTTTATCAACACTTTTATTCTTTTTCTTGTTTAATTTATACAAGAACATTAAAATGTAATCCAAGTTTAGATAAATGTTTATGTGCTTTTCACGTTTTGGAAAGGGGGAACGATTCTCTAACAGTGATGAAAGAGTTACATAGGTAAGAAAGGTTGAGAACCACGAGATTAAGGTTAATGTGATCGAGGTTAAGGTTATCATTCGGATATTGTTATCGAATTGTCGAGGTTCTGTCCGTCTGATGCAATAACACAGAAAATACATCCGTTAATGTTATCAGAATATTATAGAATGAATTTTTTAAACTGAAGTAATGTTGCCAGCTAAAAAATAAAATCGCGAAGATTTTTTATTTATTTGATTATGGTAAAGCACGAAAGGCTATCTGCGTAAGGGAAAGAATGTCTTCGTGGAGTTTTTCCAATGAAAACTGGCTCATATCTACTACGTTACACATTGAGAAAACCACGAAAATAATCATGCAGCCAAGCGTTCGCCCGGAGTCGAACTTAAGACGAACTACTAGAGTTCAGCGACTTTACCGCTATGCCACAGTCAGGTTAAAATCGTGAAATAAGGTAGCGTATGAAAATTGCGAAGTGACAGAGATATGCCGCCAAGCATCTTGATTTAAAGCAGCACCTTTATCCCGAAACAGTCAGTTAGATTAAGTCAGAAATGGCGAGATTTGTTTTAAACATGCCAGCCTTTTAATAACTGATGAAATAAAAGGAGATGAAAAATTAAAAACATCTGCAGCTAACATGAATTTTGAGGAACGTAACTCTGAAATGAAGGATGCCGTATGAATGTTAAGATTATGGGTATAACATTGATAAAATAATTTCCAGAAGCATTATGAATATGAACAGCTCATAGCAGTTGCATATAGTCAACTGTTAATCACTTTTTACAAATTAAAGCGCTGTGAGTATTTATATATTTCTAGTTATATTATATAGTTAGTATTTATATATTTCTAGTTATATTATATAGTTAGTATTTATATATTTCTAGTTATATTTATATAGAATTAGTTAAATTCCATTGATTTTTTAAGGGTATTTTCCTCCTAGTTAGCATTCGGTTAATGTTGTCAATATATTCATAGAAAACCTAATCACATTAAGTGGCGCCTTCTGTATATAAAAACAGGAGGAACAAAATTCAGTTTTAAATTCACACTGATTTTCTAAGAAAATTCTTTTGCTTTTTCGATGAGAAAGATTCGCACCTGCTCCCTTCAATTCAAAAGGCAAAATATCTTTCTCCTCAGGTTGGAATTACACTATTTATACAAGTGAAATAAAGTAATTAATAACAATAAAAATGCAATAATGACAATAGACTAGCAACAATAGTTACGCAACCTGTAGAGACAATTGGAAAACAAAAGAAACCAAAAATTGTGACGTAAAGCTTTTGAAAAGATATAGAAAAACTGGAGTCTCTAAATTGAAAGATTTTGTTGAATGTGAAAAACCGCAAGACTACTTAACGTAATTCTCTACAGGAAGAAGACATTTGGGTAATTTTAAAATAATAGAAGATAAAGGACTAAGGGGCTAAAAATGACAATCTACCGAAAATTTATATATTTTTATTTTTTAGAAACGCACTTTAGTATGATATTTTAACATTGTTTTTGATTGGATGTATTATTACTGACTTTAACACATTCTAATTTATTCACTCTTTTGAAAATCCTTAAAATATAAAGGGCAATATCGTTACTTTCCACCTTATATAAGTTTGATTAATAAAACTTGCAAATTGAATGTTTAAACAGTTTAAAATACGCTATGTAGAAAAAATCTTAGTCTTTATTAATATGCATGAATATGAAAATTTTCTTTTAGTTGTTGTGACTGAGCTTTACGAAGGAATTTCGATAACTGACCTTCACATCTATGGACACATCATTTCATCAGAAGTTGAAAAACACATAAAAATTAAGAAAAACACATTCTTAATTTTTATGTCTCGTAATATTGTAATGGGCAGCAAAATTAGGCTTATCAAATATTATCCTCCTGTTAACTTTTTCTTCCATTAGCCCCCAAGTAGTAATTTGTCATTCTTAAATCAATGCGGTGTGTTGAAATATTCCGATTGTCAACACAGTAAAATTTTCAGAAGCTCCCCATTTATTTATAAATTTTGATTTGTTAAGTAAACTTCTTTTAGAAGTTTTCTTGCCCTTCTGATTTTTCGAAACGTATGTGGTGTATCTGCTGTTCTGTCTAGTTAATTCTCATTTTTGGGATAAAATAATATACTTATGTAATATAGTAATAATATAGTGGCAATATGGCAACATATTTCAAATTGATCGATACTGAATACGTCAATATTTTGAATGCCTTGCAGACATCTTAAAAATAATTTTATCAAACTGGAAATGCAAATTATCTATATTTTCCTTAATGGACGTAATTTTTTTAAATAATTATAAGGGTGCCTAAATAAAAATAATGGAATCCATTTACACGTAGCGAAATAATTTTTATCTGATTGCATAGCTATTTGCAGGTTTATTTTCCGCATCATAAAGTTTTATATTTTACATCAGACCTTATGCGGGCTTCTTCTACTACCTCTTCAAATGAAAAAACTGTTATCTTTTCACTTTTTCCTTGCTACTTTATGTAATCGAACAGTTTGCATCTGAGATTTTGTTTAAGGAAATCTGAGCAATCTCCCAAGAAAACTCCCTTAGTCAAGTTCTATTTCTAATAATCTAATGGTTTTTGCTTTATTTGCCAAAGTTTTTGTTCTCCGGTGAAAACCTATTGTCAGCAGTGTTCAAGGAAAATTGCAGCTGAAATCTATGCTTATTTCTAAGATATTTATTCCCTTCTTTCCACATGCCTTTGTGGTGTAACAGTAGCACACTCGGCGCGTATTCGAGAGGTCCAGGTTCGAGTTCCGACGAGGGCACTGCACATTTTTCATGTACTCCTGCTTCAAAGTAATCTAATGACTGTACATATTAACGTGATAATTAAGAGGCGGTCGTAAAATCTAAATTAGGAATAATAAAGATTTTAAAATTATTTTTTTATCCCCCTTTCTGTTTCAGAACCTGTTGCTTGATACATGTGGCAGAAGGAATAATACAAACCAATTGAAAATTGCTTCGAAAATGAGTAAACAATAGCAATGAGTTAAAGATGGTACCGTTTGCAAGAATATTATATATAGAATTATGTTTTCTAGAAAATATTGAAATTCTTAAACGGAAATACGTACTTTACGTATTTATTAAATGCTGAAACTTATTAGGCCTGAAATTAAGATATGACATTGTAAGTGGGAAGTTTTGCATTAGGATCTTGCAATTAATTCTCTGGTGAACGAATGAGTATCCAAATACAAGAAAACCGAGCTTAATGCATTATTTAATACATCAACGGATATGTGATAAAGGAAGCCACGTTAAGTGAAAACAAAAATCGAATGAATATAATTGTCATCTATTACCCAAGTAGCACGGCAACGTCGTAACGACGTTGCAAACTGGTCGCGGATGTTGTTGCAAAAACATTGCAATATATCCTCTTTTAAGATGCCCAGATGTCCGCGAAACTTAAAACTTGTGTTGCAACCTTGAAACTTGTGTTGCAACCGTTGCAAAGACGTGTTTATTACGTCTTTGCAGATAAGGTTTATGTTGAATAGACGTCGTTATTGCGTCTTTCTCACGTTATATTTTATTTGTGAAAGCATCGTATCACGACGTCTTAACGACGCCTAAATGTTCGCAGAATTCAACCTTTTTGCAACAGTTGTGAAAACGTCGTTATGACCTCCTTGTGTTACATATTGATTTATGCAGAAAAATAAGCTTAATAATTATAATGTATTTTTCTTCTTCCTTTTTAAAATTTTATATTCCTTGTATTTTTCTAAAATATTTTATCATTACCTGAAAACCAGAAGATAATACAATTTTTTCTCTTTAGACTAAATATGCATAATTAATAATACCTTAATTATTTTCAGTAATTAAAACTATATTTTTTAAATAACTTAAATTCTAAGTTACGATTATTTTAGATTTCATCATTTTTTTCTTTAATCCTTTAGTATGTAAGTGAGACTAATTATGAAAGTGGTTATTATAAATATATAACAATAATAGTAGGTTTTAAGTAAATAAAACTCAATCAGACATAAATAAAAGTAAAGCTATATATGTGGATAAAGAAAAGAGTGTTTGTGATTATAGCAGCATTATCACATTTACTTCTGTTAAATCTCAGAGACAAGGAAAATTGCCCTTGTCATGATAAACTAGGAAGCGTAAGGTAACATAATCAGTATTTTACCTGAACTCAAGAATAAATTTATTCGCGTTTCATAGTAAAAAATATAACCATTAACTATATCCGAGATATGCAAATGAAATAAAGTAGTTAATAAATGTGATAAAAATATTTCATGAAAAAATATACCTAAATCTAATAACCCCCCAAAAAAACTTCCCATATTCATATCTAAAATGAAATAATAACCTAACAAACAACATACATGACAGCACTATTTAAGAAAAAACATGAACTATCAGTGTTAAAAAGTATAAATAGCAGAAGGAAGGTAGCAGAACTAAAATTATCAATTAATAAAAAACTATTTGCGCTTTTTAAATAGTAAGCAATTAAAAGTGCAATAATTATGGATTGCAGTATTTACTAGTAATGCTGATGATTATTAACACTGTTTCTTTCGATCATATGTAAATGTATTTACTTACTATTAGTTTCTACATTTTAGAATAGTGGTAGATTACAATGATCATTTCATGCACTTTTTCTAATCAATAACTTTTCTTTTGGTACTATACCGAAATAATTTAAATAATATAATATACGATAATAAGCTAAGTACGTTAAAGTAAGCTCTTCGTTAAATAGCACACGATGAAATTTTTTGTTTTATTATGAACTAGCAGCTTCGCTGCCAGCCTTCGTCCGGCTTTTAAATGTACCGGAAAAATGGTTGAAGGGAACACCAAACGTTAAATTTAAAAACTGCTTAGAATTTTACTCTGCAGAACAACTTCATAAAAAGAAGTTATTACGTATAACAAAATTACAATGAAATAAGCAAATCCCTTAATACAAATATTAATTATCCTAATAAATAAATTAACCAACTTCCCTTTGCAAAATCTTAAGAACTCAAATGGTATAAAGGAGGTCAAGTACTTTGTTTCCTAAAAAAATCACTCAAAACCTTTCAATATCTTAAAGACAGTGAAATGAGCAATAAATAACATAAAAGAATACAAAAAACAAAAAATTCTGAAAATTAAAGCATAATTAATGATATTTTATCTTATATTTTCAAGAGAAAA
The DNA here is from genome assembly GCF_044657685.1 of Stegodyphus dumicola. Classification (NCBI taxonomy): domain Eukaryota; kingdom Metazoa; phylum Arthropoda; class Arachnida; order Araneae; family Eresidae; genus Stegodyphus; species Stegodyphus dumicola. Next base: position 118,398,187 of record NC_140777.1, on the reverse strand, counting down.
AGAATACAATGAAATAAGCTATATCCCTTAATGCAAATATTAATTATCCTAATAAAAAATTAACTAACTTTCCGTTGAAAGGAAAAAATCATGCAAAACTTTTCAATATCTTACAAATAGTGAAATAAGCAAAAAATAACATGAAAGAACCTCAAAAAACAAAAAAATCCGCGCAGAATCTTACTCTGAAGAACAACTTTATAAAAAAAATCAATAAAAATGTATTATATATATAAAAAAATGACAATGAAATATGACAATCTCTTAAAAACAGTGACATAAGAAATACGATGAAAAATTGTTGCCAAATCCATATTTCTTGGAAGAGAGCTCGGGTTGTTTTGATTCCTAAAACTTTAGATACAAGAACCCCCTATCTTGATAATATTAGATGCATTAGTCTTTTGCCTACTTTCGGAAAATGTCTTGAAACTTTCTTCATTAACAAAATAAATTGATATTTGAGACAAAAATGCTTTTATAATGATTCTCAGTTTGGATTTACTCCTCGGAAGTCCGCTGAAGACGCCATTATTCGCCTTTGTAATATCTTGCAGTGTGCAAAGAAAATGAAGTATACTACACTTCTTATTTTCCTGGATTTCAAAGGAGCTTTTGATAATGCTTGGTGGCCATCTATCTTAAAAATTTTAAAAGATGCTGGTATACCACATAATATCTACAACCTTCTTAAAAGCTTCTTGAACGAGAGAACTGCTGAGCTTCGGGAACAAAGCTAAGGTTTATTCTCTAGAAAAAGGCTGTCCTCAAGGCTTTGTATCCGGACCTACTCTTTGGAACATAATCATAAATGATCTTTTAAGTCATCTCGACGGTTGTTTAAAAATTGCGTTTGCAGACGACTTACTATTAATTTTCCAAGGAAGGATTTTGAATAACATTCTTTTGAGAGCACAAGAAGTTCTAGATTTTGTCTCCAGTTGGGCGATTTCTCATAAACTCACTTTCAATCCTTCAAAAAGTAAAGCTATGCTTGTTCCCAGTACGTTTGATGAACAAAATATTGCTTCTTTGATGCTCGATAATTCTCCCTTGTAATTTGTAGAAAATGTTAACTATCTTGGTGTCATTCTTGACCAAAAATTAACATGGAAAAAGCACATTGAATTCCTTTCTGCTAAATGTGAAAAAATTATTAATGGCTTTCACCGAATTGCCAAAAATACTTTTGGAGTAAGCTATGATGTTAAGAAACTCATGTATAAGCAGTGTATTGTACCTTTCATTTCGTACTGCTGTCGTGTTTGGGGACATGTTCTTGCCAAGAAGGTTAACAAAAGAAATTTAAGAAAGATTCAACAGAGAATTCTTGTTCGTATTATTAGTGGTTATAGAACCTTAAGCTATGAGGCTACTTTTGTTCTTGCAGGAGTTCCGCCTTTTGATTTTGAAATTGCATATAAGAATAATATTTTTGAGTCGTTGGCAACTCATGCTTCGGAAGACTGTATTAATGGAATTGTCCCCTTCACCTGCTGTTTTATGCAGAGTAATAATATTATATGTAAACGGATGCTCATGCTAGCCCAAATTTAACAATGCAACTAACAATTATTTGATTTTTCAATGCATTTTGAATTCTACTTTTGGCATTCTGTTTTTGAATGCAAATAAAAGTTTGCAAATTTTTAAAATATTAAAAATAAACTTAAATTAAAATTTATTTATGTTCACGGAGTTTAATGTTATAAATGAAGGAATTTTAACATATATTCTCTAATGTCAAGCTAAAATGTCTAAATGGTCAAGCATTTAGCTTAAAATATAATTAAACGTAAATCAGGCGTACCGATTTCCATAAAAACAAGAAATTAATCAATTCCAAGCTCCTAACCTATTATAGTAGTAGCAAAGTCTTAAAAGTATACATTTCTTAAGTATAAATTCACAGTAGTTACAAATCTGAAGAAGGCAATCAAATAATAATATGATACATTCATTACTTTTTTAACTGCTGATTTATAATAGATGCGCATATGAATAGCACGAAACGACAGAAAGTTGAACTAAAATTATATCTATTAGTGAAAATGAAAGAAAGCATATTATTATTTGTCATGTAAATGCTTTCTAGAGTAGTATTATGAAGCGTGAAAAATATTATGCTGTCAGTCATTTTCAGTACTTTTTTAAATTGTGCATTTGCCATGTATTGAGAAACGAAATTACCGAAGTTTAATATAGAAAAATGACTAAATGGTATAAGGGTAAATGTAGTGCAGTTTAAATGTAGTATGTTTAAATCCATGAATTTTTAACTCGAAAGCTTACATTAGAATTAGTCTTAAATTTAAAAGAGTGTGTATAATAAATGGCTTAAATGACTTAATTCTCTTCAATGTAAAATATATTACTTACCATTAATAAATCCATTAATCAATAAGGGGTATATTTTTGAAAATTTTCATTTATTCGTTTATTTACAGACGTATTAAAGTCTAACCTAAGATACCGTTTAATAAATTCGATTTTAAAAATTTATATCTTTTTTAATGGTGCAGATAATGAACAAATGTAGAGAAAGTAGTGCAGGACATCACGAATAAGCAGTTAAGACTGAAGACACTAAAAGATTTATCGCAGATACTTAAGTGCCTTTTTTTCCCTCTTGAAAGCAATCTGATAACAATCTTGTATGGCGGATTTACACAAAGAATATTCCAAAATTTTCCAGAATTTTTATAAATGGGTGCTTTGCTTCAGGTAGTATATAAATCATCTCAGAATTTCTACTGCAAAGAAGTTAGTTGCAAGTTTTAATGTAGATAAATAAATTGGTTTATTATAGTAAAAATATATTAGGAATGTCACTTTCTTAATACTGCAAGGTTTTATGGTTCAGAAACACTTTTATTTTCATTAATAATTATTCCTTTGCTTATTTAATAGGATCCTCCCAGTGATTTATACGCTTTAACAAAAGACTTTACTCCTCGGAATTTCGAGTTTGAAATTTCCGGTGTTCTTTTCCGCATTTCCTCTTCGAAAAGGAACTGCACATGTATAACAGTATTAAAGTTTAAGATGTACACAACCGTTCGAAAACAAAAATTACAGTTTAAATACAAATTTAAAAAGGAATATATAGAGAAGACTATTCTCTACATAGATAGATAAAATGTAATCTTATTTTGATATGTCTACATATTAGAAAATTTTACTTATTAGCAGATTTTAAAGATACTAGGTTATTTTATTACTATCAGTGTCATAAATAAAATATATATTTAACGCTATATAATGTATAGAAAGAATTAGAAATTTTACTACTGATAAGGAGTAGAAACCTATTTTACTTATTATATTTATGGTATAAAAATGCATAGCTGCAAAATATCATTATGAATTTTTGAAAGAATTACTACTTTATTTATTCAATTTGTTATTTTGGTGTGCAGCTTCCTTTCTACAGTACAGAAAATAAATAAAAGATCTTGAGTATCATCTATTGGCAATAATTAATTATCTTTATATACAGTTAACAAAAACAGTAAGTGCAAAGAATAAAATTTGTACGTTACACAAAGTGTTAAGAAAATTTAAAACACAACTGAAAGTTCCCCGAATACATAATTCTATATAGTAATAATTAAATGCAGTGCGCTGTCATAGACATGAAGAAGAAAGAATTGGTAAATACCTCTGTGATGATTGCTTTCGTAAGAGTTTCCAGTAGGATATAGCTTGAATCAAAATCCAGGCTCAAACTTTCAGTTTTTGTAGCTTAAATCTTGGTTGAGAAACCTAGATCTGATGTTTTTTTTTGTCTGAAATATTCAAACTTGGTGGTATAAACCTATGTTGAAATATTCAAATTTTAGAGTTCAAAGTGTTAAAGTTGAAACGCTTATTTTGTCATAAATCTAGGTTAAGGTACTTAAACTTTGGTGATTTGGCACAAACGTTGAGGTACACAAGTAGCTGTGCGTAGGAACAATTCACAAGTGTGTCTAAGAACACAGAAATGACCGATCAAGTAGATAGTTTACGCATGTAATCAGTCGCTTAAAAACACACGCATGACCGAATACAGAAGTAGGCCCAGAAATGTAATTAGAGTAATTTATTTCACTCATTGACTCATACAAATTGGATTGCGAAACATCAGATCACTGTAAAATAACAACCGACTTTTTACATTAATTTGATAACTTCTTTTCCTGCCTGCTTGATTCCGAATTACTCGATTTAAAATTAATAAGTTTTATTTTTTTTAGGTATAAAAGATCATTTCCGGAGCAAAGATCTATGTCACAAACTTCTCTAATGCCAGTAGCTTTTCCGGATTAATTCTAGAGAACGGAAATATATGCACCTATATACCCCTCGCTATAGTATTTAAGTTCAGCCAACTGGAACATAGACCGAATACCCTGAAGTTGTTTTGTGTCTTGTGCTCTGGAGCAGATCTGGAATTTATGCTCTCCATCATAGATCTCGTTAATGGTCGCAAATTAGATTTAACTTCAACGCAGATTTAATGCGATGTTAGATTTTGTAGATAGATGAAGTAAAAGTTATTGCGAAGATATTATTTATTTGTTTCCTAAAGTAAAACTTAATTCGATAAAGAAAAGTAAGAAATCAAAACAATCAGACTGAAATGTACTAAAAGTGTTTATACTTTTACTGTACACATCAAAATTCTTATCTCTAAACCTAATATGATGCAGTATTGGAACAATTAGAAAACAGGACTTTTGACTATGAACTTTCCTAACATTGTAGAATCATCTACTTTGCGTTAGAAGCTGGCATACAATTTAATTCAGTACTGCATTAACAGGTAACAGAAGTGTCTTTGTAGCATTCTTCGGTTTTTCACATTGGTTGCAATGCTGACACTCCTTAGATTACTCCAGGCGCCTTGACTGATGTAAAGGCTCTCACAAATCAGGAATGCCAAAATTTTATAGTAAATACTAACAAAGTATAGGAACACTGTACACTTCAACGACATTTTCGCATTAGAAGTAGAAAAACAAACTATCAAAGTAAAATCTCCACATTTAGGAAACTTCCGCAGACCTTCTAGGAAGATGCATTGAAAAAGGGTTACAACAAACTTCTTGTAATATCTAAGAAGAAATTTGATGATCTACAAAATTTAATTACCAGCAAGCAATATTAGACAAAAATCTGAATCCTATAACTAGTTCTGTTTTCAACTTACGTAAATATCAGGTATTCTTTGGAAACTGTTCCCTTCCTTTTGTATTTTGACTAATGATGTAGCATTAAAATATCAAGAATGCCGTTTTGTAATTTTTTAGAATATGCCACAATATTTTAACATCTTTAAAAAACTTCATTTCTTGTCTCTAAATGTTTTTGTTATTATGATCAATGAACTTCCAGTATATATCAATAAAATGTAAAGAAAGAAGATAATAACATTAAATAATATTAATTCTGTAATATTTTATGGTTATTTTTATCAACAGAAAACCCTTGAAGATTTTGAGTGAGCCTCCAAATTTAGTCTGCAAATTTTTTAAAACCGAGGAAAACTTTAAACTCATTTATATTAAAATTTCATTATTCGAGTTGTGCCAGCACTGCATTTCGTAAATTAACTAACGTTAAATTAATTTAGATACTAATGAAGGGAGCCACTTTCGACAAATTTTTGGCGACCCGAGACATTAAATATGGAATAAAATTATTAATTTTTGCCCATAAAAATTTATTTCTTTGGTAAACAATATACATTTGAAAATAAATTATTTCAGAATTTATGTTTAATATACAAAAAGTAATGCTAGAAAAAATCATATTTTAATGAAACTGACATGCTTGCTTTTTGTTGCAATAACAAATTAAATCTTGGTACAATTGTAGAGATATTAGGTTATTTGGAGGCAGGAAAGATAAAAAATTAGCACTCGCCTTCGCCGGAAGTCGAACCACGGACCTCTGAAATACCGGCTCAGTGTGCTGACCTCTACACCACGAAGACACGCTAGGAAGGTGGGAGAAATAACTTATATACTTCCCCTTTTAAAGGACGACTGGGGGTTTTAGGGGACCCAATTGCCAATCGTGGTTGTGGAGAATCCTCATCTAACACCCTTTTAGTTCGGGCGTTTATGGAAGCAAGTAAGATGAAAAATTAGCAAACGCCTTCGCCGGGAAACGAACCACGGACTTCTGGAATACCGGCCCAGTGTGCAGAACCACTACATCACGAAAGCACGATAGGAAGGTGGGACAAGTACCTTATACAATATTAGTTGAACAAGTCCTTTTGGGCTTTTTGTGGCAGGTGATTAATTTCATTAATGTCCATTAATGTAACTTCGTTAAAAGTTTCATTATTGCAATTTAAATTCACGTTTCTTAATTTAATTTCCGCGACTCCAATAATTCGCTTTGCCACCTTAGTTAGAAAATGCTGGCCTAGACAGAAATTTAACTTAAAAAAAAAAAAAGCTTCTTCATGTAAAGGTAGACGTTTGAGGTCGCACAGGTCCTCCACTTTCCACGGGCCCTTAAATCACTGGCCGGATTCAAGGAAAAGCAACGATATAGTGTTAAATAACATCAAACATTCCTTTCTTACGATGAGTGATGAAGGAAACCCCAAAAGTCCAGATGAAATTTATCCTCAACTTCTTAAATACACTATCGAATGCAATAATTTTTGTGAAACAACCAAATCTGTGTGAACGTATCGCAATTAGATTTACAACAACCATTAACTAATTAAGAACGCATACTTACATTATGGATAGCTTAAGAGAATTTATTTAATTAAGACACTTAAACTTACCGCATAATGTTAACAGCTTATTTTCTTATTTTTCCAACTCTAATGTAAACAAATATGACGAAGGTTTCTTCGGAAAGTCTTTCACAAAGATATATCTAACAAGTCTTCGTTCTAATAAATATACTATGCTACTTGTCTGCGATTTTACTGGATCATCCTCCAACGTTTTGACAACTGGACACCTAACTGCCAGTTAATGTGCAATCCATGTTCAGCCATCCGTGTATATTAACAAAGAAAATGACAGATTTAAATAGAAGCTGGAAAAGCTTGTTTCTTTTACCTCATTTAGTTCCCCTGTCATTAAACGTTCTATGTAAACAACGCAAACACGCGCAAAAATATCACAACGAAGCAAATGCTTTAAGTTATTTTACTCGTAGCTTAACTCATCGGTCATTTAACCACAGTCACCGATGATGTTGCTCAGGTTCAATACGTTCTTACACAAAAGCCTAACTACTCGATCGTAACGCCCCACAGTGGCTTTTGAGAGCCAACGGAATTTCGCCAATTATTAGATTATTTCTTTTGAAGATATGCTGATATAAAGAAATGTGTTTTCTATTTATTCGCGGGAATAGCATTCAAAGCATAATTAGAATATACAAAAATGTTAATATTTCTCTTAAATGCTAATAATAGATTTGAAACATATAAAAAAATCAATGAAAAAAAGGATTTTTTCCCACGCTAATAATCAGCAATACATCATATGTAAATAAAGTTGAAAGTGAGCATTTAAAATCTGTAAGCTTCAAGACTGTAAGAAACAAATTCTGGTAAAGACATTAATTTTAGATGCACATATATGATGAGAACTTTATAAACCTAATAATGTCAAAGTATGTCAAAACTTTAAAAATTATTCTTGTTGACGTCGAATAAAAGCTTTCATAAATAAAAAAAAAGAATGCCATTGTTGTAATTTCAGTGCATCTGGATGAACAATATCATCTCGTGTCGGCCCTGAAGGCCACAATCACGCATAATTTCCTAAGCAGAACTAAGTGTTCCAGAGCTTATCTATGGTAACAACACTACGTTAGTTAATACTCTTTGACATAACTCTTTTGCGCCGGAATTCAGTTACCCGTTTTTCCTTGATAGCCGCGTCAACTCCGGTTAGCAACTCGCTGTGCAGCTTACTGACAAGGGTTTTACGTTTTTACAGATACTCTTTGTAGGTGATACCACGGCAATCTCATGAGATACAAACTATGATCTTTTTGTTACTCAAATCGCACTTTGCGACTCTGCTGACGGGCTCACCGTGCGCAGATTACCCCCCTTTTCTGTGTTATTGTTACGTAACAATAACACAGAAATTGTTATTGAAGGAAATCCGCTTTTCATCACAAGTGACCATCCGATTCAGAATTTTGTCCTTGCGTTGACATTCGAACAGATTAGTGCAGGCCTGAACACGTCTGTCTTTATCTGCTTGAGTAAGCTCATGAGGCACTCAGCGATTGAACTTGTAGGTCAAATTTATGCAATGCATAGCGGGACTAATAGACATAGCCACTAACGTCTAGCTCCTTAGCAAGCTCTCGAATAGTTGCATACTGATCTTGTTCCACATGTTCTGGCAGGCGAGTCTCATCAACAACGCAGGCGGCCAGAGCAGTCTGCTTCTTGAGTGTCACTGTCCTTTTTTTTGAACTTCAGGTAGCAAACCTTCACAGTGTCATATGATACAGTTTCTAAAGTACCACACATCATATGGTGACATTCTGAAGCTGATTTTTGGAAACAGAACTGGAATTAAATGGTGGTTCTAATCTGGTAGCGTGATAGTTCCATTTCAGACCACCTTGTACTTAATGACAACGATATTGTTTTACAAATTTTACAACATAGTGTTCTAAAGCAAGTCTCTTTCTTTCAAGTTCCAAAAACGTTTGACAAAATATGATTAAAACCGCCAACGCGAACTGTTTGCACAGACGATATTTGCGAGGGCGAGAAACTTTCATTAAAACCTGATATTCATGTACCAAAAAATTATCTAATAAGAGAAAGAGAATAGGTTATTACTGTTTATCCTAAAATTTTGTGCCACTTGGAAAGTTTTCTTTGAAGTTAAAGTTTTCATCATTTGTTCATTTGTAGTTTAAATAACAGTAAATTTTTAAAATGAGTTCAAGATTAATTAAATGTATTAGAATCATTTGAAATAAATGTCAATCTTAATTACTATTATTAACTGATAGTATGCTTGAATTAGTAGAAAATATCTTGCAAGAACAAACTTTAGATTTCGCATAGAAAAATGTATAAATTTGAATTTTTCCTTTGCGTTATTATGATGAATTTTTATGCATGTTTTGATAAATATTTAGCAAGCGAAATTTAAAACTTAGTTAAAATACTTTTTATTCTGTTGATAAGCTTTTTTATCTTGTTAAAATTTACATATATATATATATATATATATATGGGAATGTCAGCTATTTTCGGGTTGTGCATTCGGCCCGCATGAAATTTCAGTTTCAGACAAGTGTCCTACAATACTGCTTACACCTAAAAATGTCATACTTTAGTTGTTTCATTAGTTTATTAGACGCAGAAAAAAAGCAAGTAATAGAAAACTCAAAAAAGAATCAATTCAAAAGGCATCAACCGTGCCTCAGCAATCGTGCGTTGATAACGTGTTTATCATTCTCCGTCGCAACAAGTCACGTGGGTGGTTTTTTTTTTTATTTTTATTTTAGATTCGACTGGAGTACTTCCTCATCATAATTTCGTTTTTCTTACGTTAAGATACTGTTTATCGTTGGGATTATTTTAGAAATTAATGTCTTTCGTTCGATTAAAAACAGTATATTTCGTAAGATTCATTAAATTGTGTTCACTGTAAGGAAACTTGTACAGTATTAGAGGCGTGTCTATTCACCGGAAGGAATGGCAGGTAAAATATATTATTTCTTTCCGCTGCTAAAAATGGCGTAGGGAATGAGCTATCGTTTAGATATTACGGGAATTCCCGTGTAAGTAATGCGCTATTGTGCTGTTTTAGCATTGAAATATTGCTTTAAAATGTGAGCATGTATTTTTGTGGAATTATTTTAGTATAGCCTGACTAGTAGAGATTTCGGTTGTAAAATTTCCATTTGGTATTTTGTTATCTTACTCTCGGATTGAAAGTTTCGTTTTCACACCAATTACACAATTTTCTTAAATGTGAAAAAGACAGATGAAGTATTGTAATAATAATGATTAATACATGTATAAAAACTGCAGCATTGTGTTCACTTTATTATGATTTTATACCTATGAGGTGTCTTTAAATAAAAAACAATAAATTTTGTTTGATGGAAATCATACTAGTTTTCCTTCTGTGTTATTACTATAAGTATAATGGTTACATTAGTATGGTATTTATAAATGTTTACAACTTGGATCACGGTTTTGTTTCATGTGATGAACTTGTCTACTTATTGTTTATATTTAATGACAGTGTTTGCTTAAACGAGTTTGAAGACTTTACTAAATAAAAAATAATAGAACAAAATGAAAAATAATAATTTATGAAAAAAAGACAAGTACTTTTCTTGCAATTATTTAAAAATATCTTTATGTTATGATGTCATTTAATATAGAATCATAACAGTAATATGACACATTAAAATAGTCTATTAGAATTATTTAGTTTGATTTCGTTTTTCTTGTTTTAAAGCTTGTCTTCCACTTGTTATATATGTTTCATGAGTATATTTGTGAAAAACATTTCATTTTTAAAAAATGGAAAAAAAAAAAAAAAAAAAAAAAAAAAAAAAAAAACATTAACTTTTATGAAAGAATAAATATCTTAACTTCATTCTTAAAAATCTTTACGTTGGCATATCAAAATGGAATATTAATAATACTGATACATTTAAAGCAGATGTTAGTTCGAAATTAATTGTATGCAGTTTTAGTACTATAGGATTTAACCTAGAACTTTGTTTTGCAAGTATTTTAAATGGTAATATTGTGTATTATTATTTGATATTTGCCCTTTTTACATTTGGAGTAAAAGTTTTTAGAATTTTGTATTCGTATATGAAATTTTTAATTGTAGACAAAACTGGTTAAGTGTGATAAGAAATCAGAGTTTTTTAGGCTGGAGAGAATCAAGTTAAATGAATTTCGTGTTCGAAGTTTTCCAGTTGATAGATGGATGGGTGATGAATGGCTAAAGCGACAGAATACTGGTAGTTTTCCTTGGTTGAATGAACTGTCTGCGTTCTGTTAACATGGTGTTTGTTCATGTGTAGCATAAATTGATTAAAAAAAACTTCAAGGAATCATCTGCATCTATGAAAGGTAACCGTACTATATCTAATAACGATTAGGTAATTCAATCCATCATGGCTTTATTTAACTGGAATACGAATAACAGTTAAGTATTCTTATTATGCTGGTTTTGAAAATGGGCTCAATTTGTGACAACGGTGCTGTTTTAACCATTATGGGAAGTTTATCTGTTAATATGTAACTTTAGAATGTTTTTTTTTCTGAAATAAATACTTTCTACATTTTTTTAACGATATGTTAAAATTCAAATTTTAATGTTGTAAGGTTTATTTTAGATAAGATCTACTTTTATGTTAAATTTTTTGGACCTTCTGTTTCTTCTATCGACCACCATAGAGGGTATATTATGTTGATTTTAAATAGCGAACAAATGTTTAATTGAGACATACAGTTGTGGCAATTCGCCAGAATGCTACTTTTTCTGAGACGTCCATCTGTGCGCCGATCGAGATTTTGGTGTGCGGTACGTATGCATGTATCTCGCATAACTCAAAAACGAGTAGCCTCAGAATGTCGAAATTTTGTGTATTTGACTGGATATAACATGTGCATATCATAATGGGTAAAACTCAAATTTCTGTTTATTTTGTTTCTGAAATCTAAAGTTCGGTATTTGCAAGGGAAATTTCTCGATTACAATTTATAATTCCAACATAACGACAGTTAAATTAGACTGATATTCCTTTCAAATATTTCTAGCGTATTCAATTAATTATTAAATAATTTACTTAAATTTAACTCCCCCCCCGAAAAAAATTTCTTTTTTGAAAGGATTCCAGAATTTAACCTAAAAGTTAATGTTTTGTATGCTGTCACTGACCTCGCAGTCGACAAGTCTGCTGTTACACTTACTCCTACAGACCCATTTTGTTTCTTTTTACAGTTTTCTTCTTAAGTTGACTTTACCGAACTTTTTTTTTGTCTTTTTATTATTAATGCCTTGTGTGTTTATTTTATTTATTAACTATCACTTACACCGCATAAAATTCGATTCAACAGCAAAATCCCAAACTATTTAAAAACAGCATATCTTTATAATTTCTGATAGACAGTCTCGCGCACTGAAGAAAAATGTTTTATTCCGTAAAGTGTTGCCACTGGCTCCATGAGAAATCTCCGAGTTTGTCAATAAAAATTTCGTTAAGAAAAGCGCCATCAATTCATATATTGCGAATTGAGAAATATTGCGAATATAATCAATATTGCGAACTCAATCGGATACCTGGAGAAGAACTGGCTCCAAAGTCTGTCACAGCTTTAGTTCACATTGCAAGTTTAACAAATTTATATTTGTGGAGGTTTTAAAGTAAAAAAATAATTTACTGCATTTCATTTAAACTTATTTCGTAGAATTTCATTAGATATAGATTTCTGCCCATACGACTTGAAGTATTTCATGTAGTGCAATTTCTTTTCTTAATTTACAACGTGTTCTGTTTCAAAATTTTGTCACTCCTTTTGCTTGGAAAAAGATATCAAGTAAGAGTTTTTAAATTATGAGGGTCTTGTAGCGAAATTTGGCATCGTCAGTGTTTTTTGGCAACGGTTATAGTTATTAAAAATGACTCGTTCTGAGGGAATTCAGAGGAACTGGTCACGCATCCCAAAATTCCATTTTAGTGAACTCCAAATTTGCGTATTATACAAAAACATTTTACAGAACGTGAACTAGATAAGAAAACAAATTTGAAATTCAAAATTCAGGCTTCCAGGCGCTCATGTTCGAGTGGAAGACTACATTATTTAAAATTTGATGGGTCTAAGTACTGTTATTTTTGCACAGTGCGAGAAACATACATACATTCGTGCAGTTTCTTCATTGTTTAATTTTTTAAATATAATACAGGGCGGTAATATTTGGTAGCAACAATTTTGAAAAGTGATACGCTGTTTTTAGTGATTCAACGCAAAATTTCGCTTCGAGACTAATATTCCAAAATGCCGTTTCGAGAATAATATCCCATTAGACTAACATCTCATTCGAAGCATCGTAAAGGCCTACCTGAGATCTGTCTTTTAATGTAAAACACTTAGATATATTACGAAAACTGGAATGTACGAACTCCCGACGTAATTTACCCAATTCCGCCCCAGAACTCCCTCCCACCATGATGAGGCAATCAGCAGGACTTGGGAGGGTTTGGAAGCACAAACTGATTTTAAAACTACATAACACTTTTAACCTTCGAGGAAATACTTTAACATGGATAGCAGACTTCCTGCAGCAAAGACATTCTAAGGTAAAAGTTAATAAAATTATCTCAGACTCTTATAGGCTCAGCCAAGGTGACCCTCAGGGATCGGTTCTTAGCCCTACGCTCTTCACCATGTTTATGACTGGTTTGGAGAAAGTGCCTTCTTCGGATGTAAGAATCGGAATATTTGCAGACGACATTGTTCTCTGGAGCTCTAACACTAATATTATCAGGTTCAATGTTCCGTCTTACTTTCTTTGGGAACATGCACAGACCTGACTCGGAACAGGGAGCTTACTAAAGCTATGATCAATAAATGTGGGAAGTAGACAAGATACACAGGAAGGGTATACGAAACCCTTTATTTTTCACTATTTACAATAATTTCCGTACTTCGGAATACAGAGACCAACTACTTGTGGTCTGAACGTAAGAATATAAAAATATTTAACTAAACTCTAACTTAACTTTGGAATAATAAACGTGGAAGATTGGCCGTATATTAACAGGAAGCCGTATGTAGTACAGAGAACTGTTAACACTACAATACGTTTAAAAAATTATCACGAGGATTAAACCTCTGGCCTGGAAGGCAACCAGCAACCGAGTAAAACTTCTAAGGCAAGCGGCCTGCTTCGACTAACTCCTTCCTCGCTTGGCAAAAAGCCACAACTTAAGTACTTGGCGTTCGCCAGACAAATTTGCATAAATAAATTAAAGCTTTTAATTCTGGCCTAAAGTAGAAAATAAGAAGTGATAGTAAAGATTTAAAATAAAAATAAACGTTAGTAAAACTTAAGATCCTTACAATATAACTGAAATAGAATTGAAACATAATAACTCTCTGACAGTTTTGTCAAACTTTGCTGCAGAATTGAAACTATGTTTTAACCCTGCCAAATCAAGTGTTACTTTTTACTGCAAATAAGCACATTTATAAATATCAGTCTAAGTAGACGCTTAATAATCAGGAACGTACTTACGAGAAGCACTCTAAATATCTGGGGATTATCCTAGACCATGAATTCACATCTCACAAGCATATTGAACATATTGTTCTGAAAAGTAGAAAGTGACTAAAGATTCTTAAAAAGATTTGGGGGGGGGAGCTGATGCGATTACCCTCAGAACTACTTATTTGACACTCATTCGTCCCATACTTGAGTTCGGATTTCCAATTTATTGCCTCTGATTCCTACCTGAAGAAATTTTAAAAAGTTCAATTAACTGCTGCCCGATTATTACTGGCTTGAGGCACAGCTGCCCTAGGGAAATAACCCTTTTTGAGGCCAATTTACAGCATCTTCAGACTGGAAGTTTGTTATTTAACAAGATCAGCTGATCTTGTTAAATAACAAACTTTCTAGTAATGGCCAATACAATAAAACTCCAGCGTACTTAAATAAATGGAAAAAACCGACAAAGTATAAAGAAAAACACTTTTTCTTGCCTAGTTGATTGCAAAAGCCTACTATTTTGCAATGTTGATCTTCATTCACGGCACTGCTGTTTAAACCCATCAGAGGAACTCTCCAGGTTTCACTTTCGCTGTAAATTTTCCACGTCTCAGTTGGCCTTGGAGGTAACAGACAATAACCCCCCAAAATGCTACTAAGATCTTCACAGATGGCAGCAAAATTGCTGACTATGCAGATAGCGCTATTTATATTGCGATCCCGAGAGGGAAAATGACACTCCGTCAACGTAATTCAGGTCACTGTTTAGTTTTCTGAAGTGAATTGACAGCAATCAATTTAGAACTCGAGGTGATTATTAAAATTAGTTTTAATTATATAAGTGTAGAGTAATTTAATTGTTATAAAAATAAATTATATTAATGTTTTGTATTTTATAATTTCCTGGTCATTATAGAAAGACGTTTCTTAGCTAATGATTTAATTTTCTTAATATTTTGACCAGTTGAAAGTTAATATATGAGAGTTGGTAGTGTATAATTGAAAACTTTTAACTTTTGAATTTGATGTGTCTCATATAACTGAAGACAAAATTTGAACAAATGATTGCATTGACTAGGTAAATTAAAGCTGACTAATTATCATAGTTAAATAGTAACATAATAGTTAAAATTTGAATTAATTATAACTATGGCTAGATAAATTAGAGCTAAAACAAAACTTCTTAATTTTATTATTCAGAGGAAGGTCAGTGCAAATTAGATGCCATTGAACAGAAATTTTAAAATACACTTTGAGTATGTTAACTTTTCATTCTTAATTTATAAAAAAATAATGCAAAGAAAAATTCCGTTTTCAGCCGATCATTAAAATTATATAGAAGTCAAAATATCTTATGCTTAAAATTCTTTAACTATTAATTACTTTTATTATGTGTATTTTCATTTCTGTTCAGGTAAAGTTTATTTTAAGTAATTAATGTAAAATATTATTTTAAACATATACTCTAGTTTTTAATGTATATAAGTTAGATTTTGAAAACTTTAAAAAAAATTAAAACTTCACTCCATCATATGTAAAAAATACAATAAAAATCTGAAAGGGTTTAGATTTTAAGGATCGCCCAAAAGGATTTGTTAAGGATTTTTGCGTTCTCGCTGAGCTTGCAGTGTTCCAGTCTGCTGTTGCACTCATTCTTGCTGACCGATTTCTTCTTGCCTTTTTAGCTTATTATAATTAAGCTTTATTTTCTTCGCACTTATGACATTTACAACTCAACAGCAAAATTACAAATATTTTAAAAGCAGCATACAAGGTGTGACACAGAGAGAGAGAGAAAAAAGAGACTGGTCCAATAAATAATTTTACATGCAGAATTAGTTCTCCGTGGCATTATCACCTTCAAAGTAGTTCCCTTCAGCATTCACACGCTTCTGCATTCGGAGCAGCCATTGCTGGTAACAAAAGCTTTGGAACGAGGTTTTTGGAACGATCTTCAGGAGATTCTCCATTTTTGCTTGAACCTCTTCAGCTTAGGTAAAATGAGTTCCCTTTAAGAAATATTTAACTTTTAGGAAATAAAAAAGGTCGCATGGAGTCAAATCGGGTGAATAAGGAGGATGCCCCATCACAGTATTTTTTTTTCTGGTCAGAAACTGCTTGACAGATAGGGCCGTGTAAGCGGGTGCATTGTCCTGGTGCAACAGCCATCCATCACTCCACAACTATGGCCTCTAATGTTTTCACGTAGTCGTTTTAGTACTTCAGTGTCGTAGTATTGATTAACAGTCGGATCACTGGGAACCCACTCAATCATTGCAACTCCAAACAGTTGTTGCCAACTTTACTCTTTTTTCAAGCTACACACTTAGTCTCGTATTTTTTGTGTCACACCTCGTATGTTTAAAGTTCTCGATGCAGAGTTGGCATGCATATTTATATTTTTTTAGTCGTTTCTCAGTTCATAATATAAATGTCAATCTCTTGGTAAGATGGCTTGATAATAATTTTTTAGCCTACTGGCGTTAGTCCAGAAGGGCTGTTAGTCTCGAAACGGCATTTTGCTTCATTTTGCTTCGAATCACTATAAACGGCTGTATCACATTTCAAATTTTTGCCACCAACTATTATTCCCTTGTATTACATTCAAAGAGATGTACAGTCTCGCGCTGGAGATAAAAATGTTTTATTTCTCACAGTGTTGCCACTGCTGGCTTTCATATGATATAAGGTATTTCTCCCGCCTTCTTAGCATGCTTTCGTGGTGTAGTGGTCAGCATACTCCACGGCGCGTATTCGAGAGGTCCGTGGTTCGAGTCCCGGCGAGGATGTTGCCCATTTTCCAACTTTCCTGATTTCAGAAATTACCTAATGTCTCTACAGTCGTTGAGTTTGTTTATCAAAAATTTCTCAAATTCTTATAAAATCTGTGCGCGTCCGTCTGTTAATTGTTTGTGGCATTATCTCCACCGGAATGGCTGGGGGTTGAGTCTCGAGAAAGGTACACCGGATTCCAAAAATCTGTGGGAAACCATTTCAACCATTCTCATTTTCGTACGTCTTTAATAGCCGAGATATCAATTTAAAACTTTTAATTTTCGCTCTCAGTTTTTCAGAGTGGCAACAGTAACTGGAGATAAAAATCTGAGTTATTTGGAAAAGTGTTGCTACTGCTTGCTTTCAAATCACAGTTTGTAAATAAAAAAATTTGAAAGTTTTACAAAATATAAAAAAAATAGCATTGCCAAACATTAACTATATTATTATTAAAGTCATATTCTGACGTTGAAGAAAGCACTCGATTTCATGTGACGTCATTGTATGTCGAAAATATTCCGTTAATGTCAGCATTTAAGTAAATAGCTCCTATTGGCAACTTTTTTGTTTCAGGTTAAAATAATTGACACGGTGGGTTACTGCTACGTTAATTCTTTTATTGATGTTGAGAAAAAGTTGTTATATTACATTAAATTTACGGGGAAAGTGCAAACCGTCCACTGCTTGGCGCGTTTTTAAGAAATCCATGTACACATCGACCTATTTTCACTTTAAAAAAAAAATCCCAGAATTGCACAAAAATTGCACTCCCTTGACTTTAACCATGTACACATTCATATACATTCACGTAAAAAGTCAAAGAAAATTGACAAAAATTCAATTCTTCTTACTCTTGTAAAAAGCGCCAAACAAACGCCAATCAAATAGGTGGACGATTCTGCACTTTAGCCAAATTTACATCATGACTTCAGGCGTATACATATTAACTTGAAGTGTCCAAAGTTTTTGTTTCCTGGTTTGGCAGCAAAAAAATTTTACCAATTGGTTGTCGCTTGGAAAGAATGAACTGATTTCATTCATATTGAAAAATTTTCATGCATCTTCTTTTCAGGTATAGATAGAATTCATAAATTTTGCTTTGGTAGCAGCTAGCAACTTTGTTGATAGTTTATTAATTTAATAGTTCATTTTATTTTCCGTTTTTCAGCACAATGTATTGTTGCTTTGGCCGTAGCCTGCTAGTATGACATATAAAATTGGAAATTCAAAATTTTGGCATCCGTGTGCACGTGATCGTGTGGAGGACTACGTTATTCAAAATGTGCCTCTAGGTGCCGTCGTTCACAGTTCTAAGAACATACATACATAGATGCAGATTCTTCGTTATTTAATTTCTTTAAAGATAATACTGGGCGATAATATTTGGTGGCAACAATTTGAAAAGTGTTACAGCCGTTTATAGTCAATGACTCAAAATCCTATTTCGAGATTAATTGCCCTTTTGGACTAACTCACTTTTGCGCTAAAAAAAAAGAGCGCAATATTAAACATATTTAAACAGCAATGGTTTTATGTTCTAACGTAGTATAAATCAGTATCTCATTTATAAATCACATTTTTAATAACATAAACATTAATTTTGGTGATTCAAAATATCATTCAGTAAAAATAATCTGTGTGATGATTTCACTTCACTATTATGGTTAAGACTTTCAATCGCTAAACATACTACTCATACACTGATTGTTTCATAGATTCCATAATTTATAAATTAGTTTTTCCCTAAAACATTTTTAAATCTAATTTTTCTCACTGTTTCTAAGAAAGCCTATAATTTTCAAAAAATGATGAAGCCATGATAATCATATAATTATTCCATTTATCTGGCTTATCTTTTTATGTTCCAATATATATAAACATTGGAAAGAGAATTGCCCTTTCTAATGTATTCATATTTGCATATGCAGCACCTCAAAAGAAAAAAGAGAAGAGAACAACTCAACTTGTAAAATGAATATTTTCGAAATATTAATGACTTGAGATGTAATATTTAAAATTCTCTAAAATATCATTAATGGATTAAATATTGAAAATTAAATTCACATCCATAAACACAATTTATATGATCTAATTGTGTAGGAACAGTAACTAATGTTGCAAACGAATTTAATCACTTGCTACGTTCATGACACACAGACAAATAGAATTGTTGTCTCCTTCTTTTATCAGTCAGTATTTCTATTTTAAATTAACTTTCATCTTGAGATTAGATTAAATATTAATTTTCTACTTTGTAGCAAACAGCAGGATTATTCCAGAAAAACGAATGCATTGGCTGTCACGAAGTACCATTAATGCTGACTCTTCCAACATCTCTACCATATCCGAGGACTCAGGTAAATAACTGAGTAGATCATATTTATCTAGTATCTAACAAAGTTGCAAATGTATTTTTCTGTTTATTATAAAAGTTTCTCTTATAACTTACGCTGTAAATAAATTTCCATTGCGGTACAGCATATAATTAATTACTAGATTAGTATTCCAAAGTTTGTAGTAATATTATAGTTTACATAATATGCTTAACGTATGATTTTTTTTTGCATTGTATGCTTTCTAGCATACTATAAGAAGAGATTTACAAAACACTTTTACTGATGCTGTTCATATTTTTTTAAAATTTGCTGTTATAAAGTTTTAAAATATGCACCGAAGTTTTAGGAAAGACTCCAAATTTCGCTTCGCATTGCAACTGCATATTAGTTTTATAGCCGCCTACTGCAATAACAACGCGTTAATGAAGTTTGACCAAAGTCTTAGAGAAATTGCAATCAACAATAAATTTTACGTGTGTCCTTTATAACTTTACATTGAATTTCTTCATTTGGTTGATTTTTTGTAACATAAAGGTATTTTACTGATAATATATTTTAGAATTTTAAACGTACTAGTGCGTATGTCAAACACATAAAATGCTTGAGAAGGCATTAAAACAATAATAAAGGGATTAAAAAGATATTACAGTTAAGGTTAAGAGAGATAAGAGAGTAGAGATAAGAACTTGTAATGTATCACTTTAGCTATGTGTTATTTACGTGGGATCTTTCCACAGTTCTAGGAATTGAGTTGTAGTTTTAATTTTTGAGGACTTATAGGCAACGCATCGGCCAGAGGCAAGTCTTGATATGTTTATGTACCTATTCCGGTCAGTACTGTTTTGTCCGTTTTAGTTGTTCGAGTAAATATAGGTATATTTTTGTACTACTATTTTTGCAGCCTTGGAAAATGTGAGGAGCAATCATTTTCTTTTTGTGGAAAGAGGATGTGAAAACCAGGGCTGTGGATTTGGAATCAGATTTTCGAGTAAAAGGAGTCGGAGTTGGAGTCGCTAAAAACACTCCGACTCGGACTCCTGTTTTTGTTGGACAGTTTGAATTCAAAATGAAATTAAAGT
This sequence comes from Stegodyphus dumicola, assembly GCF_044657685.1. Classification (NCBI taxonomy): domain Eukaryota; kingdom Metazoa; phylum Arthropoda; class Arachnida; order Araneae; family Eresidae; genus Stegodyphus; species Stegodyphus dumicola. Next base: position 118,377,751 of record NC_140777.1, on the reverse strand, counting down.
GAATTGGAAAAAACATTAATGACAAACTGAGTTATTATTTTTATTTATAGACAATATACATTAATAAATATTTAATTATTTTATATTTTATTGATATATTATTAAATAAGGATGGAAGATGGATGTGATATTTGCCATTATTCATTAAATTAATTTAGTTACTTATTCAACTGATAAATGACATTATTGTAGCATAATTCACAACAAGAAAAAAGAGCCTATGTTTGCTGCAAAATGCATGTTGAGTCCCCAAATTTGAAACTAAAAAGTATCTAATATGGTTAAAACAACACAAAAGATGAAGGAAGATAAGGAAATTGTTACAAATATGAAAAAAGGACTGCCTTAGATACTAAAATATCTCAAGAATAGTCATCTAAAGCTTTAACAAATATTCTGTATTCGTATAAAGCATATATAAAATTCTCTATTCGCATAAAGCAAATATAAAATCAAAATTTCAAATTAAGAAATTTTAGTTCCAAAGAAATAAAAATAAAAATAATGATTATTGCTATCAACTAATTTACAATATCATTTAAATTCTAAGAGCATATGTAAATTAATTGCACTTATCTAAAACCATAAAAAATATATTAATCCAAAAAATTAAATTTATTATTCCTAAAAATTGCATAAGTGAATAATTGTTGAGCAGGCAGGAGGCAGACTTATCAAGGGGAAGTTGCCCCCATACCTAACTCTTCAATTACTCATTTCGTTTTTCGTCATCCATATAGGGAAGGGTAAAAGTAAAATTCAAAACCAAAAGTAAATCAAATGTTGTGAATCACAAAAAAAAAAAAAAAAAAAAAAAAAAAAAGAAATTTAAACAGGGGAATTTTGAGAAAATAGCAAGTAAATGACTAGCGTTAAAATGAAATAAATTAATTAAAAGTCAATTAACAGTAGAAAAACAAATTTTTTAGAAAACCAAAGTAATTTAGAAACTCTTGCCTACAGGAAGCTTCCTATGCATGTACGAACTGTGCATGTAAACATAAAATAAACTATATACAATAATTAAAATACAAAAATAAGAACAATAAAAAGGCAAGTAAATAGAAAGTTTTAATTTAACTTACCTAGTTACATATTTGAATTTCTGATCTGTGCCAGCATTTGCTAAACAAGTAGAGTTGAGTAGTTTGTACTGCTAACTGTAAAAATAGAGGTCTCTCATACAATGTAAAGCTGCTATCTGTGAGAACCATGGTGGTAAAAACCATGTTGTAAATTCCAAAAATGCGAAACGTAAAATGCTTGTTAGTATGCAAAAATGTTGTCATTGTAAAAGTAAAAAAATGCACTGCTACTGGTTGTGAAAATAGATGTTGCAAAAAACTAGAGTAAAATTTTTTGAAAAAAATGTATAGTTTATTTTAGGTTTACATGCATAATTCGTGTAGGGAAAGTTTCCTACACGTAAGGCAAGATTTTCTAAATTACTTTGGTTTTCTACTCTTAATTGACGTTTATTTAATTTTAACTCTAATCATTTACTTGCTATTTTCTCAAAGTTCCACTGTTTAAATTTCTTTTTTTTTTTTTTTTTTTTTTTTTTTTTGTGATTCACAGCATTTGATTTACTTTTGGTTTTGAATTTTACTTTTACCCTTGCCTATATGGATGACGAAACACGAACTGAGTAATTGAAGAGTTAGGTATGGGGGCAACTTGCCCTTGATAAATCTGTCTCCTGCCTGCTCAACAATTATTCACTTATGCAATTTTTAGGAATAATAAATTTAATTTTTTGGATTAATATATTTTTTATGGTTTTAGATAAGTGCAATTAATTTACTTATGCTCTTAGAATTTAAATGATATTGTAAATTAGAAATTAGTTGATAGCAATAATCATTATTTTTATTTTTATTTCTTTGCAACTAAAATTTCTTAATTTTAAATTTTGATTTTATATTTGCTTTATACGAATAGAGAATTTGATATTTGCTTTATATGAATAGAAAATATTTATTAAATTCAAATTTCATTCCTTGCCGCATTCGCTTGAATTATTTAAATTTAATTCAACTTTACTATTTTCTTGCGAAACATATAAAGCTGTAGATGTTGTTGCCGAAGCAAATGCGATGTATAGTTCACACTTTGAAGCTTGCTGTTAGAAATGGGTTAAAGGAACCTCATGCTAGAAATCTCATTGGTAAATTTAGGCAAGCAGCAATAGCAGCAAGAACTCCCAAAACTGATGCCGTTCTTAGAAGGTGAGTAGGAAAAGGAGCAATTATTGATCAAGCAACGCGATGGGAAAGTACATATTTGATGGTAAAGAGGTTGTTAGAATTAAGAACTTTTTTAGAAGATGTAGATAACCCTAATGTTTCACTAATAGAAAGACTGTAATGATGTCGAAAAACTGGAAACTCTTCTTTCTATACCGTATATAACCACAAAAAAGCTGCAATCTGAAGAATTAGCAAAAAAGCTGCAATCTGAAGAATTAGAGGTTTGTTTCTGGGAGAATGGAAGAATGTGGTGCTTGTTCATTCGAAAATGGGAGGGCTTATTGCAGAAAGAATCATTTCCTCAATGAGAAACTAGTTTGCTAGGCAATGAGATCTTGCAAATTTTAAAACAATTTGAAACTTTCTATATGGAAAAATATTGAAAGTTATACTAAAATATTTCATGCAATAATAAATTACATGCTTTTATCTAGAAAATGACGTAGAATTTAAAAAAAATCTTAAAAACTAAAAAAATTCAGAATTTTGAAATTTTTTATGAGAATTTCGATAAATTCACGATGTCACTATTTAAATAAAAGGCCACAATATCAAAAATATTTAGCATATAAATATTCTGGTATGTCATTACCTAATAACTATATATAGATTAAGTATACAAAGTTGCATAAAAATAAATTAAAAGTAATTTGATTTATCTTGCACCAAAAAAGCAAGTTTTTAAAAAAGTAGATTTTGAGCGTAAGGCATTTAAAGTTTAAAGTGCTATATTTTTATTAATAAATCTTCAGATACCTAAAGCTTCCCATATCTATAGGTTACACCTTCCTTTTGTTCAAATATATCTGTTTTGCTGTTTATATTCAGCGTTTTTTTTCTTTCTTTTTTTTTTTTTTGGTGGCAGTTTTTACTCTGGGTAGTGAGTGATATTTTGATTCACTTATTCGTTCCATTTCGAGCTTACTAAATCATTCGATTACATATTCACCATGTTGCATACCTATGCAATTTAAAACATCTAACAAGCCTAAAAGCCCTCTGTTAAAGTGTATGACAGCCATATGTGCCCCCAGTTTAAGTGTTTGTGATTCCACAATGGCATCCATCGGTATAAATTTCCAAAAAATGTCATTAAAATTTTATTTGCATTTTGTGTAAGCACTTTTATAAGAGCTTTTGCTCATATAGTTTTATATATATATGGTCTTACGAATACTAATTACATTCTTTGACAGTTCTTTGTATTTATTTGTGTACATTCTTTCTACTGATACAGCTCGCTGATATTTATAAAAAATGTCTGATTCATCCGACCTTCCAGGCTTTCTTGCTGTAGTCATAATCAACAGGAATTTTTTTTACATGCTTGAAACACCAAGGGTTAGACTTACCAATAACTAATAATTTCTTTTTGTCATTGCCAGACATATTATATAAGTTAGAACACACTAAAGCTGTCAATCGATTTTTGGAGAGCTGACTTCCGACGCACCTTTCACATTTGAACTTAAAAGTCTGCTGGAGGTGTAGAAAATGCTCGTCGACATTTTTTTTTTAAAATTTTCAGTGGCTAGGCAAAAAGTTACTGTAGGGTTTATATTTATTTTAACTAACATTTATTTTAAGTTTAAACTATCTTTCCTGTCAATCCTTACTTTCCCCTGGAACTGCCAATGCCAGAATATGTAAATTTGAGTAGAACGCGCAAGCATTCAAATTATCAGCGGAAGTAGTATGATTTAAATAGAAGGAAACAAGTTCGGTGAGGGAGAGTTATTCTTACTTAGCGAGCGCGGAGGTAGTTATAGAGATTTGAAAAACCCCGCGTTGCGGCCTATGTGCTTGGCGGGAAGTAGTTGCAATTATTCCAGTGAGCTTCAAGTCTGCTGAATTAGCAGCCGTATTGTAAAACGCGGTGAGTTAGTTATTTGAGAGAGCCTCGTAGTTAGAATATTGTCTTTAATTTCTTTTCAGGTTTTTATTTTTATTTTGACTGCCGAGTTGGCACCGTTTGTAAGCGTCAAGAGAACGCAATTGTAAATTAGTACGTTGAATAAAAAGGGACTTAAACCCTTTATAAGACTCTGTGGTTTATACAAGCTTTCACAGTCACCCCTTGGTTGCGTGCTAGTTAGAGGCGCGCAACGTTATATTGGCGCCCGAATACTTATCGAACTGAAATGGCCGAAAACTGGATGGAAGCCGCTGGACAACACCAAGAAATGACAACGCAGTTAGAAGGATTTGGATACCTGGTCCAGACTTTGAGAGCATCAATCAAGCCAAACGTCTATTTCGACGGAAAAAATTCGGTGTCCGTATTTTTAGAAGGTATAGAAAACCACTTTCAGCTCTATCCTGTGCCCGAAAGACAAAAAGTTGCTATCGCCACATCAGCACTAAGAGGGAGGACTATGGTGGAAAAATATAGGCAAATTTCTTCTAGGTGAATTTGGAAGCCCGACGTATACTTTTGAAAATTTCAAAAAATCGTTAGTAAAGGCCTTCCCCATAGTGAAAGATCGCGCACGGCTGGAAGCCGAGCTATATAGTTTCTATCAACGGGATGCAGCACAATTGACGGACTTTATTTTACGAAAAATCAAGCTAACGGATATGTTGTATGGGAAAAAACCCGATGCGGAGATTATTGAAATAATATTACCAAGATTGTTACCCGCTGTCCAAGACTACTTTGAAATTAGAAACCCAACCACATTGCAGGAACTTTTCGAATTGGCGGTGAAGTTTCAAAATCGCAGAATCGCGGAAAGAGCGAGAGGGGAAACATATTCTCAAAGTACCAGAAGGAAGGAGGAAACAAGAAATGGAAATCGCTCATATGGGGGAAAGAACTATCAAGCTAACGCATCGAAACTTGAAGGGCAAGGCCCAAAAAGAAAATTTGAAAATAAGCATCCGTGTACCCAGAAGACACAGATTGAAAGGAAAGCTTTAAACGACTAGAGGGGCCTGTGAAAGGGAGGGTCCAGACCCCGGAAGTTTTAGAAAAACCCTCAAATAGACATCTAAATACAGTCATCGTAAAAAACTCACAGCTACCAATTATACAAGTCCTGGTTGGCGATGTACCAGTAGAAGCCCTCATCGATACAGGGGCAGAAGGCAATTTCATGAGTGAAAAGTTCTTCAAAAAGAATTTTTATAGGATACGACTCTTTAAAACCAGAAATACGGAAATTATAGCGGCGCAAGGAAAAACATGTCACTGCATCGGGAAAGTAGCATTAAACGTACAGGTAAAAGAGGAAAATCTCAAAGTATTAATTTTTGTGGTGAAACACCTCCAACACTCTCTTATTTTAGGTATGGACTTTTTAAGGGCCGCGAGGGCCAAATTAAATTTTCAAGATAGTTCCGTGGTGCTGGAGATGGACCAGAGGGTGGTGGAACCGGTGGAGACACCTGAATTGGACCTTAGCCATTTGAATGACCAGGAAAGTAAAGCAATACAGCAAGTGGTGAGTAATTTTTCTCATTTGTTTTCAGAAAAGCCGGGAAACTGTCAGATTGTAACTCACAAGATTCAATTAAATGCCGAAAAACCTTGTAGGACTAAACCTTACCGCTATGACAAACAAAAAGACGTAATCATCGAAGAACATATTCAGGAGATGTTAAAGAATAAAATAATAACGCCCATAAATAGTGAATACGCGAGTCCAGTCGTACTATGTAGGAAAAAGAACGAGTTTCCTCCTTCGGATAAAAGGGCTTGGAGGTTTGCTATCGATTATAGAAAACTAAATAGCATAACTAAATTCCCAGTTTACCCTTTGCCGGTTATAGACGAGATCATTAGACAGATCAAATCGACGAGATATATGTCTACTTTGGACTTAACGTCTGGCTACTATCAAATAGCTATGAGACCCGAAGATATACATAAAACCGCGTTTATAACAAAATCGGGCACTTATGCATTTTTACGCATGCCTTTTGGGTTGTGTGGGGCCCCGTCAACATTCCAAAGAGCTATGGACATTGTTCTAAAGCCTGTCCTAGGAAAATCAACTTTAATTTATCTAGATGATATAATTATAACGAGTAGTACGTTGGAACAACACATTAGTGATCTCGAACAAGTTTTTAAATTATTAAAAGAGGCCGGTCTTACAATTAACGCCTCAAAATGCAAGTTCGCAACTAAAGAACTTAAATATCTCGGTTATAAAATTTCGCAAAAGGGTATAGAAACGCAAGATTCAAAAATAAAAGCTATTAAGAATTTTCCACCGCCCAACACCGCCAAGAAACTTTCGTCTTTCCTTGGACTATGTTCTTACTATCGATCTTTCATAAAAGATTTCGCTAATATTGTTGAACCACTCTTAGTAATCAAAAGAAAAAAGAGTAAATTTACGTGGACAGCGGAAGCTAACACGGCTTTTGAAAGATTAAAAGAAGCGCTTATTAATGCCCCTGTTTTAAAATTCCCTGAGGGGGACGAAAACCTGGAAATTGCGGCAGATGCATCAGACTAAGCGGTGGGTGCGGTTCTTATGCAAAATAACCATCCGCTGGCATTTTTTAGTAAAACATTGAATCAAACACAAAGGAATTATACAGCTACAGAAAGAGAAACATTAGCCGTATTAATGGCTGTACACAAATTTCGAGTTTATTTCGGCAAATGGCCAGTAACTGTCTTTTCGGATCATGCGGCTGTTGGTAGACTTTACTCGGGAAAAAACCTAACGTCCAGGTTAATAAGATGGGCTTTAAAACTCCAAGAATATAATATCACAATAAAATATAAACCGGGTAAGGAAAACAATGTAGCTGACGCACTTTCTCGTATAAAACTGGACGAGGAAGGTAATGAACTTAAATGCGCTGTGTTGACTTCAAAAATTTTAGATTCTAGAGATACGGTTATTACTGAACTGAAAGCTGATCCTGAATTTGGAAATATCTATGCTTATTTGAAAGACCCCGAAGGCTTTGAGCATACAGATATCGATGCGATAAGAAATAGAGCAAAAAACTATGAAATAATAGATAATTTATTATTCTATACGAAAACAACGAACGAAAATCTTGAGTATAAGCCAGTCATCCCAGCCTCGCTTCGATTAAGCATTTTGAGGGAGTTGCACGAAAAAAAAAACAGCGGGCCACCTCGGGGTCAGAAAGACTTTAAAAAGGGTACGCGAGGCGGTATATTTCCCGCAATTATACAAAATAGTAACGGCGTATGTCAGGTCCTGCAATCAATGTCAGTTAATAAATGATATTAATTACAGCCCGGCCGGGTACTTAAATAGCATTCGCGCTACATTTCCGAATGAAATTTTAGGCATAGATCTCCTTGGTCCCTTCCCCCAGAGCGAGTTAAATAAAAATCGTTTTCTTTTAGTAATAGTAGATCATTTTTCAAAATGGATAGAAATTGTTCCACTTAAACGCGCGTCAGCCAAAACAGTCGCAGATGCATTCTTACACAGATACATTTTAAAATACGGTGCACCGATAAAAGTCATTAGCGATAACGGAAAACAATTCATTAGTCAAATATTTGAAAACATATGCAATGGACTTGATATACGCCATATCAAAATGGTTCCGTATAGACCACAGGCTAACATAGCAGAAAGAGTTAATAAAAACATTGTAAAAATAATTCGCAGTTACGTTAGTACACATCACAAGCGCTGGGATGGCTACATAAATGAATTAGCTTATGCTTTAAGAACGGCACATCATGATACTACGGGAAAAACTCCAGCAGAATTATTTTTAGGCAGAAAGTTAATTACGCCTTTAGATAAATTATTCTTTGTGCAACAAAGAGAGCAGGAATTCAAACAAAAGGACGTGCAAAAACTAATTGATCAGGCGCTTAAAACCTCGGATACGGCAAGAAATAGGCAGAAAATTTATTACGATAAAAAACGCCGTGAAGCAGATTTTAAAGTTGGTGATAAAGTATTGAAACGGAAATTTTCTTTATCAAGTGCCCCAGACAATTTTATGGCAAAGCTAGCTCCAAAGTTTGAAGGCCCCTATGTAATTCAGGAAATCAAAGGAGTAGTTTTATATCGTAAAAACGAGAGAGGGGAAATCTGTAAAGCAAGTCCCGACCAGGTGAAAAAATACTATAATCCCAATGATTTTGAAATCCTTAAAAGTTTCTTGCAGGACTCAAGTCTAAACGAAATAGAAGGGCCAGAGACTGCAACAACTATTCCACCACCCAAGAAACGGAGAACTGAAGAGAGACCTAGCACTTCTACAACCCGGACGTCGGTATCAAAAAGAAAAAATGATTATCAAACTCCGGCGTTTAAGAAAAACAAAAGTACAGATGAACCGGGTAAAGAAACCGTGGTAAAAAGAAAAACACCACCTACAAAGGATGGCAGGAGGAATTACACATCAAGAAGAACGCGCACACGGCCACAGAGTCAGGTGCCAGCAAGGCCGCCGTTCCGGAAACTGAAACGCCAACAGGAAGCACAGAAGTACGAGGAACAGAAGAAATTCAAGGACTCCAGACCGGAGGACGTCAAGACCAGCCGTCCCAGGCAGAAACGCAAAAGCCAACAACCAGACGATTACTCCGTCAAGAGGCCAGCATGTAGAGGACGCAAAAGAAAGATCAACGGGGACGACAATTGGAGATCAACAAGGAGAAGATTGATATCCATGACACCTCTAACTTGGGATCAATTTTGTCAAAAACGGATGACGGAGTTTCAAGCATCGAAAACTCAAAGATAAGTTAAAACCTTCTATAAATATTTTTCTCTTTTGTTCCGAAATGTTATGCATAAGTACGAAGTTCTATGTTTTGACGAAAGTCAATATGTCTCGGTTGAGACTTAGTTTTGTTTTACTTTATTTAGCTAAGGCAAAAGTATTATTTTCTTTAAGTGTAAAAGCTAAAAACAAGCATTTTCTGTTGGTCGAAAGACTAATTCTGTTATGTTAAAGCCAAAATTTGGCTGGAGATAAAAATAACTTCGTATTCTTGTATGTACTAATAAGAATTTTAGTTTCAGTGCCGCCAGCTTGGCGAAGGATGAGTAAAGTAAAAATTTATTTTCTCTTATTCATTTTATGGTAAATTGTAAAAAGCATATGTATTAAACTTTTGTAAATGTATGTAAATACTTGCATGTTATGTAAAAGTAGAATTTAGTCTAGAAGCATAAAATTGTAGATGCTAAAAGTGAATGCTTAAAAGCAATGAAGTCAAAATTTAAGTATTAAACTGTAAAGTCATGCTTTAGAGCAAAAGCCTGCATGTTTAAAAGATGAATGAGGGGGAAGTTAGAATGAATGTGTTTTGTAGGGTTCTCCACCTACATTTGAATTTTTAAGAATATTACAGTAGCTCATTGAGTTGTATAATGTCGAGTAAGGTGTGTCTATTTGGTTGTTGAATTCTAACAAATCATGGTGGTTAGGGGAAGTGTTGTAAGACTAAAACACGAATATTCCCGTTTGACACCACACACGGTGGAGAGCCAGGGTAAAGTTAAATTAATGCTTGAAAAATTGAATGAATGTGAAGTAAGCAATAACTAAGAAAAACGAAACTTTAAAAACAAAAATTTATTGTGTCAAGAAAGTGTAAATTATAATGTATGTAGAAAGATACTGATACTTATTCCTTCCAGATGCTGGAAGGAAAGACCAAGATTGATTGATGAAGTCCAGGAAAAGTTGCTGTAAGAAGAAACCTTTGTAAAGAGTAACAGAATTTTAATTGTTACATAAGATTATTTTTGTGTAAACGAGGCTTTCGCCAGTTAGTTCAGAATTAGATAAACTTACAACAGGTCGTTTGTAGGACCTGCTTCCAAGTTTTCCAAATTCTGGCAGCGGCAAATGTAGGGTTTATATTTATTTTAACTAACATTTATTTTAAGTTTAAACTATCTTTCCTGTCAATCCTTACTTTCCCCTGGAACTGCCAATGCCAGAATATGTAAATTTGATTATAACGCGCAAGCATTCAAATTATCAGCGGAAGTAGTATGATTTAAATAGAAGGAAACAAGTTCGGTGAGGGAGAATTATTCTTACTTAGCGAGCGCGGAGGTAGTTATAGAGATTTGTAAAACCCCGCGTTGCGGCCTATGTGCTTGGCGGGAAGTAGTTGCAATTGTTCCAGTGAGCTTCAAGTCTGCTGAATTAGGAGCCGTATTGTAAAACGCGGTGAGTTAGTTATTTGAGAGAGCCTCGTAGTTAGAATATTGTCTTTAATTTCTTTTCAGGTTTTTATTTTTATTTTGACTGCCGAGTTGGCACCGTTTGTAAGCGTCAAGAGAACGCAATTGTAAATTAGTACGTTGAATAAAAAGGGACTTAAACCCTTTATAAGACTCTGTGGTTTATACAAGCTTTCACAGTCACCTCTTGGTTGCGTGCTAGTTAGAGGCGCGCAACGTTATATTACAAAGAACTAAAATCTTATAAACAGGGTTACAAATAATACAACCGATATTAAAAGGACCGAAGTTATTGTCTAAAGAGCTTTCTTGCCTTCCAGTATCTCGACACTTCTGTAAGACCATGAAGAGCCTCACATCGAAGCAGGTAGTGGGCATTATAAATATCATCTTTTGTGTGTCCTTCTGTGATGACTTGCCACTTTCCACTCATCTATTCCGCAATATCCGCCATGTTTGAAGACTTTGTTTCACCACAAGTTTTTTTTTTCAAATGTTATGCCATGTCTATTCTTGAATTGATCAAGCCATCCATTCGAACATACAAATCCAGAATAGCCAAATGTTTCTTCTTGAACTTTTGAAAGTGAACCAACTACTCATAAGAAAAGCATGCTCTACGTTGCACCTTCATCCACTTTAAAAGCGTTTGTCACAATTTTCTTCTTTACAGTCATTCTTATTTGATCGAATGCAGCCATTAATTTTTCCTTGTTCTTTAGCAGTGTTGCAAGGGTAGAAGAAAATAAATTATAACTTTTACAGATTTCAGAATTTTTCACGCCATTTTTTAACTCCCGTAAATTCCTTATTGTATCGTCAACTGATAAAATTTTACCTTTCGACATCGCAAGATGAAATTTGAAGAGCGTGCTATATGAATGTAGCTTTAAGAATGACCTCCACACAAGTCTCCTACCTTGCCATTACTTTCGTTCAGTCAGCAACCTTTCGACGTATCCGTTCTTCTCTTCAAAGTCGTGGTGGGATTTCCTCGAACGTACTCTCAAGATGAAAAATGTCACCATCACGAATTTACAGGATTTATGACTCATCATTAACTTTCGATTGACTTCGGAAAGTTAAAGCAATTTTCCGAAGAAAGAATTATCTGACCGGGAGAGGTGGAAGTCAACAGAAATTTCATGTATTACTAAAATATTTCTCGCTGTAACCGGGTATTGCTCATTAAAAGCGAATTATGCTCCCATATTCTTAACATTGTACCAACCAAGTATTTCCGATTTTCTCGTTTAATCAGGGCTTGTTGTACGCGAGTTGTACTGTATCTATTTAGAGGAAAAGACTATTTTCCTTCCCTATCGCTCCCTGACAAACAGCTGGGTCCGCAAATTCAGCTTGTTTTTTCACACAAGCACTTTGCTTCTCTTTCCTCATAAGCACCATCGCACCTTGTGACGTCCCTCCCGTATGATGCACGGATATTGTATCTGTGTCTGGAGGCATCGAAGAGAATGAAAATGGGGAGTTTGAATTTCTCATCATTAAATGTGCGTAGCACCTGTCATGACTGCATGGGAAGGGCATAAAGGTCACCTCTTGTTCGCATAGCCGGTAATGTGATTGCCGCCGTTACATTTTTGACTTTTGATGATTTATACTTCGGGAGAAGTAATAGTTTCTTTATATAATTTGAAAAAAAAAATAGATGTTATTATCTTAACTACTGAAAAGACACTGCCTAATTATGCTAAAACATTACATAGAATTACATAGAATACTAATCAAAGTATAAGGTTGCATTCTTATTTACTAAACTAGTCATAATAATCTTACTACACTGCGGAACAGCCTTTCGTCCCGTCTTAACTTTGAGTATTACCACACAAACTGTAGAAACAATAAAAATTGTTACTTCAGCATGACGTTATAACTAAAGAATAAAATTTCCTCTACTTGGTGACTTATATAATAGTACACCGATATTTACAAATCAAAATATTAAAGACTAATAATGTGGCTTATATACTGACGTGCCTATTAACAAACTACAAGTGAGAATTTAACTCACCAACAATTAACACTCTATCAGGAAGCAGCAAGATCTTCGCCCGCTGTATCTACTAATTTGCCAGAGCTCCGTTTTTAAGCTCGATTATAACTCGTTATTTAAGCGACTAGGCCATATATATACGGTTTAGAATATTTATTGTGATATCTGTAAGAACGTATACACTGAAGTGACAAAAGTCATGGAATACCTCCTAATATTTTGTCGGTCCTTCTTTTGCCCGGCGAAGTGCAACAATTCGACGTGGCATGGACTCAACAAGTCGTTGGAAGTCCCCTGCAGGAATATTGAGCCATGCTGCCTCTATAGACGTTCATAATTGTAAAAGTGTTGGCGGTGCAGGGTTTTGGGCACGAACTGACCTCTCGATGATGTCCCATAAATGTTCGATGGGATTCATGTCGGGCGATCTAGGTGGCCAGATCATTCGCAGCAATTGTCCAGAATGTTCTTCTAACCAATCGCGAACAATTGTGGCCCGGTAACATGGCGCATTGTCATCCATAAAAATCCCATCGTTGTTTGAGTACCTGAAGTCCATGAATGGCTGTAAGTGATCTCCAAGTAGTTGAAGGTATCCATTTCCAGTCAATGATCGGTTCAGTTGCACCAGAGGACCGAGTCCATGCCATGTAAAAACAGCCCAGACCATTACGGAACCATCACCAGCTTGAACAGTGCCTTGTTGACAACTTGGGTCCATGGCTTCGTGGGGTCTGCGCCACACTCGAACCCTACCATCAGCTCTTACCAACTGAAATCGTGACTCATCTGACCAAGCCACGGTTTTCCATTCGTTTAGGGACCAACCGATATGCTCACGAGCCCATGAGAGTCGCTGCAGGCGATGTCGTGCTCTCAGTAAAGGCACTCGAGTCGGTCTTCTGCTGGCATAGCTCAAGGAAGACAAATTTCGCCGCATTGTCCTATCGGACACATCCCTCGTACGTCCCACATTGATTTCTGCGGTTAGTTGACGCAGTGTTGGTTGTCTGTGAAACATTGACAACTCTACGCAGACGTCGCTGGTCTCGGTCGTTAAGTGCAGGTGGTCGGCCACTGCGCTGTCCATGGTGGGATGTCCATGGCCGCTTCTGCAGGCAGCACAGCTTCTTCTTGAAACTCGGCCATGGTTATGGGAACATTAAATGTCCTGACTCGGAACAGGGAGCTTACTAAATCTATGTTCAATAAATTTGGGAAGTAGACAATACACACAGGAAGGGTATACGAAACCCTTTATTTTCTCTCTTTACAATGATTTCCGGACTTCGGAATACAGAGACCAACCACTTGTGGTCTGAACGTAAGAATATAAAAATATTAACTAAACTTAACTTTGGATTAATCAAACAAGTGCCTACTCCAAGATTGGCCGTATATTAGCAAAAAGCCGTATGTAGTACAGAGAACTGCTAACACTACGATACGTTTAAAATTATCAAGAGGATTAAACCTCTGGCCTTGAAGGCAACCAGCAACCGAGTAAAACTACTATGGCAAGCGGCCTGCTTCTAATAGCTCTTTCCTCTCTCTTGTTTGGCAAAAAGCCACAACTTGAGTACTTGGCGTTAGCAAGACAAATTTGCATAAATAATTTAAAGCTTTTAATTTTGGCCGGAAGTAGAAAATAAGAAGTGATAGTAAAGATTTAAAATAAAATAAACGTTAGTAAAACTTAGGATCATTACAAGGTTACATTCAATACCCTCAGTAAATGAAGAGAAACTTAAGAATTATGAAGAAGGCTTGAAAAAAAAAAAAAAAACTGCATTTTGAGTTCGAACGCAGATTTCAAGATTTCAGTGCCATTCAAATAGAAATGGATATTTTCACCATGCTTTTCGACGTAAATTGTGAAGCAATGAGGTCAGATTTGCAGCTTGAATTAATTGAATTGCAGTCTAACAATCATCTCAAGAAGTTTTTTCTAAATATGCCGAAGTTAGAGTTTTATAAATCATAATCGAAAGTAATTTTCCCAAAATTAATATCTCATGCCCAGAAAATCATTGCTATGTTTGCTTCATCTTATACACTGAAGTGACAAAAGTCATGGGATACCTCCTAATAGGTTGTCGGTCCTCCTTTTGCCCGGCGAAGTGCAGCAACTCGACGTGGCATGGACTCAACAAGTCGTTGGAAGTCCCCTGCAGGAATATTGAGCCATGCTGCCTCTATAGACGTCCATAATTGTGAAAGTGTTGACGGTGCAGGGTTTGGGGCACGAATTGACCTCTCGATGATGTTCCATAAATGTTCGATGGGATTCATGTCGGGCGATCTAGGTGGCCAGATCATTCGCTGGAATTGTCCAGAATGTTCTTCTAACCAATCGCGAACAATTGTGGCCCGGTGACATGGCGCATTGTCATCCTTAAAAATCCCATCGTTGTTTGAATACGTGAAGTCCATGAATGGCTGTAAGTTGATCCCAAGTAACTGAAGGTATCCATTTCCAGTCAATGATCGGTTCAGTTGCACCAGAGGACCGAGTCCATGCCATGTAAAAACAGCCCAGACCATTATGGAACCACCACCAGCTTGAACAGTGCCTTGTTGAGAACTTGGGTCCATGGCTTCGTGGGATCTGCGCCACACTCGAACCCTACCATCAGCTCTTACCAACTGAAATCGTGACTCATCTGACCAAGCCACGGTTTTCCATTCGTTTAGGGACCAACCGATATGCTCACGAGCCCATGAGAGTCGCTGCAGGCGATGTCGTGCTGTCAGTAAAGGCACTCGAGTCGGTCTTCTGCTGGCATAGCCCAAGGAAGACAAATTTCACCGCACTGTTCTATCGGACACGTCCCTCGTACGTCCCACATTGATTTCTGCGATTATTTGACGCAGTGTTGCTTGTCTGTAAACATTGACAACTCTACGCAGACGTCGCTGGTCTCGGTCGTTAAGTGCAGGTGGTCGGCCACTGCGCTGTCCATGGTGGGATGTTATGCCTGAAATTAGATACTCTCGGCACATTCTTGACACTGTGGATCTCGAAATGTTGAATTCCCTAACGATATCCGAAATGGAATGACCCATGCGTCTACCTCCAACTACCATTACGCGTTCAAAATCTGTTAATTCTCTTCGTGCGGCCATAATCACGCCAAAGCCTCTTCACATGAATAACTTGAACACAAATGAAAGCCCTGCCAAAGCACTTCGCATTTATACATTTTCTACCGGATACTACTGCCATCTACTGTATATTTGCATACTGGCGGTGTATGGTGTATTTAATGATGGCAAAGCACACTAGGGCTATCTGCCTAAGAGGAGGGATGCCTTTCGTGGAGGACTTTCCAAGGGAAACTGGCTCGTATACACGTTACACATGGAGAAAACCACGAAAACACCCATGCAGCCAGCCCGTTTGCGGGATTCGAACCTCGGACCGAACTACCAGTGTTCAGCGACTTTACCGCTCGGCCGCTGGTGGGCGTATATTTGCATACTACTGTATATTTGCATATTGCTATCCTATTTGATATTTGATACTACTATTGCTATTTGATAATACTGTATATTTGCATATTGCTATCCCATGACTTTTGTCACTTCAGTGTATATACGTGCATATTAAAATATGTCAAAGGAATTAGGCAATATATCAAAAGAAAACAAATCCAGCGATGAAATACGAGGAAAGTTTTTGCATTAAAATCAAAAAAACAATTTGTTCTCCTAGTAGTTTTGGGAAGTTGTGTTCAGTTGTGCTTTCTTAGTGAAAACCCTGGCCGCCCAGAGGGTTAATTTGCATTTTCTAGCAGAGTAGGACAAAAGTCTCAAATTCAAATTGCATGCGGGTCGAATGCACGACCTCAAAACAGCTGAAGGGCTGAAAGAAATTTTTTTAAGAATAAAGCATTTTATTAGCAAAATTAAAAAACAAAATTAGATTTCTCTTACTATATATTTATCAAAATAAACGTAAACAATAATAATATCGCAAAGGAAAAAAATTCAAATTTATATTTGTTCTCTGTTTGAAATATAAATTTTAGTTCCTGTAAGACTTTTTTGTTGGTTATACTTTTCAATTAAAATATATTGATGGCTAACTATCAAATTTGTTGATTAATATTTCTTTAAAATAATTCTAGCATGTACAATTTATCATTAAATAACTTACTTTAATTTGAACTAGAAATAAACAAATTATGAAATATTTCTAATTTTTCAGAAAAATTTCTCAACTAAGATGAAACTTCTGAATAAATATCTTAATAATAACAGTATGATCTCTTTCTTTTGTTTATTAAACCTTTCTTCAACGTATAAATGAAAATAAATATGTTGGCATATAAGTGATTATAAACTTCTTTATTTCTTACTGTAGCTTGTTTCTTAACGGTGTTTAACCTTCATCTCGGATTATAAATGCTCATTGTCAATCGGATTCTTTTATAATTAATTTTCAATTGTAGAAAAAAGCTGCTCTCATATAGATGTATTTCCAAATAGAATGATTATTCTTGAAGCAAAAATTCTTAACTGAGTCTATTTTTTTGATAAATTTGAATAAAAATTAATGAAATATGTGTCTTCGATTTCTTGAGTAAGATTTATGTCACGTTTTAAATTAATTAGCTCCACTGATAGATTTTCTGCTGAGTTATTTATGTTCGTTTTTAATGGAATTAAAAATAATGTAAACTTGGACTTCAAATAACTAAAATCTTGAAATCTTTAAAGTACCGTATTTGCGACAGATATTTATGAAATGTTCCACGGGCTGCTTAAAATAGCTTCGAGATTCACATGTAACTGGCAAGTCGGTCAGTTTAGAGCACTGGAGTGGACGAGTAAAAGTGCGCAAAAAATTCAAAATAAAGCATTATGTGTTATAATCAGTTCCTGATTAAAAGGGGCTGATCAACAAATGCCATTTTTTACCCAAAATGAAATACTCTGATGCACATCAGGAAGCATGTGACATAACGGACCAAAAACTGCTTATCAGCATCGAAGAATTAAGCCGTAATTCAAGCGAAGAATAACAATAAGCTTCTTATACAACCAGTACATAATTTTTTAATCTTACGATGTATTGAATTTCATGTACAAATGTATGAAAAAAAGTTTAAAATGAATAAATTCTGTGTTGATTTCCATGAACATATTGTATGGAGAAACAAATGTACGTTTGACTAAATTATTTGATAAATTTTTCATAACAGTTTTACCTCTATTCTAGGTCGTGGATTGTCAGGCAGATTCGATATTAGGCAACGGATAGCACACCTCTATCGTAAGCAACTATACACGGATGTGATGTTTGTCATTCAATGTGCCATTGAACCTAAGCCTATCTTTTATGCGCATAAAGCTATACTTGCGGCAGGAAGCAAACACTTCGCAGAGATGCTCTTTGGAAGTGAAGACAAGCTTCCCAAAACCACGGAGCCAGTAAAAAAATTACAAATAAATAACATATCTCCTGAAGCTTTTAGGAATGTTATTGAGTAAGAATATATTTATAACATATTTTGCCAGATCTGTGTTATAACTAGTTAATTTTAGTTAGTGTGTTATAGTTACTGATAATAAATGACTCATAAATAGATAAAGCATATTTAACATATTCAGATTTGTCAGAATTATCTGATGTTTGAAATTGTAGGGATTGAATATGAATAAAAACTTCGAATGAGCACTGACATATTCTTTCTATTTACAGTGCATTGCCACTTTAAAAGTTTTCCCCCTTGTAATATCAAAATATAATAAAATAGCCCATAATGTACCTTTAGTTTGTCATTATTGTCCAATTCTTAATTTAAAAATTACAGAGAAGCATTAATTAATTAATTAATTAATAATTTTGACTCAACATAAAACAAAAAGGATTTTCTTACTTTAGATTTTAGAGAATTTTTAACTATACTTTCATTGAATCAAACTTTCATTCGTTATTAAGGTAGTCAAGAAATTTACAAATTTGCTGCCTGCTTTAATAATTCAGTGAAATATTTAATTGATGTGCTCATCGATATGTAAAGGCCTGAAAATATTGATTAAAGTTTGAGAATAGCTCTTGATACTGAATGGAGTTGCATTATTCATCTCGGTGATCGCTTCTGAAGGAGAGAAACCTACGTTAGTTCCCATAGTTACATAGTTAATTATTTTCGCAAATATAACATTAATATTTGCTCTTTGCAAATAAAAAATAAATTCCAGTAAAATGATTTATTTGAAATACCAGTGAGCAACTTTAATTGAAATTAATAAATGTAATTGTGGCAATGTTATTTGGAATATTAAATACAGTGCTGTATACAAAGTGGAGCATCGGAAATGCTTAACCCTGTATACAAGGCGGTTCAAATCTGACTGGGAGCGATGTTTTTAACCAAACCCTTTTCTGCGAATAAAAGAATTGAATATATCACCCTTCAATGTACTTTCCTTCAAAATCGATGTACTTTTGCCAGCGTTCTGCCAGCATTTTCATGCCCATT
The DNA here is from genome assembly GCF_044657685.1 of Stegodyphus dumicola. NCBI lineage: Eukaryota > Metazoa > Arthropoda > Arachnida > Araneae > Eresidae > Stegodyphus > Stegodyphus dumicola. The sequence goes on along the minus strand of NC_140777.1, from coordinate 118,358,835 downwards.
TCATATCATAAGTTACATACTTTCCAAGTGGGATTTAAGCCTGGGACAATTCTCTGCATAAAAACTAAATCAATTAAATTATTATTATTATTATGGCTAGAAGTATATAACACAAAATATCAGCATAAATACTTAATTAGTTAAATTATTGTAAGCCAGAATTATATAATTATACAACACACATAGAAAAAGAGCACTTACTGGAATACACTCACAAATATAAACATAATGGGTGCACACGGCAGGGAAACACACAAATTGCAAGCATTGAAATAATGTGTTGCGTAAATACTGAATTAAAGTTTTGTTAGCTAGAGATACATTACACAAAATACCAGCACTTATTTGGACGCAATTAAGAAGTTAAGCATTATGAATGTTTCAAACTGGAAACCACTGATTACTGGCACTGGAACGAATCCTTGCAAAAATACTTGATTAATTAAATTATTGTAAGCTAGAAATATATTACACAAGATACTAGCACTTACTGATATACAAATACTCACAAATATAAGTATAGTTAAGTGTATAAAACAGCAAAACATACTCGTACATGATACGAGCACTGAAACGAATCCGTGCAAAAGTGCTAATATTTAGAATGGTGGTATTCAGGATTAAGGAATGAATACTTATCAGCTAATTTACCAGCTCCTAATTGAGTTACGCACAAAATCATAAGTTTAAATAGTACTATTATGTAGAAATACAACATCTATTATTACCCTGATGCTATTTAGGTGCCTGCTATTGTAAAAATATCGCAATCTAAATTATTGCTCATAGGATTACCGGATATTTTGTTGACCGAATAATTAAAACAATCCTACCTTGGGTGCAGGGCTTCTTTTGCGCTTCTTTGTTCTCTATAAAATATAATTAATACAATAACACTTATTTAGCACTAGTAGCGCTGAGTGCATATACACACTGTATAACACTGGTATATGCACAACACTATCACTATGTCACTAATTAGATCACGCTACTACGTTAATTTCTCGTTTCAGCTGAGAAAACCGAAATCCAAAGAATTAGCGAGAAAAATTGTAGAAAACGTACAATTTGGCGGAATTTTCCAAATTTTTAAGTGTTATGTTCCTAATTCGCACTCCTACGTCACACTGCTATGTGAATTGCTCTTTCAGCGGGAAAATCCTTGGTCGTTTATCTTCTCTGTATTTTATTTGTTTAATTAGGTAATCCAAAATAGAAGGCACAACACAATTAGAAACCTTCACTATAACACGCACTAATGGGCACTGCACTGTAAGAACTGATGTCAGTATACTTACTATGATACGCACTAATGAGCACTACGCTGTAAGAAATGGCTCAGTAGCTTGTAGAACCACACTAGATGGTGATACACGAAGCAAAACGTCTAGGTACGGACTTAGACTACTGATGGTATCCTGAAGAATGGCTCTGTATTCCCTATCAACCATTTGCCACAGTTCGCCTTTTGAACGCGGCAATGGACGTCTGCAAATGACGTCCTGTCACATCCCAAATGTGTTCGACTGGTAAGAGATCCGCAGAAAACGGTAGCCAGAGAAGCATCTGCACACCTTGCAGAGCACGTTGGCTGATGCGAGCAGTGTATGGGCGGGAGTTATCCTGCTGATAAAGGGTATTTCACACTCCCTGAATGTACGGGAGTGTCACCGACCGCAGCACATCATCCACGCTCGTTGGGCCGTCATAGTGCCCTGAATACGAACTAGAACTATGACCTGGAATTGTACGCAATTGCGCCTAAATCTATGATGCCGCTTTGTTGTGCGTCCCAAAAATCCTGCCGGATTGGGCTTGTCTCCACATAGACGCCTGTACACGGCGACTATCATGGGAAAAACAGAAGTGTGACTCATCTGAGAACACGACCCTGTGGTCCACATCACTCGAGCCACACACCATTGCAGGCGTTGGCTTCCATGATGTGAGGTCAGTGGCAGTCTTATTAACGGACATCACGAATACAGGCCACTAGCCACCAATCGATGGCAAATGGTTCTGGTCGATATGGGAATATCTAGGCTGTCTTGAACACTGCTGCAGAATGGAGGTAGCCGTGGCTTGATGGTACGCTACTGCTCGTCGGCGGACTCGTCGATCCACAGCTGCTGACTTCACTCTCTCTGGCTGTACGGCACCCCTCGAACCTGTCACATTTCCCTGTTCCAGTCATCGTCGCTACAGCCGGGGCACTATGGACGCGTCCAGGTGTGTGTCAGCTGAGATTTGTCGTTTGGAAAAACATGCCCTTCTCAGTCCAAACACCATGCCCTTCATAAAATCGTCTGTCTGTTGAAAATTTCTCCGTTGACGACAGCCTGGCATTCTATGCTATTACACGCGTCCTCTGAGACAAGAACAAATTTTCTACGATGATTGTCCAAGCAGAAATAACGGCACGAAAATCGAACATTCTGCAGGTTCCCTCCCTTTGTATCTTCTTCAACGTGCACTCGAGAGCTGCGCATAACTTGGTGACGTGCGTGTGCCTTGAAATTGACATAATTTTAGGCCACTTTTTTTGGTGTTCCATTTTCAATGTCGGTAGTGTACTTTCGCTTTGTCCCAGAACATTTTCGAATGTTCTCTATGTGTAATTTTGTTTTCTGTTATGTTCTATATTTTACGTTCTTACCAGCAGCCAAAAAAGAATGTATGGTAAAAAATTTCGAAGTGATTCTAACGGTTTTCCATATATCAAGCTAATTCTTCCTGTTAATTTTCCTCTTTTTCTTAACCACTTGCGCTACGACTAAACTTCACGGTGCGGTGCCGCGCGCTACAATATAACGAGCGGTAAAGTGTCTCATTTACGCCTCTGCATCTGCGAGTGCAATCCAGAGCTGTAACTCGAGAAATAAACGATCTCGTTGTTAGGCGACCTGAGCACCACGTTATTTTCATTTTTGCGATAAATGCCTATCGACGTGGTGTTCACTTCGCTCGCGGATCGAGACAAAAGCATCTCGACGTACGTGGCACGTCTTTTTAGCGCAAGTGGTTAATAAAGTTTTAAAAAAAATAAAATTTGGTACCATTATTTGCTTTTACTGTACATTTTCCCTAGCCATTTTAAACATTTGCCTTTTATATTTTTAGGTTTCTGTACACAGACGACATGTATTTCGATAATGAACCTTTAGTTATCGAAACTCTTTTAGCAGCTAAAAAATTCGAAATTCAACCATTAATTGACCGGTGTGAATCTCATTTAGAAGAAATAGAACTGTCTAAGTCCACTGTCTGTTCCCTTCTTCAAATAGCCACTGAGCGCAAAATTGATACACTAAAAAACCGCTGCCTGAGCTTCATTCAAGAAAATACTGGTGATGTTATCAAGTAAATCATTAACTTTTTAATCTGTTTGATGAATGTATTGATATACTTAGTTATAAATTTCTCACGAATTTAAATGCAATATAAAGAGGTTTATGTCTGTTGCTGCGCATTCTAAACGCAATTGTTATTAATAATCGTAAAATTAAAGAGTTGAAAAGTTTACTATGAACAAAGTTCAGATAGAAATCATCTCTCTGTGGGCGGCTATGGGATCTTCTGTTAATTTCTAGTACTATTATTTGAACACTTACACTGTTTTCTTCATGTTATTTTAAACATTCAAAATGTATGTCTTTATTATCTTACTATTATTAATGCTGTTCTTTTCATATATATATATATGTATGTATTTATGTATGTGTATGTATAAGCGGTTCTCAATCTAAGGGTTTTCATAGTTTCAGGGGGGGATGTGGTCAGCCTTTTATTTAGCTACTCAGTGCTTAGTTAATGAATATTGCTTATTTCTCAAAAACCTTCATTGGTCTTTTCCTTTTAGAACTTTAATTTTTAATTGCTAATTTCTAAAGGTACCACTTTATTGGTATTTATTTTTGGACATTCTTCACTCTTTACTTTTGGTTTTGACTTTTACCCTTTCCTGCGTGAATGACGAAACACGAATTGAATGATTGGAGAGTTAGGTTTGGAGGTAACTTCCCCTTGATAAGTCTGTCTCCTGCCTGCTCAACAGTCATTCACTTATGCATTTAAAAAAATTTTTTTAGATTAATTTTAATATTAATTTTAATTTGCTAAATTGGTGAATTTATTTTCATGGTTAGCTTTTGCACTTGATTCACTTATGCTATCTGAATTTAAATGATGCTGTAGATTAGTTCGAAAATTAAATCTGTTATATGTTTGCAAAATATTTTAATTATTTTAACTTTAAATTTGCTTTTTACGTATATACATGTTTGTTAAAATTTAAATTTGTTTATATATATATATATATATATGCTAAACTAATCGTCAAAGTGTTAGTGTATTATTTAGTATTGCATCATATTATTATATTTTTACATTGAATTTTTGTTAAGTATGTGTATCCTCAGTAAGAAAAACTTATTTAATTAATTGTAAAATTGAGTATTATATTTCACTGAATATAAAAGTTTCATTTCATTGAATATCAGTTTAATTAAATATAAAAATTATATTTTACTGAATATGAAAATAACTTGAAAAATATACTTTAATGAATATGAAAATAACTTGAAAATTACATTTTCCTGAATATGAAAATATATCAAAGTTCGTAATTCAATATATACTATAATGGAAATGTGTTCAGCAACAGAAATTTGACAGATTTTTAGTGAATATTTACTTTATGGAAAACCTGAATATTTACTTTGAAAGACTTTTAGTGAACTTTAAACATTTACCTGGTTGAACTATTTTCATCAAGAGACTTCTAAAACAATTTTCATTGAACATTCAAAAAGACGTTGGACATTTTTTTCAAAAAGAATTTTAAAATTATAATTGTCTTAATTGATTACTTATACTCACTTTCAGATTCAACAATTAGTTCTGACTATAATAGCTCATCTGCATTGGATGACAAAATTAAGAAATAGAACACTTCCCAAATAATCTCGAGAAATAATGGATAGAAATAAATGAAATTAGGTATGGATATAGTTTATTGCATTAGAATGATAAATACAAATAACATTGGAAATGCCATTCATTAGCATGAGTTATGGCGAAAAGTCGAATGTGGCCCAAACTTGAGTTTGAAAGATGGCAGTGAAAATGTGATAGGTTTGGTGTGTGGTCACCTGTGATAGATATACAGCATGCATAATGAATAGCCATGCCCTTAGCCTGTCGAGCGATTTTCTGCAAATCCCTTTAAAACTGTCGCTAGTTTTGGACCGAACTTCCCATAAAATGTCGCGAAAATAACCCTAAACCTCTGAAAATTGTCAGGCAGTTCTTTTGTTATTTCCCATCCCTCCCAGAATTTTACTTCAACGATTCCGCTAAGTGAGATTGATTACTAGATATTGTCCCGTAGATGTCAGCTGTCAAAAGACTTGCAAAAGACTAGAATCTCCGCGATGACCGTCTCAATGCCGCAGGGTACAGTTGCGAAACTTAAAAGTTTACTTCCCTAAAACAATCTTATTTTCAAATAAATTGATTTAAAAATTTACCTGGTTAAATTTTTAATTAATACGCATTTTTAACCTAAGTAACCTAAATTTGTATGTCAATGTTATAACCTGAATTTCAATGCAGATTGATTAAACTGCTATCACTAAATTCTATTCCGAGAAATATCTCTTTTATTCCTTCTGAGATATTGCTGAAACATTTCGTATTATTTACGATTTTCTGTCTGTATTTTTGTCGTTAATTAAAAATATTTAAAACTTTCAACATTTTCCTATATTCTTCAACAGCATGCAAATAATAATTTCTTTTAAATAATTTCTTTTTGCTCTAATCATTGCGTAGTTTTAAGAGTAATAAACGGAACATTTGGGTGTTATTTAAAGGTGGTAATATTAATATTAAATTTGCATTTTACTTTTTTATATACATTCAAGATATTCAGTAAGGGAATTATAACCTGAAACTTTTCTGTTTATCATAAATTTATTGACTTAATTTTAAAATTCTTGCTTTCCTATCCAAGAAACACTCGTAAATATTATCTGAAATAGGAAAGATGGGACATATTAATAACAAACAAAGCAATTAATTTTGAAGTCAAGCAACAAAAATCAGCGTTATATTTTCAAATTTTCATCGATGGTTTTACCGAACCATCATCCTCAGCTGCAAAAGCGTAAATGAACGAGATAAGATATAATGAAAATTAGATTGTGAAAATTTGAAAATATAGCGCTGATTTTTGTTGTTTGGCTTCCAAATTAATATTTGCTCGGCGTGTTATTGTATCTTAATTAAAGAAAGCAATGTTGTTACTCATTAGCTTACAATATAATTTATTCAGTATGATATTTTTGTAAAGAAAGAGTGTTGCTGTACATTTTGTAAAGTATAAATAAGCATTGCATTTAATAATTATAACAGTTATTAGTTATTTAATAATTAATCATAAGAATATGAATAATTAAATATTTTTTCGGAGATATATTTTTCGGCGATATTTTTTTTCTAGGGATCCCAGCATACATTTTTGAAAACATTATGCTCTAAATAAATGCCTTGTTTGAACATAGTATTAATTATTGACACCAAATCTCCAACCAAAGGAAATACCTTACTAGGGAGGATATTTAAACAAAAATTTTTATTAGAATAAATATTTTCGTTATTTTACTCGTAATACTACTAATAATGTACAAACAGTAATTTAAATTCACTATAGTTGAGTGAATAAGATTGCTGGATGTTGGTAGTTTGTTGTGGCAACCGAACAGTTTAGCTGCTTGGTGTCTTTATGATTTTCCCCATGCGTAACGTGAATTCAAGCCAATTTTATTTAGAAAATTACCTACCAAGGTGATCTCTTAAAACAGTAACCCGTGACTTCTTAAAAACTGTAAAATATAATCTGTGCATATTTTCCGTTTTACGATAACACGAACAAAATAATTTCCTATTCAAAAACATACGATCAGCGCTGTTAAATTAAATGCTTCCATCTTACTCCTTACAATTAATTTTTCTTCGTCGAAGAAAGTTTGTTTTCAGTAAAATATACTATTTACAATGTGCCAATTTATTTTGCTTTTTTTTTTATGCAAATATCCAAATTCAGATAGATATTGCGTAAGTTCAGAAAGCCAACTAGTCTCCAAGTGGTAAGATAGCTGAGCACCGGTAAATTCTAGCGGCTGCATGGAAGGTTTAGGAGTTTTTCAGAAGTGCAATTGTGAATTAACAGTTTGTTTCCCTCAAAAAAAATCCACCACGAAGACTTCCTTTCCCTTAGGACAAATAGGTCCTGTGTGCTTTATCATAATCCAAAATCTTAAGCGTAAAAACCTTTTATCATAGCCGATGATGACGATAAAATATTTTCTATCTGATGTGTTAAGTTAGCATAATTGTATATTTCTAACGAAAACTGTTTGGCTCATGTTACTATAATGAAAAAAAAAAGAAAAGAATCAAATTGGATTTTAGCTTAAACAGTATTTTCATTATTAATTATATCACGAATTTTATCAATAGTATTCTTAGTATTAATTGCAGGCATGTATTCATAAATATAATATACTCAAAGCAAAATCGAAAAATTTACCACGAAGTAATATAAAAATGTAATGCAACACAAAAGAGTACAGTATTATTTCAAGTTGTTTTGTGGATATACGGAAGACAGAAAAATGTTTTCAGCTGTATTCGTTCACCAGAGAAAAACTTTTCATATGAAGCTAATTTTTTCATATCTTTCACTATGCAACTAATACAAAAGCAGTATAAGAATTTCTTTTCTTAATATCCAACCGAAGAGTTGAGGGTACGTACAATGATTAACATACAATGGGTGCCTGGAATTATTTTGCTTTACATGCAGTTTCCTTATATATGTAAAACAAAATAAACTTTCACCCATTCTAGGATTTCAAGAACTCACAGAGAGAGAAATATGTATAACAAATTTTATTGCTGTCTGACTGATTGCTTCGGGAACAATAAGTCTTCCAACTCAAGCTTCTAGCTATTCAAATACGAACGCTTCTCAGAAGCCATTGGGACCGCTGTGCTTTGTTAAAGAAAAATTTTGGGGGTGAAATCATCCACTTTATCCGGTTTTTCAAACAAAGCATTCAACGGTCCTGTTACTACCTGTTGACCTAGAGAAATTTCCCAGAAACTTTTGTTCGAAAAAAACGAGTTTTATATTTTTAAGAATTTCCAGTCTGACAACAAGATTTTGGTATTTTTCATATGTAGATGAAAAAGAAACTAATTTGATTTTAATAAAGAAAAAAATTAATAAGCTTATTTAAATTGTTTTACACAGCACCGAGTAAGGAGAAGAAATTTAATTTTCTTTATAAATATTTTTCTCAGACAATACTTTACGTGCAGTGTTTTTCAAGTTACGAGAATAGCGCGTTAATGCATGCATTTTGAAATCAGATTAATTTAATTAATATATATGGATATGCTGATCAAGCACACTTTCGCACATATAAACTGTATATTAGTACATACATAGAAAAGAAAGAAAATTTGAAAACAAAGCAATTTAAAAACTACTGTATTAAAAATGATTAAAAATTGGTTTTTAACTCATTTTTTTTCCTTATATACATTTACTTCAGTTTTGTTATATGCATTTACTTAATTTTAATGTGTTATATGCATCTGTTAGTCTTTTTGAAAAAAATTTAGATTATTTGAGTATGGCGTAGGAAATGAGATCTATCAGCCGAAAGGAAATGGATGTCTCCATGGACGACTTTCTAAGTAAAACGTACTCATGTTCATGTTACACATAGGGAAATTCACAAAACCCAACCATGCAACCAGTTCGTTTGTTTGAGTTCGAATATGAATCGAACTAGCGGTAATCAGAAATCTTAGCCGGGAGACCATTGATTGGGTTTCATAGATTTGGAAACCTAATAAATAGAATTTAATAAATATAATATTATTAAACGAATCGGATTTATATAAACAAAAGAAAATTCTTATATTGAACACAACTAAATCTCAATATAACTTACACTGATAAACTGATGTATAATAAATAATACTGATAAATTCAAATACTAAACGGAATATACATTAATTCTACATAGATAAATTTTTGTAATATATTTCGCTGGGAAAGTCTGGCCGCAAAATCCTGATTATATATACCCTTATTTTAAGGTTATCACATATCTGATGGTTTGACTTTTACCTCAAAACACAAAGAATCCACAAACTTCAATAAAATTAATAACTTTATTTCCCTGTTGAAAATTCTCTGGATCTTTTCAATTATAAAAGCACACGCGCCAAGCAGTTTACTTTAAATAAATATATGCAGCAACGAGAAGATGCGCTTTTGACAGCAGCTCGTTTCGACAATCGAAAATTTTTCTAATAAGAAATTTGTCGCTTAAATTAATTTTTCACTAAACAAAAAACAAAATAGAATTGCACATTATTAAGAATATTTTATTGATAATTCAGATTCTGAAAACAAGAACATTGTTATAAAAAAACAAAGAAAAAATAAAACCCATATTTCATTCAACGGGGGCCAACTTTGGCGCATGCACTTTTCGTTGGAAGACTGCCTAACGGAAATTGGCTTGAATACATGTTATACATATGGAAAACTAAGAAAACATCCTCGCAGCCAGCCCGTTTGCCTTGATTCGAACCCCGGACAGAACCACCAGTTATTCCGTTAAACTCCGCTCAGCCGCTGGTGGGCTGTCCGATAAAGGAAAAGCTCAAAATTTCATATTAGAGGAAAAAGTTACCACTTTTCATAGTATAATATGAAGTTATTACCATTTCAGTAATGTGAAGCGATTTCAAGAATGTTTAATTATTTTATTTAGCTTATGGCAAACTATACGAGGGCTATCTCTTAACATACTGGTAGTTTGACCTGCATTCAAAGCCCCGTGAACAGGCTGATTGCATGGGCATTTTTATGGTTTTAACTCTATGTAGTACGAGATTGGTTCCTTTAGAAAACCTGTCACGAAAGCATACTTCCCCTTAGGCAGATCGCCTTCGCGTGCTTTATAATCTAACAAGCCAAACCAAACACAACCCGAGCGAGGACTCGTAGTCAATGCACGTCATCATGAAAAGCTAACTGAAATTGGCTCATATTCACATTAAACATGGGCAGCAAAAATTCGCGAAAACTGGTATGCAGGCAATCCATTCGCCAGGATTTGAACCCGCTTCAAACTATTAGTATTCAACGATTTTACTGCTATGTTGTTGGCGGCCTTTTGTAGTATCTATATGAAAAGTAATCGCAAAGACAAAATCATTGCATACCGACAAATGAATTAAGTTCGGAACTTAAAAGAATAATTCATTCGTGCTATTGCTGTTAGCATTGACATTTGGAGAGATGTTAATTTATTTTAAATTATTTAATGTAATTAATTTAATTCTTTAGGTAATTGTTCTTCTGACTGTATTTTTTTTGCGGAATATATCTAACCCTTCCATACACTAACTGTTTTACTTAAGTTACACTCAGTTAATTTTAAGCGATTTTGTACCGATAGATTTCTTTCCAAAAAAGTTTCAAGGAATACGTATTTTTTCCTTGTATTTTAAAACATTGTGGATTTAAAATCTTAATAACAAAATTTTTATAGCAAATATTTCTAGAAATTCCTTCGGTGTATTGATTTATTCCATTTAATTGAAGTTTTCGAGTAGAATACCTTCCTTTCAACATTCATAAAATTTTTATATGTCAGTTCACCATTTCTACGGAACACAGAGCCACACATACGAGTACAAAACTCAGGCATGCTGAAAGCACAGTTTTAACATTTCGGAATGTAAAAAGAAGAATATACTATTATAATAACGCGCATTTGAAATACGAGTGCAAACAAGAAAGCTGGTTGCTACATTATATATTTTTCCCTGACGAATCAGAAATTGTAATCAACTTTTAATACAAAAATAAAATATTTGATTGTATAACATATGATTTATTAAAAAGGGCGTCTTCGGTTACAATTCTTATTTTTTCCTGTTTCTACTAAAATTCGACAATGTACTATAACAACGTCTGATCCTGTTTGACTTTCATTTGTATAAAGTACCACAAGGCAAACAGTTGTAAAGCAATTTATCTTCATTCGCAAACTTTTAGTCGCCACACAGATAATACATACCTGTTGTCTGACAATGATATTTCACTCTCAGGACTCGTAAAGTGCTCTTTTCAAAGAGACTTCACACCCCAGTAAGGGCTTTGTGTCAACTGACAACCGCCTGCAGAAAGGTAGGGGAAAGAACACCAGAGCGCATCGTCTAAACACGTCTTAAGGAATCTTGGCAAAATTTGGGCTTCGTGTATACACGTCTTAAACATTTTTCGAGCGATTTTAAATTCGTGTAAAGACGTCTAAAGCATTTTTAAAGGAAACTCTGAAAACGTTTAAACACGTCTTAAGCAGTTAAAGGGTTAACAAGAGAGTTCAAGAGTGCTTGTAGAAGTCGCACCCACTTCTTCACCGCAACAGTTTTTAACTCCTGAATGGTTCTGGGTGAGGGTTGGAGTATTGAAATAGCCCTCCCAGGAGCATACCAAGCATGTTCGATAAATTAAGGTCGGGAGATTTAGCTGACAAATCCATACGGTGAATATGTTTGCTTTCCAGATAATCATCAACCACGTGGGCCCTATGTGGTCCATAAAAATGAACTCAGGGCAAAAAGCACCTCTGAAAATTCGCACATAGGGCTCTAGGATCTCCTGTCTCTCTGGGCATTCACGGAAACAGTGTCAAACACGTGGAGCAATGTGGATCTTGCATAATTCCTACCCTGACCATCACTCCTCCACCACCATATTGGTTCCTTTCAATGATATTGCTGGGATGGTGTCAGGTCCCAGGTTTCCTCCATATCAATAATCGCCGAGAAATCAGGTTGAAGACTGAATCTAGACTCATCCGTGAAGACAGCATTACCCCATTGAAGCTGTGTCCAGTATTGGTGTTGTATGCACCATTGTAAAAGCCCTCTTTTGTGGGAGGGAGTGACTGGGATGAAAATTAGCTGCCTTTCTAGCATAGAGTACTGTCTGATTGAGCCTTTTGCAATAGTCTTACTTGAAACTGATGTTCCTTTGGCAGTAGCGAGGTTAAGAGACAGTTGTATGGCTGTAGACGTCCTCTGGCGCTTGGGTGAAAGTACCAAATACCGGTCATCATTAGTCATTGTGGATCTCGGATGACCTTGTCCTGGTCTTCTGGACGTTGTCCCACTGTTTTTAAACTGATTCCACAAATTAGACATGACACTTGGTGTTACATCTAGTTCCCTTGCTACCCGAGCTTGGGACTGCTCTGCCTCAAGCTAATAAACGACAAAGAACAACAAGATATTCAAGAAAGACAATAACAATCACTACTGTGTTGCAGAGCGGAATGAGCTGAGCAGTTGGACGCGGACTTTTATACCTCCCACTGGCGTAGCGACTCTCACAGGAATATGTAAACTCATCTCAGCAACACCAGCGCCACAGTAACATTGTATGACAACCAACTGTCCAGGTTTTGAGTGATATTTTTGGAGAAATGTGGGAAAATGTTTTCTATTTTAATTTTGTCCACCAGTATATTTGTCAATCAGCTTAAGTTTTGAGAACTTCGGGTATCCGGCACGGCTTCTGCTTGTTTGGTACACTGTTTATTTTGATCTTATATTCTCCAATATTGGCAGTGTTTGGAATACCAAATCTTAGATTAGCATGCTTTCTTAAGATTTCCACGAGTTCTTTCTCCGAAGTCAATGTCTATTATATATCACACCGACATTATTCAAAGCGGCCTTGAACTCTGGTATCTTGTTTGCGTGAACGATCTCCGAAGTGTAGTCAGGCATTTTCACTATGTAACTATAATTAGTATGCTTTTTGATAATAGCAGCATGTCCAGTCTATCATGCATAGACTTTGTTTTCTCACTATCAAGGATTAAGACAATAACTCTGTCGCTTTCTTTAAAATCTTTATGATGGTTTGTATTCTTTATGACCGAAGGTTATACATTCTTCTCAGTATGATAGAATGCATAAACTTATTGCTTGCCAACAGCTGTAATACCTGCGTATTCGCAGATTTTTCTAACTTCATATTGTTCAGATAAAATATCACTAAACTTAGTTGTCCGTGAGGAATAGGGGTTTCATCAGTTCATGGCATTTTCAACTTAGTCATTGGGCCATTAGGACGTCTTCCATAAAGCTTCTAGAATAGACTAACAGTCGTAGCATTAGGGACTTCTTGGTAGGTAGGTAGGTAGGTGACGGAAGACGGGGACGCCTGGTGGCTACCAGAGATATACAAGCATGTGTCCCTCGCCCTTCCACTATCTAATGGCAACAACTCCCTGTGGCCTCAAGAGTCCACACCGGGAGCTTATTAAGGGTGCAGGAGTTTACAGGCCAAACAGGGGCGACTTATTAACATTGCTTGACTAATTATATAATTACAGGTGTGAGACTTGTGGGACGGATTTACAGGTGAGGGGTTCAGAGCTAGGTACTAAATGTATGAAAACACAAAAACATGAAAATGTACAGAAAACACAAAAACATGAAAATGTACAGAAAACACACACGCAGAGGAAAAAAAAGGGGGGGAGAGGGATACACTTGATTAACACTGAAGACTTATGACAAATAAAACACACTTAAAAAATAATAATACACATATACCACATGTCAGGTACATATTTGGCCTCATTGATCACATATACTGTACGTTGTGGGGTGTGTTTACAGACGAGGGGCCATAAGATGGGAATAACATGTGATTGCTGGACATTGATATGGGGGACACGTAGAGGTCTGGCGAATATATATTTGTGGAGCGCATAGATTGCTGAGTGTATGAGCATGCCGAGCGCGGTGACATGTTAGCAGCACAGGGTGATGTTCATGTTGACTTCTGTTAGTGGCGGACGTTGTGGGATTATGCAGCGTCGCATATATCTTGGCCCATAGCGGCGAGCTGGTCAATGACCTTACAGATTTTATTGATTGCAGGTTTGTTTTTACTAATGAACCGTTGAAAGGCGTCTGTAGGAGGAGTGGGATGCTTAATGTGGTTGTCTGCTGTGAGTGGGCAAGAGTAGATATAGTGTTCTGGTGATCCAAGTTGGCCGCACACGCAAGCATCTGTAGTGGAGATGTTGTGCCTATAATAATACGCTGGATAGGGGCCATGTCCCGTTATGAACTGGGTGAGTTGGGGTATAGCTATGAGGCGTGATAGAGAGACTTTGGGTAGGAGATTGTAAGTCCGCCATCCGGTGTCACACGCGTTCCATTCCTCTTGCCATATTTTGAGTAGGTCTTCTTTGAGAAGCCTCTTTAGATGCGATGGTGGTGCACGGATACGGATTTGCTGAACTTCAGAACTGATGGCGGCTTCTTTGGCTAGGGTGCCTGCTGCCTCGTTTCTAACTAGACCAGCATGCGCCTTGACCCAGGTGAGGTGAATGCGTTGCTGGTGGTTTACAGAGAGTAGCTTTTGGATTTCGGAGATAATTGGGCAATTGTGGCTTAAGTTTTGAATTGCCAGGAGTGAAGATTGGCTGTCTGTACAGATGCATGCTTGGTGGTAGCCGTTATTTAGTATGTCGGACTTCTTGGTAAACCCTAATTAGGTAGGTGTTTCTCCCAATCTTGCGAATACTTTGTGATAATGTGATGTATCACAACATTAAAGTTTTCTACAAGGCCGTTTGAACCTTGAATAGTAAGGAGTCGAAAACCTTGGAGAAGATTCGATCCTTTTAAAAAAATTTTGAGTCAACCAAGAAGTAAAGCTACTTTTTTTGGTCTAATGCAACAACCTGAGGAATTGCAGTGCGTGAAAAGATCTGCAATAACGAATTACATGTTGATTTTGCATTAAGATTCTTCAGTGCTACTGCTTACATTGTACAACAAGTACATTGGTCAGCAGCACACAGAACATATTTGTAACCTCGATATCTTGGTTCCACTAGTTCTAAGATATACACATTAATTATTTTGAATGGTTCGTTATGACGTGCCACTAGCGTAATAGGAACTTCATGAAATGAATACTTTTTAGCTCGAATTTGACAAGAAGTAAAAGAATTACTATATGCATTCACATTTTTCTTGATTTCAGGCCAATAGAAGGAATATCTGAAACGTTTGGCAATCTTATTGGTACTGAGGTGACTTCACCATAAACTAGAGTGACCAAAGTTTAAAATTTGTTTTATTCTTTCTTAGTAACAACTAACTGGTGAACGCTTTCTCCTAAAATCGGATCTTTATGATACAAAAATTAATCAATAACAATAAAATTATTACTTTCGTTCTTAGCATCTTGCCAGGTATGTTTTTAAAGACGCTTCGTTCTTTTGTTGAACTCGAAACAGTTCTGAATCCGAAACACGATGATCTTGTCTCGTGCTACCTTTAGAATCATAGTGTAGCAGAGCACAGCGTTCTATTATTTTCGTAACAGTTTAATTATATTTTTCATTAATAAGGTTTTGCTTATCATAGATAAATATTTCGTCAAACTTTTCAGTTTCATAAAAAGGCATTTCAATCAGGCCATCATTAGTAGTGTTTACGCTTTTCCATTCAAATTAAACTTACGTTTATTATCTCCATTTAACTCATTAAAAGAACTTAACGACAAAAGTAAATGATTGCGTAACATATCAACCATTATACATGTCATAAAAATCGGTGACTTAAATTTACCATCTTTACCATCTTCAGAATACTTCGGTATAAGTTAAATAATTAGAAGAGCCGTTAAAGATTGTCCGAAATTTGGCGTGAGAATTCCATGTGGTGTACGGTATCTTTCTGGTACAATATCAGCCTTAACAACAGTTGATTTGTACCTGTATCTAATACTGCATCAATTAATTTACCATCGCAAATAAGTTTAATTAATCGGCAAGTCATCGATAAGTTCGCTTTTAGCTTCTTGATTCAAATTAAAATATTAAGAAGAAATTTTTGCGATTGCGGCGTTAAAATTATTCTTAGTGTATTTCTTATTAAACTTTTTCTTATCTTTGTGCAACAATATGTTGTGATACTTAGAATTGCATTTTGAACATTTTGATTAAAGCAATTTTTTTTTGTTCTGCGGTTCCTTTCGAAATAAAATAACGAAAGCACCGACTGCAATCTGCTAAGTCTTTTTAAATCTTTTCTTTTCTTTCTTCCAGCGACATAACATATTTTTCCAAATCAAATTTCACTTCCACAGAATAAAAAAAGCAATTTTGTTTACATTACTGAAATGACTGGCAGCATTAGCAACACCTTTTTTAACAGAAGCCCAATCACCAGATTGTGACGTCGCAAACTGGCGGCCATGGACCTTATTAGAAATAGACCAACCCAAACGGCTTTTCTCCCTCTTCTGATGCATTCCCGGCTGTCTCCTTAACGACATTCGGAGGAGTAGGGACGACTTGCAGAAACTTACAATGGTTGACTATTGCAGTGTGTGTATAATTGTGAAGAAAAATTTGGTTGTAGCGCCTCATTTCAGAAATTAGAATATTTATATATTTTTATTTTTGAAACTGAGATTGATTTTTAAAAATTTAGCATATTTATCAAGAATAATTAAAGTTCCAAATAATTATAAAGCTGTTGCATGCTTTCAGGCATGGCTATTTTTTTAGCTTTTCCTATGCTAATTCAGAAGTCAAACAATAAAAATCAGCGTTATATTTTCAAAATTTTCACAGGACTAGTTTCGATGGTTTTACCGAACCACCATCCTCAGCTGCAAAACCGCATTTGCGGTTTAGTGTTAGTATTTGTTCGGCGTGTTATTGTGTCTTAATTTTCCTATGCTGTAAGGAAATTTGTAACTACTTCTTTTAGAAAATAATATTTTAAATTTGAACTAATAGAAAATTTCAAACAGAGAATTTTCTCTTTTAATTTTATTGGTGTAAATAAGTAAAAAATACTAAAATACCTAATAATGAATTTTTGAAAGTTTTTGCTTAAAATTCTAAGTTGTGCTACTTTTTTAAGATTATAGGTGAATATTATAGCATATTTTTTATAAAGGAGTTTTATTTCAATTATATTTCACAATACATCATAGTGATAAACACTTTTAACACCTTAATAATTTTATTACATTTAATTCTAATGTCAAAATTGTAAACTGTAATAATTGGTTGTGCTAACATTTTTTAGAGATTATTATTATTTTTTAAAAATTTGATTCTAGTTCTGCATAAGATTTTTTTATTTACTGTGAATTTAATTTATTAGCCCAAGGGGCGGTAGCCCAAAAAGGCTATTAGTTTCGAAACGGCATTTTGCGCTGTTTCATTATAAACGTCCGTTTCACTTTGCAAATTGTTGCCACCAAATATTATCGCCTTGTATTATATTAAAAGAAATTTAATAATGAATAATCTGCATGAATACTTGTATGTTTCTCGCACTGTGAAAAAATGATGGTATCTAGAGCCATCAAATTTTGAATAATGTAATTCTGTACCCAAACAGCCGAATTTCGAATTTGTTTTAATCCATTTCATATTTTGTAAAACTTTAACGAATTTTTGATTAAGAAACTCAACGAGTTCAAAGCGAGCAATGGCAACCCTGTACGGAAAATAACATTTTTATCTCCAGATAAAAATAATAAATAAGAAATTCTGAAGATATGCAGTTTTCAAATATTTTGTGATACTGCTGTTGAATTGAATTTTGTGTGGTTTACGTGCGAAGAACATGATATTGAATAAATAGAGGTAACACACAAAGCGTTATAAAACGTCCCTTTGAGCGTAACATAAAATCTGAGTGCTTCCAGATTTTATTTATTTATTTTCATTATACTGAGAAAAGTTTATGTTCCGAATTTTAGGAGTTATTAAAGTAAATAATCATCTTACGATGTTAATAATTAATGATCATATGATCAAATAAATGATCGTCTTGTAATGTTATAATAATTTAAAAAACCACTGCCTGAAAATTCTCGTAAAAAGTTTTAAAAAAATATATCAGATCTTGTTTAATTTTGTTTTATTTGTTTTAAAGCTTCATGTACTATCTTTCTTATTTAATTTTACTTTATTTGTACTCAAAAGTAAGTTCATAAATTTTGTGTTTAGAGTTTTTACTGTATTACCAAAATAAAGATGTTTATACAAGAATTACGCGTGAAACGAATGCGCAGAATGCATTAAAAAGTGCTTTAAAGTAAAGTATTTCTATATTAAATATTATTAGAAAAAACTGTAACTTTCATAACCTCATCACTTATACAACGTATCACATTTAATAATTAAAAACAATTATGTTATACAAACGTCATAGGTTTCAGTGTTAAAGTAAAACAGATCGTTCCTACATTGGAAACATATTCATATGAACAAAATACATTATATATTATTAATTTTTTATGCTCTTATATTGTTTGTTTACAGTTAAAATAATGCATTAAAGTAATGGTTGGCTTTTAATAAGTAACATTAATGAAAAGTTAGAATCTCCCTTGTTCAAGTCACTTTACTGCATAAAAAGTATATTGGAAGGATGTGTAGAAATATTTTTAAGGATATTAGAGGCTTTTAAATTTTAGCAGGGCAGATTTATAGGCACAAAAATTTCCATTAAAGAAATTAATTCTATGTACACATATATACACAGATTGTATTACAGGTCTTTCGTATTTTTACTAAATAGCAAGGTATTAGCCGAGGTTTCCAATCCTCCTTACCAGAGAGCACGTAGTAGAGCCTAATTAAGTAGGAGTAATTAAGTAGAGCCTAATTAAGTAATTTTACAAAGTACTTTAATAACATTCTAAACATGTGCTTATTTTTATTACATTCAAATTGTTGGCTTTTCATGTAAATTAACATTAAATAAAAAGAGTTGCTCATTTTCTCTTCTTTCTTTACGAAATAATTTTGTTGAAGACAAATATTTGGGGCAAGCATTGAAAATTGAGGTAACAGCATTTTCTTTCAAGCGTACTTGTTTTAATAGAACTTCTACTTTCTTCCTTTTTTTCATCGTATTTCTCAGAAACATGCTGAAAAACGTTTTCATGGAAATGTAATTCACGGGCCTAAATCCGGCAAAAATAGACCTAATTAATTTTATAAATTAAATTATTATTTAATTAAAGTAAGATTTCTTGTAATGCAATTTATTTTTTAACAAAACAGGTAATATCAAGCTGTGTTTTTATTTACCATTCGGGGGAGGGGGTGGAGAAAAGGATTCTTAGTAACATAAGGTTTAATAATATCTCAATTTTCATGCATTGGGAATTTAATTTATTTCTTATTTTCTACAAACTATGCACTTTATATTACAATTAAAAAAACATAATTCCCTTCATAGTCTCTTTACAAAAACTTATGGTACAAAAATATATTAAATAATAAATACTTTCATTTTCTGCTATATACATATAAAGTTAAAAGTTCCAAGCAGACATTCAACCTACTAAAACAACGCTTTGGTTCATTAACGCGTCCGCTCACGATTTCCCTAACTTGCTCATGCCATCCATTCGGCCGAAGGGGTTATCAATCGCACTCCATCGAGATAGCCGTAAATTTAACAGTTTAATGTATGTATGAATTAATAAGAAGATCATTCCGACCAAATCCTTAATTGAAAATTTTAAGCGCTTCATCATAATTCTTTGGGGATAATGAAAATCCTTTAACAGTTTTTAAAGTTGCACCACCTAAAACTTAAGCAAATAATTGAACTTATCAACTTTAGGTAACTTTTCATTTTGATTTACTGCCATATCAAAAGAAAGTATTATAAAATGCTGCCACACTTCAGCATTTTCATAAAATTTATCAATCATAATTTTTGGCAACATTGTATTCACAGCTTCTGTTAATAACACCAGAAATAACAGATCCATTAATATTCGGCGACATAACATATTTTTCTGAAACATGATCTCACTTCCCCAAAGTAAACAAGCAATTTTGTTTACATTACTGATATAACTAGCACCAATAGTTGAGTTGACATTGAAAAAAATATGAGCTTGGAAAAAGTTTCGTTTTCCATTAGGGGCATGAGGAGAACCATTAGAATCTAGTGAATTGTAACTATTTTCTTTTAATAATTTTATGCCTCTGAAATTCCACTTTCGAATTTTTTCTTCGTATTCCAGGGCACTCTTGATTTGAGTTTCAATGTCATTTATCATCAGTACAGCTTTTTTATTTTTTCATCTAATACTATCAAAGAAACTACCTTTATTTAAAAATTATTAATTTTTATTCTGTACCTTGAACTTTACAAGAAGGAATTAAAGATTCAGCGGAATCTGTTACTTTAGTTATGGCTGTACGAATAACTTTCCGTTTTTCTTAAGTTTCGCGAGTTCTGCTTCATCCATTTTTATCATGCTTAAACTTTAATTTCCAATAAAATAAACTCTTCTTACCTTGTGACGCTTCTTACCTTGTAAATGCTTCTTACCTTGTGACGAATCACTTATATTTCACCGCAATACTGAATGCATTAGGATGCGCGCGATGCTCTAATCCAGGGGTCGCCAAACGTTTTTGATCATCACCCCCCTATATAATTTTTCGAAATCTCCATAGACCCCCACAAAGGTAATTTTCAGGTAATTAAAATAAAACTATATATTAGTCTAAATATTTAATAAATCAGAAACAGTAAGTAAAGTAGCTACAGATTTTTTACTTCTTAATGAGATGAGTGTGCCTGGTGTTTCTTGGCAACGTTCGCTATATTGGGTTCGAAATTAGTCAATTTTAACCGTAAATCCCCTCGAAGCTCCACATTTAATTTATTTCTGTTTTTAGTTAAAATTGAATTAACGTGACTGAAACCGGCTTCAACCATATACGAACTTGGAAACGCCAGCATAAATGGCTGAGCCATTTCGTAAAGTTTCATATATTTTTGCTTTATATTTATATTAGTCCAAAATTTATGTATTGTCAAATTTTTATTAAGCGGTTTTGCTTCAAGATCGGACAATAGTTCAGCAAGCTCGTCTTGTATGTTGATGTCGACGTTATCAATTTGCGCCGAAAATGGCGCAATAATCCAATCAGGGATGTCGATGTTTTCCAAATCAACAAAGCGCAGTTTAAAATCGTCGCTTAATTTTTGAAGATGATTTGTATATATTTCCAAGTCTTCTTCTTTTATTTTAATTGTTGCAGATTTGAAAAATACTTATAATCCTTACGTAGCAATGAAGATCTAAATAAATTTAATTTTACTTGGAAGCCTAACAGTATTGTCCGAGCTTGGATAATTGTTACATCTTTTCCTTGCAGTTTTGTTTGAACGTCATTAAATTTTCCAAATAAGTCTGCTAAATAAAAAATATGGTTCTTATTGTTTTGGAGTTCATTGCTTAGAACAGGATTTATTTCGTTCAGAAATTCTGTCGTGGAGTCAAATAAATTGACGAGCCGTTGCAAGCATACACCTCTAGACAACCATCTAACCTCGGTGTGCAGAAGTAATTGGTTAAATAACTCACTGTTTTCTTCACAAAGTTTGGCAAATAATCTTGATTTAAGAGGTTGAGCTTTAATTTGATTAATAGATTTAATACAAAACTGTAAAGCTTCATGTAACTCTGAACTCAGATATTTTGCTACTAAGTTGTGTCTATGCAACACACAATGAATAGTACGAATACCGGGCACTTTTTCTTAGAGGCATGTAGCAAAACCTCGGTAACGCCCTACCATAGGAGGTGCGCCATCTGTGGCTACTGCTATTATATTTTCAAGCGGAATGTCATATTTATTTAAATATTCTTGTAAACATTTAAAAATTGTCACTCCCTTCCCATCGGTTTCAAGATATTTAGCAAATAAAAATTCATCAATGACTTCTCCTTTAATTTTACTGAAATATCTAACATACGCCATAAGAATAGCAGAAACGCCAAAAACAGATTCATCAAGTTGTATAGAGAACTTGCAATTTTTTAGCTCCGAAACTACTGCGTTTTCTATTTCTTCGGCCATTTCGTCAATACGCCGTTTTACAGAATTTGCACTTAATGGCAAAGACTTTAAAACATTAGTAGAGTCTTTTTTCATCACATTCTCAATGACGTCTTTAATTGCAGGTACTGCAATTTCTTCTGCGATTGTGTGGGGTTTTCCCCTCTTTGCTATATTAAGCGAAATCTTGTACGAAGCAATAAATCCTCCTTCATTTTCAGTTTCAGTAGACTGTTTCATAAAACTTTTTAGAGTTGGTCGACATGTGAATTTTTCTTTGAGTTTTTTGAAAAATTCTAATTCTTCATTTTTTTTTATCTGAATGAAGACTTTCAAGACGATCTTTCATTTTTGACGGTTTCATGTATTCATTTCGAAAAGTTTTTTCGCATATAAGACACATAGGAATAGTTTCATTTGTCGGTGAACAAATAAATCCAAATTTTAAGTAATCCAATGAATAATACCGACATTTCTTTTTAGATACTGAAGCTGCCATTTTTAAATTAGGGTTCTGTAAATAAGTTAAAATTAATTAAGACACAATAACACGCCGAATAAATACTAATTCAGAAGACAAACAACAAAAATCAGCGTTATATTTACAAAATTTCCACAGGACTAGTTTCGATGGTTTTACCGAACCACCATCCTCAGCTGCAAAACCGCAAATGAACAAGATAGGAAAAAATGATTAGATAAGATAAGAAAGCCTGAACAAGAGTAAGCAAGTGGCGCCATCTGTTGGTGAAACTAGTCCTGTGGAAATTTTGTAAATATAACGCTGATTTTTGTTGTTTGTCTTCTGAATAAGTTAAAATTAAGTTGGTATATTATACTAATCCACATTATTAAAGCTTACCTTTTCACAAGTAACAATAATTAAAATTGATATCAAAACTAAACGAATAGTTTTATAGAAATAATAACTCATTATCCAATGGTAGATATAATAGTAGTAATAATGACACTACAAGCATTTAATACTGTTCACAGTTCACAAAGATAGCTGAAAATGCATATGATATTTGCGTTTGTAGCATCCAGTGTAGAATTGGACAAGTGCACATATGCAAGGCTCGTATGGTTTGGGATGGAGACAAAGGGCGAACCAACGACACGATGCGTAACTGCCGTATAAAAAAGAAAAAAAACTAAAAGAACTAAAACCACACACATATGAAGAAAGAAAACGGAGTACTGAAGATTCCCTTCGCGCTTAATGCATAGAAAGCCAACAGCAGTGTCGTCGCTCGCGAAGTCTGCGCCAAAGGCTCCTAATTGATTGATGGGTTCGCCAGCAAGAGACACGGATAAGCCTCAATCGCTCTTCTGCTGGCTACATACTATGAGTCGTGCAAATTACAAACTGGTCACAAGTCAAGTTGTGACGTCACGGTATACATACGAAAACGTCACGGTATACATAGGATAAAAGGGGCAGATTGTTTTCGGATTTATTATTTTATTTTCTATAAAGAATATAATATTAAGTCAATTATAAAAATATTTAAAATTTTTACGTACGCAGTTAGATATGTGTGATTTGCGTATTAAGAACTGTTTTCCCTTCGAGTCCCAATAGACCCCCATTCGACCCCTTGGGTCGGATAGACCCCTACTGTTGTTAAATAGACCCCTAGGGGTCTATATAGACCACTTTGGCGACCCCTGCTCTAATCCATTAATCCAAGGTGGGTTCTGGATATATTTGATGTGACGTGATGTTAGATATAATTTACATAAAGTTAGTGACATAATTTTTGAACTGTCTTACAACGTAGCACATACATCATCGCACTTAACCGAAAACCATTTAGCCGACGAAACACTTAGCCAACAGGACATTTGGCCGGCACACACATTTAACCGGCACGGATGTTTAAGTAAGCGATAGGACACTTAGCGACACGGAGATTCAGCCGACAGGACAGTTAGCCGACACGGACATTCAGTACATATAACCGATATGGACATTTAGACAACTGGACAGTTAGCGGACACGGACATGCACCTGACAAGACATTTAACTGACATAGACATTTAGCCGACAATACATTTAACCAGCATATTAAGCCCTCGGGACACTTAGCCGACAAAACGTGTTAGCCTACTGCAGGTGTAATTGACAACACGTACATGAGAGGAGAAAACATGGAACAGATTTTCAGTAAAATTTGTCCGTTTTTATATGAAACAAGGAAGTAAAAAAATCTGTTTCCAGGGTACCCAACGAGAAGGTTTTTGAATAAGTAGCATACTTTTCACATGAATGTTAAGGAAGCTGTGGATTTTAAAATTAAACAGAAAAGCAACCTTATTTTGGCTTTGAAATCAGGTTCGAGAGTAATCAGACATAAGTCTTTATATTTTGGTTTGTTTTATTTGATTTTGACAAAGTACTCGAGGGCTATTTGCCTAAAGGAAAGGATGCTTTGTGGAGTACATTTTAGGGGAAATTGGCTCATATACACGTTATGCATGGGAAAAGCCACGAAAGCGCACATGCAGCCAGCCGTGCGCCAGGATTCGAACACCGGACCGGACTACGAGTGTTCAGCGACTTTACCGCTCTTCGCCCTGTATCTATATTTTAGAAGTGGGATAGAAAATTTCAGCAGTCGGAAGAGTGAAACAATTTTATATAAAAAGAAGTGATTGGAGCAAAGCGAAAATAAATGTAACGTGATATCTGTCATGGAAAGTAATAATGAAGCGTGGAAAAGCTAAGGTATTTGAATTTAAAAAGCGCTTTAAAATTAATGCTGATTACTAAAGAAGAAAAAAATTTATTAAACACAAATTTTTCTTCTATCAAAGGAATCCAATTTTAAGTTACATTTGTTTTCTCTTTGTTCCTCACACTTTTTATCCCAAAGAGCCCTTAGCCCAGAAGTGCTATTAATTTCGTTGTGGCATTTTGAGTCGAAAACTTTAAAAGTCTGAGCCACTTTTCAAAATTGTTGCTACCAAATATTATCGCCCTGTATTATATTTAAAGAAATTAAATAATGAAAGATCTACGTGATTTTATATATATTTCTCGCATTGTGATAAAACAACGGTAAATACAGCCATCAGATTTTGAATAACTCGCGTCTCCACCCGAATATGGGAATCTGGAAGCTCAAGTTTTGAATTTGTTTTATTGTGTATTTCATATTTTGTAAAGCATTTATGAGTTTTTGATTCAGAAACTCAACGATTTCAAAGCGAGCAATGGCAACACTTAAAAAAAACGCCCCTTTGGGCGTAATATAAAATCAGCATTCAGATTTTTAAAATATATCTGTTAGATTTTAAAAGAAAAAAAATTTCGCTTTTATTCCATCTAAAATTGTTTTACTCTTCGTACTTCTGAAATTTTCTTTGCCACTTCTAAAATATAGAGACCTATATCTCATTACTCTCGAAATTGATTTCAAAACCTACGCTAAAATAAGGTTGCTTTTGTGTCCAATTTTAAAATCCATAGTTTCTTGAACATTAAATTAGGTCAGAACTCCATACTTACTTATTAAGCTCTTCTTTAGGTACCTTGGAAACAGATTTTTTTTCCAGATAAATATGTCTAAGTGTCTTTGTCTGTTAAATGTCCTGTCGGCTAAATGTCCTTGTCGGCAAAGTGTCTTGTCGACTAAATGTTCTGTTGGTCCGTGTCTGCTAAATGACATGAACGCTAAATGTACGTGTCGGTTAAATGTCCTGTCGACTAACTGCTGTCGGCTTAGTGTCTCCTCGGGTAAGTGGATGTTGGCTAAGTGTCCGCAACCGATATTGTCGTGACATTCTCTTGTTCTGTAATATCGACGTCGAAGGCATCAATAGTACGGTACAATATACAAATAATGTATTATTTTTGCGTAATACGTTGATAAAACTGAAGACGGTTACTAATAGTAATATCCAACGCATCTGATTGTATATTATATTGCATATGTTCTTTTTTTGTCCATCTCCTCAGAGATTGTATACACCGTAGTATAAATACTGTATATCGTTTGAGCATAGTATTTGCTTTAGAAGTGGATGCACGAATCATCTGTAGTAATTAAAAACGGTAAATGCTATTAATTCTTAACATGAATTGTGAAAATACATCGGACGAAAACGTCGCTGAGAAAAGCCAAACAAGGGAGGGGAGAAATATCACTGCCGAAAACGTAGCGACAGAAAATGAAAGCAAAGAGAAAATATTGCGGTTCTAAAACACGGTGGTCGGAAATAAAGCTATGCAAAAACTTTGCTGTTTTAAAATACCGTTGTGCAAAATGTCGTAGTAAAAGGTAAAGCATCTAACAAATTATCGCATGCTTATAACATAGCAGACATGTATTTTCTGACTATAAACTTTTTAAATGAAATTTCGCGCAATTATTTCTGAGCACAAGAAGTGAGTAATATTTTTACTCTTTTAATATTAGCATAAAATAGAATTTTAAACTTAACGTTGTTTACTAGGTGTTTTCTCCCTCCTTTCAGCATGCTTTCGTGGTGTAACGGTAGCAAACTCGGCCCCTATTCGAGAGGTCCAGGTTCGAGTCCCGGCCAGAGCATTGCTCATTTTTCGTGTCTTCTGCTTCAAAATAACCTATTGACTCCTCAAGTGGCGCCCGAACTAAAAGGTGGTGAACAGTAATTCATCAGCATCCGGATTTAGCGATTGGGTTCCCTTATAAGGTATTTCTCCCACTTTCCTAGCGTGCCTTCGTGGTATAGTGATCTGCACGCTGAGCCGGTATCCAGAGGTCCGTAGTTCGATTGCCGGCGAAGGCGGTTGCTATTTTTCATCTTTTCTGCTTCCAAAAATAAACTTAATGACTCTACAGTGGCGCCCGAAGTAAAAGGGTTTTGGATGAGGATTCTCCACACCCAGGATTTGGTGATTGGGTTCCCTAAAAAACCCAGTCGCCCTTTAAAAAGGGGAGTGTATAAGGTATTTCTCCCACTTTCCTAGCGTGCCTTCGTGGTGTAGTGGTCTGCACGCTGGGCGGGTATCCAGAGGTCCGTGGTTCGATTCCGGCGAAGGTGGTTGCTATTTTTCATCTTTCCTGCTTCCCAAAATAAACCTAATGACTCTATACCCTAATATCCAGTCGTTCTTTGAAAGGGGGGATATATATAAGGTATTGTCTCTCTCCTTTTTGCATGCCTTCGCGGTATAACGTCCAGGTTCGTGTCCCGGCGAGGGGATTGCTCATTTTTCATGCCTCCTGTCTCAAAATAAAATGACGCCATAAAGATTTTTATTTAATTAAAGTATTTTATAAGGATATACTAATAGATTTTCATGAAATAGCCTAAAAAAAAAAAATTAGAATGAGGAAGATGCTTCCTCAGTTTTTCGAGGTTCTGAATGTTTAAAATTTACTTCTTGCGTTTTCAGCAAAAATTTGCAAATGCAAATTAAATATACAGTATACAAAAATATTAAATATTAGTATAGTTGGAAAATAATAATATAAAGCTATTAATATAGCTAATATAAAAATATGAAGTACGATGATTTATAGGTACTTTAGTTTTTACCACGATATTTTGTACAACGATTTTTTTAAAATTGCTAAGTTTAGAATCGCATTATTTTATACTACGAAGTTTTAGAACTGAGAAGTTTTCTCCATGTTTTCTTTTTTCTCTCGCGACATTTTCGAACCTGATTTTTTCGCCGGATGTCACTTAAATAATCAAATAAAGTTTTTAAAAGGCATTTTTATTAGAAAATAATTATTCGCGTTTTTTAAAGCATTTTTGAGAACCGCTTATTTTGCTCTTTTCAGAACAGAAGATTTCATGAAGTCTCCTTTATCTACAGTTCGAACCATTTGTAAATTACAAAGCCTCAATTTGGCATCTGAAATCGAACTCATTATTGCTGCCTTCAAGTGGGCAGAACATCAAAATACAAGCAGCAGAAGAGCTGCCATTGAACCAGTGCTCAAGTGTCTTAGGTTCCTGATATTGGAAGCCAAAGATTTCAGCAACTTATTGAACCAGTATCCAGACATATTTACATCACATGAAGCTTTGCAAATCATGATGTATCTTAGTAATCCTGGTAAAGGTATAGATAAGCTTCCATCTTGGTGTAACAAAGGAACTAACCGTTGTTCATATGTGAAACCACCAGTGCCTTTCGTCGGTCCATTTGGTAAGTAAGGAAACAGGAATTATATCGCTAAGTGGTAGTAAAATAATTAACCTAAAACCTTGAATCAACAGCTGTAAACTTTCATCATGAGTCATAAGGAATCAGAAATTAGAGAAAAAAATAGCAAGCTATGCATCTTAACAACACTTTTTTAGTGGCATCTTTTACAAATGGAAATTTTAAAATATTCTGAAAAATTGATTCTGGTTCACATGTTTCATTCTGAAATAGTGTTGTAGAGTCCAATTGATGAACTTCTGCTGAAACTAGAATAGCAGGAAACTACACAAGAGGAGGCTTAAAGTACCCTTTATTAAATCTTTGAAAAGTTACAATGCGTCAACTCGACGTTAACAAACTTCGCCTCTGCTTGGGTGGGTAACTGAAAATCAGTTAACTAAACTAAAAACTTGAAGATATTAACAAACGATAGAACTAGACTACAGGGCTCAGCGAGATCCCGTAACTTAAGCCCCCTTTGAAACTAGTGGCAGCAAATAAATGCAATTTAAGCCACTTGGACCAGCAATAAACAAAACGCACCTACGGTAGAGGCGCGGCTAGAGCCTAACTCTTTTTCCATCTACCGAAACTCGGCTTTTAAATACTTCCTGCAGTAAAAAGTAGAAATTTGCATTCCTTCCCTCGCGCTACAACATTTACCTATTCTGGCACTGACAATTAGGAGAATGGAGAACATATAATAATCAAATTATAATAGCAACAATTTAATATAACTTATAATAATAACAATTTAAAGTCTGAACTTTAAATTGTTAGTTAAAATAAATATAAATCCTTGCAATGTAAACTTCTGATTCCTTCCGAATCAATTAATATTTTAGGTTTTCATGTCTATACTTCTGTAAAATGTTTTATTGACCGAAATTTGGTGATCATCCGGAGAACATTCTATAATTCTCTACTTGACAAAGCGAGTTCTACTTTTGTGCTTGAAAAAATGTAATACATCTACTACCGGCAGTGTAATGAAACGCCGGCATTGCCTTAACATACTCTTTGCCCGTATAACGACATTAAAATTTTACAATATTGCTGTTTGCCAGCAAGCTTAGGCCGCATTATAATAATATTATTCATTATACAAGGCTGTAATAATGAACGTGTAAGTTGGGACGCACATTCATTATTTTTATATTCTCTGCCTTGACTTGGATTATCAAAGCATTTGAAAAGTGAACCCCCTTTTTTTAGTTTTATATTTTGTTTAACCCTAATTAATAGTTAGAAACTATAAATATTATTTTTTATTTAATTAATGGTGAAACGTTTATTAGTTAATAATATACGTAACGACCTAATAGACTATAATTTGAAGTTTTCAGATAACAAATTATTTATACTGATTTATATATATATATATATATATATATTTTAAAATTCTAGATACAAAAATACCATCTGGGAAGAAGAAACTTGAAATTGCACTGAGACCTTTTTATTCGCAGAACTTCTTATCTAGTCTAAACTGTAACTTAGAGATTAAATGCAAAAGTGGAAAGTTTCAGATTATTGGACTGAAATTGCTTTTTCAAGAGCCTATAACGAAGCGGAGTCATATCGATACTTTGACAATCACGGTTGTAGTTAAACCAACCAATTTCCGGTATAAAGAAATATTAAAAATCACAGACTCCAAAGAAGTCGAGTTTACTTTTCAGAAAGGGATACTATTCTCTCAAGGTCAAGTGGCATCTATTCAAGCTTCAGCAGAGAATGCAGAATTTTATAACTTTCTTCAGTTCGATGAAGGAAACTTACCGCAGGTTGACCCACGATTTACATGTTCTTTAGGAAGTAGCGCTAAGGATAGTAAACTGTTTTTTATTTATGAAGTTTTTTATGTTGAACATCCTTTTAGAAGGCCTCCTAGCAGACGAACCAATTGGTAAATTATATATTTTTTTTCTCCTACATAACATGTAATATGCAGTAAATATTCCAAACATATACATTCTAAATTTTGATTTCATAGGCAATAAAATGTATGTGATGAAGGATATACTGGAAAATATGTATAGGTCCATACCTGGAAAATATGTTTTAATAACTTATTACAGACTTTAAATTTGTCTTTATTCTTTTTCGTTCCGTATTTTTCTAATGTTTTTAAAAAGTTTTCTTTTTCTATGGCTAAGATTTCAATAATTCATGGTACAACACTTGTTTGTAATACATCTACATGAATTAAAGCTAAATAAATATGTATTATTTTGGAGTCGCTTTTATTTATATAATATATTTTCGGTTTGCCTTTCCTTCGATTAACTTATCCATCTTCTCAAAGTAATAATATGCAAACATACGACATGCATGCAGTTAATTTTATAGTAAGATTCTAGTTTAACACTATGCGAAACGGCTTCATGTTACACAGTGTTAAATACTGACGCATGAATACAGTAATATTTCTACTTGTTAATACTATATATATAAAATATACAAATATTAGGTGCATAATTTACATAAGATACATAATTATTAGATGCACTATGCATACACGTACATAATACATAAGATACTTAGTACAATGCTGGAACAATTCATTGGTGCTGTTAGTTTTAGTGTAAGATCCTAGTTTAACACTGTGTGGTACAGTGCCATGCTACAGGATGATATGCGCGGAGCCATGGATTCAGTTATACACATCCTAAAACACGTATACACATTATAGGCACGCAGTAATCATCAAAATAAATGCAATTTAAGCCACTTGGACCAGCAATAAACAAAACGCACCTACGGTAGAGGCGCGGCTAGAGCCTAACTCTTTTTCCATCTACCGAAACTCGGCTTTTAAATACTTCCTGCAGTAAAAAGTAGAAATTTGCATTCCTTCCCTCGCGCTACAACATTTACCTATTCTGGCACTGACAATTAGGAGAATGGAGAACATATAATAATCAAATTATAATAGCAACAATTTAATATAACTTATAATAATAACAATTTAAAGTCTGAACTTTAAATTGTTAGTTAAAATAAATATAAATCCTTGCAATGTAAACTTCTGATTCCTTCCGAATCAATTAATATTTTAGGTTTTCATGTCTATACTTCTGTAAAATGTTTTATTGACCGAAATTTGGTGATCATCCGGAGAACATTCTATAATTCTCTACTTGACAAAGCGAGTTCTACTTTTGTGCTTGAAAATATGTAATACATCTATTACCGCCAGTGTAATGAAACGCCGGCATTGCCTTAACATACTCTTTGCCCGTATAACGACATTAAAATTTTACAATATTGCTGTTTGCCAGCAAGCTTTATCAGGTTCAATGTTTTCAATGTTCCTTCTAACCTTCTTCGGGAACGTACAAGGACCTGACTCGGAACAGAGAGCTTACTAAAGCTATGTTCGCTAAATGTGGTAAGTAGACAGGATACAGACGAAGGGTATACAAAACCCTTTATTTTTCTCTATATACAATAACTTCCGTACTTCGGAATACACTGACCCTCCACTCGGAGTCTAACGTAAAAAAGTATAAAAATAAAACTAAACTCTAATTTAACTTTAGAATAATACACGTGGAAGATTGGCCTTATAATAACAGGAAGCGTATGTAGCACAGAGACTGTGAACACTACAATACGTTTAATTTATCAAGAGGATTAAAACCTCTGGCCTGGAAGGCGAACAGCAACTGCGTAACTTCTAAGGTAAGCGGCCTGCGTTGACTTACGGCTTCCTCTCTAACTTGCTTGGCAAAAAGCCACAACTTAAGTACTTGGCGTTCGCCAGACAAACTTTGCATAAAATCCTTCACGCTTATAATTCTGGCCGGAAGTAGAAAATAAGAAGTGATAGTAAAGATTTAAAATAAAATAAACGTTAGTAAAACTTAAGATCCTTACATACTTCCCGCCAGAGTTAATTAGTTTGAAACTGAGGTCTAAAACGACCTTGTTGAAAATTTTTAGCTCTAGAATCTAACGCGAGGCCAACCTTTTACAAACATAACTTAGCTAGAAACTAGAAATTTAAAAGAAAGAAATTTGTTACAATAGCAGCTCCCAGGATATACAACAATCTTTTTTTCATCTGTACTGCATCTAACCAGGAGCTTTTATTCAATTCTGGTTCCTTCCAGAGATCTGGAAGGAAAACTAGTTTAATGAAATGTTACACAATGACATGGCAAGTAACATATAGAATTATACTGCTCTTAACATTCTTATTTCATTCATGACTATTTTAATTATCTCTCCCCGTGCTCTCTGACATGTGTTGTAAAAGAACACCAAACACGAATGTGTTTCTGTCTACGTATGCCACACTTCCTCCTACAATCAAAACACTAACGTGTTAAAATTCAAAATAACGAGACCTCTTAACACACCCTAATTTCAATTCTAAACCCTGAGGTACTATTCTAAAAGTGGCTAACTCTAAAGTGTAGCGTCAGAGAGCCTAACTACATCATGCAACCTTTACCACATATTCGCCATGATTTAATCTTTACAGTCACACGAATAACAAATTTTTAACATTACTTTCACTTTTACCATATCACGGTATTTCTTAACATTTAAAATAACAGTTCACATGTATATAAGAACATATCAACATGCCGTTAATTTTACACATTTGAAAACATACATTAGTAGTACATTGCTAACTTCTATTCTTTTCAAAGCAAGTGCCAATTCTTTCTACATTGAAATAATACTACATTTCAAAAAGTCTTTCAGACTAAAACTTCTTTCTTGCTAGAATGTTTTAAATAAAATTTATACAATAACTTTTTACAATATTTAAGTCTTTACACCACGCTATTATACATCAACTTTAGTTTTACGCACGAGTAATTTAAAAACATAATACGAAAATCGGTCACAACTCATTTCTCGCCCTTTTGGCGATAAAGGTAGACCTCGCATGAGGTAAAACTTCTTGAAATCTGCCACTTGCAGTAAGAATGAAAGATTAACTTAAGTTTGCAAAGTAACATAAAATTTTACTTATCTTTGTAATATTCGGACATCCTTTTCTGGGCCCAGTCTTTAAAGGTACTGCAGATAGTAGCTTGGTTTATCCTCCTTCTTGTACGGGCTCGCCCTTCAGTGCTTTCCTCTGGAAGCTTCCGTTTTTCACCAGTACGGCCACCCTTGAATACTTTCCTTTTCTCCTCTGCTTGTGGTCTTTGCCGTTTGATGGCAGCTGGTCTTGGCGGAACCGGGAAACTTCTGTCGTGTTCCTGCTTGGACCTCGTTGCTGGCCGTTCAAATTTTCCTTGTAACTTTTCCTCCGCCGCTGATGGCCCTTCCGCAGTTCGGCGACATTTGCTGCGGAGAGTCCTGTCTGATGAGACAGGACTCTCCGCAGCAATATATCTCCGTTTTAGAGCCGGGTTATAGTTGCCGTCATTTCTCCTGGTTCTCTTCACATACGTCGTCCTTCTCCCTTTTTCATTCTGGGGCTGTTCGTGAACTCTCTTTTCTGGACGGTGGAACGGCTTCTTTTTCTTGCTACCTTCAATTTTTCCGCGGGGAAATTTTCTTTTCACTTGCTCCTGCCTCTTAATGGCTTGCCCTTGTACTTGTCGTTTTTCCACCTCTGGAGCTTGTGCCTGCGGTGTCTGCCGTGCCGGATCGTGCAAAAGATCTGAAAATATTTGCATTTTATTACGATCAAAGTAGGGTTTGATTTGAGCAATGTTTGCGGAGCAGGTTTCACCATTTCTGGCTTTTAACACTACTACAGCGTGAGTTATTTTTTCTATAACATATGGTCCTTCAAATCGTGGAAAAAATTTAGCAGTCTTATCTTCTGGTGCTGAAGAAAGTGAATGCTTAATTTTTAAAACTTCATCCCCTACTTTATAAGTTACTCCCCGTCGTTTCAAATCATAATAGAGCTTCTGTTTTCTTTGTGCTACTTCCGTATTCTTTTTTGCTTCGTTAATTAGTTTTTCTATATCACCCATTTTAAATTCTGGGGCTCTTTGTTGCACATAAAATAATTTATCTAACGGCGTTATAATCTTTCTGCCTAAAAATAACTCAGCAGGAGTTTTGCCTGTTGTATCATGTTTTGCGGTCCTAAAGGCGAAAGCAAATTCATTGACATAGTTATCCCAGCTTTTATGAAAATTTTTAACATAACTACGGATAATTTTCACTATATTTCTATTGACCCGTTCCGCTATATTTGATTGCGGCCGATACGGGACCATTTTTAAATGACGTATGCCCAGTTTTTGGCACATGTCTTCAAATATATTACTTACAAATTGAGGACCATTATCCGATATAACTTTTAGGGGCGCCCCGTATTTTAAAATATATTTATTTAAAATAGAATCGGTAACTAATTTCGCGGAGGCTCGTTTTAAGGGAACAATTTCGGTCCATTTACTAAAATGATCAGCCATAACAAGGAGATAGCGACTTTTATTTAACTGACTTTTTGTGAAAGGGCCCAATAAATCGATGCCAATTATTTCATTTGGAAATTCGGATTTAATACTATTTAGAAACCCGGCCGGG
Organism: Stegodyphus dumicola; assembly: GCF_044657685.1. Lineage (NCBI taxonomy): Eukaryota > Metazoa > Arthropoda > Arachnida > Araneae > Eresidae > Stegodyphus > Stegodyphus dumicola. The sequence continues at coordinate 118,324,134 of NC_140777.1, read as the reverse complement.
CGGAAATTAATATAATTAACTGCTTGACATGTTGGGCAGGACTGGACATACGCCCTTGTTAACTTTTGCAGTTCAGGAAAGTAGACTGCCTCGCGTACGCGTTGGATAGTTTTTCGAATACCAGCATGAGAAGCTAAAGGGCTGTCATGGAGCTCTTGCAGGATATTTAATCTAAGACTAGCTGGGATAACAGGTCGAAATTCGTTGTTGGAATTCGTAGTTTTTGTATAAAATAATAGACCATCTATTAGTTCGTAATGGGCCGCCCTATTTCTTATCGCCACAATATCTTGGTGGCTAAAATTTTCAGGATCCTTCAAATACTCATAAATACTTCCAAACTCAGGATCCTTACCCAGTTCTGTTATTACAGTTTCTCGGGAATTTATTGTACACGCTGTAAGCATTGCAACTTTTACGGTATTACCCTGTTCGTCTAATTTAATTCGTGATAGGGCATCTGCTACGATATTTTCCTTTCCGGGGGTATGCTTGATTACCAGATTATATTCTTGCAGCTTGAGTGCCCATCTTATTAACCTTGGGGATAAATTTTTCCCTGAGTACAATGTAGTTACCGCCGCATGATCAGAGTATACTGTTATCGGCGCCTTTCCAAAATAGACTCGGAACTTTTGCACTGCTAACAGAACTGCAAGTGCCTCTCTCTCGGTCGCGGAATAGTTTCTTTGTGTTTGATTTAAAGTTCGGCTAAAAAATGCCACGGGATGCTGATTTTGCAAAAGTACCGCTCCTACCGCATAATCCGAAGCATCCGCTGAAATTTCTAAATTTTCATCCTTTTCAGGAAATTTTAACACAGGGGCTTGCGTTAATGCTTGTTTTAATTTTTCGAAAGAACTATTGGCTTCGGCCGTCCACGAGAATCTTGCCTTTTTCCTTTTTAATTTTAACAATGGCTCAGCGATATCCACAAAATCTTTTATAAAGGACCTATAATATGAACAAAGTCCTAGAAAAGAAGAGAGCTTCTTTGCCGTGTTTGGAGTCGGATACTTTTGTACAGCGATTATTTTTGATTCATCTGTGTCGATCCCTTTTTCCGATATTTTGTAAGCTAAATATTTTAACTCAGGGGCTGCAAATTTGCACTTTTCGACATTAACTTTTAGACCGGCCTCATTTAATAAAGAAAACACCTGTCTTAAATCCTGTACATGTTGGTCTAGATTATCACTAGTAATAATGATATCGTCTAAATAGATAAATGTGGACTTTCCAAGAACAGGTCTTAACACAATGTCCATGCATCGCTGAAATGTTGCTGGGGCCCCTGAAAGGCCAAACGGCATACGCAAAAATGCATAAGTGCCAGACTTGGTTATAAAAGCAGTCTTAGGCACGTCCTCAGGCCTCACCCCTATTTGAAAATAAACAGTCGTTAAGTCTAAAGTCGTCATAAATTTGGTTGATTTTATGTTCCTTAAAATTTCTTCTATGATCGGCAACGGATATACCGGATATTTCGTTATGGAATTTAATTTACGGTAATCAATAGCGAATCTCCACTTTTTGGATGCTCCAAAGGATAATCATTATTTTTCTTACATAAAACCACCGGGCTAGCATAACTACTTGAGATGGGCGTTATGATCTTTTTACGTAGCATATCGGTAATATGCCATTCTATAATTTTTCCTTATACTTATCATACCGGTATGGTTTTTGACGAACTGGCAATGCATCTCCGGTGTCAATACTATGGTTAGTAACCTGAGTAAATCCTGGAATATCACTAAATAACGAAGCAAATTCACTTACCACTTGTCGGATTCTATCTTGCTCGTCATTAGGCAGGTGGTCAAGATTTAACCTTGGCGGTTCAGCCTTTTCTACACGCACTGGTTTCATTGTCAGCTTAAGGGACGCTTCATTAAAATCCAGTGTAGCTTGTGCGTCTGAAAGAAAATCTATTCCTAAGATCAAATGTGCTTGCAGATTCTTTACTATAAAAAACATCACCTTTACTTGTTCGTCCTTGATACGGATATACAAAGGTACTTTACCTACGCACTTACATTTTTCTCCTTGCGCCGCTAATACTGTCGTATTATCCGCATTATATATGCGGTATTTGCGAAAATACTTTCTAAAAAAGACTTCTGCCACACAGGAACATTGCGCGCCGGTATCCAGGAGTGCGGTGGCCGGGATATTATTCACGAAGACTTCAATCTTCGGAAGAGTCAAATTTTTCACCATTACTGTATTTAACTTGTAGGAAGAGGGGTTTTCGTGGCCTTCGGATTTCCGCACCCTCTCGTCCGCAGAAATCCGTTTTAGTTTAAATTGTTTTTCCTTTCCGTGCTTTCCTTCTTTTTCCCCTGGCCTTGAGACTTTTTTCCTGGGTTGCTATTGAACTGTCGACGTTCGCCGGCTGTTTTTGAATGCTCGGGTTTCCTTGCCCACTGATTCGCTTTTTCTCCGTAGCCATGTGCTTGAGTTTGCTGTAGTCTTGGCGTACCAAATTGGTTTCGCTGTTGATATTGGCGTCTTCTTTCGACGTCCGCCGTTCTTCTACTTTCAAACTGGATTGCTAGCTCAAATAACTTTTCCAGTGTAGTCGGATTTCTTAATTCAATAAAGTCTTGCACTTGGGGCAGTAACGTCGGCAAAATCACTTGAATTATTTTAGGATCCGGACGGTTTCCATACAAGAGCTTGAAAACGTGAATTTTTCTTAAAATAAAGCTCGAGAGGTTTTCGATTCTTTTTTGATATATACTAAAAAGTTCCGTTTCTAATTTCGCACGATCCCTTACAACAGGGAAGGCTTTTAGTAGGGCAGTCTTGAAATTTTCGTAAGTATAGGTGGGACTTCCTTCTTGACCCAAGAGACTTCTGCCTATACATTTGAACCAGTTAAGCGCTTGGCCCCTCAAAGCGCTGGTAGCTAAGGTAACTTTCTGAAACTCGTGCACGGGGTAGAGCATGAAGTGGTCATCCAATTTTTCCAAAAAACTGGTTACCGGTGAGTTTCCGTTAAACGTTGCTTCTGGTTTCGTCGAAGCGCGCATGGTCTGGACGATGTAACCGAATCCTTCTAGGGCGGCAGCTGGCATTTCTGGATTCTGAGCCGTTTCTGCAGGCAGCACAGGTTCTTCTTGAAACTCGGCCATGGTTATTCTTCTTCGTCGGGCGCCACTATCAGGTTCAATGTTCCTTCTAACCTTCTTCGGGAACATACAAGGACCTGACTCGGAACAGAGAGCTTACTAAAGCTATGTTCGCTAAATGTGGTAAGTAGACAGGATACAGACGAAGGGTATACAAAACCCTTTATTTTTCTCTATATACAATAACTTCCGTACTTCGGAATACACTGACCCTCCACTCGGGGTCTAACGTAAAAAAGTATAAAAATAAAACTAAACTCTAATTTAACTTTAGAATAATACACGTGGAAGATTGGCCTTATAATAACAGGAAGCGTATGTAGCACAGAGACTGTGAACACTACAATACGTTTAATTTATCAAGAGGATTAAAACCTCTGGCCTGGAAGGCGAACAGCAACTGCGTAACTTCTAAGGTAAGCGGCCTGCGTTGACTTACTGCTTCCTCTCTAACTTGCTTGGCAAAAAGCCACAACTTAAGTACTTGGCGTTCGCCAGACAAACTTTGCATAAAATCCTTCACGCTTATAATTCTGGCCGGAAGTAGAAAATAAGAAGTGATAGTAAAGATTTAAAATAAAATAAACGTTAGTAAAACTTAAGATCCTTACAGCTTAGGCCGCATTATAATAATATTATTCATTATACAAGGCTGTAATAATGAACGTGTAAGTGGATTTATAAACATTATATACATATACAGACGATACATAATATATAAAAATATATATATATAATAATAATGCTATAGAAGTTAGTTAATGCAATGGATTTTTTAGAATTAAGACTTTAGATTAACACTATGCGGTAAAGTGTCATGCTGCGTGATGTTATATTCGGATGCATGGTTACATTATCATATATACGAGGATATATATACATAGTATTAGGCACATAGTAATCATTGGGCTCACAATCTCAATGCACATAGTACCTTTGTCTCGTAGACTTGAAAGTACGTAATAAGGTTTAATTGGTGCTATTAAGTTGATGATGCTAAATAATATTAACGCAATAATGCAGCAATGATTAATACAGTTAATGATCAATACAGCAACAATTATACTAGAACATATATATACAAATACAAGGTGCATAAATTACATTGAGTATAGAATCATTGGGTGCATTATACATATACATACATAAAACATAACTACATGGTGATGGTACTTAAGATACTTTTATAAACAGGTACAGATGGTCCTTATTTACATATTGCGGTACAGATAATAGACATAATTCGTTTGGTTGGCATAATGCAAATTGATTAAATAGTTGATTTTTGCTATATTACTAGGAGTGTTGGATACTCCTTACGATAATTCACAGTTATTTTGTGGTGTTGGTAGTTGGTGCTAGACACTGAATTACTATTCGTCTATATGGCTGACTAAGTATGGCACAGGTCTGTGTCAAGGTCGGCCAGTGTATCCATTAAAAGCTCTATTTTTCTAACCAAGTGCCTCTGTTTTATCAAAAACTTACAGAAAGCCGTCGGCCGGTATCGCTGTTATCCCATGTCTGCTGCCATTTGCCGATTGCCTTTAAGCGCAATGTTCTTTTCAGGTAAGACACTGGCCATGGATTGTTGACATGTTGCTCTTGTGGCAGCTTCTTTGGCTAGATGGTCAGCCAACTCATTGCCGTGGTGACCGGCATGCACTTTGATCCATTTAAGTCTTGTATGGAGTTGGGAATTTTTTCGCAGATGTTCCTGTATTGTCTGGATAATATCGGATCGGTGGTCAGGGTTTCCTATTGCGTATAGCGAAGAAAGACTGTCTGTCTTTATTGTCGTGTAGACTGTCTGTCTTATTGAAAGACTGTCTGTCTTTATTGTCGGATTGTAGGTAGCGGATTGCTTGCGCAATTGCCACTGCTTCTCCCTGAAAAACGCTATTAAATTGCCTTAGTTGACCCTTCCATTGATCTATGACTGTATCTTGCAGCATGACCACATAGGCACTTCCCACGTTTTCGTCTGTCTTCGATCCGTCAGTGAAGATGGTAATCTGTGCTGGACGTTGGGCCGTAGTTGGATTGGTAATTATGCTTATTCCGGTGCCTTTGGCTGCTGGATGGATTTCCTGAGGGCAGCATTTAGCTTCATAGTCCTCTGGATTAAAATATTCTTTGTCAAAGCTGACAGGTCTTTTAAGCTTCAGGACGATTTGTCTTGCTGCCTTCTTCGACACGGATGTGTAGGGAAAGGAGGCCAGCCAGCACGTTGATCGCATCTGAAGAGGTCGTGCGGTAGGCTCTGGTGATACCCAATGCAAAGGGTCTTTGAATGGTAGAAAGGTGTTTAATTTTCCTGCTTTGCATTGGGTGAGCCCATACTGCGGCTTCATAAGTGGCTATCTTTTCCACCACTGTGGTGAAGAGGACCTGAATATGAGGATTGAGGCCCCATTTGTGGCCATGAAATAATCGCATTTGCTTCGCTATTGTCACTGTTCTAATTTTGATGTCCTTGAGTGTGGTATCCAGGTCATCTTGTGGTCGAACGTAAGGCCCAGATATTTTAGTTGATTGACTATTTGTATCCTCTGATTGTTGATCTTAATGGTTGGTCTTCTTGAAAGAGAACCTCCCTTTTTAGGTATTAATAACACTTTGGATTTGTGCTCTGCAATTTTCAGTTTAAGGTTGTCACATAGGGCGTAGAATTGTTGGCACACTTCGTTACAGTGAGTCTCTAATTCTCTTCGGGTTCGACCTTTCACTATTAGAGCTGCGTCGTTTGCGTAGGCGTAGATCTGGGTGTGCGCTGGCCATGTAGCTGTTAAAACTTGGTTGAAAGTTAGATTCCACAGGTGTGGACCAGCGCACGACCCTTGAGGACAGCCTCTCGTCTGCTCCTGTTCTATTATGCCTGAGTTGTGAACTGCTAGTAGTCTTCTATCCTGTAGATAGTTGCTTAGCATCTTATACAGGTTGCTCGGACATTTTGCCTTCCGCAGAGCCTGTTTGATAGCCGGCCACCATAATGTATCAAAAGCGTTCTTGAGATCTGTGCTTATCATGGCAGTATGGTGGCCGCTATGTCGATGCTCTAAAATTGCTTCTCTAATGTCGGAGAGTGCGTGGACTGTAGAATTGCCCGTCCTAAACCCGTATTGTCTCGAGCTTAAGAATCCTTGCTTGTGTAAATGGTACCGTAGCCTGTTCATGATAATCCTTTCTAGTACCTTACCCATTGCCGATAGGAGACAGATAGGACGAAAGGATGTGGCCTCGGCTGGGTTCCGGTTCTTTTTCAGAAGTCAAATAACTTGCCCTATCTTGTAGGGTTTTGGGAATATACCTGCTGCCAGAAGCTTGTTGAAATAGTCAACAAAGAATTTAGGGTGAGTTTTGATCGTTGCTTTGGTGATAGCTTAGTCCATTCCATCGGACCCAGGGGCTTTCTTGCGCGGCAGAGTTGCAAGAACTTTTTGAAGTTCATTCATTGTAATATCCGGGTCTGTTGGGGTGTCCAGTGTGGTTGTTACTGTCCTGAGAAGATATTGTTCTGCTGTGTCCTGCAGTACATAGTCTTTGCAGAAAACTGCGTTTAGGAGCGCACGTAGGGTGTCTGCCGTGTACTCTTGACTGTTGGTGATTGAGAGAGGGATCTGTAGCTGCGAAGGTTTAAAAATTTTACCGGTAGCTATTTTGTGGTGAATACCATACGTCTTTTTTGTTTGAGTGCAGAATTCCCTCCAGGAAGTAATCTTAGCCTGAATAATCATCTTTTTGTACCGCGCCCGCTCTCGTTGAAATATGGTGAGGGTGTTGGACTCTATCTCCAACCGTCTTTCGCTTTTGTGTTTTTTCGCAGTGCTCTGCACTTTCGTTGCTGTATTCTGAGCGCACTCGACCACCAGTTAATGCCTTGGAGTCTCTTAGGTTTTCTAAGAGAGAGATTTTCATTACATATGGCTTGCATTGTTTCTTGTAATGTTACGGAGAAGTCTTCTAATTCTGCTGCCGTGTTAGCTAGTTGGAGCGAAGGTTCGAGGCGCATTAGCTGCACTTTAATTTTCTTCGTAAATGTTATTAATTTCCGGCTAGAAAGGTTATAGCGTTTGATCTTGGACACGGAGGTGGTCTGCGATATAGAGAAGGTAATGAACTTGTGATCACTGAGGCTGTCTTCCTCTTTGACTTTCCAGTCCTGCAAAAGAGGTGCTACGTGCAGAGTGGTCAGGGTGAATTCTGGCCATCCCTGCGCAAAGGCCCTGTCGAAGGATGGCGGTGCATCTGCTGTATTCTGGACTGTTAGATTACTTGAGGATATGAAGTACTCTAGTTCTCTCCCTTTCGGGTCTGTAGTTCGATATCCCCAGGCCGTATTATGTGAATTGTAATCGCCTGCGAAGATCATATTTGGGATTTTAAATCGATGTATGATACTTTGGATGAATCTTGTCGTCGGGCCAATATCCGCTGTTGGAGGAGAATAGATCGACGCTAAGATAACAGCGAAGGAATGTACTTCTAGGAGCACTGCTACATGATCTTGATCGAGTGAGATAGATGTTGGAGACCAGTCCGGATTACAGCTTATTATTATAGCTCTTGGTGGATGGTCGTGATTGGAACTTTGAAATACTGTCCATTGCAATGGAAAACTTGCTGCCGCGCCATCGCGGGTATATGGCTCTTGACCTATGATAAAGTCTATTTTATTATCAATTGCGAATTGAACTGTCTGAGCGACCTCAGCCCTGGCTCGCTGCATATTGACTTGTAAAAATCTGATGGGTTCTTCGTTTGAGTTAAACACTGTGTTTATCTGAACGTTTTGTGCTTGTTGACTTTCGCAATTACGTGGTGTGTTGTTATTAATATTGGGTGATGCTGCGGATGGAGGCAGCTGTTCGCTGGTATTCTGAGCATTCAGTTGCGTAGGCTGGGTGCCTACAGTCGTGCATGGTTCCATGTCTATCGTTTGCGTCACGGCAGTTAATACATTCTGGTACTTCTGCTTTGCAGTTTTTGACATTGTGCGGTCCGGCGCAGTAGGCACAGAAGTTCTCCTTGCATGTGCATTTATTCTGGGTATGTCCGAGCTGCTGGCACTTGTAGCAGCGACGAATGCCCAGGTACTCTGTGATTGCGTGTGCGTGCCAGCCTGTGAAAATTCGTCTTGCCCTAAGGACTGCCGGGAGAATGGACGGTTGGCACTCCAGGACCCATTTGACTCGCTTTGGGTTCCGTTCTCGGAGTCTGAAGAGCGCTTTGATGCTTTGGATGGGATATCTGCTGTTGCAGCGATTTCCGCGATGAGTTCCTCGGGCATGATGTTGTCCGGGACGTTATGAACTGTGAAGCAGATGGCTTTCTTCTTTGCCGTCTTTGCAGATCAATCTCAAGGTTGGCATTTTGTAATTTCTCTTCTAATTGATCTATGTCTTTAGTTGATTTTCTTGGAGCTCCTTCCTGAGTTGTGCTTCTGTCTTCTTACCAGTAGGCTTTATTATTAAACTAGGCCTCTGTGTTAGTTTCACTACTTCTGCAAAAGAGCGTGTGGGTGGCTCCTGTATAACTGCTGATGTTGCTGCGTCAGAAACTGATGCACTCAGTGCAGGAAGATCGTTCGAGGTTGTAGAAATCTGTGCGCGGACTGCTTCGCAACAGACGAAGGTGGATGTGTTGACCCCAATTTCAATTGTCTCAGGCTTCAGTGTGTATTCCGGGCCTTCTAGAACTAGCCCTTGTAGAACTTCTAACGACTTTTGTATGCGTATCCTTAAGGCAAGAGGTACTTGTTCCTTCTGGATGTCGCCGAGGCCTGTCTGATATCTTCTGCTAATGCTACGATTTTCTCTGCGTGCGTCCGATCTGAAGAAAGTAAGGCAAAAGGGTCTAGTATGCCATTGATACGGGTATGGTCTTCTTCAGTCGGTACAGCAGAATTTCGTTGCATGGCAAGGAGCACTATTCAATATTGCAACACTATTCAAAATTGATGTCATACAATACTGATTCTTAACATTCACGAATATGATACAGAGGTATGCAATTGTGTTTGAAAATGCAGTTGATTGCACAGTTCAGTAATACAGGGAATATTATCAAGATAGCAGTACTGAGAAAAAAAATAGTTCAAAGTTCGGTACAGGGTATTACTGTATTAAAGTTCAGTCAGTGTCACAGATAGGAGTAACTCAGTTCAGTGAGAAATATGTTACACTGTGAACTATTAAAAACCTAGTGTAAAAGCTGTCACAGTAAATAAAGAACTTGTTGCTTTGATGCAGATTCTAATGTGTGAGTGGCATACACTATATTAAAATAACCAGTGCAGCGCGTGACGAATATTAAAAGAAAGCTAAGCCGGAAAATTGAAAATACAAGAGCGCGTGCATTAAATAAATAAATATCTCTTTTTGATTTCGAGAAAGAACTGGAAAATTCTATCGCGTGATTTTAAAATCTTATAAAAGGAAGAAAACATCTCAGTTTGTTGTTGTTTAGAAAACTGCTTTTGTTGATTGTAGCGAATTCGCGGATTAGCGTTCTTTAGCTGTTTTGAATTACGTTCTATTGTACATTTGAGTAGTTAAAAGATAACTACTGTGAGCTATTGTAATACTGCATGATAATTTGAGAAAATTTAAGCATTTTTGTTGTGATAATAATAAATTGTTGTTCATTTTTCATCGGACTTGTGCATTCATTTCATAACGAACCCGTACGCACGCAACAATTTTTGGTGTCAGAAGTGGGATTTGAATGCCAGTAACAAGAGGGATGGAAGAACAATTGAGACAGCTCATTACTGCTTTTGCTGCGTTCCAAGAAAAGATGGAAGATGGCCAAACATCTTTTAAAGAAGAAATTAAAGAGAAAATGGATGCTGGTCAAAGGTCGGTTAAAGAAGAAATGAAATTGGGCCAGAAATCTCTCAAGGAAGAAATGAAAACGGCACAGGAACAAAGGAAATTGGGCCAAGAATCCGTTAAGGAAGAGATGAATGCCATTCAAGCTGGTCAATTAACTTTTAAATGTTAACTCTTTGTTAAAGAAGAAATAAAAGCTGGACAAGTCAAGATTGAAGAAAGTCAATACGAAATGAAAAGAGAAATTGCCTGCATAATAGAAACCAAATTCGATGCTATGGAAGGCAGAATAGATGTGGTTGAGAATAAAGTGGGTAAAATTGAGGAAAATGTTTCTTCCGTTAAAGAAGAAATAGAAGGAAGAGTTTGTTCCGTTCAAAAACAAATCGAACAACAAATTGATGACCGGGTTTCTGCGGTTGCCAAAGAACTGGAAACTTTAAAGAAATTCGTAGCGACGGCTGGGAGCAAGAGTGATGATTTTAAATTCTTACCGATGCCTGCTCGTCCATCTCTGAAGCTATCCACATATGATGGGAAGACATCCTGGCAAGTGTATAAGACCCAGTTTTCTATCGTGGCGGATGCGAATGGATGGGATTCCCAAGCTAAGGCCTGTCAGCTCGCCGCTTCTCTGAGAGCAGACGCAGCGGATATCCTGCAGACGCTTCCAGAAAACCAAAGACTTGACTTCGAAGCTTTATCCGGCGCATTGGAGCTGCGCTATGGCGAGAAATGTTTAAAAGACTACAGCAGGCTTCAATTAAAATCCCGTCAACAGAAGCCCACCGAATCACTTCAGGAGCTCGCCACGGATGTTGAAAGGCTGTCACATCACGCCTTTTCAGAGTGCCCGACAGAAACAAGGGAAATCCTGTCCCTGCAGTACTTTATCGATGGCATCCGGGATCCCGAAATACAGAAGGCTCTACGAATGGCGGATGTTAAAGACTTGAAAAGCGCTTTAGTGTACGCCATGAAATTCGAGGCAGCCCAGCAAGCCACCCGTCGAGATTGCTACCCAGTCAGAACTGTGCGAGTCCACGAGCCAGGGGATCAACTGATGGCTCGTTTAGATGATTTATCCAGACAAGTCGACGCTTTGATACGGAGTAGCAGTGAGAACAAAGTGGCTCGAAGGTGTTGGAGATGTGGTTCTGAAGGTAACCTACGACGGCATTGCAGAACACCCCAGGGCACGAATAATAAAACGGATGAGTTGACAAGACCAGTGAATGCCTTGAGACGGAATAGTGGTGAAAAGAAACCGACCCTAAAGTGCTGGAACTGCGGTGTTGAAGGCCACATACGAAGGAACTGCAGAACACCCCAGAGCACGGAAAATAAGGCATACGATTCAAACAGACAATTAAATGCCATGGGAAGGAAAAGGATTGACAAGAAACCAAAGTGCTGGAACTGTGGAGCTGAAGGCCACGTACGAAAGAATTGCAGAACACCCCAGGGTATGAACATTGAGACCATTTCTCAGCAACGACGCAGGAAACAAATAAATTACCATATCAAGGAACGGAGGTTGCCAGATAATGAAAAACCTTGTTTTAAAGCACTCAAGATTTCTACGGTGAGTGGCAACAGTAACGGACTGTCCATCAATGGTCATATCGATGAAGTTCCTTGCAATATGATCATTGACACAGGAGCTAATGTTACCATCATTAGGAAAGATTTAGCTGAACAGTTTAAAGATAAACTTATTTGGACGCCATCCTGCGTTACCCTTCAGACTGCGTCTGGTGAGAAGATCGAGATAGCTGGGAAGTTAAACGTGAACATCACGTTTGGAAGTGCCGCCTACAATCACATGGCATATGTGGCGGATATTACAGATCCATGCATACTCGGATTGGACTTTTTAAGGAAACACAATTTTTCCTTAGATTTCAAAAAGAATAAGCTGTTCTCAGCATCTGAAGCCTTGACGATCCATCTTCAAAAGAAATCATCGCCTGGAAACGCCGACGTCTCATGTCATTCAGAAAGCTGCCGAAATCCGCCTAGGGTAGGAGAGAAACACCAGACTACCGGGTATTCACCATCACAGATGCTCTCCGGTCGAGACCTTCGTCTGCCTTGTGATCACCTGTTTGATCGCCATACGGATGCGCCTTCATCGCCTGAGGAACACATCCAAGATGTCCAGGCCCGTTTTGAAGTGATGCACCGTTCCGCACGAAAGCGAGTGAACTTGGCGACGGAGAAAGTGAAGACCAAATACAACGCGAGAGCTACTGGACATAGATTCAACAAAGGAGACAAGGTGTGGTTGTGGAACCCGATTCGACGAAAAGGAGTCAGGCCTGAATTATAGTCACCTTCGGATGGTCCATATACAGTGCTGAACACGAATGACGTCGTGGTTCGGATTCGTAAGTCTTCGAACTCTAAACCTATAAGTCTAAACCTGATATTACGACAGGTTAGCTCATTACTATGGCCATTGTACATAATGTAAATAATTGTAAATAGTATCAGACCATGGTCCTTTTTGTTTTTAAGATTTATGTATTTGATTTGATTTGTATTTAGTATTTTATTTGCATTTAGTATTTGGTTTGTATTTAGTATTTGTTTTGTATTTAGTATTTGATAGCATTTGATTTGTTTAAGTTAGTTATTGCATTTATTGTTCATGTTGTTTGATATTGTAATGTAATGTTTATGCCTCAGTTTCATTTATGCCACAGTTGTAAGTTTAGCTTCCTGTCCAGGGATATTGTACTGCCCGGGACGTGCAGTCCTTGGGAAGGGGGCAATGTTACAATTTGGTATTTAAAAAGCTAATGTTAGTTCAATTATAAATTAAATGGTTTTATTTCTCGCGCAGTGCAGCGCGTGACGAATATTAAAAGAAAGCTAAGCCGGAAAATTGAAAATACAAGAGCGCGTGCATTAAATAAATAAATATCTCTTTTTGATTTCGAAAAAGTACTGGAAAATTCTAGCGCGTGATTTTAAAATCTTATAAAAGGAGGAAAACATCTCAGTTTGTAGTACAGTAGTGAGTCGAATTTGAGTTGATACGAATGTTGTTTGAGTTCGTATTATTATTTTGCTCTACGAGTGTGATTCTAAAATTTAGGAAGTGAAGGAAATTTATTTATAAATAGTAAGTGTTTTTCGTTGGTCTCTTTCGAGAGGTGTACTTGGAGTAGCTCATCTGGACAAGTTCGTGAGTATATTTTTGATTTCTACGCTTTCATTATGGACATTGTCTTGTACATCGATAGGATAGCTTGACTTGGTAAATATGGATGAGATAAATGATTTAGCAATCCTTAATAAGCGCGATATTGTTGAGAATATTCTTAAACATGGCACGATTGAGGATTGTAGGCAAATTATGTTTGAGTTTAACTTAGCGTTTAACACGCTTAGAAATGGCTTACGGAAAATCACCCCAGAAATGGAGCAATGGCTCCAAAAAACCTATGCAGAGCTTGAGAAGTGTGTAGCGATTAAACAAGCTGCAGGAGATTCAGTGCAAAATATCTGCGGTAGCATCCCGTTAGTTAATACTAGCAATGATTCGACATCTAATCAAACTACAAAGCAACCCAAACCAGTTTCAAATGTTATTCAGGAAATAAGCAAAATAAATAATTATAATGAAAAATGGATTACACCCAAAAAATACCACAAACGCACACTTAGTGAAAGCAGCAACGGTTCAATGACGTCAACCAAAAATAAATACGCTTCATTAAAAATAGATGATAAAATGGACACTACAAATGTTAGTTCGCTAAACTCACAAGAAGACAGTACTAATAATGAAGGTGATTTCATTACGCCCAACAAAAAGGCTAACAGAATTCCGCCGATTATCATTTCAGATGTCACGGACTGGAAAGCCCTCAGAGATAATATTAAGCAATTTACCATATCCATGGAATGTGTACAGAAAGGTGGTGATATCCACATTAAAGTTAAATCGGACACTGAGTATCGTGAAGTCACGAGATACCTAGACGAAAAGGAAATTCCTTACCATACCTTTCCTCTCCCTCAGGATAAACCGATAAGAGTTGTAATAAAAAAATTATCTGTTCACACCAAACCCGAGGACATTATGGAAGAACTAATAGACAATAACATCCCGGTTAAAACAGTAAGACAAGTTACCAAGAAAATAGACAATGAAATTGTCAAACTACCCACTTTCATGGTTGAAGTCAAACGCAGCATAGACGGCAAGAAAATATACAACATAACGCATATTCTAGATTTGGCTGTTAAAATTACTCCCTTCAGACCCACTCCAGGACACAAACAGTGTCACCACTGTCAGAGGTATGGCCACAGTCGTGCTCACTGTAAGCACAAGCCCAGGTGTTTAAAATGCGGGCAAAACCATATTACTACTACATGTACAAAAGACAGAAACTTACCCGGCAAATGTTGCCTCTGCGGAGGCCCCCACATTAGTTCGTACCGTGGTTGCGAAATGCATCCGGATAACTTGAAAAGAAAAATTGCAGAAAAAGAATTCCAAAAAGAAGCGAGAAAAACTTCAAAAAATAGTCCCCCTGATATCAACTCAGAAAATTTCCCACCTCTTCCAAGAAGAAACATAACTAAAAATAGCAGTGAAAATGTTAATGAGCAGAATGCTTCATCCACCAATCAGGACGCAGCTGTCGAAAGTGAGAACTTAGGCTCCGTTTCCGATTTCATAATTTGGCTGAAGAAATTATTCCTGCAAGGAAAAAATCTCTTCGAGCGGTTCTTAAAATCTAAATCAATATTGGAAAAACTCCAAGTCGGCTGGGAAGCCTTTGAACTTTTATCAAGCATCAATTATGAATTTTAACCACATTAACAGTAATTCAAGAACTCACCTCACTGCCCCCAGCAGTTTAAATCTTGCATTTTTTAACGCCAACGGTATTCGCCACAAGAACGTTGAAGTTGCAAACTTCCTTACTCACCATAATATTGATGTGTTTCTAGTGAATGAAACTTGGCTCAGACCTAATGATAAGTTCAAGATCAATGGTTACAACGCATTCAGGACGGACAGAGACCATAACAGGGGCGGCGGTACTATGATATTAATTAAAAGGCATCTGCACGCCAACGAGTATTTGGCAATTCCCAATAGCGAGTCAACGAGTCAACTGCAATTCCCAATAGCAGCAGCATTGAAACCACTGCGATCGTTGTGCATTCGCGGACAAATGAGCCGATTGTCATCATCTCGGCTTATAATCCCCTCAGAAACATTCTCACCAACAATGACTTGCAAATTTTTAACAATATCACTCACCCTGTTATTATAGCAGGGGACCTGAATTCTAAACATCATAGCTGGAATTCTCAAAGAAATAACACAAATGGCAACAAACTTTACAACTATGCTCTTACGAATGACTTTAGAATTTTTGGACCAACGGAACCTACCAGGTATCATCATACAGGCAGCTCGGATGTTCTCGACATTGTTATTACAAAAAATATCCAGCAAATCCCTTTCCTACAGGTGATTAATCAATTAACCTCTGACCATCTCCCTGTTAAATTTACTTACCATGGCTTTGAGAAGACCTTGCCTTTAAAGAAAATTATAAACTGGCAGAAATTCAATAATTCTCTAGAACAATTACCTGCACACCCGGCTCTTGCCGATATTCTAGACATTGAGTACAATATCACTAAGATCAATAGTAAAATTAAGAAAGCCCTTGATGATTCCACCAAATTCAAAGATTATAAGAAAGATAAGCTCCCCGACCACATCATTGAGAAAATAAAAGACAAAAACCGCACAGCAAAAATCTGGCGAAGAACAGGCGATCCCACTGTTAAAAGAAATCTGAACAGAAAAATTAGGAACATCAAGACCCTCCTCCTAGAGTACAGATCAAATTGTTGGGACGATTTCTTAGACTCCATGGATTTCTCTCCGAATACAGTCTGGCGTATTGGAAATTCCTTAAGGAATACTAATAACAGAAATATTGGTCCTCTCCACACCAGTAGTAGAATTGCTTATTCTGAACATGACATGGCTGAAGCCCTTGCGCAGCATCTAGAAAAGACGTTCACCAATCATGCCTCTAATAATGATGAGACAGATGAAGAAGTCGATAATTTCATTAACCACCTAGCTGACAGAAATTGTAATAATCACTTCAACCCAACTTCTCCAGCAGAAATAAGTAATATAATTAGCAACTTAAAGTCCAGGAAAGCTCCCGGCTACGATAGCATCACCAATACGGTTCTCAAAGCTCTCCCAAGAACCTACATAATCCTCATTACAAACATAGTCAATGCTTGTATGAGGCTCAATTACTTTCCGCAACAGTGGAAGCACGCGCAGATAATTACGTTTGTCAAGCCGGGGAAAAACCCAAAGGACTTAAACTCCTACCGTCCGATCAGCCTTCTCCCCAGTTTGGGAAAGGTATTTGAGCGTGTGCTCCAAAAGAGATTAACTCGACATCTAGAGGATAAGGAAATTATATGTAAAGAGCAGTTTGGTTTTAGAGCCGGTCATAGTACCGTGCACCAACTACTGAACGTTACAGAATTTATTGCAGACTCCTTCGCAAAAAAGAATACAATCGCCAGCTGCTTTCTAGACCTAGAAAAAGCATTTGACAAGGTGTGGCATGAGGGTCTCCTCTACAAGCTGCACCTTGTTCATCTGCCCATCAGTTTTATTAAGCTCATGAAAAGTTATCTTAAAAACAGGACCTTTCAGGTAAAAATTAATGACTCTCTCTCTTCAAGAAAAAGAATTAAAAGCGGAATGGCTCAAGGAAGCGTTCTGGGACCGCTTCTGTTTAATATCTACACGAATGATATGCCGGTTCCTTTGAATGCAAAAGTAGTGAAATATGCCGACGACACAGCAATTTTAACCAAGTCGCTAAAACCTCAGCTCGCTGTAGATAAACTTGAAAGCGCAGTAAATATCATAGCACACTATTATGATTCATGGAAATTAAAAGTAAATCCGTCAAAGAGCCAAATTCTCCTTTTCAGACGTCATCGGAAGTTCACTCCTGTAAATGTAAATATAAAAATTAATGATCAAGCCCTAGCAATTGTTTCAAGTACCAAGTATCTAGGAGTGGTCTTCGACTCACAGCTGTTATTCAAAGAACACACGGAGTATGCCTTGCGCAAAGCCACCGCTGCTAAAATGTCTCTTTACCCTTTAATAAGAAGAAATGCTAAATTAAATATGAGTCTCAAGAAGAAGATCTATACCAGCTTAATAAGACCCACCCTACTTTATACAGTGCCTATCTGGGCCACTGTGTACAAGACTTATAGACACAAACTACAGGTCTTTCAGAACAAAATACTCAGACAAATTGTTGACTCCCCATGGTTCGTACGTAACCTGCAGATACATAAAGAACTAAAAATAAGACCCATAGATGATCAAATTCTCACCACGAGCCACAATTTCTATGCTAAAATAGAACTTTCTCAATACGAACATATCCGTAATCTGATAAATTATGATCCTACTATAGAAATTGCAGCAAAGCGCCCAAGAGGCATCTTCCATAACAGCAAATGGTGAAATGTGTATATATTGTACATAGTACTATTATCTTTATTTTATCTTCATTGTGTCATTTTACCAGTGTCTTTGAAACTTTATAGACTTATGGACATGATCCGTGTACCTGGATCTTCAAAGCACTGATCTTATATTTGTCATTTTCGTAATCTTCTTATTGTTATATCAGAGACTTTGTAATATTGTGGACTTATGGACATGATCCGTGTACCTGGATCTTCAAAGCTCTGATTATTTATTGCTAGTGTAAAATGTTTTTCACCATTTGCCACTTCGCTCAAATACCGCCGTCCCTATATGTACATAGTGTATAGTTACAGTAACTCATGTGCCTCAGTGTTGTACAAGAACTTTAGTGTTTAATTTCTCAGACCAAGACTTCACTGAATTGTGATATCTACTATTTCAAGATGCATTGGGCTGTGGACAGTTCACGGGAGGGTGACTCCCACGTGACTACCACTGTCCAATCTGTGTTTTACAGAAAGGATGAATTTGAATATTTTGTTTAGCTAATCTGTTGCACTTAGTTGTGCCATTTGTCTTCATTTAGATCGTGATATTAGTTTAATTATTCCAATCTAGATAACCTGTTTCAAAACTTGATAATTATTAATATTTCCAATATTTCTCATTGTACGCGTAAGCTGGTGACCACCCTCGTGACAGGCTCCTGCCAATCATCTCCCTTACTCCACCTACATTTCACAAAATTTGACAAGTTTCGCCTAGTTGGCGCGGCGTAAATCGCCTTAATTAAAAACTTAAGTACCAACGCCTTAGGGCAATTTACCAACAGAGACGGTTAAAGTAGCGGTTGGCTACTAATTGCCGCCTAGCCATTGACTCGATTTCGATTTCGAGTTTGTAGTAGTTGCTTAGTTTGTTGTTGTTTAGAAAACTGCTCTTGTTGATTGTAGCGAATTCGCGGATTAGCGTTCTTTAGCTGTTTTGAATTACGTTCTATTGTACATTTGAGTAGTTAAAAGATAACTACTGTGAGCTATTGTAATACTGCATGATAATTTGAGAAAATTTAAGCATTTTTGTTGTGATAATAATAAATTGTTCATTTTTCATCGGACTTGTGCATTCATTTCATAACGAACCCGTACGCACGCAACAATATAAACACTGGTAGTTGAGGAGCGAATCTCTCAGGCACTTAATGTAGCTTACACTATTAAAGTAATCGGACAAACGTAAATTGATGTATGGAAATATGCAAATTCATTCACTATGACAACTTAATTATTTCCCGCGCAATCACCGAAGAAACAATGATCCACTTGCCAGTATTCACCCTTTGTTAGTATAATGGGAATCGAAAGCTACGGGGATAGATTGCATCCTGTCGACCTTTGGCATTGCAGAAAGGTCAAAGTTCACGGAATTACACACGAAATATGTTTAAAAATTAATAACTCGACTTCCAATTTAGCTACAAACTTCTAACTGGTAACAAATTACTTGTGAAGATATTACTCATCCAATGGTATAAGACACAAGGCACGTCGGCAAGCAGCAGCCGCTGGGAGGGCATGTGTAGTCGTGTAGATAGGTTTACACTGTAATCCTCGGTGTAGAAAACGTAATTAACTCGTAATTAATTTACCAAGGCACTTAGAATTACAAATTTGCTATACCCGCATTCCTTGGGATGTTGGCTATACAGAGCAACTACTTTTGAAGTATAAATCGCAATATTTCCACTGTTATTAAAACAAAACACGGAGCGTCGTGGAAAGCGTGTAACTAGTACGTACGCTACCTCAGAATTATGCAAACATGCGACATGCGACATACGACGAAGGATCAAGGAAGTTCGTGTTACGGAGTTCTTAGGCATAAACGCCTTTACCTCCACATCATCTGAAGAATAAAATGTCATCATCAAAAGAGGGAATTTTCTAATAAGGTAAAAATTTTGTTAAGCCGAAAAAGGCTTTTAAGAATAAATGCATTCACACTGAAAACAAATATAAAAACTCAGAAGGTCTAATTTTCCACAATAAGAGCCAGAATAATCTTTCTTTGCGAACGTCAACTTCGCGGAGGGGAAAGGACGGGGGGGACGCTCTTACGCGTCGAAAAAGTTGCTGTGTCAGTTGGTCAGCTGACGGAGGGAGCAGTTTCCGCCCGCTATTCAGTGCGGTCTTTAAGGCCAAATGATTGACACCTCTTAAGGGGGTGCTAAAAGCAAGTAAAAGCCCTTTTAGAAGGGCTGAAAGAGCTATTTTGAAGTAGAGAAATAGTCAATTGACTTTAGATTTAAAAATTAGGTTCAGTCGCCTGCGACTGTAAAGCTTCTTAAAGAAGCAGGAGGGGTTCCTCCGGTCAATGACTTAAGCATTCAAGACTCGAGAGGCGGGAAGGGAAAGGAACGAGAAGTAATTATTCACATGCATGTCAGTGTGAGCATACCTTGCCCGTTTAAATGGGTTTGCAGCATAATCCGGGTTGAGAACCGATCTCGGTCTCTTCCTAGATGAGACGACTGCAGGATAATATACAGGTAGCATATGCAGCACAGGATTTGCAACATGTTGAATATTTTTGAAAAAGTTTTCTGAAAGTCGCTGTATAAAGCGATTAATGGGCATAATTTTGAGATCATTATGAATCTCCTTCGTTCCTTATATACCACGGAGCTTTGAGTATTTGCCGAAGCAATTTAGATTGAAAAGTTTGGACATGTTTTCTGTTAGTCAGTGCTGATGGGCCCCAAATGGGGCATGCATAAGTCAGAACAGGCCTTATGATAAACTTGTAGAGCAAAATCTTGTTGTCAATTGACAGGTCGCTATTTAAAGTGAAGAAGGGGCGCAGATTGGATTTGACAGCCGTCGCATTCGCAATGATTTTTTGAATGTGAGGTTGCCAAGTTAATTTTGAATCAAGTAATACACCAAGATATTTATATGAAGAAACCCAGGGAATAGGTTCACCGAAGAGAATTAAGTTATCTAAACGGGGGATATTTCTTCGGATGAACAGAGTAGCAGCACATTTTGCGACATTGATTTTGATTTTATACAAACCGAACCAGAGTTCTAAGGCTGAAAGGTAACTCTGTAGTGTAGAGATTACCGTGAAGGTGTTGGAATGTTGTGCGATGATGGCTGTATCGTCCGCACATAAAGCAAGATCGATACTAGGGGCCTTAGGAATGTTATTTACGTAGAGGTTGAAAACTGAAGGACGTGGACGTGGGCACCACCCCTCTACCAATACGGTTAATCGGTATAGCGCCACGTCCACCTTTATCTAGATAACCATATGTGTTCATTGTGCTAATATACTAATATATAAACATACGTACAAATTTGGTGCTTCATACAGAGGCGTTAAAGCTAATTAATGTTAGACACTGGATAATACATTGCCATGTTACAAGGTGTATGCAAAAGCATGGATACGGTAGCATATATACATAACGTGAGTACTCATATGTTAAGTACACTATGATCCTTTGAAGCATTATCATTAGATTACAGAAGACATGTACATACTGAAATATTAGGTGCGCAATGTTATACTGGAATAAGTAATTAGTACAGTGAATTAAAAGTTGGACCCTAGATTAGTACTGTGTGGTACAGTGTCTTGCTACTGAATTATTTGTACTGTTTCGTAAGTACATTAACCAATGTACAAAGATATTAAAACACGTGTATTAGGTACACAGTAATTAGTGGATACCCAAGCGTAAGGTAAGTGCTACTTTAACATACATTAACAATAGGTACTTAATACAATGCTGAACAGATAATTGGTGCAATTAATTTTAGAGTGGGGCTCTAGTTAGTTCTTTGCGATACGGTGCCGTGTTACAGGATAAAATGTGCAGATGCATAGTTACATTATCATATATACAGAACATAAATTCATATACATATATACAGACATTTTGTGTACAGACACATGTTTTGTGTACATAATCATGTACCTAATGTAATAGGTACATGAATAATCATGTACCTATTACATTAGGTACATGATTATTCAGTGCGTAATAGATGTATATTAACTATACAGTGCCAAGATATGTGATAACAATAGTAGATACATGGGTACAATTACATATAAACAAGGACATACAGAATTACATATAGACAAAAGCGTATATACGCTTATATTTGGTACATAATAGTCATTGGTGACATAAACATTTGGTACTTACTTCATATACTTAAACTCTAGATCCATAAAATAATGTTATAACTAGTAATAGGTGCTTATTAATTTCATAATAGAACACTAGGTTGATATTTTGCCGTACTGTGTCACGTTACGTAGAAATGTATGCGGGTGCATATGTACAGCTTCCTATTTACAATGCTATACCTATTTACAATGCCTATATCATTCGATTTCATAATCAATAGGTACATTGCACATTTATATACATGAGCAGATGGTACATTGTAGAGTGCCGTTGAGGATAATTGATGCAATTAATTTTATAGTATTTTAAAAATAATGCATTTATACGCAATTATAAGGTGCATAATTGTCATTGGGTACATATACATTAGGCGCATAATACATATACATATTCATATATTAGTTTCTTAATACAATGCTAGGGCAAGTAATTGGTGCTGTTATTTTTACATGTAACATGATGCTGTAGGCGATTGATTGGATAAAATTATCAGGATCAATGTTCCGTCTTACCTTCTTCGGGAACATGCAAGGACCTGACTCGGAACAGAGAGCTTACTAAAGCTATGTTCAATCACTGTGGGAAGTAGACAGGATACACAAGAAGGGTATACAAAACCCTTTATTTTTCTCTATTTACAATTATTTCCGTACTTCGGAATACAATGACCCACTACTCGTGGTCTAAACGTAAGAATATAAAAATAAAACTAAGCTCTAATTTAACTTTAAAATACTAAACGTGGAAGATTGGCCTTATATTAACAGGAAGCCGTATGTAGTACAGAGAACTGTGAACACTACAATACGTTTAAAATTATCAAGAGGATTAAAACCTCTGGCCTGGAAGGCAACCAGCAACTGCGTAAAACTTCTAAGGTAAGCGGCCTGCTTCGACTCACTGCTTTCTCTCTTTCGCTTGGCAAAAAGCCACAACTTAAGTACTTGGCGTTCGCCAGACAAACTTTGCATAAAATCCTTCACGCTTATAATTCTGGCCGGAAGTAGAAAATAAGAAGTGATAGTAAAGATTTAAAATAAAATAAACGTTAGTAAAACTTAAGATCCTTACATACTTCCCGCCAGAGTTAATTAGTTTGAAACTGAGGTCTAAAACGACCTTGTTGAAAACTTTTAGCTCTAGAATCTAACGCGAGGCCAATCTTTTACAAACATTTTTCGCTAGAAACTAGAAATTTAAAAGAAAGAAATTTGTTTTTACAATAGCAGCTCCCAGGACACACAATTTTTTTTTTTCATCCGTACTGTATCTAAACAGGAGCTTTTATTCAAATCTGGTTCCTTCCAGAGATCTGGAAGGAAAACTAGTTTAATGAAATGTTACACAATGAAATGGCAAGTAACATGTATAATTATATTTCTCTTAACATTCTTATTTCATTCATAACTATTTTAGTTATCTCTCCCAGTGCTCTCTGACATGTGTTGTAAAAGAACACCAAACACGAATGTGTTTATGTCTATGTGTTCAACACTTCCTCCTACAATCAAAACACTAACGTGTTAAAATTCAACATACCAAGACCTCGTAACACACCCTAATTTCAAATCTAAGCCCTGAGGTACTATTCTGAAAGTGGCTAACTCTGAAGTGTAGCGTCAGAGAGCCTAACTACATCATGCAACCTTTACCACATATTCGCCATGATTTAATCTTTACAGTCACACGTCTTTTCTGGGCCCAGTCTTGAAAGGTAGTGCAGATCGTTGTTTGATTTATCCTCCTTCTTGTACGGGCTCGCCGTTCAGTGCCTTCCTTCTTTTTCGCTTCTTTTTTGACCAGTTCGGTCACCCTTGAATACCTTCTTTTTCGCTTCTGCCTGTGGTCTTGGTCGTTTGATGGCAGCTGGTCTTGGCGGAACCGCGAAACTTCTTTCGTGTTCCTGCTTGGACCTCGTTGCTGGCCGTTCAAATTTTCCTTGTAACTTTTCCTCCGCCGCTGATGGCCCTTCCGCAGTTCGGCGACAATTGCTGCGGAGAGTCCTGTCGGATGAGTAGATCTTCCGTTTTAGAGCCGGGTTATAGTTGCCGTCATTTCTTCTGGTTCTCTTTGCATACGTCGTCCTTCTCCCTTCCTCATTCTGGGGCTGTTCGTGCGCTGTCTTTTTTGGACGGTGGAACGGCTTCTTTTTCTTGTTACTTTCACTTTTCCCGCGGGGAAACTTCCTTTTCAATTGCTCCTGCCTCTTAATGGCTTGCCCTTGTACTTGTCGTTTTTCCACCTCTGGAGCTTGTGTCTGCCGTGCCGGATCCTGCAAAAGATCTGAAAATATTTGCATTTTATTACGATCATAGTAGGGTTTGATTTGATCAATGTTTGCGGAGCAGGTTTCACCATTTCTGGCTTTTAACACTACTACAGCGTGAGTTATTTTTTCTATAACATATGGTCCTTCAAATCGTGGAAAAAATTTGGCAGTTTTATCTTCTGGTGCTTAAGAAAGTGAGTGCTTAATTTTTAAAACTTCATCCACTACTTTTTAAGTTACTCCCCGTCGTTTCAAGTCATAATAGAGCTTCTGTTTTCTCTGTGCTACTTCCGTATTCTTTTTTGCTTCTTTTATTAGTTTTTCTATATCACCCATTTTAAATTCTGGGGCTCTTTGTTGCACATAAAATAATTTATCTAACGACGTTATAATCTTTCTGCCTAGAAATAACTCAGCAGGAGTTTTGCCCGTTGTATCATGTTTTGCGGTCCTAAGGGCGAAAGCAAATTCATTGACATAGTTATCCCAGCTTTTATGAAAATTTTTAACATAACTACGGATAATTTTTACTATATTTCTATTGACCCGTTCCGCTATATTTGATTGCGGCCGATACGGGACCATTTTTAAATGACGTATGCCCAGTTTTTGGCACATGTCTTCAAATACATTACTTACAAATTGAGGACCATTATCCGATATAACTTTTAGGGGCGCACCGTATTTTAAAATATATTTATTTAAAATAGAATCAGTAACTAATTTCGCGGAGGCTCGTTTTAAGGGAACAATTTCGGTCCATTTACTAAAATGATCAACCATAACAAGGAGATAGCGACTTTTATTTAACTGACTTTTTGGGAAAGGGCCCAATAAATCGATGCCAATTATTTCATTTGGAAATTCGGATTTAATACTATTTAGAAACCCGGCCGGGCGGAAATTAATATAATTAACTGCTTGACATGTTGGGCAGGACTGGACATACGCCCTTGTTAACTTTTGCAGTTCAGGAAAATAGACTGCCTCGCGTACGCGTTGGATAGTTTTTCGAATACCAGCATGAGAAGCTAAAGGGCTGTCATGGAGCTCCTGCAGGATATTTAATCTAAGACTAGCTGGGATAACAGGTCGAAATTCGTTGTTGGAATTTGTAGTTTTTGTATAAAATAATAGACCATCTATTAGTTCGTAATGGGCCGCCCTATTTCTTATCGCCACAATATCTTGGTGGCTAAAATTTTCAGGATCCTTTAAATACTCATAAATGTTTCCAAACTCAGGATCCTTACCCAGTTCGGTTATTACAGTTTCTCGGGAATTTATTGTACATGCTGTGAGCATTGCCAGCTTTACAGTATTACCTTGTTCATCTATTTTAATTCTTGATAGGGCATCTGCTACGATATTTTCCTTTCCGGGGGTATGTTTGATTACCAGATTATATTCATGTAGCTTGAGTGCCCATCTTATTAACCTTGGGGATAAGTTTTTC
The DNA here is from genome assembly GCF_044657685.1 of Stegodyphus dumicola. Classification (NCBI taxonomy): domain Eukaryota; kingdom Metazoa; phylum Arthropoda; class Arachnida; order Araneae; family Eresidae; genus Stegodyphus; species Stegodyphus dumicola. The sequence continues at coordinate 118,298,707 of NC_140777.1, read as the reverse complement.
CCTGAGTACAATCTAGTTACCGCCGCATGATCAGAATACACTGTTATTGGCGCCCTTCCAAAATAGACTCGGAACTTTTGCACTGCTAACAGAACTGCAAGTGCCTCTCTCTCGGTCGCGGAATAATTTCTTTGTGTTTGATTTAAAGTTCGGCTAAAAAATGCCACGGGCTGCTGATTTTGCGAAAGTACCGCTCCTACCGCATAATCCGAAGCATCCGCTGAAATTTCTAAATCCTCAACCTTTTCAGGAAATTTCAATACAGCGGCTTGCGTTAATGCTTGTTTTAATTTTTCGAAAGCACTATTGGCTTCGGCCGTCCACGAGAATCTTGCCTTTTTCCTTTTTAATTTTAACAATGGTTCAGCAATAGCTGCAAAATTTTTTATAAAGGACCTATAATATGAACAAAGTCCTAGAAAAGAAGAGAACTTCTTTGCCGTATTTGGAGTCGGATACTTTTGTACAGCGATTATTTTTGATTCATCTGTCTCAATTCCTTTTTGAGATATTTTGTAACCTAAATATTTTAATTCAGGGGCTGCAAATTTGCACTTTTCGACATTAACTTTTAGACCGGCCTCATTTAATAAAGAAAACACCTGTCTTAAATCCTGTACATGTTGGTCGAGATTATCACTAGTAATAATGATATCGTCTAAATAGATAAATGTGGACTTTCGAAGAACAGGTCTTAACACAATGTCCATACACCGCTGAAATGTTGCCGGCGCCCCTGAAAGGCCAAACGGCATACGCAAAAATGCATAAGTGCCAGACTTGGTTATAAAAGCAGTCTTAGGCACGTCCTCAGGCCTAACCCCTATTTGAAAATAACCAGTCGTTAAGTCTAAAGTCCTCATGTATTTGGTGGATCTTATGTTCCTTAGAATTTCTTCAATAATAGGTAACGGATATACCGGATATTTAGTTATGGAGTTTAATTTACGGTAAACAATAGCGAATTTCCACCTTTTCGGATGCGTCAAAGGATAGTCATTATTTTTCTTACATAAAACCACCGGGCTAGCATAACTACTTGAGGTGGGCGTTATGATCTTTTTACGTAGCATATCGGTGATATGCCATTCTATAATTTTTTCCTTATTCTTATCATACCGGTATGCTTTGTGGCGAACTGGTATTGAATCCCCGGTGTCAATACTATGGTTAGTAACCTGAGTAAATCCTGGAATATCACTAAATAACGAAGCAAATTCACTTAACACTTGTCGGATTCTTCCTTGCTCGTCATTAGGCAGGTGGTCAAGATTTAACCTAGGCGGTTCAGCCTTTTCTGCACGAACTGGTTTCATTGTCAGCTTAAGGGACGCTTCATTAAAATCCAGCGTTGCTTGTGCGTCTGAAAGAAAATCTATTCCTAAGATTATATGTGCTTGCAGATTCTTTACTATAAAAAACATCACCTTTACTTGTTCGTCCTTGATACGGTCATATAGCGGTACTTTACCTATACACTTACATTTTTCTCTTTGCGCCGCTAACACTGTCGTATTATCCGAATTATATATGCGGTATTTCCGAAAATACTTCCTAAAAAAATCTTCTGCCACACAGGAACACTGCGCGCCTGTATCCAGGAGTGCGGTGGCTGGGATATTATTCACCAACACCTCAATCTTCGGAAGAGTCAAATTTTTCACCATTACTGTATTTAACTTGAAGGAAGAGGGGTTTCCGTGGCCTTCGGATTTCCGCACCCTCCCGTCAGCAGAAATCCGTTTTAGTTTAAATTATTTTTCCTTTCCGTGCTTTCCTTCTTTTTCCACTGGCCTTGAGACTTTTTTTCTGGATTGCTATTGAACTGTCGACGTTCGCGACTGTTCGACGACGTTTGTTTTTGAATGCTCGGGTTTCCTTGCCCCCTGATTCGCTTTGCTTCCGTAGCCGTGTGCTTGAGTTTGCTGTAGTCTTGGCGCACCAAATTGGTTTCGATGTTGATATTGGCGTCTTCTTTCAATGTCCGCTGTTCTTCTACTTTCAAACTGGATTGCTAGCTCAAATAACTTTTCCAGTGTAGTCGGATTTCTTAATTCAATAAAGTCTTGCACTTGGGGCAGTAACGTCGGCAAAATCACTTGAATTATTTTAGGATCCGGACGGTTTCCATACAAGAGTTTGAAGACGTGAATTTTTCTTAAAATAAAGCTTGAGAGATTTTCGATTTTTTGCTGATATATACAGAAAAGTTCCGTTTCTAATTTCGCACGATCCCTTACAACAGTGAAGGCTTTTACTAGGGCAGTCTTGAAATTCTCGTAAGTATAGGTGGGACTTCCTGCTTGACCCAAGAGATTTCTGCCTATACATTTGAACCAGTTAAGCGCTTGGCCCCTCAAAGCGCTGGTAGCTAAGGTAACTTTTTGAAACTCGTGCACGGGGTAGAGCATGAAGTGGTCATCCAATTTTTCCAAAAAACTGGTTACCGGTGAGTTTCCATTAAATGTTGCTTCTGGTTTCATCGAAGCGCGCATGGTCTGGACGATGTAACCAAATCCTTCCAGGGCGGCAGCTGGCATTTCTGGATTCTGAGCCGTTTCTGCAGGCTGCACAGGTTCTTCTTGAAACTCGGCCATGGTTATTCTTCTTCGTTGGGCGCCAGTATCAGGTTCAATGTTCCTTCTTACCTTCTTCGGGAACATGCAAGGACCTGACTCGGAACAGAGAGCTTACTAAAGCTATGTTCACTAATTGTGGGAAGTAGACAGGATACACAAGAAGGGTATATAAAACCCTTTATTTTCTCTATTTACAATAACTTCCGTACTTCGGAATACACAGACCCGCTACTTGGGGTCTAACGTAAAAATATAAAAATAGAACTAAACTCTAATTTAACTTTAAAATAATAAACGTGGAAGATTGGCTTTATAATAACAGGAAGCCGTATGTAGTACAGAGAACTGTGAACACTACAATACGTTTACAATTTATCAAGAGGATTAAAACCTCTGGCCTGGAAGGCAACCAGCAACTGCGTAAAACTTCTAAGGTAAGCGGCCTGCTTCGACTCACTGCTTCCTCTCTTTCGCTTGGCAAAAAGCCACAACTTAAGTACTTGGCGTTCGCCAAACAAACTTTGCATAAAAAGAGTTAACGCTTATAATTCTGGCCGGAAGTAGAAAATAAGAAGTGATAGTAAAGATTTAAAATAAAATAAACGTTAGTAAAACTTAAGATCCTTACAAACTAATATATATACTAATATACATATACACAACTTTTAGTCACATAATAATCACTAGATTCTCAGACATTAGGTACATGGTATACATATACATATATAAACAGTTGGTTCATAATACAGTGCTATAGAAAGTACTAAATGCAGTTAATTTTATAGTAAGATTCTAGTTTAACACTATGCGAAACGGCTTCATGTTACACAGTGTTAAATACTGACGCATGAATACAGGAATATTTCTACTTGTTAATACTATATATATAAAATACACAAATATTAGGTACATAATTAACATAGGATACATAATTATTAGATGCACTACGCATATACGTACGTAATACATAAGATACTTAGTACAATGCTGGAACAATTCATTGGTGCTGTTAGTTTTAGTGTAAAATCCTAGTTTAACGCTGTGTGGTACAGTGCCATGCTACAGGATGATATGCGCAGAGCCATGGATTCAGTTATGTTGTAGGGTTTATACTTATTTTAACTAACATTTATTTTAAGTTTAAACTATCTTTCCTGTCAAGCCTTACTTTCACCTGGAACTGCCAATGCCAGAATATGTAAATTTTAGTAGAACGCGCAAGGATTCAAATTATCAGCGGAAGTATTATGATTTAAATAGAAGGAAACGAGTTCGGTGTGATATTCTTACTTCACGAGCGCGGAGGTAGTTAGCGAGAAATTGAAGAACCCCGCGTTTCGGCCTATGTGCTTGGCGGGAAGTAGTGGTAATCGTTCCAGTGAGGTTCAAGTCTGCTGAATTAGCAGCGGTATTGTAAAACGCGGTGAGTTAGTTATTTTAGAGAGCCTCGTAGTTAGAATAATCTTGTCTTTAGTTTCTTTTCAGGTTATTATTTTTATTTGACTGCCGAGTTGGCACCGTCTGTAAGCGTCAAGAGCACGCAATTGTAATTTATTACGTTAAATAAAAAGGGACTTAAACCCTTTACAAGACTCTGCGTTTTATCCTGTTTTCACAGTCACCCCTTGGTTGCGTGCAAGTTGGAGGCGCGCAACGTTATATTGGCGCCCGAACAATTATCGAACTGAAATGGCCGAAAACTGGATGGAAGCCGCTGGACAACACCAAGAAATTACAAGTCAGTTAGAAGGATTTGGATACATGGTCCAGACTTTGAGAGCGTCAATCAAGCCAAACGTCCATTTCGACGGAAAAAATTCGCTGGCGGTATTTCTAGAAGGTATAGAAAACCACTTTCAGCTCTACCCTGTTCCTGAAAGACAAAAAGTTGCCATCGCCACATCCGCACTAAGAGGAAAGGCCGCGCTATGGTGGAAAAATATAGGCAAATTTTTATTAGGGGAATTTGGAAGCTAGACATATACATTTGAAAATTTCAAAAAATCGTTAGTAAAGGCCTTCCCCATAGTGAAAGATCGAGCAAGGCTGGAAGCCGAACTATATAGTTTCTATCAACGGGATATAGAAGATTTGACGGACTTTATTCTACGAAAAATCAAGCTAACGGATATGCTGTATGGAAAGAAACCCGATGCGGAGATTATTGAAATAATATTACCAAGATTGTTACCCGCTGTTCAAGACTACTTTGAAATTAGAAACCCAAGCATATTGCAGGAACTTTTCGAATTGGCGGTGAAGTTTCAAAATCGCAGAATAGCGGAAAAAGCGAGAGGGGAAACATATTCTCAAAGTACCCGAAGGAAATCTTCAAATGAGGAAACCAGAAATGGAAATCGCTCTTATGGGGGAAAGAACTATCAAGCTAACGCATCGAAACTCGAAGGTAAAGGCCCAAAAAGAAAATTTGAAAATAAACATCCGCGTACCCAGAAGACACAGATTGAAAGGAAAGCTTTAAACGAGTAGAGGGGCCTGTGAAAGGGAGGGTCCAGACCCCGGAAGTTTTTAAAAAAACCCTCAAATAGACATTTAAACACGGTCATCGTAAAAAACTCACAGCTACCAATTATACAAGTCCTGGTTGGCGATGTATCAGTAGAAGCCCTCATCGATACAGGAGCAGAAGGAAATTTTATGAGTGAAAATTTCTTCAAAAAGAATTTTTATAGGGTACGACTATTTAAAACCAAAAATACAGAAATTATAGCGGCGCAAGGAAAAACATGTCACTGCATCGGGAAATTATCATTAAACTTACAGGTAAAAGAGGAAAGTCTCAAAGTATTAATTTTTGTCGTGAAAGATCTGCAACATTCTCTTATTTTAGGCATGGACTTTCTAAGGGCCGCGAGGGCCAAATTAAATTTTCAAGATAGTTCCGTGGTGTTGGAGATGGACCAGAGGGTGGTGGAACCTGTGGAGACACCGCAATTGGACCTTAGCCATCTGAATGACCATGAAAGTAAAGCAATACAGCAAGTGGTGAGTAATTTTTCTCATTTGTTTTCAGAAAAACCAGGAAGCTGCCAAATAGTGACGCACAAGATTCAATTAAATGCCCAAAAACCTTGTAGGACTATGTCATACCGTTATGACAAACAAAAAGACTTAATCATCGAAGAACATATTCAGGAGATGTTAAAGAATAAAATAATAACGCCCATAAATAGTGAGTACGCGAGTCCAGTCGTACTATGTAGGAAAAAGAACGAGTTTCCTCCTTCGGATAAAAGGGCTTGGAGGTTTGCTATTGATTACAGAAAACTAAATAGTATTACCAAATTTCCAGTTTACCCTTTGCCGGTTATAGACGAGATCATTAGACAGATCAAATCGACAAGATATATGTCTACTTTGGACTTAACGTCTGGCTACTATCAAATAGCTATGAGACCCGAAGATATACATAAAACCGCGTTCATAACAAAATCGGGCACTTATGCATTTTTACGCATGCCCTTTGGGTTGTGTGGGGCCCCATCAACATTCCAGAGAGCTATGGACATTGTTCTAAAGCCTGTCCTAGGAAAGTCAACTTTAATTTATCTAGATGATATAATTATAACGAGTAGTACGTTGGAACAACATATGAATGATCTAGAACAAGTTTTTAAATTATTAAAAGAAGCCGGTCTTACAATTAACGCCTCAAAATGCAAGTTCGCAACTAAAGAACTTAAATATCTCGGTTATAAAATTTCGCAAAAGGGTATAGAAACGCAAGATTCAAAAATATAAGCTATTAAGAATTTCCCACCGCCCAACACCGCCAAGAAACTTTCATCTTTCCCTTGATTATGTTCTTACTATCGATCTTTCATAAAAGATTTCGCTAATATTGTTGAACCACTCTTAGTAATCAAAAGAAAAAGGGCTAAATTTACGGGGACAGCGGAAGCTAACACAGCTTTTGAAAGATTAAAAGAAGCGCTTATTAATGCCCCTGTTTTAAAATTCCCTGAGGGGGACGAAAACCTGGAAATTGCAGCAGATGCGTCAGACTATGCGGTGGGGGCGCTTCTTATGCAAAATAACCATCCGCTGGCATTTTTTAGTAAAACATTGAATCAGACACAAAGGAATTATACAGCTACAGAAAGAGAAACATTAGCCGTATTAATGGCTGTACACAAATTTCGAGTTTATTTCGTCAAATCGCCAGTAACAGTCTTTTCGGATCATGCGGCTGTTGGTAGACTTTACTCGGGGAAAAACCTAACGCCCAGGTTAATAAGATGGGCTTTAAAACTCCAAGAATATAATATCACAATAAAATATAAACCGGGTAAGGAAAACAATGTAGCTGACGCACTTTCTCGTATAAAACTGGACGATGAAGGAAATGAACTTAAATGCGCTGTGTTGACTTCAAAAATTTTAGATTCTAGAGATACGGTTATTACTGAACTGAAAGCTGATCCTGAATTTGGAAATATCTATGCTTATTTGAAAGACCCCGAAAGCTTTGAGCATACAGATACCGATACGATAAGAAATAGAGCAAAAAACTATGAAATAATAGATAATTTATTATTTTATACGAAAACAACAAACGAAAATCTTGAGTATAAGCCAGTCATCCCAGCCTCGCTTCGATTAAGCATTTTGAAGGAGTTGCACGAAGCAAAAACAGCCGGCCTCCTCGGGGTCAGAAAGACTATAAAAAGGGTACGCGAGGCGGTATATTTCCCGCAATTATACAAAATAGTAACGGCGTATGTCAGGTCCTGCAATCAATGTCAGTTAATAAATGATATTAATTACAGCCCGGCCGGGTACTTAAATAGCATTCGCGCTACATTTCCGAATGAAATTTTAGGCATAGATCTCCTTGGTCCCTTCCCCCAGAGCGAGTTAAATAAAAATCGTTTTCTTTTAGTAATAGTAGATCATTTTTCAAAATGGACAGAAATTGTTCCACTTAAACGCGCGTCAGCGAAAACAGTCGCAGATGCATTCTTACACAGATACATTTTAAAATACGGTGCACCGATAAAAGTCATTAGCGATAACGGAAAACAATTCATTAGTCAAATATTTGAAAACATATGCAATGGACCTGGCATACGCCATATCAAAATGGTTCCGTATAGACCACAGGGTAACATAGCAGAAAGAGTTAATAAAAACATTGTAAAAATAATTCGTAGTTACGTGAGCACACATCACAAGCGCTGGGATGGCTACATAAATGAATTAGCTTATGCTTTAAGAACGGCACATCATGATACTACGGGAAAACTCCAGCAGAATTATTCTTAGGCCGAAAATTAATTACGCCTTTAGATAAATTATTCTTTGTGCAACAAAGAGAGCAGGAATTTAAACAAAAAGATGTGCAAAAGCTAATTGATCAGGCGCTTAAAACCTCGGATACGGCAAGAAATAGACAGAAAATATATTATGATAGAAAACGCCGTGAAGCAGATTTTAAAGTTGGGGATAAAGTATTGAAGCGGAAATTTTCTTTATCAAGTGCCCCAGACAATTTTATGGCAAAGCTAGCTCCAAAGTTTGAAGGCCCCTATGGAATTCAGGAAATCAAAGGAGTAGTCTTGTATCTTAAGAACGAGAGAGGGGAAATCTGTAAAGCAAGTCCCGACCAGGTGAAAAAATACTATAATCCAAATGATTTTGAAATCCTTAAAAGTTTCTTGCAGGACTCAAGTCTAAACGAAATAGAAGGTCCAGAGACAACAACAATTCCACCACCCAAGAAACAGAGAACTGAAGAGAGACCTAGCACTTCTACAACCCGGACGTCGGTATCAAAAAGAAAAAATAATTTTCAAACTCCAGCGTTTAAGAAAAACAAAAATACAGATGCACCGGGTAAAGAAACCGTGGTAAAGAGAAAAACACCACCTACAAAGGATAGCAGGAGAAATTACACATCAAGGAGAACGCGCACACGGCCACAGAGTCAGGTGCCAACAAGGCCGCCGTTCCGGAAAGTGAAACGCCAACAGGAGGCACAAAAATACGAGGAACAGAAGAAATTCAAGAAGGACTCCAGACCGGAGGACGTCAAGACCAGCCGTCCCATGGAAAAACGGAAACGACAACAACCAGACGATTACTCCGCCAAGAGGCCAGCATGCAGAGGACGCAAAACAAAAACTAATGTGGACGACACTCGGAGGTCAGTAAGGAGAAGATTGACGTCCATGAAACCTATAACTTGGGAACAATATTGCCAGAAAAGAATGACGGAGTTTCAAGCATCGAAAACTCAAAGATAAGTTAAAATCTTCTATAATTTTTTTTTTCTCTTTTGTTCCGAAATGTTATGCATAAGTACGAAGTTCTATGTTTTGACGAAAGTCAATATGTCTCGGTTGAGACTTAGTTTTGTTTTACTTTTTTTAGCTAAGGCAAAAGTATTATTTTCTTTAAGTGTAAAAGCTAAAAACAAGCATTTTCTGTTGGTCGAAAGACTAATTCTGTTATGTTAAAGCCAAAATTTGGCCGAAGATAAAAATAACTTCGTATTCTTGTATTAATAAGAAAATTTACTTTCAGTGCCGCCAGCTTGGCGAAGAATGAGTAAAGTAAAAATTTATTTTCTCTTATTCATTTTATGGTAAATTGTAAAAAGCATATGTATTAAACTTTTGTAAATGTATGTAAATACTTGAATGTTATGTAAAAGTAGAATTTAGTCTAGAAGCATAAAATTGTAGATGCTAAAAGTGAATGCTTAAAAGCAATGAAGTCAAAATTTAAGTAGTAAATTGTAGATAAAGTCATGCTTTAGAGCGAAAGCCTGCATGTTTAAAGATGAATGAGGGGGAAGTTAGAATGAATGTGTTTTGTAGGGTTCTCCACCTACATTTGAATTTTTAAGACTATTAAAGTAGCTCATTGAGTTGTAGAATGTCGAGTAAGGTGTGTCTATTTGGTCGTTGAATTCTAACAAATCATGGTGGTTAGGGGAAGTGTTGTAAGACTAAAACACGAATATTCCCGTTTGACACCACACATGGTGGAGAGCCAGGGTAAAGTTAAATTAATGTTTGAATAATTGAATGAATGTGAATTAAGCAATAACTAAGGAAAACGAATCGTTTAAAAACAAAAATTTATTCAGTGTCAAGAAAGTGTAAATTATAATGTATTTAGAAACATACTGATACTTATTCCTTTCAGATGCTGGAAGGAAAAGAACAAGATTGATTGATGAAGTCCAGGAAAAGTTGCTGTAAGAAGAGAGATTTATATAAGTATCGACAGAAATTTAGTATACATTTTGTTACATAAGATTTTTTTTTTTGTGTAAACGAGGCTCTTGAGAGTTAGTTCAGAATTATAGAAACTTTACAACAGGTCGTTTGTAGGACCTGCTTCCAAGTTTTCTAAATTCTGGCAGCGGCAAATGTAGGGTTTATATTTATTTTAACTAACATTTATTTTAAGTTTAAACTATCTTTCCTGTCAAGCCTTACTTTCCCCTGGAACTGCCAATGCCAGAATATGTAAATTTTAGTAGAACGCGCAAGGATTCAAATTATCAGCGGAAGTATTATGATTTAAATAGAAGGAAACGAGTTCGGTGTGATATTCTTACTTCACGAGCGCGGATGTAGTTAGCGAGAAATTGAAGAACCCCGCGTTTCGGCCTATGTGCTTGGCGGGAAGTAGTGGTAATCGTTCCAGTGAGCTTTAAGTCTGCTGAATTAGCAGCGGTATTGTAAAACGCGGTGAGTTAGTTATTTTAGAGAGCCTCGTAGTTAGAATCTTGTCTTTAGTTTCTTTTCAGGTTATTATTTTTATTTGACTGCCGAGTTGGCACCGTCTGTAAGCGTCAAGAGCACGCAATTAAATAAAAAGGGACTTAAACCCTTTACAAGACTCTGCGTTTTATCCTGTTTTCACAGTCACCCCTTGGTTGCGTGCAAGTTGGAGGCGCGCAACGTTATAATATATACATACTAAAACACGTATACACAATTATTAGGCACGCAGTAATCATTGGATTTATAAGCATTATATACATGGTACATATACAGACAATACATAATATATAAACAAATATATATATATAATAATAATGCTATAGAAGTTAGTTAATGCAATGTATTTTTTAGAATTAAGACTTTAGATTAACACCATGCGGTAAAGTGTCATGTTGCGTGATCTTATATTCGGATGCATGGTTACATTATCATACATACGAGGATATATATACATAGTATTAGGCATAGTAATCATTGGGCTCACAATCTTAATGCAGATAGTACCTTTGTCTCGTAGACTTGAAAGTACGTAATAAGGTTCAATTGGTGCTATTAATTTGATGATGCTAAATAATATTAATACAATAATGCAGCAATGATTAATACAGTTAATGACCAATACAGTAACATTTATACTAGAACATATATATACACATACAAGGCGCATAATTACATTGAGTATAGAATCATTGGGTGCATTATACATATACTTACATAAAACATAACTACATGGTGATGGTACTTAAGATACATTTTTAAACAGGTACAGATGGTCTTATTTACATATTGCGGTACAGATAATAGACATAATTCGTTTGGTTGGCATAATGCAAATTGATTAAATAGTTGATTCTTGCTATATTACTAGGAGTGTTGGATACTCCTTACGATAATTCACAGTTATTTTGTGGTGTTGGTAGTTGGTGCTAGACACTGAATTACTATTCGCCTATATGGCTGACTAAGTATGGCACAGGTCTGTGTCAAGGTCGGCCAGTTTATCCATTAAAAGCCCTATTTTTCTAACCAAGTGCCTCTGTTTTATCAAAAACTTACAGAAAGCTTGTCGATTGGTCGACGGAAGGTTGATGTGTAGCCCTTCTGTAAGGGGACAGGAGGTCAGATAATGCTCCGGAGAGCCAGTCTGTCCACATGCGCACTGGCTAGTGTTACTTATCCCGTGTTTGTTAAAGTACTCGCGAAATGGCCCGTGACCCGTAATGTATCTTACCAATTGCATGTTTGCAAAATTTTTGGTAGTGTCCACGTAGCTGACATGGTAATAAGTCCGTCGGTCGGTATCGCTGTTATCCCATGTGTGGTAATGATTATTTCGTTGGTCGTGGTGGCAAACGTATATGTCACATGTTATGATAAACAGGAATATAGTGGCAACTTATCCCAGGACAAGATCCAGGTCTATAGCCCGCCGTGACGAGGGAGTGACAAACACGGGAAAACAGATTTAATTCTTGCTTTATTGGATACTAACAATACTGAAGAGATATTCCTTTTTCTTTAATCCGGAATGTCACATGATGATATGAAACCTCCTCACTCAGAACAAAAAAAAAGGACAGATCAATTCTTCCACACAGCCCTTCGAAGACTTGGTGTATTTCAGCTCAAACACATGCAGGTACTCTTCATCGGGATGCCGGGCGAAAATACCAAGCCCGGGAAAAAGGAGATTAGCTTAAATTTTGCAGCTACAACATCAAAGAGAAAGAAACTCGCTTCCTTCATACACACTGGGAGACCAAAGAAAGCTTGCACGATAAACTCCCAAAAGTTTGTATTTTACCCCACTCTTACTGTCTTTCTCTATGCAGCATCTCTATCTCGCACCTTCACAATCTCCTCCTTCTCCTCCCTCCTCGTGGACAAAAAATACCGCCTTTTATAAAGTTCCACAGTTAAGTTTTGCCGCCAATGAAAAAAAATCCAGCGTCAGAAGGCAACCAATCGCAAAATACCTTCAGCTACCCAGGCAAACAGAAGTGAAGACGCTAGTTGTCTGACGCAATACTTTCCTCCGCTTACAACAGTTGTCTGATGAAATCTGTTCCTCACCTTACAACACAAGTTGGCGAAAAAATGAAATGTCACCAAAGGAATCTGATGCAAATATCTAAATATTGCCATAACGTAGTAAATAATTAATTCAATGTGACCTCGTCACACCATGTCTGCTGCGATTTCCCGATTGCCTTTAAGCGCAATGTTCTCTTCAGGTAAGACACTGGCCATGGGATGTTGATTTGTTGAGATGTTGCTCCTGTGGCAGCTTCTTTGGCTAGATGGTCAGCCAACTCATTGCCGTGGTGGCCAGCATGCGCTTTGATCCATTCAAGTCTTGTATGGAGTTGGAAATTTTTTCGCAGATCTTCCTGTATTCCCTGAATAATATCGGATGGGTGGTCAGGGTTTCCTATTGCGTATAGCGAAGAAAGACTGTCTGTCTTTATTGTAGCGTTGCGGGAGTGGTGGGATTGCAGGTTGGATTGGTAATTATGCTTATTCCGGTGCCTTTGGCTGCTGGATGTTTATTCAGAGGGCAGCATTTAGCTTCATAGTCCTCTGGATTAAAATATTCTTCGTCAAAGGTGACAGGTCTTTTAAGCTTCAGGACGATTTGTCTTGCTGCCTCCTCTTCAACACGGATGTGTAGGGGAAGGAGGCCAGCCAGCACGTTGATCGCATCTGAAGAGGTCGTGCGGTAGGCTCTGGTGATACCCAATGCAAAGGGTCTTTGAATGGTAGAAAGGTGTTTAATTTTCCTGATTTGCATTGGGTGAGCCCATACTGCTGCTGCATAAGTGGCTATCGTTTCCACCACTGTGGTGAAGAGGACCTGAATATGAGGATTGAGGCCCCATTTGTGGCCATGAAATAATCGCATTTGCTTCGCTATTGTCACTGTTCTAATTTTGATGTCCTTGATGTGTGGTATCCAGATCATCTTGTGGTCGAACGTAAGGCCCAGATATTTTAGTTGATTGACTATTTGTATCCTCTGATTGTTGATCTTAATGGTTGGTCTTCTTGAAAGAGAACCTCCCTTTTTAGGTATTAATAACACTTTGATTTGTGCTCTGCAATTTTCAGTTTAAGGTTGTCACATAGGGCGTAGAATTGTTGGCACACTTTGTTCCAGTGAGTCTCTAATTCTCTTCGGGTTCGACCTTTCACTATTAGAGCTGCGTCGTTTGCGTAGGCGTAGATCTGGGTGTGCGCTGGCCATGTAGCTGTTAAAACTTCGTTGAAAGTTAGATTCCACAGGTGTGGAATCTCCTGTTCTATTATGCCTGAGTTGTGAACTGCTAGTAGTCTTCTATCCTGTAGATAGTTGCTTAGCATCTTATACAGGTTGCTCGGACATTTTGCCTTCCGAAGAGCCTGTTTGATAGCCGGCCACCATAATGTATCAAAAGCGTTCTTGAGATCCGTGCTTATCATGGCAGTATGGTGGCCGCTATGTCGATTCTCTAAAATTGCTTCTCTAATGTCGGAGAGTGCGTGGACTGTAGAAGTGCCCGTCCTAAAACCGACCGTATTGTCTCGAGCTTAAGAATCCTTGCTTGTGTAAATGGTACCGTAGTCTGTTCATGATAATCCTTTCTAGTACCTTAACCATTGCCGATAAGAGGCAGATAGGACGAAAGGATGTGGCCTCGGCTGGGTTCCGGTTCTTTTTCAGAAATAAAATAACTTGTCCTATCTTGTAGGTTTTTGGGAATATACCTGCTGCTAGAAGCTTATTGAAATAGTCAACAAAGAATTTAGGGTGAGTTTTGATCGTTGCTTTGGTGATAGCATAGTCCATCCCATCGGACCCAGGGGCTTCCTTGCGCGGCTGAGTTGCAAGAACTTTTTGAAATTCATTAATTGTAATATCCGGGTCTGTTGGGGTGTCCAGTGTGGTTGTTACTGTCCTGAGAAGAGCTTGTACTGCTGTGTTTTGCAGTACATCATCTTTGCAGAAAACTGCGTTTTAGGAGCGTACGTGGGGTGTCTGCCGTGTACTCTTGACTGTTGGTGATTGAGAGAGGGATCCGTAGCTGCGAAGGTTTAAAAATTTAACCGGTAGCTATTTTGTGGTGAATACCATACGTCTTTTTTGCATGGGTGCAGAATTCCCTCCAGGAAGTAATCTTAGCCTGAATAATCATCTTTTCGTACCGCGCCCGCTCCCGTTGAAATATGGTTAGGGTATTGGACTCTATCACCAGCTATTTTGTGGTGAATACCATACGTCTTTTTTGCATGGGTGCAGAATTCCCTCCAGGAAGTAATCTTAGCCTGAATAATCATCTTTTTGTACTGCGCTCGCTCCCGTTGAATGATGGTGAGGGTATTGGACTCTATCACCAACCGTGTTTCGCTTTTGAGTTTTCTTCGCAGTGCTCTGCACTTTCGTTGCTGTATTCTGAGCGCACTCGACCACCAGTTAATGCCTTGGAGTCTCTTAGGTTTTCTAAGGGAGAGATTTTCATTACATATGGCTTGCATTGTTTCTTGTAATGTTACGGAGAAGTCTTCTAATTCTGCTGCCGTGTTAGCTAGTTGGAGCGAAGGTTCGAGGCGCATTAGCTGCACTTTAATTTTCTTCGTAAATGTTATTAATTACGGCCAGGAAGGTTATAGCGTTTGATCTTGGACACGGTGGTGGTCTGCGATATAGAGAAGGTAATAAACTTGTGATCACGGAATGCAAACATACGCAAGTATGAAAGAAAAGCCCTATTAAAAGAATTTTATCGTGGTTAGAATAATGCATTAACTCCTTACTTGTTTCTAGATTTAGACGCCAGTATAAATTATGAACTTTTTCTGATGAACCATAAATAAGAGTATAATACACCGCAGTTACTTCAGCATTAAATATGGAGCAAGCATCATGCATCCGTCTTCCTTCAACATGACCTCGGATTACAAATAATGCTTCCACATGACCAGGCATTTTTGAGTCATCTGTGTATATCGAAATGTAACTGCTGTATTCATTCCTATACTATTGAAAACAATGCTTCGGTAACAATGCTATGGTATTCACCACAATACTATTGAAAACAATATAATTCCTTTGTACTTCCCTAATAGAGATGATTCAAGAAATCTAACAGCCAAATTTCTGTATTATGTCATGGTGGGATATCAAGATGCCCTATGTTATGTGCTTTCACATCAGACACTAATATTTTTGTATCAAAGGCTTACGGAAAACGGAGTAATGCAGAGATGCCGTGCTCTCAATAAACGGCTACAACAGTCATCAAGAATGCAGACACAGCAATGGTTAGTTTGCGCCATTATACGTACGAGAATGATGATGAATGGACATATGCTCACGTCTTAACAATGATTTTAAGCAATAGGCATACAGGCTCTGTATAGGAAGTGCTGTAAAGTCTCCAGCGCAGATCCACAGCTTAATGATGAATCAAGTTTAATTAATATCGAAGATCGTGCCGAACCATAAACTCCTGAGTCATAATCCAGTCTAGAGCGGATGAGTACCTTATAAATGCGGAGCAATGATCCACGCTCTGCACATCAAGAGGTGTTCGCCAGGACGTTGAGAAGAATGAGCGTTCTGAAATCTTCTTCTTCGGATACATGACGTTCGGAAGGAAAGTAAGCTTCGTGCTAAATAACACTCTTAGGAATTTCACTTCGCGCGCAACTGGAATGAATGAACCTTCAAGGTTAAGCTCAGGTTCAGGATGAAGATTTCGTTTTCTGCAAAAGTGCATGCAAACGGTCTTCTGTTTTGAAGACACAGGTGCATTTTTCTTTGACCATGCCTAGATCCTATTAACAGGGATCTATCTGTATTTGCCTCAACGTACTCTATGTCTGCACCTTGACAATTGATCCGAAGATCATCAATGTACAATCATCCTCAAACGGTAGGGGGAAGTTGCTTTAAGATATCTTTTATTTTTAAGCTGAATAAAGTAACATTTAAAACGCAACCTTTAGATACACCCTCTTCTTTCCTTTCCACAGCCGGAATATCGGTCTTAAATGACACTGCGGATATCTCCACATTTTCTAACTCAAGAAGCAATTAATGGGTGGAGTTAACATTATTTAAGAGGAAAGGATTAGTGGACATAGAAAGCTGGAACATCTCAGATTATCAGAAGTACTATTTCTTCTAATTGCTTTCGCAAACATACTAGAGTCCTGAATAAGAACAGGGAGTTTACTAAACTATGTCCGAGCAAGTGTAGAAGATACGACATAAATGGGAAGGGTTTAATTACCTTTTATTCTTCTCAATTTACAGCTGTTCCCGCACCTCGGGACACAAAGACCAGTACTTATAATCTGAAAGGTAAAATAAGAACTACAAACTAACTAAATTAAATAAGAACTAAACTCAAATACTTTACTAGGACTAGTAACGCGAAGATTGGCCTTTTAATCTTTATGTATGTAGTACGCAGAATGCGGGAAAACTACAATACGTCTTTAGTATCAAGAGGACTGAATTCTGGCCTCAAAGGCGAGCAGCAACTGACTGAAAAGTGCGCGTGAGGTAAAGTAGCGACAAGTCTCTCTCTCTCTAACTGCTCCTTGGCTAACAGCCATAACTTAAATACTTACCAGTTTGCAAGCTGAATTTGCATAATTAAAACTAACCGCGTTTATTCTGGCTGGAAGTGGAAAATAATAGAAGAGAGTAAAGTTTTAAAATAAAATAAACATTAGTAAAACTTAAAAGCCTTATAAGATGATGTAAATCTAAGTAACCATAATAACATTACGTTTGATGCTACAGCATCTCAGCAAACATCCTGAACAAGGACGATGAAGCATCTGAGAAATGCCGACTGGCTTAGCTTTAAGCAACAGATTCTCAAAAATTATACAGTAAACAAAATCTTCCATACCGTAGAGAAGGACATATTTTAAAAGCTTCAGAACTACTATAATACACGTTCCGCAAGACCTAGAAGACCACCTAAGAAAGCATATCCAAGTCATCGCTGATGGTGGACCCCAAAAATCAAACAACTTAGAATCAGAGCCTACGGAAAGAAATTCAAAAAACGAACAGCCGAAAACTGACAAACAAAGCCAAATATAAAATATGTGCATCGAAGTATAAGAATTTACTGTTCAGAGAAGAGGAATATATATATGGGACACCTTCTAGGATCGGATTCCCATTAACTTCCCTTTTGGGATATAATTGCCAGGCTTTTGGTCATGTCGCACGTAATTGCAGCCAGGTCTATGTTCGTGAACATTGCGTAGAAACACATGACAGTTTGGGTAGAGAATGTCACGCTGGACCCTGAATGTATTAGCTCTATTAGGTCAAATCATGTTCGAGTCACGAACTTTGGTACTGATCATGTTGTTAGTTCAATGTTCGGTTTATAAGTTAGAACTACAATCCCAATTACAAAATTTGTTCTCTTGATAATTTATTTTGAATTATTTCAACTGTTATTTCTAAGCTTAATAATAATATTGCTGTTTACATACTTTTGCTGTAATAAAATGATTGTGAATTGTTACCCATATAATGGGATTTTAATAATAGTCCGGATACTTAGTTATTACGAAAAGGGGGCACATTTGTACTGGTATTTGTAATGAATTTAATTATGAACATTTTATTTTGCTTTATTTTGATTTATTTATCTCATTATGGATCTATTATGGGCACATTATACTGGATGCGTTTTTTTTCCTTGACTTAGTAGAGAGAATGAGTTTGTTTGAATTGCGTTTATAGAAATTGATTTTATAGCAATTCATGGACCCATAATGGGCCCATTTCTGAACTCTAAATATTGACTGAATGTAATTAGTTTAGAATTTTGAAATATTAGAACAATTGGAATTTAATGGCATGTTATGGACCTATAGGGGACAATTTGTTTGTGGACTGTTTATGAACAATCTTCTTATAAGCATTATTGTTGTATTATGTCATTATATATTTGTATTTCTCGTGAGACTGACGGCAGCCGATTCAGTAGCAGGAATAAGAACATTCGTATTTCATTATAATATTATGTATACAGGGTGTCCCAAAACGACCGCATAAACTCTGTACAGCTAGATTCCTCGTTGGGAGTAGATAAAAACTGCCCAAAGAAGCGTTCCTGTACGATCCATAGTTTACGAGAAAAATACGAAAAATAAAGTATGACGTCACTGCCGGTGCAAGAAAAAAAAACTTTATTGGTCATATCAACAACAGTATTGGCATATCTTTTCCATACGATAATGTTTAAAACGGCCGCAGAAACATCAGGAACGTTGGTCTCTTAACGTGTGAGCCGGCATACTCGGGGATCGCTCGCTTGGACCATATCTGTTGCCTGAACGGCTTTCCGGACAGTCGTACTTGGTGTTTCTCAATGAGGTCTTAACCGAGTTCCTCGATGACATACCATTAGCGGCAATACAGGGACTTTGGTTCCAGCATGATGGGGCTCCGGCGCATTTCTGTGCTTCTGTGGTTGGCTGGATATGGAACAGCAGACTGTGGTTGGCTGGATATAGAATACCCCGGCCGCTGGATCGGACGTGGGGGTCCGGTTGTATGGCCGCCACGTTCGCCAGATCTTACACCGTTGGATTTTTTCCTATGGGGCCATCTCAATCGAGTGTATCGAGACGTAGTGACAACACCAATGGGCTTAGTTGCTCGTCTGCATGCTGCTTGTACTTCGATGGACCCCTCGATGCTGCAACGTGTGATGACAGCCATTCCACGCGTGCCTCGACATCCACGGCGAACACTTTGAACATCTGATTTAAATTGTGCATATACTGCTGTTGATATGTTCAATAAAGTGTTTTTTCTTGCACCGGCAGTGGCGTCATACTTTGTTTTTCGTATTTTTGCTCGTAAACTATGTATCGTACAGGAACGCTTTTTTGGGCAGTTTAGAATCTAGCTGTGCAGAGTTTATGCGGTCGTTTTGGGACACCCTCTATATGAGTTATTTGTAGCACTGTGTGCAAAGTTGTCAGTGTGACAAACCTTGCTACTGTGTCATTCTTACTAGATAATTATATTATGTTTATATGAATTATTTGTAGCTTTACATGCAAAGTTGTCAATGTAACAAACCTAGCTACTGTAATTATTTCTTTCTGCTAGCGAACAATATAGAATATCCCTTCCGCTTATGGGAAATTATTCCGTTTGCTGACTACCTTAGGTCAGAAGCCTGCTCAGCAGTTAAAATAAAATAAAATGAGAAAACATTGGTATAAAGAACTGATACAAGACTTAAAATACAAAGAAAAATATATGCCAACACTTAACACTGAATTGGGAATTCTAAACATGCGCTGCTATGCTGCTGTTAAAATTTTGTGATTTTGCTGTTGAATTGCATACGGTATAAGTACGAAGAAAACGATACTTAATAATAAAGCGAAAAAGACAAAGTTACATTAAAAAAAAAAAAAATAGTTTAGCAGATGTGAGTGCAACAGCAGACTGGTAGACTGGTAGCTCAGCGAGAGTGTAAAAAAATCTTAACAAACCCATTTGCGCGACCGCTAAAATTTGAACCTTCCAGATTTTTTTGGTAGTTGTTTTGTTTTGTCAGTTGTTTTGAGATAAGATATGAGATGATTCTGCGTAAGATGCACGCTGACTTAAACTGTTGCAATTTTCTTTTCTTTATACTATGCTATTTCATTTTGCCTTTTCCTGACTGCGTAGCATGGTGCGTGTAAGTATCTCGTAGTCTCATTATAAACCTATTGTATTCGTAGGAAATCGTCAGATTCGCAGAAATAATGTTATTATCCTATTACATCTTAGCCTTGGAATCGTTTAATGAAATGGTACATAAATGTGTGGCTAACACACCGCACGTAGGTCAGTTCGAATGGCAACCAGTTGTACTTGGATATCAGCGAAAAGAACTTGCACGCTATAATTATTTAGATTAATTTTAAAAATAGGCATACTAAATGAAATCATTGGGAAAGAGGACACAGATTAAAAAACATAATTGGCTTAAAGTAAGTGATATAAAATCTAAGAAAAGATATTACAGTAAAATTTTGAATTTAACTACGAAGGTTGCTATTTATATTTCTGGCCTTGGCAGCAGTAAGTGTTGTTAGCGACCGCAGATGATTCCAATTGAAAGTCTGATATTTTTAACCATAATTTCTTAAGAACGTTTTTTTCATTTTAGAATGATTTGTTCTGTTTACAGTAAATTGAAAAATTCATCTCGGGCAAAAAATGGAATTAACTCGTCACACCAGCAGACGGTGAAAGTAGCAATAGTGTAGAAGATGCAGACTTTCACATATAAGAAGGAAAATTAATTCTTAAAAAAGGCGCAAAAGTTGTCAGATTTTGCAACGCAGATTGGCCCAAATTAACAAAGAAGAGAACACTTTATGAGAGATGTTGAAAAACAGCACTCCTTAGCGCGAAAGTTTAATGAATCGATTCAAAGACTTCTCCAAGCAAAAGTCAACAGCTATTTAAAAAATAATCGTGTACCTACTATTAAGGTGTAATAGAAATCCTTTCAGTTAACATATGTTTCATTTTACCCTTTTAATTATAATAATAATTACGTTTGTATAAATTATATACACTTTCTTAATCTAAACTATACATTAGGCAGATGACCCTTGAGTACTTTGCCACAATCAAATAAACCTAAACTTGAACTATACATAACCGGTTTTTCCCAAAGAAAGGTAACTTTGCGGAACGTCTTTGGTCAACTCCCAGGTTTGATAAGATTTTACCATGCTTTATCATCTGCAAAATATATCTTGCTGAATGAGACATTCTTAATTAAAGAAATTTAAAATTTATTTATTATTTGGGTTTCTACAAAGCAAAGAAAAGAGGGAAATTCCAAGATTAGTTTCCAAACGAGTTTTTGATAATCTAATATTAAATGTGAGCATTATTAAGGGAAAATAGCAAAAAATTTCTTTTTTCAAAAGATAGTGAGAAGGTGATTTATGCAATGAATTTTATCTTTGAGAAAAGACATATTCTTGAATTTCTTGAATTCTTGAAGTCGTAATTTTATACTTTCTGCCGGAAGAATTTCTTTACGGTTTCGAAAAAGACATTCCTCTGAGGCTGTTAACTTTGAATTGGTTTCGATGCCTAGGTTACTTTAAACAGTGCGCGTTAGGTGCAAAGATCCAATAAAACTTTGAAAAAGAAATCATCCCCCTTTTCAAGAACAAGGGAGGAACTAAGCACAAGAGAAAATGCCTATTGCCTGCTGGACGTTCTGCGATTACACCACGAATGTTGACGGTAAGGAAGGAGAATTTACGCTACATATCTCGATAAATATATTTTTTTAATCCATAATGCCAATTCGACCGCTAGTCATTGTTTTTGTTTGAAGAATTTCTTCTGCTTATTTGAAGAATCAATATTATTTGTTAGTATTTCTCTAAATTAGACGCACTTCGACTCCAAAATAATAATTATTGCTGGATAAAATTAGATATGGGGAACTTTCCAACAGTATTTGCTGATATTTTCGTATAGTGAAGTCAAATATTTCAAGATTTGGCTTCAAAACGAATGAGTGTAAATATGAGCTGGTAATGATAACATTATATATCCTTAATCCGTTTTGTTTTGTTTCAGATATTACCGTAACTGGGCTTATTAAAGAATGCTAGTAGTAAAATGTTAGTTATTTGAAATATAATTCCATTCAATCTACTTTGAGATTAAATATTCTTTACCAATTTGTCTGATATGTCAAAAAACATTCTCAGTTGAGGCTATGAGGCCTCCTAGACGAATCAAGTAAAATAGATAGAAAATTGCATCATTTTCAGAGATTCGAAAAGAAGTATATAAAACAGTCCCCAATGACAAATTTCCTTTCAGCAGCATCTAAACAAAGTGAAAATGGTTGTGTGCTGTAAAATTACGGATGCCCCATTATTATGGTGAAAAACTGGTTCTGGCAGCCATCAAGAACTATTACGAACTCTGCTCTATACACTCATAGGAAAAAAAAAAAAAAAAAAGAGACGCACCGAGAAGATATAAAGCAAATTGGACACAAATTGATATGCATTCAGATTTTGATAAAAAAAATGCAAAATTTTACATTTTGGCTGCCAATGAATGAACGGTTGTCTCTACAACGCATCTGATCTGCGCAAGTGGCAGTATATTTAAGAGGAGAACTTACAATTCCAGGTCATAAATTCTTCACGAATTTCATTCCGTGTAATCTGGTAGACAATAACTATGCCTCGCATACAGGTGAGCAAACGATATGCGCAGATGTCAGAATTTGAGAGAGGTCGTGTAGTTGGCCTAAAAGAAGCCGATTGGTCTTATCGGCGAATAGCGCGACATTTGATGCCACTATTAGACGATGTTGGCAGGAATGGGTAAACCATGGCCGCACACAACGTCAAGAAGGAAGCGGTAGGCTAAGAGAAACGACAGAACGTGAAGACCGAGCAATCGTCAGAGCGGCACTCACAGCCCCAGATGCATCGTTATCATCGATTGCACGTGCAACTAGTGCTTCAGTGACCGCAAGAACTATTCATAGACGGCTCACAGAAAGGGGGCTGAGATCACGGCGCCCCTTGCGCCGACTACCATTGACCTCTGTACAACGTCAAGCCCGTTTGCAGCGGTGTCGGGCTCATTCGCACTGGAATGTCACTGACTGGTGTAGAATAGTCTTCAGTGATGAGTCCCGCTATGAACTGAGCCCCGATGACCAGCGAAGGCGAGTCTGGAAACGCCCCGGAGAGCGGTGTGATACAAACCTGACTGTCTTCCGGCAGACAAGCCGACAACCAGGAGTGATTGTCTGAGGTGGCATTTCATTTCATTTCATAGTAGGATCCCTTTGGTTGTTATCCGTCGCAACCTTAAGCACAGCGGTACGTCGACGAAGTTTTAAGGCCCGTTGTGTTGCCGTTCATGTCACGCCACCCTGGTGTGTATGTGTGTGTGTATTGAGAATACGGCAAAGCACACTAGGGCTATCTGCCTAAGGTGAGGGATGCCTTTCGTGGAGGACTTTCTAAGGGAAACTGGCTCGTATACACGTTACACATGGGAAAACCACGAAAACGCCCATGCAGCCAGCCCGTTCGCGGGATTCGAACCTCGGACCGAACTACCAGTGTTCAGCGATTTTACCGCTCGGCCGCTGGTGGGCCCCCACGCCACCCGGACTTACATTTCAGCAAGATAATGCCCGCCCCACACTGCACATGTTTCTACTGCTTGCCTTAGCGCTTGCCGAACATTATCTTGGCCAGCAAGGTCACCGGATCTCTCTCCGGTTGAGCGCGTTTGGAGCATTATGGGCAGGGTCCTCCAACCAGCTCGGGATGTTGACGATCTAACGCGCCAATTGGACAGAATTTGGCACGACATCCCTCAGAAGGACATCCGCAACCTCTGTCAATCGATGCCAAGCCGAATAACTGCCTGCATAAGGGCCAGAGGTGGACAAACGCATTACTGACTTCTTCACTTTGTGAAGCTCTATCACTTCAATAAATCATCCAAAATTTTTCTCAAACTGTAATCATTTGTTTTTATGTATATGTAGATCACTTCTACCGATTTTCGTCTCAT
This sequence comes from Stegodyphus dumicola, assembly GCF_044657685.1. NCBI lineage: Eukaryota > Metazoa > Arthropoda > Arachnida > Araneae > Eresidae > Stegodyphus > Stegodyphus dumicola. The sequence continues at coordinate 118,274,756 of NC_140777.1, read as the reverse complement.
TCGGATAATTCCTTCTTAGTGCGTCGTTTTTTTTTTTTTTTTTTTTTTTTTAAATCTCATTTTTCAATACAAAATGATGAGTCATCTTTGCCAAGGAATGAAGCCTTACCTTTGCTCATGTTCGTTTCATAAGGAATTAAAAGTCTACCAAGAGTTATCATTTGTCCGAACTTAACTAATAATAATCTTTATTTTGTGTTATGAAAAATATTTTTGAACAAAAAGAAATTTTTCTGAATAAATTATTATCATATCTTAATGTTTGTGCAGCTGTAGCTAATGTTCACTTTATGTCGGCAACGCCATTTCTAACGCCGACAATATTCTTGTAGCGAAAAATCTGAGTTAACTCTTCTGTCTGGTTATCAGAACAAAATCAGAAGCTAAGTCTTTGAATGACAGGCTATTTGGATAGCTCTGTGTTAAAAACGATGGAGATTTGAAACATGTACCTACTTCATCATAGGCAAGTTTTTTTGCTATGACTGGGAACCTATTTCGGCCGTTTTGGGACACTTTTCAACACAGCACTAGAGGATTTGGAAAACAAAGATGTTGTTTTAAGAGCAGATACTGCTAATTTTTCATATTTGTTTGACAAATTCAGTGAAACAAACCATCAATTCCAGCGTGATGAACTGAATCTAATAAAAACCAAAAATGCATTTTTTTCCCGTTCGTGGCTCAGTTGTATAAAAGAAACTTAGAATGAGGAAAATTTAGTCACTTTAGAAAGAAATGACAAAGATGTAGTTATTTATTTCAAACATTTGGAAGCTGGATAAAAGGCTTTTGGAATCTTCAAGGAACGATTTCAAGATATTTTAAAACTGGATGTACCCGACTGGTTTTTGGACCCATTTTCCTGTTCAATTTCAGGAGCATTTCCTAACTTAAAAAAATAATTAATTGAAATACGAGTAAATGAAGGGCTGAAGTTTGAATTTAGATTTAGATGCTAACATTTAAGGCCTCAAAACGACATACCAGAACTTTTCCTGGTTTATGCAGCATTGTTATAGAAATTTTTCATAATAGCACAATCGTCGTATTTAGTGTAACTCAGATTCAGTGCAGCAACATCTCTAATAACTATAAAACGAAATCGGCTGCTGATAACTAATTACGGTAACTCTCCAATTTTAAGAATAAAAACATCTGATGTGGACACCCACATGATTTCCTTAAACGGCCTACCAAATTATACACCTTATTTGCAATATTTCATTTAAACTTACTTCCTCGAATTTTTCATTATTAACCGATCATCATAATAACTACCTAATTAACTGCTGAATCGAGGCAAGTTGAAAATGATATCCAAAATTGCAAACATTTTTAATTAAATATTTCTTTGAATTTTTGCCGCACGGGAGTCAAACTTTTAATTTTATTTTTTTAATAACGAATACAAAACTGTCCCAGATAAAAAGTACAGAAACCGGAAGATTTCGAGAAAGGCATTAAAAGTTAGATTTCGTTATTTATCAAAAACTAATTTTTTCAAAATTTAACATTGTCAAAACATGAATATTTTCGTCATTTAAAGCACTCCTGAAATTGGAAATATATGACTACAACCAACAATTGCGAAAGCAAAGGTTGGGTAAGAGGGTGGGTGTATATATATATACATGTAAGTTTGGTAGTGCAGACTAATATAACGGGAACTGCACTACTAAATGTTATAACAATCTCATATACAAAATTTCAATGTTCTACAGGCTAATAGTTTTTTTAGTTATGCGAGGTACGTTCGTGCATAAATACAGACGTCACTAAAAAATACTTTTTTGAATTTATTTTGAGTCCTTTTGGTGACATTAGGTTAATTGTTAGCAGGAAAGTTAAAAATATGCTACGCCTTCGCCAGGGATCGAACCACGGACCTCTGGAATACGCGCCCAGCGTGCAGACCAACTCACCACGAAGGCATGCCAAGAAGGCAGGAGAAATACCTTATATGCTCCCCCTTTTAAAGGGCGACTGGGGTTTTTAGAGGACCCAATCGCCAAATTGTGGGTGGGGAGATTCATCCTCCACCACCCTTTTTAGTTCGGACGGCACTGTAAAGACATTAGGTTATTTTTAAAGCAGGAGTGATGAAATATTAGCAACGCCTTCGCCGGGAATCGAACCACGGATCTCTGGAATATGCGTCCAGCACGCAAACCACTAACCACGAAGGCACGCAATCGAAATGATTGTTCCATATAAAAATGTGTTTTTCCTGCTCTGTCACTAATTTCAAGGGGTAAATATAAGTCATCAAGTGCAATACAACCGTTATGAGAATAATAAATATTTATTTGACTTTCAGTTTATATACATTACATGTTATTTCACAGTTAATTTTTAAAATTATTTATTGCTTCACTGGCCGCATTATTGGATTCTTCGGCACAAATAATGAATTCTGGAAGCGTGTTTTGAGATCGAAGCAATGTCTTTTTCATATGATCTAACCTTGCATTTTGGGTTTTATGGTACCTTTCTGATGTTTTCCAAAATCTCTTCAAAAGATAGCAATGTCTTCCGTCATAGCAATGTCTGGCTCGTTGCCATATCCTAGAAACAATTTTGGCCGACACACAATGATTTTTGCCGATAGCCTTTTGTAATACCATGCTTAGATTTTTCATTTTTAAAGTTTCTCAATAGCTGATGTAGAGTCACATTTCTGTTGTAGGGTTTATATTTATTTTAACTAACATTTATTTTAAGTTTAAACTATTTTTCCTGTCAAGCCTTACTTTCCCCTGGAACTGCCAATGGCCAGAGTATGTAAATTTTAGTAGAACGCGCAAGGATTCAAATTATCAGCGGAAGTATTCTGAGTTAAATAGAAAGGAAACCAGTTCGAGGTGTGCTGTTCTTACTTCACGAGCGCGGAGGTAGTTAGCCAGAAATTGAAGAACCCCGCGTTTCGGCCTGTGTGCTTGCCTTGAAGAATTGTTAATTGTTCAACGTGATCTTCAAGTTTGCTGAATTAGCAGCGGTATTGTAAAACGCGGTGAGGCTAGTTACTTTTAGAGAGCCTCGCTTCGACTAAGCATTTTGAAGGAATTACACGACGCGAAAACAGCGGGTCATTTAGGGGTCAGAAAGACTTTAAAAAGGGTACGCGAGGCGGTATATTTCCCGCAATTATACAAAATAGTAACTGCGTATGCCTGCAATCAATGTCAGTTAATAAATAATATTAATTACAGCCCGGCCGGGTACTTAAATAGCATTCGCGCTACGTTTCCGAATGAAATTTTAGGCATAGATCTTCCCCCAAAGCGAGTTAAATAAAAATCGTTTTCTTTTAGTAATAGTAGATCATTTTTCAAAATGGACAGAAATTGTTCCACTTAAACGCGCGTCAGCCAAAACAGTCGCAGATGCATTCTTACACAGATACATTTTAAAATACGGTGCACCGATAAAAGTCATTAGCGATAACGGAAAACAATTCATTAGTCAAATATTTGAAAACATATGCAGTGGACTTGGCATACGCCATATCAAAATGGTTCCGTATAGACCACAGGCAAACATAGCAGAAAGAGTGAATAAAAATATAGTAAAAATAATTCGCAGTTACGTGAGCACACATCACAAGCGCTGGGATGGCTACATAAATGAATTAGCTTATGCTTTAAGAACGGCAAATCACGATACTACGGGAAAAACCCCAGCAGAATTATTTTTAGGCCGAAAGTTAATTACGCCTTTAGATAAATTATTCTTTGTGCAACAAAGAGAGCAAGAGTTTAAACAGAAAGATGTTGAAAAACTTATTGATCAGGCGCTTAAAAGCTCGGATACGGCAAGAAATAAGCAAAAAGCGTATTATGATAGAAAACGCCGTGAAGCAGATTTTAAAGTTGCGGATAAAGTATTGAGCGGAAATTTTCCTTATCAAGTTCCCCAGACAATTTTACGGCAAAGCTAGCTCCAAAATTTGAAGGCCCCTATGTAATTCAGGAAATCAAAGGAGTCGTATTATACCTTAAGAACGAGAGAGGGGAAATCTGTAAAGCAGGTCCCGACCAGGTGAAAAAATACTATAATCCAAATGATTTTGAAATCCTTAAAAGTTTCTTGCAGGACTAAAGTCTAAACGAAGTAGAAGGTCCAGAAATAACAACAACTGTTCCACCACCCAAGAAGCAGAGAACTGAAAAGAGACCTAGCCCTTCTACAACCCGGACGACGGTACCAAAAAGAAAAAATAAAAACTTTCAAACTCCAGCATTTAAGAAAAACAAGAATGCAGATGCACCGCGTAAAGAAACCGTGGTAAAGAGGAAAACACCACCTACAACGTATCGCAGGAGAAATTATACATCAAGGAGAACGCTCCCAGGGCCAGAGAGTCAGGTGCCAGCAAGGCCGCCATTCCGGAAACTGAAACGGCAACAGGAGGAACGAAAATACCAGGAACAACAGAAGAAATTCAAGAAGGACTCCAGACCGGAGGACGTCAAGACCAGCCGTCCAATGGATAAACGGAAACGACAACAACCCGACGATTACTCCACCAAGAGGCCAGCATGCAGATGACGCAAAAGAAAAACTAATGTGGACGACACTTGGATGTCAGTAAGGAGAAGATTGACGTCCATGAAAGCTATAACTTGGGAACAATATTGCCAGAAAAGAATGACGGAGTTTCAATCATCGAAAACTCAAAGATAAGTTAAAATCTTCTATAAATTTTTTTTTTCTCTTTTGTTCCGAAATGTTATGCATAAGTACGAAGTTCTATGTTTTGACGAAAGTCAATATGTCTCGGTTGAGACTTAGTTTTGTTTTACTTTATTTAGCTAAGGCAAAGGTATTATTTTCTTTAACTATACAAGCTAAAAACAAGCATTTTCTGTTGTTCGAAAGACTAATTCTGTTGTGTTAAAGCCAAAATTTGGCCGAAGATAAAAATAACTTCGTATTCTTGTATTAATAAGAATTTTAGTTTCAGTGCCGCCAGCTTGGCGAAGAAGGAGTAAAGTAAAAATTTATTTTCTCTTATTCATTTTATAGTAAATTGTAAAAATCATATGTATTAAAATTTTGTAAATATACGTAAATACTTGAATGTAAATGTAGAATTTAGTCTAGAAGCATAAAATTTTAGATGCTAAAAGTAAAATGCTCAAAAGCAATGAATTCAAAATTTAAGTAATAAACTGTAGATAAAGTCATGCTTTAGAGCGAAAGCCTGCATGCTTAAAGATGAATGAGGGGGAAGTTAGAATGAATGTGTTTTATAGGGTTCTCCACCTACACTTGAATTTTTAAGAATGTTAAAGTAGCTCATCGAGTTGTAGAATGTCGAGTAAGGTGTGTCTATTTGGTCGTTGAATTCTAACAAATCATGGTGGTTAGGGGAAGTGTTGTAAGACTAAAACACGAATATTCCCGTTTGACACCACACATGGTGGAGAGCCAGAAGTTAAATTAATGCTTGAAAAATTGAATGAATGTGAATTAAGCAATAACTAAGGAAAACGAATCGTTTAAAAACAAAAATTTATTGTGTCAAGAAAGTGTAAATTATAATGTATTTAGAAAGATACTGATACTTATTCCTTCCAGATGCTGGAAGGAAAAGCAGAAGATTGATTGATGAAGTCCAGGAAAAGTTGCTGTAAGAAGAGAGAGTTATAAGTATCCACAGAAATTTAGTATACAATTTGTTACATAAGATTTTTTTTTTGTGTGTAAACGAGGTTCTCGAGAGTTAGTTCAGAATTATAGAAACTTACAACAGGTCGTTTGTAGGACCTGCTTCCAAGTTTTCCAAATTCTGGCAGCGGCAAATGTAGGGTTTATATTTATTTTAACTAACATTTATTTTAAGTTTAAACTATCTTTCCTGTCAAGCCTTACTTTCCCCTGGAATTGCCAATGCCAGTGTATGTAAATTTTAGTAGAACGCGCAAGGATTCAAATTATCAGCGGAAGTATTCTGAGTTAAATAGAAAGGAAACGAGTTCGAGGTGTGCTGTTCGTACTTCACGAGCGCGGAGGTAGTTAGCCAGAAATCGAAGAACCCCGCGTTTCGGCCTGCGTGCTTGCCTTGAAGTATTGTTAATCGTTCAACGTGATCTTCAAGTTTGCTGAATTAGCAGCGGTATTGTAAAACGCGGTGAGGTTAGTTACTTTTAGAGAGCCTCGTAGTTAGAGTCTTGTCATTAGTTTCTTTTCAGGTTCTTATTTTTATTTTACCGCCGAGTTGGCGTAGTTTGTGAGCGTCAAGAGCACGCACTTGTAATTTATTACGTTGAATAAAAAGGGACTTAAACCCTTAGCAAGACTCTGTCATTTATCCAGTTTCAACAGTCACCTCTTGGTTGCGTGCAAGTTGGAGGCGCGCAACTCTACACTGTCATCAAACATTAAATTGCGTTCCTTCCCCATAGCTCTATAAAAAGAATTAAAATAAATTGACATACAGTATCAAAACTGTTTTGTAAAAGCAGAAGATAACGTAATCAAAACTACTCTTCCCGCTTCTATTTCCTTAATTCGATATAAATTTATAAATCAATCATTTTGATACGGAGGGGAGTACATATTTTGTAAAAATTACCGATTTGTTTTCCCACAGAGGGACGTCCAGCATTTAATTTTTGCTAAAAGTGGGCGTTAAAGCAAAAATATTTCAGAAACAAAAATTCGCGAAATATATCGCGTGTTGATAACGGACTTATCATTCTGCGATATAAGCCAAGAGGTCTTTTTTTATCGATTAGAACGTATTACTCCCTTAACTTCTTTTTTTCAAAGTTGAAATACCGTTTCTTCGGAATTATGTTAAAAGCTAATGTCTCAGTACGAATTGAAAACAATCTGCCTGGTGGTAATCATTAAATTATGTCCACAATCATACAGTTTTGTGTAGGAAGCGTGTCTGAATACTGGAATAATGGCAGGTAAGATATGCTATTATTTCTTTCCGCTGAACAATATGGCAAAAGCTGCTTAGAGATGTGGATGGAAATTCCGCTGCAATTAATGCATCATTGTGCTGCTTATACAATACACATATTACTTCCATATGTGCCCATATATTTCGCTGAAATTATTTTAAAAGTACACCTTGAAGAGTTAATGTTTCTGCTATAAAATTTCCCGAGAGTAACTTATCTTACTCGAAATGAAGGTTTCGTTTTCACACTCATTACAAAATGTTTTAATGTGAAAATACAGTTAAATAATTATAATTACGCCTAAAATTGGAAGTAGATTATGTTGTGTTATTACGATGATTCCTTTATTTACATAAATAATTATAATTACGCATAAAATTGGAAGTAGATTATGTTGTGTTATTATGATGATTCCTTTATTTACATATGGATATTTAAATGAAAAGTAATATGTTACGCTATTTTCCTAGAATTCAAGCTGCCTGCGAAACAATTGAAAATTTCCATCTACTAAAAAAGGAAGTAGATTGCAGCTGTAAATTATTCTATTTATTAAAATTACAGCTTAGTTCATGTTTCTCTTGTTTGGTATTGTTCATTTGTTGTTTACATTTAACGAAACTGCTTGCTTAACGAAACTATATACTGCTTGCAAAATGTGAAAGAACAATTGTTTTCCGAGAAAGAATAAACTGATAATAAATAAAAAAAGAATTAATTAATTAAGTGCTATATCTATTTTTAAACTCTTTAAGTTAAAATGTCAGATATCAGTATAGGATAATAACAGTAATGCATATGAAATTACAAAAAAACGTAATGTTTGCTTATTGAAAATTAATTATATTTGATGTTTTTTAAAATCTTCTGTTTGTAATTTCACGAACATATCTACGAATTAAGTACTAATTGCAAAATAAGAATAATAATCAATTTCTGAGAAATAATAAATAGGTTACATTTTAAAAATTCTTAAAAAAATAACAGTAATATGGCATTACAACGAAAACAGCATTTGTTATTACTTCGAAGTTAATCATATTCTATTTGTAATATTAGAGAATTCTGTTTTGCAAATATTTGAATCTTTCATATTCTGCATGGTTTTTTTTTATATTTGTCCTTCATATATCTGAGGGAGATGAGAATCAAGTCACCGTATTTTCTTGCATATTCCTCCACATCCCAGAAATTTAGTTCTAATTTCTGAAAATTAAAAAAGGAATATTCGCATGGTTTTCCCCTTCTTCTATGGCACATAATTTTTCCCTGTGAAAACCAGTTTATTAGTAAATTGTATTCCCTTGATTATATTTATTTTTATTCAGTATATTTAATTTGCATTTGCATTCTTGTATTAGCATTTAATTCATTTTATTTTCCCTTGTATTTATCGTTTGAAACAAATTTTTGGCACATTTTTCGTTAATTGTACCCGTAAATGAATTACATATTTAAAAGTTCCCTGTATGTGGTTAATATGGCTTTTGCTAACTAGTAAAACTAGTATCAGATCTGATAGCTTCTCTCAATTGTGCATCGAATGAAACATTTTCGAGGATCTTTTCGTCCATTATATCTGTTTAATTGACTTACACGAAATTTATGACTTAATAGTTCTTAATAGTGACTTAATAGTTAAAGACAGACCTTCAAGCGAGACATTTTCCAGGCCTCGTAAAGTGTTCGGGGTACGTAGGCGTAATATATTGTTGAGTGTAACTGTTTCAACTAGAACCCTCCTGTTCAAACTAATGCTGAGAGAAACGCATTACTCGGCTATGTTTCTTATAGCGCAGCGCGGCCCTATATGTGATATCTTTATAACGTAAATATTGACCTGTTCTTCTAGAAAGACTTTCTATAAGGCTTTAGAGTCTCACCTTCTTTGGTAGCATAAACTAGTTAGCTTTAGAAAGATTATAATAGAATAATTCTCTTGCCTTAAAGTGTAGACAAAGTCAGACGAAGTGTGCAAACAGCACTTTTATTTGAACACAAAGAAATAACAAATACCCAACTTGGGTTTACACAAGCCATCACTAGTGGCTTAGCTTAAATACGTAATGCTAAACTAATTCAAATGTAGATTAGCCTAACGGCACACAGGATAATTTAAACGCTCAGGAAAGGCTTTGGTTTGTAGGAAACCTGCGAGGCAAGCCAAATGGCTTGAAGCGTTCAACATCAGAGAATCAAATAACTAATAGTCACGGTACGACATGTCCTGAAGTAGGCAAAACCACGGCCGATTGGAGGAAAAAAAATACTGAAACTAAATTCCCGAAGCTCACGACACAACACGCTCTAAAAATAGCCAGGTTCAAGGTTTCGCTAGTGGCCGCGATTAATATGCTAAATGTATGCTATTTTCCGGCTATCTTGATGTATTTGCGTCAGCGGGAGCTTGAAGTAGGGTGATTACTTGATCAATGAGTCCAAGAGGACAGCCAAGATGGATGAACGGTGAATAATTGATACATAAAACAGTCTTATAACAATCAAAATCGTAAAAACAACCTTGTATTTAGCGTAAGTATATTGAAACAATCGAAGCTGCCCTCGAAATCGATTGAGTGTTTCAATATACTTACGCTAAATACAAAGTTGTTTTTACGATTTTGATTGTCACATTAGCGTGTTTCTCTTATAGTCTAGTCTTATAAAAGTTCTAATGGCTATCCGGATTAACTTAGATAACAATAATGATGGCAGCATATTGAATCAGAGTTCATGATCGCGTGTATCACGCAACTTAGATTAAATGCATCCAAAAGTGCAGAACAAAATACTTTACAGTTCAATAAATAATAAATGAAGATTAAAGATTATATATAATTAGTCGCAGAAGGCACTCCATGGAGCTATATACAAATTATAGGTGCTAAAGTTCAGTAACAGGAGCTACATAGCACAACGAATAAAGGTCAGGGTAACATGGGTTGTCACCCACCCTAGCGCTGTAACTCAAGAATTCCTCTGGAATCTTCAGGAACTATGAAAATAAAATACATCAGTATAAAACAGTGTCATAAACTGTGAAAGAACCTTCATAAGTTAATTGGGAACTGGTTTTGACTGAGAATGACGGATGCATGAGGGGAAGATATCTGTGTTCGTTGAGCACTTCATAGTGAAAAGTTTCAAAAAGGTTCATATGGTCATTTTGAGCACTCTTGAAGAATTTTTTGTTAGCTTTCCTGAGAAAGTTATCCAATCTGTCCAGTTTGAATCAGCATGTAGAAATTTATTTCGAACAAAGTAATGTGCATTAATTCTGATCCTTAACAATCTGTTTTGCACAACGTGAAGCTTGTGTGTATCCGAAGGAGTAGCAGTAGATAAAAGCTGGCGAAGCATAAGTCATCAAAAGTCGAATATTAGAAGTGTAGATGAGCTTTATCTTTGAAAGATCAAGCTTTGAGTATTTCCCTATGATAGGAAGTAGGCACTGCATGACTTTAATTGCTTTGCCTCTCATATATGATCAATGTGATGTGTCCACGTGAGTTTGTCATTATTGATGATTCTCTAATTAGCCTTTGGAACAATAGGTAGCGGCTCGTTGAAAAGGAAGAGACTTTTCCTTGGCTTTAAGTTCCTTGGCTTACTTTTTCCATCTAACAAGCAGGAGCTGTGACCTTTGGGCATTAATACATATTTTCCAGTAGCTACACCACTGTTCAATATTCAGAATGATAGTTCGCAGCATTTTAATGCGTGACTGATGTTGACTGATTTTACCGTCAAGGCCGTATCATCCGCATAACAGGCTAGGATTGCATTGTTGTTAAATTGTACCCTAGAGAAGTCTGCTACATAAAACAGATAGAGTACAGAACCAATTACCGAACCCTGGGGCATTTCACTTAGGATTTTTCTGGGAGATGATAAAGCATCTCCGGCGAAAGTCCTGTACGTTCTATTCGAGATGAATGAAAGGATGAGCAGGATAAGTTCTTGATCAAATTGGAGATTAATGAGCTTGGGCACTGAGTCTCTAATGTCAGACGGGGTCAAAGGCTCTCTAAAAATAGACGTTCTGTTTCGTTTGTTATTGCCTCCGCGTCTGGCTTGCAAAGCTGCAAGCTGTATACCGGCTATTTTCATTTGGTTGCTGAATGTAGCGATGCAGCAACAGAAATGCCTAAGTGAGTCCTGGAGACAAGACATAATACATGAAGTAAAAATTTTTCTCATAAACTGGAAGACTATATACACAATATTTACAACCATTTGCTTTGCATTAAATAAGTAATGAGGATGAAGTCAAAATCCTGCTATAAAACACATATTCAGCTGAGATTTTGGACAGAGCAGATGCGAAAGCACATTTAAGATTTATGTAGGAAAATTTTGGTTATCGCTAAGCATGAAAGCCGCAAAAGGGCGAAGATGGCGGTCCTCATGAAGAATCTCGTAGCTGAAAAGTTCAAAGTGGTTCATTGTATTACATTCTTGTGCTTCCTGATAGAAGCGTTCATTGAGTTTTCTGAGAAACGTAACCAACGGTACAATTTTAAGGTCGTCGTGTCTAAAAATAGCTTGCGTAACTTTCGCTTAAATAGCACTTCATTTTCCCTCAATCTGAATAAACGCTCGCTATCTCATTTACATTCTGGCATAAAAAGCGTGGGTGAAAAGAGAGTGATAGAAATGCAACTGAACTTAAAATTAATTATTAGTTAAAAATAAATTGATAAAACCTCACAAGGCATCCGTACGCATATTTTATAAGTGCACATCTGAATACTCACTAAGCGAGTGGCTTCTAGAATGAACGAATGGGCTTGAACGAATGGAACGAGTAATATTTATGGCATTTTACATGACCTTTGCCTGCTTTAAGCAAGATAGTTGAAAATGTTTGCCCGATTTCCTGTACAAAATAATTAATGCATTGTGGATTTCTTTCGAAAATTTTCGGAGCGACGTTAGCTCAAATATAAGCATAATTATATATATAAGTAACAGAAGTCTTAGCAATTTTTAATGCAGTCTGTATGAAAAATATGGTCTACAATAATAGCCAATGCACAGTTTTATTCCAAGTGAATTTTCCTAATTTGCATTCCTGCATATTTAGTGTGTTAAATTTTACATTAATAACTGTTCTCTGTAAATGTGTTGCCTGCGCAAGAAATTTTGTTCAAACAGAATGGATGTATCTTATTCACAACAAATATTTTTAATGTATTCATATGTAACTTTAGGTATAATGTTTACAATAGGTATAATCAGAATAATTTTGAATCTTATACTATCAAAATCAAAGAAATGCGATAAGATAAGAAAGTACTGATTTATTGTAACACTTCCAGTTATTCTCAGCTCTACACTTGAATTCTGTTAATACACAAGTGTTATTAAACGAATAATATTCGAGGCTAATTGTACCTTGAGCCATTTTCTCTATATAAAGAGCGATAATATGCCATGAACATTAAACCGAATATCAGCGCGGTATATGTTTCATGAAAATGAAATGTTGACGATTAAATAAAATTATAAAATGAAAGCACTGAGATTTTCTACTAAAATGATAGCAGCATTTAGACACCATACGTATATATATTCGAAACAAATGCAAAATAAAACGTAAGCACAACATGCGGTCATGTCCACAGTTTCAAAGATGCAGCGTCTCAACAGTAATTTATATATTGGCGCGTTTTGAAATTTGGCACATTTGTTGACAGCGATAATAACATGAAATGTGGTTTAGACAATTTGTTAAAAATATTTGAAAGTAGGAACGATGTGACATTTTGTCCGCTCATGCACAATGTGAAAAGTGTGTGTGTGTGTGATTTTGGCAAAGCCTCGAGAGCTATCTGCCTAAGGGGAGGGATGCCTTCGTGGAGGACTTTGTAAGGGGAACTGGCTCGTATACACATTACACATGGGGAAAACCACGAACAACCCATGCAGCCAGCCTGTTCGTGGGATTCGAACCTCGGTCCGAACTACCAGTGTTCAGCGATTTTACCGCTGGTGGGCAAACAATGTAAAAACAGAAAAGAAAATAATTTTCTATGTGAATCACGGTACGTTCTATGTGAATCACGGAATTGTGTTTCTATGTATTAAAAACTTAGCTAAGTGAATTATTTTTGGCGCAAACTGAAAAACAATGCGCCAAAATAAATTTTTGAATTTTTCCGTAAATTTCCCACCAAATTTTACATAATTTGAGTCATAGAATCGAAATACGGGAAAAAAAAAAATGTCGGCTGTTTCATTGCCTATCAGACCTGCGTGTGCTCTGACCCATACTAGTTGTATGTGCTTATGGGCATTGCTTTGCAGAAGATGCTCTATGTTGACAATGAGAGGCATGGTTATGTTTAAGACTGCCAGAAGAGTGGACACACTGTCTGAATGAAGATTGATGAAAGGAGAGGGTAAAGCCGGAGCGTATTCAATAGGCGCTGTTATGGCTAATGCTTCTGCCTGGAAAACGCTGTTCCAGGATTGTAGATAACCCTTCCAAGTGTGTGTGAATTATATGTGCGCCATCGAAAAGTACAAAGGCGCTGCCTACTTCATCGGGGGTCCTGGAGGCATCTGTAAAGATGATAAGGTCTGCTTCTTGTATGGATTGATGGTGCCGATTGCTGTTAATCTCAACATGTGTGTACAAGCCTTTACGCCCTGGGTGCGTGAGCGTGGGTTTGATAGGGCATTCATACTGTATTGGGCTGAATATTATGTTATGAAAAACTGGCATCCCCTCTTAGCTGAATGATACTGGTGTAGCAGTCGTTTTTGTAATCAGGTGCGAACACATGTGTTCAATGAATCATCAGTTAGCAAAGGAGTAAATGTTGAAAGTGGTATCTTAGCATTTTATTTCTTTGTTTTAGACGTTGCGCGAATAATTCACGAAACGTGTGACCGGGAGCTCATTGTACAAAAGCACTTTGGGTGCTATGGTGCCATAAAAAGAAAATTATGTCAAAGTGTTTCCTGTCAAGTTGTTTAATGTTAAACATGCATTCAGCACTTTTATTTTAAATCAGTTTCCATCTTCCGTTTAGATTAAATGCTTTTTATCTGTTCTTTTAGAAAACAGCGGAAAATCTTCAGAAAATTGGCGAATGCATTGGCTATCGCGAAGTTGCAATACTTCTGATTCTTTCAAAAGCTTTGCCACTTCTAAGGACTCAGGTAAGTTTAAGAATTGAGTAGATCATATTCAGAAAATTGCAAATATATATTTATGTTTATTGTTACAGTTTCAGCCATAACTAAAGCAGTAAATAAATTTCGCTTCTGTACCAGATAATTGGTTGCTACATTAGGATTCCAAAGTTTATAGTAATGATGTTTAATTCGTTATAATTACATAACACACTTATACTCCATTTATTTTGCATTACAATAGAGTCCAAAAAACTCGCTACTCGATAACATGCCAGTCCGGATAATTCGTCCACCCCGCGCAGATCCATTCAAGGTCATTGTCCGTGTGCATGTGTCCCCTTCTTCCTGCATTCCTTTGTCTCGCATCACACTCTGACACTCCCACTCCTCCATCACGCGATTGGCACCGCGCGCACTCAGCCATTCAGTCTACCTGCTTTGCCAGGGTTAGTCGATTTCTCAACTGCGGTGCGTAACCAAAGATCTTTGGCGTAACTGTATTGTTCAGAGCTGTTTCAAAGTTTGTGGGTGCTAGACAGTACGTCTGCGATGGTGTCTTCCGTTTAAAGGATAAGCGAACTTGTCTATGTATCAGGACTGGTATTCCTCTTTACTTGCCTTGGAAACATGAACTGTCCTGACTCAGAACAGGGAGCTTACTAAAGCTATGTTCAATAAATTGTGAAGTAGACAATACACATAGGAAGGGTATACAAAACCCTTTATTTTTCTATCTTTACAGAGATTTCCTGACTTCGGAATACAGAGACCAACCACTTGTGGTCTGAACGTAAGAATATAAAAATATTAACTAAAACTCTAACTAAACTAACTTCGAATTAATATACAAGTGCCTACTTTAAGATTGGCCGTTAATTAACAAAAAGCCGTATGTAGTACAGAGAGCTGCTAAAACTACAATACGTTTAAAATTATCAAGAGGATTAAACCTCTGGCCTTGAAGGCAACCAGCAAACGAGTAAAATTACTATGGCAAGCGGCCTGCCTCTAATAACTCCTTCCTCTCTCTTGCTTGGCAAAAAACCACAACTTAAGTACTTGGCGTTAGCAAGACAGATTTGCATAAATAGGTTAAAGCTTTTAATTCTGGCCGGAAGTAGAAAATAAGAAGTGATAGTAAAGATTTAAAATAAAATAAACGTTAGTAAAACTTAAGATCCTTACATACTTCCCGCCAGAGTTAATTAGTTTGAAACTGAGGTCTAAAATGACCTTGTTGAAAACTTTTAGCTCTAGAATCTAACGCGAGGCCAATCTTTTAAAAACATTCCTCACTAGAAACTAGAAATTTTAAAAAAAAATTGTTTTTAAATTATCAGCTCCATGGACAATTACTTTTCATCTGTACTGCATCTAAACAGGAGCTTTTAGTTGAAATCTGGTTCCTTCCAGAGATCTGGAAGGAAAACTAGTTTAATGAAATGTTACACAATTAAATGGCAAGTAACATGAATACATATATTTTTGTTTTAACATTCTTATTTCATTCATGACTTTATTTAATTATCTCTCCCCGTGCTCTCTGACATGTGTTGTAAAAGAAAACACCGAACACGAATGTGTTTATGTACAAGTGTTCACACTACCGCCTGCCATCAAAACACTAACGTGTTAAAAATTCAACATAACCAGACCTCATAACACACCTTATCTTTATCTCTAAACCCTGAGGTACTATTCTGAAAGTGGCTAACTCTGAAGTGTAGCGTCAGAGAGCCTAACTACATTCATTCAACTTTAACACATATTCACAATAATTTGGTCTTTTTACAGTCACACGAATAAGTTTAAAATTTTTGGCATTACTTTCACTTTTACCATATCACAGTATTTCTTAACATTTAAAATAACAGTTCACATTGTATATAAGGACATATTAACATGCCGTTAATTTTACGCATTTTAAAACATACATTAGTAGTACATTGTTAACTTCTATTCTTTTCCAAGCAAGTGCCAATTCTTCTACATTGAAATACTACATTTCAAAAGTCTTTCAGACTAAAACTTCTTTCTTGCCAGAATCTTTTAAATAAAATTTTATACAATAATTTTTTACAATATTCTTAAGGTACCTTTCTCAAAGATTATCAATGCTTTTACAATATTCAAGTATTTACACATTCCTATTATACATTAATTTTAGTTTTACTCGCGAGTAATTGAAAAACAATATCAAAATAGGTAACAACTCATTTCTCGCCTTTTTGGCGATAAAGGTAGGCCTCACATGAGGTAAAACTTCTTGAATTCTGCCACTTGCAGTAAGAATGAAAAATTAACTTAAGGTTTCAAAGTAACATAAAGTTTTACTTATCTTTGTGATATTCAGACATCCTTTTTTCTGCCCAGGCTTGGAAAGTGGCGAAGACTACAGTCTGGTTGATCTTCCGTCTTGTACGGGTTCGTCCTTCGGCTCCTTCCTCCATGAGCTTTCTTTTCCTTCCAGTTCGATCACCCTTGAAGACCTTCTTTTTAGCCTCTGCCTGTGGTCTCGGCCGTTTGATGGCAGCTGGTCTTGGCGGAACCGGGACAACTCTCTCTCGTTCCTGCTTGGATCTCGTTGCTGGCTGTTCAAATTTTTCTTGTTTCTTAGCCTCCGCAGCTGGTGTTCCTTCATCAAATCGTCGACATTTACTGCGTAGACGCCTATCCGATGGGTAGATCTTCCGTTTTGGAGCCGGGTTATAGTTGCCGTCATTTCTCCTGGCTCTCTTTGCATTAGTCGTACTTCTCCCTTCTTCATTCTGGGGGTGGTCGTGCCCTCTCTTTTCTGGTCGGTGGAACGGCTTCTTTTTCTTGTTACCTTCAGTTTACCAACGGGGTAACTTTCTTTTCAATTGCTCCTGCCTCCTAATGGCTTGCCCTTGTCATTGTCGTTGTTCCACCTCTGAAGCTTGTGCCTGCCGTGCCGGATCCTGCAAAAGATCTCGAAATATTGGCATTTTAGTACGATAATAAAATGGTTTTATCTGGTCAATATTTGCGGTGCAGGTTTCACCATTCCTGGCTTTTAACACCACTACAGCCTGAGTTATTTTGTCTATGACATATGGTCCTTCAAATCGTGGATAAAATTTGGCAGTTTTATCTTCTGGTGCTGAAGAAAGTGAATGCTTAATTTTTAACACTTCATCCCCTACTTTATAAGTTACTCCCCGTTGTTTCATATCATAATAAAGCTTCTGTTTTCTCTGTGCTACTTCAGTATTCTTTTTTGCTCCTTTAATTAATTTTTCTATATCACCCATTTCAAATTCTGGGGCTCTTTGTTGAACATAAAATAATTTATCTAACAGCGTTATAATCTTTCTGCCTAAAAATAACTCAGCACGAGTTTTGCCCGTCGTATTATGTTTTGCGGTCCTAAGGGCGAAAGCTAATTCATTGATATGGTTATCCCAGCTTTTATGAAAATTTTTAACATAACTACGGATAATTTTCACTATATTGACCCGTTCCGCTATATTTGATTGCGGCCGATACGGGACCATTTTTAAATGACTTATGCCCAGTTTTTGGCACATGTCATCAAATATATTACTTACAAATTGAGGACCATTATCCGATATAACTTTTAGGGGCGCCCCGTATTTTAAGATATATTTATTTAAAATAGAATCAGTAACTAATTTCGCGGAGGCTCGTTTTAAGGGAACAATTTCGGTCCACTTACTAAAATGATCAACCATAACAAGGAGATACCGACTTTTATTTAACTGACTTTTTGGGAAAGGGCCCAATAAATCGATACCAATTATTTCATTTGGAAATTCGGATTTAATGCTATTTAGAAACCCGGCCGGGTGGAAATTAATATAATTAACTGCTTGACATGTTGGGCAGGACTGGACATACGCCCTTGTTAACTTTTGAAGCTCAGGAAAATAAACTGCTTCTCGTACGCGTTGGATGGTTTTTCGAATACCAGCATGAGAAGCTAATGGGCACTCGTGTAACTTTTGCAGTATATTTAATCTAAGACTAGCTGGGATAACAGGTCGAAATTCGTTGTTGGAATTCGTAGTTTTTGTATAAAATAATAGACCATCTATTAGTTCGTAATGGGCCGCCCTATTTCTTATCGCCACAATATCTTGGTGGCTAAAATTTTCAGGATCCTTTAAATGCTCATAAATGTTTCCAAACTCAGGATCCTTACCCAGTTCGGTTATTACAGTTTCTCGGGAATTTATTGTACATGCTGTGAGCATTGCCACCTTTATAGTATTACCTTCTTCATCTATTTTTATTCTGGATAGGGCATCTGCTACGATATTTTCCTTTCCGGGGGTATGCTTGATTACCAGATTATATTCTTGTAGCTTGAGTGCCCATCTTATTAACCTTGGGGATAAGTTTTTCTCTGAGTACAATCTAGTTACCGCCGCATGATCAGAATACACTGTTATTGGCGCCCTTCCAAAATAGACTCGGAACTTTTGCACTGCTAACAGAACTGCAAGTGTCTCTCGGTCGCGGAATAATTTCTTTGTGTTTGATTTAAAGTTCGACTAAAAAATGCCACGGGCTGCTGATTTTGCGAAAGTACCGCTCCTACCGCATAATCCGAAGCATCCGCTGAAATTTCTAAATTCTCATCCTATTCTGGAAATTTCAACACAGGGGCTTGCGTTAATGCTTGCTTTAATTTTTCGAAAGCACTATTGGCTTCGGCCGTCCACGAGAATCTTGCCTTTTTCCTTTTTAATTTTAACAATGGTTCAGCAATAGCTGCAAAATCTTTTATAAAGGACCTATAATATGAACAAAGTCCTAGAAAAGAAGAGAGCTTCTTCGCCGTATTTGGCGAAACTTCTTCGCCACTTTTGCACAGCGATTATTTTTGATTCGTCCGTCTCGATTCCTTTCTGAGATATTTTGTAACCTAAGTATTTTGATTCAGGGGCTGCAAATTTGCACTTTTCGACATTAACTTTTAGACCGGCCTCATTTAATAATGAAAACACCTGTCTTAAATCCTGTACATGTTGATCCAGATTATCACTAGTAATAATGATATCGTTTAAATAGATAAATGTGGTCTTTCCTAGAACAGGCCTTAGCACAATGTCCATACATCGCTGAAATGTTGCCGGTGCCCCTGAGAGGCCAAACGGCATACGCAAGAATGCATATGTGCCAGACGGGGTTATAAAAGCAGTCTTAGGCACATCTTCCGGTTTAACCCCTATTTGAAAATAACCAGTCGTTAAGTCTAACGTAGTCATATATTTGGTAGAAGTTATGTTCCTTAGAATTTCTTCAATAATAGGTAACGGATATACCGGATATTTAGTCATGGAGTTTAATTTACGATAGTCAATTGCAAAACGCCACCTTTTCGGATGTGTTACCGGATAGTCATTATTTTTCTTACATAACACAACCGGGCTAGCATAACTACTTGAGATGGGCGTTATGATATTTTTACGTAACATATCTCGAATGTGCCACTCTATAATTTTTTCTTTATTCTTATCATATCGATATGGTTTGTGGCGAACTGGCAGTGAATCTCCGGTGTCGATACTATGGTTAGTAACTTGAGTAAATCCGGGAATATCACTAAATAACGAAGCAAATTCACTTACTACTTGTCGAATTTTTTGTTGCTCTCCCTTAGGCAGGTGGTCGAGGTTTAACGTCGGTGGTTCTGTTTTTTCTTCTCGAATTGGTTTCATCGTCAGCTTAAGGGACGCTTCGTTAAAATCCAGCGTTGCTTCTGTCTCTGAAATAAAATCTATCCCTAAAATGACATGTGCTTGTAAATTTTTTTACGATAAAAAACATGATCTTTACTTGCTCGTCCTTGATACGAATATATAATGGTAATTTACCTATGCACTTGCATCTTTCTCCCTGCGGAGCTAACACTGTCGTATTGTCCGAATTATATATGCGGTATCTACGGAAATACTTCCTAAAAAAATCTTCTGCCACACAGGAACACTGCGCGCTTGTATCCAGGAGTGCGGTGGCTGGGATGTTGTTCACTAAAACTTCAATCTTTGGAATAGTCAAATTTTTCACCATAACTGTATTTAACTTGAAGGGAGAGGGGTTTTCTTGGCCTTCGGATTTCCGCACCCTCCTGTCAGCAGAAATCCGTTTTAGTTTAAATTTTCTGTCTTCCTTTCCATGCCTTCCTTCTTTTTCCGCTGGCCTACAGACTTTTTTTCTGGCTTACTATTGAACTGTCGACGTTCGCCGGTTGTTTTTGGATACTCGGGTTTCCTTGCCCACTGATTCGATTTGCTTCCGTACCCGTGTTCTTGCCTTTGCTGTGGTCTTGGTGCACCAAACTGGCTTCGTTGCTCTTACTGGCGTCTTCTTTCAATGTCCGCCGTTCTTCTACTTTCAAACTGAATTGCTAGCTCAAATAACTTTTCCAGTGTAGTCGGATTCCTTAATTCAATAAAGTCTTGTACTTGGGGAAGTAACCTCGGCAAAATCACTTGGATTATCTCAGGATCCAGACGGCCAACAGTTTAAAGACGTGAATTTTTCTTAAAATAAAGCTTGAGAGATTTTCAATTCGTTTCTGGTATATGCTGAAGAGTTCCCCTTCTAACTTTGAGCGATCTCTTACGACAGGGAAGGCTTTTACTAAGGCAGTCTTAAAATTTTCGTAAGTATAGGTGGGACTTCCCGCTTGACCCAAGAGGCTGCTGCCTATACATTTGAGTATTTTAGTATATTTAACCAATTAAGCGCTTGGCCCCTCAAAGCGCTGGTAGCTAAGGTGACTTTCTGGAATTCATGGATTGGGTACAGCATGAAGTGGTCATCCAATTTTTCCAAAAAACTGGTTACCGGTGAGTTTCCATTAAATGTTGCTTCTGGTTTCATCGATGCGCGCATGGTCTGTACGATGTACCCAAATCCTTCCAGGGCGGTGGCTGGCATTTCTGGATTCTGAGCCGCTTCTGCAGGCACCACAGGTTCTTCTTGAAACTCGGCATGGTTATTCTTCTTCGTCGGGCGCCACTAACAGGACTGGTATTCCTCTTTACTTGCCTTGGAAACATGAACTGTCCTCGCTCAGAACAGGGAGCTTACTAAAGCTATGTTCAAGAAATTGTGAAGTAGACAATACACATAGGAAGGGTATACGAAACCCTTTATTTTTCTATCTTTACAGAGATTTCCGGACTTCGGAATACAGAGACCAACCACTTGTGGTCTGAACGAAAGAATATAAAAATATTAACTAAAACTCTAACTAAACTAACTTCGGATTAATATACAAGTGCCTACTTTAAGATTGGCCGTTAATTAACAAAATGCCGTATGTAGTACAGAGAGCTGCTAAAACTACGATACGTTTAAAATTATTAAGAGGATTACACCTCTGGCCTTGAAAGCAACCAGCAAACGAGTAAAACTACTATGGCAAGCGGCCTGCTTCTAATAACTCCTTCCTCTCTCTTGCTTGGCAAAAAACCACAACTTAAGTACTTGGCGTTAGCAAGACAAATTTGCATAAACAAGTTAGAGCTTTTAATTCTGGCCGGAAGTAGAAAATAAGAAGTGATAGTAAAGATTTAAAATAAAATAAACGTTAGTAAAACTTAGAATCCTTACATATGGAGTAAAAGTTGGATGAATTAAAGAAACTGGATAAGGGAGAAAGTGCCAGTCCACTGGCTAAGAACTTGGGAGTAGGCAAAAGTACGACTGAAAAATGAAAAGAAACGGACGGAAATCCAATCGTCGTGTGTTAAGAGAATATGTACATAAACATTGAAAGAAAGGAAAAGGGAGTTTAATGAGGTAAATGAAGCACTTTACATTTGGTCTCGCCAAACAGGAGAGAAGAGCACGCCAATCAGTGCGGCAATCTTGCAAGAGAAGTCCTTGAAATTTAATGAAGTGTTAAAAAAGTTAACGATCCAAAATTTGTTGCAAGCACTGGCATGATTGCTGGAAGAAACGCTGGAGTGCGACAATTTAATATTTGTGAAGAAATACAATCTGGGGATAGGGAGGGTATGTCTCAGTTTAAGGAAAACTTTCAGAAAATCTCCCGAAATTTAAGATTTGACCGGAGAGCAATTGTACAATTGTGATGAAACAGGATTTTGCTGTAAACGGTCACCAGGAAAAGCTCTTGCTTTCAAAGAACAATCAGCCTCTGGTTTTGAAAGGAGAGGCTAACAATCGTAGCATGCAGTAATGCAACTGGTTATCGCAATAAAGAAATCACGTGCATTTAAGCCCACTGAAATGGATAAACTTTTCGTTCGGTACCTAAATCAGTCAAATGCCTGGATGAGTTGTTCAGTTTTCAAAGAATGGTTTCATGAAATAATTGTTTCGTCGGTTGAGGGGTTTTTAAAATTTAAAAAACCTGACAAAGAAAGCTATTCTGATTTTGTCTTCGGCCACAGACGTTGAAGAGTTAAAAGTGGCCACATACTGGGAATGTTTTTACCACCCAATGTCACAGAGTTTTGCCAGCCGATAGACTAAAGAATTTTGTTGGTCTCAAGGATATAGGCAAAAGCTGTTATCCTCCCTTCTTTCTGCAAACGATGATGGTGAAGGTCTTATCAAGAACGTAAAGAAAATTAACCTATTGCCATCTTGTAGAATGTTTGCCGGACTCTGGAACAAGTTAGAGTCATTGACACTAGTTCGTCCCTGGCGAAAACTCCTTGATCACGAGGGAAATGTTGAACATGATGATGCAGAAAATGTAAATTTACTCATCCTCCTGAAAAGAATTTCTGGATGTGTAGAAGCTGATGAAAATAAGGTCGAACAGTGCTTTCAGAATGATACCGAGCAAGATATTATGTGTGCAGAAATTATTACTGCTATAGTTATTGAAGAAATGCCAGAAAATGATGAAGATGTTGACGTTGAGGACTCCACCGTACAAGCCCCTAAAATATAACATAGGGAAGGGCTAAAGTCTATCGAAATCGCTCTTCAGTGCTTTTAACAACAAGGGACGTCCGTAATAGACTTCCCGCTATGCCTTCGTCGTCTTCGTGATCGTGATGAAGCAGCAAAACGCAAGTGCAGACGGAAAACAACAGGATATTACGTATTTCTTTAAAAAAAATTAGCTAGTTTTTGAAAAGTCGGCTATTTCTTAAAAAAATAGCCAGTTTTTGTAAAGTCGGCTAATTAATTTCCATTATGAACAGCTTTATGCCTTCATAAAGTACTTTTCTGAGGCTTGTCTTATCAGGCAAATTACTGTACAATGTTTATTCATTAATTTTCATTAATAAAGGCTCTATGCCTTCATAAAGTACGTACGTTTTCTTTGTTTAAGGGTATTTGGGAAGTTTAGTTTAGTTAAGTTTGAGTTACACAATTGCATTCTTTGAAAACTTTTTTATCTTCAGGCAACTAATACATACAAGTACTGTATTTTCTAAGAAAACACTCCTACGTATCCTTTTTTAAAACCTTTCCCGATAACCCGGCATTTTCACAAACTCGGCCACCCTTCGGTTCACATTAAACCGAGGTTTCAGACTCTACTGTATATGCTTTTTGCATAATATAATAAGTGAAAAATAAATTTACAGATTTTTATGATTTTTTTTTATATTTGCGGTTATAAATTTTTTAACCCTTTGCGCTCGAGGCGCTTTTCTATCGGGTGAACCAGCAACTTGAGAGTAATCAGCCATATTTTAAGTTAACACTAAGGAACTATATCATGAGTTCCTTATTGTTAACTTAAAATAATTTTAGACACAATAAAACACTTTAAACTCGTATATTTTAACATTATACATATTTTTTTAACTTAATGAAACATATGTATTAAACATTAAGTTCTAAAATTTTGCTTCGTATGATATTTTACAAAACAATCTCCAATATGCATCCTTGGCTTGTCGGGGCATGTGTCACAGTAGTATACAGTTTGTCGCCTTTGGGACGTTCTTTGAGAGCAAACTTTGCAATCTTTTTTTGCCCCATCAAAATAATATACAGCTTCCCATTTAGTCGGACCGCTTCAGAAATGCTGTGTGAAGTAGAAGCTGTGCTGGGTTGTTTTTGTCGAAAGTCTCCTCTCAGTTGATCCACTAAAGTTTTCAAATAAATAGTAGGTGACTAAGCGGCCGTTCGTTTCTCTGCTTCTTTACTGATTTATAAAGAATGTATGAATTGATGGAGCAGATCTCCAAACCCCCAAAAAAAATAGTTTTCGCCACCATTTTACGGATTTTCTTGAAAAACAATATGTCGAAGCCAGTTGGTCAGCTCGATCAACACCGCTCATAAATTTGATGTAATTTACAACAACATTGGGCTTTTTTATAACGACTTCAATATCGCCTCGTAGAGTTCTTCTTACAGGAGTTATTCCCGCATTATTCCAAGTAGTCAAAGCCGTCACAACCCTCTTGTCCTTCCACGCAAGAACCAAAATATTACCTTTACGATATGCACATGTGGTTCGATTCTCAAATTTTGGCTTTCGTATTTCACATGGCAGGTGCTTTCTATTTGTCACGATCGTCCCAGTTAAGTGGCACTTTTGTTTGCGTAATTCTTCCTCCAATATGTAACTCGTATAATTACGGTCCGTGAACATGTGGTGTCCCTGAACACCGGGAATTTTATCCTGTATCATTTTGTATAGATGTAGCGGTATTCTGGTTGATGCCGGTAGATCGGGTCTTATAAAGTCTCTGTTGTTAGAGATCCATAATACGGCAGAATAGCACAAATGAAGCCGGTATTTGAATCTGCGAGGTTATAAACCCAATACCCCATTTTGTAGGTTTCATTGGATTGCACGTAATGAATGATATGCGTAATGAATGAAGCCGGTATTTGAATCTGCGAGGTTATAAACCCAATACCCCATTTTGTAGGTTTCATTGGATTGCACGTAATGAATGATATGCGGCCTTTGAATTTGACGGTCGACTCATCCACCCAAATCTGCTCTCCGGGTACAAAGTAATCCAAGAACCTTACATTTATATACTCGAGGAAACCAGATACTAACTGCAAACGGGTTCTAGGGATTGTGTTTTCTGAGGGTATTGTCTTGAGGTGAAGTCTCCAAAATATTTGACAAAATCGGTCTCTCGTAAACGTGTCTGAGTAAAACGGAATATAACTAGTATCATTTTTCGACCAGTATTCTTGTATGTTTGCTAGTGGCATTGTCCCCATATTTATGATTGCCCCAATAAACGCCCAAAATTCGGTAACTGTTACATCGTACCATGATCGCCATATAGAACGGGATGATAAGGTCTTCCCTTCCACCTTCCTTGCAGCGTTATTGTTAGTTTCCTGCACTATGTCAGTAACTAATTCCTCGGTGAAAAATAATTTGAAAAAATCTGTTGGTTCTTTTATATGTGCAAATACGTGCGGTCCTACTTGTCTTTCACCGGATACAAACGGTATTCTTCTGAGGATTTCTTCGGATTCTGTGCACACTGTCCATTCTGAAGGTTCAGTCTCTTCTGTACAATCACTTTGGCTTCCAGATTCACTATCGATTATTCGGATTTTTCGTCTTCTTGCTCCTCTAACGTCGTCACTATCTTTATCACTTCCGTCTTCGTTCTCATGGGCGAGCTGTCTATGTAGTGATGTAATTTCGTTCGTTATTGCCGAAAAATTAAACTCATCTTCGCTAGAAGTAACTTCTTCGTCGTGTTCCATACTTATTGGGCTCTAACTTTGAAAGAAATACTGCGATCGGCAAGAGTTCGAACTGAGGTCGAAGACAGAGTCCTACCCGCGGTCGCAAGTATTTTTGAGATAAGACATTTAATCGCATAAGCATTGCAAAGACAACCTTTATTTGAGATAAGACATCCTTATAGCTATTCAGACACCTCGTAATATGATCTACAAAAGGCCAAGTAGATCTCTCAAGAGATATTCCTTAGGTCAAACACAAGTAAACACATCGATTCGAATGGTGCCTCTCAGGCACCGCTCGAGTTATCGCATCTGAAACTATGAGGAAGTCTCAGCAATGAAAATTATATTTAAATCTTGTAAATTAAGCTTCAGTTTTTTTCATTTAATTAACTTTTTATAACACAAAGGTATTTTTACCATAATAAGTTATAAGATTTTAAAGTAACCGTGTGTACATTACGGACACAAAATGTTTCAGAGGGATGAATAATGCCAGAATGCTTGGTAAGATTAAAAGCACTGTGACAGAGAAAAGAATTCATTAAATTACTACTTTGTATAGGTGTTGGGCATAATCCCCTTGCAGGTTTTTTAGTTCTACCTATAATAATTCCCTTGTGTAAAATAAAACATTTAATTGATTTAATGCTTAATTTTAAGCAGACGATGTGTTTAATTATAACTTGATCATTAATCAACGATCATTAAAAATAAACAAACAAAAATAGACATTTAATCTTAAAAGCATAATAAATCACATAATATAGATAGAAATCTATCTGAGCATAAAAAAGCATTAGCAATGTCACATTACTCCAAACTATTCTGGTAAAACATAACTTTAGGTTCTTTATGTAATTAAAGCTTAGATTAGTACTGGCATAAAATTATTTTACTTTTTAAGCATTAATTATAACACGTTGTGTGACTAAAACAAATCAATTTTGAAATTAGGAAAATCTTTTATATTATGTCACCTACTGTTAGATTTTGTGAGTGCATGGGTTCGTAACTTTACAGTTACCTTTGCAGATTCTAAGTATTAGGTGCCAATAAATTTCCAGACACGAGTTATCATGATGGGAATGAAATTTCAAAGTTCATGTCAACAAGAACACATAGTCTATTTGAGTCTTTTGAAGTCACAGAGTCTTTTAAAGTCTATTTGAGTCTTTTGAAGTCACAGAATCTTTTAAAGTCTATTTGAGTCTCTACTTGAGGATTAACATAAAAAATTCAGGTGACAGTCTGCTTGACTGAACATTCTTTTCAAGATAAAAATTCAAAACTCAGTTATTCTTTTGGGAGGAATTACAATTCTATCTAACTTTCACGTGATAAACTTTCAACCTTAGCTTACCGTTTTAGATAGAACTTATCTGGAATCAACTATACCGGCAGGGATTAAACAGTAACATTCACCAGCAGCTATTTACTCGGAGCTCTATTCATTAATTCGTTCTATGATACTTAGGCTCAGACTCTAACTAAAGTTCTTCAGACAGAAAAAAACAAAATCCACGGTTCCTGTTAGCCTATTTATACTCTTATGCTCGTTACGAAAATCTACATAACCACCCGGAGAGAACGAACTACGTAGTTAAGCACGTAAAGATGCAAATTAAAACCCAAATTGTTATTTAAATTCAGTTGTCCAAATACTTAATACTTATTTTACAATCAAAAATTTTCGCGACTTTTGAAATCTTTAGGGATATTTGAAATTACAGGTACTTTTCTCCCTTTTCTTCATTTTCAGGTGCAGCCGAATTCATATAATACAGCATGTTGGGGACTTCGCGGTGCCAGCTTATCCGACAAAAATTGCGCAGTGCCGCAAACTATTTTTCTCCGCACAATTATATGTATTGAGAGTAAAAAACTGCACAGGAGAATTCTGAAAACATGTTTCACAAATCAAACTTATTGATAAATAAGTTTAGGTATAGTTTAATGATATTGACACAGATTTTACTTTGATTTACTCAATTTTGCTTTAAAGTGCATGAAATGTTTTCAAATAAAGCTGCCTGCCAGTTTCTGCTATTTTCTTGAAAAAATAAATAATCAGTGAAATTTTCCTTTTCCCTTCTTTAGCCTAATGCTAAGTGATCTTTCACATGCTTTCGTTTGATTCTTTGATAAATATCCTTAAGAAGTTTTGAACTTAATTTAAATAAAGATGAAGAAAGCAAATGATATATAGACGCGAACACTAGTTAAAGACTATCCAATTAATTACTAAGCTAGGAGCTGGATCAATAAGTACACATACATAAGATGATATTTATTCTTTCGTTTATAGGATTGCTCAGATAAATGGAAACACTTTTATGTTTGTTAAATCTGAGAGTAATGCAATGAACAAATTATAATACTTATAACTGCTAGAGTGGTTAGAAACTAATCAAGTAGCGTGCAAATCCCAGAAATACTCTCTCTCTGAAATCAAAAATCCTCAGCTTAAATAATCACAACTAATTTGTATTCTGGTACGGAAAAGGGAATTTGTAGTAAAGACGGAAATTATAATAACTTATTGATTAACATAAGACACACTACAAATTAATTTTCGTAAAATTATAAAGAAGAGGAAATTATCATGGTATCATCATCAAATTTTTCTTCGCTACAGTTTCCTAACTTTATTTTGCATTTAACTCATTTGTAATTCTTTTCTTCTTCCTAGTATTAGTTTCTATTGTAACTGTAAATCATAAAGTATGCTGGTTGCTTTCATTACTTAATATTATTATTAATTTAACAATATACTGTCTGAAAGTTACTGTAAAAATATCATACCGTTTTATAGAATTAGAACACTTGTTCGGTAACCTCATAAATTTTAAAATTACTATTGATTTTCAATAATATTATTAACCTCTAAATTTATCAAAGAGTACTTTCACTGATTTTTATTTTACATATATCAGTTCTGCTATATATATATATACACACACACACTGGTGAAATAAATTAAGTCAATTTGCATATTTTATCAAATTGCATGAAAATAACTTAACTGAAGGAAAAAACACTTCTTCTAGATAAAAATGCAAATCTTGTACGGCAAATACGTAAGCGTACACATGTGTGTAGGCATAGTCAGCAGAAAAACAGGCTTCATAAGCGCGTGGTAAGCAAGACTAATTGCGTTCGCTAGAACACCTCGAGGAATTTCTTGCTGTTATCTTGCACCCATCGGTTAAATTCACATCGGAATAGTAAAAATGAGTAACCACCAACGTTTAGATGATGGAATGAGGTTGCGAATTGTGGGGAGGCTACAGACAGGCCAATCGCAAGTCCAGATATGCAGAGAGTTTAATTTAACGCCCAGCGTCGTGTGTAACCTATGAAAACAGTTCAAGGATACTGGATCTATTGAGAGAAAGCGTGGGCAAGGTCGACCAAAAGCCACGACGGCCAGAGAAGATCGCTATTTGTCCATTTTAGCGAGGCTACAGCTTCCATTTTAGCGACGCTACAGAGGGGCTACAGCTTTTCAGCTCTCTGGGGACCTGTATGCAGTCACAGGAACCCGTGTAACAAGGGTGACTGTTTCCAAAAGACAGGATGATAGAGGGTTGTTTGCCAGAAGACCGGCTGTTTGCGTCCCGCTGACGTCTACGGACAGGAGAGTTCGATTAGCATTTTCAGCCACCATAGTGATTGGAGTACTGAGCAATGAGCGACCGTTCCGTTCACCGATGAGTCCCGTTTTAGCCTAAACACCGTTTCTCGCCGATTCTTTCATATGGAGAGAGCCGCTACCTACCCTCCAACGTCCGAGAAATTATGGTGGTGGCGATGTAATGGCCTGGGCAGGCATCATGTTGGATAGCCGCACACCTCTCCACGTCTTTGACAGAGGCTCCGTGACTGGTGGGAGGTATAGGGATGAAGCCCTATGTTCGCCTTTTACGGGGTTCAGTGGACGCCAAGTTCATCTTACAGGACGATAACGCGAGGCCACATAGAGCTCTTCTGGTCAATGAATTTCTCGAGAGTGAGGATATTCGCCGGATGGCCAGCCAAGTCTCCATACCTCAGCTCTAAAGAGCATGTCTGGGACGCTCTAGGGACGTCAATTTCAACTCGCAACCCTCCTCCGAGAAACATCCAGGAGTTGAAAACTGCGTTGCTGAATGAGAGGGACCAACTGCCAAAGGCACATAAACTCCCTTATTTCCAGTATAACATCACACTGCGATGCCTGTATGGCTGTAAGAGGGTACCATACCCTATATTAATCCATTTTGTTTGCGTCTTCTGCAACCGCTGTTTCAGACCTTCAGACTCCCATGTGTGTTACACACCAACATGTGTGTCGATTATAACTGTTGGATGTTTATTTTGTTTGTATTATATCAAGCTATGTTCACAGCAAATTTTATTTAAATCTGTCCAGTAGTTCTGGAGATCGTAGATGAAATATGAAAATTCTCTAAATTTCTTACGTGAGTGTATATATAGAGATTTTAGAAATTCTAGAAGGTTCCTCTGCGGTCCAAGAATCAACAAAGTTAGTCTGCCAAACAATATCTGTAAAAGAATAGTATTACTTTTACCAAGCAGAAGTTGAAAATTAGAATAAAATGTTAATACCATCAACTTACTTCATTTATTTCGTTGATTTTCGCTGGTCACTTGCTCCAACGTACGCAGAACATGGACTGTTCAATCGAGGTCCTTTTTCCTTATCTCCAATCGACAAACACATGAATTTCTCCGATTTAATTTAGGGACTATGCGTTTTAATCGGAAAAACTGCTTGTCAGTATTGAGGGATCCGACCGTAACTCAATCTAGAGCTCACTTGAAGCTTCTTATAAACACTTCTCACATCTAGCGATAGTCCCTGCTAGACGCGACTTTTCTGAGAAAAGAGATTCTGGTAGTACTGGTTTAAACGGGAGGATTCCTAGAAAATTGGTCCTACTGGAAGTGAAGTCCCGCTTAGGTACGGAAATGATGTGCCGGCTACGCGGGATTTTTTGAAACGTCGCTGAAAATATTTCGGCTGCTGCTCTGTCCCGCGTCGAGAATAACTAATCAGACGAATGTTCTGTTTCTGAAGGGTCACGTGGTCACAATCTGAGAGATAATTGATTACTGTTTCGGGTTTTCGTCTTTGTAATAAGTGAAAACTGTAACCTAGCTACGTGCGTTTCCTGGAAATGTGCGGGTTCTGAGAATTGTCCCTTTCGATGTCCAGTCCCGCGCAGCGGAAACATAATGTGATAGGGGTTTAGGCAACCAACATGCAACTTTTGGGTGTTATGATGTCTAGCATTTCGTGTCTAAGTATTTAAAAGAAAAAGAAAATGTTAAGTGAATGAATTTTTATCTTTATTGATCTTAATGAACATGATTAACGAAATTACTCTTGGTTAAACTATTCGATGAATATTTCTTAGGCTTTTCCTCTTTTCTAGGGCATGAACAGTCGGGCAGATATGATATTAGGCAGCGAATTGCACACCTTTACTATAAGCAACTATACACGGATGTTACATTCTTCATTAAGTATGATACTGAATCAAATTCTACCTTTTATGCGCATAAAGCTATTCTTGCTGCAGGAAGCCAATACTTCGCGCAGATGCTGTTTAAAAGTCAAGACGAACTTCCAGAAATTACAGAACCAGTAAAGCAAATCCAGATAAGTGGAATATCGCCTGAAGTTTTTAAGAACATTATTGAGTGAGAATTTATTTATTCATATTCTGCAGAATGACTTTAAATAATTAATAGTTAATTAAATAATGATATGTAATAACTAACTACATAATTTTAAAATTCTATTAAATGTTAAATTAGCAGTATAAGAGCTAGTCAGAAGCGTTGGGTTAAATTTTATTAGTTTTCGGATTTTTAATGCTTAAGTTGCCTTCGTATATTTTTCAGTAATCATTTATCAGTTAATTAAAAAACATGAAATACATTGGAAAAATTTATACTCATTTGCTTTTGTGCAGTTGAATTGCGCATGAATTCAATTCTGTTTTTTTCAAAAGATTTCTTGCATTTAATTGCAAAATAATATTTCTATTATTAAATCAGTAAAATATTAAGCTATAGTCAAGGGTTGAGCTCTTTTACTGCATTACGTTTGGCTCTTATCTTATGTATTGCAAATGACCAGCCATTTGCGCTTTTACAGCTAAGGATGATGGTTCGGTAAAACCATCGAAACTAGTCCTGTGAAAATTTGAAAAATATTACGCTGATTTTTGTTGTTTGACTTCTAAATTAAAGAGAATGAATTTGTTAATCTTGAAATATGTTAGGTAGAGTATGTTTTGTTATGGAATTTTTCTAAATATTTACTATACATATGGCCCAACTTGTCTATAATTCTCCGAATAAGTGTTGGAGTTTTAAAAACGCATGCTTCCAAATTTTCGTCAGATCTTCCGGTCTCTTGTAAGATCGCCGAATCTCAAGTTTTTTAATTTTTACCTATCACTAAAGAAACTGATGAGAAAA
Organism: Stegodyphus dumicola; assembly: GCF_044657685.1. Taxonomy (NCBI): domain Eukaryota; kingdom Metazoa; phylum Arthropoda; class Arachnida; order Araneae; family Eresidae; genus Stegodyphus; species Stegodyphus dumicola. Next base: position 118,242,534 of record NC_140777.1, on the reverse strand, counting down.
ATGTTTTCTAGGAATAAGTGAAATTTATTGAATTAACAAAATTTAAATTGCAAAAATTCTATTCACCTCTTGATATACTTAATTGATATACTAATTATTCTTTTTTAGATTTTATTTGATCTGAATTGTTTTAATCTATTGTAAACATATGTAGAACGTTTTATTAAGATTCAACCCATGTTTTATAATTCACTATTTGTATTAAATTTTGTTTATATATATATATTGTATATTACTAAATTTATTTAGACATCTATACATCTACAGATTTTATTTTCATCATATTTAAAACTACGTTGATAAATAAAAATTTTCATTCATTGCACAGGATTTTCTCAGTATATGGAAGGAAATTACAGAAGGAAATTAGCCAAAGAACATAAAATTTGGAATATTTTGTATGGATTTATATATATTTTAACTAACAATTTAGAGTTCAGACTTTTCTACAAGCCTTCATTTCCCTAATTGTCAGTGCCATAATAGTTAAATGGTGTAGCGCGCGTGAAGGAATACAAATTTCTACTTTGAAGGAAGTATTTAAAAGCCGAGTTTCGGTAGGAGAAGGAGATAGTTAGGCTGGTTCAGGTGGCTTAATTGCATTTTTATTTGCTGGCACTAGCGTCGAAAGGGGTTTAAGTTATGGGATCTAAGCCCTGTAGTCTAGTTCTATCATTTGCCAATATCTTCAAAATTTAGTTTCTTTACTTAATTTTCAGTTACCGCCCAAGAAGGGGTGAAGTTTGTTAGCGTCGAATTGATGCATTGTAAATTTTCAAAGATTTAATAAATGGAACTTTAACCCTTTTCTCGTGTAGTTTCCTGCTACTCCGTTTTCATAAAGAAGTTTATATACTGGATTCTACAATTTAATTAAATATTTATATATTTGACATCAGAATCATACTACAAATAGTTCAGATAATTTCATGCACAAATACAGGAGTTTTCCGTTTATAAGGTTCTCCCCAGATGAGATATCACCTATTGCCAGAATGTACAGTGAAGCGGGACTCGTCTGAGAAGAACGCATTGCTCCACTCATCTCGTCTTCATCTTAGAGGGTCCTGTGCCCACCTTCTGCTGGAAACACGGTAGTCCTGTGTCAATGATTGCTTGCATTTGAAACTTATACTACTTAAGCAGAAATAATTTACCCTTCTAACAAGCCTACTTTTTTAAGATATGTTTATTAGAATTGGAGTTATGCCCAATTAATTATCTAAATTCTGTAATCTGGTTAATTTTGCTGGGTGTTAAATTAGTTTTAGCGGTGTACGTGTCGTAGAATTCGAAAGGTCACTTTCAATATCATGTCTTGAGGAGGGGTGAATTTGCTCGGAAAAAGGGGTTGCTGCATTCTCATGATCACTAGGCGAGTCGGGAGAGGGGTTAATGTATGAATTTTGTTTGAACTAATAAGGGGAAAAGTGGAATTTTTTGTACTGTTTTTCTTCTTGACGTTTTAGGCAAAGAATATGTATTGTTATAAAGGAAAACTCCGCAACAGGAGTGGCTCCTTCCCAGCATAGAGGAAAACAGCTGCGCATGCGCAAAATATCTGTCGCCAAAGCTCGAAGCTGGCGTCGAAGTTCGAAGGTCACGTTTATCAAGAGTTCATAAAAGAATATCGTTTTAAGTTTATGTAAACTTTAAAGGCAAATATTTTCTTCTCGCAAGCAAATTAATTAATGGATTAGTTAGTTTGAGCAAAAAATTAAATTAAATTAAATTAAAAAATATCCGAGTTTAAATTATCTCGAAATATCAGAGAAACGTTTGTCAAAGAACGTTCCTTCTTAAGACGTATTCCTCAACTTCCTGTACAGATCGCGGATGGGGAATTCTCGCCGCCAGGTTCCGTCGCCAAATCCCTTGACGAATTTCCCTTTCGCTTTGCAGCGGCGTAATAGCTAACTGGTTTACAATTACGTCTATGGAACCTTTCCATCTTTACATAGAAGTTCTTTGTTTTAGGGGTGTTTTTCGTCGCGCAACGAAAAGCTTTTTCAGCAGGTGTAATACGATAGACGAATGTACTTAAGTGAAGTTTTATTTTATACTCTCCATGCAGAAATAGTTGGTGTAACTATTTAACCACTTTAATATTCACTACATTTCCTTCCTAAATGACGCTTAAGAGTTTTTCATCTCTTCGCGAATAATTGGCAATTTTCTTCCGAAAATATTGCGACCGACAGCCTTTTGCCTGAATCATCCCAGCGGTCGACTTTTCATGTCAGTTTGTCAGGAGTGAAGGAGTAAATCTGTGATGTCTCCGTGTTGATGAGACGGCCGGTATGAGTTTCTGTCTTCGAAGGAAATTTACCATCCGTTCCTACCTGTGATCTCTCCGTGTTGTTGAGACGGCTGACAGGAGTTTTCGTCTTAGAAGGATACTTGGCATCCGTTCCTGTTCCACCATTTTGGAGAACCCAGTCTTCCTAAAGAGTTGACACAGATAAGCTTTTTATTTTTCTTAACTAGGCTAATTTGTAAAAGCTGAAAACTAATGTCAATATTTGTTCCCTTTAAGTTCAAGGTAAAAAGTTAAGGTATAAGATAAAAAGGTAAAATATTAAGCCTTGGAATGAATTTTTTGCAATAGCATGGAAGTAAAATCATATTTTGGATCCCGGTTATCGATGCGTGACCGCATACCCCGTTTAATGCAATATTTTCTTTAGGTAGCAGATGCTCGCGCAATTCAAGTTATCGCTTAACCCTTTGTTGCATCCAAATAATCTAGAGAAGTTAAACGAAAATGTTTGTATTTTTCTACTTAACAGTAATAATAAAAAAAATAATTTTATTCAAATTTCGTTTTAAATAATTGTTACAGTTTGTTCACTACAGTAGACAGCATGCATATACGTACATGCATGCAAATCTCTTCCCAACGATTTACGGTCATTGCATTTGAAATCATTTCCTGCTTTGTTTGCAGTGATCATTACCATTTTCTAAATGGTAAATATACAACTGACATGTACATACAGATCACCCAAAAACTTCGTTTCGTCGATTGTGATTGAATTCATTTTGCTACGATTTTGTAACCTGTACCTATTGGATTCAAATGTCAAATGTTCAAAAATTCCTTGCCGAACATAAACATTTCCAGGGGTGTTTTGGCTTGATAAGCAGTACATTTGGGTTTCAATTCACTCTTTTCGGTAGATCTTTATCTACTCACTCCACAATTTTCTCACACTGACATTTAAAATAAAATGACTAAAATTACTAATTATGTATAAAAAATGGCAAGTATAAGGAAATGTAAGCAATATTATATAATGTTTGCTATGTACTAACTTGGAAACAGAAGTAGCAGCCATTTTCCAAATAGCATTGCTTTACTTAGTGATGCTATACAGACATCTATGATCGACAGTTGAAAGTTCTAATAATATAGAATAAATAAACACAGGAATGGAATATGTTAAGGCATTTACAGAAGAACAAACAAATTTAAACTTTTGTCTGCTTGAGTAGACATGATGCAATAAAGGGTTAATATTTAAACGAGCATTATTAAATTGTTTATTTCAAATTTTCTGTATTTTTTATTTGATATTTGTGAAATATTTGTTATTTAATATTTATGCAATAATTGAAAAGAAAAGTATTTTCTCTGCTTAATTAATTGAGCTACCTGAGCTCGGTTTGTTCCCTCCTGATTAAATTTTTGGGATAAAAGTTGAAGTTCCAGTGCAATAAAGAATTCATATATATGTATACTGGTTATCTTAAAAGAAAAAATATATATTAAATGCATTCGTAGTATTTTAGAAGCTGAATAGTATTATGAATTTCTATTTAGTTTTAAAATGTGAAGGTTATGTTGTCTAAGATCATTGATTACTACTAAGGTTTCTCATAAATTATGATATTCCTACCTCCTGAGAGTGTGTAGTATTACCTTAACCTGTTAAAATGTCATACCCATTGCTTGCTCCAAAAATAAATTCTGAAGGTTATTTTAAAATTTAAAGAGGTGTTGATATAGACTTCTTGTTATTCATTTTATGACTTTTTATGACTATTTGCGTCTCGGGTTTTTCTAATCTATACACAACGCAATGGTAAACATTTCTAGTATTGCGTCATCACGGTTACTTATCACTCAATAATACATTCGTGTACACTTTTGCTGGGTACCCTCATTTTCCGCAAGCTTACTGTTTGAGTCGGTTTAATTTTACCACCAGTTATTTAATTTTGTTTCTAGGCGGCACACCCTACTTGCCCCGTAATACTGTTTTACTTTCTCTGATGCACACTTCTGAATATACTTCCCTTTCCTGTTGTGTTTGCCTTTGAACAAACACACGCGGTTAACTTCTCTATATCTTCCATTGTCTCAAGATGTGTTAAACCTCTTAAAATATAGGGTTCAGATTGCGCTCATACTGATGATATGTGAATCATATTTATGCGTCTCAAGAATTGCTTTATTCAATAATAATATTGTATTGTATCTGCGGCTGCGTTTGTCCATAAGTTTTATTCTTCTATCTACGCAATAAATCACTCCATTCTATTACACACACATATATATCCAGCAGCATGCTAGCCCATAGAAATACATTGCCATTACACACACTTACGCATTCTTTCACTAGCTAGTCTGTACTTTCTACTTTTGTGTTTTTACAGTGTCGTCTGTTGCCAAATTACAAGAGATCTGGCAGATTTTGCATGAGAACCGCACCTACGGCATAGTCCGACGCATCTGCTGCAATTTCCAGGTTTTCGTCCCCTTCCGGGAATTTCAAAACAGGGACATTGATGAGTGCTTCTTTTAACCTTTCAAATGCAGTATTTGCTTCTGCTGTCCTCGTAAATTTACTTTTCTTTCTTTTAATTACTAACAACGGTTCAACAATGTTCCCAAAATCTTTTATGAACGACCGATAATAAGAACATAACCCAAGGAAAGAAGAAAGTTTCTTGGCGGTGTTGGGAGTTGGGAAATTCTTGATGGCTTTTATTTTTGAATCCTGAGTTTCTATACCCTTTTGCGAAATTTTATAACGCAGATATTTAAGTTCTTTAGTCGCGAACTTGCATTTTGATGCGTTAATTGTAAGACCGGCGTCTTTTAATAATTTAAAAACCTCTTCTAAATCTTTAATAAGTTCTTCCAACGTACTACTCGTTATAATTATATCATCTAGATAGATTAAAGTCGATTTTCCTAGGACAGGCTTTAGAACAATGTCCATAGCTCTCTGGAATGTTGACAGGGCCCCACACAATCCAAAGGGCATGCGTAAAAATGCATAAGTGACCGATTTTGTGATAAACGCGGTTTTATGTATGTCTTCGGCTCTCATAGCTATTTGATAGTAGCCAGACGTTAAGTCCAACTTAGTCATGTACAGTGGGTATAAAAAGTATTTGCACACATACATTTTTGTTCACAATTTATAAGAAAATGCATTAAGAAATACAAAAATTGGAATTTAAAAAACAGAATAAGCTTATTCATTTAAATTTATTACAAAAATACACTCACGTTTGTGAAAATTGCAACACCATGAAGGACTTACGCGAGTGAGCTGAAATTTTCAGGAAATGCAAAGTAGCGCATGATATGCAAATGATTAGAATTGCAAATCCGTAGCGCATGCGTATGCTGAGCAGCGCCCTCTGAACGGCTGATGGATCCGAATAAATAGACGGCTGTAGCGAGGCGTGTATGGTTATCGGTGGTTATCTGCTAGTGGTAAACGTTAACTCAATCTGTACTTATGCCTCGTCGACGAAAGAGAGCGAGATTTGAACAACTTACAGAGTTTGAACGAGGGAGAATCATCGGCCTTCGTGAAGCTGGATTGTCGTATCGTGCAGTAGCCTCTCGTGTGCAGCGTAACAGCAGCACAGTGATGCGCGTTTGGAAGCAGTGGACGGACGAGTGTCGGACAACTCGGAAATCCGGGAGTGGACCCCGAAATGTGACGTCAGCTCGCGATGATAGACACCTGGTCCGCATGGCGCGGACGGACCGTACAGCTTCCTCTAGACAATTGGCAGCACTGTGGTCAATAGCTACAGGTGTTTCATTGTGTGCTTCATCAATTCGTAGACGTCTGCTGCAGTGTGGACTGCGCGCACGGACTCCTTTATACAGGATCCCCCTAACGCACGACCATCGCCGCCTGCGGCTACAATGGGCCAATCAGCATAGAGACTGGCGTGCTGATTGGCAGCATGTCGTGTTTTCTGACGAATCCCGCTTTAATTTGTGGTACCATGATGGCCGCATTCGTGTCAGACGCTATGCCGGTGAACGCCACCTTCCGGAGTGCATTATCGAACGCCACAGTGGACGAACACCCGGAGTTATGGTCTGGGGCGCCATAGCATATCATAGACGATCTCAATTGCTACGAATTGTGGGCAATCTGAACAGCAACCGGTATATCCGTGAAGTTCTACAGCCCGAAGCTGTTCCCTTCCTTCAAAGCTTGCCAGGCGCTGTATTTCAACAGGACAATGCCCGCCCTCATATTGCTCGGATTGTTAAATCCTTCTTTGCAGCGCAGCAGGTACAGCTTCTTCCTTGGCCTGCGTGTTCCCCGGATATGTCGCCAATTGAACATGTGTGGGATGTCATTGGTCGGCGTCTTGCTCGTGATCCTCGTCCTGTTGCGTCTGCAGACGAACTTTGGGTACGCGTAAAAACGATATGGAATGCTCTTCCTCAGTCAGACATTCAAACTTTGTTTGACTCCATGCCACGTCGTGTAGCAGCACTTATTGCGGCGCGTGGTGGCCACACAAAATACTGATTCTGATCTCTTGTTCTTGTTTGTTTGCTTTGAACATTTAATCATTTATTTGTACCACTACCACTCAACTGTGTATTAAATTGCATTCAATTATGACGATTCCTTCTTGGTGTTGCAATTTTCACAAACGTGAGTGTACAATAATATTAATAAAAAACATTTTTTGCAACAATATTAAAATATCTTATGCCAAAAAAGTATTTGCACACTCAGCTCAACTTTAGAAAATTTGCATTTTTATGATATTATTTGACAGTCATCCCGCAGTAAAAGCATACGTAAGACGACTATAAAAGGAGGTGTTTTCGAAACGTTATCAGTTGATTGTCGATTTCAAATTGTAATGGCACCTAAGAAATCTGAATTGCCGATTTAGTTGCGAGAAAAAAATTGTTTCTCTACGTGAAAATGGCCTAAGTTATCGAGAAATAGATAAAAAAAGTAAATGTTTGCTTCTCTACTGTTCGGTATGTTATAAAACGTCATAAAGAAAGAGGATCTACATCAAATAACTGCGCTCTGGACGCCCAAAGAAACTTTCACTATAAGTTAAGCGAAAAATCACAAGAGAAGCATCGAAAAATCCATTTATTAGTGCAATTACTTTAGCCAATGATGTCGCTTCAACATCTGGAGTTCAAATCTGTGCCCAAAGTGTTCGAAATGTCCTGCACGATGCACACATTTATGGGAGATCTCCAAGGTAAAAACTTCTCATAATTGAACGAAATAGACTGAAGAGACTTGAATTCGCTAAGAAATATATCAATAAGCCAATTGATTTCTGGAAAAATGTCATATTCTCCGACGAGAGTAAGTTCAATATCTTTAAATCAGATAGCAGGAAATTAGTTTGGAGAAAACCTTGTAATGCTTTTCATACCAAAAATATGTTACCTACAGTTAAACATGGAGGAGGTTCTGTTATGATTTGGGGGGTGCATGGCTAGCAAAGGAATTGGTAATTTGTGTTTCATTGATGGGAATATGACAGCTCGAACCTATATTGATGTGTTGCGAGATAACTTGCCACAAAGTGCAATAAAATTGGGTATCAGTAATTCGTACTATTTTCAGCAAGACAATGATCCCAAGCACACTGCCGGTATAACACGTATGCGGTTGCTTTATAATGTACCCAGAAAACTTGCCACTCCCCCCCCCAATCACCAGACTTAAATCCTTTGGAAAATTTGTGGAATTCTTTGGATTTAAAAATAAGAAAAAGGAAGATTTCAAGCAAATCTGCCCTTAAACAAGCCCTTATTGAAGAGAGATCGAATACTGACCCTATTATTACAGAAAATTTAATTAAATCAATGCCAGCGAGATTACAAGCAGTAATAGATGCTAAAGGAATGCATACTAAATATTAGTTATTTGAAATTTGCTTATATATTTCATTTCTTTTGTAGTCATGCAGGTGTGCAAATACTTTTTTGACACGAGGTATTTTATTTTTATTATAAAAAAGCATTGTTATTTATGTTATTGTAATTTTTCTGTTTGTTTTGGATGATTAAACTTATTCTGATTTGGCAATACCAATTCTTTTATTTGTTAATGCTTCTTTTTATGAAATGCAAACAAAAATGTAGGTGTGCAAATACTTTTTTTACCCACAGTATCTCGTAGACTTAACCTTTCTAATAATTTCCTCTATAACCGGCAAAGGGTAAACTGGGAACTTAGTAACACTATTAAGCTTTCTGTAATCGATAGCAAACCTCCAAGCCCTTTTATCCGAGGGAGGGAACTCATTCTTTTTCCTACATAGTACGACTGGACTCGCGTACTCACTATTTATAGGCGTTATTATCTGGTTTTTCAACATTTCGTGAATGTGTTCTTCGATAATTTGCTCTTTCTGTTTATCATACCGGTAAGGTTCAGTCCTACAGGGTTTGTCGGCAGTTAACTGTATATCATGCGTAACAATTTGACAATTACCAGGCCGTTCTGAAAACAAGTTCGAAAAAGTACTCACCACTTGCTGGATGGCTTGGCTTTCATGGTCATTCAAATGGCTAAGGTCGACTTGCAGTTGTTCCACTGGCTCCACCACCCTCCGACCCACTTCCAGAATAATAGAATTTTCCTGAAAATTCAGTTTGGCCTTCGCGGCCTTTAAAAACTCCATGCCTAAAATAAGTGAACTTTGCAAATTTTTTACCACAAAAATTAATACTTTAAGGCTTTCATTTTTTGCCTGTATTTGCAATGATAATTTCCCAATACATTGACAAGTTTGTCCTTGTTCTGCTATGATTTCTGTGTTTTTATTTTTAAATAATCGTAACCTATTAAAATTCTTCTTAAAAATGTATCACTCATAAAATTACCTTCTGCACCTGTATCGATGAGGGCTTCTACTGGTACATCGCCAACCAGGACTTGTATAATCGGTAATTGTGAGTTCTTTACCATGACCGTATTTAGGTATCTTCTTGAGGGTTTTTTCGAAACTTCCGGGGTCTGGACCCTCGCTTTTACAGGCCCATCTACTCGTTTAAAACTTTCCTTTCAACTTCTGCCTTCTGGGTACGCAGACGGTTGTTTTCAAATTTCCTTTTTGGGCTTTGACTTTCGAGCTTCGATGAGTTAGCTTGGTAGCTCTTTCCCTCATAAGAGCGATTTGTGTTTCTCGTCTGTTCATTTGAGGATTGTCTTCGGAGACCTTGAGAATACGATGCCCCTCTAGCTTTTTCCGCTATTCTGCGATTTTGGAACTTGACCGCCAACTCGAAGAGTTCCTGCAAGGTGCTTGGGTTTCGAATTTCGAAGTAATCTTGAACAGCAGGTAGCAATCTTGGTAAGATTATTTCAATAATCTCCGAGTCAGGTTTCTTCCCATACAGCATATCCGTCAGCTTAATTTTTCGCAGAATAAAGTCCGTCAACTCTTCTATATTTCGTTGATAAAAACTATATAGCTCGGCTTCTAGATTTGCTCGGTCTTTCACTATGGGAAAGGCCTTTAAAAATGATCTTTTGAAATTTTCAAAGGTACATGTTTGGCCTCCGAATTCTCCTAATAAAAATTTGCCTATATTCTTCCACCATAGTGAGGCCTGTCCTTTTAGTGCAGACGTGGCAATGGCAACGTTTTGTCTTTCAGGCACAGGGTATAGCTGGAAATGATTTTCGAGACCTTCTAAGAATATCGCCACCGAATTTTTTCCTTCGAAATTGACGTTTGGCTTGATTGATGCTCTCATCGTCTGGACCAGGTATCCAAATCCTTCTAATTGGTTCGCCATTTCTTGTTGTTGGACTTGTACAGGAGCTTCCATCCAGTTTTCGGCCATTTCAGTTCGAAAAGTGTTCGGGCGCCAATGTGGTGTCGCGTGGCCCCAACTTGCCCGCAGCAGTAGTAGTGACTACTATGAACTAGAAATTACACAAACTCTTAAGAAGGGTTTAACTCCCTTTTTATTCCACTTTAGAAGTTACAGATGCGTTCACTTGACGCTCACAAAGTACGCCGACCCGGCGGTTAAATAAAAATAGAAAAGTACAACTAAAAATAAATAACAGGATGACTAAATAACGAGGTCACTACCTACGAGGCTCTATAAACGTGACTAACTTAACCGCGTTCTAAGATACAGCTGAGATTTCAGCAAACTTTCAGAATAAGAAGTTGAAAGATTAAACTAACTGCCGAAGTAGGCACACAGGCCGAAACGCGCGGTTCATAAACTTCTACCAAGCAACCTTCACGCTTGTGAATTAAGAAAGCACACCTACAAACTCGTTTCTCTTCTATTTAACTCAAAATTACTTCTGTTAAAAATTTGAATACTCTGCGTGTTCTACTAAAATTTACATACTCTGGCATTGGCAATTCCAGGGGAAAGTAAAGGCTTGACAGGAAAGATAGCTTAAAATAAATGTTAGTTAAAATAAATATAAACCCTACAACATAATGCCGTTTGCTGAGCAGGCAAAAATTTTTGAAATAATTTATTTTGAGAATGATACTCAGCTTTTAAAATGGTTTGAATCATCTAAGTGCTATTGCTTGTGTTAAAACCATGTTTGACATATTCTTATCGCATAATTTTACATACTTACACCATGAATTCTGCAAATAGTGCAAAATATTAAAGCTGCCTACTTCCAATATGACACTACTTTACCTGCAGCCGTTTGGAAAAAATAAATGGGAATGTAATAAAATTACAGGATTTCTCGCATAAAGTGTAAGCTTGTGAAGCCTTCATGCAGCAGTAGAATGGTTTATTTGAGCTTCTGTGTTAGCCTAAAAGTCTAAATTATTACTTTTGGAGTTGCTTCGTGGTCTCTTCAGGCCGTCGAAGAGAGAAAATGGTTTTCAGCTGCAATTGCTGCTTTTAATTTCCTTTGACCACGCTGTCTATCCCTTAATTAATTCATTTCTTAAAACATAGATCAAGTTCTTGATATGATTCTTTGAGGGATATTCAAGTCTTGGTTGACAAAAGTTGCATTTCATCCACCTCGACTCTGCTAATTTATCGTTATTTTTTTCTTTAACTTTACTGATACCTTTGAATCGCAATTAATGAATACTGATCAGTCTTAGAAATCACATTGAATTCAAGCAATGTTCTAAACTCAAATTCCAACATGTATCCATCGCCAATGCACTATCTATCGCCTGATGATATGTTTTATGTGATGACCTATGCGCAGAAACTTATTTTTGCATTCATTTGCAGATAATTAATATAAACATTTGCACCAATGTTTATAGGTAGAATACATAAACGAGCATATTTTTTCATACTATGTTTTAATTTTTATTAGCAGTGTAGATACGATTTTAAGTCTTCTTAAAGCTTTTTAGTCCAAAGGGTTGTTAGTCCAGAAAGGTTATTAGTCTCGAAACGGCATTTTGCGTCGACTCTTTAAAAGCGTTGAATAACTTTCCAAATTATTCCCGCGAAATATTATATTATCGGCCTGTATTAAAGAAATTAAATAATGAAGATTCTGCATGGATGTATGTATATTTCTCGCACTGTGAAAATCCAATTGTACCTAGAACCATCAAATTTTGCATAATCTAGTCCTCAACCCAAATATGGACACCTGGAAGACTGAATTTGGAATTTCAATTTTTTTTTCATTATCTATTTCCTATTTTGTAAAACTTTAATGTACTTTTGTTTAAAAAACTGAACGATTTCAAAGCGAGCTGTGGCAAAACTATACGGAATAAAACATTTTTATCTCCACAGCGAGAGACTATCTATCGAAAATTCTGAAGATATACGGTTTTTAAACACTTTTAGCCCAAAGGTTGTTAGCTCAAATGCTCTCGAAACGGCTTGCGTAGGTGTGTGTAAATGAAAAAATAACCTTTAGGCGTAATATAAAATCTGACAGCTTTCAGAATTTCTTATCTGCTTCTTCTTTTCTTTCTTTCTATTCTCTCTTTTTCAGCTAACATAACTACAATGTGTAACTGAAGAAAAGAAAAGAAAGGTAGTCAAGCAAATCTGAAAATGAAAAATTATTCGTTAAATATTTCAAGATAATAAAAAAAAAAGTTAATTCCATTCACAAAAATTACACACAGGTACACCTACAGGGCAGTGTACCCGGCGTTAGGTCTCGAAGTAATCTCCATCACCATTCAGCACACTATGCCAACGTTCCCATGGTTGTGCAATGCCCAAGTCAATGGGTCATGGACATAAAGCAGTCTGTGAATGCATTATGTAATTCTGCCTCACTGATGAAGGATTTCCCACAGAGGTATTTTGCTGGGAAAAGAACAAATGGTAATTCGTGGGTGCATTAAGTCGAACGAGCACAAAATTTTCCAGCCAAGTCACTGAATGATGCCACGTCTTTCCACGTGTAGTCTCGCGTTTTCGTGAAGGTACAGGACTAATCACGTTGACTGTTTCTGCCGCAATTCACGTTGCATTCGTTGCAACTGCTGAGAATACTAGTCTTCAGTTATGTTGCATCTCGTAGTAGTAGCTCGTAATCCGCCATTTGATGACTAGTTCACCAGATACAAAGCATGATCTTGCATGTGTGCAATGATGGGGTTAAGGTCTGAGGCATAGGGCAACCGAATAGCAAACAATGTCTAGTACTCTTTGAGGGTCATACTGGACTTTTCATCGCTCGTGAGCACTCGAGAAGATGTGAGTGTGCTGAAGAGCGGAGACAGCTGCGAAAACCGGCTGTCACTCGTTCTGCTTTGTTGGCTGCCGACAATGTGTGAGGTGTCCACTTTTTCAGCTTGTCTACCTTTCCTGTGCGGTGCAGGTAAATCTGACTGCTTCCTTAGAAACCTGGAAGCATTCAGCAAGTTTACTACACGTTTGACTGCTATGAACTTTGCCATCCAACACCTGTGGTCCTGGTTCATTACAAAAGCTCAGGTCGGAAGACCTGAATTTCTGGAACTAATGGTAGGCAGTGCGTTCATTCAGCGTATTCTTCCCAAATGCCTGACATATTAGATGAGGTGCAGCTGCTGAAGGCCTATTTTAAAGTCATACAGGAAACAACTATGACCGAGTGCTCGATATCTGCATTTCTCTTCAAAACAGAATGAACTGTGATGGCTGTGTGTGCGCAGTGTACCTGTATTAGTGCAGGCCATTGTCTTCATAACATTTCATCCCTTTTCCTACGCATGAATAACTTCATTTCTACTCTGTGAGCGCTTCATCAAAGGTGGTGTCAGAAACGGAAAAATACTTGTTTTCGGCTTAACTTATTAAAGTTAGTCATAAGACATACTGTATGAAAGTTAATTAAAGGAAAAAAAGAAAACTGGCATGACAAAATGTTTAGCATGAAAATGGGGATCCTTTTAAACAAAAAATAAATTTTTAGTAAGAAACAAGATCAGAAATCTCAAATAAAGGCTATTGCTACTGGCAGACATCTGTCATCTCGTATTGTTGACCAAGGATTTAAATCATTTTTCAACTTGTCACAAGATAAACGTGTTCCATTTTCACTAATATTGAGTATTCTGCGGTTAAGATGTTTCGAGAAGCTTTTCCAGCTGGCGAATAAGACTTTAAGGAGTCTTTTAGGAAACATTTCTTATTTTCGTTAATTTACCTGACTTATAAACACTATTTACAATTAACTCTTAGAGAATCTTTAAATTAATCTTGTATTTAGCGTACACATATTAAAACACTCAATCGATTTCGAGGGCAGCTAAAGGTCCCTCCTCATCAGAAGAACGAAATTACTAGAAAGGGGAAAACATAGTAATTTCGTTCTCCTGATGAGGAGGGACCTCTAGCTGCCCTTGAAATCTATTGAGTGTTTTAATATGTGTACGCCAAATACAAGGTTGTTATTGCGATTTTGATTGTCACATTGGCGTGTTTCTTTTCTATTCTAATCTTTAAGATGTTTCAAGTGTTTAACTTTTAGAATGGCGTTGAGTATTCTTTATTTCTTTTCAATTATAGAGTCTTACTCTCTTGTTCCTGGCGAGTTTTCGCACAGGCGTAAAGAAAACGACTGACTCAAGAAGAAGGGTGAAAAATAACCCTTTAATTAATTCAAAACAGTTAACAGAAAGGGCACGGTCTTTGTGTGTTACAAAGGCACTGTCCAACTTCCGGTGAAAACTAAAACGTAAAATACAATTTAAGTCAAACCTAAAATAAATAGTACAAGATAGCGCCTAAGTTACGCCTACCAGGTGGACACACAAAACCCTAATCCGGCGTGATGATTAATCCGATATAGCCAAGAGGCTTAGTAGCGTAACAGCGAAACAACAACGAAACGTGCGCTTGGCTAGCGAAATACGCTCTGAATAATCTCAGAGATTCACCCGTTTAAATAAGCACTTCACTTAACTTTAAATTTACATGGCGAGAGAATGTGAGGGGAAGTTGAGAAATTTAGAAAAGGTATCAACTTAAAATAAATTTGTTATTCAAAATAAGGAAAACCCTACACAATGTACAACCCTTTGGCTTGTGTAATAATGTTCCTGAGATATTGTTTTCAATTATGCTTGGTATCTAATTATTCTACTAGCATCTAAAGAAGAACGTAAATCAGAAACTTCAAAATGAATTCAGATAGCTTTACATACATTAATTTAATTTTTGTTCTTAATTTTGTTCCTTTTTTCTAAACAAATTCTTAAATTAGTTTTAAAATTTGGTATTGTTATTTGCATTTGCATATATTTACCATAATCAGTCAAACCATTGTCTTTTATATTTAGGTTTCTATACACTGACGAAATATATTTCGATAATAATACTTTAGTTATGGAAACTTTTCTAGCAGCTAAAGAATTCGAAATCCAGCCCCTAATTGACAGGTGTGTATCAAATTTAGAAGAAATAGAGTTATCTAAGTTCGTTGTTTGCTCCATACTTCAAATAGCCACCCAACGGAAAATGGATGCATTGAAAGACCGCTGTTTGAGCTTCATTCAAGAAAATACTGGTGATATCATCAGGTAAATTTTTACATTATGAGTCTCAATTCTTTAAATGAATATCCTGAATTTATATTTGGTTATAAATTTAAAAGAGAAGTATAGAGGGAATTAGGTTTCTTTTTATGTTTTTTAAGAGAAGCTGTTTTAACTCATCTTTATGATACACTATCCGATATTGAAAATGCAACACCAAGAAGGAGTGGCCCGAAAATTATGCAAATTTCAGGGTAGACGCACATGACCAAGTCATGCGAATGATGTGAAATAAAGGAACGCGCACGTTGTAGAAGACGTATGGCAAGGAACCTGCAGAATAGTCAGTTTTCGGGCTGTTATTTCTACTAGGGAAATCATAGTAGAAAATTTGTTCTTGTCTCAGAGGACGCGTGTAATAGCAGAGAATGCCAGTCCGTCATCAACGGGGGCAGTTCCATGAGTTTATGAGGGGCATGATGATCGGACTGAGAAGGGCAAGCTGGTCCATACGGCAAATCTCAAGTGACACACATCTGGATGTGTCCACAGTGCAACGGTTGTGGCGAAGATATTTGGAACAAGGAAATATGACAAGTTTGAGGGGTGCCGGTGCAGCCAGAGTGATGTCAGCACGCGTGGATCGCGCATCCACCGACAAGCGGTGGCGAAGCCGCAAGCCACTTCTACTTCCATTCTGCAGCATATTCAAGACACCCTGGATATTCCCATATCAACCGGAACCATTTGTTGTCTATTGGTTGCTCGTGGCCTGCACTCATGGCGTCCGTTACATAAACGCCAATGTCTAGAATGGTGCCGGGATCGAGTGATGTAGACGATGGAATGGCACAGGGTCGTGTTCTAATAATTGTCACCTTTCTATTTCTCCAATGATAGTCGCCACGTACGAGTGTCACATTGATGTGGAGACAGGTCCAATCCAGCAGAAATTGTCGCAAAAACTCCCACGGCGCGACAACGCGGCATCATGGTTTAGGGTGCCATAGCATACGATTCCAGGCCACCTCTAGTTCTTATTCGGGACACTACGATGGCCCAACGATACGTAGATGATGTGCTGTGGCCGGTGAAACTCCTACCTTCAGAAAGTGCCCAATACCCTTTATCAGTAGGATAACGTTCGACCACGCTCTGCTCTCATTTGCCAACATGCTCTGCAAGTTGTACAGATGCTTTCCTGACCACCATGTTCTCCTGATCTCTCACCAATCGAAAACATTTGGGATATGATTTGACGCCATTTTTTAACGCGTTCAGAAGACTAACTATGGCAATTGGTTGACAAGAAATGGAGAGCCATTCCTCAGGACACATCCGTAGTCTCATTCACCCTGTAACTAGACGTGTTGCTTCGTGTAGCGGCATCCTAGGTGGTCTTACAATCTACTTAGCCCGTCTTCCCCCGTAAATAAATAAATCTACTGAGACCACGGCTGCCTGCCTGTCTCATTGATAAATGCCTCTTTGACGTATTTATCAATGCTGCAATAGGAAGAAATTCAAGTTGCGTATAAAATGATATTTTCTTGTCAAGATTCATATCTACTGAAAGCCATTTGAAAGAGCTCTCTGTTGATACTAGTTTTATTTGGAATCAACATACCACCTGTAAAATATCGTCATTTATCTATAAACTTTGAGAAATCATCCGTTAAATAATTCTCAATACGTTGCAATAATGATAACCAGACAGCTATGTGGTTTTATAGCTATACTATGAGCTGCATGTAAAGATTTACTATGAATATCTCTACTTAATTTAAAGAGGATAATTTGCTCTACCCAAATAGAGGATTATCATAAAGTTTCATTGTAGGATTCTTATAAATTGAAAAGTTATTTAACAAATTTTAAAAAATCTTCAAAATAATTTCACAGCCATTTCAATAACATTCTTTCAATTGAAATGTAGTGATGCCGTCAATACCTCCATTTTCCCTTTTTAAATTATTGCGAAATTCATGTTATTTATTATGAAATAATTTATATAATCTAATAAAGAAAAACGTTTTCTTTCTTATGACGTTAAGTTATATCTAATTTCATTAGTTAATTCAAAAGTTATTAATGCTTTCTTTGAGTTTTTAATATTATTTTTCAAATTGAAATTTACGGAAATCAATTGTTACTGACGACTTTTTACTAAACTTAAATACCAGCTTAAAAATAAATAAACTTTGGATATTTTAACAACATGAAATGTTTAATTTTATTTCGATTTATTTATTTTATTTAAATTAATTAATATTTTAAAACAAACAGCAATAAATAACTAAACTTATATCTATGTATAGTGTAAACATTATTTCTTTCATCTTACCTTATTTACTTTTACATCAATGGTATTAATTACTTTATAATGAATTAGCATTTGCAAAATATTTTAATACTATTTATAAAGCAATAAATTCCTTCTTATTTTACTTTATTTCATAATATTTACCTCCATATAAATGATCAAACAATATTTTTCTAATTACAAGTTTTATATAATTACTCTGTTAGTACTATTTACATCGAGTAGCAAGTAACAAAATCCTTAAGCTTTTTCAATAGTCTTTAAATTATGTCACAAAACAATGTCTCAAGATCTTCAAGCAAATCCTCTTTAAATAACTCCGATTCAACAAATTATTCCATCCAACAATTATCCAAATTACAACTCCAGGTGACGGATTTCAACTACTCTGGTCATCAGCCATGTCTTCAATGTCCACTTATCAGAATGATACGTTTTCCCTCTCAGAATGAATGTAATGAAAGAACAATAAAAATACAAGCTGCCTGTAATAAATGCATCGAACTATTAAAAAGTGAAAATAAACGCAAAAGGTATCTCCCAGAGGCTGTATTCAACAAAATCAAAACAATACTAGACTTTCTAAAAGACAGTTCCTTAGGTATCTACACAACTGAAAAACAGGGATCAACTCAACTAAATCTTATTGACGCAGCAATTTGTTCAAGCCAAATAAATATAAAGGATGCATCCGCTTCTGCAATCAACAATCCACCAACGAAAAGTTATGAATTCATTATATTATTTATATTTATCACAAAATAATCAAGCCTTTATATCTCATAAGATAATCAAGAATTTAGCAACTACTCAACCAATTAAAAAAGGAAATTTCTAAATCCTTTTATAGGTAACAATTATGCTCCAAGCGCAAATAAAGAAGTTACTCGATCATTTCATGTTATCCTTACACATAAAGGAGGAGTCTATCAACGAACACATCGCAACATGGAATCACCTGCTCATGATCTAAATTCTTCAATAGATCATATTCACCATCCAAACCAGTCAACAAACAATAAGCGTTACCATGAAAGCTGCCTTATCGCACAAACAGTTTCTAACAAATGCCGATTAACTACGATAATATGTCTAATATATCAATTCACTGCAATCATGACCACAGTTCGACAAACAAATCCTATGCTCATGCTTTGAAAACTATGAATATTCCAAAACGTAAACGTTATTAAGGTTGGTAATGAAATTTTAATAATATACCTTAAAGAAAATATGATTAACCAGCAACTCCAAGAGAAATTAGAAAAATATAACCCAATTAAAAACATTGGAGTAAAAAAAATCAACAAAGTAACACATATTAAAAGAAGACGAATAGTAGTCTCCTGTTCCAAAGAAGACATTCATAAAATCAACTCAGCCTTAGAAAATAATAATAAAATCAACCATTTAGTTACGTTAAAAATTCCTACCAAAAGAACACCAAAATGTACCATAAATAATTCACCCAGAAATACTACAGAAGAAGAAATAGTCAAATTAATTACTACAAACTTTCAAATCGAAAGTACAGACATCAAACTTTCCTTTATATTGAACGAGGAAATAAATCAAGCCATCAAATGGATAATAGGATGCGCTCCAAAGGCATTCCAAACTCTAATGAACCAAGGCACCTTTCACAGTGGAGGGAGAAGCCACAAAATAACAAGAATTTTTCGGAGCTAAACGTTGTTACGTATGCCAAGACTTTGAACATCACTCCATAAACTACAGATTCAGTAACTACTGTGCTTTCTGCGGAGTAGACCATAATGTAAATGAAAGTAATGCAAATAACCCAATGTGCATTAATCGCAAACTGTTAAATGATGAAAATAATACTAATTTCAAAATCTGTCATCCAGCATATGCACCCAACTGCCCCACGCACCAAAGAGAAATACTGAAAATCAAAGCCAGAACTGCATACAGCGATATAATCTAACTATAACCGTTCCACCTCCTTTCAATAAATTTAATTCCTTCATAGTTACTCATCAGTCTAGTTTACTACAGCTTGTAAGATGTCTACTATCCTAATTGAAAATTCCATCTTACCTTGTCTTAAACTTCAACAAATAAACTTACAAACAGCCATCTACAAGAAAATGATTTTAACCACCAAAAACAATAGCTGGAGAAGCCTACTGCACTAAGAACAAAGATACCCATGGCACCATTTGTAAAATATGTATGAATAAAGTTTTTAAAATAACGAAAGTTAGGATTCCCTCAAGCAGCAGCCATTCTCTCCCTCTCATTCATGATGCAACTTCCAAAGCAATTTAAAAAATAATGAACAATGTCTTTCTACAAGATTCTCCTAAGGAAGATACTCCCAAACAATCCTCACTGCAAACCAAGAATGTAGCTTAAGATACACCTAAAGATATGCCTTTTACCTCAAAAGAAATCTCCAACATTAGTAAAAAACTACTAAAAAATAAATCTTCTGGACCAGATGAAATTACAAATCAAATTATAAGAATTATTCACTCTTCAGACCAATATGTATTCTTAGACATGTGCAGTAAGTGTTTTCAATTAACAACTTTTCCAACCACTTTTAAAACATACCAAGTCAGCTTTTTCACCAAGCCTGACAAAGGCCCCAACGATGCAAACTCCTACAGACCCATTAACCTCCCACATGAAATCAGAAAACTTCTCGAAAGAGTAATAGCTGTTAAGGAATATTCTTTGATATCGCCAAGAGATGGCGTTAGGAGTCCATCTATTGGCTTACTTGACCTTTCCCCTTCTGAACACGTGACTTGAAAAAATATTCTTCTTCTTGAAGGTAGAATTTCGATGCACTACGCAATAGAATTCGATTCAGGCATTTTAGCATACATTGTATATATGTAAATATTAAGTTTAATTAAAATTTATGGAAAACCCTCCAGGCCATGCATCTTGTCTTTTGGATTATGAGTGATTCGACTTTGATCTAGAACTTTCGTTACATAAAGGTGCATCGGTCACAGAAAAGAATCTGATTAATTTGAAAATTTGTGTTTTTCGCCTTTTGGATTAGCTTTGTAAGCGAAGACTTCTCACGGTAAGTCTCCTTTGATAATTTATTAAAATGGAAACTGCATTTTTTGTTTTCAAAACCATGACTCAGAGTCCTGTTTATGCCTTACAGTTAATGAGAAGAGAGATATTTTGAAAAATCAAGCGCGTTGTTTTCTTTGTTGTGCCCCTAAACACAAAATCTCACAGTGCCGACAACGCCAAACTAAAGTTTGTAAAATTTGCAAAGGTAAACATTCAGAAGCCATATGTTTTAAATCCAGTTCGATAGTTAAAAATACACCAAGTGATAAAAAAGATAGTATATTAATTTCGAAAAATGATACACAAACTAAGGAACAGAAAGAAGAAATTGTTTCGGCCGTTTCACATAATGCAATTCTTTTACAGACTTGCACGATAATACAATTCTTTTACAGACTTGCACGATAAAAGTTAAAACAGCTAAGGAAAAGGTGTTTGCCAGACTTCTCTTGGATAGTGGGGGTATGAAAAGTTTTTGTGCTCGCGAGTTAGCGGACAAATTAAACCTCGAAGTCATAAGAAAAGAAAAATTGACTGTCTACACTTTTGGGAATACTTCTCCCATCCAAAAAAATTATGACGTAGTTAAATTAACTTTAGAACATAGAAGTTCTCCCGATTCTAGAATAGAAGTTGAATTATTAGTAACTGATCATATATCAGGTACAGATATTCCACCTCCTAAATCAGAAGAAATTAAGCAAAACAGACAATTAAAAAATTTGATGCTCGCAGATTTTCCCGATTGTAAAAAACCCATTGCCATTCTAATTGGTGCAGATATTATTACAACATAGTAATGGGTGTTGTTAAAGGCTTAAGCAAAAATCTTGTTGCAGTGGAAACTATTTTCGGCTGGTGCCTACATGGACGAAAAGGTGATGATGATGTCTCTTTAGCTTTCAATGTAGTTGTAGGGAAAGATTTGATTTCCAAACAAATAACAAAATTTTGGGACTTGGGAAAACTCAGGACTTATTGATAAGAGGGAAAACTTCAATTCAACTGAAAATGAAGTCGTCGAATATTTCGAATCAAATATAACATTTGAAAATTCTCGCTATAAAGTTAGATTGCCTTGGAAACATGACACATCAAATCTAAATAATAATAGGGAAATCGCAGAACAAAGATTTCATCGACTTAGAAAACGATTTAAAAAAGATCCTAATCTATTTTCCGAATACAGGAACGTATTAAGAGATCAGTTAAAACAAAATATTATCGAACCAGTTTCAGAAATTTCAAATGAAGAGGATGTCGTGTTTTACTTGCCACATAGGGAAGTTATACGCGAGGATCGAGCTACAAGTAAATTACGTATTGTTTATGATGCATCATCGCATGCCCCAGGATCCATTTCTTTAAATGACTGTCTACATGTTGAGCCAAATTTATACCCTGAAATATTCGAAATATTGTTAAGATTTCGGTATAACCTAATAACCGCAGATATAAAACAAGCCTTTTTACAGATTCTCATACATGAAAAAGATCGAGACGCAACCAGGTTTCTGTTTCCCGATTTCCCTAATGATGAAACCATTTCTCCTGACATATATAGGTTCACTAGAGTTTTATTCGGAATAAATAGTAGTCCATTTCTATTAGCCGCTACCATTAAACATCATCTGAAAAAATATAATAAACTTTATCCTACAACGGTTAACTCTTTGAATGAGAACGTATATGTAGATGATGTAATTGGAAGCCAACCAACGATCAATGAAGCATTAACTACGAGTCTAGAATCGGTCCAAATATTTAAGGAAGCAAGCATGCAGCTTCACAAATGGCATAGTAACTCGAGACAATTACATGAATTGTGGGTAAAAAAGGGTATCGTTCCAGATGAAAATCCTGAAGATTTTAATAAAGAAAATTTCCCATTTAAAGTCTTAGGTATGGCATGGGATAACTCAAAGGACTTACTGTATTTTGATGTTCGGAACTTATTGTCTTTCACATCTAAACCAATAGAAACAAAACGATTTCTTCTACAAGTGTTGGGTCGGATATTCGATCCGATTGGAATTTTAGGACCTTTCACTGTTAGAATAAAGGGCTTAATACAGAAGATTTGGTTGTCACAAATAGATTGGGATGAACCGTTACCTGAAGATTTGTCCTCTGAATGGAGAAAGTGGTGTGAAGAGCTACCTCAAATGGCTGAATTCTCCATCTCTCGTTACCTTTTCATGCACTCGAACATTAATGTCGAAAATCTCGAACTACATTGCTTTTCAGATGCAAGTGTCAAAGCCTATGGTACAGTCGCATATTTACGTTTCACGACAGAAAATAAAGAAATCAAAACGGCCTTTGTCTCTTCTAAAAATAGGGTAGCCCCACTAAAATCCCTTACTTTACCGAGGTTAGAATTAATGGGGGCATTGTTATCAGTTAAGTTAGTCAGCAATATTCTGAAAGCACTGAAATTGAGAATTCCGTGCTATTTTTCGACAGACTCAACAATTACTTATTTTTGGATCCAAAAACAACCTGAAGCCTTCAAACCCTTTGTCAGGAATCGTGTCGAAGAAATACAAAAATTGAGTTCACCTCAAGATTGGCATTATTGCCCAGGTGTCGACAACCCTGCCGATCTCGTATCTCGGGGAACGAAGATTTCCAAGTTAATAAATGAGACCATTTGGACGCAAGGTCCCCAATGGCTTCAACTCCCTCACGAACTTTGCCAAGATTAGATATTAAAGAAACAATAGATGAAAACAAGCTGGAATACCGAAAGAGATCCGGTGATATACATCAACTTGAATGTACAATCGAAAAAAGTGCAGATGATCTTTTCGACATATCAAAATATAGCAAATTAGAGAAGGTGTTGAGAGTCACTGCTTGCACAACACGTTTCATTAGAAAATTAAGAAAAACTAGCGACATTCAAGGAACTCTCACAGCTGAAGAGTTACAAGAAGCAGAAAATTTCTGGATAAGATCAGAGCAAAAGAAGTTTTTTGCCGAAGAATATAAATCCCTCAAAGAAGGTAATTCAGTTGGAAAAAATTCTCCTTTGTATAATTTTCTTATTTACATTGATGAAAAGAAAATCATGAGGTTGAGAGGAAGACTGGAATTTTCTGACTTCTCACTAGATAACAAACATCCAATAATCTTACCTAAAAATTCTCGACTAACGATTCTGATTGTATGCAAAGAACATGAGAAGATAATGCATGGAGGAATTGCTGCAACTTTAGCTAAAGTCAGATCACGCTTCTGGATTCCTAAAGGACGACAGTTAGTCAAAAAAGCATTAAAAGGTTGTATAATTTGCCAAAAATATTTAGCTAAACCAGCAGAACAGATGACAGCACCCTTACCAAAGGATAGAATCCAAGAATCACCTCCATTTGCAGTCTGTGAAATTGATTTCGCCGGACCAGTTTACGTAAAGAGTTCTAAAGACATTCGAAAATCCTATATTGTTTTGTTCGTTTGTGCAGTAACCCGAGCTGTACACTTAGAACTTGTATCAGATATGTCAACAGAATCCTTTTTACTTGCATTTCGCAGATTTTTGAGCAGAAGAGGAAACTGCGTAATCATCTACTCTGACAACGCCAAGACCTTTAAGAGGACAAAGAAAGAACTTGAGAATTTTTCAAAAGTTTTAAAAGATGACAAATTCAAGAATTTCATTGCCAAAGAAAGAATCCATTGGAAATTTATAATCGAACAAGCCCCATGGTGGGGAGGGTTTTATGAGAGACTTGTTAGATCTGTTAAAGAATGTTTAAGAAAAATCGTAGGAAAAGCATTGTTGACTTTCGAAGAAATGTCTACACTACTTGTCGAAGTGGAGTCAGTTCTTAATTCATGACCTCTAAGTTACGTTTACAACGACAATGACGAGCCGCAACCGTTGACTCCAATGCACTTCTTAAACATTGGACAAACTGATTTGAAGTATCGTTTGACCTTTGCTAGAATCATCGGTGGCGAAACGACAAGAGAAACGCTGTTAAAAAGAAAGCGTTATCAAGAATTGCTGTTAAAACAGTTGTGGTGGAAATGGAAGCAACAATATTTATTAGATCTTAGAACTGCCCGTTTCTTGAAGAATCCGCAACTTCAACCAGAACTAAAAGTAGGAGATGTTGTTTTAGTCGAAGGAGATAATGAAAACAAACTCTTATGGAAACTTGGTAGAATCATAAAACTTATTCCTGGACACATGATGGTAAAGTCGGATCATTCGAATTAAAAACTGATAATGGGACTTTAAAACGTACTGTTCAATATCTATATCCTCTTGAACTTTAGATATTTTGAACTTTAACGATTTAGTTATGCTTTTTTTTTTTTTGTCTATTAATGATTAAATTGAATATCGTTAGTTAAGTTTGTTCAGTTAAGTGGAAAATATTTTAAAATTTAGTTCATTTATTAGTTATAACATTTATTATTTGATACCTGTATTGGAATTGAAGTGTTTGACTAATTAGTATTTTTTAATATTTTTATAGAATAGTGATTTATGTACTTGCCCACCTGAACTCTGACAAGAGTTCATAGCTGGTCGTCTCCGTCACCATCTTACAACAATCAATTACATAAGACAAAGCAAGGATCAGTACGGTTTTACTCTAACTAAATCAAACAACCAATGCAACATATGATGCCGTAAGTCAAATTACCTCCAATAGAACTACAGACCTCCACTCAGCATTCGTTTGTCTAAATCTAACTAAAGCTTTCAATTCACTTTGGTGACCCGCAGTTACAGAAGCATTGAGAAACTCAAAATGCCCAAGAAATATCTTTCATATCTTACAAGGACTTCCTAAAAGAAAAGAAAAGTTTGATCATCCTAAATAAGAAAATTATAGAAAGCAATTCAACAGCGAGGAAGTCCACAAGCATCTTGTCTTAAGCACACACCTTTGGAATCTTACTTTCATCTCAATGACATCTTACCAATGGCCATACCACAGCAAAAATATAACATTTGCTGATGACGCAGCATTTAAAAGATGTGGAAATGCGAGAGCCAACTCGAGTAATGTTAATAATACATTAAGATTATTCAAAAGTCACTGTACCAAAACTAAACTCAAAATCAATGAAGAAAAGTCAAAAGCTATTATATTTTCCAAAAAATATCAAAAAAATTACTAGATTTCCAAAATTCACTATCGATAACAAAAGAATAAAAATAATAAATAATTTTAAATTTCTCGGAATCATCATAGAGAAAAAGATTAAACTGGACATTTATTATACATCAAAACAAAGGCAGTCAAATTAGCCAACGACTTAATGAAAATCCAAGGCCTATATTGGGGCCTAAATCCCCATATTCAAAAAACTCTCCTTGGAACAGTCATAGAAAAAATAGTACTATGTGGTGCAGAAATGTGATCCTCACCAATGACAAAAAGTAAAAGAAAACAATTGCAAGCAATTCAGCGCCCTTTTCTCCTTCATGTTATGAAATTCTAAAGAACAGCTTCTAATGCAGCTCTTTGTGTCTTATCCGGAATACCACCGTTACATATTACAACACAAATAGAACATACAAAAGGCACAATTCTGAAACGACGGAAAACCTTGCATCATACAAAACGAAATAATTGATCCGAACAAATTTGAATTTTCTGGAAACCCTATTAATCCAAGAATATATTACACACTTAAACGCTTCAATTCATCCCATCATATATATCATCCCATCACCTATACAGACGGCTCTAAAATGGAAACTGGTGCTAAAAGTGCCTGCATCATATCCCCAAATCCTAATAAAAATAATTCTATAAGCCCGGCTTGATAAGAAAAACGGCATTTTTCAAATGCAACTCCTAGCAATAAAACTTGCAATAGGTTTATTCTATCTCAAATAACCTGAAAAAAATTAACATCTGCTCTGACAGTCAGTCAGCTATTTTAGCACTTCAAAACACAAAACATAATTCGGAACTAGTACAATAAATAATTCTTAGAACTTCTCAACATCGAAGCGAATATCCAAGAATACTATGGGTAAAAGCCCATGTAGGTACAACCGCTAAATCAATTGCTTCCTCGCAAGTCACGATCCGTTCCCCTCTTACTTTCAACAACGAAATATTTTTAATACCTACATTTGTGTCTGCTGACAACGGGGAGATCCCGGTCATTACTTAAAAGAACGCCCGTTGACAAATTCAAATCATATTAAATTACCAACTGCAAATACTAACATTTTTCTAAAATCTGCAATTAAAAATAAATATCTTAAAAAGAAAATAGAGAACGTAATAAAATACCTATCATCCAAAGCAGAAGAAATTTATACAAACTAAACGCTCTAAATCAGCTTTCCCCCTGTCAACGTATGAACTTGTAAACCTGAACCTATGATCTAGAACATATGAACTAGACCTATAAACTATTAACTAGAACAACGAACTAATGAATTAATTTAAGTATACTTACCAAATTTGAAATCAAAGTATTTACAAAGGCAATGTCATTCAATCTAAATTTATATTACTATGCATATATGTCTAACTTCTTTATACAAATTGTTCTTATGTATTTTCTTATGTATACTTTATGTACATTATTAAATTTCAATAAATGTTGCACGGCTCAGTTGGGGTTGTAACAGATTTAAATAATATTAAAATCTTGTAGTTTAAATAATTTAAATAGATGAACATTAAGGTATTTGTGAATGGCAATATTTGAAACCAGACTCAAGTGCCTCGTGCAACTCTCGCACGAAGAATGTAATTTATTTTTAAATGTTAGAATATGTTTTCTCTTCTTGTTTGTATGTCGCCATTTTTTTGAGTGTTAAATAAAAGTTATTGCTGTGTTCCATCATTGGAGTTGCTTCATTTCGCCAAAGAAGTATCACAGTCTTAATTATTTTGGAGGCACCGACCAAGATCGAATAATCGTGCGTATTTTTATTTTATTAGTTCATCACTGAACATAATATTAGTGATACCAGATTATTACTTCCTGTTCATAAAGAATTGCTTTATTTTATTAGTTCATCACTGAACATAATATTAGTGATACCAGATTACCACTTCCTGTTCATATAGAATTGCTTTATTTTATTAGTTCATCACTGAACGCAATATTAGCGATACCAGATTATTATTTCCTGTTAATAATAAATTGTCTTATTTTATTACCGTATTTGATATTATATTTAATATTCATTTTAGTTGTCCAGGCGGTAGATATATATATTGCTCTATGTTATTATTCTTATTTTAATCACAATTAATGTGGTACAGAGAATGAACTTCATATAATTTAAATATTTCATTTTTGAGGTATACGTACTTAACAAAGTGCATTTAATTTCGTGATTCCTGACTGCATTAATTAACTAAAGTAATTGAATTGAGCTATTTTGAGGAAATATAAAGAACAAAGTGTTCGTTAATTTTAAACATAAAAAAATGTCCTACTTGGGAAGAGCTCGTAAGGAAGATTTGCAAAATCTCGCGGCTGAACTGGGAGTTCATGTGGCTGCAGATATGAAAATAGTCGATTTAAAACAGAAAATTGTTGAAAGTAGTGATTATGATGAAGTATTCGTCAAAGGAGTCTTAGACACAATAATAGAAGAACGGAAAGAGAGGGAGAAAAGAGAAAAAGAGAGAGAGGAAAGAGAAGAACGGAAAGCGAAAGAGGAAAGGGAAAGAGAAGAACGGAAAGAGAGGGAGGAAAGAGAAGAACGTAGGAAACAGGAAGAAGCAGAAGAGCGGAGAAGGAACAAACAGTATGAATTAGAGAGATTAAGACTTGAAGCAGAGACAAAGTCTCAAAATACCGGACAGATACGGCCGAAAACGGAGCTGCGTCACCTTATGCAGAAATTCGATGACAAGAAAGGAGATATCAGTCTATATTTGCTATTGTTTGAAAGGCAAGCAGAATGGGCTAAAATTGATAAAGAAGAATTTGTATCTCATTTACTAGGACTACTTTCTTACGAAGTAACCCAGTTAATAGCTAGAGAACCCTCCGATAAAGCTAAAGACTATGAACACGTGAAGAATTTATTGTTAAGACGGTTTAAACTAAGCCCGGAAAAGTTTAGGCAGAAATTTATGAAACATCAAAAGAGTACCGAATCCACATGGGTGGATTTCGATTATGAAATAGAAAATTATTGCAAAGAATGGGTGACTGGTCTAGGAGTTAAGACTTTTGATCAGTTGCTAGATTTGATGGTGCTTGACCAACTTAAACGTCGAGTTCCTCCTGAAATTCGAGATCATTTTCTTGATGAGTGGGTAGAGATGATTTCATCTAAAAAATTAGCTGAAAACCTTGATGCCTACGAAAACGTTTGCGGAAACTTTCAAAAAAAGCCTGTAGTGAATAGGCAGAAAGAAAGATACAATGCACTAACTCAAGGTAAATTGAGTTCAGATAATAAAAATAAAACTGAAAAAAAATTGTCATCAGGATTTAATACGCAAAGCTTGTTTCATAGACCTAGAAGTCCACGTCCAGATGATAAATATGAAAAACGAAAGACGCCACAATGCTAACAGTGTGGGTCCTATCAACATTTAAGGCCCCAATGTCCAAAACTTAAGAATAGTACTGAATCTCCTGCTAATCTTAACAGAATTAGTGCAAAACCAGAGGATAAATTTCTATTACCTTATACTAGTATGGGTTACGTAAATGGTCATAAAATTCCTATATTAAGGGATTCAAGTGCTAGTATTGATATAGTTTGTCGCAAATACATCACGCCGGAAATGCTGACAGGTTAAAATGTGTGGGTGCAACAGCCATTAGATTTGAATCCAACCTGTTTACCATTGGCTGAGATCGAACTAAATTGCGATCTTGGGCGAGTAATAACTAAGGCTGCCATTATTAGAAATGAACTCGACAAAGGAAGGTATTTATTAGGCAGTCGAACTTTTGCACTGTTGAGTAAACAAGGAAAGGAACCTGATAGTCATCCTCACCGGGTTAATGCCGTCTCTACTAGAGTTCAAAGGAAAAGAAAAATAGCTGAAGAGAAGATCTTGGAACCGATGAAAGAAGAAAATAAAGCATCCAGAGATATCTTTGAAGAAGTTAAATCACCGGAATTAAACGTGGAAGATTTTCATGAAAATTTGAAAAACGATAAAAAAATTAATATTGAGAATCATTTTGCATTGCAGCGTTATCATCATCTTTCGGCTTTTGATTTAATATCAAAGCCGCTACTAATAGACGAAGTAAACAATTGTCGAAAGCAAATGACAATTGAATATTATACGAAAGGCACAGATGAACTGAGGAAAGGCTTTGCTGTGAATTATAGCCGAGAAACTGGTCCACCATGGAAGAGATATAGGCGCCGTCAAGAAAAAAAAGGAAGACTAGATCATTCTCCATTTTTTTCTATTTAAATGTGGTGCAAAAGTATTTGTTGAAAACTTAAAATTTTGGTCTAAAGTTTGGAACTTATGGGAGAAATTACCTCTTCTTAAAATAATTCAGAATGCCGAGCTTATAAACTTTCGAATTTTTACAGAACTTTTCCCTTCGGTAAAAGTCTCTCCGTTGGGGGAGAGGTTGTAACAGATTTAAATAATATTAAAATCTTGTAGTTTAAATAATTTAAATAGATGAACATTAAGGTATTTGTGAATGGCAATATTTGAAACCAGACTTGAGTGCCTCGTGCGACTCTCGCACGAAGAATGTAATTTATTTTTAAATGTTAGAATATGTTTTCTCTTCTGGTTTGTATGTCGCCATTTTTTTGAGTGTTAAATAAAAGTTATTGCTGTGTTCCATCATTGGAGTTGCTTCATTTCGCCAAAGAAGTATCACAGGGGGTAGCTCTAAATAGAAGTGCAAAGGGAAAAATACCTATTTTACTTATAGGAATCCTCTGGTATCCCTTTCATTTCAACCAACCAATTAACCAACCTACTAAGCCGACGCTGTTCTCGCTCTGTATTATGTATATCATTTCGAAATAAAGATCAATTATTGTTCCTTGCTGTCTCTCTCTGCCGAGTTTCATCACGTTCCAGCCCTTCCTTCTTTGTGTTCCATTTTCAATGTCAGGTAGAGTATTCAAGAATTGAGAAATATGTGTTACGAATAAAATTCGAACAGAGTACTTTCCACTGACAGTAACAGCACCCAAATTGCTATCATGCTTCTATTAATTTCTAATTAATTTCTAATATATGACTTGATTCCAGCTAATGTTTCATTGATTATAGATCAAACCATGATCGAAGATCAGTGAACCATGATCGGAGATAAACACTGCACATTAAATTTGGATCAAACCATGATCCTATGTGAATCTGAAATTTGAATATCCTTTTAAACTTTTGAATTACACATAAAATAGATTTCTTTCCTTTCTGGTGTTAACTATATTAAAATTAAAAGATAAATATGTAAGATAAAAATATGTAGATCAAAATTATACTTTTATCTAACGGTAAAACATCAATTCTCCGTCTCTGTTTTAAAAATAGTAGTAATTTCTCTGGATTGCGTCATTTCTAGATCATTCTATGGCCTGCGCAGCTGTGGTGACGTTATGATTGGAAACCAGAACTTTTCTCTTTCCGTGCTTCCATATTGCGTAACTACGCCATCTTTTCTTACTTTTGCCTCTGTGTTGCTTAGACGCTGTTTCATTCAGCACTGTACCTATTCGAACAATATCAAAAATGTAAATGTTCTTGAGTAGAGCCAAGTCTTTGTAGCCACAAACATCAACTGTAAAATAAAAATGGAATTAAAACTGCCTCGACGGCCAATTTTTTAAGATATTACGAAGTCAACATATTAGCATACTACGCAATCAGAGTATCAATATCTACGAACGTATCAACAGTGTTCCGGCTTTTCTTTGCTTTTATTATATATATATTCTTATTAAAATTATCATGAATTATTGGCTTATATATATATATACATACTCTAGTTATAATTGTAGAAATTACATTGGCGAATCTGTGCTGTAGCTGCAAGATTAAAATAATTTCAAAATGAATTTAAAATTCGGAACTTATAAATTAACTATAAACTTAATTCCAAAATATATAAAGGCGAACCTATATTTTTATCTCCGCGAAATTGGTCACAAAAACCGACTTACGTCTATTGAAGTGTAGACGGTTAAAAAACATAAGTGAGTCAAAGAAAATCAAAAACATGACCATGTAAGAAACTGGAAAAAATACAAAGTGCTAGAAATGCATGAAAAAATTAATCTCCTTTGTTTAAAAGCTTCAAACAGAACTTTTCAAGGGAAAAATGTTTTGAAGCTTTAAAATGAGTTGATTAATGAGTTCCGAATACATGTTTCGTTCCTCTGAACCATTTGAGACTCTATACCGCTTTTGCAATTCATTAATTTAAATTTAAAATGATATTTCAGATGAGTCTCAGATGCGCTCAGATCCTTTCCCTACATGCATTCGTACTCAGAGAAAACAAATATATGTAAAAATAGACAACAGTGGATACAAATGAAAATAATGTATATTTATGTAATATTGCAGACTTATATGTATGATATAGGAATGTTGACTGCGCAGATACAAGGATGACATTCGCATATAGACGTAGCCGAATCGAAAATCTTATTGCTGAGTAAAACACTTTCAGAAGCACAGTGTTGACTAATATATTTTAATCATGCGTGTTATACGCACCCAACTATTTCGTATATCTTACATATTTTGTAACAATCAAATAAAGCAGAGCGAAAAGCACATGTTGCCACCAGCAAGCGAAAGGAAGATAAAAGGGTTTTTGCAGTAGTAGCACTGGTATTACAGACAAAATTTCTTTAATCTGATTAGCTGAGATTTTTAGTCTGATTGGCTGAAATTTAACCGCATTGCAGCATGATTTCATAGATTTGAAATGTATTAATTTTCAGATGACGGACATTAGATTCATATATAAGTTTTTCAGGACAGGAAGGGGATTAAAGCTAAAAACTTTATGTTTCATATTTTTTGTCTTACATATTCCCCTCCTACAAAGAGATAAAGGCTTAGCAATAAAAAAGCCTTTTTAGAGCGAAACAAAAGAAAACGTTAAAAAAAACACACACAAAATCTTTATCTAAATTAAGATAAAAATATATAAATCAAAATCTGTAGGCGGAGCCAGCAGAAAAACAGGCTTTATAAGCGCGTGGAATTGCATTCGCTAACATACCTTGGCAAATTTCTTGGTGTTATCTTGCAACAATCGGTTAAATTCACATCGGAACAGTAAAAATGAGTAACCACCAACGTTTAGATCATGGAATGAGGTGGCGAATTGTGGGGAGGCTAGAGGCAGGCCAATCGCAAGGCCAGATATGCAGAGAGTTTAATTTAACGCCCAGCGTCGTATATAACCTATGGAAACAGTGCCAGAATACTGGACCCATCGAGAGAAAGCCTGGGCAAGAACGCCCAAGAGCGACGACGGCCAGAGAAGATTGCTATTTGTCCATTTCAGCGAGGCGTAACAGACGGGCTACAGCTTTTCAGCTCTTTCGGGACCTGTATGCAGCCACAGAAACCCGTGTAACAAGTGTGACTGTTTCCAAAAGACAGGATGAGAGAGGGTTGTTTGCCAGAAGACCGGCTGTTTGCGTCCCGCTCACGTCTACGGTCAGGAGAGTTCGATTAGCATGGTGCAGGCAGCATAGTGATTGGAGTACGGAGCAATGGGCGACCGTTCTGTTAACCGACGAGTCCCGTTTTCGCCTAAACACCGATTCTCGCCGTACTTTTATATGGAGAGAGCCGCTACCTACCCTCCAATGTCCGAGAAATCAACAATTATGGCCTTGGCGGTGTAATGGTCTGGGCAGGCATCATGTTGGATGGCCGCACACCTCTCCACGTCTTTGAAGAGGCCCTGTGACTGGTGTGAGGTATAGTGATGATGTCTTGGAGCCCTATGTTCGCCTTTTCCGGGGTGCAGTGAGCCACGAGTTCATCTTGCAGGAAGATAACGCGAGGCCACATAGAGCTCTTCTGGTCGACGAATTTCTCGAGAGTGAGCATATTGGCCAGATGGATTGGCCAGCCAGGTATCCATACCTCAATCGTATACAGCACGTCTGGGACTCTCTGGAGAGGGCAATTGCAACTCGCAACACCCTTCCGAGAACCATCTAGGAACTGAAAACAGCGTTGCTGAATCAGCGGGACCAATTGCCACAGGTACTGATAAACTGCCTTATTTCCAGTATGACATTACGCTGCGATGCCTGTATGGCTGTAAGAGGGGACCATAGCCCCTATTAACCCATTTCGTTTGAGTCTTCTGCAACCGCTGTTTCAGACTTTCAGATTCCCATGAGTGTTACACTCGAACATGCGTGCCTATTATAACAAATTCTCTTAATTTCTTACACCAGTCTACATACTGTATATATATGTGTGTGTGTATGTATGTATCATTGTAGAACTGGCCTGTATCCAAGAGTGGGCATCAGTGTATCATTGTTGTATTGTGTAAAATATATAATCTCAGTACACAGCACCAACAAAAGTTTCTATTAAGCTCTCCCGACGCTGCGCTTCTGGAGCGCCAAAAAGTTCTGGCGGTGTACAGTTGCGGATTCTGGAGGATACCTGAATAGTCCTAGTAAGCCTCCCCATGTGTCCGGATCTGCTCTCACAAGTCACCAGTTTACGATTTAGGAGAAGACGGATATTATCATTTGTCTTTGCGTTGTAAAGACGGCGTATTTGTGTAAATGGAAAGCGCCTTCCAGTGCCTAACCACTCAACGTGAGACCATATATTCTGTGATGAAAAGTGTTTATTTCTGTATAACCAAATAAATAATTAAATAATTGATCCTACTAACTAAAATTACAAATTAAATTAATCAATAAGCTAGCTAAAAGATGTGTTTAAATTTTATGCAGTATTTTTTTTTTTTTTTTTTTTTTTTTTTTTTTTTTTTTTGTCGTCAAGTCGGAGCAAATTATATCTAGATGATATATTAAAAATACTAAAAAATTTGAGACAAATTTTAAACTCTGTTGCATTCTTTGTTTGTATTATGAAATTTTTAATGGCCTAACATTCGTTTAATTTAATTTAATTTAATTCATTTAGAACTTACCTTGTATTTATAATCATACAGACAGAATTCAGAAATCCTGCTGTGTTGAAAATTTTTCGACTGTTTGTTGAAAAAGACCAGAGAATTTTACTATTGATATTCTTTGATAAGTGGATCTAATATTGTATCAGAAACGTGGTAAATGTCATTTATTCTTTTTATATGAGGACATATTTTTTCAGGACAGAGGACTTCATGAAGTCTCCTTTATCTGTAGTTCGAACCATCTGTAAACTACAAAGCCTCAATCTTACATCTGAAATTGAACTCATTATAGCTGTTTTCAGCTGGGCAAAACACCAAAATGCGAGCAGTAGGAGAGTTGCTATTGAACCAGTGCTCAAGTGTCTTAGATTTCTCGTCTTGGAAACTAAAATTTTCAGCAACTTAGTGAAGGACCATCCAGATATATTTACACCGACTGAAGCTCTGCAGATCATGATGTATCTTACTAATCCCTGTAAAGGTATGAATGAGCTTCCATCGTGGTGTAACAAGGAAGCCGACCGTTGCTCGTGTTTAAAGTCATCAGTGTTTTTCAGCACCAAAGTTGGTAAGTAAAGGATACAGAAATTGCATCGTAAACGATAGTGAAATAAGTTAAGAAGCTATATCAACAACTGCAAATTTTATTATGAACGGCTGTAAATTTTTATCACTTTTCAGGCTAGCATAGAATATGAAAACAAATGGCAAGCTACATGCCTTAAAATTTCCTGGGGCATCACTTACTAAACAAATTAAAAGTTTCGCTCCTAGCCATACATATATTTTCCAATAACATGAACTACATAAGACATAAAATACATAAGACATCTAATTAATTTCATATTTAAAAAACATATACTGCATATCAGTGGTCGCAAACTCATATTACATGTGGCCGAATGCACAATGCACAATCTGAAAACAGCTGATGGGTCAGATTTAGTTAAAATTTGGTACTTGCAACACATTTTGTTGTAACATATAGTAATTCAAATATAATGACAAAAATATTGTTGCGTGCGTACGGGTTCGTTATGAAATGAATGCACAAGTCCGATGAAAAATGAACAAAAATTTATTATTATCACAACAAAAATGCTTAAATTTTCTCAAATTATCATGCAGTATTACAATATCTCACAGTAGTTTTCTTTTAACTACTCAAATGTCAATAGAACGTAATTCAAAACAGCTAAAGAACGCTAATCCGCGAATTCGCTACAATCAACAACAGTAGTTTTCTAAACAACAATAAACTAAGCAACTACTACAAACTGAGATGTTTTCCTCCTTTTATAAGATTTTAAAATCACGCGCTAGAATTTTCCAGTACTTTCTCGAAATCAAAAAGAGATATTTATTTATTTAATGCACGCGCTCTTGTATTTTCAATTTTCCGGCTTAGCTTTCTTTTAATATTCGTCACGCGCTGCACTGCGCGAGAAATAAAACCATTTAATTTCTAATTGAACTAACATTAGCTTTTTAAATACCAAATTCGTAACACTGCCCCCTTCCCAAGGACTGCACGTCCCGGGCAGTACAATCCCTGGACAGGAAGCAAAACTTACAACTGTGGCATAAATGCATTAATAAGCATTACATTACAATAATAAACAACATGAACAATAAATGCAATACATAAAACAAATCAAATGCTATCAAATACAAATCAAATACACATTTAAAAACAAAAATGGACCATGGTCTTATACTATTTACAATTATTTACATTATGTACTATGGCCATAGTAATGAGCTAACCTGTCGTAATGAACGACTTTAGGTTTAGAGTTCGAAGACTTACGAATCCGAACCACGACGTCATTCAGCCTGCTTAGGACTGTGTACGGCCCATCCCAAGGTGACTGTAATTTCGGACAAAGTCCTTTTCGTCGAGTCGGATTCCACAACCACACCTTGTCTCCTTCGTGGAATTGATGTTCAGTAGCTCTTGTGTCGTATCGGGTCTTCATCTTCTCCGTCGCCAAGTTGACTCGCTCTCGTGCAAAATTGTGCATCACTTCAAACCGGGCCTGGAGATCTTGAATATATTCCTCAGACGATGAAGGAGCATCCGGAGGGCGGCCAAACAATAGATCACAAGGCAGACGAAGGTCAAGACCGAAGAGCATCTGTGATGGAGAATAGCCGGTAGTCTCGTGGACAGCACTGCGGTAAGCCAGTAAAAAGAGTGGTAATTTCTTGTCCCAGTCCTGTTGGTTTCTGGAAACCACTAATGAGAGGTTATTAAGGATGGTTCGATTGAACCTCTCTACCATGCCGTCCGACTGGGGATGCAATGGCGTCGTTTGAGTTTTGTCAATGCCAAGTAGTTTGCATAGTTCTTTGATTACTGCCGAGGCAAAATTCCTTCCCTGATCGGAATGTAACTGAAGAGGCACTCCGAACCTGGAAATCCAGTGCTGTATCATTACCTCAGCTACTGTGACTGCCTCTTGATCAGGAATAGGATAAGCTTCAGGCCACTTGGTGAAGTAATCAATGACAACGAGTATGTATTTGTTGCCATCAGCAGTTCGTGGCAGAGGTCCCAGGATGTCAAAGGCGATACGTTCAAAAGGCGCACCTACGTTGTAACGTTGCAGTCTGCCTCGGCTGCGTTTCCTCGGTCCTTTCCGACCTGCACAGGCATCGCAAGATCGGCACCACTTTTGCACGTCATTCTTTGCATTATTCCAGTAAAAGCGCTCACGAACTCTCTGTAAGGTCTTCATAATTCCAAAGTGACCTCCTGTAGGGCTGTTATGTAGTTCTTCGAGGACATCAGGAATCCGGGATCTCGGAAGTATCAGTTGCCATCGGAACGTCTTCCCATCATCCGACTCGAATTTCCGGTATAAGACGCCGTTTCGAATGTGAAGTGAATCCCAGAGTGCCCAGTATTGTTTTGTTGTAGGACTACAGATAGAAATGTCCTGCCATGTAGGTTTTCTGTTTGATGACTCTATTAAATCATGTATGGGTTTAATGTCGCGGTCTTCCAGCTGGTCTTTCCTGACTTCATCATCACTCCACGGGTCTGGAGCAGCCGATGTTGATGTTGTAATTTGTCTTGCGACCGGAGTCAGCAGTTCGTATTTCGCTTCCACCCTGGAACAATATCGGCAGTTTTCTTGGCAAGGTCTTCTAGACAGGGCGTCGGCGTTTCCGTGTGATGATCCCTTACGATGACGGATAGTGATGTCATATTCTTGGAGTCTCTGTATCCACCTGGCTATTTGACCCTCAGGATTTTTGAAATTTATAAGCCACGCTTATGAGGCATGGTCCGTGCGGAGGAGGAATTTTCTCCCGTATAGATAATGATGGAAATGTTCTACAGCTTTGACTATGGCGAGCAACTCTTTCCTTGTGACACAGTAATTCCTCTCCGGTTTAGACAGGCACTTGCTCCAGTAAGCTACTACACGTTCTTGGCCGTCTATTTCTTGGGACAAAACAGCACCGACACTTTCATTGCTCGCGTCGGTGTCGAGAATAAATGGTCTGTCGAGCTGAGGATACGTCAGGATTGGAGCAGATGTTAAAGCTTCCTTTAAGTTGTTAAATGCATCCTCGCATTCCTTTGTCCACAAGAATCTTTGCTTGCTCTCTGTCAGCTTGTGAAGTGGTCTTGCGATGCAAGAAAAGTTCTTCACGAATCTCCTATAGTAGGTGCAAAGCCCTAGGAAGCTTCTCAGCTGATGGACATTTTCGGGACGCGTCCAGGATTTAACCGCTGATACCTTTTCAGGATCCGTGCGCACACCTTCTGCAGAGATGACATGTCCCAGGTAAGTCACTTCCTTTCGAAACAATTTGCATTTAGCGGGAGTCAGCTTCAGATTGGCCTCTTTCAGTTTCTGAAGCACCTTTCTAAGACTTTCTAGATGCTCTTCAAAACTCTTTCCGACGATGATGATATCGTCCAGGTATATCAGACAGGCTTCGTAAGAAAGGCCTTTCAAAACAGTCTCCATAAGACGTTCGAATGTTGCCGGCGCATTACACAGTCCAAACGGCATCACTTTGAACTGCCAAAGTCCTTGTCCCGTAGTAAATGCCGTCTTTTCTCGGTCATCAGGATGGATTTCTACCTGCCAATACCCACTCTTTAAATCAAGTGTTGAGAACCACTTGCTTCCAGAAAGAGTGTCTAGAATGTCATCAATTCTAGGAAGAGGGTAACTGTCTTTCTTCGTAACCTCATTCAACCGGCGATAGTCAACGCAAAATCTTGTTGAGCCGTCTTTCTTTCTGACGAGAACGATGGGAGATGCCCATGGACTCGCTGAAGGCTCGATGACATCGCCTTCTTCCATATCTTTTAACAGTGTTCGCACCTCTTCCTGTTTAGCAAACGGTAGACGTCTTGGATGTTGCTTGATCGGGGGATGATCGCCAGTATCTATTCTATGTTGTGTCAAACTAGTTCGACCCACGTCAGAAGACGAGCAGGAGAAAACAACTTGAAGATCTTTAATGACGCGATCGGCAGCATTTTTCTCTTTATCGTTTAATTGTGCATTCTGCAATAACTCCGATGTAATGCTCTCTGAGGACACGGATTCTGGGATGTTACTCTTTTTTTCAACGCTGGTTACTGGAGTACATGTTGCAACCACTTCACCTTTCTTAATAACTCTCGACTTTTCAGTTACATTGGCGACTCTCACCGAGATAACCGTTCTGGATAGGTCGACGAGTGTTGAGGCTACTAATACTCCTTTTGGGATATTACAGTTATTGGGATATTCTATGATGCCGTAGCGGAAATTTCTATTTTCGGCTATGGATCCAGGAAGTAAAATTTCTGTTCTTGCCG
The DNA here is from genome assembly GCF_044657685.1 of Stegodyphus dumicola. NCBI lineage: Eukaryota > Metazoa > Arthropoda > Arachnida > Araneae > Eresidae > Stegodyphus > Stegodyphus dumicola. The sequence goes on along the minus strand of NC_140777.1, from coordinate 118,203,025 downwards.
GTATTGTAATATAGTCTTGTGCTATGATTTTATGGACAGATTTAACTTCTTCATCATTAACAAGAAATAACGCTATGTCCTCAGATGTAGAATGCAATTCGTTATTTTTAAAATCCAAGGAAAAATTGTATTTCCTTAGAAAGTCCAATCCGAGTATGCAAGAATCAGTGATTTCTGCTACATATGCCGTGTGATGGTAAGCGGCACTTCCAAATGTGATGTTAACATTTACTTTTCCGTCGATGTCGATCTTCTCACCGGACACAGTCTGGAGGGTAACGCAGGACGGCGTCCAGATAAGTTTGTTTCCTAGTTGTTGAGCCAAATCTTTTCGGATGATGGTGACGTTGGCTCCTGTATCTATAGTCATATTGCACGGAACTCCATTAATATGTCCTATTATGAAAAGTCCATTACTGCCGCCTCTCACTGCAGAAATCTGAAGCGCTTTAAACGGGGGCTTTTCATTATCTGGCAACCTCCGCCCCGCGAGATGGCCACTAATTAGTTTCCCTGCTGCTTGTTAGAAGCGGTCTTAACATCAGTACCCTGGGGTGTTTTGCAGTTTCGTCGTATGTGTCCTTCAGCACCGCAGTTCCAGCACTTAACGGTCGGTTTCTTCTCACCAATATTCCGTCTCAAGGCGTTCAGTTGTCTAGTTAAATCGTCAAGTCGAGCGGTGACTTGATCCCCTGGCTCCTGGACTTGAGCAGCTCTGACTGGGTGGCGGTCTCGACGAGTGGCTTGCTGGGCTGCCTCAAATTTCATGGCGTACACTAGAGCACTTTTTAAATCTTTTACATCCGCCATTCGTAGAGCTTTCTGTATTTCAGTATCTCGGATGCCGTCGATAAAGTATTGCAAGGACAGGATTTCCCTTGTTTCTGTCGGGCATTCCGAAAAGGCGAGATGGGACAGCCTTTCAACATCCGCGGCGAGCTCCTGAAGTGTTTCGGTAGGCTTCTGTTGACGAGATTTTAATTGGAGCCTGCTGTAGTCTTTTAAACACTTCTCCCCAAAGCGCAACTCCAAGGCGCCGGACAGAGCTTCGAAATCTAACCTTTTGTTTTCGGGAAGAGTCTGAAGGATATCCGCTGCGTCGGCTCTTAGAGAAGCGGCGAGATGACAGGCCTTAGCTTGGGAATCCCATCCATTCGCATCCGCCACGATAGAAAATTGTGTCTTATACACCTGCCAGGAGGTCTTCACATCATATGTGGATAGCTTCAGACTTGGACGAGCAGGCATTGGTAAGAATTTAAAATCATCACTCCTGCTCCCTGCTGCCGAATTTCTTTAAAGTATCCATTTCTTTGGCTCACTGCAGAAACTCTCTCATCAATTTGTTCTTTTACAGAAGAAACTCTTTCTTCTATTTCTTCTTTCACCGAAGAAACTCTTTCTTCAATATGTCCAACTTTATTTTCAACTGCGTCAATTCTGCCTTCCATAGCTTCAAATTTATTTTCTATTATGCAAGTAATTTCTCTTTTCATTTCTTCTTGACCAGCTTGAACGGCTTTCATTTCGTCCTTAACGGATTCCTGGCCCAATTTCATTTCTTCCTTAACGGATTCCTGGCCCAATTTCATTTCTTCCTTAAATGATGCTTGGCCAGCTTCCATCTTTTCTTGGAATGCAGCAAAAGCACTAATGAGCTGTCTCAATTGTTCTTCCATCGCTCTTGTTATTGGCATTCAAACCCCACTCCTGACACCAAAAATTGTTGCGTGCGTACGGGTTCGTTATGAAATGAATGCACAAGTCCGATGAAAAATGAACAAAAATTTATTATTATCACAACAAAAATGCTTAAATTTTCTCAAATTATCATGCAGTATTACAATATCTCACAGTAGTTTTCTTTTAACTACTCAAATGTCAATAGAACGTAATTCAAAACAGCTAAAGAACGCTAATCCGCGAATTCGCTACAATCAACAACAGTAGTTTTCTAAACAACAACAAACTAAGCAACTACTACAAACTGAGATGTTTTCCTCCTTTTATAAGATTTTAAAATCACGCGCTAGAATTTTCCAGTACTTTCTCGAAATCAAAAAGAGATATTTATTTATTTAATGCACGCGCTCTTGTATTTTCAATTTTCCGGCTTAGCTTTCTTTTAATATTCGTCACGCGCTGCACTGCGCGAGAAATAAAACCATTTAATTTCTAATTGAACTAACATTAGCTTTTTAAATACCAAATTCGTAACAATATTAAGATCTTAGACTCAGATTTCGCGCAAATAATTCTAACATGTTTTATTAATCATTAAATAAATTGCTTTAATTTAAACTAAAAGCAAGCAAATAAAGAAAATGTAAGTTATGAGGGAAAATTTACCAAGTGGTATAGAAGTTGAGAATAAGTAATAAAAAGCTAGTTCTTTTCTCTTATTTTAGTAAATTTTTCTTTGATGCATAGTTAAAAGTACATATTTTTGTATGTAAATAATTATAAACTTCTTTATTTCGTACTATAGCTTGACATTTGATGGCGTTTTGATTCGGGTAACATTAGTAGCCTTGGAGAGAAATTACTAGAATTATCTTCATCACATATTGTAGATGCTCATCACTCAATCGGGTTATTTTCTTATTAATTTTCAGCTGTGAAAAAAAGCTGTTCATATATAAATGTATTCCCAAACAAAGCAGTTTTTCTTAGTATAAAAATTCTAACTGAGCTTATTAAATTTTTGAGAAATACGAATAAAAGTTAATAGAATATGTATCTTAACATCCTTGGATAAGATTTATATCACGCTGTACTTAAATTAAAGGGAAATAAAAATAATATAAACTCAGACCTCAAATAACTAAAATCTTGAAATCTTTGCAATACTGTATTTGCAGCAAATACATTGTAGAATCATTAGGAATTTTTGATGCGGGAGACGTGAAAAACGAGCAATGCTCTCGCCCGGTACTCGAATCTTGACCTCTCGAATACGCGCCGAGTGAGCTGCTGTTACACCACGAAGGCATGAAGAAAGGAGGAAGAAAATACCTTATATCATACTTAAATGTTTTCGCAGGCTGCATTAAATTGCTTAGGGGGCCCTCAGTTTGAAGGCACTACTGCATAATTTGAAACGTTACTTATTGCATTATGCATATTTGCTGTCATCGTAATAAGAAACTAAATGTGAAAACAAAACAGTATAGCAAGCATAAAATTCACTAAAATATATTCATTAACTTGGTTAAACTCACTAAAGCTACACTGATTCGTATGCTTGGTGATAAGAACCGATGTCCGGTGTTCCGGATAGGAGAGTGAAGTCAAAGCGGCATATTGAAGTAGTATATAATCTCTGAATCGTATCAGAGACACAGTGACGGCATAACGGTTGACGTGCTATACGGTTGAATTGCTATAGTCGTTACCCAACCGTCAGCGGCTAAAAAATGCATTGACGTTCACGCTCCGATTGTTTGGTCACATCGTCTAGTTAGTAGCCATCCACTGCTGAATTCCACTATTTTTAATTTTTAACCTTTCACTAAGAAAGTGTTTCACATAAATTGAGAAAATTTGCGGAATTAATGGAATTTAACTGTCCAAATTTCATTTCTCCATCCGTAGCAATTTCCAGCATAATTTTTCTTATTAAATTTGATTGGACCTGAATTATCTCAGTTTACAGTAGACATTTGAAAAACTACTATTAAGATTCAATCAAGGGCTAATCAGTTAATATTTGTATCTAATTTTAGATTAATCACTATGTAGTACATTACTAAGTTTATTCACAGCAATACGCAAATTAAGCAAATTAATTATATTTATTTTCATCATATTTAAAAGTGATAAATAAAAGCTTCCCTCCCTACTCAGGATTTTCTCAATACAAAAATGTAAAGATATTACAGAATAAAATTAGACAAAAGATCTAAAATTTAGAATATCTAATTAAATATTAATATACATTACATTAGATTCATATTATAAACAATTCACCTCTCGGAACTCCCACTTTTGCGCGGAGGTCCCTAGATTGTACACTGTCGAACATTCTGAAATGTATTTGGTCATCGTTTGCTTTATCTGCTCCGGAGGACGAACTGTGGAGGATGCTTGAAAGCATCAGATCTTTCCTTCAGGAGACTCTCCGAACGCTTTCATTTGTACCTCGAACGGTTGCTTCCTATATCGCAAGAAGCGTATCATCCGGTATTTTCCATCGCTGTATTGCATTAAAATTAAAATCATTTGCATTCTTTGTCTGTCCACTAATCACATTCTCATTCTTCTAATTATTATCTTTTTTCTATCATGGTGAACCGTTTTAAATTCTTAAATTATTATAGTTCATCCGGAAAATTCGAATGCCTCCTCTATACAGCCGCTTTCCTTTCAATAATGCATGAAAACAAATTTAAATGAAATAAATTCAATTTGCCTGATAAAGCAAAAGTGATGTATACATTTGCTAATATTAAAATTAAAACGAAATAATTTACAAAATGTAGCGAAAGTCATATTTATAGGATTAACTGAGAACATAAATTTTTTAACTTGTCTGTTTGAAGAACAAAGGAAAGGGATTCAGAATGGGAAAAGTGACGCTAAACAATTACCTGTTTGATGGTAATATTATCGGCGATACGAATGGCGATGAAAAATTTTAAATCTCCTAAAAGGAAAACGATAGTAAGATATTTTTTAAAAAATTTAAAATTGGAAACCATTAAATTAATGCAATAAAGAAAAGGAAATAAAGGGTAAATGTAAGAAAAGAATAAAATTTTCACGCAATGGGCTTATCATGACGACTTAGAGTATAAAAGGTCCAGAGTTAATAAAAGTATAGTCAAGAAATTTGTACAGTAAATACATATTTACAAATTATGCTATAAACCTTTTTAATTCATCCTCCTTTTTCTTATTTGAACTTTCAGAGAAAAAATTCATCACCTTAAATATTATATACGATGCTGACCGCTCCAGCTTTTTAAAGTTGCCTGTTAATGAAATTAATTGGAATTTAATTTTCTAATAAAATTTTAGTATGAAGAATCTTTTGTTGCTGTTGTTCAGTTTGGCGCATACTTTTTTTTTGATTCGGGCGATTTGATTAAAATTGTGTTTGCGATAATATTTTTAGAGATGTTCGTACTTTCCAGTTTAGAAATTAAACTGTAGAAAAATTGAATTTTTCGCTTTTATCAAAAAGTTTCTTTTAGGTTATAAATGCTTAGATTCAGATAATCCACAATTCTTGACTGTACTTATTGGTCTTTAGTTTTACGCAGTTGGGGTAGTGTGGTGTGGTGTATTTAATTATGGCAAAGCACACTAGGGCTATCTGCCTAAGGGGAGGGATGCCTTTCGTGGAGGACTTTCTAATTCCGCAGTTGGGGTAGATGTTGCTAATTTCAGTAAGATTAGCATTGTTGAATTTAATTATATCATCTATATACCTGAATGTATGGGCAAATTTCTTGAAATCATCCCCTGAAAGGTTTTTAAAAAACTTGTACTCTTTAGAAAATAAATGGAATTTATATAAGTGCGTCGAGTAAGAATTTTCCACTGGAATACCATTAGTTTGCAGGTAAAGTACGTTTGCATGCTTGATAAAGCTATTGAAAAGGGAAAAATAGATACAATCTTTCCATTTTTGTAAATCTAGTATAGTAAGCATTTCAGGGGGAAATTTCTAGAAGTTCTTTCATAGATTTTTTTTTTAGTGGAAGACATGTATAGAGATTTTGAGTCATAACAGCTGATATTGCAAACCTTTATTTTTTAAAATTTTTTCAGTTATTTGCAAGTTGTTAATAATCCAACGGTAGAACTTTTCAGCATTGGCTTTATTAAAAATTATATTACTTATTGATTTAAGCAGATTAGTAAGAATATTATCAAAATTATTCTCAAAGCTTCTAGCACTATTTGCAATAAGTCTAAATTTGATAGGATTATTATGAAATTTGGAATCGCATATAAATTGGTAACTTTATTCTTTACAGTAAAAAAGAGAAGTTTTCCACTTTTTAATGTCAATAATAAAGTCAATAATTTTGTTGATTGTTGACCTTTCTTTACTTTCGGAAATACAATAGGTTGCAGAATTATGGAGCTACTTTTCAATAAGAGAATTATAGAACTTTTCTCACTCTTGACATTTATTTATATTCTTTTTGCTTTGATCTAATATTTCCTTTTTCCATTCTTTAAATGGTAAACTTCGCAGAATACTTGCTTTCAGTATGAAATTATCAATATCTACTGAAATACTTTCGAAACAATTGAGTTTAGGAATGTATTTTACTGGTCTAAATTTTGTACTTTTTTCAGGAGCTTCTTTAATTATTGACCCTCTAGTATGTCTAGATTTCCTGTAATTATATGTTTATGTTGTTTATCAACATATGGTAGAAATTTCTTTTCATTACAATATCAGGGTGCAGAAAAATCTTCTTAATGGTAATTGATAATGTAATTAGTTTTTGTTATACTTAAAGCAGACTATTGTTTCAAATTCTAATCCTGGAAATTTCTGTTGAATTTGCTGAAAGAGGTTATGAAGGTTGAGATCGTCAAAACGTTTACGAAGAAAGTTGATAGTACAGGAAATTCTTTTATATTTTAGCTGAATTGCAGTAAAATTAAAATTTTATAGAATATAGTACTAAATCTTTGATTATGATATTCCTAAACTTATTGTTCATGAAATATTGAACGATGAGCAGATGTTTGTGATGAAATGTATAAAGGTTGTCAATAATATCCTTCTTAAAATTAGGCTGATAAAAGATAAGATAGAGAGAAGAATTTATAGGATGTTTTAACTTTCTTGCTTTCTCTTCTGGTTGTTATTTGTGTTTTTTTGCTGAAAAGGCTGAACTGTTCGTAAACTGTAGCCTTAAAGTTAGACTTATTATTGAGCGATGTGTTTTATCCATATGGTTATATATTTGTTGTACCATATGGTTATATATTAGTTGTACCATATAGTTATATATTAGTTGTACCATATTATTATTTACATATTTGTGAGTGTGTATAGTAATAATTTTGAAATTACATTATCTAAGTAGGAGATGAAGAGTGGTTCCTTGACCTTTTCTTTTGATAACAAGCAGTCGTGTACACTTTGTTGATACATTTTTTATTTCAGGCAGAGAATAATTTTGACGTAAAAATGAATATGAAATCGTTATATGTTCAACGTGGTTGAAGTTAAGCAAGAATAATATGTAAATCTATAACAAATGCATAAGGTCAGATGCGTGGCTCGTACTTCACATTCCCTGGCATAAGTTTAGATTTTAAAAGTTTACAAAATATATTTTTAAAGTTTTATTATGATTAAAATATAAAGATTTAATTTTATAAAAAATATATATTTCTTTTTATCTTATTAATGGCAAAGTGTCGTAGTAGTTAATGATAATAGTTTTATTGGTTAATACTCTCAAATTAATGGGGTATAATTTGAAATTTTCAGGAAGCAATTTACTTACATTGATTAATTTAATGGTTTCTTTTCCTAGATAGAAAAACACCTTCTGGGCTGAAGAAACTCACAATTAGACTGGCACCTCTTCAACAGAAGAAGCCCTTGTCCAATCTGAAGTGTACTTTAGAAATTAAATGCAAAGGTGGTAAATTCCAGATTATTGGATTGACATTGCTTTTTCAAGAACCTGTGACAAAGTTTAGTCTCATAAACCCTTTGACAGTAATGGTTGCAATTCAACCTACCAATTTTCGGTGTAAAGAAGTATTGAAAATCACAGGTTCTACAGAAGTCCAGTTTACTTTCCAGAGAAGGATAGTGTTCAGACAAGGACAAGTGGCATCTATTCAGGCTTCAGCGGAGAATGTAGAACTTTATAACTTTCTTCAATTCGATGATAGAAACTTTCCAGAGGTTGACCCACGATTTGAATGCTCTTTAGGAAGCAGCGCAAAGGAAAATAAGCTGTTTTTTATTTATGAGGTTTTCTATGTTGAATTTCCTTTTAGAAGCCTTCCTAGTAGACAAACCAATTAGTAAACCAATTCATCTTTTCCCCTTCATAACGTGTAATATGGACTATTTTAAGATACGTATTGTAAATGTTGATTTCAAGGGTAATAGTAATATACGCTTGATAAAGTTAAATTTTGTCGAAAATTGGTAAAAATGTACATCTTTGTGCATGAATAAAACTATTATTTTAGGATTTACAAACATTAAATTTATTGCTTATTCTCGCTTCATAATTTTTCCAATGTTTTTAATCAATGTCATTCTTCCCTGTGTCATGCGTTTAATAATTCAGGGTTCATTCTTGAAATGCTTTAGTTTGAATAATATATTAGTTTCGATTTACCTTCCCGCCATTCACTTATGTATTTTGTCAAAGTAATGATATGCAAACACACGAATATTAAAAAAACACGCATAAGTCCAGTCTACATCTCTATACCTCTAAAACTATAAGCACCATATTTACCTAAAATACATGATTACTACAAATTTAAACAAATTTAAATTTTAATTTTAACAAACACGTATAAAAGTAAAAAAGCAAATTTAAAGCCAAAATTAAAAAAGCAAATTTAAAGCCAAAAAAAATTTTAAAAAAAATATTTAAAAAAATGTGTAAACATATAAAAGATTTAATTCTCGAACTAATCTACAATATCATTTAAATTCAGAAGCACAAGCAAATCAAGTGCAAAACCAATCCATGAAAAAAATTCACTAATTTAGCAAATTAAAATTAATCCAAACAATTTTTTTAAAAATGCATAAGTAATGAACGTTGAGCAGGCAGGAGACAGACTTATCAAGGGGAAGTTGCCTCCAAACCTAACTCTCCAATCATTCAATTCGTGTTTCGTCATTCATGCAGGCAAGGGTAAAAGTCAAAACCAAAAGTAAAATATGAAGAATGTCCAAAAAGAAATACCAATAAAGTGGAACCCTTAGAAATTAGCATTTAAGAATTAAAGTTCTAAAAGAAAAATACAAATGAAGTTTTTTGAGAAACAAGCAAGTAAAGTCAAGTATTAAATTAAACTTTACACCACTTATATACTGTACTGAAGTCGTTATATATTGTACTGAACTATATTTTCTTCCAGAAAAGCTGGGTGAAGAGTGGAAATATCGCACCTAGACTGTAAGGATTTAGATTGTAAATCCAATCTCAGAAATAGTAAATATCGACTACACATTTGATAGCTTTGCGAAAGTTTTATCTCAGTCCGAATCTTATAATTAAAAATTCTCTACCAACACTTTTTTCGAATTGTTTAATTTTTTGGTGAGGGCTATTGTAAGGTTTTATGTTTATGAACAAGGTATTCTATCAATCTGTCTTCACTGTCACTTCTGCTTTCGTCGGCTTTTACCAGGAACCAAAATAATTAATGTATTTAAAGCACAGAGTTCTTGAGTTAGATAGTGAGCTTACATCAGCTATCGTTGACCACTGTGGTCCTTGTATCGGCTTTAGTCTGGCTAGCTGAAACTGCTCGTGTAAGTTGAGTCTCATTTTGTAATCTTATATTTCAGTAGTTTACATATTATTCAAAGCTTTGTTTCTGTTACTCCTGCAAGATTCGGAGATTCTTTCTGCCATTACACAGGCGGTATAACTGTGAGATTAATAAAAGGAGCTACGAGAAATTGTTGGAGATGTTCAGGTAACAAGAATCCGTGGCAATTTTCATAAATTTGTAGAATCAGTTTCGAAGGTCTGAATATAGAATATTCGTTTTTAGCTAAAGGAATCATACCTAAATTACATTCAAACTTTCGAAACTAATCCTGCAAATTTATTAATGTATCCTGCAAATTATTGTGCCAGCCATTGGAGTTACTTTACTAAGAGATTTTGACGGGGCAATATTTCGCTCCTCTTTGTGGAATCAGAAATTAGCATTTCAAATATTTAGGTTCGTACAAATGTATGCTTTATTCTAGATTCGTTTGCGTGAAATATTGCACTTTCGTGCTGCGTGACTGGATGTAATGGCGAAAATCCTATCACCTGTGGGCATTTTTCCGTATCCCAACTGATGCTTAGAATAAATGGTGTTTGTACTACGTTCTGAAAATTAGATGGGATGTAAATGCTTCATACGGAGGCCCAGTGTAGAGCTATGCACATAGCATTTATGGTGCAGAAATTTTAAGCAACCTCGTGGATACCCCCATTTTAGGGCTAGGGTTTTAAGCAACCACGTGGAAACTCCATTTTGGGGCTGGAGCTTTAAGCATCTTGTGAAGTCTTTTCTTGACTTCTTTTATACGTGTTAATTACCTGATGTTTCATTATTATTTTCGTTACCTATCTTAAATGTTGCTATTGCTGAAGTTTACTGATACTGTTATTATTGTATTACGTATTGAATGCTCTTCATAAATGTCAATGGAAAAGGAACCAGAAATGCTCTCCTCTGCCTTACGGAATCTTCAAATCTTTAATCGCAGTTTTTTTGAAATGATAGAAACTACGGAATGTTGTCCACAGAATTTTCAGGTAATGGATGATTTATTGAAATCAGTAGACCAATGTTGTGAATTGTTATTTTTTACATTTTTAGCTAATAAACTAATACTTTAATTTGGTACTTTGTCTGCATTTATTAATTTTATTTAAATGTAAGAAATAAATTTGCTAAATACAAGTGTGTCTTGTGTCGTATTAGTCAGGGTAGTTTCGTTTTAACTAACGTTTCTTTTCACAGATGCCTTTATTCCCAGAATTATCTAATCTGAGAATGAATAGTTTTGTCGATAAATGCTTATCAATCTTTAGTTTCAAATAGGCATAAATAAAATACATTCCTCCATCAAAATTATTTTAGATAAACATCTCATTACTGTGCTAGAAATCCAATAACAGGATGTTTGACTATATGTAAGTGTTTGTTTGTCACCTATTAAATTTACGCACAAAATAAATATTTTAACTTAAGCTAAAGCTAAAAAATATTCGTAGCACCAGACTTAAAAATTCATTTTATTTATATGTGCATTTAATAGGTTAATGTTTCGTACAGGGTACCATAATGCAAATTTGTAAGTTTTAACCTTCTAATCAGCACAGGGTTTCTCTAAGAAAGCCCAGATTTCCCAAAACTGCCATGACAATGAGTATTCCTGATATCCCCGTACTTATTTCTGGATTTATGTACTTTTAATACACAGCCTTAATTTCTTGGATATATTTTTAGATGTATTTATATATACGTTCTTATAGCTAACACAAAACTTATTCTACGCCATATATATATACGGCCTTATCGATTAGTAAAAGGCTGCATAAATTATTGTTGATAGTTTTGTGTTTTAAAATTTTATCGAAAGTTGTAGGATTTTATGTTGATTAACCAATTATTATGATTTGGAACTTTGCTATTACTTCTTCTTTTTGTAGTCCTCATCAGAATGCAAATTACAGGTAGCTGTGTTTATTTAAGCCGACGATTTGAATGCTTTAGGTTAAAGCTTTTGGCAATCTCGCTCGCACTTTACGTTCTAGCGTTAGCTAGGCTTAATTTACTACGTCTTTGTGAAATTTTACACGCTGACCCTATAAGTGAACTGTCAATGACTCGTGCCTGCTTAAGTAAACTATTTTGTGTGTAATTTCCGACTACGTTAGTTCAATTTAAACTTAAATGTTATTTTAATGTTATTTTATGTATAAATTTTATTTCATGTTTTAAACTTTAATGTTACTTTAATTACCCGCAACTGACGGAGTTTTTATCTTAGAGCACCATTGGTGCTTTCTATGAAATTTAGCGAATTAATAAAAGGGTATTTTACCTTCGTAGGACTGTCCTCTTAATACAGATACTCGCTCGATTATTTACTTGTCTGTTAAGTAGGACCTGAAGGATAATGATTAAAGCATTTGTGCAAAAAATAATTTACACAGTACCATTTATATTAATTTTTAAAGCTTCTATGTTTAGGCTACCGAATAAACAAAGAAATATTATTCAATATAAAAATATTAATAAGTTAAAACACAAGATTTTGTGTACATCAGCTCGTGCATATAGCGATTTAAGAAATGCGAAAGAATATGCAAAGGAATTAAAAATTAATATAATTTTGTTTCGGTAAATGTCTTCGGTTTTTTAATACAACTCTTCTGAAATAATGGTAATACAGGTTTCACCTCTTTTACTAAAGTATAACGCTCCTTTCTTAAATTACCTTTCGTAAGTCAAAATGACATAAAGCGAACTAAAAAATATCGTTAATTTATACTGGAAAATATTCCGAATATTTTCAGACCTTAAAATGTACTGCAGAATACTTAAAAGAAAATTATGTGAGACCTATAAAGCCATATAAAGAGATATGTCGCATGAAATTGTGGAAACAGGCATAGAAATTTGGAGTAAAAATACCTATGTTAGAATGGTACTATATATAAATTGAATACGTATCCTAAGTAGCGCTTTCGAGATATAAAAAACGCAATTTGAATTTCGTGAATTGGCCCAGTAGAACGGGAGATAGAGAACTGTCTCCCCACCCCCCCTTTTTTTTGCGCAGTATACATATGTCATGTAACATGACTTAAATAAGGTACTGGGTTATCTACAAACTACTTCAGATTTTCTGCACGGAAGCTGTTGTAACATCCCCGAAATTTTAATACTATTTGAAATAATTTCTTTTTAAGAATGTTTCGTAGCTGTTATGTAAGCCATCTAGTATTTTCATTTTTCAGTGATAATAATTCAATTTTAATATTAGCTTTCTAGGATTGGCAACACAAAAAAAATGTGCTGATTCTAGAAGCTGGATGAAGTTCAGAACTTTTTTAATGTATACGGCGTTACTTAAGCCGAAGGTAAATAAAATCTCCTTATAAAAGAATGTGACAGCTGCTAAGTTAATGTAATCAGCAATTATTTTATCAAATTTTCAATCACCCAATAGAATGTGAATAATGTTAGTGCTATGTGGATTATAACTAGGAGTTCTGACATCCGATGTTAGTTTGGTGTAACCATTGATTAAGCAATTATTTTTTATATCTACGAGTAAATTGAACTTCTTAAAAAAGACAGTACATATGATGAGTTGGTTTACGCCGGCAATCACTTAAGCCCAAGCGAAAGAACGTAGAAATTGTATTTAATTATTAAAGGAATTACACCAAAAGTTGGAATTTTAGTGTCATTTAGTGACACAAATTAACGATACCACGATAGTTAACAAAATTAAATAGCTTAACTTAGCAATAGTAAAACGAAAAAACGCATTAACTCAGCATAGCACAAAATCACAGGGATAAGAAAAAGAACACATCTGTACCGCTTGAAAGATAATTTCAAACACGTGGCAGATAAATTCCTCCTGATGGCACTATATATTTAGTGAAGCGCTTGACAATCCTTTGACGAGGATATATTGCACCGAAGTAGTAGCAAAGAATACTGAAACGAAGCCGGCCCATCAGCGGACCAGAGGGCAAAGTCGCTAAACAGTGGTAGTTTGTCTTGGGTTCAATTCCAGTCGAACGGGATGGCTGCATAGGCATTTCGGTTGTTTTCCCAGTGAATACGAGGCAGTTTTCCCTAGAAAGTCCTGCAGGAAAGTATCCCTACCTTTAGGGAGATAGCCCTCGTGAACTTTGCTATAATCAAATAAACTTAACCAAACCAGACTTCAAACACCAGGGAGAAATAATGCATGAGATTAGACAGCTGTTGTACGAATTCTAGAAATGTGCTTTTGACCTCTGGATACACAAATATTTGTGGAATACATACTGTTTTTACATCTTTCATAGGCAAGAATATCCATGAAACCTCCTTGTTTAATTAATATATTTTGATGGAATAAGGTTCGTTCAGTGTCGCATAGTCTTGAAACTGCTGTTCATCAAATAAAGTACTCACTTTTACCACTTATGGAAAAACGACGTTATTTTTATCATGTATGAGTCGATGCAACATATTTAAACATTTAATATTTAATCATTGACATACAAATCATTACATATGCAGAGGATTGTTTTTACAATATAAAATATGAAAAATTGAAAATCACACCAATCGTGATACATGTAGGCAGGGGCATACGAAGGGAAGTGGCGCGGGTCGTTCTGAGCCTGCTATCGGAGGGGGGTTACGAAGAACCTTAAGTTTTTAATTACACACACATAGAAAAAAAAAAACATAAAAAAACACATAAAAAAGATAAAAATATATACAAATATAAATTATAATTTAAAGTAGCAATAGCCTCTTAATGCTTAATTTTAGTTTGGATTTTTTCCCTCTGTACTCTAAAAATAGTAATACCTTTTTCTTCACTACATCATTCTGAGACTGATCTATGTCATGTGACTCTTACATAACGATTGTAACGAAAATAGAACTAAAACAGCCAATAATAATTTTACAGCATTATTAATTATCCAATCAAATGCAGTTCAATCCGAAACTAAGTCATTCAGAATCAAGATTTCATCCTGAGCGGAAGGCTTTTGCGTTCTACACTTAGGCGTAGATAGACTGCTGCTTGTGCTTCTCTTTTTACCTCAAAGCTATCCAAAATGTAAATGTTCTTGAAAAGGCACGAGTAGTGTGCCGATTTGTTTGCCGCCGCAAAATGCTTAACGAAATAAAGATGATTTAATCTGGCTCGGTTGCCAAGCTTGCTGTTCATTACGTATCAACACCTACAAAAAAGCATATTTCTACATATGCGCCATCAACTGCTTTTACAATAGTATTACTACTAAGTTTTCTTTATTACATACATGTACGAAGATAAAAAATGACAAAGCTAAAAAGTGGTCAGTAGAAAATGTTAAAGTTTATTGCAGAAATGGACTTTCAAGAATCAGTGCTTAACTTTATATTTGGCAATGTATCCTTCAGGCATATTCACAATGCCTACAGTCCTTTTCTATGCGGTCTTCTGTCAGTGGATGAAACATCTGCTTGGCGGTCGTATTTGGAATGGTATGTTATCGCCTTGTAGGCATTATAACGAACGCCAAACATACCTTGTGGGCTTTCAGTAAAGCGAGGAAAAACAGCGTTTATTTCATTAGTTATTTTTTTAATGAATGGAAGCTAAGGAGAATTGTGTGGTAAATATTTTAAATAACCTACTGATCTTATTAATAGTTTATTTGTATTTGGTTAAAGAATGAATTTAAACTGTTAAAAGTACGGTAATTGTTTTGCAAGAAAACTGTTTACATGGAAATTGCATATGAACCTTTTCGTCATTTTTGTTAGAAAGGGTCTGTTGCGTAAGTTTCCATAGCGAATTAAGTTATACAAATAAAGGAATATTAAAAAATAAAACAAATGAAAACATTCAATAAACATTAAAGGGCGCCGGATACCTATTCTTTTTACTTAAATTATGAGTAAGTTTAACTAAAATTCTATTTTATTCCATTATGCGTTATTTCTATTGCAACGCTTTTCGGTACACCACGCTCATAAACAAATAGAAAATTCGACAAGCGACCAGATTCTGTTACCCTACGTTTTCCCGTTTTAACCAATCGGAGCAAACGGTAGAAGAACGGTCTGTAGGCTTTGTGAATATGCATGTTTCAGTTGCTTTTTGAGAGAGAAGCTTCCAAAGTTACGGTTGATTATGAGTTGTCTTCGATCAACAGTGAACTTTCCATTGAAAATGCAGAGCGAAAATATTAATTTTGATGATGCTATTAAAAAAACTTCAAAAAATCGGAAAAAAGCTTTTTTTAAGAGAAGAAAAAATTTAAAACATTTTTAAAGCATCAAAAATGGCAGAACAATAAATTTTTAAATATATATTTTCCTTTAGGTATATTTATTTTACGAATTTTTGTTTTCCAAATCATTTTTAATATTTAATTCTAATTAAATATATGTTAACTGCATATTTTTGTTGACATTTTGTATGGCGATAATTCCAGTAAAGAGAGTTCCAAGGAGATTTTTAGCCAGAGCCTCGATAGCTGTAGCCACTGCATGCATATGATTACAGATTGGGCGATAATGGGTAACGGACAGATTTTCTGCTCGACTCTTTAACTGGAGAAACGATTAATGACGCCACTTTTTGACATGTACGCTATTAAATTAATTCTGACTTAAATTGATTCACCTTAGTCTCTGGTCAAACCACTGGGATATGTTTTACATATCCAGCACACAATCTTGATATTATCCCAAGAGGTTGCAATGGTAGTCTAAAATTAGAAAATGACGAGATCATCTAATAGTAATTTGAGGTTATCATTTGTTCCGTTCTCAGCAGAATCAAATCCCTTTAAAACCTTAGCTTGCAGAAAACGTCTTTTGAAAGTGAAATCGTGGAACTACATAGATGTTAAATGCTTATTGAAAATAATCAGTACATTCCTGATTAACTTATTTCATTATATAAAAAGCTCTTTTTCAATTTAATGAATTTTATTCGAAAGTAATTTCTTTACAACCAAATATATATTACATCATATAGATTTATATGGTTAATATCATAAGTTCAAAATCCATATCTATACCAGTATGAATAAGTTTTATGTACACTGCGAAAGAAAAAAAAAAAAAAAGGTCAGTTCTGTATCTCCCATTCTACTGGCCCGATTGACGAAATTCAAATTACGTTTTTCATATCTCGAAAGCACGAATTAGGATAATATATATTATGTATAGCTTTCTCATAATACAGGTATTTTGACACAAAATCGGACTTTTTTTTAAATGACATGCCAATTTCTTTTACATATTTCTATTCTATGACTAAAATTATTCCAAACTGCCAAGTTTTGAAAAACATGCACTAACAGTTTTTTAAAAAATTAGCTCTAAAATCTTTAGCTAGACAATATTAATTGAATTTGATATGTATTTATTAAACTTATTTGATTCTTTCTTTCATATTTCGAAATTTAGGTTCATTCCAAATAAATTTCACTCATTTTTTTGTGATTTAGTTTTAAATAGTTTTTATAAAATTTTCAAAAAAATTTTGAAGTATAACCTATAAAGTTTTTAGTATCATCTTAAAATAGATATATTTCTAGGTACACTTGCAAAAAATTAGAGTTTTGCATTCAAACGTTTCTAAGATATACGTGAATTTACATATTGGAGCATTTTGAAATTTGGCGTATTTGTTATGAGCGATAATTGCGCCAAATGTGGTTTAAGCACTTTGTCAAAATTATTTGAAAGTATAAATGATGACTTTTTTCCCGCTCATCTGCATTGGAAAAAAAGGAAAGGAAAATAGGGTGCTATAAAGTAAGAAGTTCGCCAAGTGAATTATTCTTGGCGCAAACTGAAAAAAAGTGCACCAAGTTAAATTTTTGAATTTCTCCGTAAATTTCGCACACAAATTTACAAAATTTAGTATTTAGGCATAATTTGAGTCGTAGAATCGCGATATGGAAAAACACTGGCATGTCATTTTAGAAAAAGTCCGATTTTATGTTAGAATACCTATATTAGAATAGTGCTATACATAAATATAATATATATCCTAAGTCGCGATTTTGAGACATGAAAACCACAATTTGAATTTCGTCAATCGGCCCAGTAGAACGGGAGATATAGAACTGTCCCCCTTTTTTCCGCAGTGTACTTATATCTGAAACTGAATTATAAGCATTACTTCCAAAAATACGTAAAATATCTGAAAATGAATTGTAAAATTAATATAATTAAAATAAGAAAATAATAAATCTTACAGCAAAAAGTTGAAACTGTGCACTATCAAAATAGGGAAAAATTATTTTTAGCTGAATGTCTGAAATAAAAGGTAAAAAAAGTTATTTGTTACGTACATGTTAAGTGCAAAAGTGAACCGTATGTTGCTTTAAAAGTCTTTCTTATAGTGAAAGTCGGCCTATAATACACTCACGTTTGTGAAAATTGCAACACCAATTTTCACACCAATCGTCACACCAATTTCACACCAATCGTCATAATTGAATGCAATTTAATACACAGTTGAGTGGTAGTGGTACAAATAAATGATTAAATGTTCAAAGCAAACAAACAAGAACAAGAGATCAGAATCAGTATTTTGTGTGGCCACCACGCGCCGCAATAAGTGCTGCTACACGACGTGGCATGGAGTCAAACAAAGTTTGAATGTCTGACTGAGGAAGAGCATTCCATATCGTTTTTACGCGTACCCAAAGTTCGTCTGCAGACGCAACAGGACGAGGATCACGAGCAAGACGCCGACCAATGACATCCCACACATGTTCAATTGGCGACATATCCGGGGAACACGCAGGCCAAGGAAGAAGCTGTACCTGCTGCGCTGCAAAGAAGGATTTAACAATCCGAGCAGTATGAGGGCGGGCATTGTCCTGTTGAAATACAGCGCCTGGCAAGCTTTGAAGGAAGAGAACAGCTTCGGGCTGTAGAACTTCACGGATATACCGGTTGCTGTTCAGATTGCCCACAATTCGTAGCAATTGAGATCGTCTATGATATGCTATGGCGCCCCAGACCATAACTCCGGGTGTTCGTCCACTGTGGCGTTCGATAATGCACTCCGGAAGGTGGCGTTCACCGGCATAGCGTCTGACACGAATGCGGCCATCATGGTACCACAAATTAAAGCGGGATTCGTCAGAAAACACGACATGCTGCCAATCAGCACGCCAGTCTCTATGCTGATTGGCCCATTGTAGCCGCAGGCGGCGATGGTCGTGCGTTAGGGGGATCCTGTATAAAGGAGTCCGTGCGCGCAGTCCACACTGCAGCAGACGTCTACGAATTGATGAAGCACACAATGAAACACCTGTAGCTATTGACCACAGTGCTGCCAATTGTCTAGAGGAAGCTGTAAGGTCCGTCCGCGCCATGCGGACCAGGTGTCTATCATCGCGAGCTGACGTCACATTTCGGGGTCCACTCCCGGATTTCCGAGTTGTCCGACACTCGTCCGTCCACTGCTTCCAAACGCGCATCACTGTGCTGCTGTTACGCTGCACACGAGAGGCTACTGCACGATACGACAATCCAGCTTCACGAAGGCCGATGATTCTCCCTCGTTCAAACTCTGTAAGTTGTTCAAATCTCGCTCTCTTTCGTCGACGAGGCATAAGTACAGATTGAGTTAACGTTTACCACTAGCAGATAACCACCGATAACCATACACGCCTCGCTACAGCCGTCTATTTATTCGGATCCATCAGCCGTTCAGAGGGCGCTGCTCAGCATACGCATGCGCTACGGATTTGCAATTCTAATCATTTGCATATCATGCGCTACTTTGCATTTCCTGAAAATTTCAGCTCACTCGCGTAAGTCCTTCATGGTGTTGCAATTTTCACAAACGTGAGTGTATTACCATTGATTCAAATCCCCAAATAATGAGAATCCAGTAAAGTTGCATTAAACATTAATTTCATTCTGGGGACCCTATGCATGCGGCCATGAATGCGTCTCAATTATGTATTTGTTGCAGATAACGGTGTTGCAAAGACTTCAAGTTTTAATTATTGGAAGTCGGCGTTTACTTCCACTATCGTTTAAATTAAACGTAGCTAACACATCAAAATATCTATAAATTGAGTTTATTAATTGACATTATGATATAAATCTTAATCAAAGACTTGAAGATTCAGATTTGATTGAATTTTATTCTTAGTTGTCAAAAAATAAATACTCTCAGCTACGATTTTTTGCACTAGAAATAATTGCTTTGTTTTGAACACGTTTACGTGTGAACTGCTTTTTTCCCAATTGAAAACTAATAAGAAAAGAAACCGATTGACTAAAGACTATCTGCAATTAGTGAGCTAGTAGTTTTTCTTTGGTGCACTGTACAAGTAAATTTCTCTGGTGCGCATACAAGTAAATTTTATATTTGCATATAAAATTTACAATTATTAACATACAAATTTACGTATTTTAATTTATGTGTCGAAGAAAAAATTGATACATAAGAGAAAAAGACTAAATTGTCATTATTCATTCTTAAATTTTGTCCTGTTTGGGAAGATTTCCTTGAAAACATAAATAAAAACAATTTTAGTTAAATTACGCTATTTAATGATTAATTAAACATATTAGAATTATTTGAAATAGAGGTGAGTTTGAAATATTAATATTTAGTAGCCAGTATTTTTGAATTATAAAATGTAACCGATAAAAATAAAGTACTAACCTAACTTTAGATTTCGGTTTAACTTCAGATTAACTTTAGATTTAACTTTAGATTCGATTTATTTTCTGACCTAACTTTAGATTTCAAACAGAAAATAAATACAAATTGTACTTTTTCCCTTTGAGTTATTATTATTGTCTATAAATGTTTTAATAATATTTAGTATGCAAAATTTAAAATTTAGTTAAAATATTTTTTATTTTATTGAGAACAAATTTTTATTTCCCTTAAAAACAATTCTGCCATTTTGTCTCGTTAGCTGTTTTTAGTTCATGCATTCGCCCGCGAGCAATTTCAGTTTGAAACTGATGGTGTAACATACACTCAGATCAAAAAATTAATTTTCAAGAAGAATTATTACTACTGTAATTCACATTATGATGACATCGTTACCTACCACACGTTGGACTAAAATATGTACTCAAACAATAATCATCAGTAAATTTTTCTTCATTGCCTTTTGAACAGTTTTATACTCTTATTCAGTTTTCCATGTTTCAGTTATCTACATCAGTGTTATTGCCTCTAATTAAGCAGGAAAATAAGTCAGAATAAGAAGTATGATTAAAACTTTAATTATCTCAGCATCTAAAGTTAAAGAGTTTTATTTTAATTACCTGCTTATTTTATTATTATCCCAAAGGGCGTTATCCAGATGGGCTATTAATTTCGATCTGGCATTTTGCGTTGAAAACGTTAAATGTCGGTTCACTTTTCAAATTGTTGATACCAAATATTATAGCCCTGTGTTATATTTAAAGAAATTAAATAATGAAGAATCTGCATTATTATATGTATGTTTCTCACATTGTGATAAAACAACGGTACCTAGAGCCATCCAATTTTGAATAACGTAATCTTCCGCCGAATATTTGTATCTGGAAGTCCGAATTTCGAATTTGTTTTATTATCGATTTCATATTTTGTAACACTTGATCTAATTTTTGATTAACAAACTCAACGATTTCAAAGCGAGCAATGGTAACACCGTATGGAGAAAAAAACATTTTTATCTCCAGCGCGCGAGACTGTGTATCGGAAATTCTAAAGATATATTCAATTAAAAATGATTTTGCGATATTGTTGTTGAAATAAATTTTATGGTTTAAGTGCAAAGAACATGATATTTAATAAATAAAGGTAACACACGATACGTTAAAAAAAGTCCCTTTGGCCGTAATGTAAAATCTGAAAGCTTTCAGATTTTTGTTTTTATATTATTTTCTATACTTTTTTGTCACACTCCAACCGGATGCAAATTAGTTTAGTGCATAAATAACAGTCAAGTTTCAAAGTTTTGCTGCAGCAACTGGCAATTTGGGCTAATCGACTACTTAAAAATGGATCAAGACTTTAGGAACACCTTACCATTTTGTACAGGGAGGGGCGGGTCAGATACTAAATACTTATTGTAAAGCAGAGATAGAGTAAAATTTAAATCACGGTGTCCAAATATTTTAATGAATGCCAATTTATTTACTTGCAGGTGGCTATCCTGTGTGTTTATGCTGCTTTCTGCACAATTCGTCTTTGGCAATGATACGATCTGTGAAATGAAAGGAAATTCCGTCAAAAAGTTAGAAGTAGCCGTGGAGCTTCTTAACGAAGTCAAAGAAAGTTTAGTTTGTAAGTCAAATTTAATCAAGTAGGATTAAAAATAATGTATTATTAACTGATATAAATTCTGAAACAAAGCAAGTGTTAAATTTCTTAAATTTCCTTCAATAACAAATAATGATTTGATGAGATATGGCTGGGGAGTTTTCTATTTATTTCTGTAAAAATTGTGTGTTTCTATTTACGTTGCACGGGAGATTTACGAAAAGCGAATAAAAACTTTCGTTTAAACTTAAATCTGTGTACATTCAATGTCGATCAAAGGACATTTAACGAAACTGCAGATGGGAAAAAAATTAATCAAAGATTTAATCAAGAAACATAGCACAAATAAAGTGATTTGGTCAGTATTTTGGACCCGTAAATAAATAAAGATTTTAACGTTTTACAGGACTCATATGAACAATACGAAAACCTTTTTAAAATTATAAGCTGCCCCCCGACTTCTACGCCCTCGATCTTCTAACGAATCGAAGAAGCTCACTCATGATGCTCCTTACGATGTGAATAGCATAAGAATGGAAAAATTAAAAGTAGAGAAGATATCTAACTTTAAAATTTATAAGATATTTTCTCCCTCCTTTCTGCATGTCTTCGTGGTGTAACGGTAGCACACTCGGCACGTATTCGAGAGGTCCAGGTTCGAGTCCCGGTGAGAGCATTGCTCATTTTTCATGTCTCCTGCTTAAGAAAAAATCCTAATGCCTGCAAGTTATATATATATACTTTCACGCTTGAGGATAAAATTAAACAAACGTAGATCCATTATTTTATTGTTTTATGTTACAACATAATTTAAACTTTGCGCAACAATGAGCAATACAGTTAGCAAAATAAATTAACTCATGAAATTAATCAGAAATGTGACTGTACTCAATGTTTCGGATAAAAACATAGTTAAACATTGACTTTAAGCCTTGTTATTGGCTTAAAAAGTAATAATAAATTGCACCAAGTTTGGCGCTAAAGAATGCATTTCTACCTGATATGCGCATTGCAGTCAGATAGGGAAAAATGTGGCCTCGTTTTTATGTTGCAGGAAGGAAGTTGTTTTCCCTTTGACCAATGTAAGATGAGTTGGGTGCATCCATGCCACACACATTTTATTCTCTTCGTCTTTCCTCATATAAGATCATCTTTAATATGAATGCTTAATAGCAATAAATGATAAAAATTGTTTTTAGGTGTTGCTACTACAGAAAAACAGTGTTCGATGTTATGCAAATTGTATTTCTTCCTTTGTACCGAGGAGCGGCGCAGACGCAAATTTGTTAGGTTTTTAAAGCTCGCGTTTAGAGCTTTGAGGTTGCTGTGAATTACTGGAGTTTCAATTAAGCAGAGGTTCTTCTGAGTTTGTGTGGTAAGCCGCTACCGAAGTCGGAGTTTGCAGTATGGTCTTCGCCGTTCCTCAACCAACTTAATGTTTGAAAGTCAATAAAGAAGTTTCGGTCAACGTTATGACTCTGAGGTTTCTTGGGTTCTATACTGAAGTAATATCAAGTCAATTGACAGTCCACTATTTTTAAACAACGGAACGTACAACAGAGTTAGAACATACGTTGTAAGATGACTCACATCGAGATCCTAGGAGTTGCCCTCATTGCCCACTGTTTTGCAGTTAAACTATCACACCTAAAGCCTTTGTATTTTATTTTTAGAGCATACTTTTCTTTGTAATAACAAAATCAGAAATATTTGTTGAGCTGAGTAAAAGTGGAAAAACAGATTTCAAGTTTATAGCTGAAAAATGCACCAATACTTAAAATTTGCATTATGCTTGAAATCATAAGTATATTGCGTTTACTGATAGCTATTAGTTCAGTGCTTGTTAATAGCTGATTCGCTACTTATATACTTTTTTTTGTGCATTGTTTGTTGAGAAATAATTGAAGGAGTTCAGGAATGATAGAAAATTAATATTCAAATAGAAGAGGAAGTAAGTAGCTTTCAAACACTTAACAGCTTTTTTTGTGCCATTTGTTGTTATCAAATCATTCCAAAATTCATTCCTGATGTAGTAAAAATATTATATTTCTAGCAAAAAAATGGACAATTCGCATTTTAATTTTAAAATCCGTAAGTTACTAAATCCGCTTAATTCAAAATTAATACAGTGTTTATAATTATTGTCAATTGACGTTAGTTAGGATATTTTCATCTTCGATCTGGGAAGACATAAAGGACAAAGAAGTGAAGAACGTTCATCTAATGGAAAATATATCACATATGAGATATACGTTTCATCATGAATAAAACAGCGAATGGATGACTAAAAATCAGAAATGTCAAAATAACGCAGAAGATATTTATTGCAAATAACTCTAACGGCACGTGAATAAATACCAACTTTGCTATCGAGAAATGATAAACAAATGTAAGAAATTATACCATTCCTTATATGCATTTTGTAAAATTCTGAATCTTGGATCATACTTTGTTTTGGAACAGATGTAAGGTTCTGCTAAGTGTAGAAACTTGTCTTAATGTTCTGCAGACTTAAGACTGGGAAGCAAGTTAACACTTTAATTTGAAGCAAGTGACAATGATCATTACAATAATATTTTCTATTTAGCTTTTTAAATGAGCTGGAGTCATTATTTGTATCCCAAACGGAATAGTGGTTAATGACACCGAATACCGCACCGAACGGCCTGGGTTCGAATCCTGGAGGAGACATGGATATTTTTTAATGTATAGTGTCTTTGTGGCATACTCTAAATATGCAGAGAGTTGAAAGTCGTCTCTTTTGGTTTTCATAGAGGTAAAGGGGTGGCCGGTATTCAGATCTACCCTCCCCGGATGCTCTCGATCAAAATTGGAGTGGAATTGAGTCAAATCGTGCTGTTATCTATATGTCACCCAAAGCTCTTACCAACAACAGGCGTGATCTTGTACTCCTTGCCGAGATGAATTTCGTGGGCTTGTTTTGATGTGCAGACAAGGTAGATTCCAACAACAACAGCAGCAGCATTACTTGTGCTGCCAATGAACCTCCGTTACTCTCGGCCATTTAAAATATCATAAGATGAAATTTAATTGAAATGTAGGTAGCATAGTCGAAGATTACACACACATAAGAGTACTTAAGCTGGCTCAAGATGATTAATGGTGCATATTTAAACGTCGGCTAGTAAGACGCTAAACCCCGAATAAACCTTTGGCAGAGGTGGTGATAGTAGGTGACCTTAATGCGAAGCTGCTAGAAGACCTAATTCTAAAATATTCGGCAATGCATAACTTATTTGCATTCTGGTGAGGACTATAGAAAGAAAAAGTAAAGGCTCGAATCAAAACTGCTTAATTAACATAAAATCCTACACAGTAGCTTACAAAATGAATCAGCTTTTGTATTCTTGAGGTGGAATCTTTGTCAAAAATGCTTCTGAAATCTCACATAATGTGTTTATTAAGTCTTTCTTAAGATTCTGGCTCCCGAACGAGCTGAGACTTTTCTCGTTATGAGATATTTTCTTTAAATTAGTTCTCTTCTGTCAAATGAAATATCCGCAACTCCTTCTAAATGCCCAGTATCACTAGTCTATCTGACATCAGAGTGCTTTCCACTTTGGCAACTATTTACTCTGTGAGTGGTAGACTGTGACAGAATGACTCTGTGACTGGTATAGATAGAATTCTATACTGTGCATCATCTTCACAAGAAATGCTTTCAGGGAACATTCTGCAGGCCATTTAGCCAAGTCACTAAGTGGAAAATCAGCCGGTTCGGAAATATGTGCCGGAGCACATCAGTACTTGTGTTTACCTTTGCACCGTCCTGCTGGAACCAGATTTTATTCACTGTCTTACCTACAGTTCCGACGATCTTTATTGCTCTGCAGCGATACTTATTGACTGTCACACAATCTATTGGAGTGAAGTCTTCCACAGCCACAAGTCGTAACTGTCGCCAATAAAAACTGGTAGACACAATAATTGCCAATCTGCAGTTGTAAGAACATGAGAGATAAATTGTTTTTAAATTGAATCTATAATGACTAATTGATTAATTACCCTGGTTTTAAATAAGTCTGAGCTTAAAAAATGAGTCCATAGAGTAAAATGCAATATTTAATTTCTTTGAATTATGCAGTTTTATTTGAATTTTAATCCGAACTTCACAACGACATTCATTGACTAAAAGTGTCTCCTATGTTCAAAATACTAGAATTCCCCCCGTGAAACATCGTTAAAAATATTTATTTGCTGGTAATTAAATCTAATTTAGAAGTATAATTGCAAAAGAATTCATTCAATAGGTCCAAGTACAAAACCACCCGAGAAACCAATGGATTGCTCGGAAGTTCTCTTCAACGGACATAATATTAGTGGAGTGTATACACTTTGGCCTATGAATAGGGTTTTGACTACTGAGTCAGTAAAAGCATACTGCGATATGGACACTGAAGGTGGAGGTTGGACGGTAAGTTTACCTTTAAGCAAGTACATCTTTAAGCAAGTTACCTTTAAGCATCTGAAAGCAGTACATTAAATTTTCGATAGCAGGTGATAAACACTAGATAAAGGGATTTACTATGTATAATTTAACGCAGTAAACACAGTGTGTCATCGTTAAAGCTTTATGTTGCCACTCTGCCAAGCGTAATATAGTATTTACGTAACGTATTTAATTAGAAAACTCGGCGATTTAAAAGAAAAGTGTTGCAACTCGTAATGAAAGGTCGGGTAAGGACTTTTGTCGACACTGTGTACATCATTATATTTATAAAGAGTATAAAATAGGAGAATTTAACTTATTTGCGTTATATTTGTTTGTAATTGTTCTAAAAATAGCCAGTTCTTTTATAGCGTGTCATTTTTGTTAAACTGTTTATCTCTAAGGACCAGGAAAACTGCCGTTAATGAATGCCAATAGGACACCTACCATACCTCGATATCACATAAATTAACGTGCAATATTTAATTAAGAGAAATTATGTCAATTAAAACTATTTTCCAAAATATAAAGACCAGAAAAGAAAGAAGAAATAATTAATTCGGCTCACAAAACCGATCAAAAGAAGTTACATTTTCGAAATGAAGATCCTTCCACTTAAACCAGCCCAAAATTTAAAACTGAAGTGCTTCATAAGTGTTTAGCTTTCCTCAGATAAATTTATAACCATCTCTCAACTAAAAGAAAACAATCGAAAATAATAGATTGTTTGAAAAACATACAACACAGCAATCAATGTATTAAATTACGTTCAGAAGATGTACTATTTCGCGTAAAAGGAAATATCCACATTTAAGAATAATCAGTATTGAGAACTAAAGAAACTTTTCGTAGCATTAGTATCTAATATTTCAGACGGATTACTCTTTTAATAAGCATATTTTTCTTCCAAAATCAAAATTATAGTTCTTTTTTAAACTTTTCGAATTCAAGCCTTTTTTGGGGGTCAATTCTGTAGTTCTTAAAAACCAGAGATTCCCAAACGTTTTCATACATCGACCCCTTCGAATGAATGATTCCTTCATTCACTGCCTTACATTTGTCTCTGTCATGTACAGTACACAACATAAACATAACACGAATAATCGCCTATAAATAACTTAAAGACAATAATTGATTAAGGATATAAACTAAAGATTTTTTAATTGTTTTATTTTGTATTATTATTATTTTTAACTATAAACAGGTTTTCAGAAATAATACCATATACTTTAAGTGCACAAAAGTTCGATTTTCATAAACTTGATAGCTGCGCTTGTTGTATTGATATAACTTTTTTAATATTTGGCATAAAACTGCTTAACTTAATTCTTAACTCAGCTTATTCACAAATATTTAACTTGTTTCTTGATTTCCTTAGTAAATTTTAGACTTGATTAAAGATTACTTCAAATGGAAAAGTCAGTTTGTATTGATTCAGTAACAACATTTATTTTTGGATGTTTCTTTCGGATGACTTTTAAATTCAAAAATTGAGCATATCCGTGTGTTTTGAAGCATCCTGCTTCAACGCAATCAGCTCTTCACTCAACTCTTGCAAACAATTGCAATCAAATGTAGCAACATTGATGAGTATATCACACTTCAGTGGTTCTGTGAGTTATGCTGGCATATTCAGATTTTCACTGCCTTGGATTAAATCTTCTTTTAAATTTTAAAAGCGGACTTTAGAATATAACAATATATCTTGCGAGGCAATCCTGTTTAATACTGGACAATCGCTTTAAGCTGTAAAAGCAATGGAATTCTTTTCGATTCCGTGTCAATTTTAAAACAAAAGGCAAAGATAATGTATCTGTCTTCCATGAGATTGATGTCTCTTCTTTATAGTATATTTTGTGCGACACTGAACAATGAATATTCAGATGTCGAACCTTAATGGACCCCTTGATCATAACTGACATCCTTCAGAATTTTATCGACGGCCAGGAGATGAACAGAGACTCCGCTGAATTGGTTAATTTGACTAAAGCAAAGCACATGAAATTTATTTGCCTAAGCGCATCAATCAAAATATTTACGGGTTCTGCCATACTATTAGGCACTACATGGACTGACTCCTCATCCTCCGTATTAGGCGATAGAGTCGGAAGTAAATGAAAAGCATCCCTCAAAACGAGACGCTTATGCGAACTCAGTTTTCCTCACGCCTGACTCCCCGTTCTAGGGCATACGGACTTTCAAACGAACTCTCTTTTTGCCTTGCCATCCCCTTTCTGAATTGGCAATGCAGAGTTAACACTCCCTTGCGCAGAGATGACAAAACAGTGGAGGATATTGTTAATGCCGTATTCTATCCCTCGTACTCGAATGGCCGAAACTACTACCGTTCATGATAGCATAGGTTATCCATTCTGGTAGTAGGAGCAGGTTTCGTGTATTTTTTCCTCCAGGGTCACGACTGTCCGAGTATAATACTAGTCAGTGCATGTAACTCCAGGGTATCCGATCCCACAGGAAACCACTCATATAAACAAATCTACACACAAGGCATTTTTAAAGAAATTAATAATTATGTTACAGAAGGGTTTTCTGTATTTACAAATTATTGTAAATTATTTTAATGGTGTTTAAGGAAACATTTTAAAATACAAAGAAAAAATATAAGTAACTGCGTTGTTGTGTATAGGATTTGATTTTGTTATAAACTTCTATAAAGGTTTTTCTTTTAAACAAAAAATGTGGATAAAATATCAGTCTGTACTAAGTTTTTATTAATATATCGGTAAACAAATACTAGTATGCTATCTGCAGCTTTTAGTTAATTAGTTATTTCTTAGATGGCTCCCCTCAAACACTAATTTTAAATTCGAACGTGAATAAAATGGTGGGAAAAAGAAATGATCTAAAGAACTGATTTTAGTTCCACCATCTAGAAAATAACTAACTAAAAGCGCTATATCTCATATCATAAGATTATCTGAATATCTTATTTTAGAATTTCAGTATGTAGGAAAAATGTTTACTACAAAATTTATTGACATAATACTTTCTTTAAAATTCTCTTATCAATAATCTGTCTATAATGCAAACCCAGGTTATACAACGGAGGGGAAATTTTGGAAAACCAGTGGACTATTTCTACAAGACCTGGGAAGAATATAAAAAAGGATTTGGATTATTAAGCGAAGACTTCTGGCTTGGTAAATATAGTTCTGAGTTACTATATACAATTTATTTTAGACGACTCATTATTTTTATGTTAATTTTTTTCTGAAATTTCTATTTCTTTTGCTGGTCTTCACCAGAACGCGAATACGTTTGAATTAACAAGCGAAGTTGTAAATTATAGAAAGTTCAGTGGTAACCACATAATAGCTATGATTGCATGCAAAATCATCGAGAATGAAAATAATGCAAAGGTGAAATATCGTCGTATAAAACTTTGCGGAAGAAAAGAAAGCAAGGGAAAAATTTCGCAGTTTTAAAGCATTGTCATATAAACATCTTTATAGAAAATAAAGCGGGTCACAAATTTTGAAGTTTTAAAGCGCCGTCATAGAAAATATCAAGGTAAAAAATAAAGCACCTACAAATCCTTCCAGAAATTTGCTTTCAGCTTTAAAAACTTTTAAAGTCGTGTTTATTAATTTTACCCAAGTGAGTTATAGGGGAACAAAAGGGAAGTGTTAAGCAGCCCATTTCGCAGAATTGATTTAATCATCAGTTTTTATGGAAGTCACTAAGAAGAAATGATATTTTACAGTCAAGTCCAGTTATATACATATTTAATGCAATAATATTGATATCAGGAACGAATATTAAAAAGGTTTGCTGTCATCAAAAATTTCGAATATTATTTGCATAGTTCTAAAGATTCTGATTAACTGATAATTCAGAAAATTATATATGTATTTAAAAACAATTTTGTGTGTGTTTGTAAACTCTAAAATATCTATCTTTCAAATAATAAATTAACAATAGCCCTTTAACTTCCGTCTTCATTCTAAAAATAACAGAGCAGTAATTTTGCCAACTAAACTAGCAGCAGTTTTGATGCGCACTTATCGATGAAATCTGAAACCAACACCTGTACATTTAACTGTCATGTGATCTGAAATGGAATTCGGTATAAAAGATTATCCCTTCTGCTTCCAGACGCTTGTGTCGCCTTGCCGCTGCCCATGCAGAGATTACTTTTCTAATTTTCGTCCCTTAAGAAGATGTAATGTGTACAAAATTGGGGGTGCATAACGCACCCACAGTGATAATGTGCATTAACAAGGAATAAAATTATGTGTGGAATTTACTGTTATGTGTGTTCTTTGACTGTCACCTTGTAAGGATCTTAAGTTTTACTAACGTTTATTTTATTTTAAATCTTTACTATCACTTCTTATTTTCTACTTCCGGGCCAGAATTAAAAGCTTTAACTTATTTATGCAAATTTGTATTGCGAACGTCAAGTACTTAAGTTGTGGCTTTTTGCCAAGCAAGAGAGAGAGGAAGGAGTTAGTCGAAGCAGGCCGCTTGCCTTAGCAGTTTTACTCGGTTGCTGGTTGCCTTCCAGGCCAGAGGTTTAATCCTCTTAATAATTTTAAACGTATTGTAGTGTTAATAGTTCTCTGTACTACATACGGCTTCCTGTTAATATACGGCCAATCTTCCACGTAGGTCCTTGTTTACTATTCCAAAGTTAAGTTAGAGTTTAGTTAATATTTTTATATTCTTACGTTCAGACCACAAGTGGTTGGTCTCTGTATTCCGAAGTCCGGAAATCATTGTAAAGAGTGAAAAATAAAGGCTTTCGTATACCCTTCCTGTGTATCTTGTCTACTTCCTACATTTATTGAACATAGCTTTAGTAAGCTCCCTGTTCCGAGTCAGGTTCTTGAATGTTCCCAAAGCAAGTAAGGCGAAAAACTGAACCTGATAGTGGCGCCCGACGAAGAAGAATAACCATGGCCGAGTTTCAAGAAGAACCTGTGCTGCCTGCAGAAGCGGCTCAGAATCCAGAAATGCCAGCTGCCGCCCTAGAAGGATTTGGTTACATCGTCCAGACCATGCGCGCAGCGATGAAACCAGAAGCAACATTTAATGGAAACTCACCGGTAACCACCTTTTTGGAAAACTAGATGACCACTTCATGATGTATCCCGTGCATGAGTTCCAAAAAGTCAACTTAGCTACCAGCGCTTTGAGGGGCCAAGCGCTTAATTGGTTCAAATGCATAGGCAGAAGTCTCTTGGGTCAAGCAGGAAGTATCACCTATACTTACGAAAATTTCAAGACTGCCCTAGTAAAAGCCTTCCCTGTCGTAAGGGATCGTGCAAAATTAGAAACGGAACTTTTCAGCATATATCAGCAAAGAATCGAAAATCTTTCCACCTTTATTTTAAGAAAAATTCACGTCTTCAAACTCTTGTATGGAAACCGTACGGATCCTGAGATAATTCAAAAGATTTTGCCGAGGTTACTTCCCCAAGTACAAGACTTTATTGAATTAAGGAATCCGACTAAACTGGAAAAGTTATTTGAGCTAGCAATCCAGTTTGAAAGTAGAAGAACGGCGGACATTGAAAGAAGACGCCAATATCAACAACGAAACCAATTTGGTGAGCCAAGACTACAGCTACGGAAGCACATGGCTACGGAAGCACACGGCTACGGAAGCACACGGATACGGAAGCACACGGCTACGGAAGCAAAGCGAATCAGTGGGCAAGGAAACCCGAGCATCCAAAAACAACCGGCGAACGTCGACAGTTCAATAGTAATCCAGGAAAAAAGTCTGAAGGCCAGTGGAAAAAGAAGGAAAGCACGGAAAGGAAAAAACAAGATTTAAACTAAAACAGATTTCTGCTGACGAGAGGGTGCGGAAATCCGAAGGCCAAGAAAACCCCGCTTCCTTCAAGTTAAATACAGTAATGGTGAAAAATTTGACTCTTCCGAAGATTGAAGTGTTGGTGAATAAAATCCCAGCTACCGCACCCCTGGATACAGGCGCGCAGTGTTCCTGTATGGCAGAAGATTTTTTTAGGAAGTATTTTCGTAAATATCGCATATATAATTCGGATAATACGACAGTGTTAGCTGCGCAAGGAGAAAGATGCAAGTGCATAGGTAAATTACCGCTATACGTCCGTATCAAGGACGAACAAGTAAAGGTGATGTTTTTTATAGTAAAGAATCTGCAAGCACATATTATCTTAGGGATAGATTTTCTTTCAGAGGCAGAAGCAACGCTGGATTTTAATGAAGCGTCCCTTAAGCTGACGATGAAACCAGTTCGAGAATAAAAAACGGAACCGCCAATGTTAAACCTTGACCACCTGCCTAAGGAAGAGCAACAAAGAATCCGACAAGTGGTAAGTGAATTCGCTTCGTTATTTAGTGATATTCCAGGATTTACTCAAGTTACTAACCATAGTATCGACACCGGAGATTCACTGCCAGTTCGCCACAAAGCATACCGGTATGATAAGAATAAAGAAAAAATTATAGAATGGCACATTAGCGACATGTTATGTAGAAAGATCATAACGCCCATCTCAAGTAGTTATGCTAGCCCGGTGGTTTTATGTAAGAAAAACAATGACTATCCATTAACACACCCAAAAAGGTGGCGTTTCGCGATTGACTATCGTAAATTAAACTCCATGACTAAATATCCGGTATATCCGTTACCTATTATTGAAGAAATTCTAAGGAACATAACGTCTACCAAATACATGACGACTTTAGACTTAACGACTGGTTATTTTCAAATAGGGGTTAGACCGGAGGACGTGCCTAAGACTGCTTTTATAACCAAGTCTGGCACTTATGCATTCCTGCGTATGCCGTTTGGCCTTTCAGAGGCACCGGCAAAATTTCAGCGATGTATGGACATTGTGCTAAGTCCTGTTCTTGGAAAGTCCACATTTATCTATTTAGACGATATCATTATTACTAGTGATAATCTGGACAAACATGTACAGGATTTAAGACAGGTGTTTTCATTATTAAATGAGGCCGGTCTAAAAGTTAATGTCGAAAAGTGCAAATTTGCAGCCCCTGAATTAAAATATTTAGGTTACAAAATATCTCAGAAAGGAATCGAGAGAGACGAATCAAAAATAATCGCCGTGCAAATGTATCCGCCGCTAAATACGGCGAAGAAGCTCTCTTCTTTTCTAGGACTTTGTTCATATTATAGGTCCTTTATAAAAGATTTTGCAGCTTTTGCTGAACCATTGTTAAAATTAAAAAGGAAAAAGGCAAGATTCTCGTGGACGGCCGAAGCCAATAGTGCTTTCGAAAAATTAAAGCAAGCATTAACGCAAGCCCCTGTGTTGAAATTTCCTGAAAAGGATGAGAATTTAGAAATTTCAGCGGATGCTTCGGATTATGTGGTAGGAGCGGTACTTTCGCAAAATCAGCAGCCCTTCGCATTTTTTAGTCGAACTTTAAATCAAACACAAAATTATTCCGCGACCGAGAGAGAGACACTTACAGTTCTGTTAGCAGTGCAAAAGTTCCGAGTCTATTTTGGAAGGGCGCCAATAACAGTGTATTCTGATCATGCGGCGGTAACTAGATTGTACTCAGGGAAAAACTTATCCCCAAGGTTAATAAGATGGGCACTCAAGCTACAAGAATATAATCTGGTAATCAAGCATACCCCCGGAAAGGAAAACATCGTAGCAGATGCCCTATCCAGAATAAAAATAGATGAAGAAGATAATACTGTAAAGGTGGCAATGCTCACAGCATGTACAATAAATTCCCGAGAAACTGTAATAACCGAACTGGGTAAGGATCCTGAGTTTGGAAACATTTATGTGTATTTAAAGTATCGTGAAAATTTTAGCCACCAAGATATTGTGGCGATAAGATATAGGGCAGCCCATTACGAACTAATAGATGGTCTATTATTTTATACAAAAATTACAAATTCCAAACACGAATTTCGACCTGATATCCCAGCTAGTCTTAGATTAAATATCCTGCAGGAGTTACACGGCAGCCCTTTAGCTTCTCATGCTGGTATTCGAAAAACTATCCAACGCGTACGCGAAGCAGTGTATTTTCCTGAACTGTAAAAGTTAACAAGGGCGTATGTCCAGTCCTGCCCAACATATCAAGCAGTTAATTATATTAATTTCCGCCCGGCCGGGTTTCTAAATAGTATTAAATCCGAATTTCCAAATGAAATAATTGGCATCGATTTATTGGGCCCTTTCCCAAAAAGTCAGTTAAATAAAAGTCGGTATCTCCTTGTTATGGTTGATCATTTTAGTAAGTGGACCGAAATTGTTCCTTTAAAACGAGCCTCCGCGAAATTAGTTACTTATTCTATTTTAAATAAATATATTTTAAAATACGGGGCGCCCCTAAAAGTTATATCGGATAATGGTCCTCAATTTGTAAGTAATATATTTGAAGACATGTGCCAAAAACTGGGCATACGTCATTTAAAAATGGTCTCGTATCGGCCGCAATCAAATATAGCGGAACGGGTCAATAGAAATATAGTGAAAATTATCCATAGTTACGTTAAAAATTTTCATAAAACCTGGGATAACTATGTCAATGAATTAGCGTTCGCTCTTAGGACCGCAAAACATGATACAACGGGCAAAACTCCTGCTGAGTTATTTTTAGGCAGAAAGATTATAACGCCGTTAGATAAATTATTTTATGTTCGACAAAGAGCCCCAGAATTTAAAATGGGTGACATAGAAAAATTAATTAAAGAAGCAAAAAAGAACACTGAAGTAGCACAGAGAAAACAAAAACTTTATTACGATATGAAACGACGGGGAGTAACTTATAAAGTAGGAGATGAAGTATTAAAAATTAAGCATTCACTTTCTTCAGCACCAGAAGATAAAACCGCCAAATTTTTTCCACGATTTGAAGGACCATATGTCATAGAAAAAATAACTCAGGCTGTAGTGGTGTTAAAAGCCAGGAATGGTGAAACATGCTCCGCAAACATTGACCAGATAAAACCATTCTGTAATCGTAATAAAATGCAAATATTTAAAGATCTTTTGCAGGATCCGGCACGGCAGGCACTGCAGGCAGAAGCTCCAGAGGTGAAACAACAACAATCACAAGGGCAAGCCATTAGGAGGCAGGAGCAATTGAAAAGAAAGTTTCCCCGTTGGAAAATTGAAAGTAACAAGAAAAAGAAGCCGTTCCACGGACCAGAAAAGAGAGAACACGACCACCCCCCAGAATGAAGAAGGGAGAAGTACGACGAATGCAAAGAGAGCCAGGAGAAATGACGGCAACTATAACCCGGCTCCAAAACGGAAGTTCTACCCATCGAATAGGAGTCTACGCAGCAACTGTCGACGAATGGATAAAGGAAGACCAGCTGCAGATGCAAAGAAGCAAGATAAATTTGAACAGCCAGCAACGAGATCCAAGCAGGAACGATAGAGAAGTGTCCCGGTTCCGCCAAGACCAGCGGCCATCAAACGGCCAAGACCACAGGCAGAAGGGAAAAAGAAGGTATTCAAGGGTGACCGAACTGGAGGTAAAAGAAAGCTACTAGAGGAAGGATCTGAAGGGCGAGCCCGCACAAGAAGGAAGATAAATCAAACACGAATCTTGGCTACCTTCCAGGACTGGGCAGAGAAAAGAATGTCCGAATATCACAAAGATAAGTAAAACTTTATGTTACTTTGCAAACTTAAGTTAATCTTTCATTCTTACTGCAAGTGGCAGATTTCAAGACGTTTTACCTCATGTGAGGTTTACCTTTATCGCCAAAAAGGCGAGAAATGAGTTGTTACCTATTTTGGTATTATGTTTTTCAATTACTCGCGAGTAAAACTAAAGTTATCGTATAATAGGAATGTGTAAATACTTGAATATGGTAAAAGTTATTGTAGAAAATTTTATTTAAAAGATTCTGGCAAGAAAGAGATTTTGGTCTGAAAGACTTTTGAAATGTAATGTTTCAATGTAGAAGAATTGGCACTTGCTTGGAAAAGAATAGAAGTTAACAATGTACTACTAATGTATGTTTTAAATTGCGTAAAATTAACGGAATGTTAATATGTTCTTATATACAATGGGAAATGTTATTTTAAATGTTAAGAAATACTGTGATATGGTAAAAGTGAAAGTAATGCCAAAAATTTTAAACTTATTCGTGTGACTGTAAAAAGACCAAATTATTGTGAATATGTGTTAAAGTTGAATGAATGTAGTTAGGCTCTCTGACGCTACACTTCAGAGTTAGCCACTTTCAGAATAGTACCTCAGGGTTTAGAGATAAAGATAAGGTGTGTTATGAGGTCTGGTTATGTTGAATTTTTAACACGTTAGTGTTTTGATGGCAGGCGGTAGTGTGAACACTTGTACATAAACACATTCGTGTTCGGTGTTTTCTTTTACAACACATGTCAGAGAGCACGGGGAGAGATAATTAAATAAAGTCATGAATGAAATAAGAATGTTAAAACAAAAATATATGTATTCATGTTACTTGCCATTTAATTGTGTAACATTTCATTAAACTAGTTTTCCTTCCAGATCTCTGGAAGGAACCAGATTTCAACTAAAAGCTCCTGTTTAGATGCAGTACAGATGAAAAGTAATTGTCCATGGAGCTGATAATGTAAAAACAATTTTTTTTTTAAAATTTCTAGTTTCTAGTGAGGAATGTTTTTAAAAGATTGGCCTCGCGTTAGATTCTAGAGCTAAAAGTTTTCAACAAGGTCATTTTAGACCTCAGTTTCAAACTAATTAACTCTGGCGGGAAGTATGTAAGGATCTTAAGTTTTACTAACGTTTATTTTATTTTAAATCTTTACTATCACTTCTTATTTTCTACTTCCGGCCAGAATTAAAAGCTTTAACCTATTTATGCAAATTTGTCTTGCTAACGCCAAGTACTTAAGTTGTGGTTTTTTGCCAAGCAAGAGAGAGAGGAAGGAGTTAGTCGAAGCAGGCCGCTTGCCTTAGCAGTTTTACTCGGTTGCTGGTTGCCTTCCAGGCCAGAGGTTTAATCCTCTTAATAATTTTAAACGTATTGTAGTGTTAACAGTTCTCTGTACTACATACGGCTTCCTGTTAATATACGGCCAATCTTCCACGTAGGCCCTTGTTTATTATTCCAAAGTTAAGTTAGAGTTTAGTTAATATTTTTATATTCTTACGTTCAGACCACAAGTGGTCGGTCTCTGTATTCCGAAGTCCGGAAATCATTGTAAAGAGTGAAAAATAAAGGGTTTCGTATACCCTTCCTGTGTATCTTGTCTACTTCCCACATTTATTGAACATAGCTTTAGTAAGCTCCCTGTTCCGAGTCTGGTTCTTGAATGTTCCCAAAGTAAGTAAGGCGGAACACTGAACCTGATAACCTTTCTAAATATGTAACAAAGTCTTTAAGTTAATAATGCCCAGAACCACCGCCAATCCGTTGCAACTTACTTCCTACCAAATCATCGTATTACAATAATGTCACATCTTATCACAAAAATGATGCAGTCTTATTACATATATATATATACAAAGAAGTTTGTAAATATTCTGGAATCCATTAACCTTCTGTTCTTCTGTTTTTAAACTGCTTGTAAACCCGTCCAAAGGTCCTGCTATAATGGACGGTTGTTTACGCAAGTGTTTACGCATCAACAGAGTGGCCACAATTTTACTCAGAATTATCGGTTATCAATTCCTCTTAATTTTTAATTATGCCGCTTACCGTAAAATTTGCAGAGAACTTTGGTCTAACTGAGTAAGTGTCGAAACAAATCATAAAAGAAAGAAATCAACATGAAGCGAACTCTAGGTAAAACTTAATGAAATGTCCCAACCGAATCTCTGTAATTTTAACGTAATTTTAACATAATAAGACGAACAATGACATTTAATTTTAGAACTTTTATTT
This sequence comes from Stegodyphus dumicola, assembly GCF_044657685.1. Taxonomy (NCBI): domain Eukaryota; kingdom Metazoa; phylum Arthropoda; class Arachnida; order Araneae; family Eresidae; genus Stegodyphus; species Stegodyphus dumicola. The sequence continues at coordinate 118,164,991 of NC_140777.1, read as the reverse complement.
AAAATTTTTGAAACGTGTTTCCAAAAAAAAAAAAAAAAAAAAAAAAAAAAAAACGAATTTAAAAGTACAGTTTTTTAAAGGCCTTAACTACTAAGAAAATTCAATACAATTTACTAAATAAAATAATTTAAAAGGCTTGAAACTTAAGTTTTTTTTTTCGTTATCTATTACAAAATGTGGTTAAATAAATTTAAAATGATAAAAAAATTAAAGAATCTTAAGCAAAACAAGAATAAAAACGGGAAATAATTTAACATTGACAGTTGCAAAATATGGAATGCTAACGTTGTCCGTACCAAACTGATACAGCGATACACTGAATAAACGTGATAGGCTACTGGTGATTCAGTTACACTCAAACTGTGATAATCATACGATTTTTTAAATGAAAGCGTTTATTCACATCAATAAAATTAATTTTTTCAAAATTAAAAGTTTAATTCTGTTTTTAGGCTAGTTTTTAAAAGATACGATTGAAGGGGAATTGAAAACTCACGATACGATTTCAGTTTATGAACCTTGAATCGGTCGCTAGATTCGACAGTTCGCAAATTAGAATATCCTATCATTAATTTTGACCAAGTCAGCACGCGCGACAGGAATCGCACTATTGATCTGAAAAAGTGTGTTAATCATACCGAATTAACGTCCGGAATGAGATAATTTATCTTAGACGATGTTGATTCCCGTGGCTTTAACAGACCTTTAGAATGCCGTGAGAATAGTTAGAAATCTAGAAGAACAAGTATTTGAACAAGCTGCTAAAAGAACAATGATAACTTTGATAACTGCCATTGAGGTCAACATAAAAGTTACGTTTGCATACTTAATGTCACAGACCTTCTTGCAATAAGATCTCGTAATTTCGTTTTGATCTTATAAATAAATTTCATATTTAATAAATAAACAGGTTTTAACTATTCAACTAAATCCTTCCTACTCCTTTTTCTTGTTTTTTCCAATATATTTGATCATTATGAACAAATGGCATGTTGCGATGCGCGATTTTATTTATTTAGAATGTAGTCATAATACCTATAAAATTATACAGAAAAAAATTTTAAATATGGTATAATTTTTTATTTTAGGTAATGATGTTATATACGCTTTCAATGATCGCAAGTGGCATTCTGTTTATTTTGATTTTACTAATTAGTAATAAATACTGATAAGTTATTGATTGGTAAAACATAAACAGATTATTACTGTTCAATTAAGTCATTACTTCATCTTTACTTGCTATTGCCAATATATTTGATCGTTATAAACGATTGGCATGTTTGGCTGTGCCATTATATTTAACATCAGAATGTAGTTATAGTACCTATAAAATTACTTAGTAAAAAATTTTAATATGGTATAATTTTTATTTTAGGTAATGATGTTATATATGCTTTCTCTAACCAGAAGTTATATTCTGTTCGTTTCGATCTTACTGACTACAGTGGAACTAAAGCCCATGCAGTGTATAATAAATTCTGGATTGATGACGAAGATCGCAGTTATCGTTTACATATCAGCGGATACCATGGAAACGCCGGTAAGTTTAATTCAATTTAGTGAATCTTTATATTTCATTATTAGTTTCAAAGTAATAAACAGTAGGAATTGTTGATTTAATGTAGAAAAATGCAGCATTTATGGCAGCTACTATCCTTTTGTTATTGTAAAAAATCATTGCTTTCTCGTGTAATCAATAAATAAAAGTTCTGTAAAGTTTGTTATATATTTTAGAAAAAAAAAGAAAAAAAAGGAAAACGTGCATGTTTGTAGCAAATTAAAGGTAATTCTCGCACTCTGAGCGAAACCACAATTAATTTCTCAAGATTACCCTCTGCCAAACTCTTTACGCCACTATAACTGTCGCTGGAGCTAAAATAAAAATAATAGCTCGTCATGAGAGTTCAACTGGACGATTACGGTTCAGATGGCTTTCCCCATTCGTATTTAGATAGAGGAATATAAGACATTAAAAACATCCCTCCTATCTGCTATAATGGTGCATTAGTTTATAAGGTATTTTCTCCCTTCTTTCTGCATGCATTCGTAATGTAACGGTAGCACACTCAGCATATATTCGAGACGTCCAGGTTCGAGTCCCGGCATGGGCAATGCAGAGCTATTTTCAAGAGTTTCTACTCCTTCCTCAAACTCCTAAACTCTCTATGGGTTTACATTGTCACAGTTATATTACAAAAGTACGGATTTCCATATATGAATTTAAAGAAATATCTAAATGCTTGTGTTATCGTGATTATACCTCATTTAGGGACGTAAGCTACAAGCGTTATTTCGTATTAATATCCAATATATTTGGAGCTCTGAGCCAACTGACAGTTATTAAATCTGAGTATTGCACCAGCAGGATAGCTTAACGCGGTTAGTAGGAAGAGTAAAAGAGTAGGAGAGAATGTCATGTTCGTGTTATTGTGATATCTAATCTCACTTGTCTGACCTAATCAGAACAAGCCTACAAGTTTCATCGTGGCAAGGAGAGCAAGCCTGTGTCTGTCGTTGGCATGAGCCTTGTGCAGTAACTCTGAAACTTTGCTCATTTCCATCCCAATTTTGAAGGAGAGCTTCTTGGGGTATGAGTCCAAGGATCACCCATTCCTCTTTTCCTACCACCAAACCACTCGAGAGGAATTTTGGTTAGCTGAATATTTTGTGTGCTGCCATGCCTAACAGACGTTATATATTTACAAACATTTAACACTTTTCCGGGATTCGTAACCTGGGCTAGCGGTACGCCAATCATCGTTACTAATCACTACACTGTTTGGGAGATGAGAATGCATTTCGGCCAAAATTAAACAGTGGAACGGGTACCAATTCGTGCCCTTTATTCATAGTTTATACAAAGTGAAGTCTGTAAAGTGTGACCTTACTGTATCAGATTTTTCCTATGCGGAGTTTGGAAAGAGACGGGAGAGAGACGGGTTATTCGGGATGCATATCATGGTTATTCAGGAACTGGGAGTCTGAAAGTCTGAAACAACGGTTGCAGAAGACACAAACGAAATGGGTTAATAGGGGCTATGGTCTCCTCCTACAGCCATACAGGCCTTGCAGTGTGATGTCAAACTGGAAATAACGCAGCTTATCAGTGCCTGTGGCAATTGGTCCCACTCATTCAGCAACGCTGTTTTCTGTTCCTGGATGGTTCTCTAAGGGGGGGTTGCGAGTTGCATTTGCCCTCTTCAGAGCGTCCCAGACATGATCTAAAGAGTTGAGGTCTGGAGACCTGGCTGGACAATCCATCCGGCGAATATCCTCACTCTCGAGAAATTCGTCGACCAGAAGAGCTCTATGTGGCCTCGCGTTATCGTACTGTAAAATGAACTCGGGGACCACTGCAGCCCGGAAAAGGCGAACACAGAGCTCCAAAACCTCATCCTTATACCTCACAGCAATCACAGAGCCTCTCTCAAAGATGTGGAGAGGTGGGCGGCCATCCAACATGATGCCTGCCCAGACCATTACACCGCCACCGGCATAATTGTTGATTTCTCGGACATTGGAGGGTAGGTAGCGGCTCTCTCCATATAAAAGTACGGCGAGAATCGGTGTTTAGGCGAAAACGGGACTCGTCGGTGAACAGAACGGTCGCCCATTACTCAGTACTCCAATCACTATGCTGCCTGCACCATGCTAATCTGACTCTCCTGTCCGTAGACGTGAGCGGGACGCAAACAGTCGGTCTTCTGGAAAACAACCCTCTCTCATTCAGTCTTTTGGAAACAGTCACCCTTGTTACACGGATTCCTGTGGCTGCATTCAGGTCCCGAGAGAGCTGAGAAGCTGTAGACCCTCTGTTACGCCTCGCTAAAATGGACAAATAGCGAGCTTCTCTGGCCGTCGTGGCTCTTGGTCGACCTTGCCCAGGCTTTCTCCCGATGGATTCAGTATCCTGGAACTGTTTCCATAGGTTACACACGACGCTGGGCATTAAATTAAACTCTCCACATATCTGGACTTGCGATTGGCCTGCCTCTAGCCTTCCATCTAACGATGGAATAAGTAACCACCATCTAAACAATGGTGGGTCCTTTCTTTTACTATTCTGATGGGAATTTAACCGATTGCTGTAAGATAACACCAATAAATTCGCCGACGTGTGCTAGCGAACGCAAATCGTCTTGCCTTCCACGTGCTTATAAAGAATGTTTTCTTGCTGTCTCCGCCTACACACACGTGTACGCTTACGAATTTTCCGTACAAGATTTGCATTTTTATCTAGAAGCAGTCGTTTTTCCTTCAGTTCAGTTCATCTCATGCAATTCGATAAAATAGCCAAATTCTCTTATATTTATTTATATTATATTTATTATGCAAATATTTATTTCACCAGTGTGCTGTATCCAGTGTTCTCAACTTAGTTTGAACATTAGTATAGACATGCCGAGGTGCGGAGACCCTTCGCGATAGATTTTGAATTGTTCTGGAAGATGTTGGGATAAGCATACAAGCAAGTTGCCGGCTAGATTCAGTCATTCGGTTCTAGAAAATTAAACTCAGCGCTTCATATAAATAAACGGTGATTTAATTCATGTGATATAGTTAGTATTATATAACTTCTTGTTTGTTGCTTTTGATAAAGTTTTGTGATGTGTTTGCTGCTGTATCTGTGATGATGGATCGATTTTGGAATAGTAATAAACGTAATAGTGCAGATAATGAAAGTATGTCTTCAACCAGTGGCACTACTGTCAAGAGACGAAAATATCGGAAATATGATGACGGTTATTTAGAGTTTGGTTTTACGTCAACATAAATGCATGCGGAAGAGAATCCACAATATGCACTGTGTATGAAAGGAGCGGCAGCGGAGTGCATGCTTCCAAGATAACTGAAGTACCACTTAGAAGCTAATCAACGCAGCATGGTTGGCAAATCTCGAAGATATTTGCCAGGAAGTTAAAAGAGTTGAAACAACACACACAATTTTTTTTTAATTTTATCAATACCAAGCAACATTTTGGTAGCATCTTACAAGGTGGCTTACAGAATCACAAAATATAAGAAGCATCATACCATCCCAGAAGAACTTATTCTACAGGTTACTATAGATATGGTGAACATAATAGTTGGTGAGTCTACTGGGAAGCTGCTTTAAAAGTGCTTTTGACCAATAAGACAATTAGTCGGAGTATACAACATATGGGGAAGGACATAAATGATAAATTAATTGAAAAAATAATTAAAGGAGTAGAATTAGGATTACAGCTAGATGAGGCTACGGATAATAAATAATACAGATGCTCATTTGATAAGGAATGTGCAGTTTGTAGATAGTAATAATATTAAAAAACTTCTGTTTTGTAAAAATATAACTACAGGAGCAAAGGCTTCAGACTTGTTCGAGATTCTTGATACAGTCATATCTGAAAATCAGTTGATATTTTACGTTCTTGCATCAGGAAAAGCCTTATGTTCTGTGCAAGGGCTTACTCTAAGATTTTGCATCAGGTACTCTATTACCTTACAAACATTGGTTCCCTTCCTAAGTATATTGATTTTACCACGATTATAACTTTTCTGACAGTAAAAAATTTGAAAATTAAATACTAAACATTTTGATAAAAAAGCAATAAATATAGAATTTAAAAGATATTAAAATATTATATATTAAACCAAAGGGGCGTTAGCTCAGACGGGCTGTTAGTCTCGAAACGGCATTTTGCGTCGAATCATTAAAAGCGTTGAATAACTGTTGCCACCAAATATTATCGCTCTGTATTATATTTAAGGAGATTAAATAATGAAGAATTCGCATGAAGGTATGTATGTTTCTCGTATTGTGAAATACTATGGTACCTAGCGCCATCAAATTTCGATTAACGTAGTCCTCCACCCAAACATGGGCATCTGGAAGCCCAAAATTTTAACTTCAAATTTGATTTATTAATCTATTTCTTATTTTTTAAATCTTTAACAAACGTTTGATTAAGAAACTCAACGATTTCAAAGCGAGCAGTGGCAACACTCTACTGAATAAAATAATATTTTTATCTCCAGCGCGCGAGACTGCTTATCGGAAATTCTCAAGCTATGCTGTTTTTAAATATTATTAATGCAAACGGGCGTCAGCCCAAATGCTCTCTAAATGTAAATGCGTGTGCAAATGAAGGGAAAAAAACACTCTTTTGGACGTAATATAAAATCTGAAAGCTCTCAGATACTTTTTTTGCAGTTATTATTTTTAATATATATTTTAACGTTAAACTATTTCGTTATTAGATAATAAATTGTGTTTGTAACTCAGAATGCATATAAATGAATGCATATTATAACTCAGAATGCATATAAATTTATATCATTTGAAGAATTATCTAATCGTTTCCACACGTTCTATTCAAATACTATAATAATCTACAACGATGTATAAAAGAAATTAAGCAAACGAAACAGAAAACAAACAGTTTTTCACAGACGATTCAGTATTTCTCATTCAATTAATTCAGTTCTCACTTCCCGACAAGGCAAAAATACATAAAAGCTCAAAATATCTATATTAAAAATTACGAAGTAAATTTGAAACACTTATTTCCTCGAATAAATTCCAGAAGGGATTAAGCATGATTGAATTCGCAATAATAAAAGAAGGCGTTATCTTTGTTGTTGCGAAGCTTGATTTCTCTAGATTGGCAACAATTCCGCTATTTTACCAAGTTTGAAATGTAAACAAACATGTCCGCCATCGCAAAATTCATTAGGCTTAGCTGCATTTACTAAAGACATTTACTAAAGGCATTAAAAACCTTAACCGGTAGATAAGAACAACATAATTCAATAATTTTAAAGTAAAAAATGCACAATTTACAAACATATAAGAATAAAGAAACTGAGTTCACTGAGCCGAGTAACAGAGTGAATATATATATATATATACATATATTTACATACTTTTGGTGCGTCCGATTGCAATCTAAATACGAGGTGCACATCTACATGTTATAGCAGTTCTATATACACAATTTCAACGTTCTGAGGCTACTCGTTTTTGAGTTATGCGAGATACGTACGTACAGACGCCACGAAAAATTCTCTTCAGAATTTATTTTAAATCAGTTTTATAATTTTTTTTGGGGAGGAAAGAGTCCTTTATTCTGCCCTTACTTGCGGATGTCCCGCAAAAACATCATTAAATTGCATTGGATAGTGGTCAAAATCGATATTTTCGTTGAAATATGATACCCGAAATTTTTCGCGATTACAATACTTCCTTTTTACTTCGTACAAGGAAGTAAAATAAGCGTAATTAGAATTATAAAATTTTAAAGGGCTTGCAGCGACCGCGGAGCGGTTGTTAATTTTTGGCTCATAGTTATTCAATGCTTTGGCGTTTTAGCGGAGGCTTGCTCGTAGCGACATCTATGCGTTTAATTGGAAAGGCGATGCCAAAGGCACAGTCCTTTGAAAATTATTAACTGAAGGAGTGCAATGCTCTACGAATCATTATAAGAGAGCTCTCATGTGGCGATTTAAAGGCCTACAGTTCTTTCAACCTTGCGAGAGTTTACCACTACGTGAATGCCGTAGGCTAATACACTCTTAATGTCATATCAACCGAATGAATAGTCAAATTTGTAATTTAAATTATAGAAAGATAATAATTTTCCTTTTAAAATTTGCGAAACTTGCATTTCATTAATGGTTTCAATAATTTATATTGAATCCTTTTTTTTTTTTTTTTTTTTCGATTGCAGGCGATTCTATGCTTGTGCACGACAACCAAAAATTCAGCACAAAGGACAAGAAGAACGATAGTTCTAAAACAACACATTGCGCAGTGTACAACAAAGGAGCTTGGTGGTACAATAACTGTCATTATGTCAATTTAAATGGCCTGTACGTGAAAAGTACCTTCAACTTTACTGGTATCGTATGGCGTGGATTCAGAGATTTCGAAACATTAGAATCAACCGAAATCAAGATACGGCCATACAACTTCTTGAAACAGTAATTATCATGGAAAATAATACTTTTCCATGGGAAACATCTCTTAATGATAAGATCCACAAGTGGAAGGAAATTTAGGTTAATCAATGAAATAATGTTTATACAGGAACACAAATATAATTATTTTTAACCGAGATCAGAAATGAGGACTCATTCTGTATTTTGGCTTCGATTATAATCTACAGTACTCAAATCTTTGGTTTGAAAAAGATATTATTTTCAAATTTATCATCATCAACAGTCTGTATCATCTTGGCTAGGTTTCGTGTTATCAGACAGCAACATCAGGTTAATTCATTTTTCATAGCTGAACCATATTAAATTTGTGTTCTCTAAATTATTATTTCCATATTTGTGTTTATGCGAAACTCTGTCATTTAATAAGAAAATAGTAAAAAATGTAATTAGAATTTTGTGCTTAACACATATCTGAAATTTAAAATAAAATGAAAGGTTGTTTGATGAGCTTTAAATCTAGCTTTTTTCACAAAATGTTAAAAATTACGGTAGCAAAATAATAAGAGTAATTATACTAATAAAAGTTTAATAATCAAAACAGACTTCATAATAATTATTGGAAGTGTTAAGGCAAAAGGAATCAGCGTAATATTCATAAATTTCGGGTGAAAGAACACGAGGCATATGCTAGGAGATAAAAGCACATAAGCCCTCTCTGTTGACAAAAGTGTTGCTCAAAAAATCATATTTTCCAATTTTCTGCATACAAATTCATTAAAAGTCCTCTATTTCTAAATGCGGCACACATTCATAAAGTTCTTTCAGTTCTAGTTAACGATGACAGTTCCAATCTATCCGTACCTTCAGTTTCGGAGGAAATTATTTCTAGGTTGGTCTCATTTTTCATCTCTAGATGGCACCAATAGCTTGGTTTTTTTTTCTGTCATTGTTATCCACTGAGTACAGACTTCTCTTACATCATTAGAACTTCTGCAGCTACATTTAAACCTTTGAAACTAATCCTGCAGATTTACAAATATTAGGTTGATTCTTGTTACCTTAACACCTCCAAGATCTTTATTCGGTGAGCTATTTTAACTCAACTTGTATAATAAATACATCTACCTATGAGAAGTACATCCAATACATCTACCCATATAATTTTACTACATTGTGCAATTATGGTATGTTATTCAGTATTATTAGAGGGAACTTCACATTGAATTACTAAAAGTCCAATCCACTATGATTTCCTTTTAACTTTGCATGAATTGTGCCTGTAACTAAGCTTAACCTGTGGCAAATCCTTGAATAGACGTGTAAGATTTGAATAGACTTATAGCTATAAATGATTTATCGCTTGAATAGACTTCAATAGACCTATCGCTATTGTTGTGTAGCGAATTTAATTTAATTAAGTGATTCATTAAAAAAAATCAAAATTTTAATTTGTAATTATTCAAAATTTGAGCTACACAAGTTTGGTTATATTCTTTTTGGCTTATTAATTCTAGTGTAATATATTTTGGCTTTCCGAGTTTACGCGAACTGCGTCTTCAATCTTGTACACGCAAACAATGGATAGGTGATTTTTTTTCACGTAATAAACTCAGATTTTCATGTCAAAAATTAATTTGATTTCTTAGTATTTAATATCATTAGTTGCAGAAAAATTAGCTCTTTAATTTGACATAACTTTCGTTTTTCTAACTTTAATTGCATTTCAGTTATGAGCTTTAATTAGTAGATTTTTCTTCGTTTGCTTGTGATTTAGTTAAAGGGGGATGAAATGCCCTCTTTCCGGTTGAAAAGTCACTTTTTGCGAGTTTCAGCGTTCTTTCGTTGGGACCGCTTGCAGGGTTGTTGAAATTCCTAATTTCGCCCTTCCACAGGTGGTGTGTTTTTGGCGAGGGTTTGGCGACATAGAATTTCCGTTGAGGTTTCAAAGTAGTGGATTTGGCGAGTTTGATAACATGAGGGTATGTTGTTGTTGCAACTATTTTAAATTTTGGCGAAGAGTGGGTTGTGCCACCTTGGCAGTCCAGCGTCCTCCCTTTTAACGGGTTGTTTTGGGGGACGAGCACACTTTTTGACACGTCTTCTGCTTTTTTGAATTCCTTTCTGTTGCTGAACGCGACGGCAGCAGATTCTGCCGAGGAATGAATTTTTTCACCCGAAGAATTACGGGCCTCGTGCCTCTGCGCCTTGAGCGCGGGCCCTTGTTTACGGGTATCTTTGTCTCCACCTAATTCTTCTTGCCTCATTGTTAATTATGTTTAAGTTCTCAAGAAATATAATGCCGAAAATTGTCGTCTAGAAATATGTCTCTACCTAGTTCTCTACCATAGAAATGCTTCATTAGCTTCTGGCTTCCTCCAACACCCGCTGCTTCTATGAACTTAGAAGTCGGACTCGCCTTTTCCACCGACAGATTCCTGAGCTGAAAATTTTCTCCAATAAGGGACTGATCAACTGATTTGGCCGTTTCACTGAGACCTCCTAGATGTTGACTCGTCGTTTCCCTCTGAGGATGTCCGAAGTTGTCTGAAGATTTTGTTCATCATTACTCTCCTCGTCTCTCCAATACGGGACTGATCAACTGAATTGGCCATTTGATCCTCTTCGTTCTTCATAAATCTCCTCGTTTTCAACTCATCCGGAACTGCAATATTCACAAGAAATTCAACGACTCCATGCATTCGACGAACATTTTTTTTCTCCTTTCCACAGCAGCAGTCCTCATGAGCTTCAATGTAAGTTCTCCTTTCCCGTTTGTTTATGCTTGGTTAGTCAAGTATTATAGATTTCTGCAGTTAAAAAAAGTATGATTTCTATAGAGTTAGGATAAAATTATCACTTACATCAATTTAGGTTCAACAAATTAAATTAAATCAAGCTCCTTTTTTTATGGTGTAGGGTCACGGCACCAAAAATGTTATGGTGTTTTTGAATTTTTACCTTCTAATTTTCTTAAGTTACCAAAAGGTACCCTACTAATTTACCATAACATCAGAATACTCTTACCACCGAAAAATACTAGTAACAATAAAATTGAAAATTTTGCGTTGTGTTTATTCCGGATTAACCCTTAAAATTCATTTGAGTAAAGACTGGTAAAAATCATGAACACACAAAATAAATTTAATCATTGAGTGATCTAGAAAAACTTATTTATTTAACTATTAAAGCAAATGACTGATATATCCATTAGCTAAAAAAATTTAAATATATTCAACAGAAGTTGTACCATTTGTTTTCACACATCCAACATTTCTGAGTAATTACCTTTTATATTTCTGTATAACATCCTTGTAGTTATTACTAAATTTAATATTGCAACAACAGGTAAAACATACCAAAAGAAAAATTATACTATAAATTTAAGAACAATAACCTCCCCGGGGAGCAAAATAATAAAATACAAAAAAAATTTAACAAGTTACACTATCCACTTCACACCTAATTGCTCAATAGAAACATAATATTTCATAATATTGCACTTAATACCATCATTTAAACACTATTAAAGCAAATTTTTAACCTCTCTCTCTATATTTTTTTTGATTAATTAAATATGGTTTTACCAGATAAAGATATGTAGTGACACCTTTACACTTATACAACAGGTTAGTACTGAGAGGAGCAAGAATGCTCTAATACAGGCACTATTACTAATAAACCTCACCAATCAGTAACGCAGTTCGCGTAAACTCGGAAAGCCAAAATATATTACACTAGAATTAATAAGCCAAAAAGAATATAACCAAACTTGTGTAGCTCAAATTTTGAATAATTACAAATTAAAATTTTGATTTTTTTAATGAATCACTTAATTAAATTAAATTCGCTACACAACACTATGTTTAAGATCAAACAGAAATTACGAAGGGTGTGAAAGATCCTTTTATTCAGAACTCAAAACAATTTAATAGAAGGCATTTCTTGTGCTTAAGAGGCAGCCAGCATTTATGGCGTAACTCAAAATGATAGACATTCAAATTAAAACTAAACTGCATCGTAAGTTATTCAAAAGCTACGTAAAACTGACTAAACGCAAGTTTGCACAAACCTATATCGGCGAGAATAACGCAACTCCGAAGAGAGGAACGCTATCGTATAAATGCAACAAGTAGCATGGACCTTAAGCAGGCGGAACAAAATCTGTTTCAACAATCTAAAACCAGTCTTAAAATATCATCTCTTTCTACTTCATTTCAATACTCTCGAACTATTTGAATACGAGAGAAAAATCAGCATTCTGGCGGGAAAACAGAAAGGGATAATAATAGTAACTGGTTAGATAAAAATAAATAAATCTTTACAACTTAAATATTGTAATTAAATTAAAAAATATCATAATATAACTAATTATTGTACCGTATTGTAATGAATTCTTAGCAATTGAATAAGCATATTACATCTTTCTGCATTTCTCTTGTGAATTTGAATACCAACTAGATTCCTTTGTAAGGATCTTAAGTTTTACTAACGTTTATTTTATTTTAAATCTTTACTATCACTTCTTATTTTCTACTTCCGGCCAGAATTATAAGCGTGAAGGTATTTATGCAAAGTTTGTCTGGCGAACGCCAAGTATTTAAGTTGTGGCTTTTTGCCAAGCGAGAGAGAGGAAGCAGTGAGTCGAAGCAGGCCGCTTACCTTAGAAGTTACGCAGTTGCTGGTTGCCTTCCAGGTCAGAGGTTTTAATCCTCTTGATAAATTGTAAACGTATTGTAGTGTTCACAGTTCTCTGTACTACATACGGCTTCCTGTTATTATAAAGCCAATCTTCCACGTTTATTATTCTAAAGTTAAATTAGAATTTAGTTCTATTTTTATATTTTTACGTTAGACCCCAAGTAGCGGGTCTGTGTATTCCGAAGTACGGAAGTTATTGTAAATAGAGAAAATAAAGGGTTTTTTATACCCTTCTTGTGTATCCTGTCTACTTCCCACAATTAGTGAACATAGCTTTAGTAAGCTCTCTGTTCCGAGTCAGGTCCTTGCATGTCCCCGAAGAAGGTAAGAAGGAACATTGAACCTGATAGTGGCGCCCAACGAAGAAGAATAACCATGGTCGAGTTTCAAGAAGAACCTGTGCAGCCTGCAGAAACGGCTCAGAATCCAGAAATGCCAGCTGCCGCCCTGGAAGGATTTGGTTACATCGTCCAGACCATGCGCGCTTCGATGAAACCAGAAGCAACATTTAATGGAAACTCACCGGTAACCAGTTTTTTGGAAAAATTGGATGACCACTTCATGCTCTACCCCGTGCACGAGTTTCAAAAAGTTACCTTAGCTACCAGCGCTTTGAGGGGCCAAGCGCTTAACTGGTTCAAATGTATAGGCAGAAGTCTCTTGGGTCAAGCAGGAAGTCCCACCTATACTTACGAGAATTTCAAGACTGCCCTACTGAAAGCCTTCCCTGTTGTAAGGGATCGTGCGAAATTAGAAACGGAACTTTTTAGTATATATCAACAAAGAATCGAAAACCTCTCAAGCTTTATTTTAAGAAAAATTCACGTCTTCAAGCTCTTGTATGGAAACCGTCCGGATCCTGAAATAATTAAAGTGATTTTGCCGAGGTTACTGCCCCAAGTGCAAGACTTTATTGAATTGAGAAATCCGACTACACTGGAAAAGTTATTTGAGCTAGCAATCCAGTTTGAAAGTAGAAGAACGGCGGACGTCGAAAGAAGACGCCAATATCAACAGCGAAACCAATTTGGTGCGCCAGGACTACAGCAAACTCAAGCACTCGCCTACGGAAGCAAAGCGACTCAGTGGGCAAGGAAACCCGAGCATTCAAAAACAGCCGGCGAACGTCGACAGTTGAATAGCAATCCAGGAAAAAAGTCTCAAGGCCAGGGGAAAAAGAAGGAAAGCACGGAAATGAAAAATAATTTAAACTAAAACGGATTTCTGCTGACGAGAGGGTGCGGAAATCCGAAGGTCACGAAAACCCCTCTTCCTACAAGTTAAATACAGTAATGGTGAAAAATTTGACTCTTCCGAAGATTGAAGTTTAGTGAATAATATCCCAGCCACCGCACTCCTGGATACAGGCGCGCAGTGTTCCTGTGTGGCAGAAGATTTTTTTAGGAAGTATTTTCGTAAATATCGCATATATAATTCGGATAATACGACAGTGTTAGCTGCGCAAGGAGAAAGATGTAAGTGCATAGGTAAATTACCACTATACATCCGTATCAAGGACGAACAAGTAAAGGTGATGTTTTTTATAGTAAAGAATCTGCAAGCACATATAATCTTAGGAACAGATTTTCTTTCAGACGCAGAAGCAACACTGGATTTTAATGAAGCGTCCCTTAAGCTGACAATGAAACCAGTTCGTGCAGAAAAGGCTGAACCGCCCATGTTAAATCTTGACCACCTACCTAATGACGAGCAAGGAAGAATCCGACAAGTGGTAAGTGAATTTGCTTCGTTATTTAGTAATATTCCAGGATTTACTCAGGTTACTAACCATAGTATTGACACCGGAGATTCAATGCCACTTCGTCAAAAACCATACCGGTATGATAAGAATAGGGAAAAAATTATAGAATGGCATATTACCGATATGCTACGTAAAAAGATCATAACGCCCATCTCAAGTAGTTATGCTAGCCCGGTGGTTTTATGTAAGAAAAATAATGACAATCCTTTGACGCATCCAAAAAGGTGGAGATTCGCTATTGATTACCGTAAATTAAACTCCATAACTAAATATCCGGTATATCCGTTACCGATCATTGAAGAAATTCTAAGGAACATAAAATCAACCAAATTTTATGACGACTTTAGACTTAACGACTGGTTATTTTCAAATAGGGCTTAGGCCTGAGGACGTGCCTAAGACTGCTTTTATAACCAAGTCTGGCACTTATGCATTTTTGCGTATGCAGTTTGGCCTTTCAGGGGCCCCGGCAACATTTCAGCGATGCATGGACATTGTGTTAAGACCTGTTCTTGGAAAGTCCACATTTATCTATTTAGACGATATCATTATTACTAGTGATAATCTCGACCAACATGTACAGGATTTAAGACAGGTGTTTTCTTTATTAAATGAGGCCGGTCTAAAAGTTAATGTCGAAAAGTGCAAATTTCCAGCCCCTGAATTTAAATATTTAGGTTACAAGATATCTCAGAAAGGAATAGAGACAGACAAATCAAAAATAATCGCTGTACAAAAGTATCCGACTCCAAACACGGCAAAGAAGCTCTCTTCTTTTCTAGGACTTTGTTCATATTATAGGTCCTTTATAAAAGATTTTGCAGCTATCGCTGAGCCATTGTTAAAATTAAAAAGGAAAAAGGCAAGATTCTCGTGGACGGCCGAAGCCAATAGTGCTTCCGAAAAATTAAAACAAGCATTAACGCAAGCCCCTGTGTTGAAATTTCCTGAAAAGGATGAGAATTTAGAAATTTCAGCGGATGCTTCGGATTATGCGGTAGGAGCGGTACTTTCGCAAAATCAGCAGCCCGTGGCATTTTTTAGCCGAACTTTAAATCAAACACAAAGAAACTATTCCGCGACCGAGAGAGAGGCACTTGCAGTTCTGTTAGCAGTGCAAAAGTTCCGAGTCTATTTTGGAAAGGCGCCAATAACAGTGTACTCTGATCATGCGGCCGTAACTAGATTGTACTCAAGAAAAACCTTACCCCAAGGTTAATAAGATGGGCACTCAAGCTGCAAGAATATAATCTGGTAATCAAGCATACCCCCGGAAAGGAAAATATCGTAGCAGATGCCCTATCAAGAATTAAAATAGATGAACAAGGTAATACTGTAAAGCTGGCAATGCTCACAGCATGTACAATAAATTCCCGAGAAACTGTAATAACCGAACTGGGTAAGGATCCTGAGTTTGGAAGCATTTATGAGTATTTAA
Source organism: Stegodyphus dumicola (assembly GCF_044657685.1). Taxonomy (NCBI): domain Eukaryota; kingdom Metazoa; phylum Arthropoda; class Arachnida; order Araneae; family Eresidae; genus Stegodyphus; species Stegodyphus dumicola. The sequence continues at coordinate 118,149,173 of NC_140777.1, read as the reverse complement.
AGGATCCTGAAAATTTTAGCCACCAAGATATTGTGGCGATAAGAAATAGGGCGGCCCATTACGAACTAATAGATGGTCTATTATTCTATACAAAAACTACAAATTCCAACAACGAATTTCGACCTGTTATCCCAGCTAGTCTTAGATTAAATATCCTGCAGGAGCTCCATGACAGCCCTTTAGCTTCTCATGCTGGTATTCGAAAAACTATCCAACGCGTACGCGAAGCAGTCTACTTTCCTGAACTGCAAAAGTTAACAAGGGCGTATGTCCAGTCCTGCCCAACATGTCAAGTAGTTAATTATATTAATTTCCGCCCGGCCCGGTTTCTAAATAGTATTAAATCCGAATTTCCAAATGAAATAATTGGCATCGATTTATTGGGCCCTTTCCCAAAAAGTCAGTTAAAAAAAAGTCGCTATCTCCTTGTTATGGTTGATCATTTTAGTAAATGGACCGAAATTGTTCCCTTAAAACGAGCCTCCGCGAAATTAGTTACTGATTCTATTTTAAATAAATATATTTTAAAATACGGGGCGCCCCTAAAAGTTATATCGGATAATGGTCCTCAATTTGTAAGTAATATATTTGAAGACATGTGCCAAAAACTGGGCATACGCCATTTAAAAATGGTCCCGTATCGGCCGCAATCAAATATAGCGGAACGGGTCAATAGAAATATAGTGAAAATTATCCATAGTTACGTTAAAAATTTTCATAAAACCTGGGATAACTATGTCAATGAATTAGCGTTCGCTCTTAGGACCGCAAAACATGATACAACGGGCAAAACTCCTGCTGAGTTATTTTTAGGCAGAAAGATTATAACGCCGTTAGATAAATTATTTTCTGTTTAACAAAGAGCCCCAGAATTATTATGGGCGACATAGAAAAATTAATTAAAGAAGCAAAAAAGAACACTGAAGTAGCACAGAGAAAACAGAAACTTTATTATGATATGAAACGACGGGGAGTAACTTATAAAGTAGGGGATGAAGTTTTAAAAATTAAGCATTCACTTTCTTCAGCACCAGAGGTAAGACTGCCAAATTTTTTCCACGATTTGAAGGACCATATGTTATAGAAAAAATAACTCACGCTGTAGTAGTGTTAAAAGCCAGAAATGGTGAAACCTGCTCCGCAAACATTGATCAAATCAAACCCTACTTTGATCGTAATAAAATGCAAATATTTTCAGATCTTTTGCAGGATCCGGCACGGCAGACACCGCAGGCACAAGCTCCAGAGGTGGAAAAATGAAAAGTACAAGGGCAAGCCATTAAGAGGCAGGAGCAAGCGAAAAGAAAATTTCCCCGCGGAAAAATTGAAGGTAGCAAGAAAAAGAAGCCGTTCCACCGTCCAGAAAAGAGAGTTCACGAACACCCCCAGAACGAAGAAGGGAGAAGGACGACGTATGTGAAGAGAACCAGGAGAAATGACGGCAACTATAACCCGGCTCTAAAACGGAAGATCTACTCATCCGACAGGACTCTCCGCAGCAATTGTCGCCGAACTGCGGAAGGGCCATCAGCGGCGGAGGAAAAGTTACAAGGAAAATTTGAATGGCCAGCAACGAGGTCCAAGCAGGAACACGAAAGAAGTTTCGCGGTTCCGCCAAGACCAGCTGCCATCAAACGGCCAAGACCACAAGCAGAGGAGAAAAAGAAAGTATTCAAGGGTGACCGAACTGGTGAAAAAAGGAAGCCTCCAGAGGAAGGCACTGAAGGGCGAGCCCGTACAAGAAGGAGGATAAATCAAACAACTATCTGCAATACCTTTAAGGACTGGGCCCAGAAAAGGATGTCCGAATATCACAAAGATAAGTAAAATTTTATGTTACTTTGCAAACTTAAGTTAATCTTTCATTCTTACTGCAAGTGGCAGATTTCAAGAAGTTTTACCTCATGCGAGGTCTACCTTTATCGCCAAAAGGGCGAGAAATGAGTTGTGACCGATTTTGGTATTATGTTTTTCAATTACTCGCGCGTAAAACTAAAGTTGATGTATAATAGCGTTGTGTAAAGACTTAAATATTGTAAAAAGTTATTGTATAAATTTTATTTAAAACATTCTAGCAAGAAAGAAGTTTTAGTCTGAAAGACTTTTTGAAATGTAGTATTTCAATGTAGAAAGAATTGGCACTTGCTTTGAAAAGAATAGAAGTTAACAATGTACTACTAATGTATGTTTTCTAATGTGTAAAATTAACGGCATGTTGATATGTTCTTATATACAATGTGAACTGTTATTTTAAATGTTAAGAAATACCGTGATATGGTAAAAGTGAATGTTAAAATTTTTTTTTTATTCGTGTGACTGTAAAAAGACTAAATCATGGTGAATATGTGTTAAAGGTTGAATGATGTAGTTAGGCTCTCTGACGCTACACTTCAGAGTTAGACACTTTCAGAATAGTACCTCAGGGTTTAGAGTTGAAATTAGGGTGTGTTACGAGGTCTTGTTATGTTGAATTTTAACACGTTAGTGTTTTGATTGTAGGAGGAAGTGTGGAACACGTAGACAGAAACACATTCGTGTTTGGTGTTCTTTTACAACACATGTCAGAGAGCACGGGGAGAGATAATTATAATAGTCATGAATGAAATAAGAATGTTAAGAGAAATATAATTATACATGTTACTTGCCATTTCATTGTGTAACATTTCATTAAACTAGTTTTCCTTCCAGATCTCTGGAAGGAACCAGACTTGAATAAAAGCTCCTGTTTAGATGCAGTACAGATGAAACAAAATTGTGTATCCTGGGAGCTGCTATTGTAAAAACAAATTTCTTTCTTTTAAATTTCTAGTTTCTAGCGAAAAAATATTTGTAAAAGATTGGCCTCGCGTTAGATTCTAGAGCTAAAAGTTTTCAACAAGGTCGTTTTAGACCTCCGTTTCAAACTAATTAACTCTGGCGGGAAGTATGTAAGGATCTTAAGTTTTACTAACGTTTATTTTATTTTAAATCTTTACTATCACTTCTTATTTTCTACTTCCGGCCAGAATTATAAGCGTGAAGGTATTTATGCAAAGTTTGTCTGGCGAACGCCAAGTATTTAAGTTGTGGCTTTTTAGTTCTATTTTTATATTTTTACGTTAGACCCCAAGTAGCGGGTCTGTGTATTCCGAAGTACGGAAGTTATTGTAAATAGAGAAAATAAAGGGTTTTATATACCCTTCTTGTGTATCCTGTCTACTTCCCACAATTAGTGAACATAGCTTTAGTAAGCTCTCTGTTCCGAGTCAGGTCCTTGCATGTTCCCGAAGAAGGTAAGAAGGAACATTGAACCTGATACCTTTATGAAGCTGTCCACGAAAACATCTCTGCTGAAAGGAAAATATCCCCTCCTGTGTGCTACTTTGTAATTACTCAAGCAACTTCATATACATATTATAAATACTAAAGCATTTTTTTTAACTTTTAAGAGTTCTTCTGCAGCCTTTTCTCCCGACAGTGAACAGAAAGCAAATAGTGAAGAAAGATAGAATAAAAGGCTAAACATAAATAAAAGAAGTACAGAAAAAATTACATATAGCATTATATGAATGTCCTATTTCCACTCTAAAAAAGATAAGTTTTATGTGCTTCGTAGCTCATCACTGCCTGTGCGGTTAAGACCGCTGAACAGAGGTAGTTCGTTCGGGAACAGCCTGTTCACATAGATGATTTTAATTTAACCCCATATGTAACGTTGATACGATAAACATTTCCACAGAAGTCCTCCTTGGCGGTATCCCTCTCTTCAGGCATCGCGTATTATGCTGTGATTAAATAAACTAACCTAACCTTATGTGATTTGCCGTAATTAATTAACCTAAATTTATGCCAGCTTTCCTTAGAACAGGTATTTTAAACAGGATTCATTCAGCTCCAAACTGATTCATTCGGTTCATGTGTAAACAACAGGCTCTGTTTTGATTCGAAATCAAACTTCGCTTTACATCCAATTTATTTCATTTACGAACACATACAGATAATTGCGATTAATTACATGTAGAGTTTAGTATAAAGTGATCCGTACATCTTAATGATGAAAAAACATTCAGTATTTCAGTAACGTAACTAACTTAACTGCTGCTTGCTTAGAAGAACGGGAATTCCTCGATCACAACATTTGAAACTGGTTGCCAGATTCATACATCAAACAAAATTTCAAAACAAACTCTTAAATAATAATAAACGGGAAATGATAACTTAATAGGAGTCACATCATCTTCCCTCCTTTGCATTGCAGGCATATTTTCATTAAAGCATGCAAAATGAAGTAATGAAAATGTATATGTTACGGTCAAACACCGAAATCTGGAGAATGTCGACTTTCACCGGTGAATGTCAACATTCACATAGTCACTTGGTGTATGTCCGAAATATTTTCCAAATACTCTTATTTCTGAATTACACCGGTGAATGTCGACATTCACCATGCATTAATGGTGAATGTTGAACATATAAGAATATTATATTTCCTTCTCCGTAATTCATTCGCGAAAAAACGCACTTGAGACTCAGAATAAGAACTTAAAACACACAGTACATTCAAAATGAGAAAAAATAATAGAAGTTATAAACTTACCAAATTATGTGATTCAAATCTTATTTATTGCAACAACTTAAACTATTATGACACTTTGAATTGCACGAGAGGTCCTTGCTTTTACAACTGCATTTATTTGTGGAACACTCCCTTTTGGAATGGTAGAATGTACATATACTCCTCTTTTTTCGAACTACACCAGAGCATATCTGTGATTGTCGACATACACCGGTGAGAGGGTCCGAATGTACAAGAATGTAAAGAAATATTCGATCTTTCACCGACGTATTTGGTGAATGTTGACATTCTCCGGTGAAAGTCGACATTCTCCAGTTTCGGTCTTTCACGATAACATATACATATAATAGACATAAATTTTAACATATGACATGAAACTGAACTAAGAACTGTAAACGTATGAATATAACATCAAAGAAAAAGAAACACACAAATGACATTACGATTATCAAAGGGAAAAGTCAATAACAGTTCATGAGTCCATATGTTTAACAGGCAATACTCGACGACCGCTGCGCGTTACCCTTACACTCTGTGGAATCTCGTTATCACAAGTTTCTGATTCTGGGACAGTCTCAGGTTTTTGAGGTACTTCAATGAAGTTGTCGGCAGAAAAGGATAAATTTGCTGGAGGGTCCGTATGATTTCACCATTGGCAACTCGTAGTTTTGCAACACGTTCAATATTGTCTTTGCCAGGAAATCCAGTTCCATTACCTGGATTACCTGGATTCATACATCAAACAAAATTTCAAAACAAACTCTTAAATAATAATAAACGGGAAATGATAACTTAATAGGAGTCACATCATCTTCCCTCCTTTGCATTGCAGGCATATTTTCATTAAAGCATGCAAAATGAAGTAATGAAAATGTATATGTTACGGTGAAACACCGAAATCTGGAGAATGTCGACTTTCACCGGTGAATGTCAACATTCACATAGTCACTTGGTGTATGTCCGAAATATTTTCCAAATACTCTTATTTCTGAATTACACCGGTGAATGTCGACATTCACCATGCATTAATGGTGAATGTTGAACATATAAGAATATTATATTTCCTTCTCCGTAATTCATTCGCGAAAAAACGGTGAATGGTTATCCTGTTTGGATTCTTTGAGTCAACAATTTCTCCTGGAGAAATCGTTTTTCGTCGTGAAGATGATTTAGGACTTCTTATTAATTCTCCAAGATATTCCTTATAGAAAAGTTTTCGTAGATTTAGCTGTAAAGTATGAAGATAACGTACACGTTTCAGTAAGTGCTGAGAGTCAATTAAATCCAAATCAATGGTTTCTCGCCCCCTAAATCTTGAATAAAGTGAGCAGGCGTAATTGGTTTCAATTCGTTAGGGTCGTCTGACAAATATGTCAATGGTCGTCCATTTATAGTAGCCTCACAATCAGTGAGCAAAGTCAGATTTTCTTCATATGTGACACAGTATTTTTCCAAACACTTTCGAAGAAGTTCCTTGATACAGCGAACCATTCTTTCCCCAAACCAGGAATATTATGGGAAGATGGAGGGCTGAATATCCACCTGACTTTTATAACAGCACATACTTTTTGAATGAAACCCCAGTCCAACGATTTAAAGGCGTTTGCAGCTCCTGTGAAGTTGGTACCATTATCGGTATAAAGAGTAGAACATCTTCCTCTCCTTGCCCAAAATCTGCGTAATGCTTGCATAAATGCTTCAGTGGTCAGGGAGGAAACTAGTTCCAGATGAACTGCTCGATAGACAGCACACCTGAAAAGGATTATCCACGCTTTGCTCCCTCCATGCAAGAAAAGAGGTCCAGCCAGACCTGCACCAGTTACTGCAACTCGTTGTATTCTGCAAGGTGGCAAAGGCCCTGAATCTGGGTTAACATTTCTTGAAGTTAGTTTCTTGCATTGTATAACATTAATTCAGAAGTCAAACAACAAAAATGAGCGTTAATTTACAAAATTTTTTCACAGGACTAGTTTCGATGGTTTTACCGAACCATCATCTTCAGCTGCAAAACCGCAATTGAACAAGATAGGAAATAATGTTTAGATAAGATAAGAAAGCCTGGACAAGAATAAGCAAGTGGCGCCATCTGTTGGCGAAACCAGAACTAAAACATAATTTCTCTAAAAGCCGAAGGCAAATTTGGATTGGAATTAGGATCGTTAACTAGAACAGAAAGATTTTTATGAATGTGAAGGTGAAGGATCTTCGGACTTATCCAAAATAAAAACTGCGATCAAATCTTCGCAAATCATTTCAAGCAACTTAAAACATTCGCTTATCCCATCTGTTGCGAATTGTGCCAGATTATATGCTCTTCCCAAAATTCATAAAAGTGGTATTCCTTTCCGCCCTATTGCATCAAATTTAGGTACTGCCTCGTATCCATTAGCTAAATATTTAGTTTCTAGATTTTCCACTCTATTAGACAATAACATTTACACCATAAAAAATTCAATAGAGTTTGTAAAAAAGGTTAAAAACATTTCTCCTCGTAATTTACTCATGGTTTCTTTTGATGTAAAATCATTATTCACCAATGTCCTAGTGGAGGGTGCATTAAGATGTCTAGAAACCAGACTTCGCTAATTTCATTTCTCTGGCATCAAAATTGATGAGTTAATTTCTCTCAACTCTGTTTGAAACAAACACATTTTGTTTTCTAAAATAAATATTACAAGCAAACTGAGGGATTAGCCATGGGAAGCCCCCTCAGTCCCATCCTGGCTGATATCTACATGCATTATTATGAATCAAAATTGTTTGAAACTTTAAACTTCCCGGCATGGTTCCGCTACGTAGACGATACTTTTACCCTGTTTGAAGGTAATAAAGATGATTTAAATAGAGTTCTTTCAACAATGAATTCTATTGATCCTGCTATACAGTTCACTTTTGAACTTGAGACTTGCAATTCTCTTCCGTTTCTCGACATTCTGGTCACATGTAACACATCCAACTTCAGTACCACAGTTTACCGTAAACCTTCATCGGTTTGCCTTCCACCACACTTTAAATCATGTCATCCGACTAAACAAAAGTTAGCTTCATTTTATTCCTATGTTTTCCGTGCTCTTCAAGTTTGCTCCTCCAAACTATCCCTTGATGAAGAACTAAATTATTTAAAAGCAATAGCTATTGACAGGGGCTTTTCACCCAACATTATTAATCAAGCAGTTAAAAAATTCTCATCTCAACACACTAAAAGCCACACTCTTATTTTAGGAGATTATAAAAATTCTGTTGTCATTCCCTTCTTTCCATCAATTAGCTATACAGTTGCACATATTTTGCAGAAATTTAACTTTCGGGTTGTTTACTCTCCCATCAATAAAATTCCAACTTCTATACTCAAGGACCCCATTCCGGATATGAAATCCTGGGGTATTTATAGGATTCCTTGCCAGTGCGGTTTAATTTACATTGGCCAAACTAAGAGAGCCTTAAAATTTCGCGTCAAAGAACATGAGGCATATGTTAGAAAAAAGGAAACACAGAAGTCTTCTGTTGCTCAACATTGTTGGTCCGAAAATCACACTTTCAATTTTTCTGCTGCCAAAATTATTCAAAAAACATCTTCCATTGGAGAACTGGATTTTCTAGAGGCATTTCACATTCATAAAAATCTTTCTGTTCTAGTTAACGATCCTAATTCCAATCCAAATTTGCCTTCGGCTTTTAGAGAAATTATGTTTTAGTTCTGGTTTCGCCAACAGATGGCGCCACTTGCTTATTCTTGTCCAGGCTTTCTTATCTTATCTAAACATTATTTCCTATCTTGTTCAATTGCGGTTTTGCAGCTGAAGATGATGGTTCGGTAAAACCATCGAAAGTAGTCCTGTGAAAAAATTTTGAAAATTAACGCTGATTTTTGTTCTTTGACTTCTGAATTAGTATTTATTCGGCGTGTTATTGTGTCTTAATTGTATAACATTGTCGTAAGACTCTTCGAACAACTTTTTGTCCTTTCGGAATCCAAAATCTGTCTCTTCATTGCGTTAGTGTCGTTAATACTCCAGCGTGCATCAAAGAGAGGTGGGTATGCAATATCAATCTCTCTAGAACAGGATGGTCTGGAAAAACTATAGGACGTGCAAAATCCTCTGGATCTTTACTAAGAATGAGTCTTGTCTGAATCTTCAGAATTCCATTTTCCGTGCAAAACTGTATCGTAGTATTATACTTCTTACGTATTTCAGAAGGCCATTCAGACTTGAGGATTTTTATCGGATTATTTTCTGCCTTTTCAATCTCTTCACATGAAATCTCATTTTTCAGCTTCATAGAGTTTGCCTTGATGCTGTTACAAAATCTCAAAACATAAGCAGTCACGCGGAAAATTCTTTTGTAGCTTTAAAAGTACAGAAATCTTTCACTGAATTTCCCTTCCTTCTCAGTAACTAAATTTGTGACAACTGTTTTGCGTCTCTCCAGAAGTGCTTCCTCTGGAACTGATACTTCCGATATTGGCCAAGACTCTTCCTTTCCATACAACCAAGTTGACCCTTGCCATCATTGACTCTGCAATAGGTTCGATCAGTCACACGTTCGGTTAGGTACGTCTGCTGGGTTGACGTCTCCAGGAACATGTCTCCAATCATCTATATTGGTCAGTTTCCTGATTTTTTTCACTAGATTTCCAATGAAGGTGTTCCATGGTTCTGTGTTTGTAATCCATGCCAAGAAAATCATCGAGTCCTTTCAAAAATATGTCTTCAAAGGAAAAATCAAAACTTCTAATTTTATTGAACCAATTCTAGCTCCCATGACAGCTCCTAAAAATTCCAGTCGCGAAATTGTCGGTCTCTTAGCCGGAGCTATTTTAGCCTTTGCCAAAATCATTGAAACTTTCACTTTTCCCTTTCTTCACAGTGTAGAAATGAACAGCAAGCATATTCTTGAGATGAAGCATCAGTAAATATGCGTAAGCTGCCCATTTCCGAAAGTTCCGTACAATATTCTTCGAGGAACTCGACATTTCTGAACAAGATCTAAATGTTTAGCCCATCTTCGATAACGTAATTGCAAATTGGATGGCAACTCTTCGTCTCAGTCTAACTTATTTCGGTAGGCTTCTTGGAGTAGTAACTTAGGCAATAGTGTCACAGGTGAGGTAAAGTCTATGCGATCATATATCCTGTTAACAGCAGAAAGTAATATTCTCTTCGCTACAGCCTCACTAAATTTCATGTCGGCTTGAGAACCAATGAAGTAGAATTCATCGGTTTTTGTATCCCACTTAAGGCCAACTACACTTTGACTTTCCTCACACTGAAGTCCGGAGTGAGCCCAACATCTCAGTTCAAATGACGCTTCATTCACTACTTGCATAGCTTGAGATTTCAGTTTCTCCAGTTCTTTTACGTCAATGACACTTGTGACTAGGCTGTCAACATAAACCCTTCTCTCAATTTATCAATCGTATTTTGAAGATAGTATGTTTGAAATTTTTGCAATTCTAAATGATATTTTATTGAGGCATTCAGAAGAAAAGGACTGGAAGTGATGCCAAAAACCACTCGGCAGTGTCTATAAATCTTAAGCTTGGTGCGTTCAGCATATTCCCACCACAAGAACCTCAGTACATTTCTGTCTTCGGCCCTTAAATCTATTTGCAGAAAAGCCTTCTTTATATCAGCAACTACACCCAAGGGCCCTAAACGGAATCTCAGCAGTGGTGGTGGTATCTGATGTATCAGCCTCAGTCCAACACTCAAACTTTCGTTTAAAGAAGCATATCTAGGCCGCTTGAAAAAAGCGTCGAATACTGGGTGAACTTTCGGAGTACTGCTGGATGGCTTGATAACAGGGATTTAAGTCTTATGAGGGAGATAATGACTGAGCTTAAACAGCTGCTCCATTGGAACAGTTTCTATGATGACTCCTAATTTCCACTGTTGGAATACAGCATCGTAGGCTTCGAAGTTATTTTCGTTTAACAAACGTTTTTTACCGTGCAAAGTTACGATTAAGCTATATCGTACGTATCATAAAGAGCAGGATGCCTAGCTAGCCACGGCAAAGCTACTTCATAACGTCCATCTTCAAATACCCTTAAGGTTTTCTTGAAATCCATCAAAGTTTCTTCTTCAAGAAGGATCTTATTTTTTCTTTCTACGGGATCTGTAATCCCTAAAATGTTTAAATCCCATATCTTCGGCAACTTAAAATTTTGAAGATTTAACGTGATCAAATTAACCACTTGCCTTTTCTTGTCTAGTCCCAAATTTGTCCAACCTAGTAAAGTCTCTACAGCTGAAACTCCAGATGTAAGTACCTCAATTCTTCCAATTAAAATGCTTCCAAGTACATGGGCTCATAGAAGAACTCGTATAGATGGGGTATCTCTTCCAACATCTGTCAGTTTTATCCCTCGTGAAGCAAGATCAACAAGCAATGTTTCATCACGTATTCTGGGTAGCGTTGAACATATTTTCTGTTGATCAACCAGAGACATTAAAGTAGAATATTTTTGATCTAAGCTTTCAATAGTTACTATATATCTATTATGCTCAGCAGCTGGAGAAATTCCTCCGCCAAACAGTCCTTGAGATAACACTTCCTTTTCGAAAGGAGGAAGATTTAACTCAGCAGTTAAGCTCTTTTCAACGTAGGAACGATGCGATCCATCATCCATTAATGCTCGAACACAGATTTCTTTGCCCCTATGCCGTAATCTGATTGTGATTGTTTTCAAATATATTTCGCGTTCTGAAGGGCAATTTGTCAATAGAATCTCTGTAGAATTTGGTTTTTGATCTGCTACTTTGTCCTTTGATGAGGAATTAATATCTTTACGTAAATCTGGGCAAAGTAACGCGTAATGCCTCCGTGCACAAATCAAACATTTCACACTACTGTGGCACCTTTTTGCCATATGGCCAGGCTTAAGGCAAACAAGGCAGCATCTTTTGTGTATGACGTGAGATTTCCTCTCATTTAGAGTCATCTTGGGGGGCTTTCTTACAGTCTCTACTAAAATGTGGATGATCACAAAAAATACATTTAGCCTTTTCCTGCGCGGAAGAAATAAGAGCTGAATCAGAAGGGATATCATTTCTTGTAGTATCAACTTGTAGTATCTTTTAACCTTAACTTGAGTCCCTAAACTTGATCGAGCCAAATTTATCATCTCTTATGATTCGACTTCATGGGGTAAAAAGCACATCAGTTTTCCAGGAGTCTCTGACTTGTAGCTTCTGCTTCGTCAATATTTTCTGAAATTCTACTCCTTTCACACACTCGCAGAACATTTTCATGCAAACATGACTCCACCAATGGCTCTAAAGAGTCAGCAAATTTTTCTTTTGTGCGTCCTAAGCCTTTCAATGCTCTTCATTTGGTCTCTAGCATATCGTAGAGGAAGGCTAAATCAGGGGCATTCTTCCTGGCCGTAGCATTTTTCAGAACCAGTGAAAGGAGATCTCGGACATATATTTGCACTAAAAGATCCTCCCAGCGAAATCTTAATTTCAGCTGTTGGAGGGGCCTTTGGGAAATGTTCAGCTGTTATTGGAAAACTGGATATTAATCTAGTAGCTCTCGAATCAGGCACTATAGACTGCTATAAATACTGGAATTTGTCTATAGCAGTCAATTCCCCTGAGTCGTGTATTTTTGAAAAAATACTCCAAAATGTTAAAAAGGTCTTTGGGATCACTCGAAAATATTTTTATTTCAAATTTTGGTAATAATTTTAATTTTGCCACATCACGCTCTGTAGGACTTTCCAAAAAAGATTCAGAATCTTTACTTAATAGCTTTTGAATTTTTGATTTAAGCTCAAGATAATTATCTCTATAATCCTCTGCCGCCTCAAAATCGGCTTCGTATTCAGTAATAGCTTCAGTATTTTCTACAAGTAATGACGAAATGTTATTCTGAATCTCATCTAAATGCAAAAATTTATCTTGTAACTGAGCATTCAACGCGCTCAGCTTATCGCCATCCTTGGCGTCTGCTTTCGTCGCCAATTATTGCTTCAACTTATTTACTGTAAATGAAGCTCTGAATGACTTTCGTTTTATTTTCAGAGCGTCCATATTTGTATGTACACTTAAAATGATTTGTAATAAATTCTTAATTTCTATTTATACTGAAAAATTAAAGTGTTTAAACTTTCTTAAACTTAAATCACTTTATCATCGTAAACAGCATATCGTATACTTATAAGCAGTGATTTAAATCATTCGTACTTTTATAATTTCAAATTCTGAATTCTTGAAATGCAGAATACAAACTCTGCCTTGTTTTCGGACGCCAGTTTTTGTTTTGATTCGAAATCAGACTTCGCTTTATATCCAATTTATTTCATTTACGAACACATACAGATAAATGCGATTATTTATGTGTAGAATTTAGTATAAAGATAAAGTGATTAGTACATCTTAATGATGGAAAAAGCATTCAGTATTTCAGTAATGTAACTAACTTAACTGCTGCTTGCTTAGAAGATCTGGAATTCCCCGATCGGGAATAGATAGATCGGGAATTCCCCGATCACAACATTTGAAACTGGTTGCCAGATTCATACATCAAACAAAATTAAATAAAAATAAACGGGAAATGCTAAATTTAATAGGAGTCACAACAGGCTCAAAGCAAACACTGCCTACTAGGAGAATAAAATCATGTGCTCTGAAAAGGCTGATAGGTGTAAATGTAGATACCCTATGAGGGCAGTGAAGCAAACAGAAATATTTTTTTAGTTTTCGAATTAAATACAATCGTGATTTAAATAAATTTTCTCCAATATGACAACCAAGAATGGGGAGCAGTTTCGGTTTAGATATGTTAGAATCAGACATCTTCCAAAAGAGATAGGCACTACAAACAGCTCATAATTGACATAGTAACACAAATAAAAGCACAAATTAATATGACATAACGTAAATTTAAATTAAGATGCAGTTAATGCAATTAATTAAAGTGTTGGAGGTTCACTACAAACAAGCAATCATTCTTTGTTATAATTCATGTTCTTCCAGATTCAAAATGAGTTTATAGTAATGGCACAGCATCTTCTACATAGAGAGAAATAGAACTTCCATGGAAACTTTTATATTAGTTTGCTTCGCCTAAAGCATTACGCAGGGATTAATTGTAGCATCAAAATGTCCAATTAATCCCTAATGCGGTTTTCCCTAATGCGGGTCATTAGTTATTGACTGGATAATTCAATCTCAACTGCCAACAAATACTTGCATTAATAATTAACATAATCGATACATGTATGACTTGACATTAAAAACACATTTTTCATTTCATTTATTAATAAATGCTTTATTTATTATATTTATTATTAAATACATTATTTTTATTATTAAACACACTGCATATTTTTATTATTATTAAGCAACAAAACAATTTGTTCCTTACCAATAAAAAAAAATCTGATGTGGACAACACATGACTTCCTTGTTTATAGCCTATTAAATTACACACATTTTCTGCTGTAATTCATTTAAACTTATTTCCTCGAATTTCATTAGAGATATGTTTCTCATTCACTCAATTCAGTTCTCACTTCTAGGCAAAGCAAAAATACATAAAAACTCAAAATATCTTCGTTAAAAACTGAAAAATATAGAAAAATATAAAACATCAAATACAGTTAAAACACTTAAAAGGCAGATTTTTTGGTGAACAAAACTGAAAGTTTACTTTTGATCCGAGTCGGCAAAATTACACTGAAGGTGTAGAAACTGACTTAATTTCTTATTCTGCTAAGTTTTAAATGTAAACAAATGGCTGGTCCGTTTGGCTTAGACCAACTTAAACAAATTATAAACTGTTGATAATTCTACCACTATTGCATGCAGATTAACCAAAGGCATAAATACATTAACTGGAACATTAGAACAACGTAATTCAATCCCTTTTAAAGCGAAAAATTCAAAATCTTCCAAAGTATAAGAATGAAAACTGAGTCCACCGAGCCGAGTAACACATTGGATATTTATATACTTTTATACCTGTATAAAATATTTATACATGTATACTTATATACTTTTGGTGGGACCAATTGCAACCAAAAACGGGAGGTGCACAATTACATGTTATAGCAGTCACAAATACAAAATTTCAATGTTCGGATGCTACTCGTTTTTGAATTATGCGAGATACATACGTACGTACAGACGTCAAGAAAAAAATCTGTTATTAATACATTTTAAATTCATTTTAAAGTCCTTTTTTGGGAAAAAGAGTCCTTTATTCTGTATGTACTTACAGATGTAATGCAAAAACATCGTTGAATTGCATTCGACAGCTGTCAAAATGGATATTTTCGTTGAAATACGATACTCGAAATTTTTCGCAATTACAATGCTTCCTTTACTTCGTAGAAGGAAGTAAAAAAGGTAACTGTAAACTTCATTAAGCACATAACATGAAATTAAACAACGTGAACAACTCGTTCAGCAGTCAGATAGTTACTTAGTAAAAATAACAGTAATATATAAACAAATAAATAAATATATATTAAAAAAAGGAAAAATTAAAAGGTTCAGATTTTTAACGGTCGCCGCCAAGGTTTTTTCGTAAAGTTTTATACAATTTATCAATAGGTGGAATAGCGAATGATTTTATAGGATACTAGATGAATACGCATTTAAACTAATATGGGAACGTTCTATATATTCTGCTAAGATTTTAATCTATGTTTAATTTTATCTATGATTTTAATTAGATACACCATGAATTAAATGCGTTTTTATTTAACTCACACAAATTAAAAAGTAAAAAAAATTCTTAAGTTCTGCATCTATTAATTTTAAATAGCTTAATTTTTTAATCAGTATCAGAAAGATCTAGTTCGAAAGATAAATATTCCACATTTTGACAAATGGAAACAAATTGGAATGAAAAATAAAATAATGCATTTAAGTGAAACAATGCAAAATCCCTTTTGGGCTAATAAAGAAACTGTAAGCTTTTACAGAAATAAACTTAGAACAAGCAAGGCATTTACACATGTACGCAGCATAAATTAAACAAAATTTAGGCTTTATAATATCCGACAATTTAAATAATATTACAATCACAGTTCGCATGCAGGATAATAATATTAAGATACATAATTGTTATTTTCATCTTCTGTTATACTTTTTAAAATTTTAATAATCCATATTTTATTTAACAACTCTTGGTTTCGTAGTTGCAAAGTAATCTTTATATTTCTTTATTTTTCTCTCTCTTAAGATCCTTTATTTTGTTTACAGGCAAATAAATTAACCACGTCATTTATACCAGTTTCATTCAATCCACAATGGCATGCACAGTTTTTAATCCTAAAGTGACTATCGCAGTAAACTTGCGGCAAAGCGACTGTGTTTTGTATGTAGTTGGGATAGATATGATGATGTTAATGTCTCAAGAAATTGCACGTTTCAAATGGGAGAGCCTTGGTATCATTTTGTTATTCAACCTTCATACAATACTTGAGTGAGGGGAATAATCACCGATATAGATTATAACACAAGATAATTAATTGAACAGCAAAAAATAATATTTTATTGCACAAAACGCAACATATTTATATAATTTCCGCATCTAGCAGCGACCATGAGAATCATAGCAAATATTTCAAATTTCAATATTCAAAAATTCATTTCTATAAAGTACAAGTATCAAGAGAATTCTTAACATCAAGTTATTTTATACACTTTTCTCGGCGCGCAACGAGAGCCCATCTATCTCCTAAAGGCAGAACATACTTCTCCCCAATGAACAATTGGTTCATCATAACATTAATAGCAGAAGCTTTAAATTTAGATTTAAACAAGTTTTCCAAAAGTGTTCACCAATGAAATCATATAGAATAACAAACACATATACAACAAATTTAAATTCAGATAACAGTACTAAGCAGAAAAAATTACAAAAATACTTACAATTATTCAGAGTGCAAAACAAATAGTAAAACTACTGAAACTAGCTAAATTATCATAAATCTGTCATTGCTAATCCATACTTCTAGGTGAATGGCTTTTGTGGTGAAGCATATGTAAAGGCAAACGTAGCATTTTTATGTCTTTCCACCTCTTCCCTTTCTATTCTTTATCAAGAAGGATCCTGCGAAATCAAGTCCTATATTGGAGTGCTATATCCGGCACTACACGAGAAGCTGGGAGATAGGCAATAACCTGACTGGCGGTAGTTGTTCGAATTTTAAAACATTTTATGCATGCCAAAAATATTTTTCTTATATTTTCTCGGCCTTTAACGATCTAATATTTTTGTCGCAGAGCTGATAACGTTAATGTAGATCCTCCATGGAGGTTCACTTCGTGAAAGTGTCTGACGATCACTTTAGTAACCTGATGTTTGTTGCAAAGAATGATTGGATACTTTCTGTTTTCCTAAAGATTCGAACAGTTGAGTCTACCACCGACTCTGAGGATTTCTTCTCCACCAAGGAAAGGATTTAACTTCAGGATTTTACTGCTGCGATTCGATTTCTTCCCTGCCTTCAAATGCATAATTTCTTCTCAAAATCCGAAATTTTGTATAATTTTATAAATCAAATTGCTTGCATTACCCAGCTCTTGAACTGTTTAAAGACCTCTTAAGTTTCAAAGATGTAACTTTACTATTCTTGCAGAATCTTAAACATCATGCAGTTACACACTTCAATTTTTGCCAGGATGAAAACCTAGAGATCAACTCATATTCAATCTCTAGGCTTTGACGCTATTCTATCAGTACCTGTTTTATTATAAGCTCAATCAAAAAATCAAAAGATGATGATGGTAGATTGTTTTCTTTCAACCACATTGGGCCATAGAACCAAAGTTTATTTCCCACTAGTTCAGAAGCCCTTAATCCACGTGAGACTATGTCAGCCGGCTTTTCGTTTCCTTTACAGTATTTCTACTGTGAAGGTGATACAGGATCTTGTATTTTACGTACGCGATTTGCAACAAAGGGCTTCCATTTATTCGCTGTGATCCAGTGAAGAACGATTGAGAGTCACTGAGAGAAAATATATCATCTTCTTGGATACCAAATAATTTCTTTAAATATTTAACAATTCTTGTAGCAATAACAGCTCTAAACAACATAAAGTAACTTACTGTTTGCACTTACTATTCAAAAATATCTTGAAATTCCAAACAATGTAACTTCTTGAATTTGAGTCAAAAGATTACTTAAGCATACGTTACTCTATGCCAGGCACATCTGGAATACGAAATGCTCAGCTCGATACTTTTATAAAAGATCTTTTTAACATCACTAGCCATGTCTTTAATAACATAAAAACTTATTCACTGCACAAGAAATTTGATTAAGATGCCAGGAAATTTCATCCGTCTAATACTATTAAGTGTAACACCACTCATTTTCCTTTTATGTGGAGTAATCATATATCCTTTTTCACAGTTCCTAAAATGCCGCCGCTTGCAAAATCTGGCTGGAGTTTAAGCGTCTAGGTCCATTCAAACAATTCTTCCAAAGTAAAATTTGCATTTAAATCTATAGATTGCCTTCCACATGCCGACACAACGACTATAATGGCATCAGCCTAAGCCTATAAACGTATATTATCTCTCAATTCAATGTCGAAAATAATATTTTATATTATATTCCAAAGTAGTGGGCCAAAAATAGAAAAAAATTTCTAATGCTAATATTTCCATTATTAAAAACAACTGAGCAATTACTAAAATGATCTGAAAATCAGAAAAATTTTCTAGGACAATTTGGTCTCTTTAATTCATGTAATACGCTAGGCTATCACAGACTACTAAAAGCACTTTTAACATCGAAAGAAACTAGTGCTAAATATATCTTTTGAATTTTAGTTTCTTCCATACTCTTTAAGAGATCAGAAATAACCAATGTGGTGCTTTTGCCTGTGGAAATATATAGTGTTTTTTACTTAATAAAAAGGAAAATCCTCAAAATTAATCATGATGCTCAGTCATCAGCTTATCCAATATTTTATCCCAATCGGAAAGAAGGCAAGTTGGCTTAAAGTAAGATAGATCATCCTTATTTATCCTTGCTTTATTGAATAAAACTAAGTTGGACTCCTTCCATGCATCTCTCTCAAAGTCAGGTACAGGCACAAGTAGAGGAAGAAATGGGCGGGATATCGGAACGTTTTGACAATTGTTCTCATGAAGTTTAGTCTCACCGCACTAACTGTGCAGCTGTACCCTAATTTTGAGGAAGAATACACGAGGGGGAGGTACAAAGGTCTACCAACACTCATATTCTATCACTAACCTTTCCAGAGGATTTTCATTTCGCAGCTTTTGTTGAGTGCACCTTTTTCGCAAGAACACTATACATTTCGTATTTAAACATTGATAAAATTCTACGAGATTCGAATCTGGGCTTATCGTTCCGGTAGAGCGTCACTAACCACTTGGTACATCGCAATCAATACTTTCTTCTGTAAATTCGATAACAAAGGAGTAATGCTCATCGCCTAAGCAAATGATTTTCTGCTCACCGTGGCAGGCTGTAATTATATAGAAAGACAAATCCAAGAATTTATTTATATACGTTCTGAATGGCGAAAGCACATAAGTTACAGCTGTCGATCCCCATCATAGATCGAACATGATGAGCAGAAACATATGCCTCAGACTCTTGGGCTCCGCAGCTAACTGCGTTAAGAAACTCATATACCTAAGAGTAGACCTGTATAAAAGACTTTCCAGGCAGCCTTATATCTCCTCACTGAAGCTAAGTATTATTACCCTTACCAGTATCATGCACTGGCTCCGCAACACTAATGAGATTTAAGGAATTCTGGGAAAGCTACTGAGGCTAGGATACAAGTTAATAGCAGAACAAATTACGCTAAATGAAAAAGCGATTTGGGGTAATACTCTCACAGCCCTCATGCGGAGATCACTACTCACACTTCAGAGACAAGAGCTTCTTATGGTATGTAGGGCATACCGTGTTACTTCGACAGGAAATGACAATCCTAACCTAGACACGCCGTTCCAACATTCCATACGGATGAACACTACGAAGCCACAACTCCTGATGATCCGCTTTTTACAGCAGAAGAAATTAATCATATCTTCCAACAATTGTCTAAGAAAAAAGCTCCAGGCCTGAATGAGATCGACAACGCTATAATTAAAAAGGTATATCACAGCAGGCCACAATACTTACAATAACCAGTTTCAACAAGTTACTGCATTATAGAATCTTTCTCAATGTTCATAATATAGACCAAGTCATTCTTTTTCGCAAACGCAATAAAGGTCCACAAAGTGTCGATCCCTACCATCCCACCTGCTTTTTATCTGTGCTAGGAAAAATTACGGAAAATTAATAGTTACTAGATTATCTCACCATCTATACAAATAGGCCACATGGCAAATTTTCTCAAGACGCGAATTAGTATCCTAAGCAACAACATGAGACGCTTGGTTTCACTTAAAGGGATTATCTCATCTAAGCTGTTTAACATCTGGCACAGGACCATTACAGAAAGAATAATCATATAAGCAGCAATCGGGGGTGGTGAACTTACCTTTAGCCATGAAAGGATTCTGCTCTCAATGTAGACACTGCAGCTACTTCAAACATGCAGGGCTAATGGTCTTGTTTCAAGCCATCCTATCTTGCCAAAACGAGATTTTAGTTTCGTGTGTTATGCAAAGTAAAAATACTATTTAAGCTGGTGTCTGAGTTACTTCAGATAGAACGTGTTCAACCCTTCGGCCACATCATTGCCGGTTAGTCTACATCGGTGGTAGGGCCGAGAGCCAAATACGATTTATATATCTCTGTGCAGCTTCTGCTGATTATTTCACTTATTTCTAAATTTTATATTTCTATTTTGAGTTACAACCAAAGTTATTGGGGTAGATTTGTAAGCACTAGGAGTGCCGACTGTAAATACTTTTCTTGAGTTGAATAAAAGGTCTTTTCACCTTTTCCACGTGTTGTTGAACTTAGCGAATAGGTCGCTTCACAGTTCAAGTAAAGCTCTAGCAAACAAAATAGCTTTAATTTATCTAAATTCCTATAGGATTATCATATAAATATTAACTATAATGAACAACGTCAAATAATCTTATAGTACTTAAGATTTTGTTTCTTCCTTATACTTGTTACTTAGTTAGCAAGTTAGTTAGTTCGTAGTTCCCTACGAACTGCTATCATAGGTTATAATTAGTTTTATATTGTATTTACTTGCTACCTACTGTGTAAGCATGTTATTGAATTAGAAAAGCAAGGAGCATTTAGCAATATATAGATGCGTAATAAGCACAGCACAGAGTATTATTTTTAATATTTAAGTTTCACTGTCTATCAGCGAATTGCTTTTGGTGTCCGCCGAACGCCCTTTTCTGCAATGTTTTCACCTGTAAACTTTCAATATAGTGTTTAGTGTAGCGTCACTCGTTGTTGGTTACTACGAATGGCAATTACATAATTACATAAATAATTTTAAACAGTCAAGAGAAATGTTGTATACCATCGTGATAATGCGCTTTCACTCGATTGTATGCTATAATATGCATTTCCATCAGCGTGGTTACAGAATTGAAAAATGTACGGTAGTAAAATGTAGATTCGCACTTGCCTTATTTACATTTAAGGCACCCTTCGATTATGATACCGTGAGAAGTTAGTCGAAAAGTCTACAACAATATACGATATATTAAGGTTTGTTTGATATGACTTTTTATGGGATTATGCATGCTTGAATTATTTTTATTGCATTAACTCAAATTGTGCTGTTTGAAACACATGCTAATTTTTAAGTTATTAAAACAAAAAGCGTAATTTACTTTATTATGTAATTTTATCGAAATAAAGTTTACTTCTATCACACCTCCTAAGTAATTTACAGTAAGAAAAAAATGTTTTCTCGAAAGATTATTTTTAAAGCTAAAAATTATTAATTAATGTAATTTATCAAGAAAGAATCGAATCAAGAAAGAAATTACAAGAAATAATTGAAAATAAAAGGAAAACGGAAAAGCATTTTGCGAGAATAACTTTTACTCTCTTTCATTTGCTTAACTGATTTTCAAGTAAATGTCTGAGTTCTAAGGGTTAGATATTCCATGTACATGACAAACTATTCTTATTGTTCAACAATATAAACGAAACTTCATCTGACTGATTAAAAATTATTTAACACTTTGCAAACAAGTCTAAACGATACCCGATATCATTCATTATCTTCCATTTATCTACAGAAATTTCATTTTCACTTTTCGAACGCAAAAGTACTGCGTACTGTAAATGAAATATTTTCGATTGAACAATTTATCGCATCTACAGGAATACTTTTCGTGATAAATATGCATTAATCGCATGTCTGAAACGGATATAAATGAAGTGTTATCTCTGATTAACACTATTTCGCAGTAAACTCTGAGGCTTTCTTGAAATCTGACCATCAAAATGTTTCTCTATAAGTAAGTTAGTGTTTGATTATTTTTTGAAATTTTCCTTAAGAATATCACAAAGCGTACATGGAAGCTTATATGAGAATCTCTCAGAATCATTTTTGTGTTTTGTCTGGAGCTTAAAACTCTCCAAACACCATGAATTAGTATTGTAGAAGATTCGCCATGGAAGCAAAGTAATATAAGGGCAGTGCACATATTTTATAACCTTGCAAACATTTTCCGGTTCATAAAAAAGTTTTAACAATCACTCGTTTTAAATCTTTCCAGGTTAAAAATCATACATAATGCTTACTAAACAGAAGTATCCACTTGATTGCTATTTCTGTTTAGACTGATATCTAAACAGAAGATTGTCACTAGACTGATATCTGCCTAACTGTAAGTTTTCAGTTCTGACTGATATGGGTTAATCAATGGTATCAGGGAAAGAAATTTAATCTGAAGGTTTAATAATTGCTTAGAATTTTCCTTTATTAAAATGAAATTTCACAAACATTTTTTCCACCAATGTTACTCGAATTCAAGTGAAATAAATGCAAAACAAATGCTTAATGGTCAGTTACGCATGTGATCTTACTGAACTATCTCTCATCTATGAATCGTGCTACTCATTTTAAGTGTTGGTGATGTTTTGTTAGACAGTTTTGAAATTATTTAAAACCTCTCTATACAGCAGCGTATAAATTCTGTGTGTGCCTGTAAAGTACCATTCAGTTTCATTGTATAGAAGCAGTTTTTTGCGACACAAGCTCCTCACGTTGTTTTTTTAAACGACAGGGTGCTGTCCTTGAAAATTTTACAAACACCACAAAATGTAAATAGAGACTTGCATTATTATTTGAATAAAAACGCTAAACTTAGGGTTTATGCTTGCCAAATATTTGTTTATTCAAAAATGATGTGCAATACTTTCAAGAAGTTTAAAACTTTTGAAAACATTTCTTTGCTAATTTTATATTACCGTGATATTTTGGGTGAATCAGGAGAACGTGAAGAGGCTCCAGAGTTGAAAAGCAAGCGTACTTATATAATGCAAAATATTAAGTGATACGTTTCATATTTTAGTAGAACGCAGAATTTTGTAAATTATAATACTAATTGATTTCTATTATTAGTGCCAGAGTACAATGAATTATTACTTGGGGATGTATAAGGAACTCAGTTATGAAAGCTTCAACGTAGTGAGAAGTTGTTTTCAAGAGTGAATCATTCACAGAAAAAAGTAAAGGGGTAGCTTATGTTATTTGTCTCAATAATTTTAAATTAATTGCAGGTTTCTTTTCTGACAGGTGGCTCTCCTGGATATGCTTGCTGCTTTTTGCGGAATTTGAAACTGTTTTCAATGGTGATGCAATACAAGAAGGAAAAAAAGAATCTTTCAAATATTTAGCAGAATCAATGGATTATCCGTCACTATTCAGAATGTTTCCGCGTCAGTCTAAAATTACTATATTTATTATTTAATGGAAGTATTTCAATAAAATTTAAACTTTAAATCCAACGCATGTTTGAGGTGTTGATTAAACAGAAAGATCTATGACAAATTAAAACTCTGCGATAAGACCTTTGATCTTAGGCTTATAAGCGAATAATATGACAATGATCCTACGACAAGAATGTTATTATAAATTGCGCAGGTTCCAGAACCTCGTTTGATAAATGCATCTATCTACAACGTTTATCAGTATAGCCTATGACGTTGTCACAATTACATATAGTAGCTTGTTTAAACAGCTTATAATATACCCCAATAAAAGGCAATGGAGGACGCTTTTATATAACAACGAAATTTATTTATCATTCAGTGGAGGTATACAAATTGATTACGAGTTGTTGCAGTTATTAGTTATTAATCAAATATCTCAGTTACTCTTGCTCCTATAACAATCTTGAAATGCGTATAATATGATACATCATAAATTAAGTTGACTTTTGTGTTAGATGTATTGGACTGACGATGCACCTGATTTTGTTTCAGTAATCTTCAGCTTTTTTTAAACGCAGATCGCGGAAAGAGGAATTAAAACTTAATTGTATGTTGTTATAGATTACGATTACGAAATATAACGTTAAGAGTTGCATTCGCAATAGTTTCTCAATAAATTTGGACTCATAACCATTTAATTTATTAGATACACACTAGATAGAATAACAAATCCATGCAAATATTTCCTTGCAATTTATTAGAACTTTTTATTACAATGCATTTACTTTTACATTTTTATTATTATTTATCACTAATTTTACCTCATGTTTTGAGGTACTTATTTGTGTCTCTTCCACATTTATCCATACAAACGTAACTCTGGAATTTTCCTTCGTTAAATACGTTTCTATGCTATTCTTTATTTATGAATTTCCTGTAATTGTTGGCATTTTGAATAGATCTCATGCACAGGTTGAGGTACCGCTTGGTATGTTTTCCACGTCAAATTTAGTTACTCATACATTGGTATCTTTTTATTTCTTGCTATGCTTTACGGCATTTTATTTGAAAGATGAATGCGTTTCATGTGTTGACTGAGGGGTAGAAACATTCTGAATCGTATTTTCTAAGAAATTCTAGTAAGCGCCGTCCTCAAGCCTATCTCGAATATACCGCTATAAATAACCTGGCCAATAACCAATGGATTCTTTTAAATGTATCAACCAGCTAATTGAAACAAATAATGCGGATATCGGTAATCGGTAGAACTCAACTTGGATTTAATTCTGGAGTTTAATTTTGAGTCCATCACGCAAGAATTTTCAGCTTTAACTCAGTGATTGGAATTTTTTATCATTTTTGGATATACTAAATATAAATTTTTGGTAACAGCAAATACTTAGGAAGTGTTTCAAGAATTTGAGGCCTTCTTCAATTCCTTTCATAGAATTATAGCAAAGTAATTTAATGTGGCAACAAATGTGATTATCGCCAGTTGAAAAAAAGAAAACATAAAATGTGACGGCTAGGATACCAGAGTGAACCATAAAGATTTCTAGGGAGAATACCAGGTACATCTGTAGAACTCGAGGAGTCATACAGATATCAGGAACGGATAACTCAGAAAAAGACTAATTGAGGCCGAGTTGTAAAAATTACTTAGATTTTTAGAGTCAAAAAAGAAGAGAAATTGTTTGCTTCCTCGGCAGGATTCGATGCAACATTTTGCATTTGCCACCTCAACGCGTGAAAAACTTACATCACAAGATTATGTACGGCAGAATGTGATGATTCCTCATAAGGTGAGTGGTTGTGTATTCTGCTTTATATACAGACTTTGTATGTTTACAATAAATCACTGTGAACATGGAAAGAGCTCTTTTCTTAAAGATCCTTAGGAAAGTCAATAGCTAGTTATTTTGGAAAACGGAGTTAGCTTTCCTTATTCCGGGAACATTGCGAATATTCTTATGAAATTCATTCACTAATCATAGGCAACTGTAAGCGTTAATTAAAAATTCAAGATATAAAATGAATACTTTTTCTTTGAATAGATCCATGTCCGAAGCCTCCCGAAAGACCTATGGACTGCACTGAGGTCCTGCTGAATGGACATAATACTAGTGGAGTGTACACGCTTTGGCCTAAGAGTAGAATTTTGAGTTGCGAAACGGTGAAAGCATACTGCGACATGGATACTGATGGGGGAGGATGGACGGTAAGAAATTTTGTATGCTAACTTTTTAACTACAGTAAAAAGATCTAAGATCTTTTTAACTACAGTAAAAGTAAAAGATCTGCTGAGTGTAACCTACCACAGGTGAGATTCTCTGAAATTGGCTAACATTTTGGAGAACATAAATACAAAAGGAATTGGTAACTATAGTACTATTTAAAATGAGCATTACTTAATCTGTCGTAGTTTTCAATTATTTTTAATTTGACCATCTATTAAAAAAGAAAAATTATTTTTAGAGGAAGTAGTAGCATATGGTACTACTTGATTTTTCACTGCTCCCACGAAAAACCGCCAAATTATGTGAGCCGCGTAAAGTCATAACACTCTTTTCTCAGTTTAACATCTATTTGTCGAATCTGACGAGCTGCGTGATATCGTAACTATCTTTTTTTAATTTAAACATTTATGTAAAAAAAACGGAAATTTCACTTTTACTTTCAGATTCTATATGCCGAATTTGATAAGCAGCGCAATATCGTAGTAGTTTCTTTCAGTTTAAACATTGTAAAAAAAATGTTGAGAATTTTTAATTTAACAATTAGTGAAGAAGATGCTTATGATTTTTCCAGGAAAAAGATATATTACCTCGCAATCGAATATAAGTAAATAGCCACCAAATGAAATCGTATGTAAACGAAAATTTTTGGAGGTGCAACACAGAATGCTATAAGCAAAAACACAGCATTCAATCCGATAACTAGTTGAGTGGTTTCAGAGTACCATTCTTAACAATGCTTCGTTTTATCTGCTTCGTTGAGTAGAAGAACTGACGTCGCTTAAGTGATGCGATAAACAGCTTAACATGGGTCAAAATAGCACGGCTGACTGGAACAATTTTATAACAGAGGTTTATTCCCCAGATTTACGTCGACAACCTAAAGGACCAATAGGTGGCCTCGAAAATTAGATGAAATTGACCAGAGATTTTTTGTGCTGTGGAAAACCAACTCTGACAGGGTACTTCCACAACACTGGATGTTCGGTGAGTCATGCCGAGAAAGTGGCAAATGTTTCTTGTCCAGCTTCCAAAGCGGAAAGCAAGCACACTGATATCAACGACTGTAGACCACTTATTGGAAGACAATATATTCAGCTTGTTAGCCAGCCTATAAAACAGAAGAGCTTGAAAAGGCTGATTTTAGCAATTAAACTGTGAATCACAAATTTAATTTTGTAAATGTAACAACGGGTGCCCACACTCAAAATGTGTGGAAAGATTGTTGGACTGTGTTAAATGGTGAAACAAAAACAAAGGGGTACGGCTCGACATCCCATATAGTCGAATCTTTCGGAATTCATGTGGCGGAAATCCTCTGGGAAGGTAAGCTTTTGATGCCATATTAAAAGCGATCATGGAGATATGTCAGCGACAAACTAAATGCGATTAGTTTAAACTTGGCGATAATCTTGGTTCCATTTTGATAACGGGGGCCGTAAAAATCAAGTGTTACCTAGATTATATACTTCGTCTCATCCAAACAACATCACCATTCAAAATAAGAGATTTTAAAGCTACATTTACGGTAATGTAAGGTTGAACAAAATTACAACCTTAAAGATACGGAAAAGTCAGGGTTTTGAATAGCCGTTATGGCGGGTAATAATTGCTGCGACAGGCCCTTCTGAAAGAAAGAGACTTTGTTTCATTTCAGATGGGCAGCAATATAATATCTGGTTTACTGATACTAAATTTTGTAAACTTTAATTCATCTTGAAAGTTTGATTCACCATTTACGTTGCAGTATTTCAATATTTTAATCCGTTCATATTTTTCTACAGTTTTTTGTTAATTTTCTCGTGTTCTTTCGGCACTGCTGGTGGCATAGGCATAATTGATCAAAGTCAGGTGCTCTAGTGTCATCCAAAGATTTTAGTAATTATGACTTGCAGTTATTACCACCTAATGCAACCATAAATGATACTTTTTAGTTTTCGTTGTCACCACTTCATTGCCGCATAACATCAGTATCGTAAAATGACTGTTCTGATTGGTAGGCCAGTATTACAAAATTACTGCTCTAATTAGCTTAATGGAGTATTTTCCATTGGCGAACACGTGATAGAAATATAGATTCAAATTAATGAAAAGGTGAAGGTATGATAAAGAGTGTTATCAGTTACATATAAAAAGTGAGAAACGTACATCCTGAGGCGAAACCCTCTGAAAATAATCAATTTTAATAACATCATAAATAAGCACTGGGAATGAAAATTACTTCTCTGATATGAGAACATTCGCAGAAGCTCAAAATTACTTCAAACAATGGATAATCATCTTAGAAATGAGTTCACATCATAAATGATAAATTTTAATTGTAATATCAAATAAAATCTAAAATTTAGGTCACGTGCTACGCATTAGCATCAAGAACAATATCAAAGAACTACGCAGGATTTAAAATAGCATACCTTTAGTAGCGATATGTTTTTGAAATTCATGATAATTTCTCTCTTCTACTGAAAAGAAAAATAGTAAAATCTAATTTTTTTCTTTAAACGAAGTTCTAAATTACTCAAAATAAAAATATTAGGCCATAATCTACAGTGAAAAAAAGTAAAAGGGTGGATTTTGCAAAGTTTTAAACTAGATTAACAAAAAAAGCAAAATGTTTCCTTTATTTTCATTCAACGCTTCTATATTTTACATTGAATTATCCCACAATCCTAGAAAACTCATATGGATGCTTTAATGAGCTTTTTAATTTAAAGAAAATTAAAGCTTTTATTTAAATTCTTTCAATCTACGCTGCAAATTAAAAGTACTTTAATTACCTATATTTGCAAACGGCAAACTAAAAACTACTTTAATACCAGAAAGGCATGAGTTTATTCAGATCAAATAAATTAAAGGCTTCAAGAGCCTTAATTATCTTAGCAGTGTTTAGACCATTTTAAGTAAAATTAAGCATCAAAGATTGGGCAAGGAACACAGAAGACGATGTTATCAGACATTTCCCTCATTTTAAACTTCCTTCACGTCATTTTTAAATACGGTGACCCAAAATTTACATCTTCTGAAATAACTGAATTAAAGCATGGCAATGAAATTAAAATAAATAAATAAAAATAATTATTTAAACTTGGTAAACATCACTGATATTTCTAGCAAGAATAAATAGACATTTTATTTTGTTACCCAGGTGATTCAAAGAAGAGGAAATTTTTCGAGGCCTGAGGACTATTTTTTCAAAAACTGGATTGAATACAAAAGAGGTTTCGGAAAACTGAATGAAGATTTTTGGTTTGGTAAATATAGTAATTAGTATATTTTAAAAGAGTTTTTAATAATTTCGTACCTGGATATTTTTCCTGCTGCATGTACCTGGATATTTTTGATACCATACTGAAATTTTTTATACTGGATATTTTTTAATGCATTTGCAAATAAAGGATGAAATTTAGTTGAATATTAATTATGAAATATTGCATAACTCCGCTAACAGTAGATGCGCTCTTTCGCAATGGTTTTTATTTCTGTAAATATGTCTTTTTTCCCTCGCAAATGTGCAATTTTTCGATCTGTTTTCGATATTCATTTTATTTTTTAATCGAGGAAACCAGAGTAAAAAAGACTAATAATTTCCAATTAATATCCTCATAAAATATTTAATACGCATTTCATTTGGTGAATTTTTAATGTGATCGGTAGAAAAATTTGCTTTTGCTAATTTAAGTCATACATGTATAGTACAGCTAATGCGGAATGATAAATTAGAACAAACGCTTTTCAAAGCAGACTGGGTGGTCAGCAATTTACTGAAAGTGACGACATCTATTGAATTAGATACGTAAGTCACATAATACATTGCTGCAAACTAATCTATTAAAATTATATATAGCTAAGAATACTTTGCTGTAAGTCCTTTGTTGAATGTCTGAAATACATAAAAAAGAAAAGCAAATATAAAATAAAGCAAAAAATAGCTATTGAGCTCCAAAAGAAAAATACACAAAATTCAACAACTAAAAGGAAACTATGTAGTACCTTTGAGATAATTTAGGGACTCTAGATTATCTCTCACGTTTATGTCTTTTCGGTGCTACTTCATTGATTAAACGAATGAAAGATATGTTCATTGCTGGGCCTCTTTAGTAATTTCATAACTTTACTCTGCGTTGAATAAGTACTTAGCAACTTTATTACCACCTTGAACGTTATCATTTTCACATTACTAATTAACTAATCAATTCATTCGTCAACTTGCCCGTTACCAGATTCCTAGCAACATGTTAAACTATTTATTAAGTTTGTACAAACATTACGTTATTTCGAAGCAGGAGACATAAAAATTGACCAATGTCCTCGCCGGGACACGAACCACGGACCTCTCGAATGCGCACCGAGCGTACTGACCATTACACCACGAAGGCATGCTAAGAAGGCGGGCGAAATACTTTATAAATCTATAATCCTAAAATTTTCTATCATTTCTGAGTTCTCTAGGAACGCGTTTTCAGAATCTTTAGAAAACAGTCTTGTGGATTCGAACGAATCTTAATGAATCCCATAAATCTGCCCTGCTTTTTTTCAATAAATGAATTTTATTGATTTTTAAATGATCTGGCCTTTCCCTTCTCAAACAAAACCAGTGGTAAAAGTTTATGGGTGTATTTTTTCTTCATACTACAAGAAATACCTAATCTATTGGCTTACATGATGCAATTACAATCGAGGAACAGTAATTGTTTTAATTTTTTTCTCTTACAATTATTATGGTACCACGCTATGATGAACTATTGTTTTGTATAAAAGTTGCGTCTTGCTTGGGTTACATTAGTTACTCCACGCGGATGCAAAATATTGATAAAGTTCTACCTTTAAATTTTTCTTCATGTATTCGAATATTCGACTGTGTTATTCACAAGAAACTACAAAATTTCATTCTTAATTAAGAAACGTTTATATTTTAAATTGCACGAAAGTGTTTCGTTTTCTTATAATCATCGGCGTCAGTTTGCACGTACAACGATTAACCTCTCTGTCCATCAAAAACTTTCTGTATTAAGAATTCCTGCCATCCCACCGAGCTGCTTTATCAACGGCTTACGTATCCTTACAGTAATCGGAGAAATTCTACAAATAAAACAACTAACAGGTACGTGCACTTAAAATACTGGTTTCAGTTGTAATCTGAACGCTTGTATTTATAAGCTGTCATTCTTTTTTTTTTTTTTTTTTTTTTCCCAAATTCAGCATTTTCACGCTTTTCTTTCCCTTTAAACTTCATTATAAGTTTTTTTCCTGGACTATCAACTTGATTTGAAATGTCTTTATTGCCAAGCCTCCGCCTTCTATCTAGTACCTAAATGCATGAAAAGTTTATTTTCATTTACCACATTTTTAAAAACACTAATTTAATCTCCATTGTGTTATTTTAATCCTATATCTTTTCAAAAGACATTTTTACTGTACAGCACATATTCATGGCAAAGAAACATAACTTCAGATACTATAGTTCACTTGAAGTGGGCAAAAAAATATGTCTGTGTCTTTATTAAATGTTCTGATTCATTAAAACTTGATGCCTCGCTTTCAAGAGTCTAACTGCTAAGCATAAGAACAAAAACATCGATTCCCCAAACGAACAAAATAATGAATTCCTCCCTTTTCGGGAGGTAAATGTGTCCTCGGCCGGTTTTGGTTTCTTCGGATGACAGATTTTTATCAAATGCCAAGATTCCGACTATCGAGTTTGTAGGCATGAAACACAGGGCAAATTAATTTGGCTTATTGAAAACGTTTTATTGTTGTAACCGATCAGTAAGTTCCTATCAACATAAAATAGCCTATTAAATAAATGATACGAACTACAAAATTACTTTTTAAGTTATTATAGCTTTATAAGCATTATGAGGTGAATTAGAGAAAGAAATATCATTCGGAGATTTGCGCCTTGACTTTCTCATGAATGACAGCACGAACACTCGGGAGAATCACATATGAACTAAGGAAAATTTCTGTGATTCTCAGGAAACCCATCTACTTAGTTTGTTTTCTGTTGAAATTCATGCGTCTTCGGGCATTGTTCTACAAGAAGGTAATGCTTATATATCTATTACATGTTCCGTAGCGGCCGACAGTTACGATAATAAGTGAAAAATATAACTTTTAACTGTAGTTTCAGCAAGAAAGCCTTATAAAGAAAAAAAAATGCGGGGCCACACATGCTTTATTTTTTAACAAATTGAAATAAATATGCGTTGTTTTATTAAAATAAATTAACTTCTTTTCATTATCGATGTTTTTAATTTGAATCATATATGTATGGGTACATATTTATTATAAATTTGTAAAAGTTTCGTTTCATTTAGTTTTGATTTCATAAAGATGGAAAAAATTCAAATTAATGAGATGGATGAATTTGCTTTTGTTGAACAAGCAAATCGATATCGGGTCCAATAGACGAGGTTGCAATTCTTAATGCATTTTCAAGATGTTTGTCAGTGATCTTTGTCCAATTTTTGTTTTTTTGTATACGTCATTTATGAAAATAATTGTTCACAATTATAGGTACTACCAAAAGCTGAAGACATTAATAAAGCATGATTTTGAAAATTAGGATATTTATCGCGGGGTAGGTAATCTTCATGAAACTCCAGTAAAGAAATATTTTCAAATTTTTCTTTCAGTCGAATGTCACTTTGCAGTTCAATGCATTCCATTTGAAGGTAATGTACTTATTTCTAGAAAAAAAGGGGTGTAAAATATGTTGAAATACTCTTCATTTTTTCGAAAATCAAGAAATCTACTTTCAAACTCTAGAATTAAATCAAAAATTAATGCAGCATATTTTACATATTTTGTGCAACTCACAGGTTTATGTGCAGCCAAAGTACTGAATTGTGTCAAATCTTTTACTTTTTATTTGATTGTGCCAAAATGTTAATTTTCTTTCAAACGCTGTTGTTGGAACATATTATTAATAAGTTGATTTTTTCTTTGAAGTTACAAATTCAAATCATTCAAATGTTCTGTTAAGAATACTAAAAAAGCTAAATCTAAAATCCAGTCTTCGTCTTCAAATTCAGTCTCAGGTTTCCCTTTCGTTTCCATAAATATTTTTATTTCAGTTCTTAAATCTTAAAATCTTTTGAGCATTTTCTCCTTACTGAGTCATCTCATTTCTGTATAATAAATAACATCTGCAAATTCAGTGCTCATTACCTTACGAAAATCTTGAAATTGTCTATGATATATATAAGCAAAAGAGAGAAAAAGGTCTAAGTTCTTTTGCTCTTATAAAGTTAATGGTTTTTATAACAACGCTTAATAAGCTTTCCATTTTAAAAAAGGTTTCCGCATAAACTGCCCTGATGTACAATACAATGATATGCCATTATGATCATATCGCCGGTAGCGACGGCTTCATTATTAACCGTTTTAAAGAGTCCCCTATTTTTAACATCCACAGCAAAGGCTCCATCGGTTATGATAGCTGATAAATTTTTCATAGATAAGGAAAACCTTTTCATTGTCGTTTTTAATGCATTGAATTTACTACAGACTTGATTGTGTCCTTTAACGATGCTAAAGCAACCATTTCTTCCGTGATATTATAATATTCGATTCCTTTGATAAAGATTACCAGTTATGCCGTATCAGAAGCGTCACTGCTTTCATCCATGGCTAACGAATGAAATTTAAAACTGATGCATTTGCTTTTTAAAGACTTTTCAACTGAATTCCCCAACTCTTCAATTCTTGAGGCTATAGTTTAGTGTGTAGAAAAATCCAACTTTATTTTAGGGCTAATATTGCTTACTATGCTTTCCATACATTCTTTTATAAATTCGCCATCAATAAAGCGTTTTGATTTTTTCGCTATTAAATTTGCTAAGACATAACTTGCTTTTGCAATGTTATTATTTTGAGTAGCTGTCTTTTAAAAAAAATTGTTCAGACGATAGCCTTTTTTTTTTTAGTTCTGCCATTTTATCTTTACGGCAAATGCCGGGATATACATCATATTTTGTGGCATGCTTTTGACTATACTGTAGTTTCAAATTGTAGTCTTTAAAAACTGACACTAAGTCCCTACAAATTAAGTAAGGTGCTTAACTATTCTCCTCAATAAAAAAGTATTTCTCCGTCCAAAGTTTTCATTAAAAACTCTTTTCTTCATCTTCAGTTTTTCTTTTTTTATGTTCTACTTGTTTTTTCAATGACATGAAGGCCATCTAAAAAAACTATATATTTTAATTTTATAAGCAAATATCCATAATGATTATGAATTATACATACATTTTTAACAATTTGACACAAGAATTAAGAACTTAAAATACAATGCAATATACTGCATACAAATATTGTAATTTGTATACATATTAAAAAAATTTTGAATGTTTAACGACGGCAAAAAGACATTGATAATTAACGGTTGATTATTTTTGGAAATTTAAAATCGAGTATTTAAATATTTTACGAGTTCTGATCTTTTGTGAATAGCAAAAGTATAAATTCAACTACATGCTAACTAATTTTTATAGCTAATAATATTACTTGTACTTAACTTATTATTATTACTTATAAACCTGAGATCTGGTCCCGCAAATGACAAAGACAGTTCCCGCCAAGAATTAAAGAAGCAATAGTCCCTTACAGTGATATAAACCTGTAGCGCCATCTAGGTGCAAAACGAGACATGAAATATGAATATTATAATATTCTTAGCCTACACGGAGAAAACGTGGAATCCGTATTGAAAAGAGAAGTAAACTTACACAAGCTATTTTCACGTAACCCGTATTACGAGACGGATTTCACATCCCGTGGAAATCGCGGGAGCCGTGCGCGGAAGGTTTTTAATACATCATGACATACTAAGATGTTTTTATTTAATTTTTTATTTTAAATTAAATGTCAACGAATCGATTATATATGAATCAAATTCAAACATTTATTTTTTAATAAAAATGTGTAAATTTAAATACAGTCAAAAGTCGTTAATCCGGACTCGTCGAGACTTCGGCGATTCCGGATTATAGATCACCACTTTAAATCTGGTAAGATGGCATGCAGAAATTGTAAAATTAAAAATATGAAACCGTAATTTATAAAATAAAGAACAATTATGATCTAAAAGGCATCAAAATTCACAAAAAAAAAAGCTTAATATTTATTTGTTTACTTTATTAAACATTTCTTTCAATGTAAGTTGTTTAAGATGCTTCGTTTTATGTGATAATACTTTTCTTTAATTCTATAAATAGACATAATTTCTTCTTCAGTTACAAAGTTCCGCTGTTCAACTCCTATAATTGCTGTGTCCAGAATACCGACTAATTTGTCAATCGAAATTTTTTCGTTTTCAATAACCTCTGTGTCACTTTCTTCACTATCGGAAGCGAATTATAATGACGAGGAATTTGATTTAAATCATATCAAAGACGGAGTACATCGAGATGAAATACTACATTTAGTAAGGAATTATAAGCCAAATAAAATAAAAACATCTGCTCTGAAGATAAGGATAGTGCTGACAGATCAACTTCCAATTCATTGCAAGTCACGGCGTTCCCCCCCCGCCGCCCGCAGAGCAGCGTGAAATTGATAAACAGATTTCGGAATGGTTAGAAAAACAAAGGATATGCCTTTATCCATTTTTTGCAGCAATTCCACTTTTCGTTTAATGGACTTCGAAACATACTTTCGCTTTGTAGATCCTTTACATATTAGTAAATATACATCGGAAATTCTATTTGACATAATCGAAAGTTCAAGCTTACTTTTATAAAACTGCTCTAACAGTCTGCAAAAAATAATAAGCCGGATCCGATTCGAAGATTAAGGAACAACGCAATCTGCAACATTAAATGAATTAGATAATTTTAGCCTAGCTTATACCGTCCTTATACATTAAACGCGTATGCGTAAACGTATTATGCGCGTGCGCACACGCATATTCTCAGCCGTCAAAGTCTTACGCACATGCGTCAACACGACGCATGCGCAGAAAGTTGTAGCTTTGAGGTCCGGATTATAGATCATTCCGGATTATGGGTGTCCGAATTAACGACGTTTGACTGTACTTTCCTAATTTGCGTTTGGGCCGCATTTTAAAGACTTTTGGACCGCATGCGGCCCGTGGACCGCACTTTAGATACCCATTGTCTAAGGAACAGTGGCCTTTATGCTCAAGTATGTACCACTATGTGTGCTGAAGGTTGCTTATAATAGTTTTCGTGTGCATAATTTTGCACTTCTGTGGCTAAAGCTTAATCTTATCTAGCTTTTAAAAGCTGTCATGTATATTAGCGATACGTTACCGATACTGTATATTAAAGATACATTATTAGCTATTTCATTGATCAAATACAATAAAAGCAGTGCTAAATTTCAAACGTAGTGATAATGGCAATTTATTTTTCATTTTAAGGAAATGATAATATTTTTGCTTTTACCAATCAAAAATCGTATTCTGTTCGTTTTGAGCTCATGGATTACAATGGCATCAAAGCATATGCAGTATATGACAAGTTCTGGATTGACGACGAAGATCAAGCTTATCGCTTACATATTAGCGGATACTATGGAAGTGCTGGTAAGTCCAATATACTTTGATAAAAGAATATGCAATCGAATTCGCTTATATCGAATTTCAAGATTCCAAAATAGGTATTGAAATATATGAAATACTCCATCCTAAAAATAATAACAGAAAGAAAATACTTATGTATTTAAGCGTCTACCAGATACAAAATGTATACCTATGTAAAGGAGAATGCATATGTTTAAAAACTCGGATTTACATACGAAGATATATTTATGCACTTAGAACATATTATTTCACAATTTTGATCTCAAATAAAATGAAAACGGCTTTATTAATGGAATGACTATTGAAGCTAATGAAAGAACTATCTCAATCGTATTGTAAGGTATTTTCGCCCTTCTTATCCGTACCTTTGTAGTGTGGTTAGAAACGAGTCCGGCTGGGAGTCGGGAGGTTCGGGTTCAAATTCTGATTATGGCATTAACTGATCTTTCTTAATTACTGCTTCGCAAGAAACCTCCTACAGCAGTAATGTTTTTTCCTATGAAAATGAAGCTATACGTTTTCTTAGTAACATGTTATTTTATGCTTGCTTTAGAATTCCGTTTCCGTTTTAGAATAAATTAAATAAAATAAATAAATAAATAAAAGGAGTTTTCTTAGAAAACACTGGCAAAGTTAGTAGTTTACCAAAATGAGATTCCGCCTGATCTTAGTCTATGAAATTCTAAAATCTGAATCAATTAAAACTATATATTCTACAATGACTGTACCTTTGTATGTATTACAAGTTGGCCATTAGTTGTCTTAATGATGCAAAATATCAGTTAACTGCCATATCAGATGTACCTTTACTTCATCAAGCTTGTTGTTTGCATTTGTATCTCAAAGAAATATTTTTAAAAATTATTGGAAAAGAATAACGTGTAACAATTTTGTAAAATATCAAGTGTGA
The DNA here is from genome assembly GCF_044657685.1 of Stegodyphus dumicola. Taxonomy (NCBI): domain Eukaryota; kingdom Metazoa; phylum Arthropoda; class Arachnida; order Araneae; family Eresidae; genus Stegodyphus; species Stegodyphus dumicola. The sequence continues at coordinate 118,112,109 of NC_140777.1, read as the reverse complement.
AGATAGCAGTACAGCAAAACATACCTCCTGCAAATATCTGAAAGCACTCTTATTTCCTATCCGAAATGTTAAAGGAGAATGTAAGACATTAAAAAGGTTGATTATATATAAAATGTATTATTTATGAAGGCATACATATGAAACATATTATTTATAAAGAATTAGAGCTTACACTTGATCGCATGTATTATGAATGATCAGGTAGAAATTTTACTTTTATATTTTGTTTGAAATTGAATAAATCGGAAATACATTTCTGGTAAAATTAGGCTGATAATGGTGAGACATTTGCAGCTTGAAAACTTGCTGGGAATTCCTAAAGAAACTTTAAATCTACGCATTTGATTATCTGCAATAAACCAAGTTTGTTTTAAATAATTATTTCGTTATAATTTATTTATTTGGTAAGATGCATACTTAAGTATACTTAATTATTAGTTTTGCTTTGTAATTCAAATTATTAGCTGCTCATAAGCAAATTCCCGGCAAGAAAATTCACCACCAAGTGACGGATTGAAAACATTGGGTTAATAAACACTTCCATTATTACAAACTTAACGATGATTAAAATTTTAGTAGTATGTTTAAAAAAAATGAAAAACTTTAGGGAAAAGTTTTTCATTTTGAATTGCATTAATTAGATAGCATAGAGATCAATTTATGTGATTTCCGTCTGCATACTAACTTATTTCATGTTCTCTTTTTAGGTGATGGCATGGCATATCACAATAATGAAAAGTTTAGCACTAAAGACCGAAAGAATGAAAACACTAATTCGACTGGGTGCGCAAACGAACGTAAAGGAGCTTGGTGGTATTACGCTTGTGGAATTGTCAATCTTAATGGTCTTTACATACGGAATCTCTCAAATAGTACTGGAGTCTTATAGGACAGATTCAGAAAGCAGGAGTCTTTAAAATCAACCAAAATCATGATACGGCCTTACGACTTTTTAAAGACTTGAATACATTTCTGCATTGTGTATATTTCACATGAAAATGGAATAACTTGGCCTCAAGAAAAGGATTTAGTGATTTTTTTTATTACGAGAGAAAGGAATTTCTCCTCAAATATATCCTATCTTGCAGTACTTGAAGCATAAAATCGTAACAGAAATTTCTTTTCAATTATGTGGCTTATATTATAAAATTTTTAATCGGTCCGACTTCAATATTATTAAATTATATAATATTTAGTCATTTATTAGGTATACGGAATTGGAAGTTTATCATTTGCTTCAAGTGCAATACCGATTTGTTTATGTAACAGAAAATAGTTACATATATTTGCCTTTTACTGTTAAAATAAAATGTGTATTTTCTTAAATTTTGTTTTTATTTATCAGTTTCATGATTTTGTTTACACATTTCTTTAAAATGTATTCCTTTTTCAAAATTAATAAAAAGTTTTCATATATTTATTATTCAAAATCTCTGGTAAGTACTGACTACAACATTAAAATGCAAGTAGCAAGATGTATGTTATATGAGATATAATCGTTAACCGTTTATTATACTTTTCCCGGAAATTGTGTCGCCATCAATGGGGAATTCCAGCCAGTGATTGCGTATCCAATTATGTAGTGCAGTGGTCTTCAAACTATGTCTCGCGATCAAACCATGAGTTCCACGAGTCAAATTAAAAATTCGAAAAGAAAATTATAAAGTAGAATAGTATTTATTAAATAGATATGAATCTAATTATCTTTGAAAATTAAGCAGAAGCTTCGTGCGTGTGCTGCTGACGTTCTGAATGAAGTAAGTACATCCCTTTAAGGAGTGAATGTACATATCATAAAAATGAAAGAAAAATAATGCATTGATTTTAAAATTTAGCATGTGGTCAGAATATACCGAAGAGGATGACATGCAATGTTTTGTGAAATTAAACAGTTTTCTACTGGAAAATGAACTGAATTTAGACGACAATTTTAAAAATTAGATATAAAAACATCTTTTTCAATTGAAGAAAAGTGTAAGAGAATATTTCCTAGAAAAAAAAACTAAGTATGACTGGATAAAAAATCCTTTCGGGACCCACGATATAAATCAGAAGGCTTTCCTGTGAAGTAAAGGTAACAGCTTATTGACATATCAATAGATTCGGCTTTAAAAATCTAAATTTAAGGTAAGGCAGCTCCTACATTTTTGGTTGCAGGTTCATGCAGAATACCCAGAATTTTCTCTCAGGTCTTTATTGCCTTTCGGAATAAAGCATTAGAGTAAAAATTATTTCTCAATGCATGTGGCTACAAACACAAAATATAGAAACAAATTGTAGCTATGAAAATCTCAGAATTTGAAAATTTTACATGGCAGATGTCTGTCCCACTTTCTCCCAGAACTGACGTTTTATGAAATTTATTAAGCGGACTTCAACTGTATATTCCTATCTTTCCACTCAACGTGCATGTATTTTACAGAAGTTATCGGGTGGTTTTTGTTTTTTTCCTGTTAATAAAATTCACAATAAAGACTAAGTTTTCGATATAAGCTTTTAGTATATATTCTGTATTATTTGCGAATGGAGTTTAATGCATATTATTTAAATAAAGAAATCCTTGAAATTTTGATTTAAAGAATACGAGTTTTATGCCCCGCAGGAAAAAAAATATACTCATAAATCTTCCTTTGCTCATCGTTACTGATAAAAAAAAGTACACTTTTGATTTGTCTGCAACCATATTAATTTAAAAAGCTTGCACTGGCAGTTTAGTTTTCCTGGTTTTGTTTCACATTCATAAAAATCTAGCGATTCTACCTAATGATCCGAATTCTAATCCCTCTTTCCCATTGGAGTTTCAAGATTTTATTTTTCGTTGCTCTATTTTCAAGTTTTTGTTAATACATAGGTTCAGCGGAATGGTTTTTTTTTATCCCTTAGCTGGAACCTCAAAAATCGTGTTTGTTGTTACTGCGTAAACACATATTCGTCACTAGTCATTTTCATTCCTGCAATTGAACAAAGAATTTCCATTTAAACTTCGAAACTATAGTCCTCTACATTTAGTCACATTACTCCGATTCTTGTTGCTCATTATTAATATATTTGAGAGTCTTCTTTCGTTATATTAACCCTGACATTTTCAAAACAGAATGTTAAATAGTGAAAGAAGGTGATATATATATGTGGGGGATGCGAATTACATCTCTCAGCAGCAAGACCGGCGCGAGAAAAAAGAGCATTTGGGTGTGTATTGTATACACATTTTATTCTAACCAATTATTTTAACAATCTTTCCTTTCCCTTCTGATTTGAGTTTCCTGCCAGAATGTAAATTTTAATGACTTAGTATGCAAATCCATGGGATTTTAGAAGCAGTATTTAAGCAGCAGATTTTAGAGTTCGTGAGAAGCAGTAGGGGAGTTAGTTCCCAGTTTATGCCGCATTTTGAAGTAGCCTTGTAGGTGAAGCGTTGGATGCTTAGCCACTTTCTTTAAGGTATTGATATTCTAGATTCGGCTTTACTGTGTGCAGCCGATTTAGCGGTTTACATAAACAAAGAACCAGTCGCGTAGCCCACTTTACTTATTGTGATTTTACATTTTTTATTTTCTCTTTGAGTTACTTAGCCACAAGTCGGGGTAATTGTGAGCACGAAGTGAGTGCAACCCTTGTTAAGTTTGGTTCAAATAAAGAAGGTTATTTAAACCTTTTTCTGCACAAAGACATAGCTAGAATTCGCTATGCAGTCTTTTCAGTACAGTCTACTCTTGGATGATCCCGAAAAGAATAAAGGGACTCTACAATACTTGAAAAGTTACAGTAAATCATTATTTTTTAAATGCCTCCAAAAAATACACAGAAATCAAAATGCAATTTTGAAATAACAGCAAACACATGCCAAGAAATAATAACACATAAAAATTCGTCTCGCAGGAGAAAATTTTAACGCGACGAGCGTTTCCATTTAGGTTTTGCTCATGATTCTTGAGTTATATATGATCATTATTTTCTGTCTGTGGTTATCCCTAAGTAGCCATTTCTCAGTCGCCGTTTTCAATCTGGAACCTGCAGACACATAAAAATTCGTCTCGCAGGAGAAAATTTTAACGCGACGAGCGTTTCCATTTAGGTTTTGCTCATGATTCTTGAGTTATATATGATCATTATTTTCTGTCTGTGGTTATCCCTAAGTAGCCATTTCTCAGTCGCCGTTTTCAATCTGGAACCTGAAGACTGGCAAATCGTTTTACCTAGCACGGCCAATCCAGTGATGGGGTAGAGTATCGTTTAGGTACTTGCGTGCGTTTTTATGCCCGTGTGGTGAATTGCTGAAGAATGAAGCCGGGAACCGCTTTCTCAACTGAGAAAACAACCACTCTGATAGTATATCTTGGTAAATGCACCGTTAGTCTATTTTTCCTAGAAGAAAAAAGGACCAAAAACACAACTGTTGGAAATGGAGCATAAAACGTTCACTTTTGGAGAACAACCCTTGTGTTTCATGACACCATACGGATTTTCGATGCCCCCAAATCGTAAATTATGGCAATTAACTTTGCCAGAAACGTGAAAAGTGGATTCCCACGTAAAAACAAATCTGTCGCGAAGCCCTCTAATCTTACAAATTCTCACAGAAAACTTTGCGCAACAAGTTCGTCGGAAGATTTTAATGCCCAAACCATCTGAATGTTGTCATATTGAGTTCAAAACTTGCACGACGCGCTGATATTGTGAGAATTCGTAAAAACGTTTCACGATTTTTTTCAACCACTTCGGTTTGGGCTGTTGCTCGTTCTGGGTTGCATATTTTACACAAGCAGCCTAAACTACTTTACCCACCATTCGATGTTGTGACGACGGGATGGTTCTACACCAAATTTTGTACGAAAATGTCTTTGAACGATGATAAATGATGATATTTTGGTGGATTCAAAATCACAGTGCGCTTTCTCCACCATGGATGGCGCCATTTTGATTAACAGTATCTGTATCGGCGATTTCGTAACTGGAAGATTTTTCGCTATTGCCAGATAAAACCTGTATAATTACAGTTTCAGAATTAATTTTTTGCAACTTAATAAATCAATTACAGAATTTGTTCTATGGTATTCTTTTTTCCCATTCAGTATGAAATAGGGGTACTTTAATCTATGCATTCCGCTTATCATAACTTGCAGAAAATTTTAAAACTTAAAAAAAAATGTAGAAACATTAGAAGTTTATGCAAATATTTTTGAAGTACAATAGAGAATCAGGACAAAGCATTTGTGTTCGGACGACCTAATCTCATCATTACTATAACCGTAAAATGAAGATTGTTCCTTATGAAATTTTTAGCAAACACATTTAAATATCTGTTGTCTGAAAAGAAGATATCAGTTTGTTGTAATAAATAAACCTCAGAACTCCTCAAGGCCATCTGTTCGACTGCTGCTGTTAAGCCATCAGACAAATATCACGCATTTAAATAACTTTCATGAGTTCCATAAAATATTTAAAATTTATATTACAAAGTAAAATTTTTAATGCTAAAACCTTTCGTCTTTACCTATAATCTGACTAGGTTATAATAATATAACATAGTGGCACTATGTGGAACTACTTAGGAAATTTTATGGGTTTAAATTACATTAATTTCAATGGTTCTTAACTTTCCAAAAGTAATGCTTATTTTTATAAAGGATTCAGTAGCTACCGTAGGGAGAGAGACATAAAAATAAAATTAAAAATGCCGTTATGCAAAATTTCGAAAATTATTAAAATGGGAGGTCACATAATAATTTTTTTAAAGTCTATTTTAGCTTGAAAAATAAATAAAACGAAAGCTTTTTTAAACTTTACTATATATTTTATTGGTATTTTATGATAAGCATCAATTAGTGTTTAATGTTCAGCATAAAATTACCTGATTTTGCTGTCACATTTCGTGTGTTTAAAAAGCAGTTTGACGGAAACTTAATGAAGTTAAAGTACTGAAAACTGAATTCTTTATAATATCGCAGATACGTTAGGATTTTTTTTTGAAGCAAGAGAGATGAAAAGTTAGCAACCGTTCGCCGGGAAACGAATCGCGGACCTCTGAAATACCGGCTTAGTGTGATGACCACTACACCACGAAGGCATGCTAGGAAGGCGGGAGGAATACCTTATAATATAAAGTATCTCCGTTGCTTCAAGCGTTCTATTTTGCTAAGAAATTCATATTTATTATCTATAAAAATAGCAGCTTTATTTAATTAATTATAAAAGAAATTATAAGCTATATAACGATGATAGATGAGTAAGTAAACTCATTTAAATTTCATTTTAAAATAATTCGCTGAAATAACAATTTCAACCGTACTTAACATATAATTTTACATATGCTACTCATTAAAAAGTGAATTTAAATACAACATTGAAATTAACTCATCTCGTTATACCCATATTATCGTATTCTTAGCGTAAACAATAAATAGATAAAATTAGCAAAGCAAAAGGCCGGTGTTTGGTGTAGATTCAGTAATCGATTTCGAGGGCAAACAGGTACAGGTTATCAGAAGCAAAAAAAGCTGCAAGATTGCAAAGCAACGATTGACATCCTACATCAGTAACTTACAATTTTAAAAGCTTTAGGCAGGACTGGTTTGGAAAATCCAATTCACCAATGGAAGAAGCTTTTGGATAGTTTTTCAGAACCAAAATTATTATTGAATTTCCAATTATGATTAGCTATTGAAGATCTGTTAATTTCGTCTTTTCGCACATAAGATTCGTTGAATGAGATGAATTGGATTTTCTTGAAGCTTTTCACATTTACAAAATTTTATCTTGGTTAGTTAATGACTTTAAGTGTAATCCAGTCCTTTTTATCGCTTTTAAAATTCTATTAAGATAATTTTTCAATTTTTATTACTATTTCTGTAAAAAGATAGCACTACCTTCTCGTTCGCCTTATTGCACGATAAGGTATACGACTCTGCGACTGTTGCTTTCCTTTTTTCCACACGTGGACGTCGTCGTCGATAAAAGTTATGTGTGCGTGAGCTCTTGTCTAATATTCTACCTTTGTTTATTTGTTGAGCGTCTGAGAGCATGTGTTTTTCCACCTACGCTTCGCCTGCTGCTCCTAATTCAATATGAACGAGAATGAAACTGGACCGACGGCTTTTGTATTTGATAATCTACAGGCTAATTTAGAAAATGCGCCTCGTGAGGCATTATGTGCTTGAGTCGCGGGATACTAATTAATATACTTCGGAAAATACAAGACATCGAAACTTCCTTGTCTGACAATAAATTACTAATCCTGATTTTTTTAAGAGTTTGTAAAGAAAACGCTTACGATTACATAAATAAACCCTAGGGAAAAAATCAGAAATGGAAGATAAAGAGATATCTCATAAAAACCAAAAGTTTCACTGAAATTGACCAACCAAATCTGGAAAATGCCGCAGTAAATCCGAATGACGCCTAAACTATCTCAAAATGTAATCATAAACGCACGAGTCAATTTATGATGATTTTAGTAAACGAACAACAAAAATGTTTTTAAGCCGTAAAACTGAAGATGACATACACCAAGATCCGATCAACTCTGAAGTTGCTTCAGAAAACTACTCGCCTTCCACAACCTGATAGGAAGTTGATACTGGCAACTTCGTCACTCCCCACAAAAGAGCGAATAAAATTACGCCGATTATTATTTTGGAAGAGCCAGTAAATTGGAAAAATCTTAAAGAACAATTAGAAATCTTTTGAGCAAATAAATTGTAGGAGATCTTAAAATGAATTCATGATGCAGCTGATTATCGGAAGACAACCAAATACCTAGAAGATATTGGAATGTCGTTCCATACATGTGCAATTAAGTTTAAAAAGCCTCTAAAGACGGTAATCAAGAAACATTTGTTAAATGTTGCAATTTCTGATATCGAAGACGAGCTGAGAATTCTAAACATTCTCTTTCGCAAAGTAAGACAATTAATAAAATATAAAAACGGCTCATCTTCCCCAATCCGTGTTCCTGGTGGAAGCTCCCCAAACAGAGGAAGACAAAAGTATAAAAAACTCAGGTACTTTCTGTCAGTGAGAGTTGTAGTAAAGGAATACTGCACAAAACCTGGCCTTATGCAATCTCACAGGCGTTAGCGTTATAGACACAGCCAGAAAATGTGCTTCAATAAGCGCACGTGTATGAAGTATCATCCAACTCCGCTCAGTATCATCCAGCTGGGAAATGGGGAGCATACTAAAGAACAAGGTACGAGCAAATGCATCCTCTGTGGTGCAGATGACATCTCAACATATAAAAGATTTTCAGCGCGTAAAAATAGTAAACAAATAACAACTTCATTCAACCTCGTTACTCTCAAGATCAATGATAGTGATTTTCCGAAATTTCCTTCCCCGAAAATCACAGAATTGGGCTCAGGATGGAAGAAATTTAAAGCGAAAAGAAAAATCTCAAAACAAATACAGATGAAGAGAAAATCCCTTCTTCTGGAGAAAAGCTTAACAGACTGTCCAAAGAAGGACGAAAGCTAAAAGGTTATTAATAAAATGCAGAAATTCTCACTCTTTCAGAGAAAACTTGCATCCTCACATTGAGATCACGGAAACTTCAAACAAATTCGAACATGAACAGTGCGACTAATTCGAATAAATATACAGCTACTGGGGCAGGGAACTAAAATATTAAAATTTCATTCTTTAATGCGAACGGAGTTAGAAAGCAACTTCATGAAATTGAGTTTGTTCAATGTACTTAGCGCGGACAGAAACCTTAACTCAGGTGGCGGTACTGCTATTCTAATTAAAAAATAACCTTAAATACATCTTAAATCCCCTACTCCGTTACACATTGAAGCAATTACATTTCTTACTTATGTTACCACTCAAGGAAGCATTTTTATTGATCTCTTCATAGAATCCACCCAGCCACATGATGTCGAATCAAGATCTATATAATCTCACTGCTGCTGAAGTATAGACAATAATTGCTGCAGACTTGAGTTCAAAGAGTTTTACCTGGCACTCTAGATACACCAGCGATAGAATCCTGCGGAGGTTTGCTGACCAAAGCAGAAAAAAGGTAGTAGTACACCTACCAGGACACACCACATGGCTTCTACCGAAGTCCTAGATATTCTTCTCTTTAAAGGAATTCAACATACGCTTCATATCGAAGTGATAGAAGAATTTAGATATGATCACTTTCCAGTTAACTTTATTTTCTACGGTCTATATTTACCAGCTAATAATTTTCGAAGTATAACAAACTAGGAATGTGTCTGAAGTACGATGAACCCAGTATAATGCAAGCCGCACTTCAGTACTACATCAGACATAGGGTAAGCCAGGTATGGGTAAAGTATGGCCCGCGGATAGAATTTTAATTTGCCGGTCCGATGCAAATCAAAAGAAATATATATTTATATATTATACATCCATCTCCTTTTCTATTGTGTTTAAATATTACTCTTTTTTTTCCCTTCCTTTTTTTCAAAAAACTGATGATCTATTTACTTTATCTATTTTTGATCTACAAAACATACATCGGCAGAAATAACAAGCACAAACAGCTTTCAATCGGTAAAGTTTTAAAAGCGGAAGTTCTTTGTTAGTTATAGATGTAGATTGGCGCCAACAAGCACATTTGCTTTCACGAGGAGCAGACATATGAGAATCCAATATAGGTGAATTCGACCTCACATGTGGCAAACGGCGCATTTTAAGCTCCAGCCAACGGCTTTTTCTTTTGGCACGAGTTTTAATATTATTGATTGCGAACACTTATTAAATTATTAAAGTATAGCGTAGTTAGTGCTGGTTTGGGTTATTCGTAAAATATTTCAACCCCAAAATGCTACTAAAAACGTAAAGTTGATTCAGAGTGCCGTGCTTTTAATGATGAATAAACCTGGAAATAATTTTTTACAGCTGCAAAAGATAAGCCAGTGTGTCTCATCTGCAATGAAGCTGCAGCAGTCTTCAAAGAATATAACATTTCTCGTCATTTTACATCGAAACATAAGAAATCCAACTACGAAGCGATGTCCAAATATGAAGGAAATCAAAATGCAGGTAGTCTTTGTAAAAAATAATTAGGCCGACAAAATTGTTTTCAAGAAGGTAAACAGCATCCGAGAAGCGGCTACACATACAAGTTACATTGTAGCATATAATATTGGATAAAAATAATAAAGCTTTCAGTGGAGTTCGTTAACTAATGCATGCTCCAAGTTTGTGATGTTTCATGTTCAGATTGGCCACTTTAAATTTTGCTCCATAGCTATGAGTGAAAGTACTGATATAAGTGATACTGCTCAATAAGTATTATTTATAAGAGATGCTGATGAGAACTTTGAAATTACCGAGGAACTGGCGTGCATGTATTCTTTAAAGGGAATTACCACGGGATGTGATATTTTTCGTAAATTTCAGGAAGGACTTTGAAAGTGCCTATAACAATTATATGTAATATTTCGACCGACGGAGCGCCAAATACGACAGGAAAAAAATCTGGATTTTTTGGACTCTTTAACCAACACGATCCCGGGAACAATGTTGTTTTTATACATTGTGTTACACATCAAGATGCTCTGAGTAAATCTGCATTGAATATTAAACCCATGCTTGATGCAGTCGTGAAGCTTGTAAATACTTTTCGATCTCGTGGGCTTACTCACAGGCAACATTTCTCTCATTTTCAGCAATCTGAATACAAGTTTGGCAGCTGAAAGGCGACGCTGTGTCGTTCTTCCACGAGAAACAGTGTTCTGCAGAATGCGAAATGTTAGAAGGTACAGAATGGCTTTCAGACTTTGCATTTTTCACAGATCTTCTTTGTCATATGAGGAACTTGAATGTAAAGATGCAAGGAAAAAATCAATTTATCGACGATATCTGGGCCCATCTCAAAGCTTTTAAACTAAAATTTAATCAGTTTGCTGCCCAGCTAGCTAAGAACGACTGGTATCATTTCCTGAGGTTATCAGGTTCTGTGTTCCTCCTTACTTGCTTTGGGAACATTAAATATCCTGACTCGGAACAGGGAGCTTACTAAAGCTATGTTCAATAAATTTGGGAAGTAGACAATACACACAGGAAGGGTATACGAAACCCTTTATTTTTCTCTCTCAATGATTTCCGGACTTCGGAATACAGAGACCAACCACTTGTGGTCTGAACGTAAGAATATAAAAATATTAACTAAACTCTAACTAAATTTAACTTTGGATTAATCACACAAGTGCCTACTCCAAGATTTCCCGTATATTAGAAAAAAGCCGTATGTAGTACAGAGAACTGCTAACACTACGATAGGTTTAAATTTATCAAGAGGATTAAACCTCTGGCCTTGAAGGCAACCAGCAACCGAGTAAAACTACTATGGCAAGCGGCCTGCTTCTAATAGCTCCTTCCTCTCTCTTGCTTGGGAAAAAGCCACAACTTAAGTATTTGGCGTTAGCAAGACAAATTTGCATAAATAAGTTAAAGCTTTTAATTCTGGCAGGAAATAGAAAATAAGAAGTGATAGTAAAGATTTAAAATAAAATAAACGTTAGTAAAACTTAAGATCCTTACATACTTCCCGCCAGAGTTAATTAGTTTGAAACTGAGGTCTAAAATGACCTTGTTGAAAACTTTTAGCTCTAGAATCTAACGCGAGGCCAATCTTTTAAAAACATTCCTCACTAGAAACTAGAAATTAAAAGAAATATGTTTTTATATTATCAACTCCGTGGACACAATTTTTCATCTGTACTGCATCTAAACAGGAGTTCTTAGTTGAAATCTGGTTCCTTCCAGAGATCTGGAAGGAAAACTAGTTTAATGAAATGTTACACAATTAAATGGTAAGTAACATGAATGCTTATATTTCTCTTAACATTCTTATTTCATTCATGACGTTATTTAATTATCTCCTCGTGCTCTCTGACATGTGTTGTAAAGGAAAACACCAAACACGAACGTGTTTATGTACAAGTGTTCAACACTACCGCCTGCAATCAAAACACTAACGTGTTAAAATTCAACATAACAAGACCTCATAACACACCTTATATTCATCTCTAAGCCCTGAGGTACTATTCTGAAAGTGGCTAACTCTGAAGTGTAACTACATTCATTCAACCTTTAACACATATTCACAATAATTTGCTCTTTTTACAGTCACACGAATAAGTTAAAATTTTTGGCATTACTTTCACTTTTAATATATCACAGTATTTCTTAACGTTTAAAATAACAGTTCACATTGTATATAAGGACATATTAACATGCCGTTAATTTTACGCATTTTAAAACATACATTAGTAGTACATTGTTAACTTCTATTCTTTTCCAAGCAAATGCCAATTCTTCTACATTCAAATACTACATTTCAAAAGTCTTTCAGACTAAAACTTCTTTCTTGCCAGAATCTTTTAAATAAAATTTTATACAATAACTTTTACAATATTCAAGTATTTACACATTCCTATTATACATTAATTTTAGTTTTACTCGCAAGTATCATGTTTTGCGGTCCTAAGGGCGAAAGCAAATTCATTGACATAGTTATCCCAGCTTTTATGAAAATTTTTAACATAACAACAGATAATTTTCACTATATTTCTATTGACCCGTTCCGCTATATTTGATTGCGGCCGATACGGGACCATTTTTAAATGACGTATGCCCAGTTTTTGGCACATGTCTTCAAATATATTACTTACAAATTGAGAACCATTATCCGATATAACTTTTAGGGGCACCCCGTATTTTAAAATATATTTATTTAAAATAGAATCAGTAACTAATTTCGCGGAGGCTCGTTTTAGGGAACAATTTCGGTCCACTTACTAAAATGATCAACCATAACAAGGAGATACCGACTTTTATTTAACTGACTTTTTGGGAAAGGGCCCAATAAATCGATGCCAATTCTTTCATTTGGAAATTCGGATTTAATACTATTTAGAAACCCGGCCGGGCGGAAATTAATATAATTAACTGCTTGACATGTTGGGCAGGACTGGACATACGCCCTTGTTAACTTTTGCAGTTCAGGAAAATAAACTGCTTCGCATACGCGTTGGATGGTTTTTCTAATACCAGCATGAGAAGCTAAAGGGGAGTCGTGTAACTTTTGCAGTATATTTAATCTAAGACTAGCTGGCATAACAGGCCGAAATTCGTTGTTGGAATTCGTAGTTTTTGTATAAAATAATAGACCATCTATTACTTCGTAATGGGCCACCCTATTTCTTATCGCCACAATATCTTGGTGGCTAAAATTTTCAGGATCCTTTAAATACTCATAAATCTTTTTAAATTCAGGATCCTTACCCAGTTCGGTTATTACAGTTTCTCGGGAATATATCGTACATGCTGTGAGAATTGCCACGTTTACAGTATTACCTTCTTCATCTATTTTTATTCTGGATAGGGCATCTGCAACGATATTTTCCTTTCCGGGGGTGTGCTTGATTACCAGATTAAACTCTTGTAACTTAAGTGCCCATCTCATTAACCTTGGGGATAAGTTTTCCCTTAGTACAATCTAGTTACCGCCGCATGATCAGAATACACTGTTATTGGCGCCCTTCCAAAATAAAGTCGGAACTTTTGCACTGCTAACAGAACTGCAAGTGCCTCTCTCTCAGTCGCGGAATAATTTCTTTGTGTTTGATTTAAAGTTCGACTAAAAAATGCCACGGGCTGCTGATTTTGCGAAAGTACCGCTCCTACCGCATAAACCGAAGCATCCGCTGAAATTTCTAAATTCTCATCATTTTCAGGAAATTTCAAAACAGGGGCTTGCGTTAATGCTTGCTTAAATTTTTCGAAACCACTATTGGCTTCGGCCGTCCACGAGAATTTTGCCATTTTTCTTTTTAATTTTAACAATGGTTCAGCAATAGCTGCAAAAGAAGAGAGCTTCTTCGCCGTATTTGGCGGCGGATACTTTTGCACAGCGATTATTTTTGATTCGTCTGTCTCGATTCTCTTCTGAGATATTTTTTAACCTAAGTATTTTAATTCAGGGGCTGCAAATTTGCACTTTTCGACATTAACTTTTAGACCGGCCTCATTTAATAATGAAAACACCTGTCTTAAATCCTGTACATGATGGTCCAGATTATCACTAGTAATAATAATATCGTCTAAATAGATAAATGTGGACTTTCCAAGAACAGACCTTAGCACAATTTCCATACATCGCTGAAATGTTGCCGGTGCCCCTGAAAGACCAAACGGCATACGCAAGAATGCATAAGTGCCAGACGTGGTTATAAAAGCAGTCTTAGGCACGTCCTCCGGTCTAACCCCTATTTGAAAATAACCAGTCGTTAAGTCTAACGTAGTCATATATTTGGTAAAAGTTATATTCCTTAGAATTTCTTCAATAATAGGTAACGGATATACTGGATATTTAGTCATGGAGTTTAATTTACGATAGTCAATTGTAAAACGCCACCTTTTTGGATGTGTTACGGGATAGTCATTATTTTTCTTACATAACTACTTGAGATGGGCGTTATGATCTTTTTACGTAACATATCTCTAATGTGCCACTCTATAATTTTTTCTTTATTCTTATCATATCGGTATGGTTTGTGGCGAACTGGCAGTAAATCTCCGGTGTCGATACTATGGTTAGTAACTTGAGTAAATCCTGGAATATCACTAAATAACGAAGCAAATTCACTTACCACTTGTCGAATTTTTTGTTGCTCTTCCTTAGGCAGGTGGTCGAGGTTTACCGTTGGTGGTTCTGATTTTTCGTCTCGAACCGGTTTCATCGTCAGCTTAAGGGACGCTTCGTTAAATCCAGCGTTGCTTCTGCCTCTGAAAGAAAGTCTATCCCTAAGGTGACATGTGCTTGCAAATTCTTTACGATAAAAAACAAAATCTTTACTTGCTCGTCCTTGATACGAATGTATAACGGTAATTTACCTATGCACTTGCATCTTTCTCCCTGCGCAGCTAACACTGTCGTATTATCCGAATTATATACGCGGTATTTACAGAAATACTTCCTAAAAAAATTTTCTGCCACACAGCAACACTGCGAGCCTGTATCCAGGAGTGCGGTGGCTGGGATGTTATTCACCAACACTTCAATCTTTGGAAGAGTCAAATTTTTCATCATCACTGTATTTAACTTGAAGGAAGAGGGGTTTTCTTGGCCTTCGGATTTCCGCACCCTCCCGTCAGCAGAAATCCGTTTTAGTTTAAATCTTGTTTCTTCCTTTCCATGCCTTCCTCCTCTTTCCACTGGCCTTCAGACTTTTTTCCTGGCTTACTATTGAACTGTCGACGTTCGCCGGTTGTTTTTGGATACTCGAGTTTCCTTGCCCACTGATTCGCTTTCCTTCCGTAGCCGTGTTCTTGACTTTGCTGTGGTCTTGGCGTACCAAATTGGCTTCGTTGCTCATACTGGCGTCTTCTTTCAATGTCCGCCGTTCTTCCACTTTCAAACTGGATTGCTAGCTCAAATAACTTTTCCAGTGTAGTCGGATTTCTTAATTCAATAAAGTAACCTCGGCAAAATCACTTGAATTATCTCAGGATGCGGACGGTTTCCATACAAGAGTTTGAAGACGTGAATTTTTCTTAAAATAAAGCTTGAGAGATTTTCAATTCGTTTTTGGTATATGCTGAAAAGTTCCGCTTCTAATCTTGCTCGATCTCTTACGACAGGGAAGCCTTTTACTAAGGCAGTCTTAAAATTTTCGTGAGTATAGGTGAGACTTCCTGCTTGACCCAAGAGACTTCTGCGTATACATTTGAACCAATTAAGCGCTTGGCCCCTCAAAGCGCTGGTAGCTAAGGTGACTTTCTGGAACTCATGCACTGGATACAGCATGAAGTGGTCACCCAATTTTTCCAAAAAACTGGTTACCGGTGAGTTTCCATTATATGTTGCTTCTGGTTTCATCGATGCGCGCATGGTCTGGACGATGTAACCAAATCCTTCTAGGGCGGCAGCTGGCATTTCTGGATTCTGAGCCGCTTCTGCAGGCAGCACAGCTTCTTTTTGAAACTCGGCCATGGTTATTCTTCTTCGTCGGGCGCCACTATCAGGTTCTGTGTTCCTCCTTACTTGCTTTGGGAACATTAAATGTCCTGACTCGGAAGGAAGCTTACTAAAGCTATGTTCAATAAATTTGGGAAGTAGACAATACACACAAGAAGGGTATACGAAACCCTATTTTTTTCTCTCTTTACAATGATTTCCGGACTTCGGAATACAGAGACCAACCACTTGTGGTCTGAACGTAAGAATATAAAAATATTAACTAAACTCTAACTAAACTTAACTTTGTATTAATCAAACAAGTGCCTACTCCAAGATTGGCCGTATATTAGCAAAAAGCCGTATGTAGTAAAGAGAACTGCTAACACTACGATACGTTTAAAATTATCAAGAGGATTAAACCTCTGGCCTTAAAGGCAACCAGCAACCGAGTAAAACTACTATGGCAAGCAGCCTGCTTCTAATAGCTCCTTCCTCTCTCTTGTTTGGCAAAAAGCCACAACTTAAGTACTTGGCGTTAGCAAGATAATTTTGCATAAATAAGTTAAAGCTTTTAATTCTGGCCGGAAGTAGAAAATAAGAAGTGATAGTAAAGATTTAAAATAAAATAAACGTTAGTAAAACTTAGGATCCTTACAAGGTTACATTCAATACCGAGGACCGAGTCCATGCCATGTAAAAATAGCCCAGACCATTATGGAACCACCACCAGCTTGAACAGTGCCTTGTTGACAACTTGGGTCCATGGCTTTGTGGGATCTGCGCCACACTCGAACCTTACCATCAGCTCTTACCAACTGAAATCGTGACTCATCTGACCAAGCCACGGTTTTCCATTCGTTTAGGGACCAACCGATATGCTCACGAGCCCATGAGAGTCGCTGCAGGCGATGTCTTGCTGTCAGTAAAAGCACTCGAGTCGGTTTTCTGCTGGCATAGCCCAAGGAAGACAAATTTCGCCGCATTGTCCTATCGGACACGTCCCAGGTACTTCCCACATTGATTTCTGCGGTTAGTTGACGCAGTGTTGGTTGTCTGTGAAAAATTGACAACTCTACGCAGACGTCGCTGGTCTCGGTCGTTAAGTGCAGGTGGTCGGCCACTACGCTGTCCATGGTGGGATGTTATGCCTGAAATTAGATACTCTCGGCACACTCTTGACACTGTGGATCTCGGAATGTTCAATTCCCTAACGATATCCGAAATGGAATGACCCATGCGTCTTGCTCCAACTACCTTTCCACGTTCAAAGTCTGTTAATTCTCGTCGTGCGGCCATAATCACGTCAAAGCCTCTTCACATGAATAACTTGAACACAAATGAAAGCCCTGCCAAAGCACTTCGCATTTATACATTTCCTGATATCATGGGTGTATATGTGAACAAGTGGTTTCAACTATGAACCGTAGAAAGAATTATTTCAGAAGTAGTCCGACAGATGAGCATTTAGCATCGTTCCTTAGAATTAGTACATCTCACTTCGAACATCAATATAATTAATTTTAAAAATGAAATTAAAATTTCATTCGCCCCATTAACATACTTAAATTGTAATACTTGTATATTGTTCTTAAAATTTTAGAAAAATTTATTTTGTCCCGCTAAACCGTTTTCTTTTTCGATTTTTGGCCCGCGACCGAAAACGTTTGCCCATCCCTAAGGTAAGTCATTACAATTCTCAATAGAAATTTGAAAATGCCTTAGAAGCCTTAATCAAAGTATCCTACAAGACAAACGCAAGAAATCACGAAACAACATTTTAAATAAAAGTCAAATGAAAGCCCATGTAAGAAAACAGTCAATCGCAATAAATCACGAAACAACATTTTAAAAAAAAGTCAAATGAAAGCCTATGTAAGAAAACAGTGGAAGCCCTCATGTGATCCCAACCTGAAAGGAAAAGTCAATAATCTCGTAAGAGAAATCAAAGACACTGGAAACTCCCGTTCCAAAAACTGACATTCGCCGTTAAATAACATTAGTATCGAAAGAGATAACGTCTAGAAAATTGCTCATTCATTAAAACCCGAACACAGGAATCAAATATGTCGTCTAATACTCGGAAATATGATGGCACAAAGCGAGCAGGAAATTGCTAAAATTTGCTAAAATTTTGTAAAATTTAGTTACGTTGTAGGGTTTATATTTATTTATACTAACATTTATTTTAAGCTATCTTTCCTGTCAAGCCTTTACTTTCCCCTGGAATTGCCAATGCCAGAGTATGTAAATTTTAGTAGAACACGCAGAGTATTCAAATTTTTAGCAGAAGTAATTTGAGTCAAATAGAAGGGAAACGAGATTTGTAAGTGCGCTTCTTGATTTCCGAGCGTGAAGGTTGCTTGGTAGAAATTTAAGAACCACGCGTTTCGGCCTGTGTGCCTACTTCGGCAGTTAGTTGAATCTTTCAACTTCTTAATCAGAAAGTTTGCTGAATCTCAGCTGTATCTTAGAACGCGGTTAAGATAGTTACAATTATAGAGCCTCGTAGATAGTGACTTCGTTAGTTATGCATCCTGTTATTTATTTTTAGTTGTACTTTTCTATTTTTGTTACACCGTCGGGTCGGCGTAGTTTGTGAGCGTCAAGTGAACGCAACTGTAATTTCTAAAGTGAAATAAAAAGGGATTAAACCCTTCTTACGAGTTTGTGTAATTTCCAGTTCATAGAAGTCACTACTACTGTTGCGCACAAGTTGGGGCCACGCAACATCACATTGGCGCCCGAACACTTTTCGAACTGAAATGGCCGAAAACTGGATGGAAGCTCCTGTAAAAGTCCAACAACAAGAAATGGCGAACCATTTAGAAGGATTTGGATACCTGGTCCAGACGATGAGAGCATCAATCAAGCCAAACGTCAATTTCGAAGGAAAAAATTCGGTGGCGATATTCTTAGAAGGCCTAGAAAATCGTTTCCAGCTATACCCTGTGCCTGAAAGACAAAAAGTTGCCATTGCCGCGTCTGCACTAAGAGGACAAGCCTCACTATGGTGGAAGAATATATGGAAATTTTTATTAGGGGAATTCGGAGGCCAAACATATACCTTTGAAAATTTCAAAAGATCATTATTAAATGCCTTCCCCATAGTGAAAGACCGAGCAAAGCTAGAAGCCGAGCTATATAGTTTTTATCAACGAAATATAGAAGAGTTGACGGACTTTATTCTGCGAAAAATTAAACTGACGGATATGCTGTATGGGAAGAAACATGACGCGGAGATTATTGAAATAATCTTATCAAGATTGCTACCTGCTGTCCAAGATTACTTCGAAATTCGAAACCGAAGAACCTTGCAGGAACTCTTCGAGTTGGCGGTCAAGTTCCAAAATCGCAGAATAGCGGAAAAAGCTAGAGGGGCATCGTATTCTCAAAGTCTCCGAAGGCAATCCTCAAATCAACAGACCAGAAACACAAATCGCTCTTATGGGAGAAAGAGCTATCAAGCTAACTCATCGAAGCTCGAAGGTCAAGGCCCAAAAAGGAAATTTGAAAACAACCGTCCGCGTACCCAGAAGACAGAAGTTGAAAGGAAAGCTTTAAACGAGTAGAGCGGCCTGTAAAAGCGAGGGTCCAGACCCCGGAAGTTTCGAAAAAAACCCTCAAGAAGATACCTAAATACGGTCGTGGTAAAGAACTCACAATTACCGATTATACAAGTCCTGGTTGGCGATGTACCAGTAGAAGCCCTCATCGATACAGGGGCAGAAGGTAATTTTATGAGTGATACATTTTTAAGAAGAATTTTAATAGGTTACGATTATTTAAAAATAAAAACACAGAAATCATAGCAGAACAAGGACAAACTTGTCAATATATTGGGAAATTATCATTGCAAATACAGGCAAAAAATGAAAGCCTTAAAGTATTAATTTTTGTGGTAAAAAATTTGCAAAGTTCAGTTATTTTAGGCATGGAGGTTTTAAAGGCCGCGAAGGCCAAACTGAATTTTCAGGAAAATTCTATTATTCTGGAAGTGGATCGGAGGGTGGTGGAGCCAGTGGAACAACTGCAAGTTGACCTTAGCCATTTGAATGACCATGAAAGTCAAGCCATCCAGCAAGTGCTGAGTACTTTTTCGAACTTGTTTTCAGAACGGCCTGGTAATTGTCAAATTGTTACGCATGATATACAGTTAACTGCCGACAAACCCTGTAGGACTGAACCTTACCGGTATGATAAACAGAAAGAGCAAATTATCGAAGAACACATTCACGAAATGTTGAAAAACCAGATAATAACGCCTATAAATAGTGAGTACGCGAGTCCAGTCGTACTATGTAGGAAAAAGAATGAGTTCCCTCCCTCGGATAAAAGGGCTTGGAGGTTTGCTATCGATTACAGAAAGCTTAACAGTGTTACTAAGTTCCCAGTTTACCCTTTGCCGGTTATAGAGGAAATTATTAGAAAGATTAAGTCTACGAGATACATGACTACGTTGGACTTAACGTCTGGCTACTATCAAATAGCTATGAGATCCGAAGACATACATAAAACTGTGTTTATCACAAAATCGGGCACTTATGCATTTTTACGCATGCCCTTTGGGTTGTGTGGGGCTCCGTCAACATTCCAGAGAGCTATGGACATTGTTCTAAAGCCTGTCCTAGGAAAATCGACTTTAATCTATCTAGATGATATAATTATAACGAGTAGTACGTTGGAACAACATATTAAAGATTTAGAAGAGGTTTTTAAATTATTAAAAGAGGCCGGTCTTAAAATTAACGCATCGAAATGCAAGTTCGCGACTAAAGAACTTAAATATCTGGGTTATAAAATTTCGCAAAAGGGTATAGAAACTCAGGATTCAAAAATAAAAGCCATCAAGAATTTCCCCCCTCCCAACACCGCCAAGAAACTTTCTTCTTTCCTTGGGTTATGTTCTTATTATCGGTCGTTCATAAAAGAGTTCGTGAACATTGTTGAACCGCTGTTAGCAATTAAAAGAAAGAAAAGTAAGTTTACGTGGACAGCAGAAGCAAATACTGCATTTGAAAGGTTAAAAGAAACACTCATTAATGCCCCTGTTTTGAAATTCCCGGAAGGGAACGAAAACCTGGAAATTGCAGCAGATGCGTCGGAGTATGCCGTAGGTGCGGTTCTCATGCAGAATGGCCATCCTTTGGCATTTTTTAGTAAAACTTTAAACTCTACGCAAAGAAATTATACAGTTACAGAGAGAGAAACATTAGCCGTATTAATGGCTGTACACAAATTTCGAGTTTATTTCGGCAAAGCGCCAGTAACAGTCTTTTCGGATCATGCGGCTGTTGGTAGACTTTACTCGGGGAAAAGCCTAACGCCCAGGATAATAAGATGGGCTTTGAAACTTCAAGTGTATAACCTAATAATTAAATATAAACCGGGTAAGGAAAACAATGTCGCTGACGCACTATCTCGAATAGAACTGGATGAGGAAGGTAATGAACAAAAATGTGCTGTGTTGACTTCAAAAATTTTGGATTGTAGAGAAACAATTACTG
Organism: Stegodyphus dumicola; assembly: GCF_044657685.1. NCBI lineage: Eukaryota > Metazoa > Arthropoda > Arachnida > Araneae > Eresidae > Stegodyphus > Stegodyphus dumicola. The sequence goes on along the minus strand of NC_140777.1, from coordinate 118,090,668 downwards.
CCGAATTGAAAGCTGATTCTGAATTTGGAAGTATCTATGCGTATTTGAAAGACCCCGAAAGCTCTGAAAACACAGATATCGATGCAATAAGAAATAGAGCAGAAAACTATGAACTAATAGATAATTTATTATTCTATACGAAAACAACGAACGAAAATCTTGAGTATAAGCCAGTCATCCCAGCCTCGCTTCGATTAAGCATTTTGAAGGAGTTGCACGAAAAAAAAACAGCGGGCCACCTCGGGGTCAGAAAGACTTTAAAAAGGGTACGCGAGGCGGTATATTTCCCGCAATTATACAAAATAGTAACGGCGTATGTCAGGTCCTGCAATCAATGTCAGTTAATAAATGATATTAATTACAGCCCGGCCGGGTACTTAAATAGCATTCGCGCTACATTTCCGAATGAAATTTTAGGCATAGATCTTTTTGGTCCCTTCCCCCAGAGCGAGTTAAATAAAAATCGTTTTCTTTTAGTAATAGTAGATCATTTTTCAAAATGGATAGAAATTGTTCCACTTAAACGCGCGTCAGCCAAAACAGTCGCAGATGCATTCTTACACAGATACATTTTAAAATACGGTGCACTGATAAAAGTCATTAGCGATAACGGTAAACAATTCGTTAGCCAAATTTTTGAAAACATTTGCACTGGACTTGGCATACGCCATATCAAAATGGTTCCGTATAGACCACAGGCAAACATCGCAGAAAGAGTTAATAAAAATATTGTAAAAATAATTCGAAGTTATGTTAGCACACATCACAAGCGCTGGTGTGGCTACATAAATGAGTAAGCTTGTGCTTTAAGAACAGCAAATCATGATACTACGTGGGAAACTCCAGCAGAATTATTTTTAGGACGGAAGTTAATTACGCCACTAGATAAATTATTCTTTGTGCAACAAAGAGAGGAAGAATTCAAACAAAAAGATATACAGAAACTCATTGATCAAGCGGTTAAAAGTTCGGATGCGGCAAGAAATAGACAGAAACTGTACTATGATCGAAAACGCCGTGAAGCAGATTTTAAAGTTGGGGATAAAGTGTTAAAGCGGAAATTTTCTTTATCAAGTGCCCCATACAATTTCACTGCAAAGTTGGCTCCAAAATTTGAAAGCCCCTATGTAATTCAGGAAATCAAGTGAGTCGTATTGTACCTTATGAACGAGAGAGGGGAAATCTGTAAAGCAAGCGAGTTTTATTCCTCGCCGTCCCCATGTGGGCAACAGCGCTTAAGACTTACAGAAAGAAAATCATAATATTTCAAAATAAAATCTTACTAACGCATCGTGGTTTGTGCTAAATCAGCGATTTCACCAAGATTTTGAAATTCTGCATTCACAAGAATATATTCTTGCAAGTTCTCATAACTCCTTCAGAAAAATTATCAACTCTAGTTATGCCCATAATTTTTAGTTAGCTGACTACGCTCCTACTATTGAAAGTAACTTTATACGACCACGCACAATTCTTCACAACACTGCATATTAATCTGCATTGTGACTGCTCTTGTATATACTTGAGTAATTTTCGTAGCTCTTTTTTAGCATATAAGCACATCATTTGTATTCTGATTCCATTGCCCCGTTGCTATGTACATCAAAGACTTCAAAGATTTGTGCATCGCTCCATTTCATGTTTCCTGCAGTCACTAGTTGGCACCACAGTAAATATCATATCTGCTTGTCGGAAAACATTTAGCGCCAGCTCAGGTTAGCGTCTACTTCTGCGATGTTATTAAAAAGTAAAATGCTATGGTAGCCACAGTAATTTGCCATACAGTCTAATGTTTGCGCCTTTTACGGCGACACTTTGCGTTTGGTTTTTTTAACCTGAATCTTCCAAATTCAGGTTAAAAAAACCGTTTCACGGTCAAAGATCAACCGTTTGCTTTCCAGTGTTACAGACTTTTTTGCTCGTTATAAAGAGGTTTCTGAACCTGTCTGCTCTCGAAATCGATTGAGTTCTTGACTAAATCTACGTCAGACACAAGGTTTTTACTTTGATAATTTTATGTTCTCTTCTATTTTGAACAGACAGATGTTTTGACTATTGTATATTGGACAAATGTAATGCGAATGGAAAGTAAAATATAATTTACTTTGCATATGAAAATGTTTTAGAGCTGGAAGATTAAAAGGTCGGTTTTTAATATTTCGATGTTCTGTCACTGGATGTTAAAATCATCCAATAATAGGACAACATAAAAATACAAATAATCAAAGTTAATCAAAATACTAAAAATAAAAAGCACAAAAATTATTTTAGAGGTATCCAACACTCCCAAAGCACGTCATTGTGATGAAGAAATGGATGAAAAACTGATGACGTACCGTACGTTTGCATATGGGTTAAGGATGGGAAGGATTAGTTTCTGCCTCTTCTGACACTGTATAATTTGATGTATATTCCATTTAGTTCTTACTTCCATGGTTTCGATTCTACATGCATAGGGGATGCCCAAACCTAGAGCTAAGCTCCAACAAAACTGAAGTTAGCTATCACTTTTTAAAATAAACCTTCGCTTATTTCAAATATTTCCTTAATAGTAATTTTAAAAAAATAAACAACATGAAGAACATGAATTTTTTTTTTTTTTTTTTTTTTCCAGGAATAGTAAATATTACAAATAGGAATTCAAATTATACAGTGTCAGAAGAGGCAGAAACTAAGCCTGGCAATTTCATGAAAGCAAACTGAAAAATTTAGTCAGGATGCTCTAAGAATAAAGGTACCTGCGGACCAACAATTCGAGAAACATTCGACTGTATGTCGTAGCATGCATTTCTTTCAGCTCGGCTAATTAATTGTACAAAGTGTTGTAAGCATTATGTTAATATTATTAACAGTTAAATTTTGAGTTAAACTTCCTTTCCTATCGCTTCTTAATTTCAACTTACCACTTCCGGCCAGAACGTAGTTTTAGAATCACGTTTGAATGCAAATCGAGGAAGAGCGGTATTTAACCGCGAAGTTCTACTGTCTTAGTCAGAGAGAACCAGAGATTCTGGTTAACACGCGACCGCCTTTTTAGGCTACTCTCTTTTAAGCTATTATTTAGGTCCTTGGTAGCTTCGCAGTCAATTAGCGTTAAGGGGCCAACTCTTAAAAGTTTGATAGCTTCGGCTACATCTCTTTAGTTAAATTCTTAGTTTCCTAAGTTAAAGCCCGCGTATCGGCTTTATTGTACAACTCCAAGACAGAGTTCTGTTAAACTTTAGTTGGAATAATAAAGGGTTATTTCACTTTTCTTTTGTTGTTTTCTACCTCACGAACTCAAGCGATTATTCGCTTACTAGTTCTTAAGATTCTTCACATTCAACTGTAACTTAGAATTACACACTGGAGAATCCTACAGTGTAATAGTAAACTGTGCGAAGTGTTTTTTCCCTTCTTAACGTGTGTCTTCGACGTGTTATTGGAAGCATATCCAGTTAGCAGTTGGAAGGTTCGAGTTCGATTCCCAACGAGAGCATCTTTTATTTTCTTCAGGTTTATGGTTTCTAACAACACAATAGTCTTTAAAGTATCCTCCAAAATTGTCACCTCGAAAATTTATCACCACCAGGATGTAGCTATTGTATCCTTTTCTCTCCAGTTGCACTTTAAATGGGCGAGAATATTATGTAATTTCTCCCTGCTTAACGCAGGGCCTTTGCGGTGCAATTGTAAGTATGCCCGACTAGCAGTCGGAAGATATAGAGTTCAAATCTAGGTGATAGCATTATTCATTAATTCAGTTTCCTGGCTTCTAAAAACTCAGTGGTCTTTGAAAACGTATTTTTGCATTTCACTTATTTATATACAGAGAATGTTTCTACAATCATGCTCTGAGAAAATTTATTTGAAAATGCCTACTATATTATGCGAAATATTAGTAATGACTGGTATGAATTATTATGCGATTACGCAGCATTTTATAATTAGTTATTGTACAAACTACAAAAAATTTGCTATTTGAAAACGGACTGGTTTTTAAGTTATTGAAATCTAAAGCGTAATTTATTTTGTAATCGAATTTTATATTGCAATTGAATTTTGTTTCATGAACGCTCATAATTAATATATAGTAAGAAATAATATTTTCTGGAAAAATTACTTTTACATTTAATCCATAGCTACCGTAATTTATGACATTAGTGCAAGAATGATCAAAAGTAACTGGAAATAGGAAAAGCAGTTTGTTAGAATAATTTTTGTTGTCTTTAAATTGATGACTGAGTTTCAAGAAAATACCTGAATACTAAGGATGTGTTAGATATTCTATGTGCATGAGAAGCTATTCTTATTGTTCAGTTGTGCTACAGGATCTTCAACTGTTAACTGATTAAAAGACACTTAGCACTTTACAAACAGGTCTAAATGATAGCGGAAACAATATTAAATGATACCAGATATCATCCATTTTCTTCTATTATCTACTGAAAGTTCCTTTCAACTGAAAGGAACTGCGTATAGAAAAAGAACAATTTTTAACTCATCAAATTATCGTATCTACATGAATATTTTAAGCGATAAATATACCTTAATCGCATATCTGAAGTGGATATAAAAGAAGCGGCATCTCTGAATAACACTACTTCTCAACACACACTGATGCGTTCTTGAAATCTTGATCAAGATGTTCAACTATAAGTAAGTTAATATTTTATTATTCTTTGCATTGTTCATTACAAATACCACTAAAGGTACATAGATACTGGCGTTCATATTTGAAAGAAAACGTTATACTTAAGGTTTATTATTGCTAGATATATGTATGTATATGCAGATACTTTTAGAAGCTCAAAATTTATGAAAAACTTTCATGACTAATTTTTTCCTTGGAAAGTTTTTGTATACAAAATAATTTAAATTAAAGCCTTAAATGCTGGATTTTGCAATATTGATAAAAAAAACAGTTCAATGGTTGCGGCTAATAATTAAGGGGCAGAATTACCTGGGATACGAAAAATACTCATTGTTTTAACACCGAGTATGCAACCGTCCTGGAAAAAAACAAGGCGAGGGTTATCTAGGTATAAAACATCGTAGTAGAAAATATATCGGTGACAAAATGACATTGTAATGCAGTATTATATAAAATATCATTGGGAAAACTAATTGTCCCCTCAAAATAGAGCACGAAGGTAAAACCACAGTACGCCACAGTTTTCACATTTAAAAAATTTTAAGAAGTTATACTCATCTTTTATAAAATAAAATCAAGTCTAAACGTGATATTTGTGTTAAAACCGCATAAAAAATTTATTTAGTTTATCAGCAAAACCTAGATCGCCAAATGATGTTTGATAATTTCGGTGTCAACACATATTACTAATTGCCAATATTCAACTGCGTCTAATCAAGGAAATAAGAGTAAGTATCTTATATACTTTACATTTTTTTTGGACTTTAAAACAGGGCTTCTTAAATCTTTCCCAGTCGCGACCCTTTTTTATCACTGAGATTTTTTCGTCACCCCCAGAACCCCATAATATTCACAAAAATTTTGCGGGACTCCTAAAGTATTGCGTAAATTCGACACACGCGTGAGTGAAACTGCCAATTTTTTCACTTGTACTGTAATATACTATTGAAGTTTTAGGTCATTAATTTCTAATTTTAAGACATTGAACAATGTGAACATTTTAAATAAGTAACAGACGAAGTGACCGCGTCACGTGCAAAGTAAGAAAAATGAACTTTTATATTATAAAAAGAATGCGTTGAAACGTTTTCGTTTTTTCTTTGTCTTACCTTTATCTATTTTCAGATATATTGTATAAAAATATTATTATAATAAGTTAAAGAAATATCAAAACTGCTAAAAGTTTTGGCGATCCCCTGCTGCAAGTCCCGCGAACCCCCTGGGAGTCGCGACCCACAGTTTAAGAAACTTTGCTTGAAAGAATGATGGATTTATTCGTACTATTTTATTATCCATAAATATTACGTCATAAGTAGCCTTAACTGAACTGAATGCATTTTGTGTATTTTCTGAAAATTTTGTATGTCTTAATAAAAAGGATTAATTATTTTTGGATGCTTAGGTTTTCTTCTTGATTCTTTAATAAAATATTGTTAATTAATTAAAAACCTGAAAAAAGTGCTTGTAAAAATATTCCTCATTTTTCCTGCGCTCGCAAATCATTACATACTTTAACGTACAGTTGAGATGTCTAAAACCTGAAAGCTGATGTCTGCGATGTTATTCATCGTGTATTGTTTTGTAAGTACTTTCTTCTTTACCATGAGGTTTTGCAAGATGGCATTTCGAAACTCTGAAGTTTTGCCGCTGCATTATTACAATCTTTAGTATTATGATGTTTTGAAACTACTAGCGAGACTACTGGCTTTTTTTAGGGCTATAATTTTCGCAACTCGAATTTCTCGTTTAATTTTGTCCGCGAAATTTCCCGATTTGATAATGTTTTCGGTGTATAGAATGGAAGAAATTGAAGAGGCTTAAGAGAGTAATCTAATGCAAAGTAGTAAGTTTCATGCTCTAGCAGACTCCAGAATTTTGTCAATTCAGATATAATTGATTTCTAATAGTAGTTTCAAAATACAACTTTGAAGTACAACTTGGACGGTGTACTTGGAAATGTAGAAGAAAAACGAATGTGAAAGTTTTAACATGCTAAAAGCGAATCATTCACACACAAAACAGTAAGATAATAGCTAAGAGCATTTAGCTCAATATTTCAAATTAATGCAATTTTCTTCTCTGACAGGTTACTGTTCTGGATTTGTGTGCTGCTTTTTGTGGGATTTGAAACTGTTTTCAATGAGAATACATCGCAAGAAGGAAAAGCAGATGCTTTTATAAAATTAGGAAATTCTCTGAATCCTCCGTCACTATTTCCGCGTAAGTTTAATGTTACTGTATTTTTCATTTAGCTTAACTATTTTAATTAAATTTCAATTTTAAAACCTTCGCGTGTTTACGGTGGAGCTTAAACAAAGCAAAATTTCATCAAGCCATTTTACATTAAAATTTTGTCATAAGATTTTTGTTTTTAGATTTATTAGGAAATAATACGACATGATACGATAACAAAAAAAAATTACAAATTATGCAGGTTCCATAACCTATTTTGATGTAACTGCTTATCCATAAACGTTTATCAATATAATCTATGAAGTTGTCATTATTGAAAAAAGCTTGATTTAGAAACCTAATAATCATGATCCTAATAAAAAGAAATAAAGAATGAACTTATATCCTAATCATCAAACTTATTTATTATTCAGTAGAACCATACAAACTGATTACAAATTGCACGTGCATCAAATATGTCACAGCTATTCCTGCTTCATAACAATCTTAAAATGCGTATAATGTGAAATATCATAAGCTAAGTAGACTTTTATTGTTAAGAGTATTTATTGACTTTGTGGTGCACCATATTTTATATTAATGCTTCAACTAATCATTTTCTTTAAGCACGCACAAGTCTCAGAAGTAAAACGTTTAAGCTTAATTGTATGTTTTCACAGATTGTTACTAAATATATATACAAATCGCATTATCAAATATAAATACATAGATAATAGATACTATAATAGATACATGGATACAAATAGATACAAATTGCATTATCAATAGCTACTTAACATAAATAAAAGAAAGCTGTCCCCATAAGCTGGAAAGCCTTTGAGATGTTAAACAAACAATATAATAAATTTTTGAATTTTATTACAAATTTATGAAAATGTTTTCTCGTAATTCATGAAAAATTTTTATTAGATTTGAATTATTGCGCATTTATGTTTTCTCGTTTGACTAGCGCTTTGCGCAGCAGCACCACAGGTCCGGGGTTCGATCCGCGGGCAGGGCAACTTTGACTCATCCTTTCATCTCTTGAGAGGATCCGTAAAATGAGTACTAAGTTCGCTTAGAGACTAAATACCGGAGATTCTGCGACAAGCTGACCACTTGTTCAGGCAATATGCACAAGCACCCCGGGCCCACGGTCTAGAAACCAGATATCAGGGCATTGCTGGGCATGGCTCTCTAAGGGCTGTTTGTGCCGCCAAGTTTAATTTATGTTTTTTTCCCTTTATGATTTTTTATTAATGTTTTAATTTGTTTTATTTATATAATTCTCTGTAGTTCTTTGACATTTTACGTACTTTTATTGGTGCATAACTACCGAACGTTTCTGAGTTAAATTTATTTTATGATATACCTTTTGAAATTCCCACTAATTCATAGTATCTTGAGTATATCTGAAGCTGAATTTGAGCTGCGTCTTATAATTTTCTCGTGCTGAATTTAGTCACTTATACAGCTATATTTTCTTCCTGCCATAATTGACGGCATTTTAAACTAGTCGAAAGATGAATACTTGTTAAATAAGGAATGAGGGTAGAAAACCTCTGAAACATATATTCTGGAAAATTCCAATAAACTTTCTCCTGTCAACCCTATCCCGAACACTCCTGTAAAAAAGCTAAATGCTATATAAACCAGTAATAAATTGATTTTGCTAAATATATGAATAAGCTGACCGAGGTGAAGGAATTAATGCTGACATGCTGACAGGAGTAATCCGTAAAACTTAGTTTAGATTTTATTCTGAAGTTCAGTTTTAAGTCCATGGTGCAGGGAATTTTCAGCTTCATTCCGCAAAAGAACTTAAAATTTTATACAGTGTTTGGATCTACTAAATATGAATTTTCTACTGCTAGTATATTGCAGCTAGAATACGTTACAAATTACTTTCCCTTTCAATAAGGGTATAACAGTGTTTCGATTATTCTACAGTTATAAATTAGTGTTAAAATATTTATTCTTAAATATCTGGAGTTTCAATTACGCATCATGAATTATTTTTAAATACCTATTTATACGAATCTACATGAGACATCAAGCATTCAGGGACTAGTGTGCAACATTTTATTAATGCGAGCGAGAGATGCGCCTCATCAGCCAATCAGCAAGAGGCGCACATCAAATGTATGTTGTTGCCAAAACTTCTCTCTCCTCTCAGAGTCCTTTCTGTAGGGTCCGCAAAGGCTTCTACAGTACTTCTGGAACAAATTTCGTTTCTGTACGCGGAATAAATTATATTTTTATACTTAATGCTATTCCTTACTCCCTTATTAAAATATGGGAATCAGATCAAACAGCGCATCCCTTCAGGTAGATGAAGTTGAGATTTTGAATATATTTCATAGAATTACAGCAGTGTCATTTAACGTGGCAATAGATGTGATTGGTCAGTCGAAAGAAAGCAAGTACAGAGGATACTGTAACTGTTATAGTGCCAGAGTCATGAATAGATATTTCTAAGAACACCACTAGGCATGTCTGTAAAACTCAAAGAGTTATAGAGGTACCTGGGATGGACATCGTGGGAAGAATCGCTCCTTGTTGTCGAATTATGCATATTATTCAGACTTTTCGTAACCAAAAACAAGAAAAGAAAGAAGTTGCTACCTCAAAGGGATTCAGTCCAAGCTTCTGCAATTGCCAGCTGAACGTGCTAACAACTTATATAACGAGAGTATGCATGGGAGATTCTGATGATTCTTTATAAGGTGAGTGACTATGTATTGTGCCTAATAAACGTTATTTTGTATACTCTTAATAATTCGTTATGAACATGAAAAGAATTCTTTCACTAAAATTATAGAAAATCCTTAAGAAAGATTTGTTTCTTTTTATAGTAAACAAGAGCTGTTTCTCTTATTCCGGAAATTCTGTGAACATTCTTATGAAATTCATTCAATAATTATACGAACTGTAATTATAAGAGTTAATTAAAATCCAAAATATAAATGAAGATATGTTGCAGTAATGTCTGCTAGGGAGGATGACGCGTTTTACGAATCTCTTAAAAACATTGCAAACTTATTGAATCAGAATTTTAATTTAAATGCAGTATGAGTCAACAGGTGTGAAAGGAGGCGAGACAAACACTGGTTGAGTTGAAAACTTCTATTTATAAGAATTTTAAATGAATCAGAAAGGTTAATATTATGAAATCATGTAAGGACAGTGTGAAAGAAACCATCTAAAAGCCAAGTTATGCTAGTGTTGGGGAGTCATTTGATTTCACAAAGGATTACGAAAAGTTCTTGTTTGCTTCGGATCTTTGCTTGGATGTGGACTCTGAAAATTGCTCTTCTAACGATGTCATGAAAATTATTAAACTGAAAATAAATCCATTAGAGGCTAAGCCGGGTGAATGTTATTTGAAAAATATTGGAGGAAATATAATTTTCATTAAGAGTTTTACTGAAAATTATCGGAATCGACATCGAACCGAGGTTAAGGAAAAATCTCCAGAATTAAATACATCTTTGGAAAAAAAAAAAAAAAAAAAAAGGAATCCCTTTTTGGCATTATCCTTGGAAAAAATAAGCCAAATGAAATTATCCTCGGAAAAAATAAGCTAAATGAAATACCTAATGAAGATCCTCTGAAAGTGGTTTTTTAACAAAATCTCGAAGTTGTTGAGTCCAATGAAAACACGAGGGCATTTAGAGTTCATTTTACTTTAAAAAATTTTCAGTGTACGAGATAGGTTGTGATTAAAACGCACCTGTTGGTTGGTAAATATATTCTTCGTCAAGCCAGATCGAAAATTAATTATATTGCATGTGAAGTGGATAATTTTCTTATCATCAGTAGATGTTTTAAGTGTTTTGAGTACAATCATCGTGCTGATGAATGTACTGAACATATAGGCTCTTTTAACTTAATGGAGAATACAAGGAGAAAGATTGTTCGAAGAGGAATGTTGCAGTTTGAATAAATTGTATCCGTTTCAATAATAAAACAAATAATGTACAGAAAAAAGTGAATATTAATTACAAACTCTTCAGAGTGCCTTTATGAGGAAGAATATTCACTCTTCGAACTGATTAAGGTTAAATTAGCACAGCAAGCTCTGAAGTGTGTGCAGTTGAACCTTCATAAATCTAAAGCTACGAAACAACAGCTGATTTTAAATGTGGAAACCGAAACTATTGACTGTGCGTTGATTCAGGAGCTTCTTTCTTACAGTTGAGTTCACTTCCAGGATATCCTGGTACTTAGAAACTTTATTGTGATCCTAATTTTGATAATGTTGAAGGAAGCGGCAATTACCGTTCGATCACGTGATCTTTCAAAATTACTTGATTATAAAAATATAGATTACAATATGGTCACATTGGATTTTGGAGCCCTCAAGAAACATTGATTTAGATCTTCATAAAATTACTTAAGTTTTTATGTACAAAAACCTTAATTGACTAGCTTGGTATATGGAATCCAATGGCAAATCTGAATTTTGTTTTAGTCCCTATTTAGACGCTCGTGGAGATAAACTAAATGAATTTATTTCTACGAATTCTCTGTTATTAATGATTATCATGGACCTACTTTTCGTGCAATTCAGAATCAAGCTAAATACATTGATAGTACAGTTATTGGTTCAGATCTCCAGGATATTTCGAGTTGGTCTCTGTCCGAAAATGAATCTTTTTCTGATCACATGATGACAGAATTCGAATTTTGTCTCTCTATGGTCTTGCGAGATAGGTTAAAAGTTTCGTTTAAAATCCTCGATACAAAGAAAGCAAATTGGTGTCGTTTTCAGTAGGTTTTCTCTTCTCGTGTTACCTATACTAAACGATTATACTAATGGTTCGTGACTAAATACGGTCATTGAGGATATTCGTTCTGTTCTTCTCCAAGCATCTTTATTTTCAATGCCCCTTAAGAGTCATGGCATGCATTATATTTCTTGGTGGTTTATCGAAACTGATTGAGTGGAAAAGAGGTTTAATGCCTCTAGGCATATTGAATATTGTTTGAGTGAAAGAGTTTTAATGCCTGTAGGCGTCCATACTTCACCGTTGTAGAAATCCAAACTTTAGAGCATTCTATAAATGTAAATATCTTGAATATAGCAAAATATGTAATCAAATGCTTACCGCCGCTATATCTGACTCCTGGGAAACATTTCTCTTGACCACTGATGTTCCCAATTTGGGGGGGGGGAGAAATTATACATATATTTTTAAAACAGAATTCACGAAAAAAAAATTAATTAACTGGCATTTATCTATCTACGGGAAAAACAGCCAATTCTCTAAATGAGAAATACTGTGGTTCAGAAATCCTTCTCATTTGATCCCGAGGAAATTGCTAATGATTTACATCAGGAGTACCGTGAGTTTGTGAGTACTCCTTATTTTTCTTTTGTTAATTCTTTTTCTTCCTGTGATGAAGCTATTCCGATACTGGAACTAAATAAATGGTCCTGATTCTATATCAAAGAAAATTCAAAGTATTCTATATCTGGATGTTGGTATTTTTCTACATTTTTGGAAACATGCTCAGATGAAATCCATTTCTAAAGAAAATGAGTCTAGGTACCTCATTTGGATAACCGTGGATGTATGAGCTTACTTTCTGCTGTAAGTAAGGGCTTGGAAAAAAATTTTGTTAACAGAAATTGATAGTATCTCCTCCGAGGAGACTTTCTTTCTGGTGATCAATACGGTTTTAGACCTCACAGAATGAGGTTGTTTAGGGAACGATAAAGAAACATTTGCCCACCATTTGTTTTTTCTTGATATAAAAGGCATCTTCGACAATGCGTGGTGACCTTGCATTCTCAACCTTCTAAAAAAGGTGGAACCTCCAACGAACATCTTTTTTACTTGCTGATGACGTTTCGAATGACAGGACGGCCAAATTCAGTTCGGCTTGGTGTTTGCAATCCGTCGCCTTGAAAGTCTAAAGGCTCAGTTTTTGCCCTCAAGGCTCAGTTTTTGGACCTAATTTTGGGAACATTATTATTAATGATCTCCTCTCAAAGTTTGAAAGCCTTACCTTTTGCTATACTAGAGCCTTTGTGAATGATTTCTTGGTTTGCTTCCAGATTAGGGATCTTCTGCTGCTTTTTTCCACGCACAGGATACTTTAAACCTCGCTTCCGATTAATCAAAAAATTTTGAGTTGGACGTTAATCCTGATAAAACTAAGCCATTATTATTGAATATTCAATAATAATGTTTATTATGATGCAGTTCAGTTATTTCTCAAGGGAACTCGATTGACTGTGTTGAAGGGAATAAAATATCTTAAGGTTTCCTTTGACTGTAAATGTTCTAGGAAGAGATATTTAACTTTCATATCAGTGAAATGGATATTGCTGAATTACATCAGCAAATTGCAAGTCAAATTGCACGCAATATGTAATTTCAACATACTATATTCTCTTATCTATAATCAAGGAACTGAACCCTTCATAATGAACAGCTCTAGAATTTGGGGTATGGCACATAAGAGAAAGATAAATTATAAATATCTGCTACGCATTTTAAAGGCGAATACTTATGCAGGCCATATGGGGATATCACACCATAAGCTTATAAAGTATTTCTCCCGCTTTTCTAGCGTGCCTTCGGACTGTAGTGGTTCTGCACGCTGGGTTCGATTCCCGGCGATGGCGGTTGCAAATTTTTCCTCTCTCCGGCTTTTCAAATTACCTAATGACCCTAAAAGTGGCGTCCGAACTAAAAGGGTGTTGGATAATGACTCTCCACGCGCAGGATTTGGTGATTGGGTCCCACAAAAACCCCAGTCGACCTTTAAAAAGGGGAGTATATAAGGTATTTCTCCCGCTTTCCTAGCGTGCCTTCATGGTGTAGTGGTTCTGCACGCTGAGCCGGCATTCCAGAGGTCCGTGGTTCGATTCCCGTCGAAGACGGTTATTAATTTTTCATCTCTCCGGCTTTTAAAAATTACCTACAAGCTATGAGTCTGTTTAAATAATTTCTGGTTTTTGCCCAATTGACGTTTCCATTCTTCATAATATTTCCTTTAGGGTAAATCTCTTCTTCTTCTGTCTCTGGTTATCATTTTATTTTGCATCCATATATTTTTCCTCATCACTAAGAAAGAAATTCTGTTAATGTTATTTAATTTAGCATGTAGAGTCATTAGGTTATTTCGAAGCAGGAGAGATGAAAAATGAGCAATACTCTCGCCGGGACTCAAACCACGGACCTCTCAAATACGCGTCAAGCGTGTTACACCACAAAGACATGCTAAGAAGGCAGGAAAAATACCTTATAAACAATAAAATCGCAGAAGATTTCCATCTAAATTATTGTAATGATGGCAGTAAAATTGATGGCAAAATTGGTTTCACATTTGTTAGCTTTAGAAATAGTCTTGAATTAGAGTACTTTTAATTTAGATTTTGAAGAGAATGTGCAATTTTTATAGCTGAAGATTTGTGTCTTACCAAATGATCACTTAATAAAATAGTGCTGTTTCAGACTATCATATTTGTATTGATTCCCTTTCATATTTGGAGAACTTAAAATGTATTTCTTCTTCTAAAAACATAATTGTCGAGATTTAAAGACAACTTAGAAACTTAAAATATGAAAACATTTCGATTGCTTTTATATTTGTATGCGAATGTTGTTGGGAATGAACTGCCGATTTTCTTGCAAAGACTCCCACCAACCGCAAAATCCACATTTTTGTCAATATCCCTAAATCTTTTTATACGGCATCAAAGAATATCATGAATAAGATGTCATGCCTTTTATAAGAAGGTCATGAGGTATCGTGGAGTTGTGGAATCCAAAATATATTAGTTCAAATAAAATGAGCTTAACTAGGAGATTTTTGCTTTCCATCAAAATGAGATTGCCATGTGATCATTCATTTTACAAGTTATAAAATGACACAGTTCTTTACTGGCCATGGAAACTTTAAAATTTATCTGAGCAGATCTGAGTTGGGTCCAGAAACTTATCGTAATTTCAGCGTTGGTGGCGAGGAAAATGTTGCACATGTATTTCTTCTGTGTTCCGCATTTGACAGCGAAGGAAAAATCTTAAAATTGCACTTAAAAATACACTAATATTTTTGAAAATTATCACATCATGAAGGGATTGTGCAAATTGAACCAAAGTCACAGGGCATGTAAAGTGAGGTAAGACATTCAAATAATTAGAATTAAAAACGATTGCGCATGCGTGGAATGAGAACCGGTCGCTTGTTCCATGTATATAAAGAACTGTAAAGTTATAAGATATTTCTTCCGCCTTTTTGGCATGCCTTTGTGATGTGGTGGTCTGCACTCTCGGCGAGTATTCCAGAGGTCCGTGGTTCGATTCCCGGCGAAGCGTTGCTAATTTTTAAATCTCTCTTGCTTCCAAAAAATCCTAATGTGTCTACAAAGCTGTGTTGAAATATGTTTATCGTCCTCTGTCTGCGTTAAACGTTTAATTAGTGATTAAGACACAATAACACGCCGAATAAATACTAATTCACAAGTCAAACAACAAAAATCCTGTGAAAATTTTGTAAATATAACGCTGATTTTTGTTGTTTGACTTGTGAATTAGTTTAATTAGTGGTCAATATGCTTCGTGAACAGCGGAGGGAGCGATACCAACAACTAATGGTGTTCGAACGAAGCCGCATCATCGATATACGAGAGGATGGACTTTCGTATCGAGGAATCGCAGCCCACACGCAGCGTAGTACCACAACAGTGATGCGTGTTTAGACAAAATGAAAAAAGAAGAACCAAACAAGGCGAAATCCTGGCAGTGAGGCACGCAATAGCACAATGGCACGGGACGATAGACGCCTGCTCTGGATTGCTGTGACGGATCGTGCAGCGTCCTCTAGTGTGTTAGCACAACGTTGGAGAACGGCTACAGGTGTTGTGTTGTCTAGCTCCACAGTTCATTACCATCTGATGCAGAATTAAACTTTGTGAAATGGCTCTTCTAAGGAGGGTTCCCCTGTCGCTTAATTACACATGCCTCCGACTTCAGCAGACACTGCGACACAGTGCAAGGCATGCCCTGTGTCAACAATTTGTTTTCTGTGATGAATCTCGCTGTAATCTGGAGTACAATGATGGAAAAGTACACGCCAGACATTACAGAGGGGAACGTCTACTCCCATAGTGATTTATCCAGCGTCATACCGCACAAAAGCCTGGCATCATGGTCTGGAGAGCCATTGGGTATAAATATCGATCCCATCTAATGCAGGCTGCGGGCAATCTCAACAGTGTTTTCTACATAAGGAAAGTTGTGGAGCCAGAGGACCTTCCCATTCTTCGATGCATTCTGGGCGCTATATTTCAATAGGATAATAGGCGTGCGCATGTTTCTCAGACTACACAAGCCTTCTTATAGAACAACAGTTAACTTCTTCCATGGCCTGTTTATCCTCCAGATATGCCACCCATTGATCATGTTTAGTAATTCAGCGGTCGGCTACTCGCTGTTACAAGGAAGGACAGACACTAAGATTAAATTTTGGCGTCAGGTTGAAGATATATGGCATCCCATTCCCCAGGATTCCATTCAGAACCATGATTCAATGCCACGACGTGTATAGGATCTGATGGCTCAGCGTGGCGGACACACAAAGTACTGATTTCCGATGTTTGTTTTTGTTTTTTGTCTTGTAAATTTCATCGTTTGTTTGTGGAATTACGTATATGGAATAAATTTCCTTCATTTCCGGTAATTCCTTCACGGTGTTGCATTTTTCGCAATCATTAGTGTATTAATAATAACTGGCCTCCAGATTTTCATCAGTTTATTTGCGACAGAAGTGCCTGTGACTGTTTTTGTACGTTCATTGTAAATTATAGTAATCCTTCATAATTTTTCTAAAACTATTTTCTTTAGTGTTTATATTTTTAGATTGTGCGTTATACTTACTTCTGTCAACCCCATGTAATATTTTGTGCTACATGGGGAAATGTTTGTGTTTTTAATAAAAAATTTATAAATGAATGTTTTACCTTTGAATAGATCCGTGTCCTAAGCCTCCCGAGAGACCAATGGATTGTGCTGAAGTTCTATTGAATGGACATAATACTAGTGGAGTGTATACCCTTTGGCCTAAGAGTAGAATTTTGAGTTGCGAATCGGTGAAAGCGTACTGCGACATGGACACTGATGGGGGTGGCTGGACGGTAAGGTATTCTGAATGCTAAATTTTTACCTAAAGTAAATCATCTACTGACCATAACCTACCATAGATGAAATTCTCTGAAACTGACTAAAAGTTTCGAATGAATAAATAAAAAAGCCATTGGGAACTATAGTAGTACCATTTAAAATGAACCTTCTCTAATCCAGAGTTTCTTAATCTTTCAGATAAGTGAAACCCTTTATAATGTTTACTTAACAGTGGAACTTCTGGTTTGCTTCAATTATCAGGCTTTAATGCAACATTTCGTAGGTTATTTGCAACAGAAATGAAAATTATTTCAAATAATACTTATTTGCTTCAAAGAGTAATATCAAAATTAGCCTAAAAGTTTTTAAAATAATTTAAAGTATTCAAACAGGACTTTTAAATTTTAATTTGAAGGAGATGAGTAGTACTGCTTTGTATTACCGCAGATATACCTAATATTAGGCTTTATGTATAAAAGTTGAATTATTGCCGCATAATAATGCTGTCCTGGTTCAGCATCACCTTTGTTGCAGTATTTAATTTTTATCGGCCTGCTGAGAATCTCGTTTCTCACATATACGTAGTTGCAAATGATAAAAGTGCCAGCGCGACCTTCTGTAATACTAGTTGATTTTCATCTTTTAGAGTGCGCCAGAATATCAATAACAACGGTTATTTAAATTGCTAAGAGTGAATGTCATATCTTTTCAGTAATAGTTTTGTATTCTTCTGCTGACATATTCGAAGGTCATTCATTGACGATAAATGGGATTTTAATCTGCAATTCATTTTAATATTTAATCTGCTGTGCATTTGGAAAATACTGATTAAAAGCTTCACTCAAACCTTTGAAATGCTAATTTCGTCAATAGATATCTTCCCTATTTCAACCGTCTCTTCTTCTAAAAAGCCTTTTATATTATTGGGAAGCAATCCAAATCGTTGAAGCACACACAGATTTTTCTAAAATTCTGTTTTGCTCTTGAAAGAAGAATTGAAAGCAGAAAATGCATTTACGTTTTTGCCTTGAATAAGAAATATAACAATATATAAAAAGAATAATTTTAGTCCGTATAAGCCTCTGTATTTCTTCTGAAAAACTCAGAAACGTTTTGGAATGATCACTGTTTTTTTTTTTTTTTTTTTTTTTTTTTTTTTTCCGAAAAAGACCTACTAAAGCTTCCCATGCAAAAGAACGCCGAGGAGACACATTTCCAGTTTATAAGAGAACTACTGTAGTGAGTGCTTTATGACGGAATTAGTAGTGCAGATACAATGCTAAATACTTGCATACCCTATCAAAATCTACGCATAGTTAAAACTTCGAGCCTAATGAATGCTTCACTTTAGGAATTTCATTTCAGATGGACATGGTCAATTGTATAGTATCTGGATTAATAATTCTAAAATTTTAATCTTAGTAAAATTTCCCATGCAAGTTTGATTGAACATATATGATACAGCATCAAGCATATACGATACTAATTAAGCATATATGATATTGATTAAGCATATATGATATTGATTAAGCATATATGATATTGATTGAGCATAATCTGAGTCGGCACTGAGACTCAGATTTTGGACATTATTTGTTTTATTTTATATTTGCTTTTTTTCTGGCCAGTCCCATTTTTTGATCATATGGCCGGCTTGGGCCGGATAGGAGGATCGGAGTTGTGCCCTTATAATGATAAGGATATAGCATTAGAATGTTTCAATATCATTTACTTTTTCTATCGTTTTTATTTATTTCCTTATTTCCTTTAATCAAAGTCAAGTGCTGCAATGCCATAAAAAGATTTTATTAATTATGATTTACAGTTCTTAAACTACTAATGCATTTATAAATTGCATTCGTTAGCTTTTGGCGTTACCATTTCATTTAACTTACTATCATAAAATGATACTCTAACTGGCGTGTGTGAGTATCGTAAAATGACGGCTGTGTTTGGCATAACATAACATTTCATAACATGAAGCTACACCAGCACCTCTGCAGTATCATAGGTGACTGAAGAATCCCTGAGCCCAGCTAATGTTAAGGGAACGACACCCATCAGGAAACTCACAAGAAACCAGCGCCAGGCGTCAGCCACCAATTCGCACCAAATTCCAAGGCGCCAACCCGTGAACCACCAGGAGCCCATGGAACACCCGTACGAGTACCGGATTCCAGCATCACTCAGCATCATTTTACTGAAACTTGAATTCTATACTCATTTGTATATACTTTAATCACATATTTGCTATTTTGAAGTATTTGCTTTGTTATATTGCTATTTTAAGTGCCTTTATATAGATCTGTTCCCGTGTTCTGAAGTTATTGAATTACTTTGCATATTTTATTTTCTAGATATTTTGCTTTTAAAGTACCTTTTTTGAGTACCTGCATATTTGTTGATGGATGTATAATGCGGTGATCCTTTGCCAGATTACAACTGTATATTTAATTATCAGGTCCCCCCCTTTTCCCAAAAAACGTATCTTTGAACTGGGAATTTCCCTGGCATAAAAAAATGAGGGAAAGGGGCCGTGCCGTGTTATAGAAGTTAATATAAAGGTTATAGAAATTTGCTAGCTTGTTTATTTTGAGGATTATTTCACGAAGACGAATGCCTTGTTAAGAGTGGTTTATTGCCGTATTTTATATCCAAGTTCTTGAATTTTTTAAGGGAGATTTTTTACCATGGTATCTTAAAAATTTCACTTCTTGGGTTTGTAATTGAATATTCAGCAAGAGAATCTTTATTAAGAGACATTTACATTAATAAGAGAACCTGCTGCTATGATTGGCATATGCCAGCGAAGTAAAAGGACTGCTCTAATTTCCTTTAACCGAGTATTATTAATAGATCATATAGAAGCTCTGATTTAGAAATTCCTTTGGCAGGTGTAGGAGAAACCATGAATGATGTATAGAATAAAATAGGTGACAAGATGAAAATAAGATATAAAGAAATGTTACCAGTTATTAACTACCTATAGGCAAAATAGAGAAAAATTAACTTCCTGAGACCACCAGCTCTGAATAAAGTCAATATTCATCAGACAGCAAATAAGCATGGGTAATAGAATTCACTTTTCTAATACCAGAACATTTGCATAAATCTATTTAAAATCGTAAATGGTTATCTTGATAAGGTTTTACTAATCAAATAATAAATTTTAGTCCTAATAGCAATTGAAATTTAGATCCAGGTCATGCGTTATGTACTGAAATAAGCATAAATTTCAAAGCATTACGAAGGTTTTAAAACAGTATTTACTTAGAAGAGAGATATTTTTGAAATACACATAAATGCCTTTAATTCTCATGAAGAGAAAAATTGTAAAATATTATTTTTTAAACAAAGTTATAAAGGGATTAAGGATAAATAAATTAGATCGTAATCTAGGGTAAAACGTCGTTGATTTACACTGAGAAGTTTAAATTAGGCTTAGAAAAGACAGTAGTTTTCATTTTATCTTCCAATTCTTCTACGTATTACGTTCGACCAGAAAAGTAATATTGATGCTTTAATGAAATTTTCAAACTTAAGAAATTCAGTCTTTTATTTAAATTCCTCTAATGTATGTTGCGTAATTAGACATAAATTAGTTACCGATATTTGTAAATAACAAATTAAAAACTAATTTAAACGCTAGGAAGATGTGAGTTAATTCAAAGTTGAAATGCATTAACGGCTTCACGAGTCTATGCGCTTTCATCAAAACAGTACCTTTACAATATTAAAAATCGGATGTGTACAGCACATGACTTCCTTGAACGGAATATCAAATTATACGCACTTTTTCTTGCATTTAATTTAATGACGATAAGAGTGATAAGTTTAATGACGATAAGTTCTTGCATGACTATAAGAGTTTCCTAGCATGGTAATCTGTCTAAGGAGAAACGGAGGCAACGAAAAGCAAGAAGGAGAGCCTTGAAGCCTGAAATCAGAGAAGCGATCTAAGAAATGAATAAGCTAGGATCTTATTTGAAGAAGACGAGAAGAATCAAATTATTACAGCACGGCTGATGTTACAAATAATAATGCAAGTTGAACAATAAAACACAAATAATGCAGAAACAATGTGAAAATATGTACACTATTATGCAATTTGAACAAAATTCATCCCGTGAAGCAATGTTTAAATAGTTAAATTTGGATCGCTGTCAGTGAAAAGGTGAGCATCCAGAGGTTTAGTAAGCCTGTCTGCATGCAGGTTTTCGTAGTTGAAAATTTGTGAGTAGTTTATGTAGTCACTAGTGGAAACATTGTTGAAAAACCAATCATTCTTTCTTCGTAGGTAAGTTTCAAGTTCTTCAGTTTTGAGGATCTTGTGTAGAAGATCATTTCTGATGAGATAATGTCATCTGTAATAATTCTAAGAAATTTTTATTTTGTATGATTTGTAGTTGGTGAATTTGATGGTCAGTGGCTGTATTCCAAGTTGGCGGCGCATAGAAGGTCTAATACAAGCATTGTAAATATGTTTCTTAATCTTGAGACTAAATTTAGAAAATCATTTTATAACTCAGAACGCACAAAATTTACATCATCTGAAGAATTATCTAATCGTTGCCACATGTTCTATTCAAATACTGTGATAAATCTAAAAGGATGTATAAAAGAAATTAAACAAACAAAAAGAAAAAAAAAAGAATCAGTTTTTCTCAGACGATTCAGTATTTCTCATTCAATTAATTCAGTCCTCACTTCGCTACAAGGCTAAAATAAACTATATAAGAACTCAAAATATCTATATTAAAAATTACGAAATAAATCTTAAACACTTATTTCCGCGAATAAATTCCAGAATGGATTAAGCATGACTTATTTCGCAATAATAAAAGAAGGCGTTATCTTTGTTGTTACGAAACTTAGTTTCTCTAGATTGGCAACAAATCCACTATTCTGCCAAGTTTTAAATGTAAACAAACATGGCTGCCATGGCAAAAATAATTAGCACCCCCTTTGGTCTTTTCGAATTTCCGTTTTTAAATTTCGGACTGTGCGGAGCAGCTCAAACCTTTCAAAGGTTTATGAACGAAATTCTTGGAGATCTAAAATTCGCCTACGTCTACTTAGATGATATTTTGATATTTAGTGATACGGAAGATGAGCATAAATCTCACCTACGTACTGTTTTTGAAAGATTAACTTCATATGGATTGACAATTAACGCTTCGAAATGTGTTTTCGGCGTTCCGGAAATATCTTTTTTAGGCCATATAATCAATAAAGATGGTACCAAGCCTCTGACGAACAAAGTGGAACCGATACTTAACTACCCACTTCCTAAAACGGTAAAAGATTTGCAGAGATTTTTAGGATTTTTAAATTTTTACCGTCGATTTTTACCCAACGTAGCCCAGAATCAAATACATTTAACTTCGTATTTAAAAGGGGCTAAGAAAAATGATAAGACAATCCTGAATTTGTCTGAGGAAGCGCGGAGTGAATTTCAAAAGTGCAAACAGCTAATCGCTAATGCTGTTCTTTTGGCACACCCGAAGAAAGATGCCCAGTTGGTTTTACAGGTTGATGCGTCAGACTTCGCGATCGGTGGAACGCTATCACAAATAGTTGGTAGAAATTTACAGCCTCTCGCATTTTTCTCACGAAAGCTTTCGCAGGCGGAAAGGAACTATAGTGCGTATGATCGAGAGCTATTGGCAGCTTATGCTGCTATTAGGCATTTTAAGCATATGTTGGAAGCACGGAACTTTTCTTTAATCACCGATCACAAACCGCTCACGTATGCATTCCGAAGAGTTTGGATAAGTGTTCACCTCGTCAGGCTAGGCAGTTAGACTTTATCTCACAATTCACCACTGAAATTCGCCATATAAAAGGTTCGGAGAATATCGCTGCCGACGTACTTTCGCGTATAGAAGCAATAAGCATGCCTAACCCTATCGACTATGAGGAAATCGGTAAAATGCAAGAAATCGACCCAGAATTACAAACATTGCTTAAAGAGTCAAAAGTTCTACATCTCAAAAAACTTACCTTACCGAATTGTAGCTTACCGATATATTGCGATGTGTCAACAGGTAACGCCCGCCCTTACATTCCTCCGGCATTCCGTGAGAAAGTTTTTGCCACCTTGCACAATTTGTCTCACCCCGGCATTCGCGCATCAACAAAGTTAGTATGTTCACGGTTTGTTTGGTCTTCCATCCGCAAAGATTGCGCGAAATGGGCACGGCAGTGCATTCCGTGCCAGAAAGCAAAAGTAAGCAGGCATACTAGAACCCCGTTAATGAAGTTTCCAGACCAATCACAGAGGTTTGATCACGTCCACCTTGACCTTGTTGGTCCCCTACCTCCTTCTCAAAATAATTATTACTGTCTAACTATGATAGATAGATTTACTAGATGGCCCGAAGCAGTACCCTTACCAGACATAACAGCACGCACAGTAGCACAGGCTTTCTATGACCACTGGATTACTCGATTTGGTTGTCCGACTGTTATTACTACCGACCAAGGGCGACAGTTTGAAAGCGGCTTATTTCGAGCCCTTTCCCAATTATTGGGAATCAAGAGGATCAGGACGTCTCCGTACCACCCACAGGCGAATGGACTGATCGAGGAATTCCACCGTCCTTTGAAAGCTGCCTTAAAAGCGCACGATACCAGTGACTGGGTGGCTGCCCTTCCAACGCTGCTGATGGGTTTCCGCGCCGCTCTCAAAGAGGACATAGGAGCAACCACTTTTGAACTGGTGTATGGAAAGACTATCCGTCTCCCAGGAGAATTTTTCAATCCGACGCCTCCGGATGCGTCCCCCAAACAGTTTGTGGAGGATTTAAAATCTCACTTTGCCAGTGTCCGCCCGACCACGACTTCTAGCCACGGCCAGCGAACATGTTTCATTCATCCACGCCTTCACAAGTCCACATATGTGTTTGTTCGACACGACGGAGTTAGAAAACCACTTCAAACTCCTTATGATGGACCATTTAAGGTGCTAGAAAGACGAGATAAAACGTTTGATCTCGAAATAAAAGGGACTAAGCAAACGATCTCCATAGATAGACTGAAACCCGCTTTTGTAACCATGGACTCTTCTCAAGTTGCTTCCAAGAGTGTGAAAAAATCTTCGGACAATTGTATCACCCGTTCTGGACGATTAATCCGACCCCCGCATCGGTATGTCACATTTCGTTGACACTGCGGAGGGAGTATGCAGCGGCAGCGCCAAACAGGCGATACGGACTTAAAAACTGTACAGAAAAGCGCCAATTGGCGAAACAGTAAACCCGTTTGGCAAACCTACAGGCTGACGGAGAGAGAAGATTTTCCCCCGGCAGTCAAGTGGAACTACTTCAAAAATGTGTGCGTCTCTGTTTTCGCCGAGATATGTAATCTTGTGTACTCGCATCTGTACTGTGCTCTGAATTTCTTAAGCCGTTATAATGTACCCGGCAACTGTTACTTTTCCTTATTAAATTTGATTATTAATTGTTACATGTCTATCTTAACTAAGATTTCGGCTTTCCTAGTTAATGTTAGGGATATTTTCGTATGCACGTGTTACTCACACGTACATCAAAGGGAATGTAACTAGCCATTTTACACATTTTAATTCATCCGCGTCTTTTTTAGATACTTTTTCCTAAAACTTACATCCCCTGAAGCAACAGAAAAAAAGTTCGACGATGAAAGAAAAATAAATTTTTTCATCATTATTGAAACTTAGTAGGTGTCAGTATATATATATATATATATATTGTTGTTGTTGTTGTAAATAATAATTAGATATTTTATTTTGTTATTCAGGTAATTCAAAGAAGAGGAAATTTTTCGAGGCCTGTGGACTATTTTTACAAGAACTGGAATGAATACAAAAGAGGATTCGGAAAATTGAATGAAGATTTTTGGTTTGGTAATATAGAAATTAATACATTTTAAAAGAGTATTTTAATAATTTCGTACCTGAACGTTTTTTATCCTGTTTTCGTTCTCGCAAATGTATATTTTTTCGAATTATTTATTATGCTTTTTAAACACCATTAATCTGTTTTTGATATATATTATGTTTTTTTAAACACCATCGAACTGTTTTTGATGTTTATTACGTTTTCTAAACCGCATTAAACTGTTTTTGATGTTTATTATGTTTATGAAACTTCATTAAATTATTTTTGTTATTCATTATATTTTTTAAACCTCATAAAATGATTACTAATTTCAACTTTAAATGCGATAAATAATAATATTTTCTTGTTGATAATTTAAAGTTATTTCATAACTCAAAATATTTTACTGTTGGTACCTCTATTAACGGAAGAAGGGAAAAAGAAAATATAAGCAAAAATCTGACGATTTTCATAACTTCGCCCCAAATTCAGAAATTAAGATAAAAATTTTTAAACAAGTTTCGCTGAAAAGCTTTCTTTTCAGCTCGATTCGATAGTGCAGACAGTGAAATTCTGACATTCTTAGCTTGTTCTTTAAACGAAGATATGTGCGAAAAATCGCTTAAATATAAAATAAAAAAATCGAAATCGAATTTTCAAAACTTCGCTTCACCACATTGCACTGTCATGGATGAACAGTATGTGCACAAAATTTGAACTCAATAGCTTATGAGAAAATATGTTAAAAACGATGACAAAATTATACTCACAGTGAAACATCATGACTGAACTAAATAAAAGCTTATATTTACACTTACTTAGTTATGCACAACTTGAAACTATAATACAGTATTTATTTAACGATTAGTAAATTATGTAGTAATTATATATGTTTAAATTCTACAAGAATAATTCCAAACGCAATACTAATTGCAATATATCTTTCATTTCAGGAAATGATAATATTTTTGCTTTTACTAATCAAAAGCTGTACTCTGTTCGCTTTGAGCTCTTGTATTACAATGACACCCGAGCATATGCAGCATATGATAAGTTCTGGATTGACGACGAAGATCAAGGTTATCGCTTACATATCAACGGATATTATGGAAATGCTGGTAAGCCTAGTTTAATTTGATAAACGAATATAGAATCAAAATTCGCTTGAATCTAATTTCATAGATTTGGATTTCACGATAGATTTGGAAGATATAGAATAGTCCATAGTAAAGTTAATAACAGAAAGAAAATCTACACACATTTAACCGTCTGCCAAATACCATAATCTATATCTTTGGAAATGCGAATAAATAATGATTTAAACATTCAAAATTGAACATATAATGTTATATTTAAAAATTAAACCCTTATAATTCCAAAAGTTTTAGTTCAAATTACAAAATTTTATCAATTTCAAAATTGCAAGTTAAATAGTAATTGCATAAACTAAGAAAATGATTAAATTAGTTGCGTTAATTATTAAATAAACGCTTACCTTTGCCCTTCTTAGGTACTGTGGTGTAGCTGGAAATATGTCTGGTTAGCAATCGGGAGGTCTGGAGCTCCTGTTTCGTCGAGATTACTGATTTTTATTATTTCCCCCAGTTTCCCAACAACCTGTTGTAATAACTACTTCTTTTTTTATAAAGAATCTCAACGTTTTGTTACGTTTTGGAATTTTATACCTGTTTCAGAATTCCGCTTCCAACTGCTTTTATTTTTTCAAGAAATTTGAATTAATATTTTTCTCTATTTCACTATGTACAGTCATAGATGGCTCTTTTTTCCAATGACCATTTTACTGTTATAATCAGGCAACTTCTACGGAATCTATGTTTTCTTAACTCTGTTGTCTTCTTTTCCTTCTTTTATACTAATAGTAGCAATATTAGAATCTATGTTTTCGGTGAAAGCTAGGTATATTTACCAGTTATAAATCTTCTAATCACATACTCATTTACCAATTACCTTCAAGACCTAAAACATTTTTCTGAATGTCACATAAACTGAATTTGTATGATGTGTTTGTATTATTATTCACATCATACTCAATATTCTTATAAGAAACCGTGCATGTGAAAAGCACTGTTTAATTACAGTCTATACACAAACTATCAAATGTTGAAAAGATACGATGATGAGCTATATTACTTTCATACCGTTGAGTACCGGTGAGTAATATTACTTTGAATGCAAGAAAATAACTGTTGCTCTCATTAACAAATAACATTGCAAAGCAATTAATAACAAGTAGCATTTCAAAGAAATGTTCTCATACCAAATATTCAGCATTATGTTAATGGCGGATATACAAATTGAACCTCATCTAATAAATCGCTGTTGAATATATCTGATGGTAGCCGACAGTTATAAAATATAAAAACCATTCTAACCCAGAAGGTAAGAACATTTTCAAAAATGCAAGTTAGTGATATAACGCCTTGCTATAATTTAGAATGTAGTCGCAGTTCATGGAAAAAAGAGCGGTTTGAACGAAACACTGGCAAAATTTCACATCACCAAAATACACTTCGTCTGATTTAGTCAAAGAAGTTCTAAAACTTAAATCAACAAGGAGCTATAAGTTCTACCATGAGTTTATACTATTTTATACAAAATATCAATATATCTTATGAGTTTTGTCAAAAGATACTGATATCTGCCATATAAGACATGGCTATGGCCTTTGCTTTAGGCGCATTGTTATTTGTAATTACATAGAAATATTTTACAAAACTATTGGAAAAGAATAAAATACTTGTATGATAATTTTCCAAAATTTATCAAGAATAGAAATATCAGTATAGCAACAATAATTCTCGAAATTGCCTTGTAGAGTTGCGCGCCTCCAACTTGCACGTAGCCAAGAGGTGACTGTTGAAACTGGAAAATAGACAGAGTCTTGCTAAGGGTTTAAGTCCCTTTTTATTCAACTTAAGAAATTACAATTGCGTGCTCTTGACGCTCACAAACTACGCCGACCCGGCGGTAAAATAAAAATAAGAACCTGAAAAGAAATAATAACAAGACTCTAACTACGAGGCTCTCTAAAAGTAACTAACCTCACCGCGTTTTACAATACCGCTGCTAATTCAGCAAACTTTGAATATCACGTTGAACGATTAACAATTCTCCGAGGCAAGCACACAGGTCGAAACGCGGGGTTCTTTAATTTCTGGCTAACTACCTCCGCGATCGTGAAGTACGAACAACACACCTCGAACTCGTTTCCTTTCTATTTAACTCAGAATACTTCCGCTGATAATTTGAATCCTTGCGCGTTCTACTAAAATTTACATACTCTGGCATTGGCAGTTCCAGGGGAAAGTAAGGCTTGACAGGAAAGATAGTTTAAACTTAAAATAAATGTTAGTTAAAATAAATATAAACCCTACAGCCTGATGGCACCCTTGTTTCCTAGCAGAAATATTAACGCAATAATTTGTATTATGATATTACTCGGGGCCATTACAAATAAATGTATTGTTTGCAAAGTCACTATATGTAAAAAAATATTATTTATAAAGAATTTGCACTTGATTATATGTATTACAGATTATATGTAGAAATTCTTTGGTATTTTGTTTGCATACCGAATAACTTGGAACTATATTTATGATAATATTACGCTGATTATGGGGATATTAGATGCTTTAAAATCTCTGGAATTTCTTTAAGAAGCTTTAAACTGTATCTTCGTTTTTACATATTAAACTAAGTTTGTTTCAAATTGTAATTATATTTAAATATAATTTACTTACCTTTAAGAATGCACAATTAATTTCTAACTAATACGAGTAAATGAATAAATTATTTTTGTTCTGTAGTTTAAATTACAAATTGTTCCTAAGCAAAATTAAAGTCAGAAAATTCGCCACCAAATCGCTGTAAGAAAATATTAATCATGTTAACAGAGTCTTCATTTATTATGAAATTATTGCTGCTTAAAATTTCTGCTTATACTTTATTAGATAAAAGATTTTCATTTTAAGTTGCACTAATTAGTTAATATAGAGATAAGTTTTTTCCAGCTTCACACTAAGTTATTTCATGTTCTCTTTCTAGGAGATGAAATGGCCGATAACAATAATAACAAGTTTAGCACTAAAGACCGAAATAATGATAACTCTACACTACTGTATATTTGCGCAGAATACATGAAAGGAGCTTGGTGGTACAATGTATGCGGAACTGTCAATCTTAATGGTCTTTACTTAGGAGATTGCACAAATCATACTGGGATTTTTTGGGATTCGAGAACAGAGGGTTTAAAATCAACCAAAATCATGATAAGACCATACGACTTTTTAACGACGTAAGCACATTTTTAAACGTGAAAGTGTCGCATAATTTTATGAAAAGCCCTACTGGACGTCAAGAAATGTTTTAATTATTTTAAGTTACGAGAGACAGGAATTTTACCTCAAATATCTAACTTGCAGAGCTGATTATCTTAACACAGAGCCTGATATATAATCAACTGACACAAAATTCTCTTTAATTATTACTTATTGTAGATATTTCGGAGCTACAGTTGGATACATGGAACTGCAGATCTATTATTTACCTTAAGTATAATTACGATTAGTTTGTCTGGCAGAAACTTGCCATACAGTTTTGTATTTTAGAATTTAAGAGAAGAAAAAGTGGACTTTCATAAATTTCATTGTTTTTTGTATAATTTTTATCACCATGATTTACATATTTTCATAAAATTTGTTTTTTTCTCAGAATTTATGAAATATTTTTATATTTTTATTTTTAAAAATATTGCATATTGAGTAAAACATAAGCACCTAATAAAATGAATATTAAATGAAATGTATTCTCTATTTATCTATTACCACTTTGCTTGAAACCTTTGCAGATGTCGATGTCGATTTTACACCTGTCACTACGTATTTAATTATGTGTTGCAAAAGATATCCTAGAGCTGTTTATGTTTTAATTCGCCGAAGCTGTGGAACTATAACTTCAGTTCAAAAGCTCGCATCTTTCCTTTCTAACTCGTTTTGTCATATGTTTGGAATAAATTCTTTTGCTGATAAAGCAACTTTTAGAACTTAATATTGCTTTCAATAATGTTCTTTAATAACGAATGTTTAATACAATAAACTTTTGAAATACCCTCTTATTTAAACACATAGGGTATGTAATAATCTATTACTTTCACAGCATCTTAAATTGTAATTCATTCATGATCTTCAGTGGCGCAATATGTCCTGTTTGTGCCTTGGACTTTATTAAGAGATTTGTGACTGATTCTGTCGTGTCACTAGCCTTAAAATTCATATATTTTAAATATTTATTAAATATTTTTACATTATTGAAAAAGTATTACCTATTCCCTCAAAGCAGCCTACTAGCGACTCATCCTGAATTTCAACAAAGACCGTGCTGCTTACACCAAATTAAAATACATTTATAGTAAATATTATAAAGCGACCAATTACTTCTTATGGGCTTTGGAATTAGAGATTCATGGGAAAGAACAAGAGCTTCTATAAGATCCAACCTCTATATCCCACGTATTTTATTTGGCCTTGTTATTATAGACAATACATCCATTATGAACTGACACATTCAGGAATCTCTTAAAATTCTTTGTACACCATTTTGTATGCCATTTTCTTTCAAAGAGATAAGGCATTTTGATCCTTCACATCTACCCCACCTATAACAAGATTATATTCCACTATACACTTTGGTTTAGCTGTAGCTACACCCTTCTTTTTTTTGTAACAAGCGAAGAATCATGAAACGTAAAAATAAAGATAACGTCTTTGTTGTCTTTCCACTTAGCACCATTTCGTCACTATTACACGGAATTATACGTATACGTCGAAATGCATCTAAAAGCATTATGAGGGTACGTACAACTGGAAAGACAACTAACCACTATATTCACAGCACACCACTATATTCGGCTGCAATTAACTCCCTTCTTTTCCGTTGCTACCCGTTTGCTATTCATTCTTAAAGTACGTGCAATATTCACGGAGAAATAAATCTTAATGTTGGAAAATTGTAACAATAATCCATCCGCAGTGTGTAGGTTTTCCTAACAAGAGGTTCCATCAGTTTCATAACTATTTCCGTACTTTTCAAATCATCTGTGACATCATTACTGATAACCCTTACCTGTAACCCTTACCCTTGTTATATGATGAAATCCCATAAGTAGCCTGACGATGATTCACTACGTTCAAAAGTTTTGATACCAAATTTCGCTGCCTTGTTTGGAACATATTGCGTGAAACCTAACCTATTCCTCCACAAAGTAAGTGAATCATCTATTGCTATATTTTCCGGAGGCAAAAATGCACTTTTGAAATGTTCTCTCAGCATTTCAGCAAAGCCATGGAGTTTGATAAGTTTTTTAGGCTCTGGAAATGAATATTGTTTCTTGTTATCAACAAAATGTAAGATTTTGCATTATAAGTTCAAACCTGTCCATTGATATCGTTTTAGGAAATACTGGCGTCTCAATAAATGCTAAAATAACTCTTAATAGTTGGTTCTTGAATTATACTCGTAAGCACAAATATTTCCAGAATAAGATATATTTCTTACACGTCAACTGGTTGCCATTTGCGCATTCGTGAATGTGATATCAGTATGCAACGTTTACTAATATAAGTGTAGGCATTGAAGTTAGTTTCACTAACGATAATTTCTACAATTGCTTTCTCAAAAAACAAAAAAGGGCGTCAAGAACATTATTGAGTGCTATTTGGGACTGCACACTACATAAAATACAAGATTATTTGCTTTGAAATAGCCATCTTCTTCTTTCTAGTTCCAGGTTTAATTCGACGATGCAAGAGGTGAGGATGTAATGCTATCTAATTCTCTTTCCACTAACAGTATCTACTTCCTATTGTACGTAGTTTACTTCACGTTCAATTGTAGTTTGAAATAAATACATTCAGCCTTCAGTGTCATTTTCCTCTAAAAACGCATGAATTTCGCCCGTTTCGATGCCAATTCTCAGATTTTCTTTGTACGTAATAAAGTATTGCAATCACACATAATTTCATGTAACTGGAAGAAAAACCAACAGATGGCAGAACAGTGAAATCTACTCTTGAGTTTTCTGTTATGTGTAAAAATAATAGTTCACAAAATATGCATCATTTCGTCACTATTACACGGAATTATACGTATACGTCGAAACGCATCTAAAAGCATTATGAGGGTACGTACAAGTGTACGTCGGACCGGCTTGAAGTGTTAAGGTAAGGCCGTTTACCCAAGCAATATTTAAGACCATAATAAATGCAGTTTCCATTGTTATATGAGTCTCTTTCTTAAACTTTGACATAGCCTTAGTTTGGTTATTTAATTTTGCTTTTAAAGACAATATTTTAATTCATCTTAACTTGAAACTAGCAGAAAATTGTTGGCTGAAAGTATAGTGACTTGATTCATAATGCCGTTTAAGATGATTGGCTTTAAATTTTGACAGTGTTACTTGACCTAAAAGACACACTGGTTTCCAATTTTTCTCCACAAAAGAAAATTCTTCTTCCGGCTCCGCTTTAAATCTCCTGTACGTCTTCATATTTGCATTTTCCAGATAGCGTGATTGTTTACTTTAAATGGTAATTATAAAAAATAAGAATAACTTATGGGCGGCGGAAAACTCATTTAAAAATATACCGTGAGTTACGGTTCCTCACGGAATTAAAAGAAATACTAGTAAACCACACCCCTAGTAATCTACACCATCTGCTGCGAATTAACCAGAATGAATTGCAACAAATCTCAGCACAAGTCTGAAAATTTTTACAAAGAACGTGGGGAGAAAGTTTAAAACGTAACAGCAAATGTTTTTATGCTTGAAGAAATATTGTGTCAGATATGTATTTAAAGATTGTTACAGAAAGGGTCTGCCAAATTTCTGCATCATTAGTTGCGGTAAAAACTAAACTGGGGTCTTACATAATGCATCAGAAACATTTACTTACATTTAATGAATCTGACACAAGTTAAAAATAATTTAGAAATTCATTCGACGTCCGAATAAGAAATTCATGGCAACTGGAAATTTTGGGAATTTCTAATAAATCATGACTTCAGAAAATTTCGGGAATCTGTAAAATTTTGAGAACAACAGATGTACGGCTTACTTGCTGTGGAACGGAAATGCAGGGGAATTATGAGATGATTTTGAGGTAGTGTAAAAGTGATTTTATTCGCTGGGCGCAGATTTAAGAAGAATCCAAAATTTCATGAGCATAACGAAACTGTGATAGATGAGTATTTTATAAGAAAGTATCGCGGAAGGTACGAAGTATTTAAAACCTGTAAGTATATTTTACCACATCAGCTGTAACAATTTTCCAATTGGAAAATTGTAACAATAATTACGTTTTAAATTTTTCATCTTGCCTGCTTCCAAAAAAATACCTAATGTCTCCACAGTGGCGCCCTAACTAAAAGGGTGTTGGATGATAATTCTCCTCACACAGGATTTAGCAAAATGGGTCCCCTAAAAACCCCAGTTGCCCTTTAAAAGGGGGAGCATATAAGGTATTTCTCCCGTCTTCCTACGTCCCTTCGTGTGTAGTGGCTCTGCACGCTGGGCCGGTATTCCAGAGGACCGTGGTTCGATTCCCGGTGAAGGCGGTTGCTTATTTTTCCTCTTGCCTGCTTCCAAAAAAATACGTAATATCTCTACACCTTTGTAATTTTGATTTTCTTAGATAAAGTTTATTCTCATTCATTAGATATTTCCCGTGCAATTAAGATTCCAACTTCGCCCTGTTTGTGACCTCAGGAAATGGTCTTAATAGTGCAGCTTTAGATACCTCGATTTTATAATTGTCACTATCCGGTTCACCTAGTAGATATTTACTTTTCAATGTCCTTGCAGAAATTCAACGCTTCATCATCGGTTGCTATAGCAAATGTTGAAATTTGTACCGTGTATAATAAAAACTTTTGAACCAGGTACAATAAAAAATAGCCACTTGAACTTTCTGTGAAATTTAAGACTGATCTTCTACCGTCGAAACTGATAGTTGGCTTCATCGACGCTCGCATACTATCTAAAATAAACACAAATCCTTCCACAAGACTTACTGGTGTTGAAGAAATATTTGCCTAAGGGTTCATTGGTGTTTTAGAAAGCTCGCTTTTGAAATACTATATACTGATTTGCTAGCTCAAGAAAAATAAAGAATATTTTGACACTCATTTTTTGTGATTTTTGAAGTAATTAATAATGTCTAATTGACACAAGAAACACCATGCATCCTAAAACTGAAACTATTAGGCATTATTACTAAATATAGCATTCAAGTGAATTTAAGTAATTAGCTATTAATCCATTTCATTATGATTTATAAATAATTTTTCTTACAAATGCACAGCGAGCATTCAGTAAGTTCTAGGTATGCTTATGCTGTAATACTTATGTTAAATGACTACAAAATATTTCCATCATTCATTTAAAATGAAATAAAGGAAGGAATATATTCAACATTTACTCTTCTTTGCTTGTTGAGACGTTGCTAAATATTGACAACCAGTTATGCGACTTAACATTGAAATTATCAGTGCCGATATAGCAAAAGAAGGCATAGTAGGAAAAAGAATTAATAAACGCATATGTGAAGACTATGGTAATAGCGTATCTTCCTGTGTCATCATCCAAAGGTGAGCCCTGGTCAATAATGATCGCAGAATAGGTCGACATGTAACTGAAGACATGTGAGCGTAATTGAAAGAAAATGCTTGTGTGTAGCGTGTTCAGTCAATCGTTTGGTTGTTGAACCCATCAATTACGAAACACATAAAATATTTCTGTAGAAGCAGAAAAGTTAACATTATGGGTAAAAGGAAGTTAATCAGTATTTTCAAAAAGAAAATTAAAAGACTAAAACTCCTTCCTCCCCCCTATATACACATTCTAATAAACTTACATTCCAAATTTCCGGGAATTATGATATATGTAATTGAATTTAAAATGCTTAAGTTAATTAATTTGTAAAATAGGAAGTATGAAGTATCTTATTTAGTTCATTTAACTTTCTCAATGTAATGTGTAAATTTCTTTTGCTACTCTTATATCTAAATTTTTAGTTTTGGTTTACATTGGTTTAGCAAAACTTCCATTCAGACATAAGCTTGTATTTTAACTCTTATTTTTTACGTAACTCAGGCAAACAAAATTAGAAATTATTAAACTCTGCTCCAAATTTCTACACTGTATGAAGGAATATTTAACTTGATGCAATTGTAATTTTGTAACTTATTAAGAAGATTTAACATTAAGAGATCTCATAACTTATAGCTGGTCATTAGAGAGGACGGTGCAGATGTTTTTGGGCAGGGCTACTTTTGGTTTTTCGCCTTTTCGCTTAATAATTACTAATATCAGGTAAAATTTTCGTTACATTAGGTCACAGTACATGTGTTATTACAATCAACATCATAATCAATAATTTGCCGATGCTGATACAAGTGCATTGAATTTCTACATCCATTTTTTTCCTCAAGAAGTATCTGAAAAATATTTCTATGCGCAAATGGTAATCGAAATGTAAGTTTTTGGACACAAATGTAACTTATATATTCTACAGACGGCTTTGAATAGTTTCTAAACTGATTCATTGCCTAACAAAACATCAAACCTACGTTATGTATTTAGCCCAATTCCGCAAATGGGAGATATTTAAGTGCATCTGTTACATCACGTAAATAACCGTTAATACCATATATTGCCTTTACGCTACTAAGCCTTGAAGTAGAAAATATTTGTATGATTTTGTTTTAAAATATAAAATTCGGAGCAAAAAATTAAAACTTCAGATTAATTACGTACCTGATTTCTCTGATTAATCTACAGTTGTACTTTAAAGTGTGGTGTGTATTACTCTGATATTGGCTCAATAATGTACATCTTCATTCAAGGCCCTCTGTCTCAGATCTGTACTTAGAGACCCACATTTACATCACACATTAGAATTAGAATTATCAAAACTTCCATACACTATCCTAAGGATGAGTCATGCATTTTCCAATTACTTTTCATGCAAACAGTATTTTGAATTATAACACTATTCTGTCTTCATTAGAAAAAGAAGTTTTTAAAATAATAAGCTAATATTTCATTAAAAAGAGTAATTACAAATGCATTGAACTCGCAAACAATGTGGATATATGAGACAAAAACTGCCACAGATAATAGAAATTACATCATGCATTTGAAAGAGGAACATGTTCACGTCTTTACTTTCCTCTTGTTTGTGCAAAAAGTGTATATTCGGTGTTCAGATATGTTGAAAAAATAACGTACACTTATTGAAAATTCAGGAAATGAAATATTAGCTTATTATTTTAAAAACGCCCTTTGCTAATGAAGATAGAATAGTGTTAAAATTCAATATATCGTCTGCGTGAATGTAAGATATTACTGGATTACTTTACAAATATAAAGGATAAAATCCACAGTTCTTGAAAGCAAAATAAAAATAAAATCCACAGTCCTTAAAAGTAAAATAAAAATAAAATCTACAGTTCTTGAAAGAATAAAACTTACAGTGCTTGAAAAAATAAAATGCACAGTTCTTGAAAGAAACCTCATTATTCAGTGAAATTCTTTCTGTGTATTTTTCGTGATCTAAGGTATTATGTTCTCTAACCATTAGTTACATTGGAACAAATTTTTATCTATTCTGTTATATATCATGAAAAATAGCATTTGAAGAATGAATGTAAATTATTTTGCACACAAAATCTTTTCAAGAATAAATTTAGCAATGAAATTTTTTCATTGTTTTGAATTTCTGCATGCGGCATAAACAAATATTCAGTAAATATAAAACCATAAATACAGCGTTTTGGTTCAAATAAGAACGCTGGTATCCAAGTACATTTTGCGTTATTTGTAACACCTAGTTGCAAAGAACAATGAATCTGTAACTTACTTATACTGAAACATCTTGATGCTCAGATTTCAAGAATGCAATGGAGTTTATTGTAAAGTAATGTTACTTAGATATACCACTTCTTTATATCCATTTCAAATACGTGATTATGATACATTTATTATTTAAAACAATTCTGTAGCTATGATAATTTGCTCAATCTAAATGTTTCATTTAAAGTATGCAATCCACTTGTACTTAGAAGGTGAAAATGAAACTGATGTACGTAGGGGAGTCAACTGAAAACCATAAAAGTAGAAATAAAAATCCGCATATGGCGCCAGTGAGCTGTAAGTTGGCATGCCTGTTTGCGATAGTATGCCGGATGTCTCCTAGGTGGCAGCAGCCGGCAGATGCACAAACACCAGCGCAACAACAGTTCTAAAATGGCAGCACCACTAGCCACATGCACCAGCGAGGAGCAGCGTTCTGTGATTCGGTTTTTGCGAAGTGAAGGTGTGAAACCGATTGACATTTTTAGGCGAATGAAGGTTCAGTATGGAGATGCGTGCTTGTCACAGCCACAAATCTATGAATGGTGCCGGAAATTTGCAAATGGTGTTACGCCCGTGGCCGATGCTCCACGCCCCGGCCAGGCTCGGCGCGTAGTGACTCCAGAGACCATTTCAGCCGTTGAAGCCATCGTTTTGGAAAACCGCCGTGTGACAATAGATGAAATTGCAGCATGTGTTCACATGAGTCATGGATCGGCACATCATATTGTGCATGATGTTCTCCAGTTTCATATGGTGTCTGCAAGATGGGTGCCCCGACAACTGACGCCTGAACTGAAACAGCGAAGTGTTGATACGTGCGAAGACCTTTTGTGGCGTGCTGAACGTGACGGTAATGCCTTCCTGTCAGGAATCGTCACTGGTGATGAAACATGGGTGCATTACCATCAGCCTGAAACAAAGCGAGCGAGCAAGGAGTGGCGTCACTCCTCATCACCGAAACCCAAAAAGTTTCGGACACAGCCGTCTGCAGGGAAGGTTATGCTGACCCTCTTTTGGGACGAAAAGGGCATCATCTTGGAACACTACACGCCGCGAGGAACCTCTGTGGCGAGTGCTACGTACTCGGACTTCCTAAAAAATCATCTCCGGCCTGTCATCAAAACGAAACGACGTGGATTGCTGTCAGCCGGTGTGCTGCAGCAACACGACAATGCACGGCCCCATACGGCGCGTGCAACGGTTGCGACCATCACAGACCTGAAATTTGAATGCCCCCACATCCCCCTTACTCGCCAGACCTCGCACCGAGCGATTTCCATCTCTTTGGTCCGCTCAAAGAAGCAATGGGTGGCAGGAAGTTCCACTCCGATGAAGAGGTACGCAACGCGGTGCACGAGTGGTTGCGACGTCGCCCAAAAGACTTTTTTTCTGCAGGTATTCAGGCTCTTTCGAAGCGCTGGCGGACTTGCATTGAACGAGTAGGGGACTATGTTGAAAAGTGATTTACATCTGTACCCTGTGTGACCAATAAATAATATTAAAAAAAATAATTATGGTTTTCATTTGACAACCCCTCGTAGTTAATAAGAGATAATGATATCAGGTATTATTTAATACCTTTCTGCTATTACTTAGACTTGTTTGTAAAGTGTTAGATAACTTTTAATCAGTTATCAGGTGAAGTTTTGTTAGCATTATTGAACAATAAGAATTAGTTTGTCTGGCTCATGAAATATCTAACACATGCTTATATGTATGACATTTTCTTTAATATGTAGCTACACACATTAAAAAAATTCTGATGTGTACACCACATGACTTCCTTGTATGGGATATTAAATTATACGCATTTTTTCTTGCATTTCGTTTAAACTTACTGGATTGAATTAAATCTACTTCGCCGACAGCGCATAAACCACAAT
This sequence comes from Stegodyphus dumicola, assembly GCF_044657685.1. Lineage (NCBI taxonomy): Eukaryota > Metazoa > Arthropoda > Arachnida > Araneae > Eresidae > Stegodyphus > Stegodyphus dumicola. The sequence continues at coordinate 118,052,053 of NC_140777.1, read as the reverse complement.
AGAATAAATGCATTCTTTAAAATTCACTCTATTTTTTTATCATAGCGACACTCTGGCGCTAGGTTCACTTAACAGTATTATATTTCGTTCATATTATAACACAGAATGTACAAAATTTATATCATTTAAAGAATTATCTAATTGTTGCCACATGTTCTATTCAAATACTATAATAAAGCTAGAACGATGTATAAAAGAAATTAAGCAAGCAAAACAAAAAAGAAACTGTTTCTCAACAGACGATTGAGTACTTCTTATTCAATTAATTCAGTTCTCACTTCGAGACAAGGCAAAAATACATAAAAACTCAAAATATCTGTATTAAAAATTACGAAGTAAATCTTAAACACTTACTTCCTCGAAAAAATTCCAGAAAGGATTAAGCATGATTTAATTCGCAATAATAAATGAAGGCATTATCGTTATCTTTGTTGTTGCGAAGCTACGTTTCTCTAGATCGGCAACAAATCCACTATTCTGCTGTTTCAAATGTAAACAAGCAATGGCCGCCATCAAAAAAATTATTAGGCTTAGCGGCACTTGAACAACTTTAAAATTGTTGATAATTCTAAAATTATTGCATACAGATTTACTAAAGGCATAAAAACCTTAACCGGAAGATAAGAACAACATAATTCAATCATTTTTAAAGCAAAAAATGTACAATTTACAAACATATAAGAGTAAAGAAACTGAGATCACTGAGCCGCGTAACAGAGTGGATATATATATAAATATATTTATATACTTTTGGTGCGGCCGATTGCAGCCAAAATACGAGATGCACATCTATATGTTATAGCAGTTCTATATACAAAATTTCAACGTTCTGAGGCTACTCGTTTTTGAGTTATGCGAGATATGTACGTACGTACATACGTTCGTACAGACGCCACAATAAAATTCTCTTCAAAATTCATTTTAAAGCAGTTTTATATTTATTTTGGAGGAAACGATTTTTTTATTCTGTCCTTACGTACAGATATCACGCAAAAACATCGTTAAATTGCATTCGATAGTGGTCAAAATAGATATTTTCTTTGAAATATGCTGCCTGAAACTTTTCGCGATTACTTAATTATTTCTTATGAAAACAATTGCCTGTGCTAGATTAAACACTAAACTAAATCTCCACTTATCCTTTTGCTTTCAAACAGTATTGTGTTTATTCTTCAGAAGATCTAAATAAAACTGAAGTGTTACTTATTGTGATTTTTGCATAATTACGCCTATTATAGAAAAGAGTTGTTACTTCAGAAAAAATGTCACCATCTTGTGACCAGCGTTCAACATTCTAGATCATTCTCGTCTTCTAGAATTTCAACATTCTCTTAGCAATCAATGCAGATTTCTTCGCATAAATCTTCCACTGGTCCATTTGATTCCAGGGTTCGTTAAACTTTTACACTTATTTTACTGAAGCTTTCTTCAAAGTCCTGAAAATCGCTTCGCATATTAGTGTCAAAAACCAATTACTGCTTCTACAAAAATCAACTCTAAATTAATACTCAACATTTATTAATGAGGTTAGAAAAACCTATCGAAAAGAAAGATACTAAATTATTCTCTTGCTTTAATCAGAACCGTATCCTTGCTCCACCTTGTTTAGTTACTGCATGTCCGGATTGTATTTCGACACTTCCAGCTTGACACATGCTTCTGAATATGAAGTTATCAGGTGACTTTCTGTGTGAGTTCCAGAAATATTTCATGATTGTAGAGAAAACCTACTCACATGTGTAGCTGGATCCGAAAGCAGAAAGGAGAGTAAATTCTACCTTCTTCAAACACGCAAAAGTCGCTGGCATATTTGCTTAGCACTTAAGGATAGCTGCACAACTTTATTAACTATCCTATTCAAGATGTTTGCGTAACTGTAACAATTTTGTTGTCCACAAATCGGATACCTTACATTCTGTATGGTCCATCTCAAAATCATCAGCGTCATTCGTTAAAAAATGGATAGATGAATTTCATCAGAAGTAAAATTCATCAAGACAGGTTTGACGGGGTAAGAAATGAAAGTTCCGTCTTCGCTTTGTAACTTTGTTTTGTATGTCTCTACCTATTGAAAGACCTCATCTGTATTACATTTCAGGTTCTGTGTTACATTTTAGCTGAGTGAACGTGTACTGTCGGGAAATACTTGCAATTTCTATTGATGGTATTCCCCATAAATATATCTAATTTTGATATGAATCCACGACAACATTCGTAAAGTTCGAATACTCTGTAGGCCTTTACCTTGGAAACACTTGTTCAATCTATTGAGATGGGTTGTAATATCAACAAGAAACTCACAGGAAACCTTCGTCATTCATTTCTGCAAAATTTGATTATTTTTCGTCAAGGAACACCTTGATTGCATGAAACAAATACGTCCAGCACCTAAACACGGCTAAGTCAGTGAACATTTCTATGTAAACAAAGGTGACCATGTTTTCTCTGCATTTTTTTTCCAATAAGGAAATGAAGTATCTGTGAATCAACGCAGAGCGAAATACAGTGGAATTCACTAGCCTAACAACAGTTACCTTCACAGCATTCAATTGACGTTCAAAGAGCTAAAGAGCTTTGAACACTAATTCTGTTGATAGCAATGTAATTTCAAAATCTGACGACCTGATCTCCAAGAAGCTTGGTAAAACCTTTAGTCGAGTCAACTAACGCAGGAGCACCATCAGTGATAGCACAAAATATTTTTTAACCTCACCATTTTACTTAAGTTACTTATTATGTCAAAGTAACTTATAAACGCAAAAGTTATATATTATGTCAAAGTAACTTATAACGCGAAAGATATGTCCATGAAGTGAGATCAAGCGGCACAATTCAAATCGTTCACGTCAGTGGTTTCATCAACAGCAACACACTGAAAACAGAAACGTTTTGTACACAGCTTGTTCGCTTTTCAGATATATCTTTTGTCACCTCATACATCTTTCCACTGATTTGGCAGAATGAAGGATTTCCCAAATACGAAACAGGTTTGTTTGTTTATTTGGTAAATCATTGCTTTTTTTTTTTTTTTTTTTTTTTTTTTTTTTTTTTTCTTTTAACAAATTCTCTGTCTGTGAACGGTTTCTCCTTTAAAGCCCAGCAGGAAGCAGTTTTATAGGCTACATTCAGTGGCTTTGTTTTTTGTATTAACTACCCGACTAAATTCACCAGTTTTATTTCTAATACCTGGAAATAACCAGGTATTGTGTTTTTAATTAATGATGGTTAATGGTTTCGGTTTTTTCCCTTAGAATTTGTATACGACGCCTCATGTAAGTTTTGAAAGTGTTTTTCCACATTTTATCATCACACACTGCGCGATCTTTTTTACATAAATCCATATGAATCAGCCGTATAAACTTGTGTTGTACAAATCACTCATCCAGGGAGGCTTGAAAAGAACAAACATCTCATTTGAGATTTCAGTGGACATTGCTCTTAAACTGATACAAGGACAAAGGATAAGAAAACACACTCGCTAGAATACTGAAAATCAGATTCCCTCTGTCGTTGCGTGCATGCGACGCGCTGCGTCAGAGTCTGTGACTTCTTTGAAAAACAAGCGCAGCAAAAAAAAAGGGCTGTAAGCAGCATGTAATAATTTGCACCGTTTGAAATTTAAAGCTGTGTAGTTCCTGTTGGTATGAAGCTTGTATTAATGTCCTAAAGAACCTAGTAGATTTGAAGCAAGTTATCGCTAAGTCTGAAACAAAGCATAAAGTCAAAGAAAGGTTAAAAATTACCTTCTTTTTGAGTCTTAATTTAAGAGAAAAGCATAGTTAGTGTTAAAAACGAATTTCCGGCCTGACCTTTCTAAGGGAGAATTTCAAATTTCTTCAAATTAATAAATATTCCCAGGTATATTAAGTTTTTATGGGGGGAGGGAGATCGTTTCGCTTGCCTGGCATGCATGGCTGAAAATGGCCCAGCTTTAATATATCTACTACAAACTACTCTATGGCTCTGCTTTAATATATCTACTACAAACGAAAAAGGAAAATGTGATCAAAATCTAACTGCCACTTAGGAGTTAGCATGTCGAGAAGTAAACTACAACTTTTTCCTTCTGTATGGCCATACTGTTGTTTCATAAATGCAAATGTTATCGCCATTAACAACTCACAATATACGACGTGTACTTTATTGGCACGTTTCCTGTGTCATTTTTTTTTTTTTTTTGGACTTCTTCAAGTTCCGGTTAGTTATTAACTACAGATATGCAGAAGATAGATAATGAAGACTGATGCAGGTATTGCGTACATTCTTTTTCAACATATTGTTGCAAAATTTTCTGACGTTTCACCTATATATTATTGTGAATTTTGTCTCTTGAAAAGAGTTCATTTTGGGCGCAAACACACCGAAACTGATGGTCTCTGGAGAGTAACACAAGAAGAATAGAAGTCAATATCCCTGAAAATTTACGAAAAGACTTTCTGTGATGGAAATCACGATGCAGATTTATAGTCAAAAAAAGGCTATCAGATCAAACATCTAAAAATATATTCTTTACATTTTAAACATTAACTAAATGGCTCTGAAATCGTTCTAGAAATGTGTAAACATCGTCTGTATGTTTAAAATATTTTTAAATTTCGTCTCTGATTCGCATAATGTGATTATTGGCATAATTATTGACAAATGAAAATACATTTTACATTTTAAACGCTAATTAAGTGTCTCTGAAATCGTTCTAGAAATGGGTAAACACCTTCTGTAAGTTTAAAATATTTTTAAATTTTCTCCCTAATTGGCACAGAAAGTAATCTAGATCAATAAAGTTTCTCTTCAGTGGCTCCGCAAACTTTGTGTGTAAGATTGTCAAAATATTTATGTTTAACTGATTAAAGCATGAATATTTTGGTATTCGAAGTTTTTCTTCGCAGGCACCACAGCGAAAAATATTTTTAGAGAATCGAGTCACCTAAATATTTAAAACTATTTTCATAAAATTACCTAGCTTAAGTTAAGAGTTTTTATAACTGGAAATATGTCTCTAGGAATGTAGCCATTTTTACTGGTGTGTATTTAATTATGGCAAAGCACACGAGGGCTATCTGCCTAAGAGGAGGGATGCCTTTCGTGGAGGACTTTCTAAGGGAAACTGGCTCGTATACACGTTACACATGGGGAAAACCACGAAAACGCCCATGCAGCCAGCCCGTTCGCGGGATTCGAACCTCGGACCGAACTACCAGTGTTCAGCGACTTTACCGCTCGGCCGCTGGTGGGCCTGTAGCCATTTTTACATATATCCTTATATTTTACACACAGTAAGTGATATACTGTCTTTCTGAATCATAATTATTAATAAGCACCCAATTCTTGCATTTTTAGGTACGAATTATTTTTGAATTTCGCTTTTTTTATCTCCTTTGAACCTTCGAATAGGCTGCCAATTGTTCAGTATTTTACGCAACCGAGTATCACGAATGGTACCCAATTCTCTTGGTTTACCATATATTTGATATTTCTCTCTTCGCCTCTCTCCTTGACAGTGATCATTTAATTGCCTCATTGTTTATAAGAAATTCCTCCCTGTTCCTCTACTATTAATTTCAGCCGCTGTTTGTGATCTTCAATACTTGAGAAGAATAACTTCTTTCAGATGAATGATAACCAAATAATGATGTTCAATGAGAAATTTAACACTAATAAGTACAAATTAAAACATAATCAATATCATCACTTTCAATGGTTTCAATGGTGTTTGGATACTCCATCTATATGCGGAGTCGGGATCTATAATATGCATTATAAAGGAATGTTCATCATAACTTAAATTGCGCCGCAGCCCTGTAGCGGTACTTCTCAGTGTTTGAGATAAATCATAATTTTAGCCGGAGCCTTAACTATGTTAACTACAATCTCAGCAAACAAATATTTTAGTAATAAATATCCCTTAAAATCTATTCTAACTTAATGCAGGCCTGTCTTTCCCTCGGGCACAAATCTTGGACAGAGATTGAGACTTCTCAAGGGGGAAAAAAAAAAACCACCCACATACTAGGCTTGTTTTCAAGGAAATTCAATGAATTTATGAGAGCGGGTTAATTTTCCTTTCCTAAAAGGGCTAAAAGGCATCACCATCACCATCGGTAAAAAGTGCGAACGGCTGTCTCATTGTTCCAATGTGGGCAGGAACCCAATAGGCTTTTACCCTGAAATCTGTTTGCCATAGCAACGAGATTATTTGAATATGGTTAAACACAGGTGAGACTAAAGAGAGGAATGATTTTGTGGAGGATTGATTTTCTATATGGTTTATATAAACGATACACATTGGGAAGACCACGGAAACACCCATACAGTCAGTTCGCTCGGATTCAAGCCCGGGTCAAACTACTAGTATTTCGCAGTCTTAACCGTCCGCTTATTGGTAGACTGTCATAGCAATTAGAGGATTCTGTATGACTTTGATTATTGGATTTTTTTTACCGTTTACCTTGAATTTTCGCTGCAGGCTAGAAGCAGAACCTGTATATATGCTTTAAAATTGGCCATTCATAGACGTATAGCAAAGTGCTGCTCTCAAAGCAACCAATTCAGCTTGAAAGACGGAGTTGTGTGGAACTATCTTGTCCAGGCTCTGACAAGTTTATCGCCATTAATTATGCAATAACCGCTGTCGATTCCATGCTTCCTTTTGGAGTCACAATATACAATATACACAATAATCCCCAACGCCACCCGCGAGTTACAAGCAGCAATGATATTAAATTCTACGTGAAAGTAAAACAGCTGTGAGACACAGGATTCATAATCTGTGTGGACACAAGCTTTATGACGAAGACACGAGTTTTCAATCTGCACCACGTGCAACGGTAAAAGTTTTGCCACAACCCTGAAGGCATTAGTAGGCGATGTCCGGTATCCTCAATGAATGCTTACAAGACGAGGTCTTTAGACCGAGGTAAAAATGTTCTGCATCCTAACGCCCCATAGCTAACGGTACATACGTACCGTGTAACGCCATTCGCTCGGCAACTGCTCTGGACCAAATTAAGGATCCGCGAGGCACACACCTTTCCCCCACTCAGGGTGTATTCTGAGCATCCAGTTAGATATCTTCTGTATTCTTTCCTTCAGGTGAAGAAACTAAGACAGAATATTGTCAAAAATCACTCCATGATATTTCATCTTCCGCACTATCTGGATATTTTTATGACAAAGACTGTCGCATGGTGCTCATACATGATGTGTGCCATGACAAAATAACATTCCTTTTATTTTGGCGTAGGGAGGTAACGCGGTTGTGGTCTTAAGTACAGCAGGCTATCCTATTCAGAGCATCTGAATACGCTTCCCCGGTACTTTACTATACGGATAGAGATGATAATCTGCTGAGAATTATTCTTCTGACCCTCTTTAAAAATCAACCAAATTCTGGTCAATGACGATAGTTACTCGATTTGATGATTACATTTTCAATTTTTAAAAGTTTTTCAATTTATTTATAATTCATATCTGATGTTTCATTTTTAAAAAAATTTTCAAGATTCATTTTTAAATATGCTTATAAGTTACTTCATTCCACTAAAATTCTCTTTCTTTTATCAAAGGAGATAATATACTAAATAATCTATTAGTAAATAAATTATTATCTTACTAGCCCCTACGCTGCCAGCCTTCGTCTGGCTTTTAAATGTACCGTAAAAATGCCTAAAGGGAACACCAAACATTAAATTTAAAATCTGCACAAAATTTTACTGTGTAGAACAATCTTATTAAAAAAAGTCAATAAAAATGTATCACATATAAATATATTACAATGAAATAAGCAATATCCTTTAATACTAATATTAATTATCCTAACAAATAAATTAACCAACCTCCCGTTGCAAAATCTTAAGAATTCAAATGGTATAAAGGAAGTTAAGAAATTTGTTTCCTAAAAAACCATGCAAAACTTTTTATATAATTAAAATATAATATAAAAATTTACAATGAAATAAGCAATAAATTTGATATTTTCAAGAGAAAACAGTCAGCAGTCCAGTATCCAAAGCAATGAATGAAAAACGTTTGCCAAAACCACATTTCTAAAAGAATGAAACTATTGAAAATGATGCGATTTCATCAAAAAAGATAAAATAAAAAAAAATCTGATTCGAATTTTGAAAAAATCGCTTCAATATGCACTGGCTTTTGTCTAGATGCACATGTATCAAACTTCGTAGCCCTGAGTCTATTAGTTTACGCGTAGCACAAACAAAAGACACACACAGTTGACAGTTGAGAGCAGAGTCTGAAAACCCGTGCGACTTACTTAGATTATTCGGGTCTAGTCCAGGCTCCGCAACTATCCGGCCAGCACCTCATGGGCCCCATAAGTGCATACATTGATCTTGCATCATAAAACATGCTTACATAGTTCATACTATATGCTTACGTAGTTGCATAGTTCATGACAGACATAGTTCATAGTACATGCTTATATACTAGTAGTTCATAATGCATGGATCCTGTTTCATAATATATGCTTACATAGTTCATACATACCCATGTTCACATAGTTCATAATACATTGAGCCCGTTACATAATACAGGTTTACATAGTTCATAATAATTTTCATTAGCCATAATACATACATGTTTCGTAATATATACAGTACTTACGCAATGTTGATTTCCACTAAATCTGCAGGGGGGGGAGAGAAAGAGAAGACAGATTGACTGGGATCTATTCCGCACTGCACAAGTCTGTTCCCAATTCCTCCAGTTGATGTATTATCTTGCACATTTTGCTGCGAAATGTTTGATCAGATAACGCTGAGACACTGCCTGTTTCGGAAGCTGCACATGCCACTGTGCGGTTAGAGGGCATTGGGTGAAGAAATGGTCTGGTTTACTTATGGTTCCACAGACAGATCTGTCGGTATTTGCAATTCCTCGCTCATAGTAATAGGAAGGGAAAGGCCTGTCCCCGTCACAAATCTCGTTATTTGTGAGGATAACTCAAGGCGATCGAGCGAAACTTTATGGTAGTATTCATAGGTCCTCCTGCTTTGTTCGGTAGTGTCCCATTTCCATTGCCACTGGTGCTGAGCTGCTGTCCTTGTCTTTTTTTTAAAGTGAGACCACGGGAGTTTGGTTATAACGCTTTGAGCATCGATATTGTGTGCTGTTCCTTTTGCTAGCCTGTCGGCTTCTTCATTACCTTGAATGCCGGTATGCGCCTTTATCCACGATATGAGGGTATTTGTTGTCGGCGAACGCTCTTTCAGCATATCCTGAATATCCGCTATGATAGGAGAAGGATGTCTAGGATTTCGTAAGTCATATATGACCGACAGGCTGTCTGTAAGAATATTAATAGTGGATCCTACTGGGAGGCTTGTTAACTCGATAGCTTTGCGAATCGAAATTGTTTCAGCCTGCAAAACTAAATTAATCTGCCCTATATGACCTTTCCATGTTATCAGCGTTTCCTTGTTCTTAGTTACTTTGAGGCCACAGCCTACTTTTGCACCATCCGTATAAATATAGTAATGATCCTTTATGTCAGAGACATTTTTCCGTGATGTGGGGGCCGAGACTCCTTTTCCGTAGTTAGACGAATGAATGACATTTACTGCCTTTTTTCTTCATGGGGGATGTACTGAGAGGTGGTGTATGTTATAATTCCTTTTCCAGGGTGTGAAGGACATGATGTGACACACACACACAGACATAATCTTTCTTTTATTATATGTAGAGATTACTTTGCAGCTTTTACACAAATATTAGGCAATTTATTACGATTAGCGCTCCTGCCATCCACTTCAAACACTTTTTTTTGCCACAGATTAGCCGCCATTTCGTCACAGATTAGCCGCCATTTCGTTTTAAAAGTTTAAATTGCCTGAAAACGTCAATGTAAACACAGAACTACTTTGATGAAGTAACAGAAGCAAGAGAAATGAGGATGAGAGCAAGAAGCAGGCGTGAGCAAAGGTAAAAATGAGATGTGGACAAGCAACAGAAGTGAACAAGAGTGAAAACTCTTGGAAAATGAGAAGTTCCTGACATGATAGAGATCTGTTTCCCATCAAAGAAACCCAACCTACTTTGCCAAACGCAAGCTTCCATAAAATGCCACGTTTTCCGAATTGGCAAGAAAATACTACCGTTTCGCAATTTCTTGCGTGTTACATTCCGTTTGCATTGAAGCAGCTATCAAGGATTAGGTCGCATCATGAACTTCTTCAGTAAAGAATACGCTAACATTTTCTGACAATCACATACAAATACTAAAAGTTTCACACGTGTTACGTGTTTTCCACTCGAGTTTGTGAGCACAAAAGTATTATATTTTTATTGCTCATTGATATCACGATATATAGGGGCCGCACAAACGGAAAAAAGGTTAGTGACTCTGCCGTACCGAAGGGCCGGGTTCGAATCTCAGAGAAGGCAAGGATATAATTTGTCCGTTCCTTCATAAAAGGCAACAGTGGCCCACCTATTAGGTGCCTCCGTAATCAAGGTACAACCGCTTTCGGCCTTAAGTAGTGACCAATGCCTATAAATGGCTAAAAAAAAATAGATATATGCATCGAAGGCAAAGATCCGGACCCACTCTGAAGCATTCGATTCCCTGCATTGCTCCCAGAAGTACGCTACATGACGACAATCGGATCAAATCAAGAGTAAATACAAGCTATTCGCAGCTAATCAACAGAACTGTAAGAATGGAAAACATAAAAGTGCAAGTCATGTAATATTATTTTTGAAGACAATGCCCTCCGTATAGGCATCTCGAAATTTATCATGGCAAAAATCTACAATAAATGACAAAAAGTGTGGGATATAACAAGTTCTTTATGAATTAAAGCATGTAAATCCTTTTATCGAGTATTAAGAATCGAACAGAAGTCTTAAAAAGAAAGTTCTTTTACATCATCGCGCGCTGAAAGAGGACAGTGATTTTTTCATGTGTAAAGAGTTAGTTCCTTTATCTATACACAACACGTAAACTATCTGTCAGGTTTTCCGTCATCTTCGTACATAATGTTTTATTTATTGTAACTCTTCCTTGGAAGAAATAATTAGGAAAACCTCTTCGGAAGATAATTTTAAATTCTCGTAAGCTGCCTTATGTACAAATTTATATTTATTGTTAGCACATAAAAACCGTTATTTTAAATTTGATTTTAAATTTAATTTTAGATATGTTATGTTAAATATGTTGTTCTGTACATAGTCCTTTAATCTGACTTTATCATTACGATTATTTCCGTATAATTTAATCTTAACTCATTTTACACCTTTGTGATATTTTGTACCACAAACCAGGCGCAACATACAGTGGGTAAAAAAAAGCACTGGAAATTGCCTATAATTGATCTATTTCTTAACAAAGGAAATGCTTGATAATTTTAGCTGGACATCACGAACACAAGAGGAAATAAACACACAAATAATAATAAAACTTTCAGTTTAATATGCCTTTTACACAAGATATACAACAAAAACGTAAATTTGCATGTCAAAAAGTATTGGTAATTTAGTTTAACTGGTAATGGTAATTTGGTTCAAAGGTATCAAAATTATACTCTTAATGGCCGAATGCAAGATAAAAAATCTGATTTGTAAACCACATGACTTCCTTGTACGGAATATTAAATTATACGCATTTTTTCTTGCATTTCATTTAAACGTATTGGATTGAATTAAATCTACTTCGCCAACAGCGCATAAACCACAATAGAATAAATGCATTCTTTAAAATTCACTTTATTTGTTTACCATAGTGACACTCTGGCGCTAGGTTCATTTAACAGTATTATATTTCGTTCATATTATAACTCTGAATGCGCAAAATTTATATCATTTAAAGAATTATCTAATCGTTGCCACGTGTTCTATTCAAATACTATAATAAAGCTAGAACGATGTATAAAAGAAATTAAGCAAACAAAACAAAAAAGAAACAGTTTTTCACAGACTATTGGTTATTTCTCATTCAATTAATTCAGTTCTCACGTCGCCACAAGGAAAAAATACATAAAAACTCAAAATATCTGTATTAAAAATTACGAAGTAAATCTTAAACACTTATTTCCTCGAAAAAGATTCCAGAAAGGATTAAGCATGATTTAATTGGCAATAATAAATGAAGGCGTTATCTTTGTTGTTGCGAAGCTAAGTTTCTCTAGATTAGCAACAATTCCACTATTCTGCTGTTTCAAATGTAAACAAGCAATGGCCGCCATCAAAAAAATTATTAGGCTTAGCGGCGCTTAAACAACTTTAAAATTGTTGATAATTCTAAAAATATTTCATACAGATTTACTAAAGACATAAAAACCTTAACCGGAAGATAATAACAGCATAATTCAATCATTTTTAAAGCAAAAAATGTACAATTTACAAACATATAAGAGTAAAGAAAATGAGATCACTGAGCCGGGTAACAGAGTGAATATATATATACATATATTTATATACGTTTGGTGCGGCCGATCGCAACCAAAATACGAGGTGCACATCTACATGTTATAGCAGTCCTATATATAAAATTTCAACGTTCTGAGGCTACGCGTTTTTGAGTTATGCGAGATACGTACGTACACACGTTCGTACAGACGCCACGAAGAATTCTCTTCAAAATTCATTTTAAAGCAGTTTTATCTTTTTTTTTTTTTTTTTTTTTTTTTTTTGAGGAAAAGAGTCTTTTATTCTGCCTTTACGTACAGATATCACTCAAAAACATCGTTAAATTGCATTCGATAGCGGTCAAAATGGATATTTTCGTTGAAATATGCTGCCTGAAACTTTTCGCGATTACAATATTTCCTTTTTACTTCGTACAAGGAAGTAAAAAGTAGCTGTTGACAAGATCTTTTTTAGTAAAATAAAATTTTGTAATTGAATTTTAAATTTCCCTTGTTAATGTTTATCAAAAAACTACATATAAATAAGAATAGCAACGTGAAGAAGAAGATAAAATTTATATACACATATAATGAAATCTTAAAGTTAGTAACTGCAAGGAATTACTGCTGATTACGAGGGTTGCTATTTATATTTCTGGCCTAATAAAGATAAATATTTATGATCGAAATCGGTTTTATTGTTTTTCAAAATATTCTCCTATGAAGATCAATACACTTAAGCTTGCGTTTGAACCAATTTTCAAACCATTTTTTCCACTCCGTTAGAGTAAGTCCAAAAACGCGCGTTTTGAATGCATCAACCGCTTCTTCGGATGTCATAAATCGCTGATCACATAATATATTTTTGATGTGCGAAAATAAAGAAAAACTCTCGGGCGCCAGATCTAGGCTGTATGATAGATAACCCATCAATTCGATGTTTAGGCCCATCAAAAAATCCTCTGTTACAGCTAATGTGTGAGGGCTCCCATAGTCACGATGATGAATAAGTCGCCTCTTCTGTTTTTTTCGAATTTCTCCGATGACTTCTGGTAAACAAATGGTCGTGTACCATTCCGAATTGACCGTCCTGCATTGCTCTAACGCCACTGTCGCCAAGTGACCGGTAGTGCCGAAGAAACAGGCAACCATTTGCTTCGATGTGCTTCTTCCGTGAACAACCTTTCTTCGAATTGGCTCGTCTTGGAAGACCCAGAGAGTCGACTGCCGGTTTGTTTCGGGATGATATGTATAAATCCATGATTCGTCACATGTGTAGATGTTATACACAGCCTTTGATGCACCTTGAACGTATTCTCCCAACATTTCCTTGTGCCAATCGACACGAGCCTTCTTTTGAGAGTTTGTCAGATTATGCAGGATCCAACGCGAACAAATCATTTTTACAGCCAAATTTTTATATAATATCTTATTGATGCTTGTCATACTAATGTCCAAAGATGCCTCAGTCTCACTGTATGCCACATGACGATCTTGCTTTATCAGTTTACGCACAGCATCGATATTTTTTGACACAACAGCCGATTTCGACGAGCTTCACAAAATTCGTTCCTGGAGCGAACGTCGACCACGGAGTGAATTCGTTATAGCAGTTTTTTTACAGTGCTGTAGGATGATGCTGTATAAAGAATGAAGTTCATTAAAGCACTCTTGTCTTGATAATCCACGTCGAAAATTATGAAAAATAATCGCACGAAAATGTTCGCGAGTCAATTCCATTTTTTGCACGAGGTGAATTTTTCAATTTACTGTAAACAACACAAATCACGCTTAAAATGTCAAAACGTTCTGAAGAAGTTATGGTTAAAAATATCAAACTTTCGATTGGACTCTGCGGTCGCCTAGCAACACTTACTGTTGCCAAGGCCAGAAATATAAATAGCAGTCTTCGTATATTTTGTAGTTCAAGCATAGTTGACAGTTAGATATGTAAGATATTTTATGCTAATTAACCAATCATTATGATTTGAACATTTACTATGAATTAATCTTTTCGTATTTCTCATCAGAATGCAAATTGGTTGTTTCTGTATTTAAGCTGAGGGTATTGAATGTTTAGATTAGAGCTTCCGGTAGCTGCATCTTGCTGCTACGTATTATCGCCAGCTGTGCGTAAGTTGATTTCTTGCTTTAGCATCTTGCTAGCCGATGTTTAAATATGCGCCCTTACATATCATGGGCATATTTAAGAAGTTCATTTTAGTCTCAGACTATGTTACTTTCATTTGAATTTAAAATTCTGTTATATTGATTTAAATACCAGCAAACTGCAGAGGTTCTTCTGTCCATTTAAGACTTAAATAAAAAGGTTAATTCTCTTCAGATTTGGTTATTTGTTTCAGATGAAGCGTATATTTTCTACATGACTTTCACACAAGCTTCTAGATATAGAAAAACCCTACAAATATTAAATTTTCAGACTAACATTTACATCAAATTATTCTAATATGATCAGAATAAAGTTTAGTATTATTCAAATAATAAGAATACACTTATTATTATGCTAATAATATATTTAATATTATTAGAATTATATATTTAATATTATTAGAATTATATATTTAATATCATTAGAATTATATATTTAATATTATTAGAATTATATATTTAATATAATTAGAATAATTTTAAATTCTATTGAATTAATCACTAAATAAGTTACATTTAACCAAAAATAAACAAACTATGAGAACTATCCAAGTTTTCCAAATGGGATAAAACCTGAAAATAAATAGATAGCCTCTTTCCTTTTATTTATTTCATTTTTGTCATTATATTGAGGAAAAATCATATATGTTTATATGTACATAATTATAAATTTCTATTTCTTAGCATAGCTTGATCTTTGATAGCATTTTGATTCTGACAAATTTAGTAGTCTTGCAAAAAAATTCGTGATGACACAGATTGTAGATTCTCATCCGTCAATCGAGTTTTTTTCTTAGACTTATCAATTTTTGATTGAGAAAGGAACAACAGAAATAAAACTCTAAAGCAAGAATTCCCAACTTTGTTTTGCTTGCATATTGGTCACATTTAAATTAAATACATTATTCTTATTTCTTATGACACTGTTCGTGTTTTCAAGCTGTATCATTCTATTTCTTTTCTTTTTTTTTTTTTTTCTTTTTTTTTTTTTCTTTTTTTTTTTTTTTTCATATATCTAATTTTAAAAACATTCTTTGTTTACATAATTTTTATTAATATGTTAAAATATAGCTTAAGTTTTATATGCATACTACAAAAATATGATTTAAAAGAGGTTTTAAACGGGGGATATGCAACAGTTCTATTAATGCAGGGGTTCTCAACCAAGGTGAATTTCATAGTTTCAGGGAAAGAATGAGGTCAGCCTTTTATTTAGCTGTTATGTATTTTCTATACTTTTTGTTGTTTCATTTATAAAACATATCAAAAAATAATCTAAATCTAAATAAATGTATACATGTATATTTTTTTAGTTTTGGAAGAATGGGGGAATGATCTTCTAACATTGGTGAAAGCAGCGCGAGGGACAAAATAAGTTGATAACCACCGCTTTAGAATCAAAAGCATTCTATTATCATATCACATCAACATAATATTATGGTGTGCACTGGTGTCCAAAAATTAAGCATAGTTCTTAAAATGGGGAAGAATGAGAGAAAATATTAACTAAATTATTCAGAATCACTGCTTGAAGGTGAAAAAATTTGTACATGTAAAATATTTCAGTTGACTTCGGCATGTGCAAAACATGTCAGGAAGAGTCAAGGAAAAGTATAAACCTTTTCAGGTACGTGCTGTACGGAGATCAGCAAGTTACGTGCAGCTGCTGTGCTAAGAAGTAAGTTAAATGATCAAAAAGGCCAGACGATCGCACAGAGATGAAAAATGGACGTTTTCGAAAGGAAGAATTATTGGAATGTGGACAATCTCAATCTCAAATTCTGAATGTGCCTTGGTGTGTGATCTCAAAACTGTGGCAGAGGTTTCACAGTACGGATGATGTTACCTAACAACCAGTACAAGGTCAACCAAGAGCAATAACCATTCGTCAAGACCGATATTTGCCAATAGCTGCGTGATGCAACCAGAGAGCATGGTTAAGCACTCACAGCTGTTACAGAAGTGCGAGTTTTTGAGTCAAAACTATTTATAGGAGACTCCATCATGGTAGTCTATATGCCAGATGACCAGCCGTTTCCATTCCTTTCATGCCTTCGCATAAAGACACTCATCTAAACTGGAGTTCGAAACATCACCACTGGAATTTGCAAGAGTGGGCCAATGTGATATTCAGTGATGAGTTCCAGTTTACTATGAACAATGATTTTTGTTGAGAGAATGTGGAACTCATTTTCACCCAAGAAACATCACAAAAAGATCATTTTCTTTCAAAGGGAGTCGTGGTGAGGGTAGCCATAATGCTGGATGGCCACACAATCTCCACGTCTTTGATACGGTGTCTGCTACTGCTAAAAGGTACAGAGAATAAGTCCTTGAGCCTTATGTTCACCGGTTTTGCAGTGCTGTCGGTCCTGCAGGGTTCGTACACATTTCCTTATATGAAAATTAAGGACTTTTAAGGACCATCAAAGAAAAAATTAAGGACCTATCAGCAAACAAAAAAATGAATAGAATAAAGCAATTATCCATACAACCGACTTCATGCTTGTAATTTCACTTTAAAAAACTAACAGAAGTGTGTATTATGCACTATTATTAAATTCAATTTAATACTTACCATAAAACAATTTTGAAAATTAAACTAACTCCCTACACGTTATGAAGTAGATAACATTAAATTAGGAACACAATTTCTTGAAAAACATGTATAAGTGTATTTTACACTAATAACAGTCACTATTTTAGAGATTTACATGATTATTATTTAACTTATTTGATATTTATTTAAACACAGTCAACTACTATTATAATCACAATGTAAGAATATTTTGCAGATTAAAATAACTGATTTGTAAACATACAATTTATTTCCTTGGTTTTTTGAAAGATACTAGAATAATAAACTGTACAATAAAAGATACAAAACATTTGTGCTTTTTTTAAATCTGAAATCTTTTCAGCTATTTTAACATCTAATTTATTTATGTCTATTTCCTTTTCTTTAACTATTCTTATAAGTTCATTTGCTTTGATAAACAAATCAATGTTCCTGCTGGTCTCAGCTTCATCTGCTAAAGCATCTACTTCTTCATTAATATCTTTAATGTCCCTTTGAAGAAATTTTTTCTTCTGCTTCATATAATCAATTTCTTCCTCAATAATATTTCTTTTCCTCTTTGAATTTTCAGATTTAGTTAAAGATTTTTGTTCTTCTAAACACTGAAAGTTCTTCTAAATAACGAACTCCACTTCTTGCAGAAGCTGCTGCTGATCTCATTTCTTTATTAATTTCGATATTAAGAACACCTCCAGAAAATTTTATGTAATCAAATACTGTGCGTTGAAAAATGTATGATGAGTCACTTAAATTTTCAATTTCAATTGCTTTATTTACAGAGAAGCCCCTTTCCACAGAGGCCTGTTCATGTGACAAGATAAGAATACTTGTCACAGTGAATACTTGAATAGTGAAAATATACTTTTTTTTTTTTTTACTCTCTCTCTATATATAATTTATTTCCTAACAATATTGATTAATTGATTATATTATCTCCTAAGTTTAATTAAAATAGAATTATTTTAAAAGAGTGAATCCATACTAAGTTATATTTTGAAAGATGTATATATATATATATAAAGTTCAAAGTCCGAGATCCGGACATCTAATATCTGGAATGATCTAAAATCCGGACCTCAAAGCCCCCACCAACCAATTGCGCATTAGATTTTTTTTCCTCATCATAAAAAAGCATGTCGGAATCCCGATTCTTAATCTCAGTTTGGCGCTAAATAAAATATCTCACTATTGAAGAAATAATTATTTTAGCATAAATTTGTGTGATTAGTAACTTGACTCCATAGCTGCGTATCTGCTTGGCATAATCTCAAACCGAAACATTTGTTAATTTTACACCAACTAATATTTTATATCCTTGATGTCGAAATCGCGAATCATTATTTATTGTATTTTGCTATCATCACCGCATGTTTATCAACGAATGACAACTTGAATGATGAATCATGCAGCGACGCCAAATAACAGAGTATTATCCGATTACAGATTTAAGTTTAATACGCTAAAATGTTGACAAAGGGAGATTTAGCAGAAATTTCTTTCCTTATGCTAAAAATAGATTTTGTTAATGATACTCATAGGACAAACGATTATATTTAGTGCTATTTGAATTAAGAATAACTGATTTGTTATTCACATAAAGCCAGAACCAGCACCAGAGCTCGCATGGCCGCACCAGGCGGCAGAATTTAGCGAAGTTAAACAGAAGTTTTTCATTGCGATGACAGTGCCCAATCATCAATCAATTAACGGAGGGTGAAATCTGTAGTATGGTTCTAAATCCAGAAAATACAGCTACCGATAGTGAAGAAAGTAACAGAGAGGTTACTGAACGAGAAAAAATTTTGATTGACAAGTTATTCGGAATTCTCGACACAGCAATTACAGGACTTGAACAATGGAACTTAATAACTGAACAAGAAATTATATGTCTATAGTATTAGTCTAAAGTATTAGCAGAGAAAACAAATCAAACAACTCACATTGAAAGAAATGTTTAATAAAGTAAACATATAAATATTAAGCTCTTTTCTTTTGTAAATTTTGATACCCTTTAAATCATAAATGCTTCATTATTTCATAAATCACGATTTCATATTTTCAATTTTATAATTTCTACGTGCCATCTTAGTAGATTTAAAATGATCTAATATCCGGAAAAATCTCAAATCTGGGATCGCCGAAGTCCCGACCTCGGACTTTGTACTGTATAAATATATATATATATATATATATAATACGGAATGTATATTTTCAGTTAAACTTCTACCCAATAACTTTAGTAATTCATGAAAGTTAATTTTGCATCTAGTTAATTCAGGAAAATTAGTTTCAATTAGTTGTTTTCAGCTTTAAAAATATTAAAAAATTTTTAATTAGTTATTTTCAACTAATAATTGTGTCGCCATTAGCAAAAATTATGCATTACTATCAACAACATAGGTTTAAACCAAATACTTAATTGTCTATTGAAGCTTCAAAACGTATTTCCGAACTTCACTTTTTCTCGGCTAGCGTTACCGAATTTGCCCTTGGCGACCTAAAATCGAAATGGAGCCAACAGATTTCCCGCGAAATCGATAACAGACCCTCTGCAGAAATAAACTCATAATCCCGATATCCCATACGTATAGTATGTGCAAAAGAGAATAAACTCCGTAGAAGGTGATAAAAAATTAATTTATGGCTTAATTGAAACAAACACAGAAATTAAGCTAAGCAAAACCGTGTAAAAACAAATTGAAATGATAAAACGAAACTTAATTTTCATGTGAATTTTCAGCGCTGACTCTCCCATTCTAGAAATTTCAATTTGTTTCAGACAAAGACCACATTTAAGGATTGCCATCGATCAATATCTAGTATTTGTAGTCAGCTTGATGAAGCCACAGTTTATTGAAAATGCACTTTCCAGGCATCTCGTTCCTATTGGCGTCGGAAGGGTTGTGGTTTTGGCAAATATTTTCAGAATCTCCCCCCCCCCCTTTTTTTTTTCTCGAGCACCTTCATCATCACTTTCGCCTCTTAAAGAACTTCCGGCTTCACGCTTTCGTCACAGTCTGCCTAAATTTATGGATAACACCTGTTTCGAAAGATTGCGTGAATAGCCAATCAGACACCGATACTTTCGTTCGAGTAGCTAATTGTTTTTTTTAATCGTTTGCAACGCAAATCCGCCAACAGATTGGTTAAGAGCCGTGTAATTTTAATTCCATATTCATGAGAAATCGTAATTCACACTTAGAATGGCAATCATTAGAAATGATAAGAAATGTCAAATGAGCAAAATTAAGGGCCGTTTATTCAATTTGGCCAAAATTAAGGACTTTTAAGGACCAAAAATCACTTTTGAAAAAATTAAGGACTTTTAAGGATCGTACGAACCCTGTCCTGGTCTAGTCCTATTCATGTATTTTGTCACCATATGATCCTGGTGACAACTTCCTTGAAAGTGACATTATCCAGGCATGCAGCAGCCTGCTCATTCTCCTGATTTTAATCCTATTGAGCATGTGTGAGATATGGTCGGCTGACAAATTACCGCCCTTCTGCACCCACCAAACTCTGACAGAAAAGAGCTTTCCTTAATGTCTGGAACTGTTCGAAATCACAACTCATCCACACTCTCATAGCACCATATCGGCAATCGTTGTGCATCATATGTGGCTACCAGAGGTGACCACACACCTTATTAAACTGAAAAATAATCTTTTTAATTTTTTCACTAAAGTACAAACTATTAATTTGTGCTTTTTTTTTCCAAACTCTTTATATATATATATATAAAATAAATGTGACAGATGCCCTTCTTTTGCATGTTTTACTTATGGTATAACCATATTACACTCACATACCACATTTCCTGCTAGTCCAACTTAGATTTCCTTAAATATTCACATAAATATCAATTATGCTGAACTTTTGGACACCAATATATAACAAACAATCTTACGAGCAAAGGAATGTATGATTTAAATACAGTCTTTGCATTTGTTTGATAACAGAGAATAGTAAAATATATATGTAGTGTTAAACTATGAAATGACCTGCGACTTATTACAGTATTATAAGATACTGATTAACAAGGTAAATATCCTTTGCTCATTAACTCTTTGAAGGGCGGTGGTTACCTAAAGTAACCACCTTTTCTACTGAATGTCTTACTCACTCATGCAAGTGGTTTTCGAGAATGAACATTTCTGAAGTTCCCTTGTAGCTCACTAGATGCTAATCAAGAAACATAAGCGAGTAGTTGATGCAGCAATTCCTCTTCAAGAAAATAAGCATCAGCCATCGAAGACAACATCCCTGCGATGTGCACTCTGCAGCGCCATAAAAAAGCCTGTAAGAACAGTGTGGGAATGAAGCACATGCAAAGTTGCACTTTGCTTGAAAAATTGTATCCATGAGTACCATAAAGACAGATTTGTAGGGATGTGTTCTGTGGGCGGTGGTCATTGACACTAACCACCAGAAGTGATCATTTTTTTCATGCGTCTTGAACAAAATGTGTGTAATTGTTGCAAATAATTTCATTGTAACACCTGATATAGTAAATAAAACAAGAGTTTTTCTGAAAAAGTTAATTGCCTTTTCCTGCCCCTGAAAGAGTTAAGCTTTTTATTCAAATTTTTAATAATGAATGCCAAAACAAATTTATCATTGGTGCCTCTGATGCAAGGTCACACAAAAGTAAACTTGATTTAGCAAATTTTTGAAAATGGATCAAGCTTTCAACGAGATAGCTGCAATGACTACAGATATACATTAAATAAATACAGAAATTATGCAAAGTAAAACAGATAAAAGATTAACTTTTAATAAGCAAGCTTAAGATAACTACATATCAGTTTAGAATGCAAATACATTTATCACCTTATGAAACAGAATTAATAAGACAGTAACATGCATTTCATTGTTATTCTATAATATGAAATCAACAGCAGATTCAGCTAAACTATACAGTCAAAAGTCTTTCTTCGGGGACTCGGCAATTCCAGATTATCGGTTTTTTCTGGATTATAGATCATCAGTTTAAATCTGGGTAGATGGCATGCAGAAATTATAAAATTAAAAATATGAAACTGTAATTTATGAAATAAAGAGCAATTGTGATCTAAAGTGTAATTAGGGTAATCTTATGCTGGTTTTTACTAAGAACGTCCTCAATCTGAGGTTGACGCTCTTCTAAATCTCCCATCCATACTTGTCTTATATACTGGTTTCGTGTACAGTACAAAGTTCAAAATCCGGACTCGTCGGGACTTCGGCGATACGGATATTAGATCATCAGTTTAAATCTAGTAAGATGTCATGTAGAAATTATAAAATTAAAAATATGAAATCATGATTTATGAAATATAATGATTTTTGAATCATGATTTATGAAATATAAGTATTTATGATCTAAAGGGTATCAAAATTTACAAAAAAAAAAAAAAAAAAAAAATCTTAATATTTATTTGTTTACCTTATTAAACATTTCTTCCTATGTAAGTTGTTTCGTTTTTTTGTGCTAATAATTTCTCTTTAATTCTGTAGACAGACATAATCTCTTGTTTAGTTACATTGTTGAAGTCCTGTAACTGCTGTTTCAAGAATTCCGACTAACTTGTCAACTGATATTTTCTCATTTTCAGTAACTTCTCTGTCACTTTCTTCTTTATTGGTAACGGTATTTTCTGGATCTAGAACCATACTACAGATTTTGCCATTCATAAATTGACTGATGACTGAGAAGCATTTTCATTACAATGAAAAACTTCTTTTATATCATCTCCATTTATTACCGCTTCTCCAAATTTCTTTACAAAATATGTTAATTGGAAAATTTCACCTTTGTTTTGCGATAGCCGAAAACCTGTAAAATTAGCAGCAATCATCATCAAATTTAGCTATCTTTCACTATGCATCATGACGACAAGTTGTTCCCTTAAATTTTATCTCGCTTCTATCGCGCACTGAGACAATTAAGCCTGAATTGTATTCGTTTAGTTATTTTATACTTATGTCTATTTCTTGCACATGCTTAAGGCTTATCAGAGTTCTGAATAAATAAATTCCCACATATACTTAAACCTTTTTGAGGGATGGTGCTAGATATCTTACTGCCTGATGCAGTCTCTTTGGGCCCTAAATTCTGTGACTCGATGCGGCCATACAAGCACTGGTTCTAGATTTATGTTGTAGAGATATTAGGTATTTTTTGGAAGCAGGAGTCATGAAAAATGAGCAACGCCCTCACCAGGAATCGAACCACGGATCTCTGGAATACACGTCCAGCGTGTAGACCACCACACCAAAAAGGCATGCCAAGAAGGTGGGAGAAATACCTTATATACTCCCCCTTTTAAAGGGCGAGTAGTGTTTTTAGTTGACCCAATCGCCAAATCCTGGGTGTGCCACTGTAGAGACATTAAGTTATTTTTTTTTAAAGCAGGAGTCATGAAAAATAGCAATTCCTTTGCCGGGAATTGAACCATGGACCTCTGGAATACGTGCCCAGCGTGCAGACCATCACATTACGAATGCATGCCAAGAAGATGGGAGAAATACCTTATAATGTGAATAAAAATCAGTTATTCTTAATTCAAATAGCCCTTAATGTAATCTTTGGGTTTATGAGTATCACCAACAAAATCTATATTTTAGCATACGGAAAGAAATTTTTTTTCATCAACATTTTTAGTGCATTTAATTTAAATTTGTAATTATTGCTAAGCGTAATGTTAACATAGAAGGTTACCATACTCCTTTATTGTTCAATTACTAACATAAAAAAAATTGTTTAGGCATCGTCACGCAAGTCATTACTCAAGTTGTCATGTTTTGATAAACATGCAGTGATGAAAGTAAAGTATAATAAACAATGATTCGCCAGGTTGGAGTCAGATCAACGATATACACTGGTTATCATAAATTAAGGAAAAATCATGATTACTGAAAAAGTTACATGTAGAATTTAATGAAACTTACCCACAATATACAACACATAGTAAGGTATCAAATATCATAAAAGAAATTACCAGACAAATATGGCAGTATAGAAATTAGCACAAGTATAAAATGAACAAATCGAAGATGTTAGTTTGCTATAGGAAAAGTACCTTCAATATGGAATATAATCGCCTCTAGAAGCAATACAGCACATACAGTGATGTGTGATGCTTTCAATTATGCGATCTATCAGTTCCATAGGAAACAAGAGCCATTGCTCTTGCAAAGCAGTTGCAGGCATGACAAAGGTCTGAGGGGGCGGAATGTGAGCAGCTAGACGTCTCCCTAAAGCATCCCAAACGTACTCGATAGGATTCAAGTCTGGGGATCCACTCCATGCGCATAATTGTTTCCTGTTGAAGATAATCATCTACGATGCGAGCCCTGTGTGGTCTTGCATTGTCGTCCTGTAACAGGAAAGCATCACCTATTGCGCCGGCATATGGGCACACATAAACATCAAGAATGCCATCTCTATAGATCTGAGTATTCACGGTTCCCCTTGGAAAGACATGGAGGTCTGTGCGTCCACCCAAAGAGATGCCACCCCAAACACCAACACTGCCCCTTCCGTATGCATCTCTTTCATGGATGTTTGACGGATGATGACGGGTTCTAGGTTCTCTCCTATATCAAATAATGCCTACTATTGCTTTCTAGACTAAACCTGGACTCATCTGTAAAGAGAACCTCCCTCCATTGATCAGGTGGCCAATGGACATGTCATGCCCACTGAAAACGGTCCCTCCTATGGCATGATGTGAGCGGCACACAAATGCCTGGTTGCCTCGCATACAGACCACCTTTGTTAAGCCTTCTACACACAGTTGACGTTGACATGAATTTTCCAGTGGCTGCAGAAAGGGAGGATCTAAGAAGAGTCGGAGTAGCGGTTCTATTCCTGCATGCACATAATGTCAAATATCGGTCATCGGCGCTCGTCGTAGCAGTTGGCCGTCCTTGGCTGAACCTCCTAGATGCCAAATCTGTGGTTTGAAATTGCCTCCAAAGTCTATGAACCACAGAAGGACTCACATTTAGCCATCTGGCCATTTCTGTTTGACTTTGTTCTGCCTCTAGTCTCCCAATGGCTCTCCATCGTAGTTCTGCCAGCAAATGATGCCTGGAGATCATTGTTACGAATTGGCTATCTCAGATTTCTGATGTCACTGTTACAGTGAAATATGTGGGTTTGCTCTCAAACATGGACTTTTATGCTCCTCGCAGATGACGTATTCCAAAAGCAGCGCCACTAATTTGCATATCGCAGTTTTACTCAGCTACTCTTACTTGGCAACATATTCAAATTTTACACGGTTTGGCTTATTTTTGGGGGAGTTATCGCTATTTTTTTATATTTTTTCTTAATTTATGATAACCAGTGTATGTATGTGGAATGTTTCGATTTGAGATGTGTGCCATGCAGATACGCAGCAACGGAGCCAAATTGCTGACCGTACAAATTTATGCTAAAATGATTATTTCTTCAATAAGAAGGTATTCTATTTAGTGTTGAGGTGAAATTAAGAATCGGGACTCTCCAGATGTTTTATTATGCGCAGAGGGGGAATTCTAATGCACACGCATAAAGCCTATGAGAAAAACATTGTTGATGGTTTTGAGGTCCAGATTTTAGATGATTCCAGATAATGGTCTTAAGGATTTCGGACTTTATACTGCATCTTCTTTCGTTCATCCTCTCTATATGTCCAAGGCCCACCAGCAGCCGAGCGGTAAAGTCACTGAACACTGGTAGTTCGGTCCGAATCCCACAAATGGGCTAGCTGCATGGGTGTTTTCGTGGTTTTTCCCATGTGTAACGTGTATACGAGCCAGTTTCCCTTAGAAAGTCCTCCACAAAGGCATCCCTCCCCTTAGGCAGATAGCCCTAGTGTGCTTTGCCATAATTAAATACACCACATACCTCTATATGACTAAACCACGTTAACATACCTTTCTCAACACTCCATCTGTTTCCACTCCTCAACACTCCTTAAAATTAATTTAATACTTCAATTTTTAAGTGTTAGTTAAACTATATAGGTATTTTAGGTTAAAATAATACGCCGAATAATGATTATTGGAGAAGTCAAACAACAAAAATGAGCATAATATTTGTAAATTTTGAAGAACTAGTTTCAATGGTTTAACTACAAAGGCAGCTTCCTCAGCTGCCTAAAGTGCAAATGAATGAGATAAGATAAAAATGGATGGACAGAAGTTAAGCTATTGGTGTCATCTATTGATGAAATTAGAAAACTAAAACATAATTTCCTTAAAGGCTGAAGGTAAAGATGGATTGGAATTAAGGTTGTTAATTAGAACAGATTTTCAAGTGAAACACCTCTAGAAAATTTAATTCACCAAGGGAATTGTTTTTGAATAACTTTGGCTACAGAAAAATGTAAAGTGTGA
This sequence comes from Stegodyphus dumicola, assembly GCF_044657685.1. NCBI lineage: Eukaryota > Metazoa > Arthropoda > Arachnida > Araneae > Eresidae > Stegodyphus > Stegodyphus dumicola. The sequence goes on along the minus strand of NC_140777.1, from coordinate 118,025,578 downwards.
TTTTGGGACCAACAGTGCTGGGCACGAGGAGATTTCTGTGTTTCCTTTTTCCTAACATATCCCTCATTTAATGTGAAACTGTAAGGCTTTCTTAGTTTGACCAATGCATATTAAACCACATTGGCAGGGAATTACGTAAATACCCCTGGAATTCATATCCAGAATGTGGTCCTTAATTATGGAACTGGGAACTTTATTGATAGAAAAAAATGGCTCAAAATTTTAATTTCGGTAAATTATGTGCAATTTAACAGCTTTCCTAAAACGAGAATGTGTTTTTTGATGTGTCAGAATTTTTTAACTGTATTGTTAATAATGTTGGGTGAAAAGCCTATCAATAGAAGCTGCTTTTAAATAATTTAGTTCTTGATCATTTGCCAATTTGGAGGAGCAAGCGAAGCGCATGGAAAACAAAGGAATAAAATGAAACTAACTTCTGTGTCGGATGACATAACTTGAAGTGTGGTGAAAGACAAACTGAAGGTTTATGGTAAACAGCAGTACTGAAGTTGGATATGCTAAGTATGACCAAAATGTCGAGGAAAGAAGAGATTAGATGCTTCAAGTTCAAAAGTGAACTGAATAGCAGAATCAATGGAATTCACTATTGAAAGAATTTTACTTAAATCATCTTTATTACCCTCAAACAAGGTAAAAGTATCGTCTACATAGCGGAACTATACCGAGAATTTTACAGTTTCGAATAATTTTCATTCGTAATAATGATGCATGTCCCATGGTTAATTCCTCAGTTATAATGCTTATTCTGGAAAACAAAATGAGTTTGTTTTAAACAGAGTGAGCAAAATAAGCTCATCAGTTTCATTGCAGGAAAAATTCACAAAGTTTGGTTTCTAGCCATCTTAATGCACCTTCCACTGGAACATTGATGAATAATGATTATATATAAAAGAGTAAATTTCTAAGAGAAATGCTTTTTTTATAAACTCTATTGTTTTATGGTGTAAATGTTATCTAATAAAATTGAAAATCTAAAAACTAAATATTTAGCTAATGGGTAGGAAGCAGTGCCTATATTTGATACAACAGAGCAGGAAGGAGTACCACTTTTATGAATTTTGATAAGAGCATATAATCTGCCACAATTCGAACAGAATATATATAGATAAAACTTCTTGCATCTCCAGCTACAGCACTGAAATTGTAGCTTACATTAACGTCAAATTTTTTGTAAAATTCTAAAACACTGTTTTTTTCTTTTAACGAATTATTTATTATTTAAAAGCTAATCAATTTACTGGTACTCTTAATTTCATGTGGTTTTATTTGTAAATTGATAAATAATATTTTTTTAATCGTTAAATAAATTCTAATAATTGTCTCCGTAAACTATAACTGCTTGAGCTATTAGTTTAACACAATTCATTTTAATAATTTTGTCTGCTTTAATTTATTACATAATATATTGTAATAAATTTCTTGAATCGTAGATAAAAATAAATCATGGGAAAAGGTCATTCTGACAGAAATGAAAAGATTTTTCCAGCTTCTTTTAGGGAAATTTATTAAATCATAACAATATTTATGCAGACATTTTAAAATGAAGTTTAGTTTCAGTGAAAAAATGGTTTCAGTTCTCAGAAAACAATTTTGTTCAATGATCTTTAAAAACATGGCATGAAATAATGAAATATTATTTTAAATTTCATTATAAGGGCAACAATTAATGCATAATTATAAATGTTTTTCTTCAAAAATTACAAAAACTATTCAGCATTTATCAAATTTGTTTCAAGTTCAATAAATGAATAAAAATTTTTAAAAATTCATGATTTAGCAATTTTACAAATTTTCATAACTGGTGTAAATTACCTTTTATACGATAACCTACATAAAAATATTATATTACAAGATTCAAAATCAGACAGCATATGCTAAAATGCCTAATTGTTATTTTTTCAGAAGGTGCTTCAGATTTAATTTTTGAAATGTAAACTATTGCAATAGAAAAGTTTTTGCTAGTTTTTACTAAAAAACACATATAAAATGAAAAATACATTTCCGACTTCCATGGCATTTAGTCTTTAAGAATATATTCATTCCTTTACATTCTGAATTCAATGAAAATAATCTTTCACGTAATAACACTGTAACATTCATGCTATAACAAATATTAATTTAGGAAATATTAATGAAAAATATATTATTTTACTATGAAATGCAAAATAGAATTGTACTATGGGAAAGCATATTAAAACTGACTATCTCTGGAGATGGATGTCTTTTAGGAGGGTTTCTAAAAAAAAAAAAAAAAAAAAAAAAAATCAATTATGCATTTATGCTACAAATGAAACACATCACAGAATCATCATGCAACTAGCCTTACACAGTGACTAGAACTTCAAAGGAATTATTATTTTTGGTGTTAGCTTCTTGGATACTAATAGGCTTTCTTTGTATAACTGTTTGGGAAAATGCACATTAAAGTTATTCATTTTCAAATATGAACTTTGCTTCTGTATTGTTTCCAAAAGAAGTAAATATATGCATTATGAGATTAAGATATTTCTAGCTAAGCAATATCTATAATTCAATTTTTCAAACATTTCTTTTACTGGCAATTACTTTAAATCATATGTTGATTGGAAACATAGCAATATTTACTTAACATAACATACTGATATTGAACAGAATTAAAAAAACACTTACAGATTTTTCCTCACTGGCACGGTTATCAGCGTCTTCCAATCCTTTAATTGATTAAATAAAGTAATCTCTTCTCCCGATCACTTAATTCTTTTATACAGGGTGGCTCTCCTCCAGTTTTTTTTGGGGGAGGGGCGAAGCTGTTATTTCCACTGCTTTCTTTTTTACAGCACATTTCCAATTTATCCATGCCTAATTTTTTTTAAAAAGGAAATACATGAGTTTAAATTCTTTATGTAAGATGAGTTTTTATTTTAAAAATACAGTAAAATATTATTAATTGAAATAACTCGCTGAAGAAAAAATGATGAGCTTAACTAAAGCAATAAGAATCAATACAAGTGCATAAATAGTTTCAAGGGTTTTGACAAGGAACGTCTTCAGTTGTAGGAGGCCTACATTGACTGCTGTTACTTTAGTACTTCCAATGTGAAAATAATATTACTATCTTTTAATAATTTCACAGAATAAAATCTTTTGAGAAGGAAGAATATTTAAAATAGGCAGTTCTTATATATATAAGTAATTAAAATAACAGTAAAGTAATATTAAAAAAAAGTGTTGCTAATATATGTGTGGAGAACTCTTTATTATTATTATTATTGTTATTATTTGTCCACTGGCCCAAGAGAGGGCATTACCAGCTTTCTCCCTCTTCTCCACTAGGGCAAAATTTGGACTGGTTACTCTGTTCCTGGCTGCCGTTGGTGAAGCATGCACTCACCTCTCTTCTGCTTCACTTTCGTGATTTTTTTTAACTACGTGGACTTGCTAACTATAAAAATGCTTATCGTGCGAACTGCAATTAATGTGACTGTGCATCAGTGAAGGTGTGTTAAAATATATACCTTTTTCTAGTGTTAAATAAAAAATGTTAAAAATCATAGAGCTAAGCTATCATCTTTTTATCTGCAGCAACCCAAAAATGGCATCCATAGACAAAAGCCATAAATGATGACCCGTCAAGTTAGTGAACACGTGCCTCCTGGAACCTGCTTGCACCAACTTTTGTGCTCATAAAGTGCTGTGAAGTGAAAATATCGTCTGTTAACGCAAATGAATATCGTAATCCCTCATTATTTTTGTGTTATTATCAAAATAGTGTGAAAAACAGTTGTGTCTCCTTAACAACGTGCTTGTGAATGTGCCTCATGCAAAATGTCAAAGTGCTTCGAAGTGATTTACATATATATCCTACAACGTGATTACATATCACAAAATAAGTTTTTCGGAATATTTTTATACAAGTGAATTGTGCTATACTGAATCTGCCGCTGAGTGAGCAAATATTTCTTGTATAATTTGGAGGTAAGCCACGCAAATTCTTAGTTAGTAGTACTTTAAAACTTATGCTAATATTCGGATAGCACACCTACAAAAAGGGTTTTTCTCCCTTTAATGCTTGCATTAACTTTATTTATTTTGCACTAGTATCGTATGTGAACTTATTAGTGACTGATTTTTGTGTATTTATTTATCTCACATTTGGCAATATATATATATGTTTTTGTGAATCATGGCTCCACTACAAACCATCACAGACGATCTTAATATCTCACGTGTTTCCGTCAAGCCTTACCCATTTTGGAAGGTAAATCCTACTTTATGGTTTGCACAACTGGAGGCCCAGTTTGATATCGCCAGAATCACCATTGTCTCCCCAAAATTCAATCATGTGATATCTGCAATCGAATCCGATATTCTCAATAGCGTTTGTGATATGGTTTTGCATCCACCAGTGACTGGCAAATACGATGCACTAAAAACACGCTTAATTGAATTGTATTCTGAAAGTGAGAAATCAAAGATCCGTACACTTCTTCAGGGGCTAGAATTTGGCGATCGAGGCCCTTCCCAATTACTTTGCCGTATGCGAAACCTAGCTGGAGATACCGTTGGAGAACCCTTGTTGAAATCTCTATGGATATCCCATCTTCCGCAGAATACACAGAGTATTCTTGCTGCCTTAAGTGATTATCTCCCAAAACTCGCAGTTGTAGCTGATAAAATTACAGATCTCACAACTCTCCCTAACATAAACAGTGCTGCTATGGCATCTACTTCTCCCACTGAACAGCAAGTTGCAGAGCTGACGAAGAAAGTAAATGAACTTTAGCTAACCATCAAAAACAGCAACCGAAGAGACAATCATTCCCAACGCAACAGAAGGCATAATAGATCCAATGGATGCTATTGCCAGTATAAAAGAACCGTGCAATAACATTTGTTTCTACCATACTAATTTGGGTTCCGATGCACGGAAATGTGTTTCTCCATGCAATTTCCGGCAGTCGGAAAACTAGATCGGCGATCGCTTGTCGGCCAACGTTGCGATCACCACATTAATCGAATTCTTTTTGGAAGATCCATCTTCAAAACTCACTTTTTTAATTGACACTGGAGCCGATTTATCTGTCATTCCCAAGAATTACAGTCAGCACACTAAAAGCCCAGCTGACTTAGTACTCTTTGCTGCTAACAGCACCAAAATAGCAACGTATGGCACCAAACTTTTGACCATCAATTTAAACTTACATCGCTCATTTACTTGGCCTTTTGTCTTGGCAGACGTCAATCAACCCATCATAGGTATTGACTTTCTAATGAAGTTCAACTTACTTATAGATGTTAAAAACAACCGTTTAATTGATAGACAAACAAAATTATATTCTTGTGGTAGACTTCCCAATTTGAACCCGCTCAGTACTAGCATTCATATTTTGATGGGTAACTCAAAATTCTGCCGATTACCCCCAGTTGGACAAATCCTTCGCAAACTTTTGAGAGGGCACCAACGTCAACAATTTTCCATCACATTGAAACTAAAGAACCTCCTATTTTCTCAAAACCTAGAAGATTATCTCCACAATTACTTCAAGCTACATGTCAAGAGTTTGACTTTCTCCTATCAAAAGGCATCATCCAGCCTTCAAAAAGTCCTTGGGCAAGCCCCCTGCATATGGTTCGTAAGGCAAATGGCGACTATGCGGGGATTATCGTCGCTTAAACGTGGTTAACATCCCGGATCGCTATCCCGTACCCCATATTCAGGATTGCACTCAAATGTTTCCAAGAAAGAACATATTCTCAACTCTTGATTTAGCCCATGCCTATCATCAAATTCCTGTTAACCCTGCAGACATTCCGAAAATGGCCGTCACTACCCCTTTTGGTCTTTTTGGCTATGCCGTTTGGGTTACGCAACTCTGGCCAAACTTTCCGACGTTTTATACATGAAGTTTTATTTGAATTGGATTTTTGCATCCCTTATTTTGATGACATCTTAATTGCATCGATTAGTGAAGAAGAGCACATCCGTCATCTTCGTCAAGTGCTTCATTGTTTGACAAAATACGGTTTGACCTTAAACCCTAACAAACGTGTACTCGGAAAACCATCTGTTTCCTTTTTAGGTTGTCTCATTACTGCTTCAGGTGTAAAACCCCTGCCTGAAAAATAAAAAACAATTGCAGACTTCCTAAAACCTACCACTATTGTCGAGCTCAGACTTTTCTTAGCCATGATAAACTTCTATTGCCGCTTCTTACCAAAGGCAGCTGAGACCCAAGCTTCACTGAATGAACTCTTAACAGATTCGAGTAAAAATGATAAATGGCCTGTTCCTTGGAAAACTGAATCAGGCACTTGAAAAATGTAAACACGACCTTATTAATGCTACAACTCTCTCCTAACCAAAAGCTGAGTATTATGGTTGACGCTTCTGAGATTTCCATCGGAGCTGTCTTAAACGTTCGACGTGTCTGTCTGTCTTAAACGTGTCTAAACTCTAATAACTACCAGCCGCTAGGATTTTTCTCACATAAGCTATCCCCCACTGAACAAAAATACAGCACATATGACAGAGAGTTATTAGCTACTAGCAGCTTCGCTGCCAGCCTTCGTCTGGCTTTTAAATGTACCGGAAAAATGGCTGAAGGGAACACCAAACATTAAATTTAAAAACTGCATAGAATTTTACTCTGCAGAAAAACTTCATAAAAAAGTTATTACGTATAACAAAATTACAATGAAATAAGCAATATCCCTTAATACAAATATTAATTATCCTAATAAATAAATTAACCAACTACCCTTTGCAAAATCTTAAGAACTCAAATGGTATAAAGGAGGTTAAGAACTTTTTTCCTAAAAAAAATCACTCAAAACTTTTCAATATCTTAAAAACAGTGAAATGAGCAATAACATAAAAGAATACAAAAAACAAAAAATTCTGAAAAGCAAAGTATAATTAATGATATTTTATGTTATATTTTCAAGAGAAAAAAATTAGGTGCTACTTTGGTAGAGGGTTGCACAGATTTTTGGCGATTTACATTGGCGCAACTGTTGGCGCGGTTTTCACAGTCATCAGCCATCTTGAAAATTTTTTTTTTTTTACGTATTTTACGCATATAGTAAAGTATTTGAAACTTTAAAAAAATAAATATCGTTAAAAATAATGGATTAATTTTTTGTTGAAAACATCGTTTTTTAAGATGGCTGGCAAATGTAAATAAATACATTTACTAAGAGTATAAAATGCTAAAGTAAGGTAAAATTATTACTTTCATATAATAGAATAAAAACACCGCTATAAAAACATTGCACCAACATTTAACTGGATTAAAATATTACTTAAATTGAATATCGAATTAAAAACATCATACCAACGTTTAAAAGAATTAAAATATTACTTAAATACTTTAAAATATGTTTTATAGGAATTAATTATTTAACATTAAAACATATGTGGCAAAGTTGAAGTATACCTGTCGTATATTGATAAGTACCACAAAAACAACAACCCAAAAAAAAAAAAAAAAAAAGTCTTCTAACGATCTTCATCTGTGATCCACATCTCTCGCACTTCACTGAAGAAGCAATTAGCAAGGTTTTCTCCAAAAATTTAAAATAAATTTCCTCTGACGCTATTAACAATTTATAAATAAATCTTTGATTAGAAAAGCCAGGTTGGCCAAAATAAGGTCTCAAAGGTCAATTTTTTTATTCCGATACCACTAATTCTTGGCAATTACCAATAACAACATTCATCTTCGAAACGGACATATCCATTCCATTTTAAATCTAAGGAATTCGAAGAGATGAATAATAAAATTTTAAAATGGCGCGGTAATGCACAAATATTCAGTAACCAATCAGGGAGCTGATTACATCATGCATAGAATTAAAATTATTTAAATAATCATTCATAATAAAATCATTTTTAAAATAAATGCAAAATGAAATTGTATTTTAATACTTAACAGCCATAAATAATGTTTAACCCGGCGGAAGTCGCACCAAGAAAAGTTACTAGAGCGGGCGCATGGGGTATCACATACCCCATTATTTAAAATACGATAAAAATAGTTTTATTTAGTTTTAAAGCTGTTTTACTTGTTCTCGTGTATTATAAATACGTGAATAATAATTGGGTCTGAAAAAATTAATATCCAAAATAATCTTAGAGTTAAAATTAAGATAAATGAAAATATAAAAAAATAAACATCATGCCTCTAAGATTCATTGCATCTCTAAGACACCATGCTTATTTTATTTCTTCACACTTTGAACGAAATACATTCATGTGCTCTTGGCACAGAATGTTTTCACATTTTAAACATTGCATTCACGTTCTTTTGTCCTTGGCGCAAGGGCAAAAAATTTATCACATCTTTCATACTTAGTTGCTTCGAATTTCATGTATTCGTTTTAATTCTTCATCGAAACTTCTGCTTTTTGTTTTGCATGTACGTCAATTTCTTGGAAAAGTATTAATCTCTGTTCTTTGTTCAATAATTTTTTTCATTAATTGTAATGCTAAGTCCTTCAAAAACAGACTTCTGTTTCTGGTTGGTGGATTAGCAGTTGATGTAATATAATTCAAGCATTTATTACAGCAACATTCAGTGCAGGAAAGAAAATTACTATTGGCCACCTCCTTGTTATTCTGGCAATTGAATAATTGGCTGACATTTCATCCCCCATATCCACTGCTCCTTTAGTCATATAAAAACATGTAATTCCTGACATTTTATTTTCTCCAATAGTATCATCTATAGTATGATCGTTGTATAATGTTGAAAGCATAAGAACAGTTTTTCCTTTTTTAGGGACATTAGGAATTAATGTTTTATCTTTTTCGAAACCAAAACAGTGTAGAAAATATTCCTAGTTTCATCTTCAGTTTACGAAATGCAATCTTCCTCGCTTTCAAATATTTCTAATAAATCTCACAGGCGTTGCATCTCCAATTCATAGGAAGTCATTCTTTTTACCTTTACCATAACGCGGTTAGAAATTTTCAAGAATTTAATGTCAAGTACTTTAAAATCACTTGCGAGTAGAAATATTTAATGTTACACTCTAGAATTAAATTTCTGAACTAAATATTCGGTCAGAAAAACACTTACGCGAACAGGCGCGTGGGGTGTGTCATACCCCAGTTCCAACAAAATACCGATAAATCTTTTTCTGAAACACACAGACAAAGAAAAACCGGTTCTGAAAGTCAACCACAACTAGAAACTCAGCTACTGAATGCAGCACAGAATTTCAGTTTCTCAAGTTAGGAATATTCCACTTTTATGTAAGGGTGGGGTATGATACACCCCACGTGCCTTCCCGTGGGTTAAAACATTAGATTAAATTTATAGATATTAATAAAACCAATTACTTTTAAGTAATGTGACGTCATTGATTACATCATCCACAACATAAAATTATATAAAATATCATAAACAAAAAAATTTTTATTTCAAATAAAAATGCAAAATTAAATTGATTTTTAATATTTAGAAGCCATAAATAATATTTAAAACACTGAATTCATGCATAATAAAACACATTATTTAAAAAATAAAATGACAACAAAGTATCGGTTACCATAAGTCGTATTACTAGCCAAACGAAAAATCGGCAAAATCCATGCAACCGTCTACCAAAAAAAAAAAAAAAAAAAAAAAAAAAAAAGGACAATAAAAAATAATAATAAAATGAAATATGCCAATCTCTTAAAAACAATGACATAAGAAATACAATGAAAAATTATTGCCAAACCCGTATTTCTGAAAGAATGAAACTATTCAAAATAATGCAATTTCATCAAAAATCTATCAACAACAATAAGGAAAATTGTTGCCAAAATCACATTTTTAAAGATGTGAGATGTGAAAAGTGTACTCGGAAGCTTCTTTAAAAATTTTTTTTAAAATACAAAATATTATCATTTTTCCAAAATTCTTTTTGTAAAAGCAGTCGCAAGGATGAAAGTTTGTCCAAAAATCAAAGAAAAATAAACTGTACATTTTTAAACATAAACTTTTTTAGAAAAAATCCCGCTGAAAAGCTGTTAAGCTCACTTTGTTAAATAAATTCGTATTTAATCGATTTATTGAAACACAAAATTTATTTTAAGTTCATAAAATAGCTAACTCCTACGTTTCACGACGATGTGAAAATGGAGTGCGTAGAGTAAAATCTTGCTTTCCTATAGTCCATTATGTCTCAAAATGACGTGATTTCGTAACAAAACATAAAATAAAGAAAATTCTAATTCGAATTTCAAAAAAATCGCTTCGTGGTGCACTGGCTCTTGTCTAGATGCACCTATGTAACCAATTTCGTAGCCATGGGTCTGTTAGCTTACGCGCAGCACGAACAAAAGACACACACACAGAGACTCTTTGTTTTATTATATGTAGAGATTTATGCAGCTATAAAATATTTCAGGCATAATCTCGGTCAACACTTCACTATATTTACTGATCACCGACCTCTAACTTATGCATTCACATCAAAATCAAATTCTGCTTCCCCGACAAATTTGTCATTTAGATTACACAGCTCAGTTCAGCACAGATATTCAGCATATATCAGGTTCCAGCAATGTCGTCTCAGATACTCTCTCGCGTATTCAAAGCATCGATCCCAATGCACCGCCGGATTTCACACTTATTGCCCACTCGCAAGCCACTGATGAGTTAAAACTTTTGAGTGAAGACTCAAACTGCTCATTGAAATTCCAGTCATTACAACTTACTCAGGATCTCCAACTATTGTGCGATACTCCTAACAACAGATTTCGACCTTATGTACCACTTGACTTCAGAAAAAAAGTTTTTGACTGTTTCCACAACCTATCGCACCCAGGTATCCGATGTACCATAGTCGTATCTCTGTCAAATAAACAAGCCCTGTTCTAGGCTAAATATTTATCTTTACATACAACTATGTACAGATTACAATTTAGAAATACTTTAAAATACATTTTCACTTCAGTAGAGCGTGCAAGCCAGCATCCGCTCTTTTCTCTTTTACATCTCAATCTCTCTTTCTTTCTCCCACTTGCAACCAGGGGGAGAAAGTCCACTCCCCTCTTCCGGCCGAGGCGAGAAGAGGGTTCTCTGTCCCTTCTTTTAGGGTGGGTGACCAAGTGTTCTTCAAAGAAGGGGAACGTTACACCGAGCTCCCAAAAAGCTCATACAAGAAAGATTCGTTTGGCCATCCATGCTAAAGGATATTGCCAATTGGACTCGTTCCAGCATCATGTGCCAATGTTCGAAAGTTACCCAGGACACACATAGCCCTTTGGAAAAAATCGTGATGCCCTCCGAAAGATTCGACCATGTTCATATAGACATTGTCGGTCCTCTGCCACCATCTCATGGTTATCAATATCTACTCACCTGCGTTGACAGATTTACTCATTGGCCCGAAGCTTTTCCCATTCAGGACATCTCTGCTGACTCTGTGGCTCGACAATCCATCTCCAGTTGGATTGCACGATTTGATGTACCATCCATTGTGACTACTGATCAAGGTCGACAATTCCAGTCCACCTTTTCGCTTCTCTGACATCTATGCTTGAAATATGCTGTATTCGCACTTCCTCATACCATCCTTCCACCAACGGCTTAGTGGAATGTTTCCACCATGACCATAAGGTCGAAATCTGTTGTTAGAAGTATCGCACAATAGTTGGAGCAGCTCCAAAGTGCCATAATTACACCCATTGGACTACATCACTCCCTCTTGTGCTTCTTGGTTTACATTCTTCCTTCAAGCAAGACCTTGCAGGTACATCCGCTGAACTTGTCTACGACACAGCCCTTTGATTACCCATCCGAGTTCTTTCAGCCATCCTCTGCTTCAGTCAATCCAGCATCTTTTGTCCAGACTTTCCAAGAGGCAATGAAGAAGCTGTCGCCGACTCTTACATCATGCCACAACAAATCCACCCCATTCATACACCATGCACTGAGCACTTGCACTCATGTGTTTGTGCGAAACGATGCGGTAAAACCACCACTCACTCCTCCATACGATGGACCCTTCAAGGTCTGTGCACGTAACACTAAACATTTCACTGTTCTCGTGAGCAACAAGGAAACCGTTCTGAGAATAGACAGACTGAAGCCTGCCTTCTTCGAAGCTTCAAACACTCAGGTTCCTGTGACCAGCAATCCTCCTGCTTCCCTGGACCCAACTGTTTCTCAAGATGCTCCTCCTTCGATCAACCTTACGCTTCCTCCCAGTGCTCCACCAGTTGTCACACGATCGGGAAGACGTGTGCGCTTCAACACCAGATATTTGTAAACTGATTTTTTCATTGTACCTATAGTACTCGGTGGGGAAATACTGTGGAGAACTCTTTATTATTATTATTATTATTTGTTCACAAGCCCAAGAGAGGGTGCTACCAGCCTTCTCCCTCTTCTCTACTAGGGGAAAATCGGACTTGTTACTCTGTTCCTGGCTGCCGTCAGTGAAGCACGAGTTCACCTCTCTTCCGCTTCACTTTCATGATTTTTTTAACTACATGGACTTGCTAACTATAAAAATGCTTATCGTGCGAACTGTAATCAATGTGACTGTGCGTCAGTGAACGTATGTTAAAATATATATTTTTTTCTAGTGTTAAATAAAAAATGTTAAAAATCATCGAGCTAAGCTATCATCATTTTATCTGCAGCAGCCCATGTCTATGGGATGTCTATGGATGCCAAAAATGGCATCCACAGACAAAAGCCATATATATATGACAAAAATTGCAATACGAATTAATCATATATGCATAATAGATGATTATAATTTTATATTGAAAAATTATTTTCATTCATGTTAATTATAAGATAAATTATTTAAAATATAATACTTTAAAGCATGTATGATAGCTAAATGCAGCAGCAATCGGTCATACTGTAATGAACTAATAAATTTTTTATTTCTTTTACTTAATAATTTTCTTAAAAAAAGAAAATAAAAGAATGAAAGAAAAATAATAAGACAGATTTTTTTTTTTTTCTAATTTCTTACTTAAAGAAATATTTTTCTAATATTAATTGTAAACTAAATTGCTTGAACAACACAATTTTAACCCTCTGAGCGGCCACGGTTTTCATTAAGATAGCACAAATTTCACAAAACTACTATGAGAACAAATTATTTTTTTGATTTTAATGTAAAAACTCTCCTCATATTTCATACCTGGATTTGTGTACTTTTGATATATTGTCTTAATTTCTTTGACATATTTTAATATGCATGTTATATATATGTCCTTACAGATATCACAAAAACTATTCTAGGCCATATATACGGCCTTGACGCTTAGAGGGTTAATGTGTGCACATTAACCCTCTAAGAAAAAGAACTTAGTTTGCAATTAGATTGCAGTGCAAATTAATCATATTATAAATTTAAATATTTATTTTTTTTTTAATTTTAGAAAGATTTTAAGTTAGTTTAATTCACTTACTGTTATCTATTTCTCCATTGTTTCCATACATCCTCCTAATGCATTTAAGTTGTAAGCAATGGTATCCCACACCTCACTTTTTCCCTCAGCTGTAAACTCCTGCGTTAACTTTTACTTAAAAAAAAAAAAAAAAAAAAAAAAAAAAAAAAAAAAAAGATTTTTCCTCCATATAACACAACAGTATATTGGGCTGTGTTTTGGTCATAAAACTTTTTTGTGCCATTCTTTCGAACAACAAATGTGGTGTGCGAGTTGCTGAAATAATAGGATAATATTCTTAGAACTCTAGCCGACACATGCTACAATTGTGTCACTTGTCTATACTGTGATTGGTCTGAAGCTTCTTGAAGCCTTGTCCCCAGTCAATAACGTCAAACGGACCCACCTGCACATCAGCCAAGGACACAGAATGGTTTTTTCTCCTTTTTCACAGAATTCTTTTTTAAAGTTGGAGGCAGTAAATGATATCGGTTTTTTTGAGTCAATAGTGTTCATGAAAAGAGTAGATGGATCCAGCGATCGCAGAATAGGCATCCTGGTTATGTCTGAGGAAGAAAATGATGTCTTTGAGTTTTACAATACACTGGATTGTGGTAGGTGATAGGAAATTTGCATTTCTTCCTTGCAGATGGGCACTGCTGAGAATGCATGAAGTTCAACACTATATAGTCCCATTGTAGAAGCCAAGAAGATGTATTTGTGGGAAGACTGTGTAGAAGGTCCTGGTTATGGATGTGGCCAGTAGCTATGATTCTCTTCAGCAAGGTATGACAACCTGATGTATGAGAATCTTGAGATGGTAAGCAGCTGCCGAAGATTATAGTGGAAACAGGAATTTAGTCGAATGTCCTGGACAGCAGCACTGCATGGAATTGTTGCAGCCATGTACCTGATAACATACCAGCCAAGTTAATCATCCATTATTTAATTCTAATATTTTTATATGTTTATTCCTCACGTCATAGGTTAATATACCTTGTTCATCAGTTTTGTTAAGTTGAAAGTACCCATTAAAGTTTATGTCTAACTTACAGCATACATGCTCTTCTGGCAAGCAGCCAAGTTTCACACAATGCCAAAACACTTATCACCCCAAATTAAAATTCAACAGTAGGGTTACCAAAATAGTAGTCTGTAATTTGCTAGGTTACTAGAAACACAAGAGTCAAGTGCATGAAATTTAAAAATCATACTTGGGGGAGGGGAATCCTACATCTAAGCTATACCAAAAATTCATTGAACTTGGCAACGTCGTTATAAGAAAATTTAGCAATGAATTCCAGTCTAACTACACTGTATAGTGGATGAAAATGATTATAGTTTTGATATGTATCATTATCATAAATGCATATACAGAATATATAATAAGCAAACTTCAGTTATTTGCCCTATTACTTCATATGAGACAGATTTTTTGCCAGAAGGAATATAATTATTACAATTCTTTTAGCATATTTTCTCGGAAAGGATGTGCAGGAAAATAAATAACTAGACTTATGATACTTAAAACTCAAAATATTCTACAAAAATCAAAACATTTTAGCCAACATTTTGTTACTATTCAAAAGAACGAAATATTATTTTCAATTATAAAAAATTTAAAGATAATTTGGTTTATCTGATGATGAACAAACATATGAAGGCTATTTGCTCAAAAGGATAATTGATACTTTTCCATTTTGCCGGCGCAGGTGATAAAGTCGTCAAAAATGGTACAGCCAATGCAAAATGGAATATCCTCGCTGGTAACTTTTTCTTATCAGATTGATTGTTTCTTTCAACACTGGCATACAGTTACATATAATTTTTACCAGACAGTTCAATTTTATGCTCTAAGGCTATTCGCGGTAATTAAGTCAATTAGGATGCAATCACACCGCTCACCCGTAGGCGAAAATATAGAAAAGGCAAATTTAAGGGTTAAATTCATCAATTCTAATGAGAATGCAAAGTAAAGCACTGCAGCTTTACATAATTTCTGAGTAAGCTACTCGTACAAATTAATGTAGATAATTACTAAGAGAATTAGATTTTTGTAGCTTAGTTTACATGAGATGAGATCATTTGGGATCTCGTGATATGAACTGTTCAATCAGGATGTTGTATCATGAACCCACAGTAAATTCTTAAATTAATATCTACAAATTTATTGCCTTTATTTATTGTCTTTTTATAAAATTTTAAATTATATTAAACTGTTTATGGCTTCAAAATAAAAAATTCTTAGAGCTAACAATTGTTAACATTTTTTATGTGTATACTGTGTGTTGTCGCCGGAGTACTGGATAATTTAACCCACCTACCGCCGCCTGGTGAGAGAGAATTGTTAGAATACTGAAAGAGCTTTTGAGGAGAACCTTGGGATAAGCAGTTCTAATGTATATAGAGACAGAAACCATTTTATGTGACTGTGAGTTTCTGATCAGCTCCAGTCCTCTTACACCAGTGATGTTCCTTCCTGAAAACTCTGAAACTAAGGTGACTGATATTGATTTTTTGATGCCATGTGCAGCAAGCACATAACAGAAATGTACTAAATACACACACACACACACATGTATGTATATATATATATATATATATATTATTTACCAAGTTTCAACAACATACAGTTTTCTTGGTTTCATTGCAATTAAATTTGGTAAAATTTTAAAACAGACGTAAACTACAATTAATATGATAGCCTTAATGACAGAAAAAAGTTAAATCTAAATTACAGTACAAAGTCCGAACGTCCATTATCCGGACCTCAAAACAATTCTTGTAGGCTTTATGCATGCGCATTTAATTCCCCCCCCCCTCCACGCATAATAAAACATCTGGAGAGTCCCGATTCTTAATTTCACTTCAACACTAAATAGAATACCTTGTTATTGAAGAAACAATCAATTTAGCAAAAATTTGTACGATCAATAATTTTGCTTTGTTGCTGCGTATCTGCTTATCACAAATCTCAAATCGAAACATTCCACATAGATTCATCGTTGATCTGACTCCAACCTGGCGAATCATTATTTATTATACAGGGTAAGCACAAAAACAGTCCCCAGTTTCGAAAGGGGATAACTTTAATACTGAAATGACCATCTTGCCAAATTTTTAACATAGTTACATAAACTCAAACTTTTTGGTGGTGTTGATTTGAATCACAAACACTCAATGTGCGCGCCACCTGTTACGCAGGAAACATTGATGCGGTAATTCAGTTCCAACCACACGTGAAGCATATCCAGTGTGATGGAGTTGACAGGAGCACTGATGCTTTCTTGAATATCATTCAGAGTTGGGGGTAACAATTTCCTCCGAGACGGAAGGTCGGCCAGAATGTCCTTTTCTTTTATCACAAATGCACCCTGTTTCACTAAATGTTTTATGCCACTTCAAAATGGATTTGTGTGTAGGTGGATCAACATCAAAGCTTCGTTTGAACTCGCACTGCACTCTCAAAACACTGCTTGTTTTGCAAATTGTAACACATACCAGCTTCGTTGCAGCAGGGTGAACGCCATTTTCGATGTCACTGTCCTCTAGCAGTCGAAGTCATGCGTAGCAATTCTGTTAAGAAAAGAAACGAAAAATATTTGAGTTAACTGACTTGTGGATATTACATTTCTCAACATATCCAAGTAACTGTTAATTTTATGACACCTTGAAATCAGGGACTGTTTTTGTGCTCACCCTGTACTTTACTTTCATCACTTAATATTTATCAAAACATAGCAACTTGAGTAATGACTCATGTGGCGATGCCTAAACAATTTTTTTATGTTAGTAATTGAATAATAAAGGAGTATAATAGCCTTTTATGTTGACATTACACTTGGCAATAATTACAGATTTAAATTAAATGAACTAAAAATGTTGATGAAAAAAAATTTACCAAAAATTTCTTTCTGTATGCTAAATAGAGATTTTGTTGATGATACTCATAAACCCAAAGATTGCATTTAGGGCTATTTGAATTAAGAATTACTGATTTGATATTCACATAAACCTGGAATCAGCGCTAGGGTCAAGTCACAGAATTTAGGACCCACAGAAACCACATGAGGCAGTATGATATTTAGCGCCGGCCCTCAATAAGGCTTAAGTATATGTGCAAATTTATTTATTCAGAACTCTGATAAGCCTTAAGCATGTGCAAGAAATAGACATAAGTATAAAATAACTAATACAATTCAGGCTTATTTGTCTCAGAGCACGATAGAAGTGAGATAAAATTTAACGGAACAACTTGTTGTTAGTCGCCAAGCTCATAATGTATAGCCAAATATATATAATGAAGGATAGCTAAATCTGATGATGATTGCCGCTAATTTAAAAGGTTTTCAGCTATCACAAAACAAAGATGAAATCTTCCAATTAATGTATTTTGTAAAGAAATTTGGAGAAGCGAAAATAAATGAAGATGATATAAAAGAAGTTTTTCATTGTGATGACAATGATTCTCAACCATCAATCAATTAATGAATAGAGAAATCTGTAGCATAGTTGTAAATCCAGAAAATACCGCTACCGATAGTGAAGAAAGTGAGAGAGAAGTTACTGAAAATGAGAAAATTTCAATTGACAAGATAGTGGAATTCTCGATATGGCAGTTACAGGACTTAACAATGCAATTGAATAAGATATTATGTCTGTTTGCAAAATTAAAGAGAAAGTATTAAAACAAAAAAATGAAACAAATAAATAAAGCTTTTTTTTTTTTTTTTTGTGAATGTTGATACCCTTTAGATCATAAATACTTCATTATTTCATAAATCGCGATTTCACATTTTTAATTTTATAATTTCTGCATGCCGTCTTGCTAGATTTAAACTGATGATCTAATTAATATCCAGAAAAATCCCAAAACTGGAATAGCCGAAGTCCTGACGACTCCGAATTTTGGTCTTTGTACTGTATAGGCTAAAAACAAAGGGGAAAAAAATCATGTTAACAAGTTACTCAAGGCATCTAATAATGTTTTCTGGTCACCGTTCCAGACTATTGTGCTGTAACATTGATGACTGCTATTCAGTAAAACATCATGGATGGCAGCATTATATCTTCAAACTGCTGGAAAGGATATAAGAAAGAGGAATTCAGAAATGCTAGGTATGAATATTTAACTGTGAATCACAGTTGTAATTTTGTGGACCCTGAAACTGGATGCCATACCCAAACTACAGAGCGATTGTAGGGCAATGCTAAATGAAGAAATAAACAACAGCTGGGCAATGTTTGCAATCAAGTCATATTTGATAGAATTTATGTGACATCGGTTATATTCAAAAACTGAAATTTTTTCTGCAATAATGAATGATATTTGTAATTTTATGCTATATGTTTAGATTGAATTTTGTTTTGTTTTGATATTTTTTATTTATGTGTGGAATATTGTAGATTAAAAACTTGAAAAGGAAAATTTACTTTCTTTAGGAATTAAGAAATTTTAAAAAGTTTACATTTTACAGTACTAATTTTTTACTCTCTTGAACTCTTATTATCATTTCATAATTTTATACTGGGAACAACTGGCGGTGTGGCAAAAAAAAAAAAAAAAAAAGTGATGCATTTTT
The DNA here is from genome assembly GCF_044657685.1 of Stegodyphus dumicola. Lineage (NCBI taxonomy): Eukaryota > Metazoa > Arthropoda > Arachnida > Araneae > Eresidae > Stegodyphus > Stegodyphus dumicola. The sequence goes on along the minus strand of NC_140777.1, from coordinate 118,006,591 downwards.
AACTGACGGCACTCTAACAGAATAGTACCATACTTCTTTAGGTATTTATGAAAAATCCCGTCGATCATTTTTTCCTATTAAAGAAAAGACGCCAAACTACAAGATTTTTCGCCAAAAATGGAAAAGTCTTCTTCAACTACTCTGGGTTTGCTGTAATCTTGATTACATGTGTTAGTTATTATTCTTGAGTACTCCTTTTATCTGCTATATCGCGCATTTTCGGAAAAAAAATTATTGAAATTTGAGACTGCTTACTACAGAAGAGCATGCTGCTGAATACAGTCAAAAGTCGTTAATCCGGACTCGTCGGGACTTCGGCGATTCCGGATTATAGATCATCAGTTTAAATCTGGTAAGATGGCATGCAGAAATTATAAAATTAAAAATATGAAACCGTAATTTATGAAATAAAGAGCAATTATGATCTAAAACGTATCAAAATTTACAAAAAAAAAAAAAAAAGCTTAATATTTATTTGTTTACTTTATTAAACATTTCTTTCAATGTAAGTTGTTTAAGTTGCTTCGTTTTTTATGTGATAATACATTCTCTTTAATTCTATAAACAGACATAATTTCTTGTTCAGTTACAAAGTTCTGCTGTTCAAGTCCTATAATTGCTGTGTCGAGAATACCGACTAATTCGTCAATCGAAATTTCGTTTTCAATAACCTCTGTGTCACTTTCTTCGCTATCGGAAGCGAATTATAATGACGAGGAATTTTATTTAAATCATATCAAAGAGGGAGTACATCGAGATGAAATACTACATTTAGTAAGGAATTATAAGCCAAATAAAATAAAAACATCTGCCCTGAAGATAAGGATAGTGCTGACAGATCAACTTCCAATTCATTGCGCGCCGCGACGTTACAGATAAACAAAGTTTAGATAAACAAAGGATATGCCTTTATCCATTTTTTGCAGCAATTCCACTTTTTGTTCAATGGACTTCAAAACATACTTTCGCTTTGTAGATCCTTTACATATTAGTAAATATATATCAAAAATTCTATTTGACATAATCGGCTTACTTTTATAAAACTGTTCTAAGTTCAAGCTTACTTTTATAAAATTGCTCTAACAGTCTGCAAAAAATCATAAGCCGAATCCAATTTGAAGATTAAGGAACAACGCAATCTGCAACATTAACTGAATTATATAATTTTAGCTTAGCTTACACCGCCCGTTATACATTAAACGCGCATTCGTAAACGTATTTTGCGCACGCGCACACGCGTATTCGCAGCCGTAAAGGTCAACACGACGCATGTGCAGAAAGTTTGTAGCTTTGAGGTCCGGATTATGGGTGTCCGAATTAATGACTTTTGACTGTATTTCAAAAGTTATGGAATCTTAGCGGCCTCAAAAAAAATGTGTTAATGGCCACAACATGGAGGCTAGCAAAAATAATTGCTTTTACAGTATACCCTATTAATAAAAAATAATGGAAATTTTTAATAAAAATTAAATATAAATAAATGATAATATAATAAATTTGAAAGAAAGCTAAGAATAGAACATTTTTTATTGTATTAGTAAATATTTTTTGGTTTGGCGCGATTGGCGTCGTCTCTTGTGGTCGATAGGATTTTCTGTAATTACCCTGCCTTATTATAGGGCACCTAAGATTGAATCGCTAATTAACCGAGATATCTTTCAAAAATCTCTCCACATATTCTTATACCTCACTGCATGTTACATCTTGGTTGATTACCAATTAAATTTTAAGGACTGTTATGATAAAGAAGTACCAATATTACTAAACATATCCAAAAAAGAAAATTATTTCATTTATTTTTAATACTATTTCTATTGACCAAGGTTAATATTTTGTTACTGAAACAAAACAGGAGACTAAAAAAAAAAAAAAGAAAACCAAATGTTGTGATGTGTTCTGCGCCGGTTTTTGGCATGATTGCGTGTTCTGCGATGGTTTTGTTTGGGAATGATGTTGTTTGTACGACAACCCTTTTGACGTTGAAACTTACTCTTTCACTGCACTAGTTTTATTTGCTCGGTGGTTCGTGTCGTGCGGAGCTGATATGAGAAGACGTACGAAGAAGGGCGTTTCTGATAGACTTGTGTGGGTTTGCAGGCAAATGGTTGCTGGTAAAGTATGTGGCTGTCAGCGGAGTTTAAAATTTGGATCGTGGTTTTCGTGCAGTTAAGTTAACTTTGGAGGCAGTTTTTATCGTTACCTTTGGAATTTTGAATTGCAGAAAGACATGTGATATTGCAAAATCATGGCACTTTTGTTCACAGACGTTGTGTGACTGGCGAAATTTTATTTACGAATGTATGCTGGATTTTGTATGCTCTTGATATTTCTGCTGTTCGAAGAAGCATTCATTATGGTAAGTGCATTTTATTTTATAGAATGTTATGTTCATTGTGTTTTTAGTATGAATTTCTGTTGTTATTGTTGTTTTTTGAATTGTTTGTAATTTATTTTAGTTTATTTTGTTGATTAGTGACTAGATTGTGCAATTCCCAGATTTTTTTTTAAAGTTTAAACAGAATGCTGTGTACATGGTATTCTTTGAAAATTATTGTTGTTATGTTAATTTATTTAAGCAAGGTGTGCATAGTTCGTAGATTCTTTTGCTGCATAGATTGTGCAATTCTGTGATCTTTTTTAAGTTAAAACATATCGCCGTGTACATGGATACTTGTCAAATATTTTTGGTTTACTTAACGTTTTTGCTATCTAAATTTTTTGTTTTTGTTTCGTAATTTTAGCTTAAATTGTGTGCTCAAAACATGGCTTTTGCAAGTGCGAAAACCGCTTTTTTGGAGACATTTTAGGCTTAAAGTTCGAAATGTACACAAAAAATTTATATAGTAATATGGCACCGTGCCGTTTCTCACCAAAGATATTTGGCGATAAATTTGTCGCCAAGCGAGGACGTATACGAGAGTAGTTCCAAACCAAGTTTTGACTTATGCTAAAAATTTAAAAGCATTTCCAATTTATATTTCTGATGTGCCATCAGAAATGATCAATTTGGAATCTAAGAATGTCTCTCCACCTATGGAGTTCAAAGTACTATGAATTACACTGTAGAACTGCATTGTATTAAATGATAAACTCTTTCACATGTTTAAAAAAAAATTAAATTCAGATTTAAGAAAAAACTGCCAATCTATATCTTTTATTTAAAATATCTATTATGCATAAGAAGACTGACATTAAATACATCAATTCCTTTCAATTTGCCACATTGCAGATTGACATTTAAATCTAATAGATATGTTAAAATTAACATACAAGTTTTGAATATGCATGATTTTGTGATGGATAAGAAGACCCTATATTTTTCAGAGCTTCACTGTCACTGCCAGCTTGCTCATTTGATTAATAGTCTACTCATTGGCACACAGATTTCTTTACATTATTCATTAATTTCATTGCCAACAACTGGTAAAGAAAATTGGCATCTTCATTTCAATATAAAGAAATGCCAAAAAAAAAAAAAAATTACTAGTTTATCACAAGCAATCATCTTAAGCCGAGCCCGAGCTGTTTCAAGACAAGAAAATTGTTTTTCGTAGGACTGGTAAGATGTGCTTCACAATAAAATGCTTGGATACAGAATGCCAGACGCACTGCCTGCCAGATTTAGCGAATTTTTATCTAGCATGGTAACCATGTAATTTGGTTTCATATGGCCAATCATTTAACCAGTTCAGGGATATTTTTGAAAGATTATTTTTCTTATTTCGTTTTTTTTTTTTTTTTTTTTTTTTGGCAGCAAATGAATTGTTTGTGTTTCTAGTAACTTTTTTAACACTGTTTTTCCATTTGCACTTGTTTTTACACTCTTTCAATTACTCAAGCTTTTTGTTTACACTTTGCACGTCTGTGAAGAGATTTTCTCCGCAAAATGTTTTGCTCATAACTTTTCGCCAATCTGTTCCAATGTGCGTAAAACCAACATGGTCAGTGCATAGTTATACATTCAACATGGCAAATCAGTTGAAAATGATCAAACCAACACATGTACTTTATGCTTTACTAGCATGAAAAAATATTGACTAAACTGTTGTTCAAGAGCTTGACTGATAAGCTATATGAAACCTCATGGTATTCTTCTGATCTATTACCTGCAGATTTTCACCTTTTCCTCCATCAAACAGCTTACGAGGCATTTTATTTCAAAGCAATATGGTTTAATGAATTTTTGAATTACCTGTTACTATTAAAACAATGCCATACTACCAAAACATTGGCAAGCAATCATATAATGAACAGAACACAATATTGATAGATTCATTAAATGCTTTATAAAAACAAGGTTAAAATAAATGGGAGGGACAGAGGACTAAATCTATTTATCTGACAAATGACGATATAAGACTGGAATTAACTAGGAATGAATATCTGCACAGTAAAAGAAACAAATTATATAACAGAAATGTTTATTTTTTTAATCATTTCTATCCATTTTATTTGATGAGAATGTTCTCTTGCTCATTCTATTTAGATTAAATATTTACAAATGACTGGATTTTAACTTTAAAGATAACATAATTTGGTACTTTTCTGCTATCAGGACTGGATTCAGAAATGTATGAATGTATGTGCACATATATGCACGTTTTGATATGTGTGTGCACATATATGCATATTCAGATATGTGTGTACACACATACATTTTTTAATCTGGTCCCAATAACAGAAAAGTACCCAGAAATTTACTAGGCAGAACACTGCAGAACCGACTTTTACAGTTTTAGGTTTTGGTTTGATTTATTTATTTAAATATGGGAAAGCACTGGAGGGCTATCTACCTAAAGGGAGGGATGCCTTTCTAAGGGACACTGGTTACACATGGGGAAAAACACGAAAATGGCAATGCAGTCAGTCGGTTCACCAGGAATCGAACCCTGGACCAAGTTACCAGTTCTACTTTTACGGGTATAAATTACACATACCATGCTGTTTTCTTGAATTGGCGCAATTAAATGACAAACAAAATATTATATGTTATTTTACCCCAAAAAATATAGCATTAAATAAGTTAAATAAATAACACATTCTTTACACTAGCACCTTTTCAAAATTTTTCATATGCATCCGACAAACGTTGCCAGATTGATCTTATTTTTCAAACATCAGTAGCATATTATGCATTTTAACGCATAATCGCAAAATACTTTATGAAAATGTAAGATTAGCTATTTAATTTACTTATCATTGCATTTTAGCATTTGCATAACATTAAACTTTTTAAAATCACTAGTTTATGCAGATATTAATTTTCAATTGAACAATTATAAATTATTAAACATGGCACTATTATTTTACATTATTAAATTTTTAATTTATGCTACCTGTATTACTAATACGTATTACATTTTTAATTTATGCTACCTGTATTACTAATACGTATTAAATTTTTAATTTATGCTAGATGTATTGCTAATGCGTTTTAAGAACTTCAAAATAGTGAACTCACACAGCGAACCTAGCGGAATTTTTACACGTTAAGCCTGTATTCTCATAGGTCACCATACACTTCAAATATACACTCTATGTTTATATCGGCCCACATGATTGCATTGTAGCTGTCATATACGCGGAAGAACCAGTAAAACTGAACTCTGCATTGTAATGGGACGTTCAATGTTTTGATGTTTACATTGGGTAGCGAATGTTATAGCCGTTAAGTGTGTTTGCTCAGCAATATGGATTTCGTGAAAGTTATGACAGCAGAAAACCGAGTTAGTCGTGTAGACTATTTATTAACTCGGTCGAACTCTCGTCAAACGAGTTGTTTTCGAAATATAATGCTCAGTTTTGCTTTAAAACTGTGATCTATCGGATGCAATGAGAATACTGTGATCTTGAGAGACTGATGAATTCTGCTGAATTCATTTCATGCTCTTTTGTAAATATTTTAAAATCTGTGATAAATGCATCAGAAAATAAATTGAATACTCTTTTGATAATTGAGAACTCTTAAAAACTAGTACATTTCAATGGCTGTTGCTTCAACGGTGACTATACCTAATTTGTTTACATTCCAGCAACCTGCAGTAACAAATTATACTACTCTGAGTAGTCCAGATTCACCTACAAGGAAAGGATCTTACGGTGTAGGATCTAATGCAGTTGTTCGAACACGTCGTCGTGCAAAGTGCCTCTTCTCCAAATTCTTTTCTCCCAAATTTGTATATTCTTGTATACCAGCTTGTGCTGTACTGGCAGCATTAACCTTTACTCTGTTTATAGGCAAAGATTATGTGAAATATGGACTCTTGTGGCTGGACAATCAAGAAGAATGGATAGTATGCATTGTGTTTCTAATTTTATACACAGCAGTGTCATTTCCTATGACATGGGGCTATGTACTTTTAAATTTGGCATGTGGTTATCACTTTGGTCTTATTGCTGGGACAGTTGTGACAGCTATTGCAGCTAGTGCTGGCATTGTGTTTGCTCATCTGCTAATGAAACATTATTTTGTTGGTACAATCACAGCTAAAATCCTCGGGCCAGATGTACTGAAAGCAACTATAGCAGCTTTACAGAGTGCTCATGCATTCAAACTCATTGCAATTTCTCGACTTACACCAATACCATTTGGCCTTCAAAATGCCCTCTTTGCAGTGAGTATATCTTTAATCCTATATATCTACTTATATATTTCTGCAAAAAATTTCTTTATTCAACTAAACATCAGAACTATCTAATATGAAACTAACTTTTTATTTACATTCTAAAGATGTTAATTGTTTATAGATAAAATTAAAACTTTCAGAATATGTTACGTATATATAATATGTGTTGAAATAAAGTATGCTGCTATATACCATATTTGCCGGTGTATAATACATATTTTTGACATTTTATACTCATTTTTGAAGGATAAAACTTTATTACTGATCATTAAAATGAATTTACAGTATTTTAAATATAAAATAATAGAAATACAAATACTTTCTGTAAATACTCAATCTATCTGGAAAAGAACACCTTTTAATCTTCTTCGTCAAAACCCAGACACTAATCTCCAGAGCTAAGTGAAGAGTCACTTGAAGCCTCTTCTAAATCAGCATCCGAATCCTCATACTACAAATTGTTCTCTGTATCCTGTTTCCATGCTCTTTAGCATACACAATCACACGTAACTTGTATGCTATGTCATAGCAATGTTGACGTTGTTTTTGAGCCATAACTTGCCAACAACTTTAAGAAACTTGAACAGTAGAAATTTCACACACTTAAAAATCGTTCACAAAAACTGGAAATCATCACTGATGAGGGCAAGTTGCATGCATAATTCAAAATCTGTAGAAAAATCAGTGGCATAACTACAGGGAGGGCAGAAACGACCCATACTAGGGTTGTGATGTATATTTAAAATAACACATTTTTTTTAGGCAACTTATAATAATGAGAGAATGAAGAATAATGAGATTGTAAATTGCTAAGAAAAATAGTTTTTCATTTTGATAAAATATTTAAAGAAATCATGCGAGTTTTAATAGCTATGTACTTTTGTTACACAATTTTCGATATATTGAAACTTTTGAATGAAAATAATGAATATCAACTAAATTATGATATTTATTTTGCATTTATTTTGCATCTAAATTATGATATTTATAATTTGCAGTTTCTTCTAAAATACACTATCCAGAACAGTTTCAGATATTGTACATGTGTTGTAATAATATACTTGCATACTAACGTAAACACCTTGGCACACTTTTGTGATATTTTACACATTAAAAGGTAAAAGTTACATATCGGGTACAAAATGGTGGTTTTCGAGCTTTTTTTGGGGGTGGGAGGGATCCTTAAACTATCAATATTTACCAAAAGTCAGTAAACATTGTCAGCATATGAAAAGAAAACATGCTTTAGCAATTTAAAATACAAATTTTAATAGTTAAATAAAGATTACTTGATACATTAAAAAAAATGAAATAATTTCATTCTTCTTCAAACCTTTCTATAATTTTTTGCTGTTGTTCTTCTCCTGAAGTACACAGCGATCTGTTTTTCCTCAAAAAAACATCAGAGAATTGTGGAGACTTGGCTTCAAGCCAACCTTGGCAACAGCAACTATCGAGGAAATGCATTTCCTTGATTCCTTGTTCCCTTTAGAAAATTTTTAGCAAAATTATGTATTCTTGTAGAAATTTTACTACAGTTTCTTCCATTGCATGCAAGCTGCACAAGTTCATATTTTAAAACTCAAGATTTGTTTATAAAAAAACCATTGGAATTTGGAATATAGCAAAAAAATGAACAAAACAAATGTATGAAAATGGTGGTGTTGCTCGACTGAAGAATTATTATGCACATGATTACAAGAAAAATGGTTATGTTCATGGGCACCAGGGTTTGGCACATTGTGAAAATTTGGTAACTTCCACTGAGATGGTTGCGTTAATACATAAGTAGTGTAGTACTGCTTATTGTATAAATATTGCAGTATTTCTGTATACTTTAATCATAACTAATGTTAATGTTGCTAGTTGTGAGAGGAATTTTTTAAATAAAAATTAATTTTTAATTAAGAAGTATTTAAGAGCTACAAATATTTATTTTCATGTAAGATATCTTTCTATTATATTATCTACATGAACTGCTGAAGCAATCAAGTAGACTTCTACAATGCTATTGATGGTTTAGTAAGCAAGTAAAATAGTAATATAATTTTATAATTAGGGGCATAGCTACAGAGGGGCATCTGTTGCCGAGCGCAGAATCCAAGGGTCGCCAAATTGATGTTACCACATTTTAGAATTAAATGTTTTCCATCCTTGGCAAGTAGTAGGGGGTGCAAAATCTTCAGTTGTCCCTGGGCGCTGCAAACCCTAGCTACAACTCTGTTTATAATGTTAAAATTAAAGTTTTTCTTCAAAAGTAAACGTAGACATGAAGTTAGGCAAAGGAATAACCTTGTGTTTGCCATAGATTTTAGTCAAGATTCTATCAGTTTCAAGGCAAGCAGATACACTGCACAAAGAAAAAAAAAAACATGGGACAGATCTATATCTTCCGTTTTACTGGGCCGATTCAAAATATATTTTTCATGGCTCAAAAGTGCGACTTAGAGTCTGTATTAGATTTATATATAGCGCTGTTCTATTATAGGTATTTTGACACAAAATCGGACTTTTTCTGACTTGACATGCTTTTTTTTTTTCCATATTTCAATTCTAATACTCAAATTATACAGTCAAAAGTCGTTAATCCGGACTCGTTGGGACTTTGGCGATTCCGGATTTTCGATTTTTACGGATTATAGATCATCAATTTAAATCTCGTAAGATGGCATGCAGAAATTATAAAATTAAAAATATGAAACTGTAATTTATAAAATAAAGAACAATTATGATCTAAAGGGTATCTAAATTTACAAAAAAAAAAGCTTAATATTTATTTGTTTACTTTATTAAACATTTCTTTCAATGTAAGTTGTTTAAGTTGCTTCATTTTTTATGTGATAATACTTTCTCTTTACTTCTATAAACAGACATAATTTCTTGTTCAGTTACAAAGTTCCGCTGTTCAAGTCCTATAATTGCTGTGTCGAAAATACCGACTAATTTGTCAATCGAAATTTTTTCGTTTTCAATAACCTCTGTGTCACTTTCTTCACTATCGGAAGCGAATTATAATGACGAGGAATTTGATTTAAATCATATCAAAGATTGAGTACATCGAGATGAAATACTACATTTAGTAAGGAATTATAAGCCAAATAAAATAAAAACATCTGCCCTGAAGATAAGGATAGTGCTGACAGATCAACTTCCAATTCATTGCGTGCCGTGGCGTTCCCCCTCGCCCACCCTGCCGCAGAGTAGCGTGAAATTGATAAACAGATTTCGGAATGGTTAAATAAACAAAGGATATGCCTTTATCCATTTTTTGCAGCAATTCCACTTTTTGTTTAATGGACTTCGAAACATACTTTCGCTTTGTAGATCCTTTACATATTAGTAAATATATATCGGAAATTCTATTTGATGTAATCGAAAGTTCAAGCTTACTTTTATAAAATTGCTCTAACAGTCTGCAAAAAATAATAAGCCGTATCCTATTCGAAGATTAAGGAACAACGCAATCTGGAACATTAACTGAATTAGATAATTTTAGCTTAGCTTATACCATCCGTTATACATTAAACGCGCATGCATAAACGTATTTTGGGCATGCGCACACGCATGTTCGCAGCCGTAAAAGTCTTACGCACATGCGCAGAAAGTTTGTAGCTTTGAGGTCTGGTTTATAGATCATTCCGGATTATGGGTGTTCGAATTAATGACTTTTGACTGTACTAAACTGCTAAGTTTTGTAAATTCGCACGAGTAGTTTTTAAAATATTAGCTCTCAAAATTTTAGCTCCTCAATGTTAATTGAATTTGGTATATCTTTATTAATATCTCTTTTTTTATTAAACTTATTTGATTATTCCTTTAACATTTCGAAATTTAGGTTCATTTCAAATAAAATGCGCACATTTTAAAAATTTGTATTTTTAAATAATTTTTATAAATTTTTCAAAAAAATTTTTAATTATAATTTATAAAATGTTTACCATCATCTTAAAATAGATGTATTTCTAAGCATACCTGCAAAAAATTAGAGTTTTTTATTCAAAATTTCCGAAGATATGCACCAAAATGCACCAAGATAAATTTTTGAATACCTCCGTAAATTTCGTACGAGATTTTACAAAATTTTATTAGTTAGGCATAATCTGAGTCGTAGAATCGAAATATGGAAAAACATGCTACGAAATTTTACAAAATTTATTAGTTAGGCATAATCTGAGTCGTAGAATCGAAATATGGAAAAACATTGGCATGTCGTTTAAAAAAAAGCCCTACTTTGTGTCAAAACACCTATTTTAGAACAATGCTATATATAAATCTAATATGTATCCTAAGTCGTGCTTTCAGAATATGAAAAACGCAATTTGAATTTTGTCAATCAGCCTAGTAGAACAAGAGATATAGAACTGTCCCCCCTTTTTTTCGCAGTTTACATTTCAGAATATAATCACAACACAAATATTTGTAGATAAATTATTTAAAAATAACAGTTATATTAATAATATAAACAAAAGTTTTAAAATGTTAGTTTTTTTTATTTATGTGTAATTATTTTTTTGTATTACTATTTTTTTTTATTTTTTTATTTTTTATTTTGCAAATATAAACAAGTTTTCACACTCAAAATCACAAATTCTAATTGCACAGGAAATCGAGTTTAATTAATGTGATGCCTGTGTTCGATGCATAGATGCATTTTTTTAATATTTGGCACGAACTCATTTAAGTCCCTTTATTCTTAACCTAAAATTACTTAATTTTTAATTTACCTCTTTCAAAAACATATTCAACCTGTTTCTTGTTTTCCATCGTGGTTTTGCGTTTTTCATATTTTATTGATTGTCTTTTCTTATGTTCTTACATTTTATTTTTTTATATTTTTAAATGAATATTATTGATTTAAAAAGTAGATTAAATAATTTTAGCTTATTTTCTCCCTTATAAAATTAATATAATGATTTTTTCCTTACTACGTGATACAGCATTGGTGCATATTCAGGCGGCTACTAGCCGCCAGTTGACCCTTGATCATCACTGACCCCTTTAAAATTTCGTTGACCGCTGTTGGTAACCCCTGTCATAGACACATACCTAAATAATGTAGCCTTCAAATGCTTCGAGTACATTGCCCATTTTCTTTCAATATTTGACAAAGATTACGAGACTTACCTTTGCATGATTTTAAGATAACAAATTTAATCATTTTTGTACAGAAAGAGAAGTTTCATTGTTCATAATTTACGTTGTGGATAGAATTTTTATTTTTTATTTTAGAATAATTTACAGACTTCCATCAAAAGTTCGATTTTTTTTTAAATTTATGTGTAAACATTGTGTTATTTCACATTTTAATTGAGGGTTGGGCTTCACAAATACAATTCTCTCGGATAAGGTTTCCCATTTCAAAATTGCTTCCCAATCACATGATACAGAAGTTACTGCTCCTGAAACTCAAAACGGATCAAGCGAAGACCAATCAAAATTTGCCTTACGCATCCAATTAGAAAACTCCGACAATTTTGAAGCCAGAAGACTTTTAGTACCCTAAACAAAGTGTTAAGTTGCGGCCCATCGTTATTAAGAATGCCAAAACAACTTTGAAGCAGTTAATGGACTTATTAGAAGACTCTGGATTAACTGACTTTCATGCTAAACTAAAGGCAGACGACGAATACGAAATTAGTTTTTGAACTGGACATTCATCGCAAAATTACGTCTGTACTTGATGCTAAGGAGATCTCATTTCACATTTATCTCCGAGCTGCTGACAAAAACCTTAAAATGGTGATCAGAAGTTTACCATAATGTTCTAAAATTGTTGGAGCTTGGTTAATCTGCCCTTTAAGTCGACTAACACACTAGAAGAAAAGGACCGGAAATTTTTGAATTTCCCCACTTTCTCATCACCTTATGGAAAACGGAACAGACTCATTCTATCCACAACCTCCATTACGTGATGTACACTCAAGAGCCAAAAGATTATGATCACCTGTCAATAACGAGTTGGGCCACCTTTGGTGCGCAACACAGCTTCAACCCGCCTTGGCATGGATGCCACAAATCCTTGATAGATGGCCGGAGACAGATTGTAGCAGATGTTGTAACAACGGTCACGCAAATCTGAGATATTGCGAATTGGTGGTCTTTGACCTCTGAGCTGCCGTCCCATGACATCCCAAATGTGTTCTATCGGATTGAGATCCGGTGAGTTAGGCGGCCAGGACATTAACTGGAAATCAGCATCATGTTTCTGGAACCACTCCAACAGAATTGTAGCCTTGTGACACGGGGCGTTGTCCTGCTGGAACATTCCATTACCAGCTGGAAAAACAGAGGCCATGTAAGGGTGCAACTGGTCCGATATGATGTTCAGATACCTTGTAGCATTCATAGTCTGCTCTACCATAACCACGGGTCCCAGAGACGCCCAAGAGAACGTCCCCAAAAGCATAATACCGCCGTCACCCCCCTGTGTATGACCTATTGTGCATTGAGGGAGCAACTGTTCGCCTGGAAGACTGCCTATCCTGACACGGCCATCGGCGTGATGAATGACAAACCGTGATTAATCTGACCAGGCAACTCTCTCCCACTGATTCATGGACCAGTCGCGATGTTCCCGGGCCCAGCGCAGGCGCAGTTGGCGATGACGCTTGGTCAGCAAAGGCACACGAGTGGGACGTTTGCTGCGTAGCCCCATATTCAACAGTGTCCGCTGAACAGTGTGCTCCGTTACTTTTCTACTTGGCCCTGCATTGTATTCGGCTGTCAGCTGAGCCACTGTCTGGCTCCGGTTTTGCTTCACCATGCGAGACAGTCTCCGATGACCTTTTTCTTTGATAGCGTGTGGACGTCCAACACCATGATCGCGAACAACCCACGAATCGCGCAGTTTCGGAAATACTTGTTTCGAGCCATTACAATCTGCTCTCTATCAAAGTCGCTTAGATCCGCAGCCTTTCCCATCACACTGAGAAGCAAGTGAAAGAATGCTTCTTCAGACTCTCCAGCAGCAGTTAAATACCACTTCCACCTGATCACGTGCCTTCCACGTTCATCGCAAAATGTAGGGCTGGTCATAATGTTTTGGCTCTTGAGTGTATATGAGGAATAGTCTTGAAACTCAGAGGACGGCGCGGATCTACTTAGTGCTTCCGTTGCCACTCATTTCATCATGCACAAGCAACGTGCGACACCCTCCACGCAGTGTCATGAGTGGATCCTTGGATTCACTTCATTCCCGTGTCACAAGGAATGAAGTGAATCCAAGGATTGTGCTAAGCCTCGGCAATGAGCCCCCAGGTGCGCCAACTGCGAGGGCCCATATACGGCCAGTTATCATGGTTCTAATTTTTATCCTAAACAGCGAGAAAGCAACCGCCCTACTGCTGGAACTTATGGAGAAAGTGTAATCACAAATGCCAGCGCAGATTTTTATCGCAAGCAAGACGTTGCCATTGTGAACCAGATTTCAGAAACTAAAGACGCATTAAGAGCTCTTACCTCTCTCTTGGACATGCTTAAAGATTTAGGCATTCAAAAGCTGGTCCAACATCTCAATATCAGTAGTGATAAATCCAATGAAACCGTCAGCCCAATCACCCATCATGAATAATACCCCTCGGGATTTTCTAGATGCACAATTCTCTTATGCAATGCTTGCAGCCTGTCTGTAATAGCTAGCGAAATTCCACAACTGTTCACATAGCTTTGGTTACTGAAACGCTCGTCAAGCCTCAGCATAGTCTAAGGCTTGCTAACTTCAGCATACACAGATATTACACAGTCAGATAAAGAGGAAATGGTGTCATTTACATTAGAAGGTTTTTGCCTCATCAGAACAAGAAATTCGAAAGGATGTGAACCTGTTAAAGTATGTGTGTTCTTACCAAAATTCAATAATGTTACGTTCTGATCCATTTACAACCCACCGGATAATCGTTTATTAGACTGTGATTTAAACGAATTATTCAATAACCATTATTCCATCTATATTGGAGGGAATTTTGATAGCAAGCACGTTGAATGCGGCTGTCGCAATCCCAAAAATAATGGCCGGATTATTAACGAATATATTCAAAATAAACCAATTTACCTGCATGTCCCTGCCGACATGATATTCTGGACGTTTACAAGAACCTGTAGTCTTGATTTAATAATATTTTATTTCTTTAAAGCTGCATGATTCTGTGCATAGTTAATTATTTTTTTCATTTTCATCATCTCCACTTTTCAAATTTTTATCTTCATTTCTCTTTTTAGGAAATTTCATCTTTCAATTTTTTTTCATTTTCATCTGAAGACTCAAATTATGCGCATCTACTCTAGGGAGAAATCTGATCTGTGTTTCAGAGTGCCCGTTCTTTTTCTGTTAAAAAAGCATTGGAGATTTTTAGAGATTCATACAATAGCAATCAGTGTTAATTTTTATAAATTTTCAGGGCTAATTTTGAAGGTTTGAGTACAAATTTTCTTCAGTTGCAGAAGTGAAAATACTGCAGCTATTTTTACATCTGCAGCCAAAGAAAAGGGAAAAAAGGCAGCAATGATTTGTTGGAGAAAATAATGCAGCTTGATCATTTGTCTTAGAAATTTTCATTTATTTGCAGATCAGTCCTGTGTGCCTGTGGCGATATGTGGGTGCATCTGCTCTAGGTCTTTTTCCTACGCAACTCATTAGTGTTTATCTGGGAACAACAGTGAGATCCATGGAAGAAGTTCTGGTAGATGAAAATACTGCCACTGTCGGTTACGGCGTTCTAATTCTACAGGTAAGCATTACATAAGCGTTAAATAATTACATCGTTATTTTTCAGGAACAATTTCTTCTTTCGGATATGGCTAACCAAACTTATCACGTTTATGGTTTATTTTTGCTGTTTTTTTTTTTTTTTTAAATTATTTTTGATGCTATTACTACCTAATAAAATGCTGAAAAGAGGACACCTTTTCTTTGAAGTTTAAATAGAATTAATGAGTTCGCATCTCACAATTAACCATCGTTATGATAAATAACATATTTCCTCGCGTGTTCTTTCGTAGCTTTTTAAGCCTAGGCTCTGAACATTTTAAACTTATTCGCGTAATTCCCTTCCCCCTCTTCTTCAATGGGTTCAGAGAACGAGCTCCGCTAAATTTTGAAATGGATTTGACCACGTAGTGATTGTTTTCCCTCTTACTAACAAATACAAACCATCACAAAATACCTGCGAAGGTCACGCCGAACCTTTCTCTTCTAAAGGGTCCGTTTTCATTAGTGCGGTATGACCGCGTTGCATATGCAGTTCTCCAGTCAGGGAACGAACTGACTTTGATTGATATATGTAACGCGGTAACGGAAAACGGATCGTATGGAGTTGAACCATGTTCAACTTCTGCCCGTATGTTTGCGAAAGCTTTTCTGCTCACTTCGTAAAAGAGTAATCGGATGGTGTCAACAAAATAAAATGGCGGAAAAAGCAAGCAGCGATGGACGTCCGATCAAGAAAAGAATGATTTGCTGAAAATAGTACTGGTACACATAATGTAATACATAAAAATATAGTCATTATAATGAGAAATTTTCGTATTGAAAGAGAGAGCAATCAACTTTTTGACTAAATTTTGTTTAAAAATAAATAATGAATAAATAACTGCTAGGTCGCATACAGCAGTGATCATTATCAGAAAATTCAGATAAAAAAGTATCTAATTCAAATCCATGAATTGACAAAATTTTCCCTGACAATTACTTCCCAGTTCTAAATTCCGCATATACATTTCCGTTTCATGAAAATTAACTTTTGACTGTCTCAAAACTTCTATAGCAAATGAGTTCTATAGCATTAGCAGTTCCCCCCCCCCTTTAAAACAGGTAAAACAGTAAGTCGATTGCCCTTTAATAGTCTGCTTCATTAAATTAATGTTAAATTTGTATTTCACTTTTGTTTAGAAATGCACCCTTTAATTTATAAATATTCATAAGCACATTTTTTTATTTTGAATATATTTTTAGGAATTAGTCTAACTTCAATCGGAACGGCGCTTTTAAATCCCCCCCCCCACTTTTTTTGTAGGAAGTGCACTATAATTAAGCTCAAAAACAAACCGTGACGAACGTTTTTAGAGGATAGCACATTGAAATGGGTCCAAAAAACTGAGTTTAGAAATTCATGTGTATATAAGTCAAATTTAAATAAGCTGTGTCATTGCGACAATACCTTGGAGGTAAAGGTAGTAATGCGGCTTGACTTCTGGGGTCGTGAGTTCGATTTCCTGCACTCTTTTTCCACCCTGTCTGTAACTATGTGTGTTCTAACTTGATCTGTATTTGTGTTTTATAATTTATTTATGTTATTATATGCATTAAATCTAATAATCTATTTATGATTTTATTTATTTATTTAAATTTTCCCCGTAAGAATTTATTTTGAGTTATATCATAACAGGAATATTGCCTATACTATAACAACATGCTGCCTATATACACTACTGGTCACCGTAAATGCAACACTCTGAAGGAAGCATACAAATAACATGAAATTTACAACATACATTAGCGGAGGTGAGATATGCAAGTGATTAGAATTTCAGCGCAGACGCACATCACTGTAGTCTGAATCACTGAATTTCAGCGCAGACGCCTGTAGCTCCTCTTCAAAGCGCTATTTAATGCTTGGAGTTTTCGACGATTTCCAGTTCGGCAGTTGTGTTTTTCTTGTGGTTTATTATGCCTTGTAGTAAACAGCGATCATCGTTTGATCAAGTATCTGAGTTCGAACAGAGGAAGGATAGTGGCCTATCGAGAGTGTGGATTATCTTTAAGGAAAATCAGTAGTCGTGTTGGACGAAACCAAACAACTGTAATGCGGATATGTGACCGTTGGATGCAAGAGGGTATGACGAAGGACGTGTTCGATCGCATCCACCTCAGTGCACTACTTCACGTGATGACAGGAACATTGTGCGCATGTCAATGACGGATCGCTCAGTCACATCACGAACCATAGTACAGCGCATTCAGTCTGTAACGCATCATCCAGTGTCTTAGCGAACCATTCGACGCCGTTTACAGCAGAGTGGTCTGTCCGCAAGACGTCCATTGCTTTGTCTATCCTTGACGCAGAACCACAGACGTCTCCGCCGCCAATGGTGCGATGAAAGAAGGATGTGGACGGCAAAATGGAATGAAATTGCCTTTACTGACGAGTCACGCTTCTGTCTGCAACACTACGATGGTCGGATTCTTCGAGTCTGGCGATACCGTGAAAAGAGGATGCTGAACAGCTGCGTTATGCACCGCCACAACTGGTCTTGCACCGGGTATTATGGTATGGGGCGGTATTGGATATCACTTTCGCACTCCTGTAATACGCATTGCCGGTGACATTGAGGTGTTGGGAGCCAGTTGTCTTTTCTTACCTTCAGGGCTAGCCCGCAGCCATATGTCAACATAATAATGCGCGACCACACGTGGCACGCATTGTCCAAGGGTTCTTCGTCAATCGCCAGATTGAATTGCTTCCCTGGCCGGCTCGCTCTCCGGATCTTTCGCCGATACAAAACATATGGTTCTTTTTTTTTTTTTTTTTAACTTACTTGATTTTTTTCTTTCACATTTTAAAATTTAGGTTCATTCCAAATAAAATGTGCCCATTTATTATTATTTATTTTTTTAATTTATATTTTTAAATATTTTAAAAACTTCGAAAAAATGTCTGTATTATATATAACCTACAAACATTTTAACATAATCTTAAAGTAGATATATTTCTAGGCTCACCTGCAAAAAATTAGAGTTTTTTATTAAAAAATTCCTAAGATATACGTGAATTTAAATTTTGGCGCGTTTTGATGTTTGGCATATTCGTTATAAGTGATAATAGCGCCAAATGTGGTTTACGCTCTTTGTTAAAATTATTTGAAAATATGAGCGATGACCTTTTTTCCGCTTGTGTTCAACGAAACAAAGGAAAGGAAAATTGAATGCTATAAATTAAGAAGTTCATTAAGTAAATTATTCTTGACGTAAACTGAAAAAAATGAGCCAGGCTAAATTTTTAATTTCTCCGTAAATTTCGCACCAAATTTTACAAAATTTAATATTTAAGCATAATTCGAGTCAGAGAATCGAAATATGGAAAGCAACTGGGATGTCATTTCAGAAAAAGTCTGAGTTCCTGTCAAAATACCTGTATTAGAGCAATACTATATGTAAATCTAAAGTCGCGCTTTCGAGACATGAAAAGCGCAATTTGAATTTCGTCAATCGACTGAATAGAACGGGAGATATAGAACTGTCCAATCTTCCCCACAGTGTACATATTTGTGCATTGACTTTTGGATATTTTATTTATATCGTAGAGAATGGATTTTTGCAAATGCATTCGTGAAAATTTATTATTCACAGATGTTCCTTAAAATATATGTAGAGAGACAGAGAAAAATGGGGATGGGGGGAACTTTAAAACTTATCATATAAAAAAGGTTATGAATTTAAAAATTATAAATAAAAAATTATATTTTATGGCTTATGCATAAAATATAACTGTGTATGATGCGCATAAAAGATGTTTCTAATAAATTATTCAGCTATGACAATGAAGAAATTTGGTGTTAAAATTCTGTGTTACATAGTCTCTCTCTTATTTCAAATTAATAGTATAAATTTGAGATTTAAGAAATTATCGTTGTAATCTGGTGTTACATATTACCTGTATTCTCTGAAATTTAGGTATATTTTTGAAATACAGAATCTGACATGGCAGTCAGTTATATACATTGAAAGGCATAGCAAATTCTGTGGAAGTACTGTGAGCCTTTCGTTATAGTTGCTCTGCATTTTTAAAATACCAACTATTTTTAAATGTGTTTAAAACATTTTTATTTGTTTTGCGTTAACAGTACGTTTTAATTATATATATTATTTCATAAATATTTAAAGGTATACTGATCCCCGTAATGTTAGTTATATTTGCAGCTATGAATATACCATTTAAATGCAGTCAGCAGGAGACATGATCAGGGCTTAATTTCTAAAATTAGAATAGAGGGAGCTCTATGGAAGACTGTCAGGAAGGAAGGAAACAATAAATAACTGCCCTTTCCAAAAGTTAAGGAACAGCGTGTTTTCTGTGTCTAATGTGAGAATGAAGCAACATAGAAACAAGAAATTTACAGGGCACGTTCACTAAACAGTTAATTAATGAATGCGATGTAAAATATTTCTAAAGTTTAACACAAACATGAATTACAACGAAAAATTGCACTCTTGGCAGAGAAATCCAGTCTTGGAGAAACATATTACAGTTTTTTGAGGAAAAATGGGGTGATAACATTGCAAAAATGGGTTCTAATAAGGAATGTGTCCACCGCTAGCTGCAATACATTGGCGGCAGCGACGTTCCATGCTGTCAATTAAGTTGTCGGTCAGTGAAATGGGAAGCAATGACCAGATACGGATTAATCCTTGTTCAAGCTCATCTAACACCTTGGAGGAGAATTTTAAGCAGCAATCTTTCTCCCAAGGTAGTCCTAAAGATAGTCTCTATTGGATTCAGGTCTGGGGTTTGAGCTGCCCATTCCATCCCCTCCGTACCATGACCCTCAAAATATTCTTCATCAACCCGAACTCGATGTGATCATGCATTGTTGTCCATCAGAAGAAATCCGGGACCAATAGCAGAGGCATATGGGCGGACATATTGATCAAGAATCTCGTCTCGATATCTCACATCGGTCAAAGTTCCTTCATGGAATACATGTAGTTCAGTGTGTCCACCGAGAGAGATCCCAGCTCAAACCATTATTCCACACTTCTGTATCATTTCACAATGTCGGATTTGTTGTATCTGGTGCGTTGATCCCTCCAGATCAGCTGACGACCTGAATTACTCTCCCATGTGAACTTGGACTCTTCTGTGAAGAGAACAGAAGCCCATTGTTGAATGGTCCAGGAGACATGTTCTCTTGCCCAACATAAACGTGCAGCTCTTTGTCCCCGGGGCAAGGGGACACAAACAACTGGTCGTCTAATATACAGGCTTGTATTTTGCAGGCGTCTGCGAAGTATAGTAGCTGAGATTTTTGTTCCTGTGACCACTAAATGATCTGCCATGAACTCATGCACAGTAATGTCGCTCCTCCTTCTGGCCGAAAGAGCTAAATAACGGTCTCCTGCTGGTTTTGTAACTTTTGGTCTGCCTGGAACATGTCTTCTAGACCCAGAATCACCGGATTCAAACTGATTCCATAGTCGCTGGACTACGTTGCAAGAGACATTGAGACATCTAGGAGCATCAGCTTGTGACATCCCCATTTCCATTCATCCGATCGCTCGCTACCTCAACAAATCGGGCAAACGAATTCTTTTGGGCACTGATAGATTCTCCTGGATATTGTCAACGAAACTGCTAATAGCAATTAAATATCAACACTCGTGAACAAAACTTACAATTTTTGCATTTTTTTCTCCAACTTCTTATTCTTTTTTGTAAAATAAAAGGGCTAGCTATTGTTTATATATATATTTTCTTAAACTTTGTTACTATCATGCATATAAATTGTGAATTTATATGTTACTGACATTTTTGTAATAATGAACTTTGAAAAACATGCTGTTTCTTAAATTTTGGAGGGCAGTGTATATTATGTACTGTTAATGTGTAGATTTTCTTTATTAAACAGCACTTAAAAAATAATTTTGTATCGAATTTTTTTATACGCATTGACAGTTAATGAGGAGCGTCTTTAAACTTCGGGAAGTAACTTTTTCGTAAACTTATTTATCAAAAACTTAGGATAATTCTGAATGCAATTTTCCAATTAAAGTTTCTGGAATCCGATAACTTTGCAGTGTATCTTCGCATAATTTTTAACAGAAAGTAGTATGAAATTATAAAAACTAAAAATAATTGAAAAAAACCAGACATTCGCGGATTTATCTCATATTTACGAAATTGTAGAACTCATGAAAATAATTCCCGCTGCAATAAAGTTACTACCTACACTTATAACTGTATTTATTGCTGTTTATAACCACATCAAATTTCCGATTATGCGACATAAAAGAAATAACCGATTTTCGGGTAATACGGAACTAGATATCGATAAATAAAGACGCTTGTGAATAAATCCTATCTCCGGGGGGGGGGCAGTGGTGCTATGAAAGGCAGATATATTTAATAGCATTAAATTTAGTACTTAATTTTATCTCATGATGTTTATGATCGTAAAAATATTTTATTTCCTAATAAAGATAGGTTTAGTATGGTACACATTACATTGTATAAAAATTGTTCGATAGAAAAGAATTATAATGGGTACTTTATTGTCCTGTTAACCGTGAAACTGTCGCCAAGCAGTACGATTCAGCGCCAGTTATGGATAAGCGTGAAGTAAAAACACAAAGTCACCTTTGGTTTTTATGAACGACGTTATAAATTAACTCTTACAGCATATACATATTAACAAATATTCTCTCATTCATATAAAGCTGATTTAAATGTTAAGTTATAAAAATTCAATTGTACACAAATAAAATATTAATTATTACTGCGAAATATATATATTTAACATAAATGAGCGTTAGCCCAGAAGGGCTATTGGTATCAAAACGGCATTTTACGTTAAATCATTTAATTTATCGCCCTGTATTATATTTAAAGAAACTAAATGAAGAATTTACATGAATGTATATATGTTTCTCGCATTGTGAAAAAACGACGGTACCTAGAGTCATCAAATTTTGAATAACATGGTCAACGTGGAAGTTGTTTTATTGTCTGTTTCATATTTTGTAAAACTTTAACGAATTTTTTATTAAAAAACTCAATTTCAAAGCGAGCAGTAGCAACACTGTAGGGAATATAAACATTTTTATCCCCAACGCGCGAGGCTACATATCGGAATTCTGAAGATGTGCTGTTTTTAAATGTTTTTAGCACAATGTGGCATTAGCTCAAATGCTCTCAAAACGTGTATGTGTCTGTAAATGGGAAAAAAAAAAAAAAAAAAAAAAAACGCCCGATTGGAGGTAATATAACTTATCTGTTAGAGTAGTTTCTAACCCTTCCCCCCTCATTTTGGGCCCACCAGCGGCCGAGCGGTAAAGTCGCTGAACACTGGTAGTTCGGTCCGAGGTTCGAATCCCGCGAACGGGCTGGCTGCATGGGCGTTTTCGTGATTTTCCCCATGTGTAACGTGTATACGAGCCAGTTTCCCTTAGAAAGTCCTCCACGAAGGCATCCCTTCCCTTAGGCAGATAGCCCTCGTGTAATACGGAACTAGATATCGATAAATAAAGACGCTTGTGAATAAATCATAATCTTGCCATAATTAAATACACACACGCCCCTCATTTTGAAAAATATGATTAAAATTTAGAACTGGCCTTCTACGAAACAGCAGTCGATGATTTATTGTTAAAGTTATATGATCCTACCAGCAAAAGAATTGCGTATTAATAGACACTATATGGCCGACAAAACAATAGATTGAAATATTATCTGCGAGAAATTTGTACTCATAACATTCTAAACAGAATTCCTGGTAAAACAGTAGGGCGTAACGAAGTAGTAGAAATCGACGAAAGCCTTTTTACGAAGCGCGAAAACGAAGTGGGGCCGAATACTGGCTGTTTATTAAGTAAAGAAGCGTTAATTCCTTTAGAATTCCATAGGAACTTTGGCGCATTTTTGGCGGGATCTCCGCCATGGTCGACGAAATAATACTTATATTATTATAATTAATATTTAAGGAAGTTATAATAATTGT
This sequence comes from Stegodyphus dumicola, assembly GCF_044657685.1. Taxonomy (NCBI): domain Eukaryota; kingdom Metazoa; phylum Arthropoda; class Arachnida; order Araneae; family Eresidae; genus Stegodyphus; species Stegodyphus dumicola. Next base: position 117,983,258 of record NC_140777.1, on the reverse strand, counting down.
TGTCTTAAGTTTAACTAGTTTGCGAAGAGGCTAGTTAATGTATCCCCTCCTCCGCGTATTTTAGTTGGAGCTGGGTTACTACAACGTTGATTATATCAATGCCATCGCTTTAATTTGCCGTTCATATGCACATAAGCCTTATACGTAGAATGTCAATTTCAGTACAGCGGGAAGGAACACATCGTAAGATAAAATTTTTGCAACTGAACTGACGCAGCACAACAGAGAACAATGTCGTAAAAACAGTTTAAATAATGGGCAAATACTAAGTGGGATAAGGAATTATTGGAAGAGATTTATGGTCTTGACTATAAAACGTCAGTGTTACTGTTCCTAGAAGTGTGATTCACGTAATGGCAATATTGATAATACAACATATCTTGAACAAGACTCTCGGTAAAAGTAATAACAATAATTCCGCAGTAGGGAGTAGTAACAATAATACCAGTTATTCGCATTTTTTTCCCCTTGCGTGTCTTCCTCTTAGCATTTTCAAAGTAGGATTTAGAAACTTTTGATTAAGGTAACAACATACAAGACATGAATATAGAGAATGTGTTAATTGAAAAAAGTAGTATTAATTGTAATTACTGTAATGAAAAAAAATTTTTCCCAGATATAAAATGTTTGCCTTTTCTTTTGCACATTTTAATCTGCTAAGTTCTTTTAAACCCATCTATCTGAACTGGTAATATTCTGTTCTTAATTTTCAAATGAAAAAAAAAAAAAAAAAAAAATGGTAGAAAAAATAGTGAAAATTCGCGAGTAAATTGGATAGTTATTGGTGGAAATTTATTATATGAATTAAGTTTTCGTGGTGCCTGGGATGAACGAGATTGTGCTGAATGTCGTTATTTCAACAAATCCTTTAAGCAACGGCTCAGTTTTCTTTTTATAAGCTTTCATTTAGTTCATTCGTGGTGTTTCAGTGTCGTTAGAATTTTGTTATCGATTTTTAACCTACTTCCTGATAAACTATCGTGTTCAAAATGTTAGCAGTTTGTCGATGACAATGAAATGCCAAATGTTTTTCTCAAAATTCGATTCATATTTTTCTGTTTAATGTTTAAACGACATAAGTATTATAAACGACATTTATTGTTTATTTGCACATATCTCTGTTTAACAAACGAACTAAGCTTATCAAAATTTTACTACTTGCACCATTGAATGCAGCGGGAAAAAAAAACTTTTCAATGAAACATGTATGAAAATTTTAACTGAATTTCTGAAGTTTCGATGAATTTTTGAAAATCGCCCGATTTTTTAGATTATTTGATGTTTGTGCTTTTAACATCTCAAAGCGTATCGGATATAAGTTTTGAAATTTTCGCAGATTATAAAACAAACTTTTCGCCCTCTTTTTTGAAACAAGAATGAGAAAAAAGTATTGATTGATCGCTTTTCTACAGTTTTTTTTTTTTTTTTTTTTTTTAATATACTGCAGTCTGAAGTAAACAGGAGCGGTAACAAAAAAGTCTCTCGCAAAAAAATTGCTTTTGAGTTCGCCACCCTAGCGCACTTCGCCATTTTGGCGCAATTTAATGGCAAGGTTTGTCATTTTGGAACACTTAATGACCGAATTAGGGACACACCTTTTCTCATTTTCGCTTCAAGTAAAATGCTTGTTGTAACACTTGTTATTACATCCAGTTTCCAAAACTGAATATTCAAAGCGGTATCTTCATTTTCTGAATGACGTTTTGTTATTTTCTTTATTAGTTTAGTTATAATTTATTGCTTGTCTTTAATAGCGACTAAAAATTTCATCATTGATAATGTCTAATTGAGATTAAAAAACAGGAAATAAAATGAAGTTTGAAAAAAAAGAGGTGTTTATATACAAAAAAGCTTTTACTTAAAATGAATATGATAATTAATGCACTAAAAAGAAGAAGAATTTATTATATAATTTAATGAGAATAATAGATTGAACACTTCTATTTATAAAATTCATCTTCAGTTTTATACCGCGAATAATAAAGGCGCGGGGCGTCTAAATAACGAAATTTATTAATTTGAGTGCAGTTCCAAATCTCTATCTTCTCTACATATAATAAAAGAAAGAGTCTGTCTGTGTGTGTGTGTGTCTTTCGTTCGCGTTGCGCGTAAGCTAATAGACCCATGGCTACGAAATTTGGTACATAGGTGCATCTAGACAAGAGCCAGTGCACCTCGAAGCGATTTTTTCGAAATTAGAATTAGAATTTTTTTTTATGTATAATACATTTTCCTTTTAATTTATCATTGGACGCCCCACACCTTTATTATTTGCCCTTATTAATATTAAGAAGAAAAAGAGTTCATTTTCGTTATATACAGGGGCTGGGTTATTCCTCTCTTTCGTGGATTAATAAGACAGTGACAACTTACTAAATGATAGGTTTTCTTGTATATGAACATACATGCAGAATTTGAATAATTTTATTTGAAATAATAATAATGTAAGTATAATACGGTTATTGAAGTGTACTTTAATTGAGTTTAACAATGAAGATTAATTCACTGAAAGTATTAATTAATATTTAGGCCATTAAACATACGGAAAGCAGTTGCCTCGCAGAGCTTAATTTCCTTTCCAATTAAAAAAAAAAAAAAAAAATCTTTACTTAATTCCTCGCAGCAGTAAACTTTGAATGCCCCTTTTAAATTTCAGTTAGCTTACGTGAGATGATCCAACTAGAAAATATTACAAACCTGCGATGGCTGTATTTTTTTAACTTTTATTAATTTATTCTTCCATATTATTAGGACGGAATCCGCAAATGACTTCATTCTTTACCATGACGTCAGGATTTTTCGCAAATATCAAATTAAAAAGTCGAAACTTGCAAAAATATGAGACTTAAAAAACACAAAACTTTTTTTTCTTATAATTTCTTCTGTTTTGGCTTATACTAAGCATTCTTATAGCAAAAAAGTTGATGGGTCCATTGAATCCCTTCAGTTTTCCAATAAAAATTGCTATAAATGAGCCTTATTTTCTACTTTATTGCATTTTTAGTCTAAAGGGGCAATTTGCCCAGAAAGACAATTTCGTTTTGGCATTTTGCGTCGATTCATAATAAGCGTTGTTTCACTTTTCAAATTGTTGCCTCTAAATATTATCGCTCTGTATTATATTTAAAGAAATTAAATAATGAAGAATGTATTTATGTTTCTCGCATTGTGATAAAACAACGGTACCTAGAGCCATCAAAATGAATAACATAATCTTCCATTGAATATGGAAATGTGGAAGCCCTAATTTGAATTTGAAATTTGTTTTAATCGATTTCATATTTTGTAACACTTCAACGAATTTTTGATTAACAAAGTAAACGATTTCAAAGCGAGCAATGGCAACACTGTACGGAAGGAAAAAAAAAAGTTATCTCCAGCATGCCAGTTTCTGTATCGGAAATTCTAAAGATGCGCTCATTTTAAAATTATTTTGCGATATTGCTCTTGAACTGAATTTTATGGCTTAAGTGCGAAGAACGTGATATTTAATAAGTAAAGATAACACACAAAGTGTTAAAAAAACGCCCTTTTAGACGTAAAATCTGAAACCTTTCTTTTTTTTCTTCTCCCCCCCCAAAGGGCGTTAGCACAGAAGGGCTATTAATTTCGTTTTGGCATTTTGCTTTGATTCACTATAAATGTCGGTTCACTTTTTTAAAGAAATTAAATAATGAAAAATTTTAATGTAATAAGCAACTTAAACACAACCTAGTTTTTTTTTTTTTTTTTTTTTTTTTTTTTTTTTTATGTGTTTAGGCTGGCCTCTCCTTCTCCTCTCCTCTAAATGTCCCTTAGAGAATCCACAAAACGTTTTTAGTCGAAGATAAAAAGTCTCGAGCCCAAAATGGGCTCCGAAAAGCTCTCATGGGTTCGAATGAAGTTGACCTTGCATCTTTGCTTATCAGATTAGGTTTGATGAGGAATCTGTTCAAGCCTTACCAGAAGAAGGTTGAATTCTCAAAGTAAGTAACTTTGAGAAATAATTGGAATTTTCGGAAAAAAGAAGCCTGGTAAGCCTTTAAAAACATAGTTACCAAGTTTCTAGGCAATAAGAAAGATCCAAACTGAAAATCAGTCACTAAGAACATGCTACAGAATTTCAAAATTTGATGGGACTATTTTTCTGAAAATCTGAGTGCCGTTAGGGAAGAAATGGTAAGAGATTTCATAAATGGAGAGGAGGTATCAAGTAAAATGGACTACTTCATTGATGGCTAATTATTACTGGATGTTACTTTGAGATGAAACTCATCAAGAACTAAAAAGGGAAAACGTGAAGCAGAACATGAGCAGTCCACGGAAAATAAAATGAAATTGTGATGTTATATTGTATAAGCTAAAAAAAGGGGAATAAATTCTGAGAAAAATCGTCTTAAGTCTATTTTAAAATCTGATATTTTCGCAATTTTTCGAATTTTTACATATTTTGAAAGCTGCGATTTCCCCCATCTTCCCCCAAAAAACCTAATGGGAAAAAATGAATGTCATTTTCGGATTCAGCGCTAAAAATGCATAATCAGTTAACGAAAGTTTAAAAAAAAAAAAATGATACAACCCAAATTTTGCATTTAAAATTTTTATAAAGAAATCTTGCTTGACAGCTTCCGTCTGCATCGACCATTTCCCTGTTCGTCATGCTGTAAATTCTTCCTGTCCGTTGTTGTTGATCATTGGATAAGATTAAATGCCTTTTATATTGATTCTTTTACTAGTTCAAATCTTTACGTCCTATATTTATTGCTGTGGTTATTATGCGAGCTGTCTTAATGCTCGTGTCATATGTTGAGTTTTGCGAGCGGCTTTGACCATAATTTACTCCAGCAGACAGTGGAAGGTTCTGCTGTTTATTACGAAATCCATAAAATGGAGAAAGCTTGATTTACAAATCCGGACTTGAGTTCTGACTTCCAAATGGGTTACAATTCTTCACCCATGTTCATAAATCACGAAGGTCCTAGAAGCGTTTCAAAGTCAACTACGTTTATAAGGGAAGATCGAAAATTTAATTGTGAATAATGTGAGCAACAATACGCAAAATTTTACTTCTGGAAAAAGTTCATGCAACATTTAACGCTAATTCTTGTAATTTAATTTAGTTTTATCTTGACTTCGAATAGTGAGAGATTGTGGATTCTAAAATTTTATTATGTAATTCCCGTACAATTAAAAAGAGTACTTTCGTATTAACGCACCCACAAGGGCGCGAGTCGGCGGGTTTTTTATTTTTACAAATGAAAGGGTAAAAACTACTTATCGGATGCAAGTTGGTGAGCTTTGCGAACTTTTTTTTAAAAACATTTCCAAAGTATCGGCAAAATTACCAACATATCAAAAGAAAAAGCACTTTTTAAAAAATTTTTAAATGCAAATTTAAGTTATTAAATAAGAATTACATAAAAAAAAAATAAAACACATTTTTCTCATAATTCTTTTCTAATTTTTTACGCTAATCTGCTTTCCATTCATACAGCGATCCATTTTTGCTTTCTACTTTCATCTCAGAGTAACATCCAGTAAAATTTCAGAGAATTGCAAAAACTGAGCATTGCGCACCGGCTATCTAGTAGATGCATCTCATCGTTGCTCCTTTTAGCGATTTTGCAAGAAAATAGTGTATTCCTAGAGCTCTTACCAGAATTTCTGCCATTGCTCTCAAATTTTGTAAGTGATATTTTAAAATTGATTTGAAGACAAAAAATATCATGCTTTATCTATAAAACTTTGAAACTCGGAATACAACAAAAAGAACGCATACGAAAATGGTGACAATGCTAAACTAATGCACTGTTACGAGCATAATTGCCAAAATTTGGCACATTCTAAAAATTTGGCTAGTTCTACTAAGGTTGTAGCGATAGTACCTTAATTAGTATTCAAGTGAAATGAACATCCATAGTTAATTTTCATCCTTATTCTTAGTTTTAATTTATCTGTAAGTTTATATTTTTAAAATACAGATATAAATTTTTAAATAAGGATTATGTAAAATATAAAACACATTTTTCGCGAAATTCTTTTCTAATTTGTTAGCGCTGTTCTTTTCCCCATGCACACAGCGATCGTACTAATTTATTTGTAGGTTGAACATTTTAAAATACAAATTTAAATCATTAAATGAGGATTATATAAAAAAATGCAAAACTTACATTTTTCGCAAAATCTTTCTCTAATTTTTTAGCGCTCCCCAGGTATACAGGAATTTTTTTTATCACACTGTGTTTCAGTTATCTGTTTTGAGGAGTTTCCAAGTTTTACCTAAGAGAGAAGGCTGGAAAAAAAAATTATGATATGTTAGTAGGTTAACTAACATTCCTTAATATATAATCAGCATTTCCTTTTTTGTTTCTTGAACTGTCGATTTCTAATGAAGGATTGAATTTTGAGTTATTATTTCTTGAGCTATTACCGTTATTTTCTCGTTTATTGCCTCCCTTTTTTTTTTTTACTAATTTTATCGTGCGAAAATCGAGAGGGGAAAATTATGCGAATAATTTAATATTCGAAGGAGGCAGTTACACTAAGAACATAAAAAATAATAATGGATAAACTATTGGTAACCATCACAATATTATTTTTTAAAGGAATCTGCATTCCAATTTGAATACATAGTACTATAAACTAAACTATAGCTAATTAAGATATCTCCATTTCTACTTCCCTCTTTCTTGAATCTCGCCCTTCTTATAATCCTGTATGCTGCTTCATATGCCTCAGATCAATCCATAAATATTTAGAGAAGCTGAATGTGCAGCCGACTTAAATCGTAGATTGATTGTCAATTCGGGTTTACTTTTCTGTGATGGATCAATTCTTATATTGGACTAGCATAAAGCTGAACAGTTATATGGGAAAGGTTCGGTGTGATCTTTCCAGGTACTTTGCGACGGTTTGTTTTTCTTAATAAGACGACGACAATCAACTACGTGGACGAACTCATTTTTAAAATTTAGAAATGCTTGTGTTCTTTTACCCGCTGAGGAAGCGGAAAATTACGCGAATATTTTTAAAATTTTCAGAACTTAGCGCTAGAAAGCTAGGAAGTGGAAATACGTTACTTTGTACTAATAGAGCAGATACGCCGTCGAAGAAAACAGGTTATAAAACGCATGGAGTATTTTCACGTTTGGTTTTCAAAGAAATTTGCATCCATTTATGTCTGTGATTGGAATTAGGGGCAATCGAACATGTGAAACTATCGTGATTTCTTACAAGTAGCGTTTGTAAAACCCATGCGGTATCATTACCTTGACGTACCATTCAATTACCGTGAATGACAATGTAAATCTGATGATTCAAACAACGCGGTGGAGTGTTTATGTTGAATAACGGCTTTTGTGATGATAGAACTAGTGTTCAATTTGTTGAGGTTGTTCATGCGTATCGTATTACATCAACAAAATATGTGTGCTTGAAGCAGGTTACTTGTGTATTGAATGAGGAAGTTAGTTCAGCGAAACGTGTCGAATGATAATATCAAACTCATTCAGGAAAGACCCATTGTACGGTCTTTCTTGAGTAAGTTTCTGTTGTGACGTATCCCATTTGTCTGACATTTAACATTCAATCCAAGTCCATGAATTTTAAGACGCAAAGTCGCCTGTAGTTGGCTTAGACCCTAGATTCTCAACGTGGGCGATAACCCCCCCCCCTTGTGGGCGTTTGAGCCTTTCAGGCAAAAATTAGGGGGCGTTGAGATGGCACGGAGGGGCGTGGTCAAATTAAAAAGTATTGTCTAAAATGATTTAAAAAAAAATAATCATGTATTAACTAAAGTAAACTTTAATATTGGGGCGCTAGTTCAACTTTCCTTCCCCCTATACATTATATAAAAACTGATGTGTACACAACATGACTTCCTTGTACGGAATATTAAATTATACGCATTTTTCTTGCATTTCATTTAAACTTATTGGATTGAATTAAATCCATTTCGCCGACAGCGCATAAACCACAATAGAATAAATGCATTCTTTAAAATTCACTCTAGTATTTGTTTACCATAGCGACACTCTGGCGCTAGATTCACTTAACAGTACTATATTTCGTTTATATTATAACTCATAATGCACAAAATTTATATCATTTAAAGAATAGAATTATCTAATCGTTGCCACATGTTCTCTTCAAATACTATAATAAAGCTAGAATGATGTATAAAAGAAATTAAGCAAACAAAACAAAAAAAGAAACAATTTTTCACTCACAGACGACTGAGAATTTTTCTTTCAATTAATTCAGTTCTCACTTCGCGAGAAGGTAGAAAAAAACACATAGAAACTCAAAATATCTATATTAAAAATTACGAAGTAAATCTTAAACACTTATTTCCTCGAAAAAATTCCAGAAAGGATTAAGCATGATTTAATTGGCAATAATAAATGAAGGCGTTATCTTTGTTGTTGCGAAGCTAAGTTTCTCTAGATTGGCAACAAATCCACTAGTCTGCTGTTTCAAATGTAAACATGAATGGCCGCCATTAAAAAAAGGCTTAGCGGCACTTAGACAACTTTAAAATCGTTGATACTTCTAAAAATATTGCATACAGATTTACTAAAGGCATAAAAACCTTAACCGGAAGATAAAAACAACATAATACAATCATTTTTAAAGCAAAAAATGTACAATTTACAAACATATAAGAGTAAAGAAACTGAGATCACTGAGCCGGGTAACAGAGTGGATATATATATAAATATATTTATATACGTTTAGTGCGGCCGATTGCAACCAAAATACGAGGTGCACATTTACATGTTATAGCAGTCCCTATATACAAAATTTTAACGTTCTGAGGCTACTCGTTTTTGAGTTATGCGAGATACGTACGTACGTACATACGTTCGTACAGACGCTACGAAAAATTCTCTTCAGAATTCATTTTAAAGCAGTTTTATAATTTTTTTGAAGGAAACGAGTCTTTTATTCTGTCCTTACGTACAGATATCACCCAAAAACATTGTTCAATTGCGGTCAAAATGGATATTTTCGTTAAAATATGCTGCCTGAAACTTTTCGCGATTACAATACTTCCTTTTTACTTCGTACAAGGAAGTAAAAAACGTATGTAATTTAGTCTAGGGCAGTGGTCGGCAAACTTATTAGCCAAAGAGCCAAATATAAACATTACAACAATTTTAAAAAAACTTCGGAGTCAAATCTGCTTGATTAGTAAACTTTTAATACACTAAATAAAACTAAATTTAATACTTAATAAATATTTCTTAATGCAAACTATGTGCTTGCATCTCCTTGAAAAGTTTGAGTAAGTCAGGTTTGTATGTTATTGTTTTTAATTTTAGGCATGATTATAAGTTCTCATCAATAAGACGACTTCTCAGTTTACTCTTCATAATGTTCATGCTTGAAAAAGATTGTTCGCATATATATGTAGAACCGAAAAGGGAAAGAACAGCAAACGCGAGCTTTTTCAGCTGATCGTCAGGAATACTATTCCAAACGTTTGAAATGATCATGTATTCCTTCTCCAAGGTCATTCAAAGCAAACCACTTGTGTTGTGAACTAAGATCACATTTTTTCTTCTCCAATATTTCCAATTCAACACAAAGACGTTCGAATTTAGAGCGCCATATTTCCTTGTTTTTTAAATCCAGAAATTGTATTTCAAAGCTACCAATTTCAATTTCAAAAGGAGAAAGTTTCAACTCGGTTATCGTAGCATTAAAAAGATTTTTGACAAATGCTAATGTTGCTCTGTTTTTAAATTCCTGAAACCTGCTGAGAAATGCTTCCCTCATATTTAAAATTATTGTTTTAAAATGGTGTTTTTCAATAGAGGAATTATTTTCTTGGCGATGCTTCAGCAGGCTGGGAAAGTGAAACAATTTTTCCCTTTCAAAATCCTGTGCAAGAATGGATAATTTGTTTTCGAATGTTATTACTTCTTCTAACATCGAAAAATATTAAGTTTCCTTTCCGTTGTAGTTTACGATTAAGCGGATTTAGATGAGACGTAACGTCTACCATGAAATAAAAGTTTTGGATCCACTGATCGTCTGTTAGTTCTGGATAGTAAACGCCCTTCTCAAGTAAAAATGCTGTAATTTCCGGAAAAAGGGACGCGAAACGTTCTAAAACGTTCTCTCTTGATAACCAACGTACCTTGTTATGAAGCAGAATATCAGCGTACTCACTCTCCATTTCAAATAAAAATTCTTTGAATTGGCGATGATTAAGAGCTTTAGCTAAAATGGAGTTGATAATGGTAATCACTAATTCCATAACTTTACAAATTTCTTCCGGAAATGTTTGCGCACAAAGCGCTTTTTGGTGAATGATGCAGTGGTAAACAAGTATCTCGTGATTAATTTTTTCTTTCAAAATAGCAACAACCCCTTTTCTTACGCCGGTCATACGTTTGGCCCCATCTGTTGAAATCGATACAATTTTATCGAGGGAAATATGATGTTTATCCATACATTCAATTACAGCATTGGTGATATCTTCTCCACGCGTCTGACCTTTGAGTGGCAATAATCCTAAAAGTTCTTCTTTAGGGCCTGAATGAGACATAAATCTTACAAAAAGTGAAACTTGCGCTGTATCATTTATGTCACAAGACTCGTCAACTGCTATTGATAAAGCCGAAACCAATTTCAGATCTTCGATATGCTGGGTGTTTATATTCGAACACATTTTAATTGTTCTATCTTTAATGGTTTTGGCAGACAATGGTAACTCATTAATTCTTTTCAGAATATCTGCTTTGTTCTTAAAATCCCGAAATAGCTCTTCGGATGCATTTATAAAACAATTTTTTATGTATTCGCCGTCTGTGTACGGTTTTCCTGTCTTAGCAATCTCTTGGCTACAAACAAAACTTGCCATATTAATATTGCTGAAAGGTTGCATCCAGTTATTAAACACAGAAGTTGACGACCCTTGACTCTTCTGAAGTTCCTCAACAGCTTTCTTCTTTGCATCACCGGTAGGATATTTAGTGCTAAATGACACGTGCTTTTTTGTAAAGTGTCTCTCTAAATTTGACTTCTTGTTGTGCTCGAATTTCTCCTTACAAATAAGACATGTCGGAAGTCCATTCAAGTTTTGAATAAACGCAAAATTCTCGGTCCACTCAACTTTAAATTCGAGATTTTCATCTTCCGTTTTTCTTTGCTTTTAAAACTTTTAATATGACCAAAAATGGAAGAAAACTTCCAACATTTGGACAAATAGAAGTTATCGAAAAATCGATTACAAATTTTGTACCGGAACCACACACATACATAGCAGGTGTAATAAAATCGTATAAAAATACCTGTAAGATGTGCAGCTAGATTAAAAAATACAACAACTTTTTAATAAGACAGGACAACGGCAGACACGGTATATAAGACAAAACTGTTTACACTGCAACTGCTGCTCTGTGATGCCAATTTGTGCCTTCACTACTTTATAAAAAGCATGCACGCGCATGCCAGTAGCTTGTACATGGTTTATGTTTACGTTTACGAAAACTAATAAAATTAAACTCGATGTTCGTTACGTATTTTTACAACAATATAAAATTTTAATTACCTATCTATCTTTTTACTCAAACTAAAAATTATACATCTTCTCGATCTATAGCTCTGGAGCCGCACTTTGCCGACCACTGGTCTAGGGGGGTAAAAAAAGTAAGCTTAATGTCAATTAATTTTTTTATACCTCCCTCTTCCAAAAAATGGAAATCATGTTGGAGGAGCTTGCAAACTTGGAATTGTTTGATAAAATTTTCGTAGTTAGTGGAGGTTATAACAAAAGAAGGTTACAGACAATTTTTTTTTTTTTTTTTTTTTTTTTTTTTTTTTTTTTTTTGTAATAATAAAGAGTTGTGCTTAGTTTAACATTGTGTCTCATGGGTTCCTTTATACTCAGCAGTAGTGAGAATTAATAATTTAAGCATGATTTTGTTCCTGTATCTGGAATACAGACTAATATCTTTATAAATGTATGATTGTAGTTTAAGCAACTATACCTCGCAAGAGGAAGTACTAACCATAACCTAATAACCTAACTTCATTTAGAAAGCTAATTAAGTATATAGGAAAGGTTGTTTTATGGCCACTGTTAGACTTTATAAATGATTTATTTAAAATTCTGCCTTTTAAAAAGTAAACCAATAGATTTTGCTTAAATTTTTACTTTTTTATTTGTTTATAAATATTTGAAGGGGGTAGGAAAACTGAACTAGCGCCAATATTGGTTAATTAGTGCTATTATATGTATTTTAATCATTTTTATCACGTGTGCGAAAATTCGCATATTTCTGTAGTTCGGAAAGTGGATGGAAATTGAACTTAAAGATTCCATTACATTCACATCTACATTAACTTGGATGATATAAAAACTTTTAATTTTAGATGTGAATTAAAAATTTTCGAATCATCCAATTTCACTTGAAATATCTCATATATAAATATAGGCAAAGTTAAAAAAAGCCTCTTAATAGAAAATGGCAAAAAGTATGCTGGTAGAACTTCAGATTATAACAAGTTAAATAACGTGATTTGTGGAATCCTATAGGAATTGACAGTATTATCTATGCTTGTTCTCTAACCCGCACTCTGCTCCTGTATAACCCTTACCCCCGGGCTTAGTGTTATAAACGAGTCACCGCATGTTTATCTTATTATTGTCGATGCGTATCATATGTCTCCAACCTATATAAAGGCAGTGATTGTTCATTTTATTTTCATTAGCATTATCGCGCGCATTTGATGACAGGGTTTTAAAAGTTAATCTTCTCACTGTTGAGAGATACCTCTCTAGTATTGCAATGTCGCCGAGTTTTCCGGAGATGGGAGAATAAACAGACAGGTTATCTTTTTGATTTTTTATGAAAACTTAACAAATTAATTCTTGGTTATACAAAAGATGAATTATGTTAAAATTACCATTAGTGCATTGAATAAAACCGAGGCTGACCATTCGCTTCCGCGGGCGCAATCTTTGCACCCTATTCACAGCACATCCATCAATTCTCCGCGCATCTTTTAGTGTTGTCAAAGTCTTCCTTTTGTGTCTCCCTGAGCGGATCTCCTGCAGGGTGCTTAACACCGTTTTTTCCCATGAGAAAAAGAAATACCTTGTTGAGAACTTGCGCTGTTTGTCACGTATTTTTGGGTAATGGAAATAGTTAATTGAGAATAACCGTCTTTTGGCATGTATTTTTTTTTTACCAGCTTGTGACAGCCAATTGACAACACTCTCTGAATGTCACGTTTCTTGTCACAGTATATAAATCCATAATAAATAACCCGTAACTTTGATATGTCTAACATTCACTACTACGGCTAACGTATCTGTAAAGTAAAAACCATGTCGGAAGCAAAAATGAAGAGACGGCAATATAGTTTGGATTATATTAAATACGGATTTACCGAAAATCCCACGAATTTGTTCACTTATTATTATTTTTTCCCCCTTTGAGAACATACAGACTCCCCGTGCACCACATATGTACAACACGGGGCTTACAGAAGTAAGTTAACTAGAACATTAAAGGTTACATGTATAAATAAACATTAAAAATTACATACATAAATAAAGCGAACAAAAGCAGAGAACAGCAGTCTGGACTTCACGAAAACAGATAAGTTCACTGGCCAAGTCACTCCGAACATTTTCAAATCGTTCTGTAAGCATAATCTAGGGCCATCAAATGTAGGGCACGAGAAAATCGAATGTTCCACATCCTGAGGAACTCTTTTTTGAACATTCACATAAATTGTTCGATCCTAGATTAAAACGAAACAGATAACTTGCAAATTTACCGTGATCAGATAAAAACTGAGACACTTTAAAATTTAACGAGAGGAAAGACTCGGAATTCAATCTATGGTAAATATCAACAGGCAAGAGCGAAATACTTCGCTCTTGCCTGTTGATAAATTGGGAGGGTCTTAGCTGGAAGGTTTAGTCTACGCTCAGTCTTTAACCTTCGACGTAATGCGCGACATTGCCTCTGCTGAATACGAAGTTCACTACTCCACCAATTGATCGTAGTCAGTTTTTTAGTACTACGCTGTGGCAATATGTCATCACACGCTTGCTGTATACACTTTTGTAGAGTCACTGTGAAATTCTCCAATTCGTCTCTAGAGTTCGCTTGAGTTAGCTGTTGTTCAATACCTTCAAACAAATTCTTGACTCTAGTAGTAAAAGCACGTTTACGCCTACCAGGTAGGTTGTAACGACGAATAATATTAATTGTCGTCGGTTGCTCTATTGAGAAAGTAATGTAACGATGGTCGCTTAAGCTAATTTCATCATTAACCCTCCAGTTTTGTATTAATGGCGCAGCTGAGGCTGAGCTGACCGTCAAATCAGGCCAGCCTTGTGCGTAGATTCTGTCATATGTCGGAGGAGCGTCTGCTGTGTTATGTAAAACAAGATGATTAGCTGACAGAAAATCCTCCAGAAGGCTTCTTTTGTCATTCGTAGAAGCATACCCCCAAACCGTGTTGTGGGCATTATAATCGCCTGTAATTATTTTAAGAGGAATTTTAATCTTTTGCAGGGTATCTGTAAGAAACTGTGTAGTAGCCAAAATATCTGCAGAAGGAGGAGAGTATTGTGAGATAAACAGTAAAAATGCTTCTTGTGCTTCTATAATGATTGCAACATTATCGCGTTCAATTGCTACGATAGCCGGAGACCATTTTTTGTTGCAGTTAATAATAATGGCCCTAGGAGGATATTCTACATTTCCTTGTTGATAAATTGTCCATTGCAATGGAAATCCCACTGCAATTCCGTCTCGCGTGTAAGGTTCCTGAGCCATTATCAGGTCAGCACCAAATTCTGCTGCAAATTGTGCTAGTTGAGCAACTGCTGCTTTTGCTCGCTGTAAATTTATTTGTATACATTTGATAGATAATGTACTGCATATTGTATCTTTATTTATGATGTTTGATAAATCAAGATTAGCAGTATTCTGTATTATCTCGGATTGACTGTACCTTGCGCTGGTATTGTGGGCATTCTAGAGCATAGGCTGAATGGAAGTAGCTGTATTTGGTGCCATAGTGGGAGTTGGCCTCACCACAGTTGATACACTGTGGTTGTTGGGCTGTGCAATCACGGTTCCCATGTTCTTCTGCACAGTAGGAGCAATATTGTTTTCTACTTCTGCAGTCAACTTGCTTATGCCCATATTGCTGGCATCTAAAACATCGCTGGAGGCCAATATGCTCTGAGACTCTATGAGTCGAGGAAGATTTTTCTGTGCTGCATGATGGCTGCAAAGCCTGTCGGCTCACACTCAAAAGCCCACTTGATTTTGCCTTTACGACGTTCTTGTAATCGGAATAGGGCTTTAAAGGTGGTGCTAGGCATTCCAGTGACGCCGCTGAGTTCTGCGAGTACTTCTTCTGATTGTGTGGATACCGGCAAGTCATGGACGGTGCATCTTGGCTTACGTTACCATGGACGGGTGACTTCCGCTGGGATATCTTGTTGTTGAAGCTGTTGTTCGAGGATTTCGACATCTTCAGTGGATTTACATACAACCTCGAAACCTCCTTTGTTGAGCTTAGAAATTCTTTCTATACCTGCCTGTAGCTTGGAAAGTGGTACTTTAGCGTTTAGCTGCGCCTTTAGCTCAGTCTCTGTGACGTCCGCTTTGGGACGTATGTATAGACTTGTATTTTTATGTTTCTTTATAATCTCTGCAAAAGTTGGTCGAGAAGCTGTTGGCAAAGGTGGAGGTGCCTGTAAATCAGGTGGTTGTTGTGCTATCGGTAGAGGCTGAGAGCGAGCCAATTCACAGCAAAGCACTGTTGATGTATTAACACCTGTGTCTATCTTTGTTGGCTTGGCTGCTAATTCTGCACCTTGTAAGGCCAGCGTCTGCAACGCAACCAGGGAGTCTAATAGTCTGGTGCGAAGAACTGTAGGTAAAAGATATTTAGTACTTCTGGTGGTGGCCGCTACCTGTCTAATATCCTCACACAAAATAGCTACTTTCTCTGCGTAAGGCAAATCAGAGGTCAATAAATTAGTGGCGTCTACGTCACTTTGTGAATGCGCGGAATCACTGATTGACAGGACATGCTGTCCAAGAACTTTCTCAGAGTTGCAAATTATCACACTCGTAGTGTAACTCTTTATCAAATACTTAACGTAAAATAGCTATTGCTTATTGCTGTATAACAACCAATATATGATATAATTTGGTAACAATAGGTCCCTTTCACACCCAGTAACAAGAAATTACAGTAATTAAAACATGTAGTAGAATAAGTAAGATGCTAAACATAATTAACAGATGAACTATGCCTAAAATTTCTCTAAATACAATCAAATTGACTGATTTTTAAGTGCAAGTAGAAACATAAAAACACAAGTAATTAAAATACAGCAATTAAAAGATTAAATAAACATTTCAAGTAATTAAAGGTAAAATACAGAGTGCATAAAGATCAGTTCTCATGTAAAACACATCAAAAGCACGCAACTAGAGCTTTAAAACTAAATTTTTAGAGTTTGTCGAATAGTGTTCAAAGTTATCGAAAAGTTATTCGACGACGAGAGCTATAATGTCGAAACTGAAGATGAAAACGATGGAATTAAAAACACTATGCAAATCCTGTAAAAATGTTAAACATTTTGAAAAAAAAATAAACATACCAGTTCTTGAAATTCCTGGTTGCAATAGATCCGAAGATATATACATATATTTTAATTAAAAATTAATTTCTGGACATGGAATATTTGGCCGATTTCCTAGGCCTACCAGGGGAACCACGTGGTAGCTAGGGGGGACCCTTCCGTTGCTGTAGCGGCAGAAGTGGTGAACAAAAACACGGTAAATTGCGACTGCCTATTTTCTTTTGTTAGAAGCACTAAAACACAAAAATCTGGAGAAATATCACTCAGACACACTTAAACGATGTATCCAAGGATGCAGGAGATATTCACGCACATTTTGATATATAATACACACGTCGCACTCAAAAACTTCCACTGAAAATTGGGCAAAAACCAAGAGCTCGGCGTGATGGCGTGCTTCCTCGTTGCATGCTCCGGCGTCTCTCCCCAGCATTTGGTTGCGAAAAATTTGAGTGAACGCCTCCATACATCACTGCAATATGTTATCAGAGCAGTTAATAAAATCATAAGTAACTCGTTGAATGACCGATTATTTAGTGAGCTTTGCATTGCCAATGATGAAGATTTCAACCGATTGCTGCTTCACGACACGGAACTGCACGACAACCTCATCTCATCAAAGAACGATATTGCGTACTTGACAGACCTGTATAAATTGTTTAATGATGTCAATCTCCAACTTCAAGGCGACGACTTAAACTTGATTAAAAAAAAAAAAATAGCGTTGCTGCTTTCGTGTCAAAACTGCTGTTATACAAAAGAAATATTGTCAGGCGCGAATTCAATAACTTTCCAAATTTATCAGCAGTATCATTCAAGCATGACAACTTGCTTGTTTACTGTCAACATTTGGAAAAACACAGTGATTTCAAGGAACGATTCCAGGGACATTCTAAACAAGGACATACCATACTGGGTTTTGGATCTTTTTTCAAATGTCAACACAGCAGGATCATCCCAGTTAGAAGAACTAATAGAAACTGACTATAAATGAAGAATTAAAAATTAAATTCAAGAATGGCTACCAAGAATTTTGGCTGCAGAAGCCGGTTTTTCAACTGTACCCAGGATTATGGTCGGTTGTTCAACGATTTCTGATAGTATTTCCCATCTCCCTATTTAACTGAATGTGGATTTAATGCTGTAGCAAACTAAAAAGAGAAATCGGCTCCATGTTACTGTGCGCGGCGACCTACGGTTGTTTTTTAAGTAAAATAGAGCATGCTTTTAACAAACTCCTTAAAATATATCGAATTCAACCTTCTCATTACACAAGTAATAAATTCAATATTTTTTTTAATGTTAATAAAAATATGTGTTAATATAATTAAGTATGCGTTTTTAATTGTTCTCATTGAAACAGTCTTCTTTAAACTCAGAATAAGGATAGGGTCATTTCCTATCTTATGACTATAGTATATAATATTACAACATGTTTAACTATAATCGTGGCAATAGCGGTTTTCAGTTTCGCAAGTAAAAAAAAAAATTGGGGGGAGGGCCTTTAGGGGAAAAAAAAATATTCTCAAAGTGGGCGGTGGGCAAAATAAGGTTGAGAACCTGTGGCTTAGAGCAGTGGTTCTCATCTCTTTGACTAACGCGTACCATCTAAACAAAAAATTGAAAATCTTTAGTGATAAAACTACAAAATACTATTACCACCACCACTCTTGAACAAAGCTCAGATCGCATAAATTTACGAGTGTTAGCGAAAAAAAACTCAATCAGGATGTTGGGGGGTTTTAATTTTTGAATTTAATAGTTAAAATACTTTGCTTCTTTGTGTACCACCTATTTTTTCTCTTGCGTACCACCGGTTGAGAACTCCTGGCTTAGACCTTGGGCTCTTTACAGGCAGTGGCAGACGAACAGCTATTAAGGCTCTGGGCGTAAATCTCCCTGGAGCCTCTTTGTTAGGATGATCGCCATGCAAAATGTTAACAAAAATATATAATTAACATTTATTTAATTAAAAGGATATGGAAAGCAAAAAACGTCTGATTAAGAAATAGCTTGCATCCAGCAGATAAACATGTATTTAATAAAGAATGAGTAATCTGCCATTTTTGATGATTTAAAAAAAAATGCTTTTAACTTTTCTATCAATAAAAAATCTGATAGAGACACTCCATGACTTTCATGTACGGCCTGTCAAATTATACACATTTTTGCTACACTCCATTTAAAATTATTTCCTAGAATAGATCCTACTTAATTAACCGAGCCTTTAAGATAAGTTGAAAATGACATCAAAAATTAAAAAATTTTAAAATTAAGTGTCCCGGTAGTTTTTTTTTTTTTTTTGGGGGGGGGGGGGGTCATACAAGAGTCAAACTTCTTATTTTTTTTCATAACGAACATAAAACGTTCCCAATTCAGGAACCGGGAGATCGCATTAAAAGTTCATATTTTTGTTATTCATTCATTCTTTGGGCTGTTTTTTATCGAGAATATGCACCCTGTGTTGTATATGAGTAAAAAATATCCAGTTGACCATTAAAGTGTACGATCCGGATAAATGCTTAATTTTTTCATTAAATGTATTAGAAAAACTATGTGACATACTTTATTTTCTAATTTAGTATATTATCTCCTTTGACAAAAGTAGTTAGAATTCTATTGAAATGAAGTAATTCATTAGCATATTTAAAAATTGACGAAACACTTTCGCATTTATTAATTATTGTTAATTGATCCAGGGTTAGTTTGTTCCCCTTGAAGAGTCAACTAATTTCCGGTCAATGACGATATTTGCTTGGTTTCTTGATTACATTTTCATCTTTAACTACGCCTTTTTAAAGTTTCCATTTTAAATTTATTCAAGATTCATTTTTGTTGTTTCCATTTTAAATTTACTTGAGTTTCTATTTTTAAATATGAGTTACTTCCTTTCAATAGAATTCCAACTACTTTTGCCAAAGGAGATAATATATTAAATAACGTATTAAAATAAATTATTATTTTATTACTCTGTAGCTTTTGCGCAATTATTAGGCAATTTATTGCGATTAATTATATTACGTAATATACTGATGTAGTATATAGTTGTCACGAAAGTGCAGTGTTCAATTGCGCGGTATAGATTATTTTCGATTTTCTTTTCTTCCCCTGTCTGATAAGTGTCTGATGTTTAGGCAGACAAATCATATTTGTAAACAAGTGATCTTAATTCATAATTTAAATGGTTACATTTGAGAGACAAATATACCGCCGAATTTTCTGATTAAATTTGAAACATGAACATCTTATTCTATGTAGAGTGGTAACAAAAAGCTTTAACCGATGACACAGTGTCTTTACCACCTTATATTATAGATTAAACTCGTTAAAGAACTTATTTCCCATCAGATAATTTTACTCTGTTAAACATACTCAGCGCACGCAAAATATTTCAAATCTAAAACATTACGTAAATTAATGTAAAAGTAGTTTGTGTATGGAGTGAAATGAAAATAATTGAATGTTTCTTTTATTAGCTTTTCGGATCGGATTATGTGTTTAAGGCATGCGTCTTTTATGCGGGTTCTTTCCAAACCATAACTTTGCGTGAGTAATGTTATGATAGCAACGCAAACATACGGGTATTTGCACCTCGACAGATTTCTGCTTCGGAATGCTTTCTGACAGAAATGCATGTAATGTTGCTTTCTTTGTGTTCGTTTGTAGCCTGCCGTTTCGAATTAGAGATTGTTATTTGGGTTGTGACTATGCACGCAGGGAAAGTTTGTCCGGAAAAAAATCATTAATAAAAAATAATTTTTTTTTTTTTTCGTAAAGAGAGAGGGGGGATTGAAACACCTGGGCATACGTCGGTAATCCTTTCCAGATCTTTAGATGTATACGAACTTTTCCAATACGAAAATAAAGAAAAAATAACGAATCCATTCTTCATAAAATAAATCCTGTTGTTATAACACAATTTAATACTAAAATACAAATACAGTTGCTAAAATATATAATATATAAAATACAGTACATAAATGAAAACATAAATGTTTCCTGCGGTCCAAATCAAAAACAATATTTAAACGTGTTCTGATTCTTTGCCCGGTAATCGATTTCACCCCCTTCACAACGTTAACCTATTTAATAGCGTCTTTTGGTTTTACATTCGCAGATGCCGTCATTCTTGGCCTATAGCATGCAGTAATCAAGTCCCAGATTCGCATGCCATCTTCATGCTTTTCAGCTATCTCTTTTTTCACTTCAGTGGTAATCCTAACTATTTTCTTCGTTGCTTGGCACTTTACATTAACTTTCCTGAAACTCATTGTTAACGGATTTACGAAAAATATTATTCGAACACAAAATCATTTGAAAATTCAGAATTATAGCGCGAGGTGTATACTGAATATTAGCAACAGGTATATTGACACTCATGGGGAGTCGTAGCATTTGTCTCGAAAGAGGTCAGCAGGTATAATGCTCGCATTCGTGACTTATTGAACTCAGTCGTATTTGAAATAAAAAGTCGTACACCAAAGCACAAATTTCGCGTCCAGATAGAACGTATATTAAATTGGATGCATTTCAGAACGGAGGTATACCAAGCTACAGCACTGTAAATCCATATTACTTTGGTCTATTTAATTATGGCAAAGCACACGAAAGCCATCAGCCTAAGGGGAGGGACACCGTCGTGGAGGATGTTCTATGAATCACTGACTCGTATCCATGTTACAGATGGAGAAAACAACGAAAATACCTATGGAGCCAGTTCGTTTGCTGGGATTAGCAACCCAGGTCGAATTTGCAACGTTCAGTGAGGTTACCGCTTGGCTACTGGTAAGTCAGTCCAAATTAGAAAGGAATGTAGTGTTTCATTTCGAATTTTCAGCACTGACCTAAGAAAACATTTTTGAGGCAGAAGGATTGAATGCTTAGCTACAGTAGATGCTGCTTAATGTGATAGCGGTTAATGTTACTTACCGGTCCGACGAGTCACTTATCGATACTAAGTCCCGTCTGTTTGTATGCGCTAACATGCGACAAACATTGCTTATGATCAACAGTTCAGTCAATGTTGTCAAAATGTTGTGAGTCAATTTTTCTAATCGAAGTAAATTCTCCGAAGAAGATCAAAATAAATTTTAAAAACTGCCAAATGACTGAAAATGTCACCAGAAAGAGATTGAGTCAACAAACTGCTTGATTGTTATTTAGTCGACCATTTAAGATTAGGCAAAAAAGCAGCCTTTTGTTTAGTTTGAAGCACATTTTTAATAAATGTGTTATTAAAAATCCAGAACAAATGAGATCGATGAATTCCCCATCTAAGAAAAACCGAATATTAGAGGTAAAGCATCGATCAAATTATTTCTAGAAACATTAGACTCTAACTTTTGCATAATGCTTTCAGACAGTTCACTAGTAACAATTTTTTTCCCAATTAAAATTCTGTGAAAAGGAATATTTATATATTTCTCCGTATATTTATATTAAATTAGTTAAGTTTTATCGCTGTTCTGAAGGATATTCTTTCTCGTCGTTTAATGTTATCATTCGGTTGATGTTATCAAAATAGTCACACATGTTTACATCAACCAGCATCTACTGTACAACACGGAATCGGTATTTTATCTTAGTTGAAAGATAGTGTGGCATTTCTAGAGTGATAGAAGCACGACGTACCAATATTCATTGACGATATCTTGGGTGTCTTATTTGCCTTTTTGCTAACACAATTACGGAAGCGAATGTTGAGGGCTGTAAAATTTTTCGGCTATTAAGTATCATGGTCTCAAACGTCAAACCTTTACGGGATGAGATGTGGACCAGTCCTGTCGGATTCTTGTGATAACTTGCTAAAATGCCTGTCGTTTTTAGGCAAAGTATGAAATATGTATTAGAAATATTATACATACTTTCCCTAGGCATTTTATAGAATTAAAATTCTATTTAGGCAAAGTATGAAAAAAGGTCATAAGCATGGAGAAGGGTCATGATAAGGCTATTATTTAAAACACGTGCATTCCTCAAAAATATAAATGTTATTTTAAGAAAATGATGAAAGAGCGCCATTAAAAAACATTTATTCAGAATGCGTAAAGAAAAATTAAAATTCTGCAAAACAAAATGCATGCCTTCTTATTAAAGAAAACGGTGTATGAAAATATATGAAATTTATGGTATGAATATATTAAATATATGGATTTTGTATAAATGCATTAAATATATGGATATTCGAAACGAGTCGGAGATGTATTTCACACTTTGCCGTTTTGTCATTTGACACTCTACAAAATGCCTATGAAATGTATGGATTGTTAATTATTTCATACGCTGCCGGCCAGTTTTCGGCATTCAAAAGAATGCTTAGGTATTTTACAGATTGATTGCCGGCTTTCTTACATTGCCAGTAACATTTGCATTATATCTGTTGTATCACTCATTTACTAAGTATTCAGATCTCATTGATGTGTTATTTATTTATATATATATATATATATATATATATATATATATATATTTTTTTTTTTTTTTTTACATTTTTGCAAAGCGCAGAGGCGCATTCAAAAAGTATTGCCTGTTTGGTAAAGTTTGATTTTAAAAAAAATATTGCCCGTTTGCATATAAAAAATGTAGTAAATAAACCTTTTCATTTTGAGAATAAAACCATTATTGAACCATTACTGACCATTATTATGCATAGCAGTGGCATTGAAGGACCGGCAGATAAGTTTTTGTGTATCCTGTAGTGCAGTTTTACCACCAATCCTTTGATAAAAGCAGTTACTGTTCGCTGGAATTTTACGTTAACATTATTAGTTAATTTAATTATAGCGAAGCGAGCGAAAATTATCTGCCTAGGAAGGGTTGTATTTGAAGACGTTCTAAACGTTTGATTTAGTTTTATAGACCGGAGAATTAGCTTTCCTAATTTTCACAAAATTGACTTCTTTAAATGTTAAAATGCCAAAACCTGAATCTTCGCGTCATTTAAAACATTTTTGTAATTGGACGTGTATGTCTACGATCAACATTGCTAAACTAAAGGCTGGTTAAGTTTGTTTGTGAACATGGATGTATATTCGAATCAAATTCATTTTTCTCGCGGCATTATCAACGGTTTTACTATTGGTATAAATTATATGTATATATTTTTTTACTTTTGTTTTAGGTTGTGCTGAGCGTTGCCCTATTGGCCTACATTCTGAAAAGAGCAAGACAGGAACTTAGCAAATCAGTGAAGGGAGATCTGGAGGAAATTATCATCGGTGGCAAAAAGCCAACTAACCAGATGGGATCCGACTTTAATTTCAACTATATCTCCCAAAAGTTGCCTTATTCCTGCTCCGGAAACAAATCTGCTCGCCTTTGCCTTCTGCACAGGATCTGATTTCACTGCAGCTATCCTTTTACATATGCAATTCTTACAAATGCTGTTCCATACGGGATGCGAATTGGAAATCTCACAAATTCAGTGTGCCTGAAATTTTAATGTTACTTAACGTATTTTCCCTGTCGACCGTGAACGTTGGCTAACATCGAATCTTGAAAGCTGACGGAGGTATCGCCAAATTTTGTTTAGAACGCTGTCAGTAAATTTCCCGTGATAAATGTTTCAGATCTATTACTGTTTTATTGGCCATATTCAGCTAACCATGTCGTGTCCATTAATGCACATTTAATTTGACGATAGGATTCCATAACTTTGAAAATAATTTCCTGCTTCTAGCTTTGTAAAAGAAAGGTCTCAAACTTTAAATTTTTTAAATGGTAGAAAAGGTACAGCAGTAATAAATTATTCATAAATTTGTTCGAAAAAACGAGAAGTGGCTTATCGAGAATCGGTTGAATTTACGTCAGACGTAAGCGCAGATGTTATGAGTATATTGTTTCGAAACACTCATTCATAAATGGCGCGAAACTGTACTGCTTGGCAACGGTTTCACGATCGATGGGATAGTACGTTAACCCTTTTTTATTAGTACGTAAATGCGAATAAATTTAATTTGAAAGTGAGCTGAATTGAATATAGTACGTGAAGTAAAATTTAAAAAAAGAAAAGAAAAGAAACTTCTGTTGGTCTGTTCTTTAAAATAGTGTACTCAAATTTTATTTAAAAAATTAAACTCAGTGCTTCTTCTTGGTAAGTCCGTATACATGTAATTTTGTATATTTGTCCCTTTTGATTTTCTCTCATTTTATGAAGATCAGGAAAGAAGTCATCAGCGCAGTCATTATTATGAAACATAAAAAATTTACTGTGCAAAGATTATTTATTATACCAAAGAGGAAAGTGAATGCTACGCAGTAAATGATTTATTTATTGTTTTTTCAGGCACTGTTTTTTCTTTTAATTTTATAGTAACCGTATAGTTTTATTAATTGGTATGAAAAATCAATTATTTAGATCTTTCTTTTCTGTTCTTTTGTTATGCCTAATAAAAAAAAATTAGAATCGCTAAATGAAATTCACTCGTGTATTCAAACACTTATTTCTATTTTGTAAGGTAGGTAAAGTATATAATAAATGAAAATTCGTAATTAGTAATACTCTTCCTTCCGAAATTGTCATCTGTGAAATATGTTGAGAATTTAGTAGTTTTCTCGTTATAAGAACATACCTTGTGTAAAAACAAATTAGTAATGAAAGGTATTCACCTGCAGATTTGTATTCTTAATTGTCATGAAATTTTACCTAATTCTCATTTCATCCAAATTTAACGTTATTTTTTTAAATTACTATGTAGTTTATTGAACAAAGCACCTCATTGTTTAATTTAAGTTTCTCTATTGCCGTCTAATTGACAATTTCTCTTTTCGAAATATTTATGAAAATCTAAGATTTAAGTTTTTAAAGAATTCTTGTTAGCTTATTAAAGAATTGCCTTCAGGTTCGTTTTTCTTAAATTTAAATATTGATAAGTCAGAGTTTTTCTTTTTCTTTCCCTTCCTCCTCCCTTTCTTTTAATGTTTATTGTTTAGTTTCACTGCGGGTGATTCTGAGAAATGTTTTAGTAGAGGATAATTGCTTCTTCTGATAGATTTCTATAGGAGTGTACTGAAATGTGTAGCATTTTCAGTTCGAATGCTTTTAAAATGTTATATCAATTTGATAATCGAAGATTTAAATAACGGGAAAAAAAAAATATTTCACAGATAAAATTCTTCCATTGATAAAACTCGTTTGAACCGGATGGTTCTAGTTGGCATTACTATCAACAATTTTAGAAGTATGTATCGCTTGGCTGGAATTAGTGAGATCGTAGTATACCCATTTATGATTTTCGTAAGTGCCTTAGATCTTGGAATTCAATTAAATTTGTAAATTTGTTAATTGAACTGTTGAGACTTTTTAATAATTTCTAAACGGACTTTCACATTTTAACTGCATTTTAAAACTCAATATACTAGATAAAGATATTTTCTACTTTTTATGTTTCATAATAAAATTCTCATTTTCCTTAATTTTTTTATTTGAACTTAGGAAACAAATATGTATTTTAAAATTCTAGTTTGTTCAAAAATATGTGAAAAATGAATATTTCATTTGTTAATTTGGAGTGCATGTTTAAAATGTTTTATGATTATTTTAAATAATAATACTCACTGTAAAATTTCATTTGATCGAAAAAAAGAAGTTAATTTGCAAAATGAACTTTCGGGAAAACCCTAAATTACAGCAATTACTAGTTAAAAACTGAAATTGTATTTTGTAGTGAAAAAAAAAAAAAAAATAACTCATATTTTTTTTTTATTATCAATTGGGATGCTTCATCATAATTTTAATATATTACTCAAAGCTGCACATTAAAAACATTTTTTCAAATTTGCTGCACCAAAATTGGTATTTGAGGGATTTGCGTGAAAGAACTTGAGATCATGATTAGCTGCATTATATGAGCATGTATCAAAACTTTTGCACCTACTAATTTGTTGTTGTAAATAAGAATTATTAATGTAGTATTTCTATATGTATGTAAAAATGTTAATTCGTGTGTTTAGAAGTTAATATTTTCCTTCTTTCTGAAAATAGTAAATGCCTTATTATGACTATGCAATCATCAAACATTCCAATATGTAACTATGCATAAACTGCTCGATTTTGTTCTTCTTCTTCAAAGAAATATTTTGTATATAGATATATAAATGTTTAGATTTATGAAAAGGCAGATTATTTTATATTTGAATTTTTATTTAAGTATTTTTATGATCAAAGTGTTTAATTTTACAGACTTACGTTATTAAAATTATTTCATTATCTCTGTTTTAACTATTTATGCCTGAATTGACGATTTATTCTAAAAAATGTCAAGTTATTTGCTTTCAGGAGTTTTTCAATATGTTACGATAGCCTTCTTGTGTAACCAAGCAAAAATTTTATTACTTAAAACATGATATACAAATTAAGTTAGTCAGCTTCGAATGGATAATTTATTTCAGATTGTGAAAAATTAAACATTGTTGATAATGTATCAAAAGCAACTTTAGGGTTGTGGGAATCAATTAGATAAGAAATGTTTTTACAAACACAAATAGATAGAAAATCTTAAATTTTCTAGAGTAATACTAACATTAATTATTATTATTTATATAGGGGTAACTCAGTTATGTACATAAAAATTAGCTTTGAACATCAGTTTCCATAGCTATGAAACATTGTTAAATATCAGATATCTTTAAAATATAATATTTACCTAATTTTAAATTTCCTTGCACACTGGGTAATTGTTCTTGATCGAAAATGTTAATATTTTTTCTCGATGTTTACACTTCCAAAGAACTTTTTTTGCTGGGGTATTTCGAATTTAAAATTATAAAATTTTACTGCGTAAAGTTGTTTAATGTGAATGCGTATAGAATTTTCTTTTATTTTCAGAGATCTAAGATTAATTCTTGAATCAGTTTTCGTTAAAATCAATAGATAGTTGACTTTCTGGAGCAGCTTTGTTTCATATAACTTTTGTTTAATTGTCAAAAGAATTCATTTCCATCTATATCTTTGTTATTCAAAGCGATGACAATCGGTAACTATAGAAACCCTGAAAGAAAAAACTGTGTGACAAAGCGTTAAGATTTTCCTTTAACGAGTTTTGGTTTCTTGCCTCCGTTACTTTTCTTCTTCTTCTTTTTTTTTTTTTTTTTTTTTTTTTTTTTTTTTTTTTTTTTTAATTAAATTGCTTTAAAATTATAGAATTATTTGTGTGTGATACCTTTGTTAAGTTGTGAAATTTAACCTCTGCTATTTGATAATTCTGATGCGAATTTCTAAATATAAATTTTGTGATACTGAAAAAATTTTGTTTTAAAATTTTCCTTAAAAAAATGTCATTTTCTTCTGGGCTAAGCATCCATTTTAGCTTTTATATTTTAGGATAAAAGATTTTAAAAAAGTAAAGTAATTTTATACTTAAAATTCCTGAATGGTGGAAGAAAAAATATTTTATCCCCGATTTTCTAAGGAATCGAGCCAAAATACTGATGTCATTGTTAACGATGGAAATAATGTAACCATAAATAATAACTAAAGTAGGCAACTGTTGCCTTAAAGCTCACTCATCTTATAAGATCTTAAAATTAACATCAAAACAGTTCGCAGAATTCAAATCATAAAATTAAATCATAATAATAAAGCTTATAATATCTTATTGACACTATTATTGGAATCTTAAAAATTAACGGTTTTATATGTATAAAAGTAACATCTTACCTGCTTTTCCAACTAAAAGTTTTAAAATTTAGCATTCCATTTAAAATTGCTTTACAAACCGTTCCCGGTCTCACCTTCGAAACAAAAAATAATTAATTAATTAATCCCAATGTATTCAAACACTGAATTAGTATTTTTCTGTGTTAATAATTCGTATAAACTATGTGAATAAACATGCCAGACGAGAAAAAATATTAACCAAAAGTTTTGAAACTTTTTTACAACTTCAAACAGTAACAGTTATTATAAGTGAAGGTACAAACAAAGAGCAAATCCGGATGTTTTCATCAATTTGCATCCTAAATATAAATAATATAGCGAATATAAAAATTGTATTGCAACACTTAATACTCCATAGACGTAAACATTGATCAGCTGAGTGATTATTTTTTTATATCTATATAACGCCTAGTATATTTTTTTTTTTTTTTTTCTTTTCCGATTTTCTGATGTAAGATAATCAGAGAAATGCTATAATGTGTACCTTTTTAAGCTCTAAAAATAAATAAATAAGAGTATTCGATGTCTAAAATACTTGTAGTTTTCGTTAAAATTCTAAGTTGCTTTTAGTCATTTGGATGATTGGCTTTATGAGATTTGGGGGGGGGGGAATTCACGGATCTGGTAACACTTTTTCACTATTATCAAATCTCTTGAAAAGACAAAATGGCTTTATAAGTAGTATAACTAATCATTTTTTACTTTACATTAAATTCTAACTAATTTGTTTGGAATACCACTAATTATACTATTTTTCAGAATTTCATAATGTATTTAAAATATTTGAATTAATAAACTATTTATTTTTGTGAAATTGTAATGTTATTATTCAGATACTGGATTTATAAATTGCTGAAGGAATTTTCATTAACAACATTAAAAATTTCGTTTCGTATGTGTTTATACGAATGAATATAGATAAAAATAATCTCTCTTCAGAATGAATTTTATATTAGATAAAATTGTTGAATAATTTCTCAAGCAGAAAACTTTTTATCATCTAACATTCCAAATTTCGTGAAGCATTAATAGACTCTTTACATGTTCAATGAAGTCTTGCAGATAAGGACTCTGATTTTTCAAGTGTGTCTGTATCAAGAATTTTTTTCCTCATGTTATTTTTAGTTTTCTACTTGAACTCTCATCTGGTATATTATAAGTAGTTACGTTTACTTTTTGTATTATTATATTTGAAGAATTCTTCTTTGTTCCTTACTCATTATGTAATTTCTGCTTTCTATGTACGAGTAATTTTTAACATCTGGTCATTCAGATTTGAGCACCAAATATGTAGCTAAGTTCTAAACGTTCTTTAATATGTAAAAAGTTTTTTCCCCCCTTCTCTTTCTTCATTTAGGCGCTGCTCGAAAATGCTTCATGGAAAAAAAAAAAAAAAAAAAAAAAAAAAACCTTTTTTCCCCCTTATTATTATTTTAAGGTTAAGTTTTTATTTTTCCCCCCTTATTATCATTTTAAGGTTAAGTTTTTATCATATGTCTTCGAAAAAGATGTAAGAGCTAAAGCATATTTGACACTGAAATTAATTACAAGATACGGTATTGATTCCATCACTATTTCAAAAACGTTTCTAGAAAAAGGTTTTCTTAAAGCTTTAAAAATTCCTAATATTGTTGAAAGCTGGCAGTAATGCTATTTTTGTTGTTACTCTGCGTAAATTTTAAAAAGAAATTGCATGAATTTATTATGTTTTAATATATATATAATAAAACATTTGTAATATTTTTCATTAATCTGAAATATGAGTAGTGTTAAAAAAATGTTAATGTATTATTGTTAATAGTTAACACTAGTATTCTAATACAGTACCTTTTTAAATTCGTGCATTATGAATCCAGTTTTTGTATTTAAATATAATTAGATTTACTAAACATATTTTCTTATGTGTAATTTTGTAAAAGAATTTCACTTAATTTAAAATGTGTGAAATATGTAATAGAAAAATACTTATTCAGCGATTTATATTATCATTTGCTAGTAATATTTTTAGACCTGTAGGAGAAACGTGCTTCACACGGCTCTTAAAAAGTTCAAAAATTATTTTGCATTGTCAAAATATCGAATATTTTCTTATCTTTATTTTTTAACTGAAAATTAGAAGTTCGTGTTTCCTAATCTTATTATTATGAATGCATTTGCTAAGCATAAATAAAACTTATGCTTATAAACATATTAGTAAAAAATAAGTATCCATGCAGAGACATACATAAAGAGTTCATTTATATAAGCTTCTTCACTTTTTATGCTTCATTAGATTCATTTTAATAATTCAACAGTTATAAAAATAGAAAGTTTGTTGGTAATCGTTAATCTTTGATAGATGTTTTTATGTATGTATATTTGTAAATGATTTGCTAACAGTTATGTTTCGTGTTAATGGTACCTACGTATTAACCCTACGACCGTGAAAGTTGGGTGCCATGTAACCATGAATACTGGCGGAGATCCCGCCTATGTTGTGCCACTCGTTTCTGGGAAATTCTGTAGGAACTAATACCTCTTTATTTAATAAACAATATTGTTAGTCTAGGAGAAGAACAGTACCCGCCACAGTGTCTGGTGGGTGGCGGTCGCTAATCAACAGGGCAAGTATATTTCAAATAGGAGCGAACAAGGGTTGCTTTATTGTGCGACTGTTGGCTGAGGGAAAAAGGGCTATCATTCGTCTTCAAAACACCCCTACGGAAAATGGGTCAAGGCTCGTTTCTACGGCAACAGGCAGTTGGAGACTAACTGGCGAGAGCTTATCTTATGATAGACAGACTGTATTCGATCCACTTTGTTTTTGCGATTTGCAAAAATGCTTTGGTCGATTTCTGCTAGCCCTCCGATCTGTTTAGAAAGCTCTGAATACAGATTTCGAGCAGATAATTATGCCATTGTAATACCTTTTTTTCGGCCACGTTTAATTGATCATACCGTGTCCATTAATGCTACACTTAGTTTTGTGGTAGAATGCCATAACAAATATAAAATATTCTGTATTCTATTCTGTAGAAGGCAGGACCCAAATTTTATTTTATTTTATTTTATTTATTTATTTTCCCCACAATGCAAGAAAATAACAGTTAACTTATATCGTTGTTTATAAAAATAAAAGGTGGCTTATTGGAAATCAATCGGGGTTACATCAAACAAATGCGGAGATGTTATGAATGTGTTGTGACGTCACGCTCATCCATAATTGGTTCTAAATCGTGCTGCTTTCCAACAGTCTCACGGTCAACCGGGTAATAGGTAAGTGCTATATTAATTTTCTTTTGATTGAATTTTTAGAACTGTTGGATACCTTTTTTTTTTTTGGAGGGGCGGTAAGTTTCTGCCAAAACGGTACCCCCAAAAAAAGGAATTACAGTTTTTATCAAATAAGTTAGATAAGGCGCTACGTTCGAAATGACCGTGCTTGAAATGACATTATGGAAAATTGTGCTGGAAGCGACCGTGGTACATTTTACCTCGAACAAAGCGATTCTGTAATCCAGTTCTAATAGTTATTACCAGCGCGTTCCAACAAAGGAATATCCTTTTTTTCATCACGGTTGATCAATACTTTGGCATTTTTAAAATTTTATTTATAATTTGTTTATTTATTTTATTATTTTTGGTTTCAGTTACTATTTAACTGAAATTTTTTAATATTCGAATTCAATGAAAGAATCCCGTATTTTAAAACAGTGTATTTTGATACTGAATTTTATTAACATTTACATGAGATATTTTGTTTCTCAGAATAAATAATCTTAGTGTTCGATTCAAATGTGAATGGCAATCGTTATTGTCCGAACAGTGCCATTAATGGGAAGGAAAGATCTTGGAATTCATATTAAATAGTGTAACAAAACAAAATTGAATCTATGAATTAATCAAATGCTTTAAAGAAGAAACAAAACGCATAATTCAAAAACTTTATTTAAAAGAATTTGGAGAATTAAGTCTCAAGAGAAAATTATGTGTACAAGTTTCTGAGAATGTATGCAGCATCGTCGTGGAATTTAAAAATTCTGAAGTCCTTAAAAAATAACCTCAGTGCATTAAATTTTAGTTAAAAAGTAACACGTCGAATATTGATTATCGGAGGAATTAAAGCAACAAAATTCAGCGCAACATTCATAAGTGATTCATTCATAATTTTATTAATATTACACTGATCCATGTTGTTTTAACTCTTTCAATACTCAGTGCATTAGTTAGGCTATATATCAAAGCAAGACTAAAGCTAAATGGACTGACCAAGAATTAAAAATTTAGGCATAGTAAATAAATCTGTCTGTGATATTTACATACGTATACAATTAATAATTCTTAGATTTGTATTTTGATTTTGTAAAACTGTGAAATAAATGTCTGTACATATTGCCTTTGACATTAGAGTTTTTTACAAAACAGCTGTGTAATGTACACGGGTCACGAATGTAATTCATTCCTGAAGGCCGTTTGTCATCTGAAGCATTTGGTAACGAAAGAATTTTTCCCATAAGAATTAATGTAAGATAAATTAATTTCTCTCCTGTGGTTCATAGAGGATTGCTTATTTAAAATTTATCACAGTATTTTGTAAACAATATCGTAACATAAAAACAATGGAAATTATTAAATCTGAAGAGAGGGGGAAAAAAAGGTAAATTATTTGTTTATATGAAACGTCTCCTTACATGTAACTGTCTTTCTTGACCATCTTCTTTTTTCTTTGTCACTTAGCATTAACCGACTCTATCTGAGACTCACCTTACCTTCGTCTTACTCAAAATTTGCCCACCGTGATTTGGTATCGTCTACATTTTAAAATGTTTCTAAAGTGAGACATAATATTTTCATTGATACCTCTAGAGCTATACCTTGTTGCTTTAGCATTGCATGAAACTTTTCACCTTGCCCCATTTTGCAGAAATTTCACGGACTTCAAAACTAGGTTTTTTTTTTCTTTCTTCCTCTTCCTCTAAAAACACTTCCTGCACATTCGCCTTTCATTGTTGTTTCTAGGGGTCGCAGTTCTTTCTCGTTGAGCTGATTTTTATGGTCCAGTAATAACTCTTCCATACCTTCTTCATAGTTTACTTTCAAGCCCATTGTTCAAGATACAATATCATAAAAAACCAAAAACAACAACAAAAACAAGTCTTCACGATCAAACTCCTAACACAATCTGGTCATATTTTCCAGCTAGAAAAATTGATGATCCTGAGGCCGTCTACTAGCGTGGGTGACATGGGTAGCCCTGTCGGCAAATGCTTAAGTTTCGCAAATTTAGCTAGCGAAGTTCAATAGTACGCAAGGTTTGCGCAAGGCTGGTGCAATCTCAACGGCTTCTTCATCCTGTAATACTGCAGTTTAATTCTGTGGCTCTACTGCATAAGCAGTACTTCCCAGAGCAACTACATAGTTCCTTACGGAGCCTAGAAATGAATGGTACACTGCGCAAGAAAAAGGGGGGGAAGTTCAATATTTTCTGTTTAACTGGGCGGATTGACGAAATTCAAATTGCTTTTTTCATGTCTCGAAAGCGCGACTTAGGATATGTATTAGATTTATATATAGCATTGTTCTAATGTAGGTATTTTAACACAAAATGGAACTTTTTTTGAAATGACATGCCAATTTTTTACCAGTGTACATAAAACGTGTCTTTCGTAGGAGGTCTTGAATGTTGAAAAGAAAAGAAGAGGCTTCTTCCTCCTGTAGCAGCTGGAGCCGTTATGCATCTCGTGCGATCTATAGCACTAGGAGAAAATTCAGGTAATTGGTTGTGAAGTTGAGTGTTCCCAAAAGTGAGAGTACTGTCAACTTCCAGATTGCTGTGTCCAATCCAGACAACACTCGAGATAGGAAAATATAGAGTATTTAAGAATTTACGTCATGACGCGTAACACGTAGTTTAGCTATGTGTATATGAGGAGAGAAACCGCATGTCATATGACAACTCCTTCTTGCCGTAAATAATGTGCAGTGTACGACGAATGAAGAAAATCATCATCTAAATTTTCATAATTTAGAAGTGCAACAAAGTTTGTAGTACTGTTGGCTGCTGCCTTGTTGTAGAATTCCACATTAAGTTTATTTAGGGATTTCTTTATTGGGTCAATTTTCAAATCATGGTGCAAAATTTTATTTCATATGAAGTAGGGCCGCCAGTAATAATCCGCAACAATTTGTTTTGCAGGACTCGCAATTTCTTGAGTTAATTTTCTTTCGCAATTTCCCTGATCGGTAACGCATAAGAAAAGATCGAGCGCATGACAACCTTTTTAAGGACGTGACTTACGGACAAGATTGAGTCCTGAGTCTAAATTCTGCCGCTAAGAGCAAATTTAGGATAAATTCCAAAAATTTTGCCGCCTTGCACGGCCGTCCCGATTGCACCTGTTGTAGCACAGGCCCTGACAGCATATTAATATTTATAACCATAAATACCAATATGATTAGAACTGTTTAGAAGGCAAGCGTATTGAAATCATACTTAATGTGAGAAAGCTGTTTAATATTTAGTATAAAATTAAACGTTAAGAAGCAGTAGCGATTGATAAAGATATAACTAAATCTAAAAATACGAATCGCTTCGGATATTATTTTCCTAAGGTCACTTCAAACACTGTCGCTGCATTTGAGCAATGTAAAATATTTGTAATTGCAGTTGTGAAGGAAACAAATATTTCAATAAAAAAATAAATTGATTAATTGCATTTTAAAATTTAAGATAGTATTTTAAGTTCTTATATTGATTTAAACTTTTACCTTTATTTATGTGTACTTTTATACATTTTGGGTTCTGTCTGAGATTGAATTTCTGTTTTATAAAAGTAAACGGAAGCTATTGTATTAAATTTCAGCATTGTATCTTATTAAGAGATTCTTTGCGTATGCAGATATCGCTTTATAGACGACATTTCAATTATATATTTGTTGCAAATAACGGTGTTTCAGAAATCTAAAGATTTTAGTCATTTGAAGTCCAAGTTTACATTATTTCCATTTCCATTAAAAACGAACAGGAATAATGCAATTTAAAATCTATAAATGAAGGTAATTAATTTACGCTTTGCTGTAAATCCTATTCGAAGGTTTGAGGATTGCAGATTTGATTAACATTTATGCGTACTTCTCAAAAAATAAAGATGCTCATTTACGAATTTTTTGCACTAAGAATAATCGCCTCGTTTGGGAATACATTTATATGTGAACAAAATTTTTTCATTTATGAAAATGAATAAGAAAAGCACTACAATCCGTGAATAAGCACTACAATCTGTGATGAAGATAATTTGTCAGGTTGTTGTAAGAAAAAAAGAAGAGCATAATTATTTACATACAAGCATGTGTATTTTTATTTATGCTTCGAAGAAAAATTTAATAAATAAGAGAAAGATTATATAATCTTTCTCTTATTTATTAGATTTTTATTATTTATTCTCAAGTTTTGTCCCACTTGGTGAATTTTCTCTGTAAACTTAGAAAGTTTTCTTGATTTATTTATTTTCAATTTAACTTCAAGTAAGTTATTTAATGATTAATTAGACATGTTAGAATTATCATAAAGAAACGTCAGTCTACCAATTTAATATTTCTTTTGAATTCTAAAGTGTAACCAACAAAAGTGTATTAACTTTTAGATTACTACACTTTAGATTTTAGAGAAGAAACAAATGTAAATTTGATTTTTTTCAACTTATATTATTATTACTGTTTGTGAATGTTTTGATCAATATATAATGAGCGAATTTTAAATTTATTAAAATTTTTTATTAAAAAAATTTGGCCTGTCGACTGTTTCAAGATGTGCCTTCCGCCCGCATGCGATTTGAGTTTGAGACCACTAATTTGTAGTAGTGACTAAAATAATGAAAACGTTTTTTAATTTTTATTTAAAAAAATTGAAGCTTAACAATAAATGTGCATAATCTTTCGACACTTATATCATAACTAATATCTTTGTGTCTATGAAATTCTTTTAACGTCCCCCCCCCCTCAAAAAAAAAGTTACTTTTAAGATATGACGAGTTCTTTCTTCAAGTAAACCACCTATTGTCAAAGTACAGCTAGGAAATCTTTCCCGGAAGCAAGGCGTTGAAACTGAAGCTGAAAGAAAATGGACTGAGCGCTTTCTTTCGATTCGTGCTTAGGTCCTCCCATCATTTACCCCCCGCCCCTTCCCAAAAGGTAGTCCTGATTCATCCTGCGAAACTGAAGCGGTTACGAGGTTAAGGTTAAGTAGAGGGCAAAAGAGCCATTCTCTACTGGTAGGAAATGTTACTACCTATTTATAGATGAAAACAGAAACAAAACAAGAGCGCTATGTCCCCTAATGCCAGTCTGTTACTCAAACCACTTATCAAAAAAGAATCTCTCTCGAAATTTGTTTAGTGTTAATTAATGGGGAAGAATTTGTTATTTCAATAAAAACTTAACCGAATAAAGCATTTCTTTTATTTATGTGTACTGCATTTTTAGCTATTGCACTGAAAGAATTATTTTAACTTTCTCACTGTTATGATCTATTTAATGCATTTAACATTCAATTTTTACAAATTTGTGTAACTGAAGAAGAAGAATAAAAACAGTTAGAAATAAACTGAATTAAATCTGTTTTTATAGCTGAAAAGCAAAATATAACAAACTGATTTCTTTTTCATGAATACTAAAATAAGATTCATGTAAAATTGGTTTTCAAATTTAATTTAGAATTCTTTTTAAAATTTTAAGAATGCAAATTGCAGGAAATTGTGATATTTGAGATGTGAAGATTTTAAAAGTTGTTTTACTACTGATATCTTTGCTTGCACAGTGTATATATTTTTTCGTATAAATATTTGGAAGTTTGTAGATTTATTCGTTTGTTAACTGAATTTTGTAAATGAGATTATACGATTTAATGTAATTTATTATTGGATTAGTTCCTAATGTATATTTATGATAAATATTTGTCAAAAGTGTGTAGTACGTGAAAAGGATTTTCCGTATTTTATCTGGAACTTTTCGCTTGTTCTCTTTATCTGTTGTACTGTTGTAGCCTCAGACATATTCTGATGTTTGAAGATTTATGTTTAGAATTGTTAACTCAACATGGCACAAAAATTTACAAATAAAATATTTACTTTTTTCCTATATTTTTGTTTTGTATTTCTTATTTCCTTTTAAAAAAAAAAAAACTTTATTCATGAAGCTAGTTCAGTTTATTTACTCTGATCGTCATTCATTTAAGCTCTGAAACATGCGGCTTTAAGTCATTTTACATTACTAAAAATGCTGATATTTGAGCCATTTAAAGTTCCATTCACGTATTACTACGCTTTTAAAAATATTTAAATTTTAAAATTTAATTCTATATGATGCAAATTCAATTCATACACAAATTAGGTGTCTACATACAGTATTTCCCTCTCTTTTTCTTTAATAAATATATTAAAGCCCCAGGGGCACCTCACATGAATAAGTCTTGACCGGAGTTCCTAAGAAAAACGCTTGGAGAAACTGAGGAGAAGGCGGACGAAAAGAGACCCAGATTTCGAAAATTGGAACACATCAGCAGTAGAAAATGAAGTTTGTTTGGAGCTAAACGGATCTCAATTAAAATAACACGTTGAAAAACGATTATTGGAGATGTTAAGCCAACAAGAATCAGCTTAATATTCATAAATTTGCAGCAATAATGCGAAAGGTTTAAATACAGAACCTTCTTCAGCTACAGAAGGCCAAAATCCGAAGAAGAGGGTTCTATATTTAAATCTTCGACAAGTAGTTCTGCAAATTATTGTACTTTTTTAACATTTCCAATAATATCAGCAGTAGATAAGGTTACAATGAGCTAGACTAAGAAACAGAAGTATCGTGAAATCACACCTTTGGAAAGTTTCGCAAGTGTGAGAAGACCTGCCACGTCCGGGTAGCTTAACGATGAATCTGCACCAAATTCGTTTCATATAATAAGTACAAAGGGAAATAAAATGGATGAAATTCTAATACATAAATACAAAAACACTAAATAAAAATAAAAATAATCAAGAGAATATGATTTACTAATAAACTAGCTCTCAACTATAAAAATTATGTAGAACAGAGGGAAGGGAAAATTTTCATAACGTAGCGCTATAAGCGCAGAGGAAAAGAGGCAATGAAATACGGTGTATCTAGCATTTTTCAAACATATTGTTATGATCTACGGGTTCCGGCAGACCTATTTACAACTATGCCACATGACAAAAAAAAAAAAAAATATCGATAATTTATTGTTGACCGCAAAACAAACAGCTGCAAATAGCTTAAGGAGACCACAAATATTGAACAGATTCTCGTAAACACATGAGAAATATCTCAGGTTACCGATATCGCTAGCAGAGTAAACGCTAAATTCACAATTCATTAAGCTAACTCATAGAACTGGACCAAGTTTCTGAAGTAACTGACTTATTAGTTTTCGAAGCCGTATTTGTATGGAATTACTCAGCCTTCTGCAAACTTCGAGAAAAATCTTTCTTAAAAACTTCATCAAAATGCGTTTTCGCAATGTTGCCAAGTTGGTGAGAAATATAAAATATTGCCCATCACTCGAGTTTCTCCTTACATTTCAGCTTCTGGGTGAACTATTCAGGATCTAAAATTTACATAAAAAATAAATGCTGATGATCGTCTCCAAATTCAATTACGCAAAAATACGTTCCAATATTATTACACAAAATGCAGCAAATAAATAGATAAAAACGCTACATAACATGATAACACTATTTAAAAATAAAAAATTCAACCAAATGGATTTAAAATATTTACGGAAATTTACAACAGGAGCATTTGTTTACATTTAAACCCTATATATCTTAGTTGCTAACGTAGAATTATTTCTGATATGTCAAACATAATTAATCAAAAAATAACTTCGAAATTGTTAAAGTATATTTGAGTTTCAATGATTTTCAAAACGAATATTTCCTAAAATAAATAATGTGCGGTGTATTCATTTGATCTTAATGAAAGGTACTCACAAAGGCACCGGATTTAGCATAGCCAATTAACGGCTTTATTCCTAGAAAATGGAAAATAGTTTTACCTGCTTACAGCTGATAAATAATAATAAACAATAATTAAATGTTCCAATTTAACCGTTTGGTAGGTAGGTTACTGAAGACGGGGACGCCTGGTGTCTAACAGAGGTAAAAAGGCATATGTCACACGCCCTCTTCTACCTAGAGCAACAGCTCCCACGAGGCTGCTCCGTGAGTTTATTGAGGCTGTCAAAAGAAAGTATATGGTCTTACAAGGGCATTAGTAGGATGGTATTACAGATAAGAAATCTGGGGTGTTACAGATGGTAAGTAGTTAAAAATACAAAAAGACATACACATAAACAAATAGTACACAAAGTGCATAAACACACAACACATAAAACAGGTACATACACTTAGTTACATTAAACACAAAAAGACGTACATACGTATTAATACGCATGAATACAGATGGGAATGCACAGGTCCATAAAGGCGCGAATGGCACATGAGAATATAGCGTAAATGATATGACTGCATGTTTAGAAATGGAAGTATAAGTATAATGTATAAAGGACATGTGGTCATGTGATGGCCTGTTAATTTCTCAATTGGAGCACAAGAAGTTACGTGAAGGCTGGAGCACGAAGTTAGTATTGGCCAGTTCTGCAGTATATAAACACGGGTACACCTTAAATGATGAGTTCGTGAATACTCGTGTGTGCAGGTGAGTGCAGTTAGTTTGCGTATTCAGTTGGTGTTGAGGTACATTGATTTCGGTAACTTTTCTAAGGCACTTATTATTGTGGCATTAGTCACTAAAGTAGCACATAGGGAAAGTACTGTTTACGATATCATTGATAACGGTTACAGTAATTACTGTGGCACTTACTTAGAGACACTCAGATCATTCACTGGCTAGGCACTGCACTAGATCATACTTATTCAGATACAACTGCAGAGATGACATATATCTTGGAGGGTGTAATGCTCAGTTGTAAAGCACTGATTGCTATGTACAGATGTAAGGCGTTGATTATTGTAGCGTCAGCCACTAAAATAACACTTATTAAAAACATTGATTAAAAATAGCACGAGGATGCTGTAGCACTAATTACTGAGGCACTGCACCGTGAGGCACACAAACGTTCACTAACGCTGCACTAGAAGATGCTTGTCCACATGCTGTTGTAGGGATTATACGCATATCATTAAGAAGACATTACACATTTCACTGAGGAGATGTAATGTACTTGCGAATTATTAATATTGTACACTTAAAATTAGTGGGAATGGGAGCTTAAACTCACAAAGTTGTTATGCGCAGATATTGTAATATCCATTGGACTAGTGGTAGAGCTTATCGTCAGTGAACCAGAGCTTGGAGGCCGAAGTCTGCTTGCCTGCGTCATTTTAGCACGGTTGGCAGAAGATTTGTACCCAATGCTGCGACGGTATTAATGATGCTGGAGATTGAATTAACCGTTCCTTTATGCGTTATAAGGAACCGGTGATATGCGTCTCTGGTTATTTGCAGGTACCGGGAGATGGTGTGTAGCCGTCAAAAGACATTTAAAGGGTCGGTCGGTCCTTGACTGACTGACTCTTCGCCGTCGAGGGAAGAGTTGGTTGAAGGTTCGTCTTCCTTTCTGGCATTCTGTAAACTCTCTTTGCCATTGTTTCATCCCTTGATCTCGTACGAGGCTCTTTAGTTAAGAGGAGGGTGCAGGTACGGTGATGGGTTGGGCTATCGGGTTGGAAATTGCATTTTTGACCAACATGTTTGGAGCATCGTCGCCCTCATTATTCGCATGGGCTTTAACCCAGACCAGGTTGAAATGGTATTGAGGGTCTTGCATAAGGAGATGTTGGAGATTGAGTATGAGCGCTGAGACATGCTAGTGGTTCTCAGGTATAAGCAAAGTTGACAGGCTATCAGTACAGATGGTTGCTCACGGGATGTGGTTATCTATGAGCTATTGTACTGCAGTCGTAATTTCCAGCACTTTTACCTGGAAGATGCTATTGTGAGTGTCAAGCAGTCGAATTCAATTTTGCCATTCTCATAGTGCACAAATGCGCTGCCTACACCATTATCCTGCTTTGAACTGTCTTTGTAGATTTGTGTCCCGGTCCGTGTTATGTGCGTTGGGGTGTGAGTCTTTTGCTTGTCAATTGTGATGCGGACTCCACTTCCTCTGAGAGCTGGATGGGTATGAAAAGAAGTGAAGGAACGTTCCAACTGGACTGGATAGTAGTTGGCGTTTGCGAAAGTTGCAATCAGTTTAGTGAAAGTTGCCTCCATCTCTGTTTTTATATGGAGTAGTAATGTGCCAGCTAGAACTGTCGCTGCGCTAGTCGCGGTTGAGGGGAGGCTTTGCTTAATCGCAGGCGTTGTAGCGTTGTAGTTGCTTGAACTTGCGAGCTTCCATAGGCTGCGCCCAAATCACAACAGCGTATAAAGCTATTTTTTTCTGCAAATGGGGGTTCTGGTCCCAGTTGCAACCTTGAAATTGTGTTGCTATGCAGGCGATAATTGACGTTTTGTTTCTGATTTCCATCATATGGGTAATCCAGGTGAGACCTTGGTCCCATATTGCCTCTAGATATTTGAGATTCCGCACCATTTTGATGTTTCTGCCTAGGAGTTTGATGCCTGGACGACGCGTTGAATTGGTACCTCGTCTGGGAATTATAATTGCTGACGATTTTTCTCTGGAGATCGTGAACTTTAGTTAGCTGCATGCGGTGACAAATAAGGTGCAGGCCTCTGTGCTGTTGAGTTCCACTTATTCCCTGGTGCGTCTTCTTACGAGCAGAGCTACGTCGTCTGAATAAGAGTGATATTTGTATGCGGTGGCCAGTTGTTTTCAAGGACTGAATTGAAGGTGAGGTTCCAGAGTATCGGTTCCGCACAGGACCCCTGCGGACAGCCTCTTTCTTGTACCTTGGTTGCCGTTCCGTCGTTATTTACAATCTGGAGATGGCGGTCTAGGAGGTAGCTATTGAAGATATTGAATAAGTTCGAAGGGTAATGTGCTCCTCTGAGGGCCTGCTTTATTGCAGTCCACCAAAAGATGTCGAACGTACTCTTTAATTCTATAGAAATGAAGGTCGTGCATGTTGCTGTTTTTATTGCGTCGTATTAATCGTTTGGTAAACAATAATAAATGTTTCGATTTAACTGTTTGAGTGCAGTGAAGCGCTGTCGCACTTCTCTTGTGTTATCCCAAAAATGCGTAAGCGCAATCGCGCCTTTTTTGTGTTATGCCAAAAATGA
Organism: Stegodyphus dumicola; assembly: GCF_044657685.1. Classification (NCBI taxonomy): domain Eukaryota; kingdom Metazoa; phylum Arthropoda; class Arachnida; order Araneae; family Eresidae; genus Stegodyphus; species Stegodyphus dumicola. Next base: position 117,940,722 of record NC_140777.1, on the reverse strand, counting down.
GCAGAAGCACTATCGTGCTGCTGTTTGTTACTATAATTTTCGCATTAACGCAGATCAGTTGCATTCATATTAATTGCGGCTGTTATTAATATCATCACTTTTGGTTTTTAATAAGGATTAATCTCTTAGGCATGAGGCGCTACTGTATTGGCTCACGCTAATGGGTCACCGTGTGAATTGAATGATCGTTTTCCTATGTTGTATTTCACACTTTTTTTTTACAACGTGTTGTAACACTGTAAAGAGTATCTGGACAGAATATCCAGTTTTTGTTTTTGATGCGCCAGTGTCGGGTATGAATTGTTGCTTTTCATACATTGTACTGCTGTATTGTTTATACACATAATTCGCATTGAACTCTGCCGTACAAAGAAACAACCTCGCGCAAAATTCAGCCGTACCCTAAGAGGTTACACAAAACGTTTTCGTTAGAAGATCTGTCTGAGTGGACCTTGCGACAGTAGGAGGTATGCAGTAAAAAAAATGATAATGGAATGAAACTCTCCAAGTTAATATGCGCTATATGTGACATAGGAGTTCATGGAATTTGTGCCGTGAAATACTCTTGTAATAAGCGAGAATAAAAAATATTTTTGTTGGTTAAAATTACTTTTTATATAATAATTAGAGTTAATTATAACCGTTTCTACTATTTTCCAGAAAAAAAAAAGATAACTACGCATTTTATTCCGCACTTTTAGCATACATACAACAAGAAAATTTTTCAGCACTCAAACAGTTCAAATTAAAAAATAATGCTGACACGACCTACTCTCCACTATTGCACTCTTTTGATGAAATTCGTAATCACATTTTCACATATCTGCCTATAAAGAGTGGCTAATGGCCCACTGAATTTCTTTTTTTCTTGAGTTCTTTCGTTGTTAGTCTTTCTAGAATTCTAAGTTTGTTTGTTTTTTTTTTTTTTTTTTTGCGACTTGCAATGACACTGTCACAGCCTGGATCGAGAGAGTGGTGATTTAAAGTCTGCTGTCGAACCTGGATCCTCAAATTTCTTTTATCTGTCTGCGGCCTCTTATTTCAATAGATGCACATTCAGTCCAAAGATTTCACAAAACTTCTTAACAATCTGTGCATAATTCTCTTCATTCTTGTAACGAGTTTTGACAATGAAAACTTGCTGCTCCTTTGTGTAACGCTCCATGTCTACTAATCTGCGAAATGAATGGGCAGTGATAAAATACCAAAGTAGACAGGTCAAATCAAACTCAACATTCATATAACTTAGTAAAAGTACGTAAAAATATGTTGCGTTTTCTAAAAGCAATGTATTTTTAAAGCATAATAAATCCTGACTCTTTTTTAGATATTTTATATATTCAGAACGGTGAAAATTGTAAGAAATAATTCAGTTCTATTATTAAGTTATAAAAATGTATTTTCCATGTTACAGCAGTTTTCAATTTGTTGTAGAGACATTCCTCGTATCTATATTGCGTGTAAATCGAGTGCTATAAATAAAATTCAAAGTTACCTTTTTTCAGTGACGATTAACTAAAAAATAATTTGGCTAAACTGGACGTGGAATTTATTCTACGTCCGTTTATGATAATGACACTCGACTGTAAGTGTTTCACTTTGCGTGCTTCAACTTCCCTTAGATATTTAAAGCAGTAAGTTCTGAAAACAGTCCATTAACTAACTTCCGTGCTAGTCATCCAAAGTTTGAATTATTAGGGCATTATTTTTCCCTAACCTGAATATTAAGGATTCTTAAAATAATTGAAAGACTTCGGGAAACTGGGATCTTAATTAATGCCATTTTAAGACTCAGATTTTTAAAAACGTCCTGCTATAAATGGAAAGTAATTTTTTCGTCTTCCTTCTAAATTTAAAATGCATAATTCGGTTATGAATCGCTGCTTCATTAGCTAATTTGGAAGAATATTGTGAAAAAAAGTCGCAGTATACTTCTCTTAGTACCTTCCTTTGGAATGGCAGTATGCACCATTGTACTTCCTCGCGTATCCCTCCTTTTTTATCTAATTTTATTGTCCGAAAATCGAGAGGGGAAAATTATGCGAGTAATTTAACTTTCAAATAGTGCGGTTGCCGTAAAAACGGATAAACTACTGGTATATAACTATCTCAGTAATATTCCTTTAAAAGCAATGTGTGTTCCAAAAAGAATACATGCTAATATTGCAATACCTGATGGATATTGAGCTAATATCTAACGGTAATTGAGCCAGACACATCGCCCGGAAGCCCACCCAGTCTTGAACGGAGTTCGGAAGAGGGACATCGGGGGGACTACAGACACGGATGTCGAAAGATCGATCGCAAATAAAAGAAGTAAAGTGAAATCACATAATTAGGAAGTTTCTTAAGGGTGAGAACACCTGTTACGTCTAGATAGCTTTAGGAAGAATCTGCACAAATTATATTTCAAGTAATAAGTGCAAGGGAAAATAAATTGAATGAAATGCATATGCAAATTGAATACACCGAATAAAAATCAATTTACCTACAAACTAGGCCTCATAGAGAAAAACTACTTGTATGTACAACAGAGTAAAGTTAACAGAGGATATTTTTTTAATTTCCAGGACATAGCCGTAAAGGTGGGGGGAAATACTGTGTTTTATGAAGAGTAATTCAAAATTGTGTATTTTTACTTCGCAATCATGTTCAGAATTCAACTGAATTTGTTTTTTAGCTACCATTTTAGTAGCACCAGCGGAAGGAAACTTCGATTAGAATTTATAATACATATCACGATGAAAACTTGTTTGTTATCACACAGTTAGCAATCTAGTAATAAAATGCATTACTACATTATTTAATAATATTTCAGTAACAAGTCAGATAATTCAGTAACAAGTAAGATAAGCAATGATATTCAGTAACAAGTCAGATAAGTAATGATATTCAGTAACAAGTGAAATATGAAAATGTGTACATAGGGGAAAAAATCAAAAATTTTTCCTCCTTGAAGAAGAGGGACTTAATCAATCGCTCTTGAAATCGCTAGAGTTTCATATACATCAAATTTTAATAACTTTTTGGTCCAATAATTATTGATGACTGACAAATTTTTCTAATTGCACTGTGTTATTCAATTCTCATTTTGCGGCAAGGCAAAAATATATAAAAACTCAAAACATCTTCAATAAAAATTATAAAATATAGATAAACCTCAAACATCAAATACAGTTAAAAACAATTTGAAAACAATTTTTATAATTAAAATCAAATTTTATTCTTCAAAACAAGCAAATCGGCCAATGGACAAGAACACCAAATTTTCGGTGCACAGAATTGAAAGCTTTCTGTTCCACTGGACAAAATGACATTGAAGTTGGTGCACAACTTCAATGTCATTTTGTGCATGCGGACTAATTAAAGGCATAAAAACCTTAACCGGAACACGAGAACAACATAAACCACTTTTGAAGAAAAAGGACACGATTTAACATCATATAAGAATAAAAATCCGAGCCACCGAGAAGGGTAACGAGGTGGGAATATATATATATATATATACGGTAAAAAAAAAAAATTAAAAAAAAAAAAAAGTTTTCGGTTGAATATGATTTACTTCCTCTTGATAATGTTGAATCAGATTTGATTGTATTACTTTTCCTATTATATGTAATTTTATGTATTTCTTTTGTTTTGGGGATTTCTTCTGGTTTAAAAGCACTAAGTTGATAGATAGGTTGTTTTGCATTTTTTATTGGGAGATTTAGGAATTTTACTGGTTTTAAATTTCATTTATTTCATGTCTTTGTAGTTTTGGTTTTAAATTTACACGTTTGGTACGGCTACAATGAGAAAGCAAAGTGCACAGCTACATGTCATAGCAGTCTCATAATTTTTTTTTTTTTAAACGTTCTGCGGGTAATCGTTAGACGTGAGGAAAAAAGTACGTTCTGAATCCATTTTACAGTTTTTTTTTTTTTTTTTTTTTCTTTTTTAGAAAAAGAGTTCTTACGTACGTGCAGATCCTGTCCGTACGTGCAGATGCAACGCAAATGAGTATTTTTGTTGATATATGATACCCGAAATGTTTCGTGATTACAATACTTCCTTTATTTCGTTCAAGGAAGTAAAAACCTTAATACTCAAGAGCGACTGTGTTAAAACCACTAAAACCCAGTAATATACCCAAAAGAAGTCTTAGATTCGTAAAGTTATGCATCAAAATCGTACATTATAAATGAGAAAAAGGAACAATACGCACACAAAAATAAGGCAGAACAAACAGTACGCACATTATAATACTTTCCGGCACGCTACCTTTTAAAGTTGGAGTTTTGATTAAAAAAAAAAAAATAAAAAAAGTAAGCAGTCTAATTAGGTCTAGAGGAGTACACAAGTAAAATTTTGTGAAGGTAGCACTTATCATTTTAATTCTGTGGGTGTGCCCAAAGTAGGCACACCGATTGAATAGAGCTTCGAAAAGAGTGCTGAAACGAGCATGTCAATGAAATGACCGATGAGATGCGGAGAAACAAAGAATACAGACTCTCAGTTGTCCTAGATTATCGGTGAGCCCGGTACCTAGGGTTTGCCGTTTGATTTTAAGCAAGATTTCAAGTAAAAGTTTAAAACTAATATATAATAAGGAGATTAGCATACGGCCAAAAGAAATAACATAGAAATTTCTTTTCAAACAATTCCTTTTATACCCTAAAAAAATCTGGAAGATTTCTCTGAAAAATATGGGGTCTTAAAAAAAAACTAAACATGGCTAAAATATATGGACTGGTTTGTGTTGAGCTGCTATCTACTATAAATAAAAAACGGTTCAGAGTAACCTATAGTAACCTATAAATCCTTTTTCATTCAATTTTTCTGTCCATACAGAAGGAAAGTTTTAGGTGTGTCTAGACGGGACACACTGTGCCGCAAAGCGTTAAAAAGCAAGTAAATTACTGCTGATTTTCTTGACTTATCAAGGAAAATTTAACCTTCCCCAAGAAATTCGCAATAATTTGGTTATGTTCACGTTTCTTCTCTCTACTATGTTTTAATGAATTCTTTTATTTGCAAAAGACCAACATATAAAATTTGAATTTAAATGAATAATTCATAATTTTCAAACATTAATTCCGCCGACGTGATCAAAAAAGAACATATTATTTACAAAAAGACTATTATAAAAACTAATGGGTAATCCAGATGTACCAATGCATATAAAACCGATGTAAGAATATTTTACTATTTAAACTATTATATGATTATAATGTCTTTATTACATGCATATACAAAAAATATAATTTAATACTAACTCACAATGTAAATTCCATATCAGGTATTGTTAAGTTTTTAATCGAAAAGGATGTTCATTGGAACCGACCCGAAAAAATCTAAATATTAAATGTAATGGTAATAGGCGAACACTTTAATCTCCATTTTGGCTGTTATGTAAATAAACTGATTTGGATTTAAACAAATAAATCAAAATTAAAGAATTATTATTAATTAGAATTAAAGTTATGTGGCTTAAAATCAAGTATTAAAGTAACATTAACTATCTTTGCCCAGAATCAGCGATGTTTGAATCTTTAGAAACTAAATGGCTTGATGTTGATAAAAGAAAAGTAGTCCGAGCTATATACATTTAAGTAATTTACAGTTAAATACAGAATATTCAAAATCTTTAATGCTAACAAACCATCCGGGCTTATCCTTTGTGGACCGCTTAAGATAAGCCCATCATAACTTATTTGTTTAAGGGCTAAATTTGAAAGTTAATTCTTGCTTTATCAATTGAATAATTAATAAAACGTGAAGGAATTTGATTGTCTACAAGAACTTGTGTGAGCAAAATTGGTTCATATTTTAAATCGTCTATTTTTGTACAGATATTTTTTATTCCATCAATATTTGATTTATTATTGTATGACTAATAACTTTTTGTTAATTGGTTTGCCAATTAATTAATTTAATAATAGTAAATTTAAACTCTCTTTTTTTATCTAACAGCTAAATTTTATTGTATTCAGTCATCTGTAGATAATGAAAATCTGTTTCTTTTTAACTTGTATTAGTTTATAGTTTAACTGTTAAGCAAGAAGAGCATACTAATTCAGAAGTCAAACAACAAAAATCAGCGTTATACTTTCAAAATTTTCACAGGACTAGTTTCGATGGTTTTACCGAACCACCATCCTCAGCTGCAAAACCGCAAATGAACAAGATAGGAAATAATGATTAGATAAGAAAAGAAAGCCTGGACAAGAATAAGCAAGTGTCGCCATCTGTTGATGAAACCAGAACTAAAACATAATTTTTTTAAAGGCCGAAAGCAAAGATGGATTGGAGCTAGGATCGTTAACTAGAACAGAAAGGTTTTTTTGAATGTTAAATGCCTCTAGAAAAATCTAGTTCACCAATGGAAGATGATTTTTGAATAATTTTGGCAGCAGAAAAATTGAAAATGTGATTTTCGCACCCAACAATGTTGAGCAACAGAAGACTTCTGTGTTCCTTTTTTCTAACATATGCCTCATGTTCCTTGACGCGAAATTTTAAGGCTCTCTTAATTTGGCCAATGTAAATTAAACCACACTGGCAAGGAATCCTATAAATACCCCAGGATTTCATATCCGGAATGGGTTCCTTGAGTATGGAACTCGGAATTTTATTGATGGGAGAATAAACAACCCGAAAGTTAAATTTCTGGAAAATATGTGCAACTTTATAGCTAATTGATGGAAAGAAGGAAATGACAACAGAATTTGTATAATCTCCTAAAACAAGAGTGTGCCTTTTAGTGTGTTGAGATGAGAATTTTTTAACTGCCTGATTAATAATGTTGGGTGAAAAGCCCCTGTCAATAGCTGTTGCTTTTAAATAATTTAGTTCTTCATCAAGGGCTAGTTTGGAGGAGCAAACTTGAAGAGCACGGAAAACATAGGAATAAAATGAAGCTAACTTTTGTTTAGTCGGATGACATGATTTAAAGTGTGGTGGAAGGCAAACCGATGAAGTTTTACGGTAAACCGTAGTACTGAAGTTGGATGTGTCACGTGTGATCAGAATGTCGAGAAACGGAAGAGAATTGCAAGTCTCACGTTCAAAAGTGAACTGTATAGCAGGATCAATAGAATTCATTGTTGAAAGAACTTTATTTAAATCATCTTTATTACCTTCAAACAGGGTAAAAGTATCATCTACGTAGCGGAACCATGCCGGGAAGTTTAAAGTTTCAAACAATTTGAACTTTAATCTTCCCGGAAAAGAAGAGTATATATGAAATTTCCCAATAGATCCAGAATTATATATATATATGTAAGATGAAAAATATGAAAGCAAACTTCTAAATTTAATTTACTATAACCTCTTTTATTTTCTATTTCATTTGGGAACTTCATCTATCTCTCCTAAAAATAACGCTTAAGTCGAAACTGCGTCATTCAAATTAATCATGCGATCTTACGTAACCGTTAATGCAGATTGCAGATGCTTCTTGACCAATCACCAAATTGCAAAACAAAACCTTTTTCTTCGCGTGCTTCCATCTTTCATAACGACGCACTTCAGCTTTGCTCTTTACTCTACTAAAATGTAATTTCGCTGCCTTGCTTTCTATCTCAACAATATCAAAAATGTAAGTCTTCTATGGAAAGGCACGACTAGAGTGCCAAGTGAATGTGGCCACAAATTATCAATTGCAAACAAAGATGGAGTTAAATCTGCCTCGACTGCCAAGTTCTTTGGATATTATTAAGTTAACATTATTAGCGTACTACGCAATCAAAACTTTCTCGTGATAGTACGTTGAATTGATTTTAACATTTTTCCCACTCTTCTTATTTTAACTTCCAGTTGTAAGCGAATCCCACGACAATCATTAATCATTTTGTATTTACGGAATCAAATGTGTACACTTTTCTCTCTTTGTTTTTGATACTGAATAGTTTTTTTTTTTTTTTTTTTTTTTTTTCAGTCGTTTAGGTAAAACCATGTTTCATCAAGAATCACAACGCATTTCTATTTATCTTCCGCTAAATACATTTTTACACAGAGTTCTACAAATTATTTAGCGTTGAGCCACTTGCCTCAATAAAAGTTGGTAAATATTATGTTTTTTAGCTTTTCTAAATTGTAAATCTTGGTTTATTATTTTATTTCTTGTTGCTACAGGTGCTTCTACTTGTTGCTTGTTGCTACAGGCTTTCTTGCAACAATTTTATTTTTGGTTGTTAAAGAATGTATAATTGATTTATTGCGTTGGTGGATTTTCTCTTGATTTAACTGTAGAAACGGTACGTGCCTGTTTTGAGTACTCGTTTGGGGAGTAAAGATTGACGGTTTTCCCCTTCCGATAAATAATATTGCTCATTTAGCGCTTAGAAATTTTAATACCATGCATATCATAACGTTTTCGAATTATGAAATAAGAATATTTTTCTCCTAAAAGCATAAAAGTATATCCTTCAATCCACAGCTTCTTTACACTCGACATTTTGAAAGTAGTAGACTATATTTCTCATTTCAAATAATAAGCTATTGTCCGCAATTTTTATTCCAAAACATATTCTTCTTCTTTTTCTTTTCTTTTTTTTCCCTTTCTCCTCTTTTTTTTTTTTTTTTTTTCCTATCGAAATCGTGCTAAATGTGTGCAAACACCCTATATATAGAATTTTCTAAACAGAGGTCACAGATTTCTTCCCGATTCTTATTTAAATTAGTTTTATATTCTATCTGATTCTTATTTAAAAATTTCAAAAGATTGGAGCCGTGTGTCTATGACCATCATTACGAATATATTTAATTATACAGTCCTTTTAGAAAGTGTCCGTGCAGCCTTATTCCTTACAATGAGTTCATAAAATATGGCCAAGGACTGTTTTTCTAAGACTATATTTTGCAGGAAAAAGACTGAAAAGTAATGATATCGCATTTGAAGCAATGAGAATACATACAAGCGTTTAAATCGAGATAATTTAGTCACGAGGTATTTATTCTTTTTTATCAAGCGATTAAGATATTGATTTAACGAAATCTGCTTGAAAGAACAGCCCAAATGAAAGCTTATCAGAATTCTAACCTTGAATATATACGTGTTGAGAGTGGTAGTGTTAGCTTTCTGTAAGCTTCTTGTGGGATCTTTACATTTATCTTTAATTTTACAAAGCACTAAATATTTGTTTTAAATTTCCGTCCGCTGATATTTAATAAATATTCACATAATTATTTATAATTTTCCAGACCGAAACAGGAACCTCAGTTGTGTTTTATAGATTATTACAAATTTGTGTTGCATTTATACAGTAACATGCAAGAAGTTCTCTCCTTTCGTATTGCATACTTTCGTGGTGTAATTTGAAAGTAATAATAATTAACTCTTTTAGATCCTTCATATTAATTTGATTGAAATTTAAAATGCTGGCATTTCCATTTATAGAACGGAGAACTTCTCATAATGTGATAATGAGTAAAATATTTATTTATTTCACTGCGCTAAATTTAATGTAATATTTTGTGGAGTTTTATCTTGAGCTGAAACCGGTAATTAGTCCAATCGCAACAGACGTAAAGCGACTTAATGCTATGTCTGAAGTAAGCACAATGTCTTGGAAATTATACAGTGTCTCAAACAACCTCTTTATTTAAAAAGAATTTAGAACGTAAACGCACTCTCTTGTGCTAACAATATCAGCCACAGCTCATGGTGATGTAGATAAAGAATTAGAAAAATTCTATTAAACGTGGAACAGTGGACGAAGAATACAAAATTTATATGTTACTCAAAGCTGGCTCAGTAATTCTACCAGAGCGTCAAAATCGGTGCAGCAGCGATATAACGCAAAGCCGAATAATTACAACTATCTGAGCTGATAAGAAACTTACACGTAACGTGCACGCAAATCCAGAACACGTGCTGTGTCTTAAACTCCAAAAGCCTCAGTTTAAATACTGACTATCTCACATTCTGATAACAAATACGGAAAGGGGAAGTTAAAGTATAAATCCAAATCATGGTAATTGGTTAGTTTAAAATAATAACCTTACAATAATACCGTGCATCGTTTTTATTAAAATATTTTCAAGCTTTAATTTATAGTTTCCCATGTCTTCCTTAAAACTGCTCACTGCAGTCGCGCCGAACAAGCTGAACCCTGGTACTTAGAAATGAGTTCAGATCCAGGCAACCCCCCGGTTGCATGGTTGATTTTCGCGATTTTTCTCATGTATAAGATAAATACGTGCTAGCTTCCCTCATAAAGTCCTCCAAGAGGCACCCCCCTCCAAGTAGATAACCTTAATGTGTTTTGCCATAATCTAAAAAATTCTTCAAGCCTTCTATATAAAATTATGTACTCCTCTGGAAAAAAAAAAAAAAAAAAAAAAAAGAAAAGAAAGAAAGAAAGAAAAGAAAAGAAAAACAAAAGTTAAATATTATAGCGTTTATTATTAAAAAATATATTTATATAATACTGTAATCTAATACTAGAATACGAAGTTGTTAAAAGAGGTGTTATTGGTGAAAATATCATATACATATTAGTCCTTTTTCTACCAAGGACCAGATATTTGTATTTTTTCTAATTTCGAAATACTGAGCATTCAATTTGAAAAATTCCTTATCAGGGAAATTTTGTAAATTACATTTATCAAATTATGGTATCTATAGGCCCTTTTCAATTTTCAGCAGAAATTATAAGTTTTTAACCTCATTTTTGAAGTTTATTATATTGTGAGCTAGAATTTATATTACAGGTTGGGAGTGAAAAAAGTAAGCGTGGGACAAAAATGTACGTGACCGTTTCACCTTCCTATTTCCAATAAATAATGGGACAAAAATATACCCTTGACATTAAAGTAACTGGATGCTAATTTTAGTATAAATCAAACGTAACTTGCTTTTCGACACCAGAAAGTGACGTAACATCAAAAGTGATCTATCTGGTAATGATATGTGTCAAAATCAATCTTTCTTGGAGGAGAAAGCTAATGTTCTGAGGCCATATTTTTGCCTCTACTGACCTTCAAAATGGAAATAAAACAACATGTCAGCCTTTAAAAATGCATACATTTTTCATTCATCGTGCTTTATTTACATGAAGAATTCGCAATTTATTTTTCTTTTTCCTTATAATCTCTATGAGTCCTAAGTATATGGATCTCCGTATGTCTATATGTAATAGTAATAAAGAAAATATTTATTTGTAGGTAACTTACAGAAATAGTTAATTTTATGTATGCATGTAAATACACACACACATTACATATACTATTATCACATAGATAATCATATATATATATATAACCACGTCGCTAGTTTTAGGCTTTTTAATTTACTTTTAATTACTTTATTTTGAATTTATAATCACACACACACACACACACACACATACATATATATATATATATATATAAAATCACATTATAAGGTATTTCTCCCACCTTCTTGGCGTGCCTTCGTGGTGTAGTGGTCAGCACACTGATCTGGTATTTCAGAGGTCCGAGGTTCGATTCCCGGCGAAGGCGATTGCTAATTTTTCCTCTCTCCGACTTTTTCAAAAAATACCTAATGTCTCTACAGTGGCGCACGCACTAAAAGGGTCGTGGATGATGAATCTCCACACCCAGTATTTGGAGATTGGATTCCCTAAAAACCCCAGTCGCCCTTTAAAAGGGGGAGTACTTTCGTGTACTCCCCCTTTTAAAGGGCGTGCTTTCGTGGTGTAGTGGTCAGCACACTAAGCCGGTATTTCAGAGGTCCGTTGTTCAATTCCCCGCGAAGGCGATTTCTAATTTTTTATCTTTCCTGCTTCCAAAAAGCTTAATGTCTCTTATACACACATATATATATATAATTTAAGAAAGGAAAACAAACCAAAAAAAGACCTTTGTGGTCAATATATATATATATAATCAATTTCGAGGTCAAGGGTATAAGGGAATCCTGATTATCCTATCTAATTAAAAGGTGTAGTGAAGTAATTATTAGTAAGTCTACTGTACGGGAAACATGAACTGGTAAAACTGAAAGGTGTACTAAAATTAAAATGAAAGGTACATCAAAGCAGCAATGAAAGGTACAACATTGAAAAAAAAAAGGGGAAAAAAATCACAATATTAATCTCCATTGTTTATTGCTTCAAACAGAACTTATCAATTCAGAAAAGGGAGCCTATGATTTCATCATATCACATAAACAGAACTTATCAAGGGAAGAGTGTTTGAAACTTCAAACCTGGGCGATTAATGAGTTCCGAATACATGTTTCGTTCCTCTCGATCATCTGAAACTTAAAGCCGTTTTGAATAAGTTTTCATAATAATAATTATTATTACAACGAGTGCCAAATGAGTTCAGAACTTACCCTCTGTGCATTCATTCATACTCTCAGAAAACAAAATACTCTCGTAAAAATAATAGAAAGCGACAAATACCTAAGTATGGAGAATATTAAAAAGCATTAAGAAATAAGTATACTACAAAAATGAACAAAATAATACTAACTACAAAAAAACTGAAAAAGTTAAAAAGAGAACCGAGAAAACTAAGAAATCGCAATGAACAAATCGGGGGGAGGGGGGGAAATTAGTAAATAAAAACAGGTCAAATACTTAAGTATTAATAATATTAAAAAGAACTAAAAAAAGAAGTATACTACAAAATTAAACAAGTAATACTAACTGCAAAAAACTGACAATTTAAAAAAGTTGAAAAAAAACCTAAGAAACTAAAAAATCGCAAATAACAAACCGAAAAAAATGCAACTTAGTAACTAAAAACAGGTACTTTTTACTATATATTATTTCTTGTGAGTTTTTATTTGAATTCCTTTTAGATTACGTCTTTTTACTAAAGTTTTATAATTTCACTTATGTTTTCAATTCTTTGGATAATGCTCTCTTTGATTAAAGGTAAAATTTTGAGTTGAATTTTTCACTAAATTATTTTATTATTTTACTTGCGTTTTCAATTCTTTGAATAGAGTTCTCTTTATTTAAATGTAATACTCTATTTATTCCTTGCTTTGGGGAGGGACCAGAATTTTCGGGTGAACAATTATAATTAAAACATATTGAAATGCTTCATCGGCTAATTCTGGATATAGAAAATCAGGGATTTTTGTGGAAGAGAGATTTCAGTTGATTTCAGTGTCCTTCCACCTAACCAAGTGACATTGAAGTTGATTGAATTCCTCTTCTCTTATGTTATTTTTTCTTTAAATTTCATTGATTTTTAGAAATGGGGTATTGCTTGTTTGAAGTGTTTTGGTTTTAACATTTATTAAATTCTTTTTTTGCATTTATAGGATTATTTGAAATTTCAATTTTTGGTCTTTGTGAAAAATTGGTTCTAAATTTCTTACTTTATGTCTTTACTGATATATATATATATGTGTGTGTAATCAAGAGATAGGTTACTCTATGAAGAATGGTAACATTCTGATGAAGATTATCAAAATTAGTATACATAGGTAAATTAGCACAAAAATGGTTCAGAAGTTCAAAAAGTTAATAAAACAAAATAAAATTGATATAAGATATATAAAATTGCTGAAAATACCTTGGACTTTTCAAGGAGCAGCTGAAGAATTTTCAACAGAGCTGCGTTTCTGAAATATATTTAGGTGAGTGTGAATTTTTGAAATATTTCGTAAGAAAAAATTAAAAGAAAATGACAAATAAAAAATACATCAATTACATTAGTAATTAATTTTAAAAGTGCTACAAGGTCAAGACTTTTTAAACATTTTTTAATTGTAGTTTATCAAAATAATCGACGTGACCCAGGCTATATCTTCATAATTAATTAAATTAAAAACCTCAAAAAGACCTTTCTTTTTGATTTCCTTTTTAAAGCATTTTGATTATTTTAATTGTAGTTAAAATACCTTAATTGGCATTCCTTTCAATTTTTATTTTGAAATGTTTCAAGAAATTTACAATCATCTAGATATAATTCAGAAACGTGGCTCTGTTGAAAATTCTTCAACTACTCCTTGAAAAAGACCAATGAATTTTCAACAATTTTATATACTTTGTATAAATTTTATTATGCTTTATTAATATTTTTGAAGTATTTATGCTTAAATTTTGAATTGTTTTTCTTACAGTCTTGTTATGTGCATTTCCTTTTGGAATGTTGCCTCCTTTCATGATCTAATTCAGATTCATTGCTTCATTATTTACTTAATTTCTCAGCATACTGCGCGATTTTAATAATATATTATCTTAATTTGAAATTTCTCAACCTTTGTTTATATATGCAGGGTGTCCATAATTAAACTGGAAATTTGCGAGCACTCTATACAAAAACTAAGCAGCAGAATTGCATGAAAATTGGGTAATGACAGAATGAAACTATGGGGATTTTATCGAGGGGGGGGGGAACAATGAGTTTCAAAAACCTCCACTAGATGACGTTGTGCAATATATAAACTATTAGCATATGCAAATGTCGCAACCATAGTAATCCTGTACGCACACAACAACCCTATTTCTATAAAGATGTGAGAAGCGAACCGCAGTCATACTCGTTCCCAAGTCAAGAAAGATGACGTTGACTTTTCAGGAACGTGCTTTAATTGGTGAAATTGTTTTACCAAAACGGAGACTCTGCTACCGAACCTTTGAGGAAATTTTGGTCTTTGAAGCGGTTACGAAACGGTCCACTCACTAGTCAAGGACTAACAAACATGATTGGGAAATTTGAAGCAACGGGAACATTGGGGATTCAGCCAGGAAGGGGACGAAAGTGTGTTGCAGCACAGGTAATGGATTATGTAGCGACGCAAATAGAGGAAGACAGATTGCAAACCATCGGCAGCACTAGTGTTCGGCATATTGCAGCATATGTTGACCAACCTTGTTCCGCGATTCATGAGATGCTTCAAAAGGTCTTACGCTACTATCTTTATAAACTGGCGCTAGTGCAGCAGCTCTTACCAGCTGATCTGGATAGTTCACAAACTTTTGCGTTGCGGTTTCTTGCGCGAGTTGAGTTTCAGGATGAATGGCCATGGAACATTTTGTGGACTGACGAGGCCCACTTTCATATGAAAGTTTTGGTTAACACGCACAATTGCCGTATTTGGGCTGCTACAAACCCATATCAATTCCTACAAAATCCATTACACTCTTCGCATGTAAAGGTTTGGTGCTTCTTTACTGCAACCTTCATTGTGGGTCCGTTTTTTTTTTTTTTTTTCGAAGAGCACAGAGCCGCAGGGCCTGTGACATCGTTGCCGGTCAACGATACGCTTCATTATTAGAGCAATCCGTTATTCCGGCTCTTCAGGCAAGGCGACACAACCACAGTATTTATGCAAGATAATGCCCCTCCACACATCGCCCGTTGTGTGAAACAAGTGCTCCGCCGCCATTTCGGTGACGACAGAATCATCATCCGGCAATTTCCTACAGTTTGCCCTCCTAGATCCCCCAACTTGAACCTTGCGGCTTTTAGCTATGGGGATACGTCAAGGCCATGGTCTACCGTGATCCCATCACATCTCTACCCGACCTTAAAGAAAGCATAGAATTCCCCAGTTCATGCTACTTTCAACCGTCGAACATGCGATTTTACGGTTCCAGATGCGATTTTACGGTTTAAAGTAACATGAGTTAAAATAAAGTTAAGTACAGCCGATTACAACTATAAATATAAGATCAGAAATATGCAAATAGAGGGACTCCAGGAGTCACTGATAGAATCAAACTGACCCTAACAGTAACGTCTGAAGTCCCTCTATCGTTTCCTGTCTGGCCGGGGTGTATTCAAATAAGAAATAGGACGATAGATTGTTGAAGGCGTCGCCTGGTTTCCATAGCAAAGTCTGCTGGGAAATGGAGAAGCATTGTAACTATTTTCTAAGATCTAATCCAAAAAAATTAACCTTGGCCATCCCGGACAAATGAAATAATTCAAATTAATATTCGTCGAGTATATACAAGACACAACCATTATGTCTTCAAAATGAAGCAAGGCATTTAGATTTCTTTGCAGCCAGTCGGCAACATAGGCTCACCTTTGGTTTGACTCGAAACGGTGGAGCGTATTTTGGATTTTAAAGCTAGATTAATTATTTTTATGGTTATTTTTTAGTTTTCAGGTCTCTTATGTACTCTTATTTTTTAATATGCTTGCTTTTAATAGCCCGCACTATATTTAGCGAGACGCGACCATTTATTTAGGACTGTTCAGTGTAATTATGTCAATTCTTAGTTATTCTTATTAAGGCATTTCATAGTGAATTTCGTTTAGATTAAAAGAAACCATCTGCGCGCTGAGGGGGAGAAATGCAGAATATAGAAAACAAGTCAAAGATAAGGCCAAACAGAGAAAACAAATTTCAGCTAAGATGAAAAAACAACTTTAAGGAAGAAGTAAACTGTCTGACCCTGCCGCAATTCCGATTATGCTGAGATTCTAGAGGGTATTAATATTTCTTTCAATTTGCACGACCAAACATGACTGCCTATATCATCCCCAAACAATCTACAAGTCAGCATTTGAAATAATAACCTTCTTCGACATCAAACGAATAGCTGGAGGACATGAAACCATGATATAAAGATCTCTTCATTTAGATGGGAGCGGCCAGCAGAAAGACGAGAAACTAAAAACTTTTGATTTGTTGGACCCATGCAGTTGGCTGGTCATAGAAAAAAATAAAAGATCACCAACAATCTTTCTAAGCCAGTCAATAAGTATTATAAGCCAGTAAACGTCCAGAAAACGTAAACCTCAGTCCCATTGAACGTGATGGCAGACATTTGACATGTAATACAGAGCATTACTAAATAATGAAAAGCTTAGGACATCTTGGTTTATATATTCTAAAAACAAGAATGCAATTTTTTGTACACTCTGCAAGATTTATCAGAAACATGGTGCTGCCGCTACACCATACTACAGGATTCATTAATTGGAAAAAAGTTTTAAGAAAATTAGCTGAGCAGGAAGCGTCTGGAATCCAAGGAGGTGCATCATTAAGTGGAAAATTCGAGTACAACAAATGAAATCGTGCCAAGGTATCGATCACGACATTGAGCGACTCATTCACACAGAGAAAGAAAAATGGAGAGAATTTCTATATAGATGCGGTACTGTATCTTTCAACAAACTGCCGTTCTTTTCTTGGGTCTGATGATATCCCAAGTAGCCTGTTCACAAAGTGTCTTCGACCTAGCGAAGGAAATTTTCTGAATTTATTCTCTCCGTTTGCCAAACATAATTCATCCCGCGAACGGGCTGGCTGCATGGGTGTTTTCGTGGTTTTCCCCATGTGTAACGTGTATACGAGCCAGTTTCCCTTAGAAAGTCCTCCACGAAGGCATCCCTCCCCTTAGGCAGATAGCCCTAGTGTGCTTTGCCATAATTAAATAAACCAAACCAAACCAAACCAAACATAATTCAACTTGCCAAACATAATTAATCAAGTATCAGTCAAAGCACCAAACAGAGGTAAAGGAATCATATTTATCAAAGATAATTCAAAATGAAGTTATTAACCTAAAGGCAAAACAGTCTGAAGTAGTATTTTAAAAGATATTAAAGAAGCCAAATACTACACAATAATGCTCGATTACACTCCATATGTGTCTCATACGGAAAAACATGAACCAGGTGATTCAGTACGTAAAAACGTGTGGTGATGCGTGTGAGATAAAGGAAAATTTAATTCATTTCATAGAAGTTGGTGGAAAGATAGGAGAATGTATTTCTCAATGCATTGTAAAAAATTAGTCTGTTAATTGACACTTAATGGTTTAGATATCGGACAATGTCGGTGTCAGTCTTACGACAACGGGTCTAATATGGCTGGCATTTCTAAACAGTACAAGATAGGATAGCAGAAATTAATAAGCTGGAGGAATTTGTACCGTATTTGGATCAATCCTCGTATCTTGTCGGTGTGCATTCTACTTCTTCGTGCCCGGAAGCAGTTAATCTGTTTGGAATTACTCAAAAAATACTTCGCTTTTTTGTCGGATGCACTACTCGATGGTATATTATGAAAAAATGTACAAAATACAACTTAAAAGGAAGCAGCCAGACAAGATGGTCGGCAAAATATGTGGCTGTGAAAATCCTTCTAATGAATTTATCGGAAATATTAAAATATTTAAAAGAAATTAAAGATATTTCTCTTGATGTGGAATGAAACCACGAGGTAGGAGATCTGGTACATGCTGTGAAAATTTTTGAATTTACTATCAACCTGAAAATTTGAGTTAATATTTTTCCAAAATTCTATCGAGTAAATATAGAAATTCAAAAGGAATTCCTCTTCCGCATTCTGTGTAGTCAACGGAAGAAATGACCAAAACTGAGGAATTATAAAAAATGAGAGAAAAATTCTATGGAATATTGGATACAAGAGTCTAAAACAGTAGCCGAAAAATTGTAGTTGAGTCTATTCTAACGAAGAAAAAATTCCGCAGCACAAAAAGCAATCTGATGAACTGTTTGAGGACGAATCACGAACACTTCAACCTGTTCAGATCGAAGTTTCAGCAAATTAAAACACATTAAAAAATATCTACGATCATCGGTGAGCCAGGAGCGTTATCAAGTCTCGCGATTCTGGCAACCGAAAATCAAAGCGCAGATCAAATTATGACGATTCCATGCACTTATTTCCAGAACAAAAGGCTTACAGAGTAAAATTTTAATTTTCGTTTCTAATTCCATGATATTTTAATAGCGTTAAAGCAGGTAAGAACTTAAAATTACTTATGAAAAACAAGACAGGAAGCACGAATACTCTGAGTGATAGCCCATATTCTGTATAATCTTTTCAGAATTTTTCCTTTCCGCAATAGCCGATATTTTGTATGCAATGGCCCCATTAGTGGCTGAGCAATAGAAGCCGCTGAGCACTTGTAGTTCGGTCCAAGGTTCAAGTATATGTGAATGTGATGGCTCTATGAGCATTTCCGTTATTTTCCCCGTGTGTAACATACATAAGAGCTAGTTTCCCTTGCAAAATTTTTTTCCGCGGGCATTCCCCCTTTTCCATGCAGTGCCTAATGGCGAAACACATAGTAAATAATCAGACAAATGTCCTTAGCAGTGGGCGAGTCATTAAGACCGCTGAATACTGGTAGTTCGACCTTGCCTGTGTTCAAACCCAGACGAACGGGCTGGCTGTATGGCTTGCTTTCGTGGATTTTCTCATGTGTAACGTGAATACGAGTTTTCTTTAAAAAGTTTCCTTTAAAAAGTTCCTCCACGAAAGCACCTCTCCTCTAAGCAGATAGCCCTCCTGCTTTGCCATATTCATATAATCTAACCTAACGTAATTTAACCAGTATGCAATAGCATGGAATAGTGAGAAGCTTTGGAGATGCCCCTATTCCCTAGAACGGAAAAACGAATGGCTTCGAGGACTAGAGGGTTAGAAGCACTTCAGGATTAGAGTTAGAATTAGGATTGAATCCGAAAGCAAGCTCACCAGAAAGGCGGTTCTCCTCGAAGGGGACAATTTTCTAATTATGTAGCTTTGGTACGTATTTTCCCTTTATAACAAAAAGAAAAAAAAAAAAAAAAAAAAGGCAAGTAAAGAATTTAGTATAAAATAGAGCTTAGGTTTTTTTTACCTCAAACCCTACCTATTTCTGTATTTATTAAACAAATTAAAACTTGTTAGAGAAACTTAAAGGATGATGGGTGAGGGCGGCAGTTTTAGCTTTTGCCCCACATCAGAAAAATCAAAGATCCGGCGCTGTCATATCGAGCATGTTTTGTAAACTTCTGTAGATTATTTATATGTTCTCAATAAAGCTATGATACACCATTAAGGGGTGGTTTTTAAAAAGGGGTGGCTTTTCTTTTTGTTTTTTCCCCTCGATAAAATTCCCATCATTTCATTCTGCCATTATTCTATTTTCATGCGATTCCGCTGTATAGTTTTTGCTACTGACTGCTTGCAAATTTCAAGTTTAATTATGGGCACTCTGTATATATGTGTATTAAATATAATGTTTCAAACAACATATGCGAATTTTTTCGTAATGCTATTAAATAGAATCAAATTAAATAAATAGGCCCTACTTATGAGATCCGTGTGGCTGATATATTAATCTGGCTCAAATTTTGTGAGAGTAATCTTAATATATATCAACTTCACGGATCAAAGTTTGAATGCTGAAAAGGAAATTTTAAAATATGAATTTATGTATATAAATATATATAAAATTAAAAAATAGACTGAAAATTAATATTTTTTTATTTTATTTCACAGGAGGGATTCAGTTGCAATACTTCTTGCAGGTATTTATGGAAAACATTCTTCAGTAGAACAATAACGATTAATAACATAACAATAAATTTCACCGGAACGATACTGATTAATCGGTATCGTTGCAGTAACTATACCTTATTCGGTTACTAAAGTAATTTATATGAGTTATAGTTATTTAATGCTATGTTTCATAGTTAATTAAGTCATGAACTTGAGACGCAGCCGAGTCGTTGGTTGCCTAGTGCGTTGTTGAATGGGCCTGTCCTTTTTTAGCTATATGACCTAGTTAAGTCGGAAAGGAGTGCTGGGGCTGACCCCCCTTCTTCCTCTTTCTCTCTTCTCTCTCTCTCTCTCTCTTTTTTTTTTTTTTTTTTGCTTTGTTTTTGTACTGATTGATAGATATAGAAAGAAACATTTACCTCTGGAATCACTGACTGTATTAGTTGGTGCTTATTGGCGCTGCTGATTTCTTTTTCGAGAATTTCCTATGGTTGGATTTTTTATTCTTTTACTTATAGCAAATTTCAGAAAATACGAGTATCTTTTAACAGCAAATTTCTTACTTTTCTAAGACTTAAATTTATAGTATTATTATTATGAAATTATTTTATTAATATTATTTAATCAGGAACCATTTAGTCATATTATGGATCCTCGAAATAGAATTTGACTTGTGAACCACCCGGAGTCTATGCAGATCCTGCTTGGAAAATGCTGAAAAAATTAATTCCGTTTCACATAGCATTAACAATATTGTTGCGAATTTTGAATTTAAATAGCTAATTTTAGTAGAATTATAATTAAAATTGCTGTTATTTCCCCGTGCAAAGCAGCGCGAGACAAATTTTAAGCCGGAAATGTAAAAATATAGGAGCACGTGCATTTAACTTTGAATAAATCGGTATCTTGTTATTTTGCATTGAAATTGAATAAATGTAATTGACCACTATGTTAGCTGTAACCGAAATCACATCCTCTTATTTCTTTCTAGAAATATCGAGAAGCAGAAATTACTAGCAATATCTCACGATCGGTTGAAATATATAAAAAGCCAGAGAGAGATCATCTCCGATCAGTTGTTTAAATAGTTGCTTAGTTATTGTTTTTGCTGTTGCTTAGTTCCGCGTGAATTGAAATATCTGAATTAGCTTTCTCTTTAAATAACGCTTTGCACTGCGTGGTATTTTAATGTTTTCGGTAGTTTGAAGTATAACTACTAATTATATTGCGTGATATTGTGAACACTTGTACGAATATTTCTGAATAAAATTCCAGCGTTCTGTTACGCTTCTTTTGATGAGAATAATTTCTACTAACCTTTTATCTGACTTGTGCATTCAATCTATTAAGAATCCGTACGCACTCAACACGTTTTGGTGTTAGAAAAGGGATTGAATGCCAGTGACGAGCGATGTAAGAACAATTAAGGCAGATGGTCGCAGCCTTCGCTGCGTTTAAAGAAGAGATGAAAATGGGTCAAAGAGATGAATGCTGTTCAAGAAAACATTGAAACAGGTCAAGCGGAAATGAAAAGAGAAATTACCTGCATAATAGAAAACAAATTTGAGGCTATGGAAGGCAGAGTTGACGCTGTTGAGAATAATGTTGAACAGGTTGAAAAAAAGAGTTTCTTCTGTAAAAGAACTAACAGAAGAGAGAGTTTCTGCTGTGGAGCAACGAATCGAAGGAAGAGTTTCTGCCGTCCAACAAAAAGTGATGATAGGGTACCTGCTGCCGTAGCCAAACAAGTCGACACCTTAAAGAAGTGTATAGCGACAGCAGGAAGCACTTCTGACTGTTTCAAATTTTTGCCCATGCTCTGAAACTATACACATATGATGGGAAGACTTTCTGGCAAGTGTATAAGACACAATTTTCTATAGTATCGGATGCGAATGGATGGGATTCCCAAGCGAAGGCCTGTCATCTCGCCGCTTCTCTGCGACCAGAAGCTGCGAATATTCTTCAGACTCTTCCAGAAAACCAGAGACTAGATTTCGAAGCTCTATCCGACGCGTTGAACCTGTGCTTTGGCGAGAATTGTTTAAAAAATTCAATTAAAATTGAAGAAGCAGAAGCTTCAATTAAAATCCCGTCAACAGAAGCCCACGGAAACACTCCAGAAACTTGCCAAGGATGCTGAAAGTCTGTTCATCTCGCCTTTTTGGAATGTCCGACAGAAACAAGGGATATCCTATACTTGCAATACTTCATCGAAAACATCCGGGATCCTAAAATACAGAAAGCTCTACGAATGGCGGATATCAAGGATTTACAAAGGCGCTCTGGTATACGACATGAAATTCAAGGAAGCCTAGCAAGCAATGAAGCTGTTATGGAAAATTCTTATGTATTTTTTGTTGTGTATAATTATTGCGTGTTATTTTACTGTGCATATTGTACTCTTAGTTATTATATTAGTTACTGTGTTTAATGAATTTTTATTGAGCTTATTTTAAAATTAATGTATAATATTTAAAATTGTTAAACTTTACGGCAAAGCTCCCTTAAGTTGACAGAATTGTGTTACAGTTAAAAGGGCGCGGGTGTATTTCCGTTTCTCACGCGTAGGCTTCTTTGGAGGATAGAGGTCACTGTCCAGCTGCATATTCCCCTTTTCGCGGGGGTTGAAAACACGTGTTTTGCTCGTTCAGAATCGAATAGTTCTAAGGGGCGGCGATTTTTTGACAGAATTATAGGTTGGAAACATTCTTCTGTTGCGTGGGAAAGAAAGGGTCTGTCAACTTGTAGAAAGTTCTGAATTTCTGAAGTTTCAGTGGCTATTTATTACCTTTCTTTTAATTGGCGAAAGGGAGTCCAAGTTTCCTTAAGATTGCCTAATTTTTTAATTTTAGTGTTGTTTGAACCAATAGTGATTTTGAGGCGTTTCTTGGTGAGCGTCTACCGAGGTTTCTTAAGCCGTTGCACGGGAAAAGGAGAGGGATCTTTTGGACTTGAAAAAAAGAGATTTTTAGAGAAGACTTTTAACAGATTTTTTTTTTTTTTTTTTTTTTTTTTTTTGAGCCTTAGCGGGTTTGCTACTTTGATGGCGGCCCCTACGGGGCCGGCCGCGGAGTGAGGTGCTGGGATGGAGCGGAGGAAAAACGCGGCGGTTCTTCGGGGGTCGACCGCGGTATACAGTTAAGTTTTTATCTCCGAGAATTCTGGGTACGGAGGGTCCGAGACAGTGCGGGTGCTCGACATGTTGACGGCGGCAATTCTTGCGGCTTATTATTTTCAATTTCGTCGCTGATGTTTCTTTCCCATTTGTGGAACAGTCTGAACTGCTCGTTCGTGCTGGAGTTTCTATTTTGCTTTAGAAAAGATGGAAATATGGAAGGTCGTCATCACCTGAGGTCTGCCTTGGTCTTTTGTCTCCAGTTTTGTCCTCTTTCTCTTATCTTCAGTGAAACTTCGAAATCGGGAAGTTGATTGAGTTAAAATGCTGCTTGACTGTGGTCACTGGTGGAACTGTGAAAAGGTCCCGTTCCTGAAAAGGGCTGAAGATTTGGCAGTTATTGTTTCGGCGATTTGTAACTGGTTCCGGGCAGCTTCCTGTGTCCCCGGATTTCGTGAGTGACTTTATATTTTCATTGGTGCTTTATTTTTGATAATTAATCTTTTTAAATTTGGAAATGTTTAATACTAAAGCAAGAGCTGTCATGTTAAGTAGATAAAAATTGAATATTTTTACTATATTTTTAGCTGAGAAGGTTTTTTTATTTAATGTTTAATAGTCAGAAGTTAATTGAACTAATTGGGGGAAGTGAATCTTTGTTTTAATGTTTAAGTGCTATGTTCAATATGATTTATTCTAAATTAGTTTTTTTAAATGAATTTAATCTTCTTGAGTTCCTGCTTAAAATGGTTAAGAACTGTGACGTGTTTCGCTATGATTTTTGTATTAATGGATTAATGTTAAATATGAGATTGATATGAAAAAAAAAAAACTATGAATAACTTTAAAAGATTTTGTAGGGGTAGTCTGGCCAGCTATCTTAAATTATAATGTGTGGGAATTTTCAATAAATGTGTTTATTATCTTTAATATTGTATGTTTCTTTTGTGTATTAATTGTGGTCTACTGTAGGTCACCTATGTGATCCTTACGGAAACATGGTTTTTCAGCCGAACCTGGGTAATTATATTGCGGTAGTAGAAAAAAAAATCAGTTTTAGTGTTGGTGTCTACACGATCGGTTTACTGAATTTATTTTGATTTTGTTGAGTAAACTTCTTAATTGTGAGGTTGTATCTTTCCCTGGTGTTTTGAAGAGATGTGTGTGGTATTTAAAATGTTAAAGGTTTAATGCTATCTTTAGATTTTGTATTGAAATTTATGTGTTTTCAGGTTGGAGATTTAAATTAGTTTTAATTTAGTGAGAGATAGCGAGTTAAAGATTTGTTGTGGAAGTGCATTTTCGAATTTCGTTTTTGGCAAATAATCGTGATTCTACCAAAACACCGGGGAGGATATCTTTCTTTGATGTCTTTTAGATTTAAAAGTTTTGATTATGTATGTACAAAGTTTAGTAGTTTAGAATAGTTTTTTTTTTTTTTTTTTTTTTTTGTCGCGGCACCAAGCAGTCATTTAAAAGATAGTTAAATGTAAAAGTTTAATTTAATTTTTTCGACGTAACAAAGCCCGGATATCCACAGCCTTTTCTCTTTAACATACATAAACATTAAGTTTCCTGTATTTTTATTAAAAGTTATCACATGCTCAAAGCTGTTTTTTTTCCTTTTTTCCCGAATCTTTAAAGAAACGGGACATTTTTCTTTGATTTGTGTTTCTTTGATTTGTATTCTATGACCGACCATCCAAGAGATTAGTCGTGCGCAGTATTTTTGAAAAACTCTGTATGATCGAAATCAGATTTAAGATGCCTTAGAGCTTGAACTAAGACGTATTTCATGATCTTTCTAGAATCCTGCATGCATACGGGCATATTTCTTTTAATGAGTTGAAACCTACGAGCTAGTTTAAATCTTGTGTAAGTCCAGCATTGTGCATCACTCTTTCTTACTCAAATTCAAAAGAAATAGCTAGATTCATGTAACATTTCTTCCATGCAGGAGAAAGAAAGCCATGTCTACATTTATATTTTGGAAAAATTCAGAAATTTTGCAGGCAGTTTCTTAAAAATATTTTACGAGGGAAGTTATTAGTTCTTACAACTGAGCCCGTTTTACGTATACTTTTAAATGTTTGTATAAAGGCGCTGCAAGTAATTCTCGAATTTTGAAACGCTGTAATTCTTGAAGTATTGCAAATAAAAAAAAACAGCACTACTTGAAACGACATAAAATTCTTTCAAATTTTAGTCTTAATACAGTAAATACTCAATGCATTCTTCGCATACAAGTAGTTCTCCAGTTTTGCCCACACACGTTATAACATTTCTTAACTGATGACCATCAAAGCAATTGTAATGCGAGCTCTTCTGTTAAGTTGTTAAGACATTAAGATAGTCTTAAAAATATCCCTATCAGAAAAAAGAAAAAAAAAAAAAATCACCGAGTATATGGGTGGAAGATTTTGGTGGCCATCTCTAAAACGCTACGTCAACTTCCTCATACCAAGAAATCCAGTGATACGGGAAGTGACGTATCATTTTGGTAGCGACATACCATTGCCGGTAAGGTAGAGCTGCATCTTTTTTATTTTAAGAAATGACCCCAGCTGCAACGTATCAAAATATGACAGACCCATCACAATATTCTCGAAGAAAATTGTAGAACCCGTATATATTTTTCTGTGAAATGGCACAGAGGATGTTTAGGTTTAAGAAATACCATTTCTCTTCAAAGAGAGCATGGTAATTTTCTATACGCTATAACCTGACATTTTTATGGTCAACCATTATGCACAAATGAAGCATCGCTTCGTCTCTGTATACTCTAAGGGGTAAAACTATTGTTTTATGATGCTTCTTGCTTTCAGTTACTAGTATTGCTCGAATAATCTTCTGGCTCTGAAAGCTTGTAATATGTAAACTGTCATACAGACATTCACAGCGGTGTCCGAACGGATCCCCTGTTGTCGATGAAATTTTAAATGCTGTCAGTGATGATCAAGGGTCGACAGCCGAATATGCGCTAACAATAGATCAGCATAATTAAGATTTCATTGATTACAAAAAAAACTGATGTATAAAATTAATAATTAAATTTTTTTGATAAAATGCTGTATCATATAGCGAGAAAGAAATCAATAAAATAAGGGGGAAATATGCAGAAATTATTTAATATATTTTAAGATCAGTATCAATTTTTTTTGCAATAAGTACCATATAAAAATGTACAGCTATCACATTAATAAAATCGAGCTTTTGTGCAATTAGAATCTGTAATTTTGTTGTTTCTGAAACCTGTTTATATTTTTGTAAAAATAAAAAAAATACTAATACAAAGCATAATAAAACATAAATCTAATAAACTATTTCTTCTCCCCAAAATGTTTGTTCATATTCTTAATGCAATTGTTACCTTTAAGTTATTTATGTGAAATTATTTGTATATTATAGAGAAAAGAATAAGAGGTAGATGAAGAAAACGATTCTTTTAAAAGCGGCAGGAAAAGATTGGGAATCTCTGGGTTATGGTTTCATTTGCTATTGCCATTTCAGAATCTTGCAGATGATTGCGGCTAGCGCTGTTGTAAAGTGTTCCCTTTGGGTTATGTTGGGTTATGCCTAAAACTTTCTCTGTCTCACCTGTTCCGCTTGAAATCTTCAGCCGTTCGGGGCTCTTGTCTTAACACAGATAATCAGGGTTTTTGAACTGTCGATACCATCGCAGAACGCTCTGATGGTTTGGTGGATTTTTACCGTATTGCCGTCGAAAGAGAATTTACATTGTAATAATGGATAAATACTTTGCATAATCTTAAAAAAAAAAAAAAAAAAAAAAAAAATACTTTCTTCTGTAAACTTGCCGTTTTGAAACTGGAAAGCATATCTATACGACTATCCCGAATAGTTCTGAACTCTTGAATTTAAAACCTGGAAATGTTTTCTTCAGGTACATGAATATCAAGAAAATGTGCTATCCAGAATTTTGGAAATTGTAGGATTCAAATCCATAAATCTTTTATAATAATCTATACAACAATAAACGACCATTATACACCGTTTACTTGTTTTGATTTAAAAGCAACGTTCCTTAAACGTTCTTACACCTTAAATTTAGCATTTTTAATCATTTACATGAAGCACTGTATTCGCAGTATACCACTTTTTTGTATTAAATGTGGGTCAGCAGCTTTTTACGTACTTGCTTTGTAATTAAGCTTGTATGGAAGAGGAAAAGATAACCTCAATTCCAAAATCGCAGTTTAAGACTTCTAAGAAAGGAATGAAGAAATTTCTAAGAAATTCTTAAGAAGTACAAAGGTATAAGAAGAAATAAGAAGTATAAAGGTATGAAAGAATTTCTTAGAAGAAAATTCTAAGAAATTCTTTAGCATAGAATGTAGAGCATAGAATTCTAAGAAATTCTTTAGCATAGAATGTAGAGCATAGAATTCTAAGAAATTCTTTAGCATTCTGTAGCATAGAATGTTTTGCCTTTGTTCCGCTTTTGAAATCAATGTAAAATATAACATAACTAACTGCTTGTATAGTAGAAAAATGCGTTTGTTGAGTTTCTTGAGAGAGAGTAGTGTTTTTATAGCATGAAAGAGAAGTTCTGAAAGCTTCATTCAGCCTGTAAATTCCGTCTAAGATTCAGTATTTAGTGCATATGTGATCATTTCACATTTATATTAAATCACGTTGATTTCTCATTGATTAGGGATTATTTTTTAATGAGTTCAAAATAATACTGTATCACTTTTTTAGTGTGAACACAGAAGCACTTGCAGTTACCAATCCGCAAAAGTCCCCCAGATGGTGTAGTAGTTAGAGGAGCCTATTACGGTACCGAAGGGCCCGGGTTCGAATCCCGGGTAAGGCATGGATGTTTGTAAATGTAGAGTGTTTGTAAATGTAGACAACATTTATTACAATGCCAACACACAAAACAATATTATGGTATGCCAGAATTACACATATTCAAGAGTAGCGCTATAAAATTTTCACCCTTTTGACGCTGCAAGATATGCGTCTGAACATGGTGAGTTACAAGGATTGGATGATAACGCCATCTATCTACTGAGAGTAGAACACGCAGCTTTTTGTTGACAAAACAATTGCTTTTTAAATGGCGCTTGTTGCTGTTATCTTATGCTTGATATGTATCAAAACATTTCAAAAGCAGATTTCGTAGGTATATCTTCCAAATGTCATTACCTTTTATTCAGTATTCCCAACCTCAAAATCCCCCGCTGAACGCTGGTTATTCGACCCGGTTTCCCGATTATGTGGACACCTTGTGCTTCGCCCTTCAACTCCATACCCATTTTCTCAAGAAAAGTCTCCACGCACGACAGATGTAGGGATATCATCGAGAAGTGTGAGAACAGCATTTACAGATAATACTTTTTACTAATCAAGCATTTACAGATAGGCTAAATTAAAAGACATCGAGCACCATGAATTCCAGCCATGTTGCCGAGGTAAATCCGGAAAATATGAACAAACGAATTTACTTCCAATGTGGTTTAAATGGAAACAAAAATTACGCATTTAAAACGAAAAAAAAAAAAAAATGGAATTCTTTTTTTGGTTCACTTTAGCTTTATACGCATGAAACACGAATAACAACTCAGTGAAATCAAATTCAGCAATGATGTTTTGGATGGCATAATTACTAGAATGCCTGGCGGTTTCATTCGTAGAATCAGAAAGAATTCTAAAGATAATTTTTGAACTGCTAAGATTGTGAGTCTTGCAGTATGTAGAAAATTTTGCATACTTTTGAAGGCTGCTATTATTATTATTATTATTCTGCCAGTAAATTACATTTGTTGATATGATAAAAGGAGCAGTACAACCCAAATAATCGATTAATTTTGCTATCTCTGATAATATAGTACTTTCTGTTAAATTGTCAAGACATTTCAACACCATTCTTCGGCTTCTTCACTGCGTTTCTTGCAAATATACTGGCTTGCTTCCACATAGCTATGTATAAGTAAAAATCTCATGACGTCATTGCTTGTGACGTAAAAACATTGTCACTGTTCATTTTTAGATTCTATGAAAGTTCAACATGCCACTACCTTTTTTCAACCAATAATATTTATTGATGAGAAAGTTAGTAAAACATAAAATTGGGGCATTTGTACAAGAAATGTAGTTCATTGATGAATATTCCCATGAAGCAAATGTTTGCTTTGTCGTTTTGTTTGCAGAGACATTATGTTAGTTGGAAAAGCCAGAGAGATGAAAAATATGCAACGCCTACGCCGGGAATTGAACCACGGACCTCTGAAATACCGGCTCAGTGTGCTGACCACTACACCACGAAGGCACACTAGGAAGGGGCGAGAAACACCTTATATGTTTCCAGTTGTGTTCTGTATCACTGTTATAAATATAAATCAAAAGCTTCATAAATATTTTTTGGATAACAGTAATTATGATTTCCAATGTATTTTTCTCTGATGAGATATATAAAAAGTATTCACGCTGTACTTTATAGAGATAATTTGTGTTATAAATCAGATTTGCAGATGGGCAAAGCAATGATTTTATGAAATTTTTTGTATGGAGGAAAAATAATTATTATTTAATTAATATGTTATCATTGAATATCTACCTCTTGAATACTTCAAAAATGCAAGTGACACTACTTAATATGTGACACAAGTAACTCTTTTGCTTATTTTTTAGATGTTTCATTATTCATTCCCTTCTCAATCAAATTTGCTAATATAGTATTAGTAAGCGTTGCTATTGCTGTTCGTACTTTTTATCCTCTTCTAGACTTTAATCTAAACACCGGCAAGGCATAATTTCTAAAATTAGAAGTCCTATGAAAGGTCATTGGTGTAGGCGGAAAATAAATAACTGATAGTTAAAATTAAATGAAACTTAAAAAGATAAATAAAAATACTGTTAAATTAAATTAAATTAATTATATAAACATAAATAATAACATTAAAATACTAGAGCTCAGCTTATTTAGGATATCGGCCGGAATTAGTATAATTTAATTTACAAACTGAGTATAGAGCCAGAGCTGGCTTCAGATGAACTTTGCAGCAAGCTCTGGGGCTATCAACCACTTATCAGAAGATATATACATACACTGAATCGATTATGTCAGGCAGAGGTTTTAAAGCAAAGGAATTTAAAGATCAAAATCTTCTTTTAAAAAAATGCGTCATCGCACTTTAATAAGGGTTTGTATCTTTGTAGTCAGTTCGTTTTTAAGACTCTCGGTGAATAACGATTTTCGATATATTTTTCAGGCTGCTAACACGACACATTTGGATTATATGGCAAGTGAAAGGAATGAGATCCTCTTTACGCAAAACTTTATTACAGAATTTATCAAGTGAAAAATAATAACCATATAGATAGCTAACTTAATTTTGTTCACAAAATAAACTTCTAATTTCTCACTGCCATCAGTTTCGTTGAAAGTAACCGAACATCATGCAAACATTCTTCTAAAAAAAAACCTTCCCCGAATACAGTAAACTTTCCCGAGCGCGAACTTGCGAAGCGTAATTTCACTTACACATGGTGTTTTAATTGTATTCATTTGATTGTTCAAGGCTAGAATTTCATTCACACGCGGTTTAGCATTCAGTTCTGGCCAGAAGTTGTCAACAGTTTTAAAGGATTTCCATCGACTGGAATGAAGAAAGAAACCATACAAACTGCAAAAGCAACTGACGGCAGGAAGTTTCAGATATGAAAGAAGCCAAACAATTAATGGAGAAATGATGGATGAAGAACTGGAACATCTTAACATGCCAACCGACAATGAAAGCAGTTATAAAGATCTTAAAGCGCTTTTAGCTTTGAAGAAGTTAAACGAATTATTAAAAAAAAGGCACATGAACTATCTGATTTTGCAATGGAAATTGAACATAGCGAAGAAAGAAGAGAATACTCTCTGAAAGGCATTAGGAAACTCTGTGCCCCTTACTGCGAAACTTTTAAAATGTTGTTTCATTTATTATCCGAAGCAAAATTCACTAGTTTTAAAATATATATACAGGGTGGTCATAAAAAACTTCACCGATATATGAATTTCTAGCGGCCTATCCGCTCAGCCAATCGAAATGAAATTTCAGACATTGTTAATTAAAGGTATGCGCTCGAAATTGGGATGATTTAAAACAATACAGCTCTCATAGTTAAGTGAAACATTTCGAAATTTTCGAAAGGCTGTATCCACTGTTTCCCTGCCCAAACGTATAAGCGCATTTAAAAACCGTAAATGGCGTTGGAATGATACAGATAATGAAGAACATTGCGGACACATTTGCAAAGAAGAGCGTTTTAGAGGACCACATGCAACGCAAGAGAGGAGAGAGGAAAAAACTCTTATTGGAATTACAAATTTTCAGTAGGCGCACCTTCGCAGACGACAACGCGTTGCATGTAGGAGATGGTTGACAAAAATAACGAACAATGAATGACAAATGGACGACAAAAATGACGAAATGCAATCATGTTTTATGCATCTTTCAGTTGTGTCGAATCTCGGGGATTGGATGTGTACACCTGAGACTTCAGATAACCCTAGAACTATAAACCGCAACTGCCCCGATCTCACTCGATGGATTTCTACCAGTGATATTTATAAACTTTATTCCTTTGTTCAAATTCTGGATTTGCCGTTGGATACGAGCTGTCGCAGTGCAGGAGGGTTACACAGACAAGCATGAAATGGAAAGACCCAGTCCAGAAACATTTTTATAAACAATTTAGAACACGAAGGGAGATAGCCAAATTAAAATGGATAATAAAAAGGACTATTGCCAAATTAAAGTTAAATGATTTTGAGTTAGATATTTTATATTTTATATCACATACTTATTAAACAGTAATAAAAATCCTTTTAATTAAGTTCACGTTTTACCTTTTTCAACAGTTTGTTTATTTGTTTAAATTATACAGCATTTTCTTAATCTGAATCTTTTTTTTTTTTTTTTTTTTCAGAGAGAGTTAACTTTGCGGAACGCTATTTTGCTCATAGTACTAGTGACGTAGTTGCCGCGTTCGGCAAAGGTTTATTCCATCTTTACGATTAGCTATGCGTTGTTACACAAATGCCTTATACATTGAAGCAAAAGCTCTTAATTATGATAATGTGAATGTAAAAATGTAAAAATATTCTGTGAGCAAATGCTTGAGGCCTAACTCCGTTCATCAACATGTCTTCTTCATCTAGTCAAAACGTCGTTCGAGTCTTTCAGATTTATTTATTGCTTTTCATGTTTCGTTATTCAAAAGAAAAAGTTTGTTATCGTCTGACGAAGAATAGGGCATTTCAGTTCACATTTCATTGAGGTAGAACAAAAAATAACGTCACGGGAACGAAGAAGAATCCATGCGTTTGCATCTCGGGGGAGCTGTGACAGTAACGGTAAAAGTCAATGACCTTCAAAGACCTCGACGGCGGAACAAACGTGTTCCGTGTTTTGATTCGCCCAAGTGGGGTACAGTTTTGGGCTCAAACCCGGAAGTGGGCCTTGCAGCCATGTATTAAAATATGCATTGCCCCACATTCGATCACATCATCATCACGAAATGTGTATATCATTAACGTCTGTCTTGGATGTTTACATTTTTTTTGCAACAATGGGTCAGACAATAACGTTCAGCTTGATTTTTATTTATCTTTCTCATGGCTCTAATGCAGTGGTCTCAGATTGCATGCGGCCCGAATGCGCGATCTGAAAACAGCTCCTGAAGGGCCATAATTTTCTTTCTTTCTTTCTTTTTTTTTTTACAAAATGAAAAGTTTTACTAATGAAATAAAAAATATATTAAATAACTTTTAAGTTTCTCTTACTAAATATTTATTAAAACGTGTATAAATAACAGTAATAATAATAGTAATATCTCAAAAGAAAAGAAGTCAAATTTATATTTATTGTCTATCTGAAATCTTAAGTTTAATATCTGCGAGATATTTTTGTTGGTTACACTTTTTAATTCTGACAGCTAAATATTAAATTCTTAGAGTGATATTTCTTTCAAATAATTCTAAAATGTTTAATTAATCATTAAATAACACTTACTTTAATTCAAACTAAAAATAAACAAATTAAGTAAGCTTTCACAGAAAATTTACCAGGTGGAACAAAACTGGTAATTTCTTCAACACATAAATAAAAATGCATATACTTATATGTAATAATTAAAACTTTTTATTTCTTACTATAGCTTGACAGTTGAGGGCGTTCCAATTCTGATAAAGTTTCAAATCTCGAAGAGAAATTACTAGAAATTATCCTCATCACGGTTGTAGATGCTCACTATTGTTTCCTACTGTTCATATATATTCCTCAACAAAAAGCTATTATTGTTAGTGCAAAAACTGGCAGCTGAGTTTCTTTATTTTTTGAAAAGTGCGAATAAAGACTAATAAAATCCTTAGCTTGAAATCTTTGATTGAAATTTAAATCACAGTGTAACTTAATTACCTCCATTTATAGATTTTCTGGTGAATTATTCATGTTCGTTTTTAATGGAAAAAAAAATAACATAATCTCGCAGTTCAGATAACTAAAATCTTAAGAACAAATACAAAACTGAAAGATCTTCGCAGGCCATGTAAAATTACTTCGTGACCGCAAGTTTGAGACCGCTGCTCTAACACGTGAGATTGTTGTTAGGAATTACTTTGTTGTTACGAAATATTAATTTTAGTGAAATTATATTGTAGCATCTCTCGTATAATGTAATATGAAAAGCTTCGAAGCGCAAAACATCGCCGGAAAATGGAGTTACAGGGGTAAGTCCAATTAAGATTGAGGCTAATGGCTATCTCGCTAATAGCTGGCTATTGTTTTGCCAAATAATTTTTGTCACCAAATGTGGCAAGAAATAGCCAGAGGTTGCTAAGTTTGGTAACCATTTAGTGATATTTTGGTCCGATTCCTGTGTAACCGTTACTCGTCCGGTCTCTATGAAACTATCTGTGTATGCCTTTCAGCAATTTCGAGAAATCGCGTGTACTGGAAATTTCTTGGCGGACGAAAGAAAATTGTTCAAATTTAAGAAAGCATCATTTTTCAGTTGAGTTTCGAGTATTGAGAGATCACCGAGCGAGCTTCGCTTTGCATTGTTTTGTGTTCAGCGTTCTTAATAGTTTGAAGTAGTAACTACTGATTGTGCGTTATCATGCTAAGAAGAGCTGTATTAATACTTTTGTGTGAAAAGTTCTTTTTTTAGAAAATAAATTTCGTCAAGCTTTCATCGGCTCTGTGTGCATTCAATCCATTACGCACACAACACTACAGAAAACACGCAATCAAAATGCATTTGAACTGTTAGCATGATAGACCAGTATTAGATATGTTTTGTGTGTTAGACCAATCTTATGCATGTTAGACCAAGGCTTAGATATTGATACAATTCATACACAGACCAATACAATATTTGAAAACCTATAACATAGAATCCTATGTAAAGGGTCTTCAAAAGTTCTATAATAAAATTATATCATATAGGTACAAAGATTAAACGAAAGCTTTATGGTATATATTGATTCAAGTTAATCATAATTTTTTACGGATCTTTATTATAACGATAAAGGCTTTCTCTTGTTTCTTAGATTTAAAGCGCATTATTAATATTCAAGTGTTATTTTGTTAATAATAAATCATTATATATGAACCACATATTTGATTACAGAAATTTGATGTTGACGAGTTGAGGGAAAAGGATATTTCTTAAAGATATTCAATTCCAGAGACTTAATGAGGGGAGGGAGAATTTCTTGCAGTTAGTAAGGTAAACCAAGTTTCACTAAATTTAAGTACCTGTTTAATATCCATAGACTGCATATGAGTTTTTTGTCCTGTCCTATCTTAGAATATAAGAATATACCTTAGAATTGAGAATACAAGAGTATGCCATAGAACAGAGAGAGAGAGAGAATACCTTAGAATTGAGTACAGTAGTTCTTTTAAGACTTAAAGTATGAAACATTAACAAAACTTGCAACTGCTTCTTGCAGACTAAGAATATAATAATACTTTAATTACCATAATTCTCGCTTATTTTTTACAATTTTTATGTAAATTTTACTGTCCAAATATCGAGCAGAGAAAAATATGCGAATAATTTAATTTTCGAAGGACTCGGTTACAGTAAGAATATAAAAAAATGAAAAGTAGTCATGGATAAAGTACAAGCAACTATCACAATATTATCTCCTTATAAAAACCTACACTTCAGTAAGAATACATAGTAATATTAACATTACATTATCTAAAAAGATATCCACATTTCTACTTCCCTGTATCTTGGACCTCGTCCATTTACGTTACTCGTTTGTCTCTTTTACTTCTTATGCTTTGAATCAATCCATAAATAATTGGAGAATATGAATGTGCAGCTGACTCAGAGAGATCAGTTCGTGTTTGGTCCGTTCTTATGGGTCGATTCTTGTAATAGGCGCATATAAAGTTCGATAGTTAGAAGGAAAAGTTTCGATGTGACCTTCGTAGTTGAATCACAAGGACTTATTTTATACTTATTTTATTTGATACTTTATTTATTATTACTTTTAATTTTACTTACAAGGACTTATCTTCGTCAATAAGATGAAACTAATCGCTACGAACTATCTGATTTAAAAATTTAACAGCGCTTCCTCTCTGAAAGCACTGAGAAAGGTGAAAATTATGCGAATACTTTTAAAATGTTCAGAATCTGGCGCTACAAAGCTTCAGGCTGAAATACATGAGAAAATAAGATATTTGGAAAATAAACAGTAGTACTGAGAATGAATTACCCGATTTCATACTTACGATCTTTAAATGTAAGTGGTATCAAAAAGCTAGAATTCATCGAGGTCCGGTATAGCTACCACCAGTGAAACATGAAAATTACAACATTACTGGCTGTAGATGTCAGTTACCATAAAAATAAGGTGTTACATTTATTCTAATTAATTATGGCTATCAAAATAGCTAACCGTAAAACAGACACAAAATTAAAGCACTTCAAATTCATTTTACATCACCAGTTGTGAGTGATTAAATTAAAATATACAAACATAAAATTTACAGATAACTTAGATCTGGTTCCAATACAAAGCCTTTTTTTTAAATAAAGGGTATATATTCAACAATTTAAATCTAATTTATACCGAGATTACAAGGTTATTTCGATTGTGACAGAATTTTGAGCACTCACTTACTAAGCAAAATCTAACTAACTGATTTAGATGAACATGTGATGTGAGACAGGTCTCTGAGCCGAAGCCCCTCCTGAACTGTCGATTGAACAGTCCTATCTGATAAGGATGGCTGGGCTTGAACCTTATCCAGAGTGGTGATTGAAAGATTTTCGATGAGTTGAATAGCACGTGAAAGTTCACAGCAATTACTTGAAAACTGTACAGTTGTAGAGAAGGTCGATAGCAATGTAGAGAAAGATAAGAATTTTAAATGATGGAGTAATTCACCCAAGAAAAGCTCTTAATGTGACTATATTTCATGTTAAGTACTGAGTGCAGAACTGGTAGAAGGAGCAACCATTACGACAGTCGTATGGAAGGCAAAGGATGGCGTGAGGAGGAATAGGAGTCGACAATTAATCCATTCTGATAGCTTGGAATTTATATCAAACTGTTAATTTCTATGAACATTTTAAACATATATGACAAGTCTCTATACAACTGTTTTACATGTTTGGAGTTGTTTCCACATTCGAGAAGTTACCGGATAATCAACTCCAAAGAAAGGAGAAACATCTTTGATTGACAGTCCTGCTCCAATACTTTCAACGTCACGCCAGCCCTAAGTATTTACCATTCGTCTTCTTCCAGCCATAGAAATACTAATATCATCAAAACTTATCCTGTGACAGTTATAAGTACTTCGTATCAACATTTAAATGAACCTCCTCTAACTGTTCAGAATGCTGGCATCTTCAACGACTGCCTAATTAGCATATGTTTGGGCAGTCAATCGTGACTGGTTGTAACATACGATATTTGCATATTGCCATCCGGAGCGATTTTCAGTCACTCAAATTCAACAACGCTATCGAAAACTGCTAATCTGCATTACATGCTTAACGTTTGGTTTAAGTATATAATTAACATTTATTTCATTAAATAGTTAAACAGATTTGGAAAACAAAAATTTTAAGACTAAAGAAAAAACAACTTACGTCTAAAAACAACTTACGTTTCATGCAATTTATCTTAAAATGCATTCTACATTTCTATGAGTAACTGATAACTGATTTTTTGAATATATGGACAGTGCTATTAAAATGTAGAATTTTAGTCAGAGATTTGGAAGCCCCGAGCATTAGGAATTTCTAACAAACAAATTAGAGCTTTAAAAATTCCTTTAGTTTAAACAGTAAACCTAAAATTTCGACAGCTTATTCTATTATAGTTTTCTTGCTCGAATCTTTATTATTTTTCCCCCGGGTGTAATAGATAGCAGATATCATGGGAGTTTACTTTCCTCTGCTGTTCCAAGCAGGATATTTGCTTTACGCCACAAGCAATTTCGGAAACTCTTTCGCACATACGGGTATAAGAGGACAACTTTCTCCTTTTAGAAAGCTTTAAGTTACGTGTTTGGTGTAATAAATTTCGTTCCGCAAGTTTTTCAATTACTAGAGCTCTTATTTCATCACACTTTCTGTGGTACGCTTTAGTTGACAAGCAATTTTTCGTACTTCCGTTCAAAGAAGGTCACGCAAAATGACTTGTGACAGGATTGTTTATCATTTGTAAGCTTCGGTGCCGTATTTATTATCTTGTTTGCGGCTCTGATCATCCGATTAAGCAAAGGTAGTAAAAGACTTTTTTCGATTAATATTTTGTTTTCTAGAATACGTGTTGTGTACAATAAAAACATACCGAACTATGTCATGGATTATGTCATTAATACATTTTGCGTAAAGCAAAATCGCGTTCCACAAAGTTAGCTTTTTATGGACATAAGTCATTTTATGGATGTAATTCGGATGATCAGAGAAAATATATATAGCTTAAACAAAAATAAATATTGCTGTAATTAAAAGAAAAAAAAAACACACACAAAATTTCATTGAAAGAATTTTTATTACTGCTTAATAAGAGAGTGATACAATTATTTAAAAAAAAAAAACTTTGTGGTTTTTGCTTGAGACATAAGCTGACACAGATCTTTAAAAAGTTCGTAATAAGGAGTGCAGTTATCAATGTTTTTTATAGTGCTCTCTTTCTTTATCTGGGCCAATCTGCGTTCTAAAATTAGACAGTTCGTGTGCGTTTTTACAACAAATCATTTAACGTTTTTCAAGTTAAAGATACTGTATCTTCTTCTTCATTATTACTGCTTTCATTTTCTTTTTTTTCCACCTATAATGGGGCAGATACCAGCCCCCGGCTTTAGTTAGCTTTTCGGTGAAATGCCCCACTCTTGGAACTATTTAATAGCTTCCCACTAGTGCCACATCTGCCAGGTTTGTCCTAAAGATGCAAACCAAATATATCTGTCTAAAAAAGAAAAATATTCGGCCAATTAAGTTTCCTTATTTAGATACACATATTTGGTTTTAAAATATGTATATCTAAAGAAGGAAACTTCCAGTGTCGGCTGATGACCAATCAGTTCATCATTCGTGATTTCTCGATAATTTTTTCACTTCACCTTCTTTTACATCTGAGAATCCTTCCCCGCCAATCGCTTTCAATCAACGGGAATTCTTTAAAATTGTTGATAACTTCTGATCAGAGCTGATGCCAGCAAGCATTCACTGCTGATGAACAAATGTTGAACTGCGTATGAATGAAATTCTAGCTTTGGGCATATTAAATGAAAACAAATAAGATTACGGCGTATATGCGAAATAGCTTTCCAGAAGTCTGTGCTCGGCAAGGATTTACTCTAATATCTAATGTGCATGTAATATTAGATTATAAATTTCTTTATTCCTTATTACAATTTTCAACTGCAACACCTCATAGCATTTAGATTTCGTTAAGATTCTCAACAATGGAGAAAAATGACTAGAAACTTATCGTTATGTGCATACGAGTTCTTAATGGATTGAATGCACATAGAACCAATGATAGCTTGATAAAATTAATGCCCCCGTCTGAAAAGAACACTCTACAGTTCTGGAACTTCTCGCAAAAGTACTCGAATGTCTCTTCTCAGTATGATAGAGCATAATTAGTAGTTACCACCTTAAGCTACTACGAACGTTAAACGCAACGCAGTTCAAAGTGCATTCAAAGGGCGAAGATTACACGGATCTCCCTCAACACTCCGAAGTGTGAACTAAAAACTGAGAACTGATGTAAAAGATACGATGCGAACCGCGTAAAACTGAAATATATTCGCGGGCCATTCAAAATTGCTACAGGAGTAGTTATTTTGAGTCTACTTACTTAAGAATTTAATAAAGTAGGATACGCAGTTTGTTTTATTTGCACTCAGATTTATGGTTATTCAGTCTCATAATTATAGTGAAAGTTTTGAAAGGATCAGTGAAATTATGATTTTAAACGTCGCCGTATTATCGAAAAACATTTGTAGCGATGTTCAATCTTTATCGGTTGTTGGTCTATATTTATTAAGCATGTGAAATAATGTCTATCGTAGATCACTTAGAACTCGTTTATAAAAAGTTATTTTTCTGAAAATTATACGAATTCAGTGTATTTGAATGTAATTAACACAAGAACAATTAGAAGCGATACTCGGAGGCTGGTTGTCTAGTTTTGTCATAATTTAAACTACCGTATTTTTTCAGCTGTTTTTTTTTTTTTACCAAGTTATACAAATTTTAAAAGTATTCGCCTAAGTTCCATCCTTCCTCAAAGCGGACTAAAAGAGTCTCAAAGAGACTAAGGGAGTGAAAATGTATCTATATGCAGCTTTTATGTATATTAGTACCAACTTTTGCTGTTCCAAAAGAATTAAGAAAAATCCTGTATTTCAAAAGTTAAGGTTATGCAGGCATCCTTACAAACTAAAAATATGATGATGTAATTATTTATTTTATTAGTGTTTTAACTCATTGTATGCGGATTATATTTCGCCGCGGATTTTTCCTCGTGTAGCGGGCGCGTTTTTTCATGAATTTCGCTCGAGATTGGTTATTTATTAAAATCGCAATAAATCAATACAGTGCCTGTCGTATTTATACGGTACCCCCTGTCCAGCACAAATCTACTAAATACGTACTTGCGCTGTTGATAGTGCGCTGTACTGATAGACTTCAAAATACGTAAAAGTATATTCCCCGCGTGCAATAATATCCGTTCATTAATCCCATGCAAGTTTGTAACTTAAGTTTCTTTTTTCTGGATAACTTGAATACAAGACATTTTTTCTCTATCCATTTAGGGAGACAGCCTTTTTATGATTTGGCATTATTGATTAAAAGCAAAGCATTAAAAAACATTAAAAAAGATTTTAAATTATATTTTTAACCACACCCCACACAAAGTTTAAAAAAACAAACATCTGTAAACACAACCCACACATGCTATGCCGACATGTATATCTTGCCTCTGTGTCGATCTAATTTCTCATAATACTCGTATGTTAATTTAAAGATAAGCCCCCGGCTTATTTTGATAAATACAAAAAGCATGCTTTGCTATATCTAAACAGTGGCGTAGCTGGAATGTTTGCAGCCCGAGGCAGTTCTTTAGTTTGCAGCCTATTTCTTTTGTTTGCAGCCTGCGACGATTCTTAAATTTACCGCAGGTCTTGATGTACAAACAATTAACTACAAAAAGTGTCAAAACGTAATGTAGAGAAATAAAACGCTCCTGTTATTTTTGAAGAAAAATTTTAATTCCAACTTTTCAAATTCTATTATTATTATTACTGCTGCTGTTTTATTTTCTTTTTGTTTGCAAAACATCAGTGACACATATAATGTTCCACAATACTTTGCCAAGATATAACGTCGAGGAACCTAGTGAACTAAGTAGCGAATTATC
This sequence comes from Stegodyphus dumicola, assembly GCF_044657685.1. Lineage (NCBI taxonomy): Eukaryota > Metazoa > Arthropoda > Arachnida > Araneae > Eresidae > Stegodyphus > Stegodyphus dumicola. The sequence continues at coordinate 117,899,490 of NC_140777.1, read as the reverse complement.
GCATATACGTTGAGTTCCAGTAGTCCCTACAGAGACGTGAGAAGGGTTAAAATACCCTTTTATTCAAAGAAATAATAAAAGATGGCTCCTTCTCGGGCTTACATGAAAGCCTCCACCTTTTAAATCAAATTAAGAAACTAATCTAATACTAAACTAAATACACTTATTCGAAGCTAGACACAAATACGTAACGTAGTTGGTCCTCAAATTAACCTAGCCGGCGATTTTCAACAGTCACGTACAATACTGCCGAGCGTAGTAGATTTAAGAACGAAGTACCCAGAAGGCAAACACGCGCCACTTAAGGCTCCTAAGTACTCTCTTTCGAAATAATTTAAACTTCCTTTAAATACTTCTTGTAACTCATTTGCATTCAACGCGATTCCAGAAACTCATTCTGGCAGGTGAGTAGGTAAGTGGGAAACAAGCATTGAAAGGATAAGATTTCAAAATTAAAAACAACAGTTATGAAATTTAATTACACCTTACATATTGTAGATATCTATACGATTGCTCTCGCTGTTATGTAAACAGTGGAGAAAGATTTTTAAAATCTAAAATATACATTTCTAATTCTTAAATACTTTACAAACAATTTTATTTAGAAAAACATCTCGCAACTAACAACACTTACAACAACTGAGAAGAAAGTTTGCGCTATTACTTAGAACCTCGTTCTGGAGGACTGTATTTTACTGGAGGACTGTATTTATTCAAAATCTGCGAAAACAAATTAACCTGCCAAACAACACTGCAAAAATTCGAAAGAACTTCCCTTCTAGGTTCCTATTTCAACTTCCATAGTAATAACGGAAATGAAACTCTGAAATACATCTCTTAACGAAACATTTTTCTCTCTGAATATCACCATGATCATAATTTACTTGATTTTCGTAATTTGCAAATTCAAAAACTTCGACGGAATTATGGGATTGTTAAAACAAGGTGGTGATTTTTTCCAATACTTGAGGAAAGAGTTCTTGTCCATTTAATTCCTTGAGGCAATTTGGAGACTAAAATTATTTTTCACATGCCTCGATGACACACTGATTAACACCTATAAAATAATTTTTCAACCAAAAAAAAAAAAAAAAAAAAAAAAAAAAAAAAAAAAAAAAATTCTGCCCCTAAAATGCAATCCTCAGGGGAACCATGCCTATAGCTCCACTATGTATAAAGCAGGACATTAGTTTTCGCATGTTGAGAGATGTATTATTTTCTCTTTTCGGTATCAGTATTTGCAAGTTAACGTTTGTAAGTTAAAGAAAAACTGTATTTACGTTTATTTCCAGTTTTTCAGAGTGCCCTGTTCCTTAATATATGGAACAAGCTGAAAGAGGAAATCCCTGTATTGCTGAGCTATTAACAGAGACTGTTTATTAATTATTTAATTTTGTCATCTATATTAAAACATAACAGAGGTAGAGTAAATGTTATCCTTTTCCCCTTCAAAATAAACCTCTACACTGTAACGATAAAAAGCTGATTTCACTGTACAATTTTTGTTTTCTACTTCCTTTGTATTGAAGGCATCAATCACATTAATAATATGCAACTAGCTTGAAAGGACGTCTTCAAAGACTATCGCTACCTATTGTGATCATCAATTCGGTGACGCTTATCTGATTATAGATAGTGCGTGGTAAAATGCATTAAGATGATGTAACAAAGAGAATCTGTCTATGTACATTACGTTCCACTTCTAAGTTATCTACCTAAAAAAATCTGATGCGTACACAACACATGACTTCCTTGTACGGAATTTTAAATTGTACACATTTTTTCGTGCTTTTCATTTAAATTTATTTCCTTAAATTTCATTAGGGATATATTTCTCATTCAATTAATTCAGTTCTCACTTCTCGGCAAGGCAAAAATACATAAAAACTAAAAATACTTTTATTAAAAATTGAAAGATATAAAAAAACATAAAGCACCAAATATATTTAGAACAGTTAAAAAACAATTTTTGCAATTGAAATTAGAGTTTTTACGCAAAAACAAGCAATTCGGCCAACGAGCAAGAAAGCAGAGTTTTCGGTGCAAAAAACTAAGAGTTTACTTTTGGTCCCACTCGGTAAAAAGACACTGAAGGTAAAGACTTAATTCAGTATTCTGCTAAGTTTCAAATGTAAACAAATATGGCTGCTATAATAAAAAAATTAGGCTTATCCGCACTTGAACAATTTTTAAATTGTTGAAAATTCTACAATTATTGTATGCAGATTAACTAAAGGCATAAAAACCCTAACCAGAAGATAAGAACAACATAATTCGATCATTTTTAAAGTAAAAAATGCACAATTTACCAATATATAAGAATAAAAAAACTGAGCTCAATAAGCCGGGTAACAGAGTGGCTCTCTCTAAATATTTATATACTTTCGGTGCAGCCATTTGCAACCAAAAAGGGAGGTGCACAACTATATGTTATAGCCGTCCTATATACAAAATTTCAACGTTTTCAATTTCCCCTCTTTTTAAGTTATGTGAGATACATATGTACTCACAGATGCCAAGAAAAAATCTTTTCTTTCTGAATCAATTTTAAATCAGTTTTGTAATTCGTTTTGGGAAAAATAGTTATTTACTGTGTCCTTACGTACAGATGTCATGCAAAAACATCGTTACATTGCATTTGATAGCGGTCAAAGGGGATATTTTCGTTGAAACATGATAGCCGAAATTTTTCGTGATTACAATACTTCCTTTACTTCATATACAAAGAAATAAAAATCAATATTTTTCAAGTAACTGGGAAATTTAATGCTTGTGTCCCAGTTATTGATAGATCCTGTACTTAAATTCCATCTTTTAGCTTGCGTTTTACACTAAAGTGAATCCGAATCAGCTATTATCAGGTAATTCTACTCTTTCATCTAATCTTCAGTGTGTTATCAACAGTAACAATAACACTTCATTCTTGGTTTCCTTCATCACATGTAGCATTCTGCATAGAATGTGTTGGAGAACAATCAACTTGTTACACAAGATAGTAAGGCAATCAGCTTTCGATCATAGTCAATGGTCATACGGATCAAAGATCGCGCATGCTATCTGTAAGAAGAAAGAAATTTTGATTGCAATGAAAGCGAAGGGAAGTTCGGATTTACATTAGGTAAGCTATAAAATATTTATTTCTTAGTCTAGACATCGAAAATGGCTATTTTTGAAGGCAAGTATTGAGTTTTTAAGTTTAGTCAGCTTAGATTACTAATGACTCAACAGTTTCGAGTAGAAGCAATAGTGGAATTACTGCCAAGGACGGCAAAAATCGTTTGTTTTTGAGCAATATATTTTTAAAGCTGAAAATCTAGAATTATGTTATTTAGAATTTCGCAGTCTAAGATGTCCGAAATTTGTACATCTTATTTCGTAATTTCAGTCGCACTTTTGATCAGTTAAGATAATCAATCTGCAGACGTGATATTTCAGACAATTTTATGGGAAGTGACTGGCAATGATAATACGCTTTCTTAAAAAGTATTTTTTGTTCATGTTTTGACTTCAGATATTAAAAGCTTTCATTTAGTCCACTCATGGTGTTCTACAAAGAATGAAATTTTGTCGTTAATTTTTAATCTTACTTCCTGATTTACTTTTCAAGTTCAAGTTTTGTACATACACTGTTGGTCAATGGCAAAACAGTGTGGTGACATGACTTCTGTAAAATTCGATATATGTTTTTTTTCTAATTTAATGTTAATTTCAACAATTTTTTTTCATATATCTTCGCTTAACGAATAAACAAAGAATACCCGAATTTTCCTCTTTACGCATTCGAAAAAACAACAACAACAAAAAAAAAAAAAAAAAAAAAAAAAAAAAAAAAAAATTATTGAACCAACCTTATATGAAAATTTTAACTTAAAAACTGCTCGATTTTCAGATTATCAGATTATTTGACGTTTATGGTTTTAAAATTTCAACATCTAAAGGTATATACAGTTTTGAAATTTTTACAGATTAAACAACCTTTCGTTCTCTTTTAAAAGAAGAATGATAAAAAATATTAATAGAGCAATTTTCTACATTTTTTTTTATTTTTGTACGAAGTATAAAAAATATTGTAATGGTGAAAATTTTCGAGTGTCATATTTCAACGAAAATATCCATTTTGACCGCTCTCGAATCTAGCTGAACCATGTTTTATGCGTGACTTTTGCACGTATGGACCGAAATAAAAGACTCTCTTTTTTTCAAAACGGATTTTAAAACGGATTCATAAGAGACGTTTTCATGACGTCTGTATGTATGTACGTTCGCACGTATATATCTATCTCGCAACGACGAGATAGCCGTAGAACTCAAAATCGAGTAGACAGACGTAGAAAGTTGAAATTTTCTGTATGCGACTGCTATAATATGTAGTTGTGGACCTCCCTTTTTCATTGCAAGTCGGCAGCCCCAAAGATATATAAATATACATATATATATTGCTACTCTGTCACTCGACTGGATGAGTCCATTTTTGTTATTCTTATATTGGTAAATTGTGCATTTTTTGCTTTAAAAGTGATTGAATTATGTTCTTATGTTCCGGTTAGGGTTTTTATGCTTTAGTTAACCTGCATGCAATAGTTGTAGAAATATCAACAGTTTAAAAGTTTAAGTACCGCTAAGCCTAACCGCCATTTGTTTATATTTGAAACTCTGAGTAAAACAGTGACTTACGTCATTTGGTGCACTAACATCAATGTCTTTTTTCCCAGTGCGACCCAGATTTAACTTTTAATTTTGTGCACCGAAAATTTTTTCTTCCTGCCCGTTGACCGTATTGGCTCTTTTGCATAGAAACTCTCATTTTAATTGTAAATATTGTAATAAATAAATAAATTTTTAATGAAGATGGAGTTTTATGAATCTTTGCCTTGCCGCGAAGTGAGAACTGAATTGATTGAATTAGAAATATATCGCTAATGAAATTCGAGGAAATAAGTTTAAATGAAATGCAGTAAAAAATGTCTATAATTTAGAAGGCTGTACAAGGATGTCATATGTTTTCCTAATCAGATATTTTTAAAATGTGCCTTGCAGTCAGAAGCAAACAGGCCAAAACGAAGCGTTTCTGTCGGAAAAATTGCTTTTGATTTTACCTTCCTGAGGCACTCAATGACGATTTGGGGATATCTGTATTTGTTTATAATATAGTAAAAAAACACAGATATCCCCAAATCTGTGTTTGTTTACTATATTATAAACAAACACAGATAGTTATATATAGTTTTTAATTACAAAAAATAATAGATAAAAACACAATATATTGTAATCAACGGCAACAAACCAACGATGGACATCTGCAGGCCGCTATCCGCGAGCTCATTTCCTTCTGTTTATGAAACGTTTAACGTAATTTATTATTGTAAATCGTGTATTTAATGAGCGTGCATTATTATTCTTTTCTGAAATAGTGATAATATGGAGTCAGAAATTGATTTCGGGGTATTTTTTGCTTTGCATTAATTTCTACAATCTTCTCATTATCTTAAAAATATTTTAACTAGAATATAAGGACTGAACTATCTAAAATGTATTCAGAATGAATTTTTAGGATTTTTATGCGTGTTCTTTTGCATGACGTCGTTCTATCTGTGAAATTTACGTACACAGATATATTTAAATACATAGTATAAATACGTTGAAGTAACTCGGGTTCATTATTCCAAAGTTTATTCTTAAATTTTCTGTATTACCGCAGCAAAACATATTATGCAGTCCGAGGACCAACACATATTTTAAATTAGTTCCTTGCAAATTCAGAATAGAGATGGGAAAAACCGCTCTTGTAGGAGATCGGAACCATTCTCTAATGATATGAATCGGTTCTTTTCTATAACTCACTGAAAAATAACTGAAACCTTGATGAAAATAATCCGGAACGAGTGTTGAATCAAGAGCAGTTAGTAAGGATGAGCAGAAAGCAGAAAGAATCTAGCGAACAATGGAATCGGGACCGTTTAGCGAAGACAGAAGGGAAAAAAAAATCGAATGAGGAGTGGTACTGTGAGATTGACTCCATTAAACGCTAACATACCGAATTTCTTTCTACACAGAACTAACAATAAACTGCTAGAATAAAAATATTTCGAAGAGTTGGGAAATGATGAAATTAAATATACTTTGAAACATGAGAGGATAAACATTTTTTCTTCCCTAACATGAGAATCGAAATTTCCTGGCACGCTTCCAACAACAGCTCGGTTCCTTTATCATCAGTCAAACGTAAGGTCGCTCAGTAAAGTTACTCAGTTCGTGAACGAACAGCAGACCTCTATTCTTGGCCCACTTCCAAAAACAGCTCTCCGTGAACTGTAAAAGAGCTACATTCTATTTTCTGGAATCGAAGTAAATTCACTCAGTAAAGTGAATCTATTCTTTAAATCAGCTTCGGAATGGGTCGTCCAGCTTTAGAACACAAACCCGACTAGTGGTCGAGGGGTTAAGCGCGCTGAATACTGGTAGTTCGATCTGGTTTGGTTTCAATCCCAGGTGAAAGGGCTGGGTGAATAGTTGGTTCTGTGGTTTTTCTTATGTGTAGCATGAATACAGTTTCCTTCAAAATGCATCCTTTTTCTTAGGAGCTCTCATGGCTTCGCCAAATTGAATGTCAAATTTTCCGCAGCCGATAGATTCTGTGATTTATCAACAGCGAGTACATATGTAGCTTACAAATAATTTTTTTTCAATGCTTAACATTCTGTAATTCATAAAAACAGAAAATCGAGCAATGCGTTAAATTTTTTTCATCTTTCGAAAAACATCTTAGGAAAAGTAGCCAGTGTGAAATATTTCTAGCTAAATTCTGCAAGTATTAATTTCTTGGCCAATTTTGGAACAAAACGTATAAATTTCTTTCCCATAGCAATCGATATTAATGCACATTCAGCTTAAAAATAACTTATCTTTTAGCTCTATTGGTCATAATATTCAAATGTGCTGCTACGGACTGTTGTTATATTATCACCATGGTATCCAATATGTAACTTAATTCCTATTACTATTACTTTCCTTATAGAAACCAAAAATATTAAACAAAAAAGAAAGCATGATACCAAATTTAATAAGTTCAAGTGAGAAATCATTTACGAGGGGAAAACAATTCTTTCAAAATAATGTTCGTCACCGGCAAAGTTCTTGGGAAAAAAAAAAAAAAAAAATATAATTATTAAGCCTTTATGTACAGCTTTCATGAAATGCATTTTATAAATTCTAACTTCATTTTATAGCAGAAAAAAATCCATTCTACAGATATTTGGGAAAATTCACATTCCATTTCCTTTCAATGTTATATTTGCGCAGAATTTTGGGGCATAGCTTAAAAAAAAGGAACCAAAACTGTGCGCAATATTTTTAATAAATTATCAATGTTCTACTCATGTAGAATTTAAGAAAGTGAATTTCAAAGACGTTTAAAATGTCATTCATATTAATCAATGTCTGGCAATACGTATTTCAGCATTCATTTAATAGATGTTTATTTGCTTAATTTAATGCAATAAAACGTATGAAGGTCTTATACCTATGAGAAGGTTCGGTTCTCCTTCGTGGAGGACTCTCTAAAAGAAACTGTCTCGTGTTTATGTTGCTCATGAAGAACACTACGAAAAGATTCACGTAATCAACCTCTACACTGAGATTAAAACTCAGGTTCAGCTACCAGTATTCAATGGTTCATTTAGAGTAGGGGGGGGTTCCAAGGTTCCCAACGAAGTCGGCTTTGACCCCCTGGGGGTTGATGAAATTTTAAAGAGGTCAGGATAATCAAGGGGGGGAGTGAGGGTCGATAGCGAATTTGACGCGGCAATCGATCGTAAAAATCAAGCTCCCATTGATTGCCAAAAGAAATATTAATAAATTTATAATGAATTATTTATTGATATACAATGCATCATATAGTGAGGAAGAAATCATAAAATGAATATGAGGGGAAAATACACCAAAATTATTTAATATGTTTTTAAAATCGATATCTTTTTTTAAATATACAAATTTTTTATGCAATAAGTACAATATAAAGAAAGTTTAGAGTTTAGTGTTCTTTGCTACCATCCAAAATTTCTAAACTTATGATAGACGTTAATCATATTATATAATATTAATCATATTATCAAGTCTAAAATAACAGTTGAAAGTTGAGATGGGTGTAAAACACCCTTTATTTAAAACTAGATAAAAACGGAAGGCACACGTTGTGCATACAACTCAGCCAACCACTTGTGGGGAGAAATGTAACAGTAAGTGAAATGTAAAATTTAATTTCAAATAGGCTAGTAGCCGAAGGTTCCACAAATCAAATTAACGCGAAGTGGGCTCAAAAATCAATCGACACAGATATAAACTATCAGCAATTATTATGCAAGGCCGAGGACTGCAATTCTTATCTTATGTAGCAACCTAATGAAGTGGCCTTGAGAAGCAGAATACGTTTTGTCTTGCAATGTAAAAACCCCCTCCTAAATACAGACGAACTAAATGTGCATTCTAGTGAGAAAACGGAAGGGAAAAGTAACAATAAAGATCCAAAACATAAATAACTCGTTAATTAACAAGTAGAGACATTAGGTTATTTCGAAGCAGGAGACATGAAAAATGAGCAACGCCCTCACCGGAACTCGAACCTCTGACCTCTAGAATACGCGCCAAGTGTACTGACCATTACACCACGAACGCATGCTAAGAAGGCGGGAGAAATACCCTATAAACTTAAAGAAAGGCAACGAAGTAAAACGCTAGAACACAAGAAAACAAAAACAAACAAAACAAAAAATTTACGAAGAACGTAAAACTAGAATAAGCAGCAAGAAACTGGTTGAATATTTTTGAACAAGATGATTTAAAAATTGAATGAAGGAATTTCACGCTAAATGTTAAAAAAATTTCATCAATACATCAAACGCACCATCATATTAAGTAAAATTCGAACTTTTGTGTAATTCTCCCCATTGGAATTTATTTTTTCTCGTTCCCTATACACTGCAGGTGCCGCTTAATATCATCTTATTGTTTACGGTTATTTTGGTAATATTAATCGACGAGGAAAAATATTCTTCAAAATAGCGATACAATTTAATTAGTTTAATATAAGAATATTCAGAAACATATTATTAAATGCGTATAGGCATCTAATGGATTGAATGCGCGTAGAACCAATTGAATGCGTCCATGATAACTTGATTTTTTTTTTTTTTTTTTCCAAAAGCATTTTTCATTGCTGAAAGTTTTTACACAAAAGTACTCGTATAGCTTTTCTCATCATGACAGAGCATAATTAGAAGTTACCACTTCAAACTACTAAGAATGTTAAACACAACGCAATGCAAATGAAAGGCTCTCACGGTGATCTTTCAATACTCTGCACTAAAACTAAATTCATGTTCTCTCAGGTCTTATATAGTTTTCCATCGTTCGCCGAGAAACTTTCAGTACCTTTGATTTCTCAAAATTGCTAAGGGTTTGCAGTTATAGGACTGGATACAGTTACGGTTACACGGGGATTGGATCAGTTACCGTTACACAGAGGTAGAAAGAAAATGCTGACGAACGATCGCCAAACTTGGCGAGTTTGGGCGAGCTATTCTGCTAGTTTTCTATTCCCGTTCCTAGGTTCGCTAGTTATATTTCGTATCAAGAATCCATGCATTACATCGCTGCACTTCGCTAGAAAGAAGCACGACTGCCTGCCTCGTCCATAACCAGAATTGCACAACCCTAAACAGCTAACATTAGGACGACATACAGGCTTGGCTTCTACGACGTGAGATTAAGTAGCTTTGAACTTTTCACCTTTTCAGCTCTTCGCTGATGCAAAGGGAAATGAAAATTTCCTAACAGTTATAAAATTAGAGTGAATCTGTGACCTCTTACGAAAGTAATCAGTGTTACTGAGAACATAAACAAAAAATAATATTAAGGATTACCGATCGACCATCCAGCACCAGGGATTCCGAATCTTTCCTTCCAGCTATCCCTTTTAAAAGAATGGTTTTCTTCATCGACCACCGTTCATTTTCCTCTATAATATATAGCATACAACATATACAAATAATTTCACATAATAACTTAAGAGATAACGACTTGACGAACACATGAATACAATTTTTATAAAAATCGATTATTAAATTTATATTTCGTTATTTGTTTGTATTATCATTATCAATTTTACAAATATAAACAAGTTTTCAGAAGGAAATTACAGATTCTAAAAGCGCAAAAGCTCGATTTTAACTAATGGAATGATTGCGCTTTATGTGTTGACACTTTTTTTTTTATTTAGCATAAAATTGCTTACCTTAATTCTTATATCACTTCTTCAAAAATATTTAATCTGTTTCTGATTTTCCGTTAGAAATTATTAACTTGATTCAAACCTATTTATGTTCGATAAGAAAAGTGAAAAAGCAAAAATGTTGATTTGAAAACAACCTTGTATTTTGGGATAATTCTCTCGGTTAACTTTTAAATTCCTAAACATTGCTTACACGTGGGTTTTGAACAAGACTTGTGTTTGAACATTCGCCTTCAATGCAATCAGCTCTTCTTGTTCATCGTACCAAGATGAAATATTATATCATAGTTCATAGGGTCTGTGATCCAGGCATTTTATTTTTGTACATTGCACTTATTACACGAAAAAATTTATACATTAAAAATAGTATTGGTTTTTAAAATATATAAATAATTTTAGTATATTTTCCTGTTTATTTTTGTTAGCACCAAAGGGCTATTAATCTCGAAATACGATTTTGCTTTGTTTCACTTTTCATTCGAGTCGGTTGCCATTCGGAACATGTAAAATATTTATCTTTCAAATTTAATTTGTGTACTACTGATGAACAAACTAAGCTTTTAAGAGAAATACATGCAGTTCTTAAGAATATTATTGTTTTATTTTTAAGTCTCATTTAATTAAATAAAAATGCATTTAATTATGAGATATTTAGTTAAAATATTAAATATTTTTATAGAATAAAGTTATACATTTTTTCCCTTTCTAAATCTACTGGAGATATAAGACGTTCCCATGTTAGTCTAAATGTATATTCAGGTAGTATCCTATAAAATGTTTCGCTATTTCAACTAGGCAATCTCTACTGATATTCTCGGCTGATAAACCATATTCCACTTTAAAAGCCCTTTTGGACGAAAGCTAAAAATCTAAACACTTTCAGATTGTTATTATTACTATATAATTTACATTCACATTGCTCATTATTTATTTTTCACATTTCTTCCTACATGCGCTCAATGTGTCAATGCACTGCTACTTAGCAAGTGGATGAAGTGCGGTTCGAATCCTGGCGACTGCATAGTTGATTTTTCATGTTTCCTGCTTCCATATTCTGCGTAGTAGCGCCCAAACTAAAATATGGTGGACGATAATTCATCCCCACATGGATTTGGTTGATTGGTTCTTTCGCCTCTCCCTAATCTCTCTTTAAATGAAGAGGAAGTAAGGAATCATCTTATTCCCTCGAGCATGCTGCCTCATAATCTAACTGTTTAGTAATTCCAAAGAGCATTTGGAAGATCCGGTGTTCGAATCTTGGTGAGGATGCAGTGGATTTTCACGTGTTTAGCTTTTAAAGCCAAATAGTTTGTACAGTTTGATTCAAAATGTGCAATTAAACACAGTCGTGCAATTACTTATTTTATTCGTAATGCATATAAAATATAGTTAAATGTGTTACATTATGAACACATTATGTTACATTATAAATACTACATTATGAACGCTTTCAACACATTCTCTTACTGGATATCAGCATCATATATAAAAGGTGACCCCCCCAAAGCGCCGGATTTAATATGCCGAATCAAATACTATTTTTGAAACTGGAAAATATCTTTACGTATGTACAACTAGTAAATGTCTTTATTTAAGAATGAGCAATATTCTCTACGACTTGCCCTCCAGCACCACACTCCGTCGATGAAATTCGTAATCTTTTATTAACATATCTGCTTACTGAGTGTGGCTAATCACTCAATGAATTTTCTGAGCGCTAAGGGTTTGGCCCTGAAATTTCAGAATTCCTTAAAATATCCTGAATAAGCGGTGTTTTCTAATTATAATTCGAAAATGACTCTCTCACTTTGACTTCTTTTTTGCCAATACACATCCAACTCGAAATCGGCAGGATCTATCAGAAATTTTTATGTGTAACGAGTGGGAAAGCCATCCTTCTATATGGAATTTTAATTCCACAACCCATGAGTGTTAACTTCCTTCATTGTTAGTCTTTCTACAGTTCTAAATTAGTATTTTTTGGAACTCTCAATAACACTGCTAAGCACAACAGTTTTCAACAGACCGACTGGATCGACAGCGTAGTGATTTAAAGTCCCCAAATTTCTTTATCAGTCTGTGAACTATTTATTCATGAGGCGCACTTTCAAGTTCGCACGAAATTTAATAACAATCTGTGCATAATACTCTCTATTTTTGTCATAAGTTTCCAAAGAACATGTTGTTCCTAAGCTACGAAATAAACTGACAGTGATAAAATACCAGAGTTGCCTAGTCAAATCAAACTTGAAATTGTTAAATCGGAACATTTGCCTGCTTTAAGTATATAGAAATATATCCCATTTTCTAAAAGTAAAGTATGTTTTGAAGCATGTTAAACTCTTTTCTTTTTTTGGGTATCCATACATATATATATATACATTTCTGCATAGAAAAATTTAATTACACGTTGCGCAAAATAAAACAATACGAAAGTATTCATAATATATTTATTTGGATCTTCCAAGGGAAAAAAAGCTGCTTTAGATGGAAAAACATAATTTTTCCCTCTTATAATGTCAACGAACTCAAGTTTAATAAAACCTGAAACAGTATAAAACAGTTTCCATTTGAAAGAAGTATTATCTGCTTTTTTAAAGAAATCTTTACGTGGGAATTTTTCAGTAACATCGCTACAGTCTTAAAATTATTCTTGGCTCTTTTTCTTTCTCTTTTTCTTACATTTCTATTTCCAGATTTTCCTTAAATCTCGTAAATTATTGTCAATTGGCTTTGGTACTAAACATTTCCGCAAAATTATCAGCCGCATCCTGAATATCCGCTTGAATTGTTGCAGTCTGATTCTTTTTCTGTGTAAAATCACCAGACCATACCAACATCATTTTCTACACCTAAAGTGATTAATTTGTTGTCAATGGATACGTTCGTAGAATTCTGAGGTATTCATTTTATCGCTTTCTTCAGAGCATTCTACCGAGACAAATTGTTTTCAATAGCTACAGGACAGCTATTTTCCAAACAATGGCTTAAAAATGTTCATCAGAGAAATACTCTTAATAAATTGATCAAACGGATATTTATTTATAATGGTACTGAGAACGTTATTTATGTAAACTATTTTTTATCACTACTAAGTGGATTAAAAATCAAAATATTTAAATTTAATTTCGAATGACACTAAAAAAGAAATCAACCATTTTCGTAATTTCCTATACCTCCTTTTTTATGAAACATTTCAAGAGGAAAAGCATAGGGAACATGTAAAGATGTGTTTTTCCAGATTTTGTTATTAAAGTAAATAAAATGCGTTTAGCATTAGAAGGAATTAAATAAAATATTGCAAATAAGAATTCACTTTTGAAATATGTTATAATGCATTATTGTCAGTATTCGTAGAATTTTTCCAAAGTTTTATGAATTGAGTTCAATTCCTGGAACTTACAGATAACGCCATCGGCCTTGTCTTGATAAGTCTTAACATTATTGGAGATGTTAAACAACAAAAATCACAAAAATCAGTATAAGTTTCTAAATTTTGCAGGAATAGCTTCGATGATTTAAATACAGAGCCAACTTCTTCAGCTGCCTAAGTGCAAAGTCTTGACATATTTATGTAATTATGACTCCATTGTTGTTTAGTGCGATTCAGATATTTGATTAACACAGACTCATTTTTGTAGCAAGACCATGAAAGATGCGAAGAGCGGTCTTATTTTGTGGCAAAAAATGGGAAAACTTCAGAAATTGTTCATCGTCTCTGAGGAGTATTCTGTTTCCACATTCTTGATGTCACATTTGAAAACCTTCTACGGAGTGTTCTTTAAGAGTTTAATCATGAGAAGACATCGAAAAAGTTCTTTAAGGACTTCTTAAGAAATGTTTCGTTGGGATAAGTGTATTCAGTTAAACTGAGATTATGTTGTAAATCCGCATTGTAATACTGATGATAATTGATAAAATGAAAAAAATTATAACTTAATTCCTAGAACTTTCGAAATATCCCTCGTATAACTCCAACAAAATAGTTTAAAGTCGAAATCTATTCATCATGTATCAAAATTTTATTACAGTAAACACGTTATGGATATCTAAAGAGCTTTAATACACAAATTATAGCATTTATAGCAATTAGCTATTCTATTCTTTATATTGACAAAAATAGCTAAAACTAGATTACAAAAAATACTAATGAGTATAGACAGCAAGAAACCAATAAATATAAAGCATATAATAAAGAGATTTTACGGACTATATAATATTTACAAAGTATCATTGCTGTTTCCTTCATAGAATAGCGGTGTGTGAATCCTGAAGACATCTAGCTGAAGCATCAATTTGTTCATAAAAATAATACAAAATAAACATCTGTGAATCTACTACGAATTTTTTGTATATGTAAATAATGTCAGTGAAATTATTTGTGAAACTGTAGTATCTTTCGCAGAATGTAACATGAAATGCTTGAAAAGCGTGCAACTCTGCGAGAAAAATAAGGTTGCAGGGGCAAATCATTAACATTGAAGTAAATGCCTATCTTGCTAAATTGGAGAAATATCGCCAAATTTTGCGACATTGTAGCCCGGTATCTGCATAACTGTAATTGGTACTACAATTGAATAACTGTAATTGATCCCTGTATATAAGTATAACAGTATCCTACCCTTATACGTATATGACTTCCCATAATTTCAAGAAATGGAAAGTATTAGAGATTTCTCGGCGAAAAATGTACGAGTGCTTTTGTAGAAATTTTCAGTTTTTTTGGGGGGCGGTGGTAAAATAAAGTTTTTAAAGCTATCAATCGATCCTGTGAGCATTCAATCCATTGAAACCCCGCATGCACACAACAGTAATATAAAATACACGAAGTTCAGAATTTCATGAGTGCCTCCCCCCCGAAAGATAATAGTAATATAGGACTTACACCAGACAGTAGAGCCATTAAGATGTATGGGACAACATGCTATGACGTTACAGAAGCAATAACCTGTTCAGTAACATCTCTATTTGACACTAAAAAAGCCATAATTTCAGAACCAGTGTCAGAGAATTTTAGCGATCTTTATGTTTATCATCAAAGCCTCTCGGTCTTAGGAGGCTCTTCGACCAATAATTTTGTAGCTCTGATATCATCTTCAACCATAATGCATCAGTTGAAGTAAAATACAACAGTAAAACTAAAAAAAGTGTGACTACTTCAGTCTGCAAAATGTGCCAGACGGTAAGTAAAAGAGAACGTGCTAAACCTTTCGATGTACTCTTGCCGCTAGCTAGAATTGTGTCTTCGTGCAGTGAAGATTATTATTATACTTACTTCTGTAAACTGACTAAATGCCGATTGCATTTAGCATTGATACATTTAGCATTGATAATTAATTCATTGCTGATATCGTAATAAATGTGTTAAAATTAGGTTACTTGTACATGCCTATTACTACTTGTACACGTAAATTATACTTGTACATGCCGCCAAACTACCAGTCACCTCTGTCTAAATGACAAACTGAAGCAGGTAAAAATTACGTATCGAATGAATATTATATCGCATGAATGATAAAAATTACGTATACAATTAATGTGAGAACTTAGCAGTCTTCAGAATTCTCTGAAAAGAATAAAGGGTTGTATCAGGTTCGGACTGAAAAAAGATAGATACTTTTGAAAATGTACGGACTTAAACTCTTAATTGTTGGTGATAACGATGTTAATTTATTCAGCTACTGAATTATCATAACATTTTAAGTTACAAGGGTGGTGATAAACCTAAGCTGAAGTTTTTTATGGTTATATTTTAATTATTGATTCAAATGCGCAGACAATTAAAATATATCGCTTAAAATAAGCAAAAGTTACAGTTTCTGTCGATTATGAGAAAATCATTTTTAAAAAATGAGATTTTGCTTAATACTGTGAATAAATTAAGGTTCAAATCGATATTAATTACTTGTTCCACTCGCTTACCACGATGTCTTAATCGTGTAATAGCAGTTCATTTTGAAAAGAATTTGAATTTATTTCTGTAAATAAGATATAAATGGCATGAAGGGAACTTGCGAACAATGAACCAATTTCGTTTTGTCGTAATAAAATACATTAATTTTCTCTCAGGCTTCATGTATTTTCCATTATTATCTAGAAATTAATGCCTTTCTTTGAATAACTTTTACGTTCTTTTCTTGACTCATGGGATCAACAGGTGTTGCCTTTCGACTGCAACTCTCAATTACTTGGATATTTTTCCAAGCTTCGGTATTTATCCAGCATTAATGCTTGAGCAGATTTGTGAGAATGAATTTGTAATATACGCGAGATTCTTGGACTTACGATGATGCATAGCTTGCTCTGATGACTGCCTGCCTGGAATGTAGTATATTAGAAATCTTATCAAGCGAAAGCTAATGACTTAACGGGCGTTTTATGCATACGAAAAACGTGAAGAAGAAAAAGCTGTTGATTTAATGGAGTGTTTTTTTAGGTAGAAAAACTCTTCAGAATGATATAAATTTGTCCCTATGTTTGCTGTCAAGGAAAGTTATATATTTTGGATGGAAAAGTTTTACAAGGAAAGTTATATATTTTGGATGGATGACGAATGAGGAAATTCTTTGTTGTAGGGTATTTGAATGATAACGTGGAACGTTTTCTAATTCGCAGAAGATGCAGGTTTCTGTTGATAAAATGCTTTGGGAGTAAACGTAGGTAGGAAATGGATTTCGAAATTGCCTACAGAACCTGTGGAATGCCTACAAGTCTATTAGTATCCCAGTTTCTAAATATATTGAATGTTGTCCTTCTTTTTTATATAATATCTTGCGGCGGACCACACAAAGATAAGAAATTCATGTGTGCGGTCTCGTCCCATTCACAATCTTCCAGCTGTTACGAGGTGTGAGACGACAGGCTCTGGCATTGCGGGAGCAATAACTTGTTCATAACAACTTCCATCTGCCATTACAAGAGTCATCACTTCACCACCAGTGTCAAAAGATTTTAGTGATCTTCACGGGATTTGTCATTAAAATCTCTCGATTTCAGGGCGGCTGACGCATTAATGATTCTCTATAAACTATATCGTTTCAATTATAAACAGTGAGCGGACATAAAATACAACCGAAAAATTAAAAGGGTGTGATTAATTCAGTCTGCAAACTATTTCAGACAGACCAAGATGCCAGAATGCTGTGAAATCTCGAACAGAGTGACTCTTGCCGCTAGCAAGTTCTTCGCATAATAAGAACAGTGCTTATCTCTCTTATGCATTACATTAATTTTTAGTTTTCGCTATTGTACTGTTAATAAAGCTTCTTGTATATTTATAATAAATGTGTTTTTAGTTCTATATGTAATAAGTCATACGCAGCTTAGCCAATCCTTACATCAGTCTCCTCAGTACTGCAGCGCACCGTCATCACGCCAATCCCATTCCTGTTGCCATCACGTCAAGGCTATTTGTTGCAGATTGGTGGTGAAATATTTCTCGTTCAAGATAGTAAAGTAGTATGCCGCTGTTTATTTTTTTCTGTATCTTGTTAAGATATGTATAGTAGTACGCCGCTGTTTATTGTTGCTATATCTTGTAAGCTTATTTCACAAGTTTATTTACTGCAAAAAGTGATCACAGTTTAATTGGAGTAATCTCTTCTCATTCATGTAATTTGCGCATCAGTGGTTTGAAGATTCAGTGGTAATCCAAGTTTCTAATATATGGTGGTTCAGCAAAACATAATATCACATCAAATATGAATAAATCAGAAATCAATAATCGCCAAGCAATAAAATATAAATTGATTTAATTAATATAATAATCTCACAATCTCACATCATCACTGCGTCACATCTTCCATCAACTCTCAGAACACAGTCAATGGCGCTCTCAGCGCCCTCTAGCGTTACGCGGACTAATCGCAGATACCTGATATTTACAACAGTCATAATTCATCTTGGGACTCAGAATCTATGTCTACGATTGATTCGTCAGTCAATATATTCCATTGTGCCGCGTCTGATTGATTTTGACTCGCTTTGAATCCAGTCACCGTAGTATATTTAGCAAAATATTTTGAGTTCATTTCTATAAAATAGTTGTTCGGAATATTTTTGCTTTCATTTGGAATATGAAGCAACGATACTCCTCAACGGTTAAATACTGCTTTTAGATTAAATAAAGTTATGCATGGGATATTCTACCTTTGTTAAAACGTTTTTATTTACAAGAACGAAGTCCGGTTTAAACACCGCATTACCTTTAAACGAGTAATTGTGTTTTGTGATTTTTCCGCAATTTACACAAACCTGCAAATTCGTCAGAACTTAGTGTATATTAGCTTGCTTGTTAGCATTTGTCAACAAAACAGTTGAATAGTTTGCACTAAATATTACAAATATAGTTCGAAAGATAAAATACTTCAGTGCGTCACAGTGCTTAAGATACGAATGTTTACATTTTTTTTAATTATTGAATCTCATATAGATTGTTTATTTTTTTAAAAAATTAAAGCATAACATTCTTTTATCTTCTCATTCATTTTACAAAAATTTGTTTGTTTATACTGATGACACTTCAGTATTTTTAATAAGTTTTATCACTTATATTTCAGAAAGTTACAGTTAACATAACAATTGGTATCGAACGTGTTCTCGTTTTTTAGGAGTAATAAATTTCTGTATGTTACAGGCAATGCATTCTATAGAATACCTAGACATTTTATAGAATGACTATCATTTTTAGGCAAAGTATGAAATATGTGAATTATTATATACTTTCCCTAGTCATTGCGTACAATGTCTAAGCATTCCACAGAACGAGAAATGCAATTTAGGCAAAGAATGAAAAGAGGTCATGACAGGTCAAGACAATGCATTCCTCCAAAATACAAATGTTGTTTTGAAAAAATAAAGAAAGAATGCCATTAGAAAACTTTTGTTCAAAGTATGTGAAGAAAAATTTAAGTTTTACAAAACAAAATTTATGCCTTTTGTATTAAGAAAAACAATATATAAAAATGCAGAAAATGTGTGAATTAAAGGAATAAATTACTTAAATGTATGGATTGTATATGAATGCATTAAATATATTGATATTCGAAACGAATCAAAAATGTATTCATACTTTGCCGGTTTGTCATCTGGCATTCTATAGAATGAATAGAAAATGTATGAAATGGTAATCGTTTCTTAAATTGCCTGTCAGTTTTCGGCTTTCATAAAATGCCTTGGTATTCTATAGAATGCCGGCTTTCATTCACTGCCGTTAATATTTATACGTTTTCTTCTTTTAAAAGATGTGTGAATGTCCGGATTAGAACTAGTAGCTAGGGACAGTGCGTCTCAAATCGAGAAAAATGCCGAAGCTGCTGCTAACTACTTTTCTGAAGTTTATAACAGAGATGACGATGAGAGAAACTGGTCTTTCTCATACCTTAAGGTCAGTATTTGTATTTACCATTTGTATTCTGAGATTAATTCTTGGTTTTATTTTTATGTAAAATCATAGCTTACTTGTCAGATTAAGAGCAAAGAAATACAGTGATTTAAATATAATAATTCTCATTATAAACTAACTGTGTGCAAAACAATTCTGGATTGTATAGAGTTTTGTAAGCTACTGGCTTAAATGTGGTTTTTAACAATATTTTTTATCCGCATATATTATTACTTCACATCACATATTAATCCTATTGATACAGATAATTTTTTTTTTTACACATGCCTTTTATAATTTTATCAGCTTCTTTTTGTGAACTCTATGTCTGTAACTGTGCCAAATCTGAACAAGACTAAAATCAAAGTGTACGATTACACTGACACATTTCGCTGTAATCATATTTTTTATATGATTAATAATTTCTAAGAAACATCCAATATCTTAAACTTAATCTTCTTGTTGCTTACATTTATAGTTTTGTGTTAAAATAAACTCTGCACAACCCTTTTTTTCTTGGTGACAAAGTCAGGTATTTTAAACAAGTTGGAGAGATTATGCTGCTCGTGTTTCTGAAGTCGCACGTTTGGTTGAGGTATTGTTGAACCAGCTAAAAATTAAGTTTCCTCCAGTTTCCGTTAACTGAAGTTGCAGGCCAAAAAATTGAAAGTGTAAACTTCTTTGAAAACAGCGATCGGAAAAACGTCGAGGAATGGTTCGATAGCGATTCGATTGAGCCGAACTTTCATTGCTCAAATGATGCGAATATTGTTTCAAATGTCGCAAGAACAGAAGAGGCAGAGAGTGATGCTGAAAATACTGACAAGTACATTTAGCCCCGAGTCGGCAATGGTTTCTGTTGAAACTCTATTGATTTTCGTCGACTAAAGGAGATTCGAAAACAATGATAAAATAGCATTTCGGAAAATATGCATTGAGAATCGACAAATATTTAAAGTTCTCAAAAACAAATTAAATTACTGATTTCTTTAAGAAATAAACACATACAATATGCATGAAAATTGAGAGTTTGGATTATCCGTGTTTCTCATTTGTTTGTGACCAACTTTCCCGGCATTAGCCCAGATAATCGATAGTATACTATACAAATAAAACGCGATGCAGCAATTAAGTCGAAATGTTTGAATCTTCTTCTTCTTTTGTTAACTGTCTTTCATTTTAAATATGGATTCATGATTTACACTAATGTTTGTGAAAATTGCAACACCATGGAGGAATTACGCAAATTGAAACAAACTTACAGGAAATGTAAAGTGAAGTAAGACATGCAAATGATTAGAATTACAAAGCGATTGCATTTAATTAGTGGTTAATGTGCCTCCATCAACAGCGGAGGTTGCTATACCAACAACTAACGGAGTTCGAACGAGGCCGCATTCTCGGTATGCAGCAAGATGGACTTTAGTACAACAGTGATGCGTGTTTGGAAGAAATGGATAGAAGAGAACCCAAAAAGACAAAATCCTGGCAGTGGGTACGCAATAGCATAACGACACGGGACGACCCACACCTCATCCTCATGGCTGTGACGGATCGTACAGCGCCCTCTCATGTATTAGCCCAACGTTAGACCAAGGCTACAGGTGTTATGCTGTATAGCTCCACGGTTCGTCGCCTTCTGCTGCAGCATGAATTGTACTTTGAACTTATACTTTTGATTTCTTCTACGCAGGATTCCTCTGTCACTAAATCACAGACGCGCCCGACTTCAGTGGGCACGGCAACGCAGTGCGCGGTGTGCCCTTTTGGCAAGAATTTGATTTCTCCGATGAATCTCGCTATAATCTGGAGTACAATGATGGAAGAGTACGCGTCAGACGTTACAGAGAAGAACGTTTGCTCCCACAGTGTGTTATCCAGCGTCACACCGCACAAATGCCTGGCATCATGGTACGGAAAGCTATTGGTTTTAATTGTCGATCCAATCTAGTGCAGATTGCAGACAACCATAACAGTGATAAGGGAAGTTGTGGAGCCAGAGGTCCTTCCAATTCTTCGACTCATTTCGGTAGCTGTATTTCAGCAGGATAATGCCTGAGCACATGTTTCTAAAACTGCACAAGCCTTCTTTGTGGCGCAACCGGGTTTTGATTCTGCTATAGTCTGTTTATTCCCCCAGAGTCTCCCATTGAGGATGTCTGGAAATTTATCGGCCGGCGACTCGCTCGTACAGCTGGTGGGGGCACACACTAAGATTTACCTTTGGCGTCAAGTCGAAGCCATATGGAAAGCCATTTTCCAGGATTACGTTCAGAACCTGTATGATTCAATGCTACAATGTGTACAGGCTGTCATCACTCGGCGTGGCGGGCACACAAAGTACCGATTTCCGACATTCGTTTTGTTTTTGTCTTGTAAATTTTATTGTTTATTTGTACTACTATCAGTAGTGTGTGGAATAAATTTCATTCACTTCCAACATTTCCTTCATGGTGCTTCATTTTTCACTAGGATTAGTGTATTTTAGAACAATAATAGCAGTAAGAATGACAAAAATTTAGTTTAATAGATATTTTATTCAATTCAAATAACAGAGTAGCATTTAGCATTCAAATATCTTATACTCCTGTCTTATTTGTACTCAAATACAGGAGCAACTTCTTTTCAAAGAATCTCCGCAACTTTTCAGGAGATACCAAGACCGGGTGCAACATGCTCTTTTCCTGGAACTTCTGGTCTTTAATCTGGTGTACAATGCACTTTCCTTCCTAGCATTCACGTTCCTTCCATCTCAGGTATTTATTTTATCTGTAAAATATGACACACCATTTATCTGTACCATAACTCACTGGATGTTATCTAAACATATTCTTCTATAAAAGATAAATTATGATATTCACTCTCTTACCGTAAATCCTTGGTGGATTCCATTTATATACGGTTCAGCGTGCATTCATCAGCACTAAATGCTTGCTGTTATCAGCTCTGGTCAGGAGTTATCGACAATTTTACAGCATTTTCTTCGATGAAAATGAAGCCAAAGAAATCGTAAAGCTGTAAAAGTAACTGGCTGCGAAGGAAGCAAGAACCCAGAATTAATAGTGAAATGACGAATAAAGAAATGAAAGATCTTATAACACCAACGACAGTGAAAGCAGTGTTGATAAAGGAAAAGATAAAACTGCCTCTAACTTAAAGCAAATTTAACGAGTTGTTAAAAAAGGCATAGGAACTGACAGATTTAGAAATGGATATTGACGCGGGAAAAGAAAAGAAGAGGACACTTTATGACAGGCGTTCAAAACCTCTACTTAAATAACTGCGTCAAACATTGTCCAAAGCCAAAATCACTAGCTTTCTTTAAAAATAATTGTATTACGTATTTATTTAGCTGCAACAAAAATTGTTTCAATTAATATTTTTTGTCACTCCTTTTAATTGCAACAGTATTGAAGTTTGCTTAAATTATACAACTAGTTTCTTAATTTTAATTGTACCTAATATATTTTGCCTGTAGAAAGTTAATTTGGCGGAATGCAATTTTGCCTTACGCACAGGTATTAATGACGTAACGGTCCTGTTCCGCAAGGATTTACTGTGGTACATCATTTCATCATCATCCTGTAGCCACATTTATTTATTTATCGGAATTCAAAAGATAAATTCTAATTAATAAACAAATGAGCAAACAAATAATGCAATCGGCTGCAAAATGTTTTCTCAATTGCACAGGAAAAGATAATAATTTGTAGAAATATAAAAAAGTGCTTCAAATTTTTGTTTCTTTCCAAAATATGCTGAAAGGTGTAAAAATCTTATGTTGCAGTTTCTTGTTAAAATCACTTAGGATGTCATAACACATAACTGAACATACCACGGAAAAAATTTATCCGACAGCAATGACATTAAAGGCTATTGATTGCAATAGCACAAAATGCGCTGTTAACACAATGCAAACTCACTGCAATGTTTTAGAGAAGTAATCAGTCCTTTAGTACCTGCCTGTCCTTTAGTACCCTTTTCTAAACATATTTAGACATATTTTATAATTATCTCTTATAAAGTATTAGTTCTGAATTCATTTTTGAGAGAATTTTAAAACGATATTTATTTTATTGTCCTATTCCCCCCCCCAATCGCTTGGAATATTTTCTCATTAGTTAAACTCATCTTCTGAACTTTCGATTTGAATGTCAACGAGCGTTGTAGCTGTGACTGATAAATACTGTATTCAGCTTTAAATAATTACCATTTATAGAATGTCACTGAGTTAGAAAACCTTTAGATCAGCGGTTCTCAACCTTTTGACTAACGTGTACCGTCTAAACAAAAATTTAAAAACTTTAGTATCACCACTATATTTTACAATGATTATTTTTCAATTTCTAAATAGAAATATTAATAATATATATATTGCCATTTGCACAACCTATTGGCTATTTGTATTAAATAGGAACACATTAAAACATTAGATTAAAAATTGGTTACCATTTTAATTATAAAAATTTAAGTTATAATACTTTAATTCTAAAATTTAGTGCGAAATTTGGATCTGTTTAAGAGAGATCAATTTCTTTATTTTTGGTCGTATTTCACTTAGCTTTAACCGTTAATTAGGATCCACTTTTAATTTTGTTCTGTATTTATTTTTCAATATGACATAGTAGAAAATCATTTTTCACACAAACAGGTTGTGCAAAAAGGCAATAAAAATTTAATAGCTTTATTTTAAATGCCTTTAAATTCTTTTTTTCGGTTCAGCAAAAAGTTAACAATTTTTTTTTTTTTTTTTTTTGTTTCCAATCTTCAGTTAGAGGTCGATCACAGAAATTTCTATCAATTGTTCTTTTTTTTTTTTTTTCCTTCAGGAGATTTTTGAATTTGTTAAAAATACTTTGTTTCTTTGCGTACCACCTATTTTTCTCTTGCGTACCACCAGTGATGCGTACCACCGGTTGAGAATCCCTGCTTTAAATAACGTATTCTCTCAAAAAATTAACTACAGGAACCATTTTAGTTGGTTATAGAATTAGCTGCTAATGCAGAAAGAAATAAAAGTTTGATAAAATATCTATGTTTCATTTTAAATCACAAATCGATGATATGATCATAAAACTGACCAAAAAATATTGAACAAGTACTAATTATATTGCAGAAGATGCAGAAGAAAAACGTTTTCAATATTAAGATTAATCTGCAACTGAAATACATAATCCTATTTAAATTTCATATTTTCTAGCATGTAAAATAACTTCCCCCTCGGGATTTGTATATAATTTTTAAAAAAAGAATCTATATTTGAGGAAAATGAATTACTAAGAGGGCACTTCCTGTTAAAATTTGGAATGGTAATTTTTTAGTTTCCTTGTAACATTTCATCCGAATTAAACTAAGATTTGCAAGTTTATTTTATACCTTTCCTTTACGCCTCGTTTCGTTATTTATCGCTCAGTCCAAAGGTTTATGTTAATCTGATTATTAACAACATTGTTTAAATTGAAACTAAGTATCGCATGACTTGTAATAGAGAGACACATTTGGTTGTTCTTTCGTCCGCCGATCTTACCTTTTGACTATTGTTATTGTTGCAGACTGTTGATGGAGAGCGGGAGCATCGTCTGTTTATCGTAGACGAGTCGGTTTTGCCGCGTTTCTGCCACCATCGAGTGAAAGAACGCCCGTTAGGGAGACAAATGTTGGCAGTAGACGAGTAGGCATCTGCAATTGTATTTCCATTATTCATCTGGCAGCAAGCAGCTATAGCACTGTATATGTGCTCACACTGAATGATACCAAGATGTTAATAATATACAAAAGAATATAGTAACATGCAATAAGCTACAGTAATATAAATTCGCAATGAAATACAGTATAATCCATACAGTAGAATACAATACGTTAAGTAATATGCATACAGTAGAAAACAATATGCATTACGTATATGCAATTAATGCATAGACATAGTTAACAAATTTGATTCTTGATTATGTGTAAAATGCTAAATTCGTAAAGGACAAATGTAGAAAATTTCATATTAAAACATGAAACTTCAGTTCAAATGTTCGAGAGTCAAATCACATCAGTTAATGCGTCTTTTACGCTACAGAGATTTTATGATATTATGTATTAAATGTCATTAGAACATTATCCGTTTAGGAAATACTGTTATGCTATAAAATAAAGAGCGTAATAAATTGTTATGCCCTGAGTTATTTTTTTGCGAAGCTCAACCTAGTTCTCCATTCTGAAAGAGCGCAAGCATTGTCTTAACAGATATTCTTTACTAAATGACCTTGTACCAGAAAGCCTGTGTTGAAGTAAAAGTATTGTCGGAAATTAGTCCAGACTGTAAAAGGTTTTGCTTTAGATTAGGTTGCCCAACTAGTGTTGTAACCTTGGAATAGAAATACTGATATTGTATCCAGTTGAATTGTATGTCCAGGCATATGCTGAAAAATCAAGAACTTTTTCTGTATTATTTTAATTTGAATCTTGCAACTAGTGAGGCAAAATAAAGTTAAGATATTAACTATCTTGTGTGCTTGTTACTTTTAGAGTCAGATTAAGTTTTAGGTGAAAGTACGCGCTTTAAAGTAACATTGAAGGGGTGAGTGTTTGATGCAGGTGCTTATTTAATCAGCAAAATTACTTAACCCTTATAATCTTACCAATATTTTAATATACAAAAAGGATAACCATAACTGTAGATTGTATATTACAGTAGCTATTATTTAAGTGTTAATTCACTTAAAAAGTGATAATATTTCTTTTTGCTTACCTTTCGAGATTTTATTTTAAATTAAAAATTAAAGATTCAATTAAGTTTATTCTTACATATGTCAAAAACATTTATATCATCCAGATAACGTAAAATTACTTAGAACAAGTAATATAAAATTTTTTTTTAAAGTCAATTCCTATTTAGGTCAACAATTTACTTTTTATTAAATTTTTTCGTATCTAATCTATGAAGCTGATTGTGGTCTATAATTTCTCATTCTACCCATCTCTTGTAATGCTTCATTATTGCAAGGAAGCTTTCCAGTGAGATTCGAGCAGTTCGGTTCTTCGATTAATATTCCATCTATCGATTCCCGATATTATAGCACACGACTCAAGGCTACATATACTTGACCTGCTGCGAAGAGGTTTCGTCCTAGATATATTACTGCATAATCTACAGTGCTACCTTGCATTTTATATATTGTTGTTCTCCATGATACTATTAATGGTAGCATTCTTCGTTTAGGAGTACCATAGCTGCGTTTGGCGGGGAATTGCATTGATATTGACTGATTTTTGTGAACACCATTATTGCCAAATCCCCATATCACGTTAACCTAGAAATATGGGAAGAATTTTCTCTGCATAATGGGATATTACATCCACTTCATCCAACTCTATAAAACCACAATTCTTTAATTCCATACACTTTAGCAATCTTTAGAACTCTGTCTTCTTGTTGCCACATATTTTTGTTAAATATTACAATCCCATTTATCATAGTCATGTACTATTTTTTGTAAGTTATTATAAAATTAATTTTACAGCACGCGAGAATTCCTAATAAACGGTCATTATTTCTAAATCTTATAATATATTTAAACAGGAATAAATAAGTAGGAATTGACTTTAATATGTGAAAAAACTGTATTAACATCAAGTATAATCCACTACAAGTTTAAAAACATGTATTTGAACTTGAGTGGATGAATAAAAAGTATTTTATTAACGAGTGAAAATTTGAACAAGATATAGGGAGAGTGTGAGATAATAGTAGGAATTTAATAAAATAAGGATGAAATGTATTGTTATGAGTTAGTTGATAGTTAAAGCTACGTGCAGGTAGCGAGGCGTTGCTATTATGAAAATCTATGATGTTTTATCTTTATTTTTAAGATTAGTTAATACGTCATTCAGTGAGAATTATCCTATTCATAGTAATAAATTTCATTTAGTCTTTTATCAGTTAAAATGATAAGAATGGTGCAGTTAGTGTTGTATTGTGAATTTTCTCAAGGTCTCCAATATATTCCTATTTTGCGCACTTGCTTTGACAACTTAACCTTGATCTTACGTTGTAGGAACTACACTGGTTTAGGCATAAATTCTAAGTTTCTAGACAAGCACGAGAGAAAAAGTTTTCGATGCATGAAATTTTCGTTGGATGTGATTTTCTTATTTGTATTTGCATTTTCAGTAGTCTTGAGATAATTGCAGAGATACGCGATTCACATTTTTATTTGTATCAAACACGCAAACTTTTAACCATTACAAGAGCACTAAATTTAATGGAAAACAAGACGATTTTAAAATTAGTACGGTTCTTTAAAGTAAAAATAACACACTGAAAACGTTATTGGAAAGTTCAAACAACAGGAATCAGCGGTAATTTTTATAATTTTGCGGTACAAGTTTCGAAGGTTTGACTACAAGACCTTTTTTCATCAAATGAAAATGAAGTGAGTGAAAACGAGGGATGTCTGTGTTCAAGCGATACCAGTTGTCGTTTCTTATTTTTCAGATCACTACGCCTATAGTTTCTGCACTCACCTAAGCTAAGGTAAAACGAAGATGTTTTTCAGGTACTTTAACTGATATTCCAAATAATTTTCATTATTACACTAAGATATCTCATCGCATCAGAACACAATTGAAATTTACCTTAACTTGTCTATGGAATATGAAATGCATTATAATGAGAAGCAAGAGCAATTTCATTAAACAATTGCAAAAGAATGTTTCTATCTCAAATTTCTTCTCAAAGAAGAAATATGAGGCTACTTGCTACAGTGAAATGTTTAAGATTCAATCTCACCTGAACTAGATAATGAACTAATGGTATTTAGGATCTTTGCTTTTTAACTATTTCATATTCCTTTCTGTTGTTCTGTGGAGAAAGATAAAAGATAAAGAAAGGAAATTTATGGAGAATTTTTATATCAGTTACCAACAAATTTTAATTATTTTTAGTAATGCTATTTTTAACTTAAACCTACTTAAATTCTGTTGAGGACGAAAGCATGCAAAGACAATTGAAATCTGTCTGAGGTTAGATAAATAAATTTGAAATTAACATTAGACGCTGAAAGTTTTTATAATAACCGTAATAAATACTAACTTCCATAAATTCATTGAAAGCGTTATTATGAATATTATTAATATAAAACCCTAGTGATAATTTGTATACCTAACCAGTGATTTTTGATTTCGAATACTTGCATGTTATTTTATCTTCTATTTTAAGTAATGAGCTTAATTTTTTCTTTCTTTCTTGCAAATTTTACTCAGCCTTTTTTATTATTTTATTGTTAACCAATGAAATGTTTTAGAGCGTTTAATTTCTTCTATTTGATGTAAGTAGGAGGAGCTTTCAGAAGTTTCCCGTGGAACAGTACAAACTGGACAATGGTGTAGGAGTACAATCTTAATAGTACAGTTTTGCATCTTTGTGGCTGCGTACAAAGAGAGTTTGTTCCGAAATCCAGCTTCTAAAATAGTAGTTGCGTGTATTGTTCTTTTCTGCATGAGCTTAGGAGAAATGGCAACTACTATTTACAGGTAAGAATAACACATACATTCGCTGAAAATGTAGTCTAATGTAAAGAAAACGCTTAATTTTTTTAAGAATTTTTCTTTTCAGTTAAAATAAATGTAGTTATTTACTTTCATGCCTCGCATAATTAAGTTACCTTTTTCAGTGCCCTGCGTTGGCAACACGTTTTTGAAATTATCGTCTTTCGGCCGTTAAACAAACTGCCTTTTAAAACTAGTGTATTAGGATGATACTCTCTGTCGTAAATGAAATTACACTGCATGTCCATATAATAAATAACTATATTAAATAAGGACTTCAGGTGATCTAATGATATTCTGAACTGATATATTTTATTTTGAAACGTCATTATACAGTAGTATTCGAGAATACATAGTGAACTTAAAATATAATTTCTTCTTTAAATATGAAAATCAGTTTTCGACGTTTAGGACCATTTCTTATTTGTGATATTAAAATATATTTTATTATCATTAAGTTTAATTATTGGTAATACTGAAGAGCAATACATTTTAAATAAAAACTGCTCAAAGAAAAAGAAGAAAAAATGTGCTCCATTTTTTTCCCTTATAATTACAATAACTCATTGTTGGTAAATAATAATACGCTTATCAGCAGCAAAATTGAAACAATATGCCAGAGAAATTGTAAAATATGTAAATTATTTAAACTGACAGGATAGTTAAATTTGTGAGAATTTTTTTAATTCTTCCTTACGTATAATTGTTACACATCCAGCTCGCACTGGAAGATCTGTGTTTCGAATGCCGACAATGGTATTAATGATGTTTCGTGCTTTTGGTTTCTAAATTATCTAATAGTCTGTAAAATTTAAATAAACGATCGCTTTCATGTGTTCAACTGAAATCAGAGAAATCATCTCAGAAACCGATATGCTAGTTTTGGCTTTGCAAGGCCATGAAGGAGAGAAGAAAGTTTTTGTTATGATGATCCAATGATGTCTCGTGTTCAGAGATGTGTTGTTTACCAGCAGTTACCGGAGTCAAAGCGGAATATAAACCTTAAAGAGCTGAATATCGGGTTATTCCAAAGAACTATCGAAACATGTGCGGGATATAATCCCAACAGTTGTCTATAATTTAAACTCAGAGAGATGATCTTTCTAAGTTTCATTTTGGAACAAAATCAGTTTCTTCGAATGTCTAATTCTTTTGCAGCTGTGAATGAAATAGGCATTTCCATAAATAGAATAGTAGTGATAATTTCTACCAAAACGACATTAGAAAGGTTTTAAGATGCTAGTTTTCAAATTTCCAAGCTAAACATTTTGCAGCTGGGATGGAGTTAAGCCTACGTCGTCACTTAGAGTTACTAGATTGTTGCGGAGTATTTCAACAATGAATGTTCGAATATTGAAATAAGCTAATGATAATTTACTTTTCTATCTCGGACGAAGCATTGGTTAAGGGATTGTATACTTCTTTTACTGTAATCAGAATTTCATAAAGGAATATAAAATAGCTCATTTCCTGGCATATGGTTGCAACATAATGCATGTTAGATTAATCCTTTAAGATCACATCTTACAGATACTGACAGCTCAAGAACATATTGATTTAGTAGCAGAAAGATTATAGCAATATTTCTAGTGTGGCCTGGTATAGTCACTCGTAATGCAACACCTGACGACTAGTCCACAAGACAGACATCATGATCATGCTTGAGGGCGTAGATGGTCTTGAAGTGTGAGGCACATAGTCTCGGGATGATAACCAATGCCTGATACGGTTGGGAGATTCATACTGGACTCAAGTTTCATTACTCAGCATTCAGCCAAATATGGGTCTGTTGAGGTGCCGAGACAGCAGTAACAAACAGGCTGTGTCTCATTGCTCCTTGTTGACTGCTGACAATGCATGAGTTATCCACTTACACATCTTGTATACCTTCTTTATATGGTGCAAATTAAGTGTTCTGCAACTTCACCATACTTCTGACTGTTTTCCTTCTCTATGACTGCTTTCAAAGCTTCATTATCCAACACTGTGGTCACTCACTGAGGGATCAATAACAAAGCTCGGATCTACCTGCGTGAACTTCTGAAACCAATTCTTGGCAATCACGTTGTCCTCACTATATGGCTAATATATTCGACCACTGCTGACAGGCCCGTCATACAGCAAACAACCTCAAACGAACGGCTTCATCATTTCCATTTTTCATTCAGTGGAAGAGCTGCGAGTATTGCGTATGCGTAATTTGTCTGTATTATTTCAAGTAAATGCTTGCAATAACCCTCCGTTGCTTTTTCTGGATCGAGAGTCATCCCTTTTACTTTCTGTTTTTTGTTCATCAAACTGAACGTC
The DNA here is from genome assembly GCF_044657685.1 of Stegodyphus dumicola. Classification (NCBI taxonomy): domain Eukaryota; kingdom Metazoa; phylum Arthropoda; class Arachnida; order Araneae; family Eresidae; genus Stegodyphus; species Stegodyphus dumicola. Next base: position 117,867,979 of record NC_140777.1, on the reverse strand, counting down.
CACCTTGAATTAAAGTCAGTTCGCAGTTCAATGATTAATGACACAACTTTCGAACTTTTAATAGTTACTGAGGTTCCACTGAGGGACATCATGATGTACATTTTGAAGAAATCCTCGAATTTATTCCCATTTAGAGTGAAGTTACATGACTAGGGAAAAAATAAACTTGTTATATTAAGGCAGCGCTTCTTAAGCTTTTTTCATTCATGACCCCTTTTTAGTCAACGCGATATTTTTTTTTTCGACCTCTATTAAATACAGATTAAAGCTATAAAAATAAATATTGTCTCATAAATAATTTACTTTTTGGTAAATATTGTTTGGTAAATAAAATACATATGATGCCGGCCAAATAAGATAGTGGTTAATGACTGACTATCGTAGCGAAGGGCCCTGGTTGAATTTCGGAGAAGGCATGGACATTGTAAATGTATACTGCCTTTGGGGCATTGGGTAACTCTAAACATATGGCGAGCCGTAAGTTCTCTCATCTGGATTGGTAGTAACGGAGGAAGGTTCTAAGACTTTCGAACTAACCCCCCCGGGGTCCTCTCCCTCAAACCTCGAGTGCAACTGAGGAAAACCATATTGTCACCTATATAGTGCTCGAAGCTCTTGCCAACGACAGGCGTAATCTTGTATATACCCTTGCCGTGATGCATTTCGTAGGCTTGTTCTGATGTTAGACAAGCGAAATTAGTCAAGTAATAGTTTTAGGATTTTGTTTCAAGTATACGCAAATTAATCAAAGAAAATAATGTTTTAATGAGAGTGATGTTCTTGTTTTTTGCTGCATGAGAAATTAAATCTCGGAGCAATATTTCACACGACTGGACGTAAAGCATCTTCAGCGTTTTTCAGTACTGAACAATATTCGGATTTAATAAGCGTTAAATCTGAAAGAGTCGTTTCATATAAGCATGTGGTGCTCAATGGTAGAAGAACATAATATTTTACAAATTGTGGGAAACTCAGTTCTAGCTCTGATCCAGAATTCCATCAAGGAGTTTTGCGCAGTTTCAAGTTTTAAGTTACTCGATAGCAAACTTCTTTTGTGCTTTATATATCGTGTGACTGCTCTCATGAACATCAAGTAACACTATTTCTTTAAAAATGTCATTAATGTAATTTCTTTAAATTCATGTATCTGAATGTCGCGACCGCAACATTTCGCTGGGTCGTTGCCCATATTTTAGGAAACGCTGTTCTTGATTTATAAATAAGAACAATATCGTATTAAATATTCTGAAGCTTATATTTTTCTTTTATATTCTGAATAAGATAATTATTGAATTGAACTAATATCATATAACAGAAAATTACATTTTACAGATTATATGCAGGCCACCCAGAATCCTTGATAAGACATACTTATTATGTCGTACTGACAACGGGCGTCTTACTACCATTTCCTCGGAAGTTGTACAGTGGAATATTAGCCGCAGCAGTCATTGCGGTGGACCTCATGCTATCCAGTCTTAGCTCCTCGCATAAAGAGAATATAATTACTGTGGTATGAATTTTTGATTTTATTAGTTAAAACTGTATGCTAATTTTGAAGGATATAAATGCATTGGCGGTATATAGCTTGGCTGCGATAAATCTATTTATGCTATTATTTCAAAATTAATTCTCATTAAATATCATAAATAAACTTACATATAAGCTAAGAGGAGACCATAATGCCGAAAAATAGGATTAGGGTACTCTTGAACCACGGTAAAAATACAGGAAAAAAATGGGCGCGGTGCCTAGAATATCAGCACTTGCATGATGAATGTAATTGAATAGTTAAGGAAACTTTTAATGTAGCATATGGCTATTGTGAATGGCTACTCGTGCTGTACGGGTTAAGTTAATTGATTAAGACAAAGCAACTCTAGGGATATCTGCTTATGGGGAGGGATGCCTTCGTGTAATAATGTTTAAGAGAAACTGGCTTGAGTGCATGTTATAAAGGGGAAAAACCAAAGAAACCAACCATGCAGACAGTGCGTTCGCAGGAACTTATACCAGGTCAAACTACCAGCGTTCAGCGACGTTACCGCTCGGCCACTGCTAAACTCTCATGCTGTACAACAACTTGAAGACATACTTACATACCTGGTGTTCTTCTTCAGCTCCATATTCTTTTTAAAACGACATCTAGGGAAATAAATTAAAAGTCTACGTTTGTTTTCAGACATAAATTTTAATTTTAATATTTTTAAATTACATTATTATTATGCTTGTTTTTTGTTTGTAAAACCACCAAAGTCTATTTGATTGCTCTATTTACTGTTCTGTAGACAGTATAGGAAGGATATATAAATGCAAAATAAATATTTATTGCTAATATAACATAATTATAGCCTATTTTCTACTATGTAGATAGCACAGAAAGATTTCCTAAATGCAAAATAAAAATTTATAGTTATTAAATACTTCTTAAACTATTTTTGCTTAGAAAATGCTTCTAACTACTAACAACAGTTGAGGAAAACGTTCACACTAATAATTCAGTATTTGGGACCTTAATCTGGAGCTTGTATTTTAGAATAAACTGCAAAAATTGAGAATTTCCACGTTTCCGCTTCGTTTTCCATAGCAATAACTGAAATATTTCTGCGTTAACGAGGATTTCTTCCTTATTAATGTCACCGTGAAAATAATATAGCTGATATTCATAATTATCATTCAAAAGTTTCGATGGAACCAAAAAGGTACGTATAAAATAAGTGTAGCTATTGAAATCATATGATGTCTTTTAATATTTTATATAAAAAACTATTTTTCTTCTCAATTTAACTCCAAATGGTAATTTAGAATTTCATTATTCTGCATTTGCCTAGACGATCCACATGATTAACTTTTATAACATAATGTTTCAGGCTCAAAATGCCGGCCTTGAAATGGCGCAGACCGCCCTCTTCGCTTCCCTTTAGCTACGCCCACTGCCTGATCATGGATATAAGCAACTCTTCTCTCCTTGTTTGATGCTAATCTTTTAAAATGCATGAAAAATAATGGATACAGATGTAACTAGTTCAACATAAAGTGAATACCGTAGATACCAAAGATAATAGGGTCGAGGTTCAACCATTCAGACTTCAGCCTAGAAAAGGACCGCATAACCATTTTACGGTCGAAATGCCTTGAACTCGATACAACACAAGTTCCCATTTCCAAAGTCGTGAACTAGTTTTTATTATATTTTTGTATCTAAGGTGGAGCATTAATTAAAGAGCAGAACTAAATGGTGTGTTTTAGTAGCAGATTTATTCAGTATACTTTTGAACCAAATTAATATATCATGCATTATTTATTCCAAGCTAATTCTCAACTTTCTTTATTTGAGGCATTAGGCCAGAATATGACAAATTAAGGAAAAGGTTTCATTTCTTCTTCGTTCTCTCCCTGGTAATGAATCGTTATTAATCTATAATTATAGAATATACAATTTATACCTGTGAATATGCACTATACAGTGCACAGATTAACCAGACAGCTCTTACGTGCTTTACCGTAATCAAGTAAACCAAACAAAATCAAACCACTGCAAAGACGGATAAGCCAATAACTAAAACATTTAGCACACATGTCTTTGGGTGGTGAATATTTGCGCTTCGATGTATATTTTTCACATGTCTTTTAGATTTTTTTTAATTAGATTTTTTATATGAATGATTTATATATGATTTTTATATTTTAGATTTTTCATATGAATCTTCACTTGACAAATCAATAATTTCAGAACTCTACCATTTACACCACCGGACAAAGTAAAAAGAAATCTTTTAAATGAAGTTTATTTGAAATGTATAATTTGAATTAATTTATGTTGACAACTTTTAAGTATATAATCAAGTTTAAGGCTATCTTAAGTTCACGCCGCCGCTGTTGCATACCTGCTATCAATTCATACTTAAATTATTAAATTGTGACGTGTTCGTTTGCTCTTTAAAAGAGTGTATAAACATTAAAGCAAAATCTAAGTCACTCTTTATCATCTTTTCGCGAATATTTCGGAAACAGTGAAGAAATTGGCCAAAACGGAGGGGGATTTTTTTCAAAGCTCATTTCTAAAATAGACATAACCAGTAACAAAGCAAGTACCAGTTCTTACTAAAACCCTTACTTGGCATACTGTTTATTCTAAACTGTTCTGTAGTTTTATTCGAGCTGGAAAATTTTGCACAATTCCCCATGCACTAAAATAAGAGGAATATCAGTGTCTACTTGGGATTTCAAAAAAGTTGCCCCCATTCCCTTAAATGAAGCCTCTTTACGCAGAGTAAATGTCGGGTACTTCAACGAGGGTGGCGCAATATAATACTTTGATCGTACAGAAATGATTGACACAATGACTGTCACAACGAAACTATTACACTATGCGAAGGGAAAACAAGTGAAATAGACAAAAGGGTGCATGAGCTACTCAGAATGCATAGATGGAATTGGCCGCAAGCCGAACGGTTAAGCCAGCGCCCGACCCTTTCGCCGTCGACAGCAATGATGGAAAGTGATTATCACGGTCATTGTTGGACAGCCTGGGGTTCCTATGGATGGAAGGAATATAGGGTAGTGAGATTCATCGTCGCATGGTGTCGGTGTGCGGGAACAAAGCACCCTCAAGGCGTAACTTATTCCGTTGGTTGGCCAAGTTCAGCAGTGGAGTGGAGACTGCAGCCAAAGGTGTCAGCGCGGAACGACCAGTAACATTGCGTACAGCAGCAAATGTGGCAGTCCTGCCGGATTTGATCATGGCGAACAGGCGCATAACGTTCAACAAGATGCAGGAAGAGACAGGACTTCCTCAAGGAACTGCAGGCGTTTGTGCATGGTGATTTGGGAATGACAAATGTGTGTGCAAAGTGGGTGGACCTCGAACCAAGACCTCGGACTACGCCTTGTTTGACAACATGAAGGACGCAGTCAGAGGTCAACATGTTGAATCTTCTGCGAATTGCATGCAATTGTCCCTAGGTGGTGCACAAACTGATTTACCAAAGCCCTTCGGAACTTCCCAGCCAGATGGCAGAAGTGTATCGACATGGGCGGGGATTATTTCTAACTGATGTATTATCAGTTTTTGTTAATAAATTGTATTTCGCTCTATGGCAGCGTTTGTGTCATTCATTTCTGTACGACCTAAATATAATGCGATAGGTGTAGCGCAGTGATTCTACACCTTTTTAAAGCTGCTGTTAGCTTCTTAGAAGAGTATAATATATTGTCGAGTATCCGCCAATGTTCCAATTTGGCAAAAGATGACGTTTTATTCGAGTGAATCGAAGAGCGGATGGATATGTTGCAACATCAAGATAGCAATAGAAAGATACGTTGCAACAGCAAGACACCATATGAAATCACACGTAGTGGATAAGTTATGAAATCGGTTAAAAAAAAACTTTCGAAGCTATTTTAGAAGCGAAATTTTATAGCAAACATTTTCTACCTGAAATAGAGAAAAATTTGTATCAAAGTAAAATTATCAAAATACCGACTAAGTTAGTCAATCCCTTTCCGTTAACACAACTGCCAAAAGATTAATGTCTGAACTATTCTTCATAATGCTTGACCATCTTATTGAACAAATGATATTTTTCAATATTTAATGCGTTATCTAATACAGTGGTCTCAAATTTGCGTCCCACGAGCAGTATGCAGCCCCTAAAATAATTTTATCCATCTCGCGAAGGCCTTCCAATTATGTATTTGTTAAAAATATAGTGTTGCAAAGATTTCAGGATTTTTAGTTATTTAAAGTCCGTGTTTGCATTAGTTTCATTTTCATTAAAAACCAACATGAATAACACAGCAGAAAATCTATAAATGGAGTTAATTAGTTTACAGTGTTAAATAAATTTTATTCAAAGGTTTGGCGATGCAGATTTGCTTAATTTTTTGTACCTGTCAAAAACTAAATGCACTCAGTTACGAACTTCTGCACTAAGAATAATCGCTTTGTTTGGGGCTACATTTATAAGCAAATAGTTTTTTTTTTTTTTTTTTTTTTTTTTTTTTTTTAAGTTGAAAATGAATAAGGAAAGAACTTGACCGATTGACCGATCAGCATCTGCAATCCCTGATGAAGATAATATCTAATAATTACTTTCTAAGGCTAAAAAAATTTATCAGAATCGAAACGCTATCAAATATCAAGCTGTAGTAAAAATTAAAGAGGTTTAGAATTATTTACATGCAGTTATATGTATTTTTATATATGCATCGAAGAAAAATTTCATAAATAAGAGAAAGAGATTTGGTTATCATTATTTATTCTCGAGTTTTGTGCAACTTGGTAAATTTTCTCTGAAAATTGAATTTCTTCTTAATTTGTTTTTAGTTTCAAATATAGCAAGTTGTTTAATGATTAATGAAACTTGATTGAATTATTTGAGAGAAATGTCAGTCTAAGGAATTAATATTTAGCCGTCAATATGTTTGAATTACAAAGTGTAACCAAGAAAAATGTCTTGCATATAGGCTACTAAACGTTAAAGTTCATATGGAAAACAGATACAAATTTTTTCTTTTTTTTTCTTTCGATGTTATTACTATTTTTTATGCATGTTTGATAAATATTTAGGGGAAAATTTCAAAATCTATTTAAAATATTTTTTGTTTTATTAATCAATTTTTTCATTTTGTTTAAAAATGAAATCTGGCCCGTCAGTTCTTTTCAAATAGCACATTCGGCGTGCATGCCATTTGAGTTTCGAGACCACTGGCCTAGGAACATTAGTTAAGTCAATATTAATTTCGTAATTGACGCAGATATTATATTAAAAGCTGAAGACAAGCTGCGGCTTTCTTCATTTATTCAAGAAATAAGTGATAATCCTATAATGAAACCGAATTTTTGTTTCGGGGGAAGGCAAACTTGTTTATTTTGAACTACAGTAAGAACCCGTTTAAAGCGGGGCATATGTTCCAACAGGATCCAGCGCTCAATTAAACAGCGGTAAGCGAACTGATTTTAACACGCAATAAATGGGAATAAATGAAACAGAAAAGAAAATTTAGCAGTTTTTTTGTTTTGTTTGTTTTATTTTGTAATATTTATTATTAACTAATCTTTCATTACATTAATTATAAACTTATTTATTTTTATTCATAAAAAATCTATTAAAATAAAAAAAATATATTATGTTAAGAAAATAAGTTATGTTTGTGATGAGGAAGGTTTTGCTCATTTAACATGTTTTATTTTTACGTGAAGAAGTCATTTTAGCATTTTTTGCCTTTTCCTGTTTCGTTAGGCAAGTAGTTGTAAAGAACAAGATATCGCATCAATGACATTTCGTTTTGTCTTTGATATTCTAACAAAATTATGTCATTTTTGTATAAATTGATCCGTAATTTTCGTTATAATGGATAATTTTTTTAAATTCATTGGAAGTTTCTTTTGTTCCTCATCTTCACAAACACTAATTTCATCACCTTCGTGCACTTGTTGTTCAAATAATTGTTTTCAGGTTGTCGTTGGAAAGACTGCAGAGTCACTAGGATATTTTGAAGCAGGAGACATGAAAAATGAGCAGTGCCCTCGCCGGGAGTCGAGCCCTGGACCTCTCGAATACGCTCCGAATGGGCTACTGTTACCTACCTTGACGATTTCTGGGGCATCAACAATGAATTCTATTGTGTTAACAAATCCTTGCTTATTTTTATTTTGCATACATTCTTCCATACTGCTTCCAAACATTTCTCGGCCACCTGATTCCAGGAAAGATTGATGCTGTCTACAGTGTCCGTGATAATGTAGTTTTTTCAAAAATACCCACTGGATCGTTTGCAAGAAAACCACTTCTACTGGAATGCATTCTGTTTCGGTCGAATCCATGGGATGGCTTGGAGCATTATCAAAATAGAGCTTTCGGTTATAGTTCCTTAAATTCGCAGTACCGTTTAACAGACGAGCAAAAATGTTCGGTAAAGCAGTTCTCGAAAATTTTTGTAGCGATTCAAGATTTTTTTGGGGGCTCCCAAATTACTGGAAAAGATTATTTTAAAATTCGCATAAATGCTTTTGGGGTTTTAAAATGATAAGAAAGCAATAGTTTTTAATTTAAAGTCTCCTTTAGCGTTATCACTCAGCAGAAGTGTTAAACGATGTATTGTTGCTTTAAATCATAAAGCAACCTAGCAGTACCGAAATCGCATGCAGTTTCAGAGAATCCCAAGACTATCGTATAATACTGAAACAGTGTTAAGCGAAGCAGAATTAAGCGGGAAATGTAGTGGAAAATGTCAGAAGGTTATAGTCTTAATTTAATTGTAAAACTGAAGTGAACAAAAAGTTCCACTATACAAAATGCCGATTAGTTAGTTTATTTAAGCTATAAAAGCGCTCACTTTGCAAAAACTACCTTACGTTAATGCATTTTATTTGTCTTTTTTTAAGTTGTCTATTAAAGTCACGAAAAGTCCACGCAATCAGCTCATTTAGAACAGAAATAGAATTCCGGACTAGAATGGCAATGTTTCAATGACTTTCTCTATCCGGCCACTGGCGGGCGAAAATCGATCCATATGTGTTAAAACTAAGTAACTAAGTAATGCGCTTAGATATTGCATTGGTATGATTTCAATTTCTCAATACACATACAGACAGCTTTTGAAAATACCGATTGTGGTGTATACAGCCCTTGAATAAAACGGCTCTATTCGCTGAAGATACAATGAAATGAACTTGAATGGAATTTGACTGAATATTTTGAAGAAATGTTTCTGAAGGGAAAAGTTAGAATTTTTAAGAGATTCAGTAAAATGGTACCATTTATTAACAATGGTTGCATAGTAACGAATCTTAGGGATGCATATTTATTTTCGTAAACGCAGTATTTTCTTTGTGCTGTAGTTAGAAATTTTGTTTCTCATTTTTTAATGCTTTTTGAAAAAGATTTTATCGAAATATGTTTAAAAATTTGATTTTCTCCGAATCAGAAATGCAGACTGTTCCATAAATTGGAAAAATTACTAAAGTATTTTAATGTATGCAGTAAAATAAATTGGTCATTAATTATTCTCTAGAATTCCTATTCTATCGGTTTCAGAAATGTGCTTTAAGTGTGCGATGGTAAATTTTACGAATTATTAATGTCTGTATTTAGAAGGCAATGAAAATGAAAATAATTGCATTCATGAGAATTTTTTACTAGCGATTTTTATTACTCCTTTCACTATAATTTTCTTTTCTTTTTTCTTAATTTCTTTTTCTTTTTTTTTCTCCTATTTCATATTAGCTTCAATGGGAAATGACGCCAATTTACACTGACTACCAATAAATATTTGGACACCTATGCAAATGACGATATCTGCGGTCCTAAGGTACGTCACGGACTCCGCCGGTATATATCGTGTAGGAAACAGCATCGGCTTTAGTCGCATGCAAAATGCCTCGCAGTTTGGAGCTCTCTGATTTCGAGAAAGGTATAATTATCGGGTATCACAAATGTGGCCGATCCTTAAGGGACATATCTAGCGATCTGAACTACCCAAAATCGACAGTGGCCTATGTGATTAAGAAGTGGAAGGTGAGCGGTGATTGTCGGAATGTGCCCCGAGTCGGCAGACCAACGAAACTGGGAGATAGAGACCGACGAGTGCTGTCCAGAGAAATTCGGAAGAACCGCACCCAACCGATGGCCCTCATCCGTGAGGAGTTTCAACAGGCATCCAGGAGTATTCTTTCAATAAATACCATTCGTAAGGAAGCACATCTGCTTGGTTTTCATGGTCGTGCTGCTGCCCATAAGCCTTTGATCACAAAGTCCAACCGCGCTGCTCGGTTAATGTGGTGCAAAGCACATCGAAATTGGACCGTAGATCAGTGGAAACGGGTTCTTTGGAGACACGAATCAAGGTTCACCCTTTACCATTCGGATGGCAAGGTCTGGGTCTGGCGTCTACCTGGAGAACGTCTCCTGCGAGAATGCATTGTGCCAACAGTCAAGTTCGGCGGAGGTGGAACTATTGTCTGGGGGTGTTTCTCCTGGTTATGAGCTGGGACTCTTGGTCCCCATTTATGGTGAGCTCAACTCCGATGTCTACTGCACTATTTTGGATAACAATGTGCTTCCTACGTTGTGGCAGTTTTACGGGTTGGACCCCTGTTGCTTTCAGGACGACAATGCCAGTTGTCATGTTTCGACGTTAACCAAGGCTTGGTATGGTGCCAATGGAGTTCATCCAATGGACTGGTCTGCCCAGTGTCCAGACCTGAACCCTATCGAGAACCTCTGGGACGAGTGCATCGCCGAATTCAGGGGTGCACTACCCGTGCAAAATCGGTGAAGGAACTTCTATGTCTTCTCCAAGCCGAGTGGAAGAAAATACCACTAGCTGTCATCCACGCTGTAATTACCTCTCGTGGAGGCTCTACCAACTATTGATTTTGAATAAAGTTAGTTTTTCTTTTCTATCACAGGTGTCCAAATACTTATTGGTAGTCAGTGTATACTGAGAAATGACAGGAACCGAAAATTTCAAATTTTTAAGAATATCATCTCTCAGTGTGGCATGGTTAGCTCAATTCCGAGTGATTTATATTCGAAATAGGGTAGATGGTGGAATTCATATGTGAAATATTTTTGCACGTTTAATTTTTTCCGGCACTATTTTCAAGAAATTAAAGTTCAATCAAAGCATACACATAATCTGATGAACGGAGTTGATGGCTGCAAAAACTGAAAATCTAAAAGTGACCATTTGAAAATCACTTTTATGTTATTTCTTTCCCGTGAATAATCTGCCAATGTAAATAAGTGCATTTAAGTACGTTTTTGAAAATGATATCTGAAGGTTTTTGGATTGCGATTTAAGATAATACTGATTATGCAAGGTGGAGGGGGACGTTTCAGATAATGCAGCGAAATTATGAAGCAACATACATGAGTTATGCTAGAAATATGAGAGAAGTATATTGCTATTTGTTGAGACGCATTCATGTTTTAAAAATAATATTAAAGAGTTTTGTTTCTGTTACAATAAATATAACAATACAATATTTGGTTCAATATTTGAGATAACTAGACGCAAAATATCTTCAACATTTTTCAACGTTGAACGGCATTTGGGTTTTTGCGAGCGTTAAAGCTGAAAAAGTCACTTCTCATAAACACTTTTCATAAAACTCTGAATGGCAGAATAACATTGAATGTCATTTTAAAGATTTTGAGAAATTCATCATTCCAGCTCCGAACCCAGAATTTAATCAAGGAATTTTCGGGGAAATTCAAGTTTTTATATTTGAGCCACTTGATAACTCAATTCTTTTTCGGGAGATGATTAATCTCATTAATGTCCCTTAATATAATTTCTCCTAAATTATAATGAATGTAACTTTTTTAAAGTCATGCATCTGAATTAAGTTTTCACGACCCAACATTTCGCTTTGCAAATACATTTGGGATAGTGCCCTGCAGTTTAAGAAACTTTATTGTAGTGTGTTATGTAAAGCGTTCAAGCTGAATTAAGAAGATAACTTTTAGCGTGTGACTATGTAAATTTCAATGAATCTTCTGCTTATTTCTAATTGTGTTATATATAAATATATATCTCTCCTCATTCCTTTATAACATAATCGTGATTGCTTTTGAAAAAGATGGACCTAGCTCTAGTGACCCTCAAAATCGATAGAATTTTATTCAAAATTTACGCAAACATAAAATTATTTTTTTGATTTAATTTTTAAGTATAATCCTGTTTATAAAAATTTACAAAGTAATTAAGCAAATTATTATACATCTTTAAAGTGTGGTAAATCAAGTGTGGTACAAAATATTTACTGTATTTGGAAGTGTTAAACTCGGTAGGATTTCGTCTACATTCAAATTATACAGTTCTCATATGTTATCGCAATGACCTTAGTAGAAGTGATCAAAATTTCAGAATGTGCCACATTCTGGCAACTATGCGCATAACTATTCTTCAGGCAACCATGCGCATAAACATTCTTTAGGCGAGCATGCTCATAACAATCTTTCAGTCATGTTTTCTTATGCTATTTGGGGGGGGGAGCCCAAAGGGGCAATTTGCCCAGAAAGACTATTGTGTTGATACATGCAGATTACACAGGATGCCTATGGAAAGGTAACCTACTTTCATTACCAGTGTCATGCATCGGAGACTGTAGCCCCTTAGTCTTATCATATTATCGCCGGAGGCTGGATGCATTACATGGGCCACCCTATATGTACTAATTACATGATGCTGAATTACTGAATGTATAGGGAAGGGTCTGATAGCTAGTTGATCATATTATTGAATACATAGGCAAGTTTAAAGTACTTGTATATTAGCGCAACCACCTTGGCGCAATCTGGCAACTTTTTACAAATGAAAAGGTAAACGTTTCTTATCGAGTGCAGGTAGCTGGTTTTTGCTGGTTTTATAAAACTATTCTCAAACTATCGATAACTATCGTAAACAAATCGAAAAACATTGCCAACATATGAAAAGAAAGCTTATTTTAGCAATTTAAACTAAAATTTTAAATATTATATAGAGATAACGTGATACATTTCAAAATTAAACGCTTACATTTTTCTCTAAACCTTTTTGTAATTTTTTTGAGCTATTCTTCTCCCCAAGTACACAACGATTTAGTTTTGCTTCAAAAACATTAGAAAATTGCAGATACAAGGCATCGCGCGAACCTCGATAAGACTGCCTCTTTACCAAATGCATTTCCTCGTTGTTCCCTTAATAAATTGTGGGGCAAAAATCTATATTCCTTTTGAAATTTTACCGCAGTCTCTTCCATTGCTGGAAAATTCTACAAGCGCTTATTTTAAAATTAATTTTAAGGTAAAATACCACTTTTTATTTAACCGCCGAAAAAAACCGTTGGAACTTGAAATACAACATAAAGAAGGCATACGGAAATGACGATGTTTTTTGACTAAAGGATTGTTATGAGTATGTTGTGAGTTTGGCACTTTCAGAAAATGTGGCGATTCCTACCAAGACGAATGAGTTAACACGTAAGCATCCAGTTTAATTGCATCTGAAGACAATAGATACTAAGTGGTAGTTATAATAACAGTTCTCTCTTAATTTTTTTAAATAGGTATAATGAACTTAATCAAAATTTATTAATAATTTTGATTAAGTTCAAAGTCAATGCAGCATAATAGTTCCTTATTATACAAAGACTATCACATTATAAATATTAGATAATTGCTCTTTAATTTATTGCTTAAAAGATTCTGGTATTATAAATTTACTGCTCTTTTCAGTTGTGTGCTGATGCTGTGTTTTACGCCACGACTCTTTCTGTTGGCTTATTCATTCGATACCTCATCGAAATCATGAGCAGAAGAGCATTTTTAGATAGAAGGGAATGCATTGAATCAAGAATTAAAATCGAAACTGAAAAGAATCAGCAGGTATGTCGAAACCAATTGTTTTATACATGTTTATATATTTAGTTTGTGTAAATATTCTTAAAAAAAATTAAATTGAAGCCTACATTTTTTCAGTACTCATTTATAATAAAATACATACATACATATGTATATATATATATATTAAATTCAAAATGACCTCTCTTCGGAGTAGGCTTTGGCAAACATTATTCCATGTTATATGGACAAGACAACTACAACAACAACAACAAACTCAAAATTACTAGCTTTGATTTAGCTATGTCCTCTTCTTGGAATTTAAACTCCGTCATATCTGAAAACTAATCCAGTTTATGTCATCTTATCCTCCTTCTTTTGTAGATGGCTCTCATCCAGTCGCAGAGCTCAAAATTTAAGAAATATAGTCTTTAAATATGTTACTATCTGTTACTTTTTTTTTTTTTTTTTTTTTTTTTTTTTTTTGCGTAGCTCTTTTTTCTACTCCGCTCGCTGCTGCTTAGACACGTGCTTGCCGCCGCGCTGTGTCTCCATCATCTGAGAATGTAAGCTTTCAAAATTGTGCGCGCGCATATCGTGCCCATAATAACATGTGGCCCTCTTTAATTGCGAAAAATAATCTGTGTTGAAACAACGCGAAATCGGGGTAAGTTCTTCGTTATTATGTCACCTTATGGACCTGCGCCATCGTCTAACGCTTCAAGTCATCTACAAAATTGTGACGTATGTATGTATTTGGTGTGTATGTATATATGTATTTTGGTGACATGACTATTTAAAAAAATATAAGTTCCTTTATCCAATAGCGCAGATTTGAGTTGTGCTTATCAGCTTATACACTTCCATCCACTCCAAGAATTGTTTGCTGCCCAACCGGTATAGTGGTTAGCGCCGCTGACTGCCGTGCCGAAGAGCCCGGGTTCGAATCCCTAAGGCACGGATGTTTGTAAATGTGTAGCTTCCGTGCAGCATGGGGTCACTCTAAATAGGCGGCGAACCGAAAATCCTCTCAAGAAGCTGGTGGTAGGGAAAGAGGGATGGGAGACCCTCTGACATGTCCCCTCCTGGGGTGCTTTCCATCAAAATGGGGGCGGAACTGAGGTAAACTGAGGTCGCCTGTGGGGTCCTTAAGGCTGTTGCCAACGACAGGCGTAAACTTGCGCTTCTTGCCACGAGAAATTTCGTGGGTTTGGGCTGACTATACGTCAGAGAAATGAGCATTAGCAACAACAACAACAATAACAAGAACTATTTAAAAAAATATTTACTGCAAATAAAAAAAAAAAAAAAAAAAAAAAAAAATAGCAGACTGTGAAGTAGCCCGCAAATATAAACAAAATTTTAAATAAACGGTGCGTATCATCACAAAAACACCGGTTTTAAAGCGCGCAGGTCACAGTTTTTTCTTTGAATGTTCAGAGATTCTACCCTTCTTAAAATACTACAACAGTCTTGATGTGTCAAATTATTTGTTTTACTTGCATAGAATTATATTACTTATCCAGACAAAACTCACGAAGACTATTGGGTTAAGCTATCGCAATTTTAACGGAAAGTACTCCATAGCATGGAATCGAAAAGGAAGGGACCATTTAAACAGTTGTATTCTTTTTTAAAATTTTTCTAAAATGATAGAGAAATAAGCTATTGTAGATGTCAGCATTTATACATGCACCTGTTTTCATACATTTTACATTACATTTTTCTCTTGGTTTGGATTGTATTACAGAGTACTCTCAAACTTCCGGGTGCCGATTATCCGGTGTGGCACTGCCCACGCACGCACATTCAACGCCATGCTCTAGAGTCTAGAGCGTGAAAAAAAACAAACACTCGCAAGTCCGAATATGCGCTGAAAACAGCTAAATTGCGTTTTTGTGGTTTAGTTTCAGTGATTTCCTTATACAGTTCGTTCTTCCGTGGGCATAGTCGAAGGCATCATTTCTGTTGATCACTGGGAGCTTACGTAATTATCATATTTACATAAATGTTGGTCGGGAAAACATCGAGGAATGGTTGGAGGGCGATTCGTATGAGCCGGACTTTCAGTGAATGATTTCTGCTAATAAATACCGTTTTAAATGTCACAAGAACATAAGAGGCAGAGAGTGAGACTGAAAATACAAGCGAAGTGGGTACGGACAATTGGCACTAGTTCCGAGACAACAGTGACTTCTGTTAAAGTTCTAATGGACTTCAACCTCTTAAAACTCTTCGACCAAGGGGATTCGGATGGAATGATAAAATAGTACGCAATGAAATTCGACAAATATTTAAAAGTTATAAAACAAAAGTAAAATTACTAATCTTTTTAAGAAATAAACACATACAATATGCAAAAAATTGATAGTTTGGATGATTCGTGTTTTTTAGTTATCCATGACATGCGTCACTGGCATTAGACCGGATAATCGACAGTACACTCTATTTGGGTTACGGCAAAGTACTTGAGGGCTTTTTGCTTAGGAAAAGAGATGTCTTCTTGAAATCCTTTGAGGTAAATTGCAGAAGATATAAATCGAGAGGTAAATTGGTTCATATCCATGTTATGGGATTGGATGTCCATTGGATATTGATTGGATGTTATGGGATGTCCATTGGGAAATCCCTGGAAAGTTCCATGCAACCAATCCCATCTGCCGAGATATGAACCTGGAGCGAACTACCGGTACTTGATTACGTTACCTATAAGTCGCATGTGGATCTGCAATTACGAAAGTAAATGTATCTAATTTAAAATATAGTAAATTCTTGACGAACGCGAGGGTTACGTCGTTAACACATTGTACATACGGCAAAATCGCTTTTCGCGAAGTTAACTTTCTATGGCAAAATGTGTTAATTCTAATTCAGATTAAGAAAGTATGTATGATTTTAAACTGAGTAATGTTGTAATTAAAAGAGAGAAATGAAATAAATATTCATTGAAAGGGGTTTTATTATTGCTTAATAAGTATATCAATTATTCTTTTTAAAAGTTGTTCATTTTTGCTTGCGATAACTCTTTCATAGTTTCGCGGCAAGGAGCGAGAGGTTTTCAGAGCTTAAAGTGTCCTCTTCTTTCTCCATTTGGTTGAATCTCCACTGCAGAATCAAACAGTTTCCGTGTCTTTTTTAACAATTCACCTACTTCTTACAAGTCAGAAGCGCTTTATCTTTATTATTATTATTATTATTATTATTATTACTACTACTATCACTACTTTCTTTGTCGGCTGCTTTAGAAGATCACTCAATCCTTCATTCGTCATTTCTTGATCTCCATTTCTCGATCAATCCGTTCACTTCTTCTTCATCCATATATGAAAATCCTTTCCTATCAGCTGCTTTTGCAAATTTGTATGATTTCTTTTGATTCATTTTCAGTCAATGAAAACACTTTAAAACTGTTGATAACTTCTGGCTAGAGCTGAGGCCAGCAAGCATTCATAGCTGATGAAGAAATATTGAATTGCATGCGAATGAAATTCTAGCGTTAGACAAATTAAATGGAAACGAAAACGATAATTCATATAAGCTAAATCATGTTCTTTAAATACTCGTTCGTTCGGCGAGGCTTTACTATAGCAAAGTTAATCAATCCCTTGTTTTTGATTTAAGTATACTATTTAAAAAGTACTTGATTTTTTTAAATAATTTTAAACGTCAAATAAATTTATGGATTAGAACCTTCCATAAATGCTCAAAATGTAAAAAACAAAAGCTATATACATTTTCTTTTTAACTGAAATAGCTCATAAAAGCATAAAAAATATCTTAATTTTTCATTTTATCTGACTTATGCAATTTTGTACGCTATTTGCATAATTTGAAATTAATATTTTCAGGAAAAGTTCTTGCAAAGTATTTTGCCCCATCATATAGCAAGCGAGGTGCGTGAGGACATCCGAAAGGTGATCAAAAACATGAATCGACTACATATGACTCATAAACCATTTAACAAACTCTATGTGGAAAAGCATAAGGATGTTAGGTATGAAAATTTATTTGACTTTCATATATTATATAAAGTCTCTGAAAATATTTTGTAATTAAAAACGAAATTCTGACCGCCATTTTACTATCATTTGAACGTTGCTGTAAGAATCGCTCAACTTGAGGGACAAATCTAAAGAGCTACTTTACCAGATTTTTCATTATTTAATTCCTTTAAATATAATACAGGACGATAATATTCGGTGGCAACATTTTTAAAAAAGATTCAGACTTTTAGAGTTGATTCAACGCAAAATGCCGTTTCGAAACTAATAGCCTTTCTATGCTAACCCTCCTTTGGGCTAATAAGTGAAATATCCGTAAGAATTGGTCAGCATAAGAAGACTTATTTTTTATTTATTATTAATTACAGCTTATTTTTTTAAACAACGTACTGGAAATTCTAACTTTCTGAAGAATATTTCTTGCTAAATTTGGAGATCCTTTTATAATGTTACAAAAGTGCTAAGTAATAAATACCCTAAATCATCTGTCGTTAGCAGTGTGCTCGAGGCAATTAAAGTGAATTTAATATTTTTTCGGGAACCTGAAAATTTGCGTGAAAGCCTTAAGTCAATTTACACCTGTGCAATTAAATAATAAATAAAAATTAAAAAGATTCAAATCATGTAATTCAGTTATTTTAATTTTTTATTTCCTTTTGCAAAAGTCAGTAAAATATCGTTTCAAATTTATTCAGATAGAATGTTTTCTTTGACAGCAAATACTCAAAACTAGAATATACAAGCAAGATCTTATTTTAAGTACATTCTTTGGACTTCTACATATGAGGGTTTCGCTGCAGCTGGTGTTTCCTTGGCGTGCAGAGGAAAACTTGTAGGCAAACGAAAACGTTAGCACTTGAACTTTTGGAAATACTTTATAAATCAATTAACTAAATTTTGTAGTTAATTGGAATGTTCACAAAGAAATCACAAATAAATTTGTAACTCTTAGTATCAACCACATATAATAAGCAAGTAATCAAATACAATTCGTCATACCAGCATGCGTTTCATGACTTGAGTAAGCTTTAAAGCTTTGTTCAAAAACAATATTCTGTCCTATTAGTCTTGAAGAAAACTAACATATTTAAATTACTGAACTATATTAAACTATGCTTTGCTGTATTTACTTGCTTATTTATTTCTGCCTATGTTATTCAGCATATGATTTATAAAACTTCAATTTAGAAAACTGCAGTTTAGTGCACTACCATCGCTGCATTTATTTATAAGACATCAGACTTGCTAAGGCGTATTCCCGATTCTAGAAGCTAAAACTGCGTCGCAAGCACGTTTTTTTTTTTTTTTTTTTTTTTTTTTTTTCTCTAGGTTATTGTATCTATAGTATGTGTTTTGCGTTTAATATTATTTTAAGGTTTAAATCTCGGACTGATATGATATAATAGTTTTTTAACAACTCAAACGAATATTGCTCTTTTCTTTTTGAGGTTTAAGACATGTACTTCGAACATTACCGCTATTCTTTAAAGAAAGTATATAAAATATAGTCTGCTATTTTAAAACAGAAAATTTAAGGTGACTTTCAATGCCCGATTTGACTCGTAACATTGGAAATGTTATCGGCAGTGTATGAAAACCAGCATTCTATCATATACCTAACCATTTTATAGAATGCCGAAAACTGGCCTGCAATGTATGAAACGATTAACATTTCCTAAGCATTTCATAAAATATCAAGTGACACCAGCAGAGCATGAAATACATTTCCGACTCGTCTGTTACCGGCAAAATATGAAACCCTGGCATTCTACAGAATACCTAGGCATTTTATAGAGTGCCGAAAATTGCCCGCCAGCGTAGTAAAAGATTAACATTTTATATATTTTGAAAGCCATTCTAGGGAGCCAATTGACAGATTGATAAAATATGAAATACATTTTCGATTTGCCTACTACCGAAAATGTATGATATGCCGGTATTCTATAGAATACCTAGGCATTTTATAAAATGCCGAAAACCGGCTGGCAGTGTATGAAACGATTAATATTTCTCACATTTCCTAGGAATATATAGAATGCCTAGGAAACCGGCAAAACAGGAAATAAATTCCGATTTCGACAAACCGGGGGAGTAGGAAATACATTTTTGATTTGTTTCCAATATCTGTATCGTTCATATGTAATACATATGTTTAATGCATTCTTTCCCTAATTCCATACATTTCATAAATTGTCATGCTTTGCATTCTTAAATGAAAACGACATTAATTTTGTATAACTTTCATTCTTCTTTATGTATTTTGAATAAAAGATTTTTAATGGTACTCTTTCCTTTATTTTCAAAACAAAATTTGTATTTTTAAGGAAAACGCACACTTTTTAGCCTCATCATGACCATTTTTCATGCTTTGCCTAAACATATTTATCTTTCTGTCGAATGCCTATATATTATATGCAATACTTTAGGTCAGGGGTTCTCAACCGGTGGTATGTGTACCACTTGTGGTACGCAAGAGAAAAATAGGTGGTACGGCAAAGAAGCAAAGTATTTTTAACTATTGAATTCAAAAACTAAAACCCCAACATCCTGATGGAGTTTTTTTCTCTAACACTCGTAAATTTATGCGATCTGAGCTTTGTTCAAGAGTGGTGGTGGTGGTAGTACTTTGTAAGTGGTGGTCCTAAAGGTTTTCAATTTTTGCTTACATGGTACGCATTAGTCAAAAGGTTGAGAACCACTGTTTTAGGTGAAGTATATAGTAATGCTTCTATTTCATACTTTGCCTAAAATTGTCAGATATTCTAGACTTAAATATTCTATAAAATGCGGTAACATGTATATGGTATTACATACTCATACACTGCCGGTAACATACATATGGGATTAATGTTGGACGTATGATATAATAGCTCTTTTAACATCTTAAAGAAATTTTCTTGTTTCCATTTTCAAGTTTTTGTTAACCATTTCGAACACTAGAGCTATTTTTTTTTAAAAGATAAGTAAATCTGGTTTACAGACTTCAGTCTGTTACTTTAAAATAGGAACTTCAAGGCTATTTTACACCGTCCACCGTCGTAACTATGGAAACAACAACTATAGAGAGAAAAAAAAAAAAAAAAAAAAAAGATTCGCTTGATTTTTTTCACTATTTAATTCATTTTAGCGTTTTTCGCTTTATGATAAGCTCCATAATGAAGGCTGGCTGACTT
This sequence comes from Stegodyphus dumicola, assembly GCF_044657685.1. Taxonomy (NCBI): domain Eukaryota; kingdom Metazoa; phylum Arthropoda; class Arachnida; order Araneae; family Eresidae; genus Stegodyphus; species Stegodyphus dumicola. The sequence continues at coordinate 117,847,474 of NC_140777.1, read as the reverse complement.
GAACTGCAGTTTCGGATAGCGCGGGAAAAATAAATGTTGGGCGGTAATAACGACACGAGTTATGATCGCAAATGGAGAGTGGCAATGACCTTGAAGTGCATATATTAAAAGAAGCTATTACATCTGTTTACCTTAGGACTTTGTTAATTTTCTGAGGTGGCACTGCTAGTAGGAAAGTACCCAAAATTATTTTCATGGCAGTATTAATTTCAGATAACACATGCTTCTTTCCATTTTTTAAAAGCCTAAATTTTAAAATAAGGTCCAGTAGCTTATTAGTTGTATTTTATCTCAAAATCGGTAAAGAGAATAATGATGAGATATGTTTGTTAGATAGTTGTTGCTCAGTGACGAGTTAGGTACAATTCTCTGATGTTTTTTAAGTGGAAACAGATCAATGTGTATATGGGAAGAACAGTGCAGAAAAATTTCAAAAGGTTTTTCGAGAAAAATGCAAGTGTTTTAGTTTTAAATGCATCCAAAAATCTTTATTTAATGATTAAAACTTGCATTTAAAGGAAATTCAATTGAAAAGTAAGTTTGTTTACTTGCAAATTTTTTAAAACTGTTTTATAATATACAGTATTAAATGCATTCAAACTAAAAAATACGGAGGGTGCTTACACATTTTTAAAAATGGTTAATTTAAAAAATGATTTCGGGGTTGTTCAATTAATGTTTAAAATGTAAACAGTGCTTTTTAAACGTTTGATCTGATATCCTTTCTTTTGGATTGTTAGTCTTCATTGTGATAGCCATCACTGAAGGTCTTTTGTAAAACTTTTAGGAATATCGATTTCCATTCCTCTTCCACTACTTTCCAGAGTCCATCAATCATGGTGGATTTGCGTTTAAAAAGAGCTCTGTACAAGAGACCAAAGGTACAATAGCTCATAGGTGAAATGCCAGAGACTTAGCAAGAATACATTTGAAAAGAAAAGCGCAATGCCTGTCTCAGATTTTCGCAAGGAATGCAGGGCTACTTTTCGAAGTACGATTTGCTGGTTTGTATTGATGTTTCACTCTTTGAAAGTTATTGCGATAATGAAATGGAATTTCATCTCTAAATATCGGAGTAAATTGTTTTCGCAATGTAAGAGAATCTTGCGACAATCATAAACCCCTTACTGAAACGTTCTTTTAATTGATGAACCAGGTTTGTATATTTTTTTCTCTTCGTTTTCGATAATAGACTTTTTTGTTGCAGTCATTTAGGGTTAAACCGATGCTTCATTAAGGGTCGCGATGTGCTTCCATTTACCTCCCGCTAAATCGTTTATCTTACAGGATTCAACAAATTATTCTGCTTTGAGCCATATGTGTCGGCTAAATCTGGTGCTCATTATGTTTTTTAGCTTTTCTAAGTTATAAATATTGTGGGAAATGTTATGTCATGATATTCCCTAATCCCCTACTGTGTGACGTATGCATTGCGTCAGCATGTGTTTCCCGCCTTCGGGAGAAGACGAGGATTAGCTGGCGAGCCGAGCAGACGTCGCTCGATCGCTCGTATACCATTTTCATTAATTGTAATCCTAATGTAATCTATATTTGTAAATAGTAATAAATGTGTGTTATCAACTATGGTCGTTGCCTTTCCCCACAATATTTGTTCATTATTTTATCTATTGCTCCTACAAACGTATTTAAAAGCTTTGCAATTGATTTCTAAGCTAGCATATTTTATCTTACAACGATATAAAAACAATAGGAAAATTATAAACCTTTTTCCGGTATTCGTTTCGAGTCGCTTCGGAAATATTAAATACATATCCTTCCATCCACAGGTTATTTACTCGCTACATTTTGAAAGAAGGATAAATCAAAAAATAACAGACTATATTTCTCTTGCAAATAATGAGCTGTTAACAATTTTTTTATTTCAAAACATTTGCTTTCTTTTTTTTAATTCTTTATCGAAAACGTTCTAAAAACGTGCAAACACCCTTTCTATGGTGTTTAGAATGTGTAATGAAAGCTGTTACTATTTGTATATCAATATTTACTTTATATATTGTAAGCTCATTTTAGTTTTTAAAAGTTGCTACTAAAGAGTTGAATTTTAGAATAATAAATTACTTTTTCCCATAGCGTATTATATGCTGATATCGTGAATTCTATGCTTTTGGGTGCAAGCCTTAAGGTATCTGATTTGGTAGAAACTCTGAACGACCTTTTTGGACGGTTCGATTATTCTGCAGAAGTATGTACATATTTTATTTTTATTTTATTGTTTTAGCGATTTTATTGTAAAATTATACTTAAATTGCCGTACCAAAGTTTAATCTAAATTTGGTATTAATAAATTATCTCGTTGACCGTCAAACTTGGTTAATATCGAATCAGGAAAGTTGGCGATGATCCCCCAAAATTGTTTAATCGTTCTGAGCCGCACCAGTGTTACCAGATCGTGCGATTTTGCGAAAATTTGCGACTTCTGACAAACTTGTGCTACTAAAAGTTTAGTATTTGCAATTTGCGAAATTTTTGCGACATCCATCATTTTCTTATGCTACTTTTTGCGACTTCAAAGATTTTTTTTAATTTATCGTAAAATGCTTTCATTTTAAAAAAATTTATCAATTAAATATAAAATTATGTGAAAAAATAGTTTATTTAAACAGAAGTTGACATCTTTCAATCTTATTTAGTTGTGGGCTTTCCTTTTCAAGGCTGAGCAGCCTGATGCCGGTATAACGAAAAAAGGCTAAGGGAAGTGAAAAAAGTAAAAAGAAAGAAAACAAAATTGCTTCGGGACCTCCCTCGTCCCCCCGTGCATTTTTTTTTTTTTTTTTTTAAGTCAGTTCTCCCCTCCCAGTTCTAAGGTGATAACGAATCGAACCAAAGAACTTGCAGTTTGCACGCCATATATTAGGTACTCAAACAGAGAAATAATTTAAATTCATACTCCTGATTGTAATATTGCTAAGAACTAGGCAATGGAAATGACTTGAAAATCAAAGCAACGCCGTTATTTTAAATAGCAACAAAAATACAAAAATAAATTTAACAGTAAAAGAACAAGGCTTTCTTAAGTAATCAGAATCTGAAACAGATCCCCCACACAGAACGGAAAAACTCACTGAAAAGCATTTCTCAATAAAAATGTTCACTATTAAGCAAAAAAAAAAAAAAAAAAAAAAAAAAAAAACAATCAATTAAAAAAAATTAATTGCCAACAAAAAAAGTTTAATACAAAAGAGCTAACAGTCTAAACGTGAGAAATCTCTTAAGAATCGATATCTGCATCATTTAAAAATTGAAACTAAATTAAATGAGAATTAATTAAAAAAGAAAAAGATATTTAAACAATTGAAAATGAGCAATATAGTTTTAAAATTGTCGTTGAACCTAAGACATGTAATTAAAAAGACTAAGAATCGAATACAGTCTCTTAACTTACAGAAACAATAGACGATAAATTTGTGATGACGTCAAAGGTCATGTGAGTCTGCGTAACTATGACGTCACAAAAATCCCTGATTTGTGGTGGTGTGGTGGTGTATTTAATTATGGCAAAGCACACTAGGGCTATCTGCCTAAGAGGAGGGATGCCTTTCGTGGAGGACTTTCTAAGGGAAACTGGCTCGTATACACGTTACACATGGAGAAAACCACGAAAACGCCCATGCAGCCAGCCCGTTCGCGGGATTCGAACCTCGGACCGAACTACCAGTGTTCAGCGACTTTACCGCTCGGCCGCTGGTGGGCCTTCCCTGATTTGTGATTTTTTTGCTACATTTTTAGTCAACTTTTGTTACTTTAGTTGAAAATTTTCTGGCAACACTGCTCCGTACTCTTATCTGCAACTCTTGCAAGAAAACACTCGTCAGTCTCTTAGGGCAATCCACCAAATAGCCACTGCAACTGAAGTATTTGACTCGCTTCGTTAAAAATATTTCCTGGATTTCTAAATACTATTTTGAAAGGCTCTTCGATTTTACCGCAAGCTTTGTATAGAACGCTATGATTACAAACCTATTCCAACTGTTCTTCCCATTAAACATATGTTAATTTTCTATCAATCAACTGTAAATGAACCTGAGTGCAATCACAAATGTGATTCTACACTCCTCCGACTAAGTCATTTCAAAATGCAAGGAAAAAATGCAGCAGTAACAGTTAAATTATAGCCTTGTTCATAAATACAAAAGGTGTGTTACTGAAAATCAATCAGGTTTACATTAAACGAAAGCGCAGATATTATGATTGTGTTGTGAAATCGCGCTTATCTGTATTTGGCACAAAATGGAACTGCTTGGCGACCGATAATACGTAAGTACCCTCCCAGTTTTAATGGTTACAGGTACTACGTTAATAATTCTACTTAACATTTTTAATTCTGATACTTTTACCCGGTGATTAATAAAATTGAGTGCAAGGGGTTTGGGATTTAATAATAATGAATAAAAAATATGATAAAAACTTTCAGAAAGTTGCCTTACTCTGTGTCGAATGCACATTCATGTGCCAGAAGTATTCTTTGTCCCTCGTCAGTCCCGTACTGCTTTGCATCCACAAACTGAAACCGAAAAGAAATTCTTTCCAAGGTTTTGTCGACCTTGTTCTGTGTTCGAGATTATGAAACAACTAGTTGATGTGGAGCTGATACAGTAAAATAAAACAATATGCCGAAGTTGCTGCGAATCCAAATTAATAATAAAGAAAACTTTTAATGATTGTATAACTTCTAAGAAACTATCAGCATTATTTTTGCTCCATATGAGTAGCCCGGACTTCCTTTTATCGTGTAAATTTGTCTTACTAAGACGTTTTCGCTAACTTTTGAAGATTTAAGGAACTAGCGTTAAGACTAGAAACATTGATGATACGAATATTTGTCTGGTTTAGCAAGAATATGAAGGGATGTGGTCACATTGATAGAGGACGTAGATAACTATAGCAAAAGATGAGGTACACTGCTCAAAAAAAAAAAAAAAAAAAAAAAAAAAAAAAAAAAAAAAAAAAAAAAAAAAAATGGGACAGTGCTATATCTCCCGTTCTACTGGGCCGATTGACAAAATTCAAACTACGTTTTTCATGTCTCGAAAGCGCGACTTAGGATATATATTAGATTTATATATAGTACTATTCTAACATAGGTATTTTGACACAAAATCGGACTTTTTCTGAAATAACATACCAATTTTTTTACATATTTCGATTCTACGACTCAAATTATGCCAGAATACCAAGTTTTGTAAAAATCGTACGAATAGTTTTTAAAATATTAGCTCTCAAAATTTTAGCTCCTCAATGTTAATTGAATTTGGCAAATATTTATTAATATCTCTTTTTTTATTAAACCTTTTTGATTTTTTCTCTCACATTTCGAAATTTTGGTTCATTCCAAATAAAATTTACCCATTTTTTGCGTTTTATTTTTTAAATTTCTATTTTTAAATAATTTCTATAGATTTTTCGAAAAAAATTTTGAATTATAACCTATACAATTTTTACCATCATCTTAAAGTAGGTGTATTTTTAAGCATATCTGCAAAAAAATTAGACATTTTTATTCAAAATTTTCTAAGATATACACGAATTTACATAATTTCGCGTTTTGAAATTTGGCACCTTTTTTTTGAGCAATAATAACGCCAAATGTGGTCTATAGATTTTTGTTACACTGAATTGCCACAGCTATTTTTAACCTTAATCTTCAAGTAAAATTTTACGGATAATTAATTATATGACATTTTTTCCCTCAATGATGCGTAATAAATATTTATTAATACTATATGAAAGGTTATTTTTTTTTAAATTATAGATGATATTATTAAAATTTTTAACTATTTTTTTTTTTTAAATTTCTCTCGTATCTTTTCTTTTTTTAAAAAATTTAAGAGTAAGTTTTTGAAAGAGTAAATTTTTACCTTCGGCGTTTTATCGTCTGCTACTTTACTTCGTTTAAATCGAATTGTCTAAAACTGAGAATTTTCGTTTGATATTTATTTGAATTTTATGACATTAACTGCATAATTTATTTCTAAACAAACTGTTGCTTTTGAAGTGGCTGAAAGAGCGGCTGATACTATTATCCATATTTTTAAAGCACAATATATTTTTATAGAAACATAATATTTAGAATAATCATTTTTTATAAAAGTCAAATTATGATATAAACATACAACCCTCTAGAGACTGAATTAATGGAAGTTCAATGGTTATGTAGAAATGATCTGCAGCTACTTAATGGCTGGATAAGTCAGCAGATTCTGTGGACAAGTAAGAATAATTATATAAACGACACCAACATTCTGGATTCAATAAACAACGAGGATACGATGTTTACTAAATGAATTTAAGATGTTTTAAAACATAAAAAATCAACTCATTTTTTTCCTAAAATGTATTTTTGTGCGTAGCGTATTTTCATTATATCCTTAAAATTCTAATTTAGAATGTAATTGTCAAGAACTGAATCCTAATCATCAGTAATATAATAAGTAATTATTACGGTTATTAATAAATCCTTCTTATAAAGTAATTGCAAATATTTCAAAAAACTTTCTGTCTGAATGCAAACATTTTTCTATGCAAATATTTTAAATTTTATATTAATCAAGATTGCACACCATATTACTTATTTCCACTTCAATTCTTACCGTCAGTTCTAGTAGAATTTACAAATCAATTATATTTAATTAAGGATTGGATTGGATTATTTAATTATGGCAAAGCACACGAGGGCTATCTGCCTAAAGGGAGGGATGCCTTCGTGGAGGACTTTCTAAGGGAAACTGGCTCGTATACACGTTACACATGGGGAAAACCACGAAACCGCCCATGCGGCCAGCCCGTTCGCGGGATTCGAAACTCGAACTGAACTACCAGTGTTCATCGTCTTTACCGCTCGGCCGTTGGTGGGCTATTTAATTAAGGAATGACCATCTAAGTTAAGAAACAACGTACCGTAACAGCATTTCAATTATTGGTTTCGTATCTTTCATGTTACTCCCGATTGGCTAGCTACATGATTTTTAATGAGTATTCGGATTTTACTAGTAACTTCACTTGGAAATCGCGCTTAAACTAGGTTAGTTGGTTATTTGAACATAGAAAGAACATGGGACCTATTTGATTAAGATGCTTTCATAGAGAATCTTTGTAAAGAGAACCTAAAAAGCTACGAAAACCAACCATGCAGCCTGGGTTAGACTGAGCAGCAAACAATTAGTATTTAACAATCTTTTCTTTTTCAAATGCTAGGCAACTGATAAGGCTCCAATTAAATCTCCAATTTAATATTTTATTTGTAAATAATTAAAATATTGTTGTATTCTTTGACACAAAAAGCAGAATTTAAGTTTTGTTAACTCGTTAGTAAACTACCAAGCCGTAGTGCAAATGAGTATTCAATTTCTTTGGCAATAATTGTATTCACTTAATATTCTTGGAATATGAGCTAAAGAAGGAACGTTCTCGGAAGATTAAAGAAGTGTTTAAATCCAGTGATATTAGGTTTGTCTTACAAGCTCAGGATCAAAACGATTCTGCAATTGCCCGAGTAGTTGACTTGTAAATGGTTGTGAATTAAGCAGATGACTTTTAATCTTACGTTATTCAGCCAGAAAACGTATTCCAAATGTTTTGTATTGCATGACAATGCATCTTTTCATTATTCAATAACCAGTCGGAGAACCGCTTGTGTTCGGAAAATAAGTATGTATATTCAATCGTCCTGCATGTTCTTCAAATTTGTCTTCTTGTGATTTTTTTTCTTTCTCAAAAACTAAAGTTGCCTCTCAAAGGAAAGTTTTTTGACATTGAAGAGACAAAATTAATATGACATCTACTTTTAGAGGCATGTCAAAAACAGATCTCTACAAACCTTCTCTTCCATTACATGCTGTGCAGTCAGACAAAAAGTTACATCAGCGTAAATTCTATAATCTATTTTTACTACACTCTGATTACTTTATTAACATACAGTGAATATATACTAAATCTTTTACTTTAGCTTAAGTAATTCGGAATTTTTGACGGAATTGTTGTCGGAACTAGGACTTAGAAGATAAGTCAAATTAAATATTTCGATAACCCAGTAAATTCAAGTTCGAAATTTCAATATTTTATTTTCGGAGGGAGGGGACATGTTTTCAGTTTTGGTCCATTATACTAACTATATTTGCTTAGATTTTTTATTTTTCCATAAAAGCGAAAATTTTACGCATGGTATACATATAACGCATAGCTTCAAATTAAAATTTAATAATATATAGAGTGGTTATAATTAAAGTTCCACATTGAAACGGTCATAAAAGGAAAACTACTGGATCAAATGTTATCAAACTTGGAAATCGTGTAAAGGAGGTCATGGGAGTTTATTTTCCGCGAAAAAAAGGAAGTTCGAAACCTCACCACCAGGGGGGAAATGGCGCTGTATGCAATATTGTTAAACGAAATATGGGTCGGAATCTAACTTAACCTTTTGTTAAACGTGTTTAATATGTTGTATACCCTTAAGAAACTTTGAAGTAGGCAAATTACCATTTAAAGACGTTAAATTGGATAAATGTCGAGTGCGCCATCCCTGTAAGTGAAAATTTCGTCCGTGAAAACCACGAATTAGCGATTAGAAAATGTGAGATCGCAAATCACTCTCACAAGTGCGTACAATCTGGAAATCGTTTTCTTACAGATCGCTAATTTGTAATTTTTTAAGCCTGAATTCGGTACTAAAACATGAAGATACTGATTCAAAACGCTTTTAATCGATTTGGGCCAAAGAAATCTCTCATGTTATCTATCTAGTTCCATTGCATTTTCCTACTGAATTCGATTGCATAACAGTTATTTCACACCGTTTACTGTTGAATGACAGCTAGTTTTATAACAACCATTTTTTTCTGAAGAGCAGTCGACAGCTGGACCACTGCGATTGCAGCTCACTTAGAGCCAATATTAAAATGTTTCGTGATACATGAACTGCAGTAACGTGGCATTTTAGATACTACGATTTTTATGCAGGGCTGGGCACCACCTCAAGAGTGTCGCATAGTTACTTAGGCAACATTTCACGAATGAAGGTCTTATAGGCCAACACTTCCCCTCTTCCCACCAGACCTCAACCTCTGTGACTTTTGTCTATGAGGTTATCTCAAAAGCACTGTTTATGGTGATAATCTAAACAATTTGGCAGAAATGAAAAATGTGATACACTGATAACATTCCTCCTGATATGCTATGTGTAACGTGTATACGAGCCAGTTTCCCTTAAAAAGTCCTCCACGAAGGCATCCCTCCCTTAAGGCAGATAGCGCTCGAGTGCTTTGCCGTAATCTAATAAACCAAACCAAAACCAAACCTGATATGCTAAGAGCTGCTGTTGAGAATGCAGTAACATGATTTAACTTGCTTTCGGAAAATGCTGGACGCTACATTGAACATGCTTTGTAACACGTTTCGGAAAATATTAAACACATTTTAAACAGATGTTTTCGTGTCTTATTTCATTTAACAATATTGTATACAGCGCCATTTTTCCCCTGATGGTGAGTTTTTGAACTCTTTTTTTTTTTTCGCCGAAAATAAATTCTCATAACCTCCTTTACACGATTCCCAAGTTTGATAACATTTGGTCCGGTAGTTTTCCTTTTATGACCATTTCAAAGTGGAACTTTAATAATAACCACCATGTAAAATAAGCTTTAAAAGTCTGACAGTTTGGTTCAAGTCCCAACTTTAAAAAATATATATATAAATATAAATTTTTATATTAATTCTATTAGAAAGCATGTTTTAAGAAGCTAATTTTTCTCTCGCGTTATAGATTGTATAAAAAAACATGATCTTTAATATGATTTAGATTGTTTCAGCCGATATAAGAATCGGGTTACTCTGTGGTACAGAATAAACCCTGCTGGATTGTTTTATTTCTTTGTCATTTAGCAAAAATCTTTTAATTAAAATATTTATCCTTTGGACTTCGCTTTAAACTTTATTTATAGCTAAAATGACTAGAAAATGAAAAGCTGTCTTTAGCTGAAACGCAATTCATATAATTGATATTTTAAAAAATTGACAAGAATGCAAAATGTATGGAAGTCTAGCAGTCGAAAAATCTTAATTTTCTTGTGTGAGCATTGAAAATAACTGTAGAAGGAAAGAAGAAAATTAGGGAGAAAAGTAAGCAAAAATTTGCAAGGAAATTTGGCTGTCAGACATACCAAGATGTTCAAAAAGTTGGACGCTTTCGAATATACTTTCAGGATACTTCAAAGAATTTAGGTGTTCAAAGAGAACTTGGACGAGTACACCAGCAAATACCATCAATTGAGCTTGTGTTAACAGAAAAGACAAAACGATATCATTGCAGATTAAAGTGAAGAGCGACTGGTTTTAAACTATATGGTTGTGTAAATTACGTTATAAAACATCATATCGTATCATAAATGGTGAATCCCATGATTTCCTCAGTCGAATTATTTGAAGATTCAGGAGTTTATCCAGTGATGTATGTGGATGTCACTTAAAGATGTTTTTTTTCCCTTCCTGATGAAACAGCGGCCGAGCGGTAAAGTCGCTGAACACTGGTAGTTCGGTCCCGCGGTTCGAATGCCGCAAACGGGCTGGCTGCATGGGCGTTTTCGTGGTTTTCCCCATGTGTAACGTGTATGCGAGCCAGTTTCACTTAGAAAGTCCTCCAGGAAGGCATCCCTCCCCTTAGGCAGCTAGCCGTAGTGTGCTTTGTCATAATAAAATGAACCAAAACCTTTTGATGAAACCAGTCTTTCCTTTCATCTCATAGCTTCAAAATGTTTAGCCTCTAAAGACTGATAAAGGCTCTGACGAAATACTTCGTGAAGAACTTTCTAAGGGAAACCAGCTGTCATACGCGGTACACATGAGAAAATCCACGAAAACGCCCATGCAACCAGCCCGTTTACCGGGGTTCGAACCCCGGAGTGAACTACCAGTGTTCAGCAACTTTACCGCTCGGCCGTTTGTGGGCCTTTATGAAATGGAAGGCAATAACTTTATTTAAAATGATTGTCAGAAATACCAAAATGTTTCGAAAAGTTGGATACTTTTCAATATACTTTCAGAATGCTTAAAGAAACAGAGAAGAAAAATAAATTTTTTCGTAAAATTTAGTATTCGTATTTTTTTAAATTTAAAACTTTTCAATCTTATGATATTTGATTCTTGCGATTTCAAAAATAAAATATTTGTCTAAAATATGAATAACATTTTAAGAAACCAAATGTAGGATAAAATTGTGTAAAGCAATGGGCACAATGATAAAACTGTTTAAAGCAGTGTATGCAAGTCATCCTAATTTAAAATATCGGTTATACATCTCTCTTATTTATATATATTTTTTCTGAACGGAACATTGAAAGGCGTGTAAAACTGTGCTTTACTGTATTTTCTCTTTTAATATAGTATGCAGTTTTCAAACGCATCGTAGTCTGGGTTACTAATTCTGGTTATGGGTTAAGTATTCTTCCGAAAAAAAAAACGCAGTTCAAATAAATAAAATCAAATTCTGGAAAACTGATATTAATAAATATATTTAAAATGCTCAGTTCGAAGGAATAAATAGAAAATTTTAAAACAATTATCTGAAGAGACAATGCAACACAAACAATTAAAATAATAGTATAAAAATTTAAAAATGACCTAAAATAATAGCTATGACGAAAAATATATATAAAGAAAACTATTTGAAAAAAAATAAACGCTGCACCTTTATTTACGCAGTTCGAATAGGTAAATAGAAATTTTTAAAACAGTTATTCGAAAAAAAAAAAAAAAAAAAAAAAAAAGTGCAACTTAAACAATTAAAATGAAATTCGAAAAAGAAAAAATTACTTAAAATAATAAGTTATAATTAAAAATATAATATAAAGAATATTATTTGGAAAAAAAGAACGATGGTGACTTTTTTTCCTAAGGAAACTAGGTTGCCATATATTAAGAAGTTCGCCAAGTGAAGTATTCTTGGCGCAAACTGACAAAAAAGTGCCAACATAAATTTGTGAATTTCTCCGTAAATTTCGCTCCAAATTTTACAAAATTTCATATTTTGGCGTAATTTGAGTCGTAGAATCGAAATATGTAAAAAAATTGGTATGTTATTTCAGAAAAAGTCCGATTTTGTGTCAAAATACCTATGTTAGAATAGTGCTATATATAAATCTAATATATATCCTAAGTCGCGCTTTCGAGACATGAAGAACGCAATTTGAATTTTGTCAATCGGCCCAGTAGATCGGGAGATATAGAACTGTCCCATTTTTTTTTTTTTTTTTTTTTTTTTTTTTTTGAGCAGTGTACATATACTTATTCGTGATCAGGAGAAAAAAAAAAAAAAAAAAAAAACTTCTACAATGATTTCTGTTGGTTCGTTTCTTAGCTATACTAAAAACTTTGTGTTAGTTTTTCTATGAATCACCTCTCAGCTATCTGCCCTTTGATATACCGTATTTCCTCGTGTATTTTTCCCCGTAGCAGTTTTAGCGTTACGTACTATATAAATATTCGCATAATTTCCTCCTTCCTCTGTTGTACATAGTTTTTCCAGCTGAAGGTTGGTCTTTCGTTAAACTGTGTCCCCTTGATTTTTTCTTCAGGGTATTCAGTTTGTGTTTGCAATTTGTATAAGTTTTTCATCCATTTTTGTTTCCCTTGCATTCATTATTTGAAATGTTTTGAAAGTATTACGAATAGCTTACTCAGAAATTATGTAAAACTGCAGTGCTTTACTTCGCTAATGCATTCTCATTAGAATTGATGAATTTAACCCTTGACTTTACCTTTTCTATATTTTCGGCTTCGGGTAAGCGCTGTGATTGCATCCTAATTGATTTAATTGCCGAAAATGGCCTTAGACATAAAACTGAACTATTTGAATGAGGCGTAAAAGGTTACCAGCGAGAATATTCCGTTTGGCATCGGTTGTACCATTATTGGCGACTTTATCGCTTGCGCCGGCAAAACGGAAAAGTACCGAAATAGTATTTTTGGTCCCTCCCAATTGCTAGTTAACCTGGAATTAGATGAACAATACTTACCCTTTCTGAGCATTCAGGGCGAAATTCATATACGTACGATAAGTTATTTCCTATTAAGGCCGTTAACACCAACGAAACATTGCTTTCAAGAAACGTACGCCCACCAGCGCCGAGCGGTAATGTCGCTCAACAATGGAAGTTCGATCCGGGGTTCGAATTCCGGCGAATGAGCTGCATGGCATTCGTGTTTTTCCTCATGCGTAACGTATATAGGAGCCAGCTTTCCTCAGAAAGACTTCCTCGATGGCATCCCTTTCCTTAAGTAGATATCCCTCGAGTGCTTTGCCATAATTAAATAAACCAAAACCAATCCAAGAAACGTACGCTAACTCAGTTGCTCCGTCTGACCGAAGTAGAGCGACCAGTTTTGAAAGGGGATTTGAGCCGGTTGACGCATGCCTAAGATACGGAAAATTGCAATTATTAGGCTTAGGTTAAGCACAGCATTCAAGCTACAGCATTTTTCTTGGCAGCAATGTTCCGTTAGTGCATAATGGACCTTTAATCTGACAGAGTCACTGAACAAGACTTTGGACAGTCCATTTTTAACATTTTCCAAGTGAAAAATTCCCCAGTCGCTTTACGTTCTAAACATTTAATTATTGTGTCTAAGTTTTAAAAAATAAATGACCCATTTTAGTGTGCCATTTTAGTCCCCTCCTCTACACCAAACCCGTAAACGTAAACTCCTATGCCTAAAACCTAAAACCCCTATGTATTTGCTAAGGCAATACTCTATGATTTAGGTATGGTGATTAATAAGCTATCAAGTAAACTAAATTTGGCAACTACGAGTATTCTCGCACATGGCAGCGAACGTGTTAAGCACAAGTGAAAATATTATAGTTAATGCACTTAATTTTTAAACGCAATCTATTTTTCCGTTCTCCAGAACAATGGCTGTATGAGAATCAAGTTGCTTGGCGACTGTTACTATTGTGTCAGTGGAGTACCATACAGAAACCCTAGGCATGCGGATAATTGCGTAGTGACCGGCCTTGAAATGATCGATATAATTAGGTAATTATACTTTTCATATGAACTTCCCAGCTTTTGCAAGTAAAATTGGTTGAAAATGAGTACCAGTGGCATAGCTAGAATTATCGCAGGCTTATTACTCATGGGCCGCCTGGGCTAGTTGCTCGGGGCGGCCCATGAATTTACCGTGGGGCGGTTCCTGAATTTGCCGTTGTTCTTCATATACAAACAAATAACTACAAAAACTGGCGAAACGTCTTGTATGGAAATAAAGTTAAACTCTATGCTTTAATTTGAAGAAAAACTTAATTTCCAACTTTTTTAAAATTATATTATCATTTTGCTTCTTTTTTTTTTTCTATTTACAAACCCATGAGTGACATTGTAAAGTCTGTTTGATTGTAGACAGCACAGAAAGATTTCTTAAATACAAAATAGAAATTTTCAATCCTTTAATACTTCTCAAATGATATTTATTTAGAAAATGCTTATCACAATTTGCAACACTTACAGCAATTGCGATCAAAGTTCGCACTAGCATTACAATATTTGCAGCTGTGTTCTGGAAATCGTAGTTTAGAATAAACTGCAAAAATTCAAAAGGACTACTGTTCCGCTTTCCTGTTTCTATTTCACTAGCAATAATGGAAATAAAACTCTGAAATATTCCATTCTTGACGAGAAATTCTCCCTTGTGGATGTTACCATGATCATTATTGAGTTGATATTCGTAATTTGCATTCAAAAGTTTCGATGGAACAAAAATATTTACCTTTTGAAATTCTGTCGTGATTTCTTTGAATACTTTATGTACAGGGTGAATCTGAACAAGTGGGCGATACAAGTCAGCTGTACCAGCAATATTCATCATAGAATATATGATCGGAACACAAACGGCGAACCGCTAGATGGCATTGTAATTAAATGATATAAAAAGGGTCGGTCTTACCACCCAACAGCATTATTTTTGCATGTTATATTTTAGATACTTCGTCTTGGACAGCCAACCCGATGCCTTGCCACGTCACATGTGACTATTGGTCCCGACCCTTCCAACTCCTAGTTTGTCCTCCGGACACACCCTGAGCATTCAACTCACTGCATCGCTCGTAGTAGCACCTTATGTTGCGACAGCCGGAAAAAAGCGAGCAAATTTGCAAGCTACTCGCGGCTTAACATCAGAACTGAAACTGAAACCCAACGGCATTTTCTACCGTGGATTGCCGAGAGTATTGCTGGTTATACGAACCACGAAATTTACAGGGCGATGGATTGGTAGAGATGGTCCTATAGCTTAGCCACCAAGATCACCGGATCTCTTGTGTTTGAACTTTTTCCTGTGGGACCATATGAAAAGCGTAATCTACGAGTGGTCATTTCAAACTGATATGAATCTAGTCGCCAGGATCGCCGTTGTTGCCGGCGATTTTCGGGAAATGCCTGGTCTTTTCGCAAATGTGCATCAATCCCTATCTTGTAGGTGTGAAGCCTGCATTACAGCTGGCAGACGGTCTTTTGAGCAATTTCTATGAGTATGTTCTGTTAAAATGTCTTCTGAAGTATCTCCTCTCATTCTTGTGTTAATTCTTTAAATATGACAGTGGAAAACTACCTTTTCACTTCTCACCGCTTGGTTTCCTACCATAATTCTATGAAAAATGTTGCTTTAGTCTTCTATCACCCCCTAAAGTTTGTCCACCTGATCAGATTCACCTTGTATACTATTTTCTTCTCAATTTAATTCTGTACGGCAATTTTAGAATCTGATTATTCTTCACTTATCTCGATGATCTCTCTGAACAACTCCTATAAAATAATGTTTCACTCAAAAAGTGCTACCTCTAAAAATCCGCCACACGGGGCATACCGCCTCCCTCTAGCTACGTCACTGATGAATATTCCAGAGTCTGAACTATCAAGATGTAAGTGTGAAAATCATGATTACCTAAATTTATAAAAATTTTTAATGTTCAGCATGAGTAAGTTAAAGTAGTATATTCGTATTTTACAATTAATATTTTCCAGAAGTGTTCGTGAAAAACGTTGCATCAATGTAGATATGAGGATTGGTATTCATACAGGTAATATATTTGGAGGCTTGCTGGGACTCCGAAAATGGCAGTTCGATATCTGGTCTAAAGACGTTACTATTGCGAGTCACATGGAACAAGCAGGTGTACCAGGGTACGTATTAAAAATAAGTTTAATTCGTGATTGCAGGTTTGCCGTGTAATAGCAGGGCTTTACAACATGGTATCATAAATAGCGGAATAAAAAAGGTAAAAAAAAAAAAAAAAAAAAAAAAGTGCTCGTGAAATCCATGTCATGAATATCCGGTTTCATGTCTGGATGTTATTCGAACATCACGAACTATCTTTTTGTTATTTCTGAATGTATTTTTTATTATTTCGTTTGGTTTATTATGTTATGAAGTTTTTCCTGTCTAACAATGGAATTTTTTACAATAGAAAAAATTTAAATATTGCTAAAAATAATAAATATTTGCATTAAAAAGGTGCTTTTAGTTTTAATATATTATCATATTCACTTGCTTAAGTTTTCTCGCATTTTTTTATGATTTCGTGACTAAGGATACGTGATTTAAGAGAGAAAACTTTTATAATGTGCTTCATAAAAAATATAGCGTGAAGATATTTTTATTGAATTACAAGGCTACTCATACCATCACATTTCAATAGGGTACTAAGACAATACAAGTTAGCAATTTAGAATTTGTTTTAAGAGAACTTAAAACAAATTCTAAAAATTCTAAATTTATGGAATTCTTTTTTCCCTTTCTTTTTCTTCTCTTTTTTTAAGTTCTTGGCAAAACCTCGGAATGAATTTCAGGTGAACAATGCAGTGCAATATGCCGTTTTTTCTCGTAGTTATATTTTTCCTTTTGTCTAACCATTTCTTTTGCAAACTAATTTATTTTCATCTTTCATTGCTTAAATAATTATAACAAAGTGCACCAGGACTGTCATGTTGTTGTGATTACAGAATTTTAGACAAATTATTTTTAATTGAAGTTACCCTAACAAATTTGATGTTTTTCAGTGATTTAGATTTATTAATATTCTAAATATATTACGCGAAAGAATTGTGAACTTATGAATGAAATCTGATACTTCTGTAATATTATGGCCGCCAACATTATCGATAATTTGCTAATATATGTCAAAATTGTCCCCAAACGGCTAACGGTCCTCGGTATCTTCCTCGGCAAATTTAATAATGTTTAATTATTTTGGAAAAATATTAGAAACTGAGATAGAAATACAATGATAACACGTGGCCTACTCAGAGCTCTTTTCGAAAGGAAAAAGTTCTAAGAAATAATATTTAGGATTGTCGGTCCCTTGGCGATGATTTTCGACGCACGTTGGTGATTTATCAATAATCTTGGCACCACAATTATAAGAATACATTTGTGCAAATACATAAGTGCAAAATTTAAGGATGAGATGGATTTTCGAATGTAATTTCGTGCAGAAGTGTTCTACATGGGTCCAAATCATACCATAAGATCCCCAAGATAAGAAGAGATTTGATAAATGGCAAAAACCATCCGAAGAAGGAATAAAAAAGATAAAAATACACTTTATTGAAAAGCTAGCTCATAGCGCATCTGGGGAGAAGACAGAAACGTCAATGTGACAGGTGCTTGGCAAAAAAATCCACTCTTTAGAGGGGATATGATCACCCCTGACTGAGATGCAGAAATCACAACGTCTGTCCATGCTGAGTACAAGGTTGTCAGGGAGCTTTTGAAGCTTTGAAACTCAAATAATTTCAACTACGAAAGCGTTGCTGGCATCTGTTCACGTGCTGTCAAGCATTGAATCCATGGATTGAATATAATCACTCCCCAAAAGCTTTGCGACAGCTATTGTACAATGAGTCATAGCGTTGTCGGTCATAAAGAGGAAGTCCGAACCTACAGAAATTTGAGGCCTCATACAGATAGCTGTCTCGGGTAGACTCGGTTAGGTATGTTATTTTTTAAATATGATATTTTTTAAAATAACATACCTAACCTAATTTGGTGAAGCTTTAATAGAATTTGATGTAAAGTGTGTATATAATACTGCGCATATCTTATCTACCAATGGGAATTGTGGAAATGTGGGGAGTATAGTTGGAGGATATAGTATGATTCCAATAGTAGAGCGCAACAGCAAGCACAAGTATGGCTGTAAAGTCCGATGCTCTTCCACAGGACATGTTAAGAGAAGTCTGGGAAACTTTTGCGCATCTCCTCGAACAGTGCATCCAAGGACATTTAGAGGACATTTTTTCCAAGGTTCACTGATGTCTATATTGTATTGTCGGTATTAAACACTGCAATAAATGCCTATATATATCCTAAAATTTCACAAACATATGAATTTACTTCAAAAACTCACCATCTTTTTGTTTTTATTTAATGCTGGTAGATACATTATACGCCACCATGGGTAGACGCACAGTCATATTGGAACCCCATATGTGACCATCTCTGAAAGTGGTCAGGTTTTTTTTGAGAAGATTAATCAAAATCGGCGTTGAACATATATATCCTCATTAAGATATCCATCTCCTCAGAAAGCAAAGTTCATCTCGAGCTGTGGGTGGCCATTAACTTATACTATTAATGATTAAATGGATTAGCAAAAATGAATAGCTAAGCAATATTCAATTAGGGATTTTTAGTATAATAATCTAACGCCCTTTAAAATGTAATAACCAATATTCTTCGCTTTGCAAAATGGGTGAAACAAGTGATTTATATGTGGCATTATGCAGTATTATTTATTCAGCAGGATTAAGAAAGGTTCTAACACATATCCGCATGTACATTCAGTAAAGTAAAAATGCCTTTTCCTTCTATGTAAATATTTTTGTTTCTATGAGATACGAACGGTTACATATGCATAAAATTCGGTTAAAGAGAAATTTATAAAAAACGGATATATATCACAGATGAAAGAGATGCAAAGGTTAGAAAATGCATTTATGAGTATCAATAATAAATATAACAACAATCGGAATATTTTAAATGAACAAATTCTTATTTTGCTCCATTTTAATACATGTCTCTTCAAGCTGAAACTTTCAAATGCAAATCCAAATGCTGGGAATTCCTTTTAAGTTAACTGATGCAAGATAAAGAAAAAAAAAGCAAATTCAAACATCTTTATATTGAAGGAACTGGTAAGAATAACATATTGAAAACGTGCTTGGTTAAAATACATTTACCCAAAGTTTTACGAGTTGTTTGTTTGTTTGTTTGAATTACAGGAAATATTTTTATAATTTAAATACTATGAAGGGCTGTCTGAAAGGCGTTTCTTGGTGGAAATCTTTCAAAGGTAAAATGTCTCATATTTATGTTATAAGAAAGCATAAAAATAATTCCTACATCCAGTTCGTTTGCTGGGACTCAAGTCAGGACTAAAATATTAGTACTCAGGGGTTTTAAACCATTCGGCCATTGATGACTCCAAATTCCACGAGACAGATTTGCATTAGAAAAACTGACCTTAAAATTTAAATACTTATTGGTAGTTAAGTTTTAACGGAAAACCCATATGTGGCCAACTTTGGCGGTAATACGATTAGTTTTTCTTACTTCTAGTGGAAAATATTTGGTAATCACTTCTAAAACAGCTACGAATTGTTTTTACTCAAACTACAACTTCCTGCTAAGTACGACTTCAAAATGTGTCTTACTGCATCCCTATGTTTCTTGTTCCGCGTTTTCATTTCTCTATCACTGCGTCTCGTAGACGCATATTCTGTCAAATTATTGTGTTCCAATCTATAACAATAGTATCAGCTATCTTGAAATCTTCCATGTAATATTTTATTGATATCATTTCCTTAGACCAGCAGTTGATAAATCTGATGACAGTAACAAATTGTAATCTACTTGTTGAAAAGTTGTCGACTCGCATTTCCACCGATTCCATATCCTTCGAACATCGCCATGCGCTATTGATTCAAATAAAATGATTTAGTGCAAAGTGGAACATTAACGGTTACTCGAAAATACATTATACTCTTGTAAGAAACTAATAGCATCACCTTTATTACTTGGTATATCCCACAGACCCATGATCGACCTATAAACTCCGAGGGGGGGGGATTTTTTTAAAAGCTGCGGCTTGTAAGTATTCTTAAAATTTAGCTACGTCTTATGGTTGCAACAGCGATTAATTTATGTTATGTTGCCTTTGGAAACTATTCTGTCTTTTCTATAGAATTTTGGCTTTTCTGCGTTAACATGTTGAGGTACGTGTGGGTAACACGTGCCTAAGAGAGTATCGACAGCATTAACTAGACAAACAGCAGTCTTAATTAAAATAGACATATAGCAATTACTAATCAAATTTAATAACGAAAAACAACATAGTTGCCAGAGTTGGATACACTCTAAGAGCCTGAAAAAGACAGAACCCAACACAGACACGGATACCGGGGTTCACACATTCCGGTCAAGCTGCTGGAAAGAACCTCGTCCCACTCCGTCAGCCTGTAAGGTTGCCATACAGGTTTAGACTGTCTTTCGCCCATTGGCGGTTTGCTCTGCTGTTTGGGGCTTGTTTGGCGATGCCGCTGCAATGTTACTACATATTTATTATTAGATCCTGGTTGAACATTCCAAAGCTATAGGAAAGAAGGCCTTCGAATAGGATTCTCAGAAATTGCCTCGTATTTGTGTTACAACTCGAGGAAAACCACAAAATCTCATGCAACCAATATGTTTAACTACCCAGGCACGAAGCTGGGTAGAACTGCCAAAATTTCGTGCCTTTAATCGTTGGGTATTTTATTGTCCTAAAATTTAGCGAATATTTCTTACAAAGTTATATAAGTGAATACTGTCTCTTCATTTCAGATGTCTTCATTTGTTCTCATATACAGCAATTAAACAACCCACAGAAATGCGGATTGAATTGTTATAATACTTAACAGCAGTTTAAATTTAAGTAAGTTACTTAATTGCTCGCCTAATAAGTATAATGGTTAGCACTGTTGACTTACATGTTTATAACTGTATAGTGTCTGTGCGACATGGCGGCACTTAAAATACTGGAGAGCCGAAAGTCTTCTCGAGAGGCTTTATGGCAGGGGAAGAGAACAGGAGACCATCCCCGAGGGAACTGCCCAGTTGTTAGGAACATAATATTTATTCATATATGGATTTAGTATTCATAAGTATGGATAGGTAGAGTTGTAATACATTGGTATGCAAAATTTACGAACGGGATGTTTTTTGAATGTAACGCTGTGCGAAAAATGTTTCACATCGACCTAAATTATGCAATAAAAATCGCCAAGATATGGAAATATAAGACAAGTGAACAAAATCCTCTGAGCAAGGAATCAAAAAGATAAAAAAACAGTTTAAAGAAAAGAAGCTCCAAGCACAAGTAAGGAAAAGAAAAAAACGCCTATATGACAGGCGCCTTGCAAGGAAAATCCAGTCGTTAAAGGGGATGTAATCAATCCTGACTGCGATACAGGAATTACAGTGCCTGCCTATGCTGAGGAGTCAAGGAGTTGTTGAGACATCGCTCCTCATTTCTCTCAGCACGAATTTTAGCTGTGGAATCGTTGCTGGGTTGCTAGTTATGTGCTGCAAAACGTCTCTTGAACCCACACGTCTTCTATGGAATTTAGATTCGGAGATCTCGCAGATCAATCCGGTCGTTCAATGTCTTCCCTTTTCAAGAGCTTTGGGATAACTACCGTACGATAAGTCGTACGTTGGCTTCCATAAAGCGTTGACTTTCATAAAGAAAAGGTCCGAGCCCACAGTACCTCTAAACAGATATACATGATTCGAAAGAACGTCATTTCAATAGCGGACACTACTTGGGAAATGCGGAGCTCAGTACTTTTACCAAGCATGATAACACCCCAAACAAGAACCCCGGCATCTCGCGATCCCTTTCAATGATGTTGGAGGGGTGACTGTTTATCCTTCTGTCACCAGATGTATACAGGTCTAGAGTCGCTCATCAGATTAAATCGGATCTCATCCTTAACCCGTTCAGGACCAGCGTCGCGTATACGCGACGCAACGATTCCACTCCTACCAGCCCAGCGTCCCGTACACGCGACCCAACGATTCTGCTCCTAGGAACCCAGCGTCGCGTATACATGACATTTAAACGAAACGATTTATTTGAATTTTTAAAAGCCAGTAAATGGAGCTAAGTGGTAATCGTTTTCACATGGATTGATTCATACGGCATTTGATCTTCTTGTATTGGCATTAGTTTCTGTTTTGTGCTTCTGGTTTTGAGAGATTTATTGAAATAAATAAACTGGAAATCACGGCTCTTTATAAGTGCGCCTGTGAATTAAAGGGCTTTTTTGTTTATTTCGATAGGACTTTCTTTTTTATTTATTTATTTGTTTGTTTTTCTATTTATTTTGAAACTTAACATAAGCTTTCTTGGTTAATTAAAAAGTAACATTACAACATTATTACAGAAGGGGAAAGACTATCAGCCTTTCTCGACGCGTCTCGCATTTCTCAGGAAAGAGCCAGCGTTTTGGTTTTGTTATTCGATTTAATATATAATGCCTTGAATGGTCACTATATACTATAATGAAACAGGCATTATATTTTTGTATATAATGTATTTACTTTACATATAATGTAATTATATATAATGTATAGATTGACATGATAAGTAACGGATATCCCGCCAGTGGAGGTGTTTCCTTCATCACTTTCCGGTAATCGTGGACGCTATTTTCGATTTAGAAAAACAGGAAGTTTTCTAATATAAACCTGATGTCACACAGTGTTTGAGAATTAAATATTTCTGAGTTTCTTTTGAAGTTTTGTGATATGTGTTGGGATTATATTCAGTTTCATTCCGTTAGCCATGGCTAAGAGACCTTACCTAAAAACTTGTCCAAAATCACCGGACACTCCACCTTTCCGTCTAACTGGAAGACAGTTTCCGAAAATTTATATTGACGGAGGAGGTAATAAAGGTAGGTTTCGGTTTCGGTTTACTTAATTATGACAAAGCACACTAGGGCTGGATGCCTTCGTGGAGGACTTTCTAAGGGAAATTGGCTCGTATACACGTTACACATGGGGAAAATCACAAAAACGCCCATGCAGCAAGCCCGTTCGCGGAATTCGAACCTCAAACCGAACTACCAGTGTTTAGCGATTTTACCGCTCGGCCGTTGGTGGGCCGTAATAAAGGTAGGAGAAGATGCGTTGTATGCGCTAAAACCAAGGAAAGGCGAAAGCAAACAACGTGTTTTGAGTGCGAAATATGCAATGTAGGACTGTGTGTCGATCCTTGTTTTGAATTATTTCTCACACAAGCAGAATTTTTAAACTAGAATTTAATTACCTACAGGTAATTCTTGTTTAGTTTTTTCCCCCCTTTCTTTCTTTCTTTCTTTCTTTTTTTTTTTTTTAATATCGTATTTTTTGAATTTTTTTTCATGTTTATAGTATTTACTATTTCTGTGTGTATAGTTATGATTTTAGTATTTTGCCTGTTTGATTTATTTCTATTAATGTGATATTCTTTATATTAATACACATTAAAAACAAGTTAATTAAATACGCAGCATCAAAAATTGAAGTGATAATATCAAAATGCTGTTTTTATACTTTTTATACGATTTTGTTTGTAAAATTAGGCTGCTGAAAATGCGCGAGCCGGTGGTAATTATCCATTTCAGAGGGTCCGATCCCATGACTGCGCTTCGTTCTCCCGGCGCTGGTCCTTAAGGGATTAAACACCAGTCGACCCCACTTCTATTGTGCCCAGTTTCTGTGCTCCTGCGACACAGAAACCAGCGTCTCTGGTAACTAGGCGTTAACGGCACATACCGTACTGGTCGTTCTCCGTTGGTGCAGTCTTCTGGTAACGGTAAACAGGATATCAGATATTCAGTAGTCTATTGTACGTGCATTGCTGTATCTTACGCTGCCTGCCGACTATTTCGTCTCTTCAGAAAGACAATATATTGATCGGTCCACCGCCATTGAACGACCATTTTTGAACTCTCGAACAGGTATTCCTGCCGTTTAAAATGTTCTCGAGATTCGTAAAATGATGCTGTGAGTGATCCCGACTCCTCAGCTATATTGATCACAATGACTTTCATTCAATTTCCCAATGATCTGACGTCAGTAAAGTCATCCAGATGATGTCTCCTGGATAGTTTGTTGGCCATAACACATAGTACCAACAAGTAGACGTTCTTGAAGTCACTGTGCACTGTGTAATAACTTTCATCGAATTGCTCAGCGTGCACCGCCCTTGAGCTTTATATCATTCCGACACTCCTCCCTCTAAATTATATCACACATATGCGCACGTGCATATACCATTGGTCCATATTTACAATTCTGCGCTGATCCCAAGTCTATCTCCTGACGTTTTCTGGTTCCATTCTTTTGCCTTGTTTTTATGCTAAATTATCCGCCTTGTCATTAGTTTTTCCATACCAATGTAGTACATGCGATGAAGTCTACTAATCAGATATTACATTTATCAGTTAAAGTAACATTAAAATTAGTTAATTAAAAGAAAAATGTGCATTTTGTTGCATCATTATTAATTTTCAAAAAGAAATATTTTGTAATTTGACATCGTGTCTTTATCACTTCATGTCTGGGCACTGCAAATCACGCAGACTAATGAAGCCATACTATAACGATTCTTCATTGTTTTATCGCATTTTGAAGAAGTATTTTTCATTTTTGGCAGAAAAAGGCAAGATAAAGATTGGTCTTGTTTCCTAGCCAGGTTCATATTACGAAGAAGACGAGAATTAATTTATTGGACGATGGGTACGACATCAGACCAGGAAATGGGCACTTACGAGATCCATATTTGCAGAAAGAGCAGATTGAGACATTCCTCATAAGACCCTTCAATACAGGAAAGGTACTTTATTATTCTTGTAATACCTGTTGCTGTGTGTTATGGAAGGGTAAGCGATATTAACCAGTTAACTGTGGCGCTCTCGTTTCAGAGCGCGCACCGTTTTATGTCGCCAGAATCGAACCATGACGAGTATATTCGTCAATCACAGAGTAAGTTGGGCTGGTAAGATATTGGATGAAAAAGATGGGTTTGTTTTATAAAATTGAAAACTTTATTACTAATATTTACTTATTTGGTTGACATAAGCATATAATACATACATATTAAACTAAAAACGCAATAAATTAAATTAAATATTATACATATAAAAGTAAGAATTTAAATTCCTGCTATGGAGTGATATTCAAAGAAACAGGGTACTATACACAATGGGACTTTGCAAATCGAACACCAGTAACGCGATTCCTTCGTGATCTTACATTTGTAGCAATGCGAACACCTTCGCGTAGGGTTGTTTTCTTCCGATGTTCCGAGTATATAATCCGGAACATGATTCCCGCCTAATTGGCTTATATTAGGTCTAAATGGCCGAGTTTGTGTCGATTTAGTTCTTTTAGTTGGATACGACGCAAAAGTGTCTTCAATAAATTTGAGCAAAAAGTTGATACGCGATAATGTTCCATTATTTTTTTTTATATAATATGAATGCATTCAGACACATAACATCTAAGAAATAGAGAAATATCTTTTTGTAGTACTTTTTAGGTCGTTTTCTTGCTGTGGAGTACGCTATGATAATTCCATCGTTCATATCCACTCCACCCATTTTTTTATTATAATCAATCACTAGCTCCGGTTTCTTTGTTATTATTTTTCTTTTCTCTGTTTCTATTACGTTGTCATTATGTACAGTACTTACTAAATAAACCTCCCTCTTATCTTTCCATTTCATTAACATAATATACGCATGACGAGTATACTCGTCAATACACAAAATCGTGTCGCTTCTCCATAACGAGTATACTCGTCAATCACAGTTAACTGGTTAAAAGAACAGACTGTTATTCATTTCTTAGGACTTGTTTTTTTTTTTCATATACTGCTCAAAGGAATCAGGATTATTAGTTGATTTATAATCGTTTAAGGTTTTCTTAATTTCTATAAATATAATGCATGACTGAAAGATTTCTTAACCTCTTAGTGTACTTAATTGAGTTAACTCGGGTACATCGAACTAAATTATTTCTGCGCACCCGAGTGAATGCGTTCAAAAATTGTTTTTTTCAGATATGAATTCAACATAATATCCGCGGGTTAATCTAATCCTGCTTTGAGTAGAGTAGATTCTTGACTTCCCATTTTTTACAGGACAGAGGGAAAAAACGATGAATTCGGGAAAGCGATTAAGCTGGGAAACACTTACACAATGCAAATAGATAGCGCATTTTAAACAGATTACATTTATTATTTTCAACGTGAATGTACTATATTAAAAAATGCTACATTTTAGTAAAACCGTCATATATTATTTTTTGCCTTTTGGCTGAATCATCTTCAGCTGAAACAGACTTTTCGCGACAGAAATTGTTTAATCCATCGGGCTTCCTTTCAGTTTAAGAACAGGAAAAAGTTTTAGTCTGTTCTAAAACTTCCTAAACGTCTATGAATATTGATATTATCTCTCGTTTCTTCTTATCTTCATCTTCGACCCTCTAATTTCTTGTATATGCTAACTGAAAACTAATCTTTAAACCTGCTGAAAGTTAACAAAAGTAAACTTATTGCAATTTTGGTGAAAAAAAATGAATATTTCCAAATTTTAACTGTCGCCCAAAATGAGTTTTTTAAAGTTTACTATGGTTTGTCAGTAGAGATCACCGAAGTGGAATGGTGAACCTTTTTATGTGATATTAAATTAATATACATTTAGATTAACTCGCAAACGTGATATAACTTCTGTGTAGTTGAAAAGTGAAAAAATACGTAATGAAATTCTATACACGTCTTTATTATATTTTTTTAGGTATAGCATGAATTAAATGAATTTATATTCCATTCCATTTAAAAAGTAAGAAAATTATATTCTTATTGCATCTATTACTTTCAAATAGCTTAGTTTGTTAATCCATAGTCAGATAATATGAAAGATAATTATGTTACATTTTGTCAAATGCCAACAGATTAGGATGAAAAATGGAACAACGCATTTACAGTGGACAACATTTAAAGACAATTAATGTAAAATCATGTGTCATAACTAATAGCTCTTTTGGGCTAAAATAATAATATATGCAAATGACGTTAATAACATGAAAATACTTTTGAAAGTCACATACAAAGCCTTGCCACATTACTGTGTTTCCAGATTTATTATCCGGAGAAAAGATAATGCAAATAATAAATATATATTTCGCTTGAAATTTTTTCCAGAATGGGCAGAGTTTTCGTCTGGTACAGGCTCTGCCTTTTTTTTTTTTTTTTTTTTTTTGTTAGTCGACAAAAGACCTTAGCATACTCAAAGTCTACACGACAAGTTTTGCAAGAAAAGAATTTGTCTCGGATGTGCACAAAGTGTAAAAAATTTTTATTAAAAATAAATTTTTATTAAAAATAAATTTTTTACCAAATTCTAGCAAAATGTACAGCTTTCTGAAACCAACTCTGATATGAAGTTGAATTTTGTAATGAACTTCAGATTGGTGTTATTTTTCTTTTATCGTTTTGTAAAGAATAAACCAAGGTTACTAGACTACAAGGGTATGCTCTTCTCGACCAAGATCAACCAGGGTGGTGACATCGACTTCCTACTCCAAAGCAAGTTTTCTGTCACTTCTGTGAGGAAAATGACGTTTCTGAACCGATAGATAGGATACATCTCACAGTCTAAACTGTGGTTCTCAACCGGAGGGGGGGGCGATTTCATAGTTTCAGAGCGCGAATACGATCAGCTTGATTTCACCTGCTTCCTGCTGTGCCGTTAAATAATTCTTTAAATCTAAATAATTGTACATGTACTTTCCACGTGTTGGAAAGTAAAGGGTGGAGAATGATCTTCTAGCAGTGAGGAAAAGGCTGCATGGAGAAAAAAAGGTTTGACTTGAAAGAAGGTAACATTGTCTGTCTACTCTTCTCAAAATAAATTTTGAATGGACGAAGCTCAGCGCTTTAAAATAATGAATATCTTTATTTGGATAAATAGTAGTACAAGGGCAAGACATGCTGTGTCCCTTATGTTAAGTTTATATTACCATTTGAATAAATTATCTCATAAGAAATATTTCAGTTTAGTGATCTATTTTAGGAGACCAGTGGATCACATCTTTCTACACCTAAAGCTGACAAATACAGTAATGGAATTTACTTACAAAGGCAAACCTCAGTGACGAACGTCAGATCCAATATTCAAAGATTGTCCAGTGTAAGTATAAATAAAATTTAAATATTATTTCCTCGTTTCATTTTTAAACTCTTTAAAACAAAAAAATGCTACCCACTTTAAAATATGCCCTCTCAGTTTCGAAAACTTTTAAAAATACCTTTCTCTAAATCACTATACGTAATTTTATTATAGTTATTTTTAAAATTGGTAAAACCTTAATTATAGTTAAATACATTTTTACTGCTTGGATGACTTTGCGCAAACACAAGTCTCCCAATTGAGCTACTGGATAATTTTCGTCTGAACATTTATTTTACCAATCATATGAACATTTCTTTTTACGGCGCTTATTGTTACCGTTGATGCGTTTAGAAAGGCCTTTTTTCAGTCCGACAAATGAAATTAAAAAGTAAAATCAAAAGGTAATAAATTGTTTTCAAGAGAGCAGTTTCCTTTATAATGAAATTTAGATTATTGTTGTGTGATTCCGTGCAAGCTCTCTGTGATCGGAATTCAGTGAAAGATAGTGCATTGTACTTGTCATTTTCGAAAGCACAGTGAAATGTTTTATAGTACAAGAATTTATTTACTACTAGCCGCTACGCTGCCAGCCCTCGTCTGGCTTTTAAATGTACCGGTCCCAAATGCCTAAAGGGACACCAAACATTAGATTTAAAAACTGCACAGAATTTTACTCTGGAGAACAACTTTATTAAAAAAAAATACAAATTTCAATAAATATGTATTACATATCAAAAAAATGACAACAAAATAAGCAATATCCCTTAAGGCAAATACTAATTATCCTAATAAATTAATTAACCAACTTCCCGTTGTCTTCTCTCGACAAACGTCCAGTATCCAAGAGAAACATTAAATTTAAAAACTGCACAGAATGATCGCCCTCATTTCTCCGAATGGCAACAGTGATATATCAGCAACAATGGCTACGTGCCATTGTTGCTGATATAATGAGAGAGAATTATCGATTTGATGCGATTTCATCAAAAAATACAAAAGAAAAGAAAAAATCTCTACCGAACTTTGAAAAACTTGCTTCTAGGTGCACTGACTCTTGTCTAAATGCACCCTATGTACCGAATTTCGTAGCTCTGGGTCTATTAGCTTACGCGCAGCACAAACGAGAGACACACAGAGAGAGAGACAGACTCTTCCTTTTATTATATGTAGAGATAAGTTTGTACAGATTGTTATAAAACGGGGACACTAAATATTAAAAAATTAATAATTTGATGGAAAGAATGTTTGAAGCCCAAAAGATTAGAATGCATTCGTTGTATACGTTATGATTCCTTTCCTTTTTTAATATAAGTCCTTTCTGTTTACAGTTTCAGTATTTTTATTTACGTCGAGTTTTAGACAAGATTTCAAAACTCGGAATCTGAAAGTAATTATAGAGCTGAAACTGTATTTAAAAACTTATATCTAATACTTATATAAGGTTTTGTCTCAAAAAAATACAGAATTTTCTTAATCAACTGAGTACTGCATTTTTAAGCTCTTTGCTTTTGTTCAAATTATTTACTCTAGGATAGTAGAACACCTAACGCAAGAGAGTCATTAATTCTGACATTATTACTGCGTGTGATTATATGTAAATATTTTCATTTTATTGAACGTATTATTCGCTGTTTTGAACTGAGCATTTCAATAATATTTTGATGCGTAAATACTGCTGTGCTTGTTAAGCTTATTGCTACAATTTTCTGATTAATACAATTTTAGTTTCTTTTCATTTTTATTTTTGTAGAGGCAATCAAGCAGCGAGACGATTTTACCAATGTCCAGAAGAGGAGCTCTTGGTTACAGGTTTATTTATATGTTTTCGTAATTGAAACGTATAAATTATTTTTTGACAAAATATAAATGAAAAATTTTATAAGTATCAAACCAAAACAAATACTTTTCGAAAATATGTAAAAATAAAAAATTTGAGGCAGCATATTCTGTGCTGTATTTTCAATAACGGTAGCATATACATATGTATATCATTAAAACTTATATTTAGAGAGTGAATGAATATCGAAGAAGCTACTGTATGAAGCACCGTTTGAAGCTCATTTAAGAATTTGAACTGCAATGTATAATGCTGCATAGTACCGCAGAAGAGGCCGAGGGTTTAAGACTTCTGAATACTGATAATTAGAACTGGTTTGTTTTCGATCTCAAACGAATGAACTGACTGCAGGGTTGATTCGTGGATTTCCCCATGTGTAATGTGAATGCGAGAGAGTTTACCTCAGAAAATCTTCCATAAAGCATCTTAGGCGGATAGCTTTCAGGATTTTACCATATTAAAATAAACTAACGCAACCTAAAATACAATGTTATACGAGTTGATTTGTGATTGCTTTCTACATTGCTTACAAAAACTTGAAAATTAGCAAAAATCTAATAATTCACTGACGTGTTATGCAAAACTTTTCTTGATTGCTCAGGCTTTAAAATTTAGAGGCAAGTTAGTGTGTTTATATTAGCATGAAAGCTATTAAAAAACAGGAGGCGGAGAACTGACATTTTTCTGACGGGCATTTATTAAAGATATAATGTGCGTCTCCCCAAAACACCACTTTACAAGAACTTCAACAGTACTTTTCATAACTGCTACTCAACTTGAATGTGAGAAGCGTGGAATTATTCAGGATACAGAAATCATCCTACGAACTGACATAGAAACTTCGTATGGAACACCCGAATGCGAATTTCCTAACTGCACATTGTTATTCTCAGCGGATAGGAGAGGACCAATGGGTGTGTAATGGTTGTTTCTGGGAATTAACTATCAACTTTTGTTGCTTCTTGAGAATTTTACCATTGATTTTTAATCGAGGGAAACATTTTGATGTTAAATTTTATTTGCAAAGTAATTAAAACTGCAATGATGTGCAAGAAGGCCTCAGTTCTTGATTAATTGAATTTAGAAAGAACATGAATGTATAAATACGCTACAGAAATTCAGAAAATGGATTCTTAATTCTCCTTATCACAAAACATCACGTCAGCAAATTTCCAGTTAAAGCTCATTAGTCCATTTTAAAAGCCACTCCTATAGTTGCCATACCAATGTGCATTAGGAATTGGTCAGCATTCGGGTGAATGCCGACCATTTTCAGCACCGTAAAGGTTATCAGATGTGCTTACGTAGCGTTTTTCATAGCGTACAATTTATTTTCTTTTCTTTTTAACACTTTTCTTTTTAATCACTTTTTGTGCTGCAAGAAATAATACTTTTGTATTTGTGAGTGAGTAAATTCTGCTTTCTCGTTTTGAAATGTCCTTTGTGCCTAAGTGCATCTTAATAAAAGTTCGATGTCACATAATAGAAATGAATATATAAACTTCAAGAAAGCATTAATGGTTTTGTTTCAACCTTGCGTATATATTATGTTTTTAAGATCCAGATTTTGAAGTCGTTGTATATTGATCGATGAATGCTTTTGATCTAGATTATATTAATAACTTGTAGGGTTTATTTAAAATTTCCAATCGTTAACTTTATTTTGGACCAAGCCTTTCCGTTTCTTTCTCATCTTCCATCTACGTGTCTCTGCGAGAATGAGTTTTCAGGATTACATTTTATGTAAATGAGGTAGAAACCAGTATTTAAGCTGAAGTCTGGGTCACTTCCCTAGAAGAGCGTAGGAGAGAGTGCTCTGCCTTCGGCCATATCGTTACTAGTCTAAGCTTATTGCTGTTTGACCTTATTGTTATGAGCCCGCTAGAATCCGTCGTTGATCTTAAATAAGATTCAACTCTGTTAGTTAATTCTGTGCAGCTTCGGCTGGTTTATTTTGGTTAGTATTAGATTAGTTTCTTATTTCCTATCCTAGTTAAGTAGATCCTAAGTGGAGTCTTACTGCAAGCCCGAAAAGGAGCCATCTGTCAACTTATTTTGAGTTGGAAGAAAGGGTAAATTTCACTCTTCTTTGGACTTCTTATTTACAAGAACTCAGCGAATAGTCGCTACCTAGCTCTTCAATATTATACCACTCGAAGACTTATAATTTAATTAGGATATTATAAACTACAACTTATGTTATTTTTATATATTAATCAAAACATTTATATTATTTAAACTTACCTCAAAATACAGTTTTTCGCTTTCATGACTGAAATGGAGAAATTAATTATGCTGCAGGAAATTATGAATCAGCAAAGTAAGAATTTTCTCTCACACCACATATAATCTTAAATATTCGAATATATCCAAGTCTGAAATCATCCAGTGTCCTGTAAGTGCTCTGTGCTTTCAACTGAGTGTTTAACCCCTTGGGTACGGATTTATTTGAGAAAATCTTTGCATGTGGAACGGATATAATTTTTGGTTGCTTGGAGTAGAATGTAAAAGCAGTACATTTTACGTAAGAATTTATTTATTTCTAAAATATTGGTGACATATGTAGTATTAAGATATCTTCAAGTAATTATAATTGCAAAACAAAAATAAATTAATGACGACAAAATAAAACTAAATGAAATAAATTCAAGCTATAACAAAAAACCAGTTACTAATAATTATGCAGAGTGTGATATTTTTCAAAGCAAGTAAGTAAATACAGTGCTACTTTGCATTGTTTGCACTGCCACGTAGTCTCTTTCCTAATATTATGCAATGTTCTCAGGAAAGTGTGCCCAATTTTTCGCTGCGAAACGAAATGGTTTTTTGTATGGCTACTTGACGGGCGTCCACGACGTTTATAATTTGGCAATGACAATTGCTCCAGCAATTCTTCGGTAATAGCTAAACGAAAGAAAGTAATGCCTGCCTTAGTTGTGCAGTTGATTTTAGAATATAAAACATAAGCATTATAAAAGGCCATATCTATTAGATAAGAAAATATTTTCTTATAACCCTTTACAAATTTTCTCATAACTGAGAAGCACGCTAGCAATTGGTCTTGTTTATCAACGACTCCCATACCTTTATTATACTCAAGCACAGATGCCGGTTTTATAATATTTTCGCTATCGCCACCTTCATTTTTTCTCCTTTTGCCTGTGTTTATCAAATCAGCATTTGAATGTTTCGTTCATCCGCTCCTAGGGAAACAAGTGAATGACGTCTCTCAGACGTCAAATGTACCCAAGAGTTTAATATTTGGTTTGACGTCTTAGACACGTCATCCGCTCCTAGGGGAAAAATAGTGAATGACGTGTCTCAGACGTCAAATGTACCCAAGGGGTTAAAGAAACCATTCGCATTATTCATAGGCTCGATGCACCTCTCTTTATTTCCATTACAGTGCAGGATTAAGAGCCAGATAAACTGTGCTGACGTGAAAATTGCTCCAAAATAAATCCAAAAATAGGGAATAGTATTCACAAGAACTAGTAGATAAGTAGCAAATACATTGATGCTAATAAGCATAATCCAAAAGCTAAATAAGAAACAGAAAATTAGAGCATAGCGTATTTGATGAAAGAAATCATTTGTAGTTACAAAATTTAGAAGTATAATAAATGCGATAACTACCCTGCCGAAAAAACATACATGCCACCTTTTTGTTTTGGACAAAGACAAAAAGAAAAAATGTCTTTTAGTATAAAGACGACTTTTGAACCTATATCTTCGCTCTATATATGCCCCTATATATACCATATTTTTCCCATTTCTTCTCTGTCGGTTTTCATCCATACATTCCATGGTAAAACTGAGAAATTTTTGTGGCGCCCCCTTTCCTCAATTTCTAAACACCACTTTGTGGTATATTCTTTCCTCAGTTTCTGAGTAACCGTTTGTTGTGCCCCCTTTTCTAAATGCCCTAAACACGTGCTTTTTGCTTAACTATTAATCTAGCTCTGGTCACGTCAGATGATAGAAAATAACGTAGACTGTTGAAAGGAGCCACGGATAATTGGAATTAGTCCAAGCTCTAAATGCAGATCTTTCTGTGATTTGCCACGTGTGAAACCTGTATCAAAGTATAACAGAAGACCGATAAATAGCTATTCAACGATTACAATTCTGACCTTGCAGGCAACAAAAGCAGTACGAATACAAACTATTTACAGATGGCTTCATACGGATCAACTGCATGTAAGGCGACTAACGTTTTCGTTCCACTGACATTATTGCACAAAAATAAATGTATGGGTGATCATAACGTTATCATATGGTGATACAGGTACTGTCCCATGATGGTGCTCATCCAATGAAGCATTATATAAAGTCCCTATGCTTACTTTCTAAAACATTTTCATGTAAAGCCGGCTTAAGCTGATCTCTAGAAAATTTCAAGAGGCCAAGCGTTTTTTTATAAATCAAACTTTTCCACTGTAGAACTGGCTTCAACTGAATTGATTTAAATGAATTCTACGGGAATGGGACGCTGTGATTTTTTTATGGTTTGGCATACAACCCGATTCCAGACGACTCTTAATCTGGAGAATGCAAAGTATTCTCTATCACTTCTATAAAAACCGCGAAGTGCACGCATATAGAGACACTGTTTATATGGTTTGAATAGGAACTGTATCGGCGGCCGCACTTGTTTTTTCGCTGTGACAATGCATAAACCGACAGAGGTTTGTTAAAATTTTTAGACTAAGTGTAAAATACGCACAAAAAAAAAATCTTTTTTTTGAAGTTCATTCACATCGGGAGAAAGTTTGCTAATAGATTTTGTTTTTCTCACCGTAGTGAAATCAAGTTCGAAGAGGCAATTTGTCTCAACATTCTCGCTGCAGTTGACGGTTCCGAACGAGTTGTTTTTAGGTCGATAGCGGAGCGTCAGAAACCATATCTTTTCGCAGAATTAGCAGAAGATGCTCTTGGAAGAACTGAAATCATAAGAAAAGCAATCTCTCTCTGTCACTAACTAGCCAACAATGAAGCTGCGCTCATGGTTTTAGTTTTTGAATTTCTGGGGTATCGGAAAGGTTTCCTGGATTTTCCTTTGCCCGAAATCTTCAGGGCCTCTCTCGATTGGCAAGTGCACTCTGATTGTTTTCATTCTTAATGTTGACAGGCCTGACAAATGTTTTTGAAAATTCCCAGGCTCTGACGTGGAACGCAATTCATTACCATCTACAAGTGTGGTCGAAGACAGGTAACTGATGCATGACAGTGAGTGTGCAATTAGGTGCGTGCAAACTTTGAGTGAGGACTTCCCACGCTTCAGTTTTTCTCAGGAACGGAGCAATGTTTTTATCGGAACTCCATTAAATGAGTCGAGAACGGTACACAATTGTAGGTGACATTCAGCTTTCCGATAATTCCTGTGTGGCCATCAGAAACTAGTTATATTATAGGCAATGTAATTACGTCATTCCGCAAAGTTACCATGAAAAGGGAAGTCTGCCTCTACCATCGAGAATCTATAAGGATATTAGATGGATTCTTGAGCATCCTTTTGTCCTCAGTCACGGAAATGACCCTACTTTTCTGCCTGATTGACCTTTCGATAATCGTCATTGTTTTCGTTATCAACTGGATGATTTTCCAATAATAATCTTTAGCAGGATGGTAACTAGTAAAAATTGCGAAGACAACAATTAAAAGCTTAAACTGTTATACTGAGTCCGAAGATGATTTCAACTTTGATGCGAAATTTAAATTCAATTTTATTCTCTTCAATTAATCTTTAAAAAGGAGGGTAAGAAAGTTAAACTGCCTATAATTTATATTACTTAGATTATTCTGTAAGCTATAACATATCTAGCTCTTCGAAGTCTTAATAAATATTTTGCACTTGTAGCGAAGAATTGTGTTAATTTTTTAACAGTATTTTTAAGATTGTCCTAAAAGTTTTATGTTTGATTTATTAACGGTAAAACATCGAATCATTTACCCCTTATCAGAAAGAAAAACTAGGTTAGATGTAACATTACTCACCATAAGACATTTTTAAAATTCTCTTGGGCTTAATTTGCTATCGCATGTAAACTAAACGGAATGATAAGGCCGATATAATATTCAGCTTGATAACGCTAAGTGTTTAAAAGAGGGCGTGCCTGCGTTTAAGTCCCTGGGTTCTTAAATACGATAGGATAACTTAGTTCATAGATTTCAAAATATTTTTTTCTTTCATGATTTAACTACCAAAATTTTATTATTTCTACTATTACGAGCCTGTCTCTATGAAAGATGCAATTTCATTCAAAGCAAAATTGTATCTTTTATAATTTTGACAGTTGCTGACTTTCATTTGGGTGTTTCAATGACGTCGCTTAATATTATTACACACTTTTCCACGGCTATTTTGATAACATTAAAAGATGAGAAGAAATATTCTTCAGAATTGCAATTGGATGTATGTAAGTGAATACAAACGTAAATGGAAACAAATAAATAAATATTTTCACAGCACTTTTATTAGAAAAACGCAAAAGCTTTTTTATGAACTATTCATAATATCTTTAATGCAAAAGTTAAATACATCAACCATTCATAACATGTGTGGAACTTATTGGGCCGATGCTATACCTCTAATCTTAATACTCTGAGAGTAGCCCTCTTTGGAAGAAGGGCATGCTAATGTAAAATTTACAATTACTCAAAGCAACAACCAAAGTTTGGCGTAAATATCTTCAGGGCAGTCCCCCCCCTC
Source organism: Stegodyphus dumicola (assembly GCF_044657685.1). Lineage (NCBI taxonomy): Eukaryota > Metazoa > Arthropoda > Arachnida > Araneae > Eresidae > Stegodyphus > Stegodyphus dumicola. Next base: position 117,810,660 of record NC_140777.1, on the reverse strand, counting down.
AGAGTTCTTTTTAACTCTTGATGAAGAGGCGACCTGCGTTTGATCACCTTCAAAATTGATAGAGGTTATGAAAATATACATCATTAGATCTATTTTTTGGGCCAAGTTTTTAAATGCTTAACTGAAATTGAAATCAAGCAGTTTACCAACGTAATTTCTGTACCATTTGGCAATTTTAATTTTTTGTTTTTAAATTTACTTGACGATTTTATTTTAGTTAAAAAATTTTTTCTACAATACTTTGACTATATTTATTATTTTTTTTTATTTTTATCACAATAAGCAATGTATTCTCCATCTCTTTGTATACTACAGGCGGAACTTCAACAATTGGATAGCAATATCCCCCCCCGGAATGATAATCTTAAATGTGGTCACATGAAGCGGCGTCTACTGGGTTACAGGCGAAAACATCGCAGACGCAATCGTTGCCAAGAAAACAACGCAAGGCGAAAACATCGTCGTATAAAATATCCTAGGAGGAAAAAAAAAAAAAGCGAGAAAGAAACATCGCAGTTTTAAAATATGGTGGTTATAAAACATTGTCGTCGAAAATAAAGGGATTCAAAAACACCGCAGGTCAAAACATGTGTTTAAAACGATGTTCTATATTACGATGTTTCAAAACTGCCATGTTTTTATCATTGCTTTTTTTCCTCCTCCGACGGTTTTTTGCATGACGATGTTTTCGCCTTGCATTATTTTCTCCGAGACGTTTTTCCCGCGATGTTTTCGGCGGCGCCGTCTACTATAGTACAAAAAATGCTTCTGAAAAATCCCTTTTTAACCAATTAACTCACAACGTAGTAGAAAACAGCAAATGTTTTATTAAAGATTTTTATTATAATTTTATATTCTTCATCAACAACGCTTTTAAGTAAATTAATGGTATAGTCAGTTGTTTTTCTTAAAGGTCACAGATAAAGTAAATTGTACAATATATTTTTTTTTCCAATGGCGGGCTCTAGCCGGTTATAGGGGTTGGCCATCACTAAAGCGGTGGTCTCCTTCGTATTGGAGGTACCTAATATGAGAACCACTGTTGCCTCCTATGAAGGGACGGAAAAATACATCCATGCCTTCTTCCAGGATTCGGACCCGGGCCTTGTCTGGTGGAAAATTCTAAAATACTTTTCTCCGGGAAAAACAAAACTGCTTACTGTCGAACGATATCAAATTAGTTCTGGTTACTTAGGTTGCACTCAAAGGCTACCTAAGAGGAGGCATGTCTTCGTCGAGGATATTTTGAGAAGAACAGCTTCGTATTTACATTGCACATGGGAAAACCACCAAAACCACAAAAATTGAATTAAAATTATTAGAAATAAAAGTCGGGTTGTATATGAGTGAGAACGAAATTTGAAGTACTTTTCGCATAAAACAGACAGCCATATTTTCTCCTTCAATTAAATATAGTAGCACTTTTGGTTTTCGCATACTTTCTATACTTATGTTCTATTTTTTGTTTTTGTTTTTATTAAAAATTTGCAATTTATGTTCATTTTTTTTTGTATTTATAAATAATGAGAAGATATTTTAAGAATCGTATTTATTTAACGAAGTTATTTTTTACTTCAAAGGAGCCATTTTTTACATGCCAGAATTAATTTAGTATGTACCTTAGCATCATCGACAATACAATATATTTTGTTTAGACAATATTTAGGATACATTTTGAAATAATAAACATGCTTTATTACAAAATAAATTTGCAAATTTTTATTACAAATTTTTTTGGGGAAATATTTTACTGGAAAAATACACATAGTGATTCAAGTATTATTTTTTTCAGTGAAATATTTATGGCCGTAAGTTTTAAGAATAAAATTGTAGTGCTAGTTAATCAAAACATTAAATTCTTATGCGCGAAATACAGATTATCGGAAGTTAGATCTTAGAGCTGACCTTTTCAACAAATCCTTAAAATGATCTTTAGATGTAGACTGGACGGAATAATTATTCTGACTGCAGCATGGTTGATTACGAAACTTGTCTTTCATGATGATCCTATATGGATCTAATTATGAAATCTGTTGATCATGAGACTGTCGTCTCCTTGGGAAATTTTTATGGGAACTGAGATAACTTAATCAATATGAATTAAAATAACACACCGAGTAACGGTTATTGAAGGTGTTAAGGCAACAAGAATCAGTGTAATATTCATAAATTTTCGGAGCTAGTTTTGGAGGTTTAAATGTAGAGAACTGTTCTTCAGCTGCAGAAATGCAAATGATGAAAGAGAATCCTGTGCTCAGGCGATAAAAATAAGAGGAGTCGAGTTACTGGCTTCATCTATCGAAGAAATAAGATGGCAACCACGAAACAAGTTATTCACAATTAAACTGATCCCTAATAACATGAAGAAGAAAAGTTTTGCCGATGAGATGCAATGCAGTTCCTACTAAAATCACCTCCGGCGGCGATGAATTTCAAATGTAATTAACAAAACATTGAAATATGCATCTGCAAAAAAACTAAACTAAGGATACTGGATTATATTAGACTCAGATATTTTGTCTCAAATGCAGCAAATAAGTTGGCAATAAGGAAACTACAAAAAATGCTTCTATAGTACAAAAAATATAGTACAAAAAAAATAATGTGGGTAAAATGAAAAACCAAGAGCCAATGAGCCGTTGGAACATCTAAATAAGTTGTCAGATTATGTAAAAGTTTTGAATTAATGAATTCATTGTTTAGGTCGGTATTCTTCATATTTTTCAACTGCATGCAGCATGAAGCGGAAGCGAAAGAGCATAATACTTTTCTCTGGAAGAAAAATGAAAATTTATATCTGAATCTTACTATGATTTTAAGAGGAACCTATCTGTGCTGCATATGCATAGGATCTTTTGAGTGTTAACCGTGCTTACCCGTTTAATAATTAATCTTTATAATCGGATTCCTTTTAACCTTCTGACCACGGGTACAAAATTTATTAAAGCCTAAAAAATTCATACCATCTCTTCCTGCGAAACTGCTAGTGTTGAAATCCCAGTTTCTGCCAATGCGGTAATGACGTTCTCCACGTATATTCAGAATAAAATGTTACACGGTGTTTCCTCCTTCCTTATAGCATCCTTCTAATGGTAGCACACTCGGCGTGTAATCGAGAAATCCGGGTTCGAGTCTCAGCAAGGAACACATTTTTCACGTCTCCTACTTCAAAATAACCTAATGGCTCTACAGTGCCACCGAACCGAACTTAAAGGTGGTAAACGATAATTCGTCGACACCAGATTTGGTAATTGGGTCCCCTAATCCCCAGTCGCCCTTTAGGTATTTTCTCCCTCCTTTTTCGAATGCTTCCGTGGTGTAACGGTAGCACATTTGGCTCATATTCGAGAGATCTAGGTTTGAATGCCGGCGGTGGAATTGCTCATTTTTCATGTCTCCTGCTTCAGAATAACCTAATGACTCTACAAGATTAAGGTGTTATTCACGGGTATCGCTTTCAGGGGGTTAATATGCTATTGAGACTAAGCTTTTGCTTTCCTCAAGAAATCTAAAAATGTAAAATTTCTTAACTCTTCGCGCTTCCATGTGTTCGCTTTAGTATGCGGCTATTCAAATCAGTTGCAATAAAATATATCATGAAGGATGCTATAAGAAAAGTATCTAAGTACTCCTTATTTACAAATATAAAAAATATATGGCATATGTAAATTTTGATCTTATTTAAAACCATCATTTTGATGTTCTTCGCTATGAACTGCAACTAATAGATTTCAGTAAAATATTTTTTGAAAAAATTTTTAAAGTTAAATAAAACCTCCTCTTCCAGTTTCAAAGCAATTAATAATATATTTCCATTTCAGCCTCCTTCGATACCGCAAGATGGTGAGTCAAGTGAATAAAATTTTAGAGAACACCATTGACAAGATGGCTCTCAGCAAACGAGAGTAAGTATCACACGGTGTCCTGTATGGGGATTTTTTTAATTGAAATATTATGTTCTTCTTTTGAAAAATATAAACGAGAAGGAGACTGTGATATGACTTTTGAATAACGGTATATTATTTTACGCGTTTTCAAATTACATCTGAATCCTTGAAGTCATTTTTGTAGCTTCAAATAAACTGTTAACCCAAAAAAAATGTTTTTTAATTTTTATTTTTGGCCCTAAATGACAGAAATCACTTTCCAAGAAATTACTATTTTCTATTAATCCACTAATGTGAAAATTAGTGAGCTAAACTACACTAATTTTGCCGTTAGAGAAATAAGTCACGGATATGATTAGAATTCTAATAGTATCTGAATAAACGTCTCTAACATTATTCGGGGAAAAAGAAGTATAGTGCTATTAGTTTTTCAGTTACTTAAGTGCAAGACTAAACCTGCTTAACTCTGTTAAACATTTCAGTTCCATTTCAAAAATAATCTATCAAAAATATAGATAAAGTAGAGTATATCAAAACACATCTTAAACGGATTACACCAGATCACAGGTGATATTTCAAAATAGCCTTATACCAAAAGAGCTTTGACGATTTAATTCTGGATGTAACCCGAATCAGACATAGCTTTTGACTACCATTTCGATATTTGCTTTCGTTTTCCATCCACTCTTATAAACTAACATAAAGGAGGGTAGATTTATGATATTCACCCTCCGTTCGTAGTACCAAAAAATCTAACGTTGGTTTCGCATTTGATCTTTCACTTTCTAAGAGCAGTTTCTTCCTTTTCTTTTTTCTTTTGTTAGCTTGTCGCACTGCTCTATACTAATTATGTTAAGAGTTCTTTTAACAACGTTTTAGAAAAATGGAATATATGTATGTATGAACGATGAAACAAAAACTGATATACAAAACCATAAAATGTTTTGTTTTAGAAAATTTGGGAAAGAATTAACAGCTATTCCGAAGATGCATGTAAAAGAAAAATTATGGAAACGTGTAAAATAAAGTTAAAACCATCTACTAAAATAATACAAAATAAAATTGAAATCTGTATGAAATAGCATTTATTACTGTTTTCAGAATATTCATTTATCAGAGTTAATATTTATATTATTCTTTTTTCAGATACTATAGCAAAAAGATATATCACGAGAAAAAAAGTGTTATACCGTTGTAAGCACTGACTTTACGTTATCTTATTTAAAGGAAGGGGTGTTACAAAAGAAATGCTCTTCATGCCTAAGATGGCAAAAGAGCTATAAAATATCTGCTGGCCTAGCAGTTCTCTGGATGCATATGTTTGTGCTTGACACGGATTCTCTAAGCATGAATCTTTGTCCACGACTCCATATCTGTATGTTACCTAATCTTAATGGTTCTGTCGCTTGCACAAAAATCTGACACAGCAACACATTTTTGCGTGAGAAGATCTTTTTACGAACGAATTACTGTGCATCAATAAATCAGTTAAGTGGACATCTAATCATTTTTCTTTATGTTGTAACTTTCTAATTTTTACTGATTCTCTTTCATCCTTATATTCTCTTATGAATATCTTCTCCTGTAATAAATTCAATGTCAATTCTCCTGCAGTTTTTAAATATAAAGGTATTGATATCATCTCTTCTCATGTACGTGGCCGCACTAGTAATCTAGGAAATGAAAGGGCTGATTGGTTGAGAAAACAAGCTACAAACCTTGATGTGAACACTCATCAAGGTAACTCTTTGTAAGTCATTCTTCAAGAAATAAAGTGTGTATAAAGCAATTCTCAAATGGAATAAATTATACAAAAATTCTTCTGCTGCCTCTTTGACTAAATTACTTTTCCCTTTTGTTCCTCACAGACTCAATTATTTTTCAGTTTTGAAAATTACTAAGTTTCTAACTGGACACTAAATTTCTAACAATCCAAACTCATATCTGAAGAGATTTAGGCTATTTCATACAGATTTGTGCTCTTGTAGCTTCATGAGAATGTAAAAAGTCGAACAATTATTCTGTAGGGATTATTTTAATTTCCTAATAAAGGGTGTCCCAAAATTAACGCAAGATTTGAATTTGGCGCTATTTTTGCATTAAGTTGTTGGCAACCCTGAAAAAGAACAGTTTGAAAGCCGAGAGTTTAGGGTTAGTGAAAATGGAGCGTTATACGATACGACAACGTGTCTTCATTATTGAAGAATATTTTTAAAATAATGAAAGTTTGGCGGCCGCAGTTCGAAAATTTTATGCAAAATATGGTAAAAATAGTGTTTTAACGTCGTCAACTGTGAAAAGATTAATTGAAAATTCGCGGAGACTGGATCACTTGGACGGGCGTCCAAAACCAAGCCGTTCAAATGTCAATATTGAAGCAGTGCGTGAGAGTGTTGGTGAAAACCCAGGAACATCAATTCGGCGTCGTGGACAAGAATTGCAAATTTTAAGAAGCTCTCTACACCGTATACTCACTAAAGATCTGTGCTTTCAGGCTTACAAAATTCAATTAACACAACAACTGAAGCCTAATGACCATGAACAGAGAGTGGAATGGATTATTAATCATCAAAAAGTGGATGCTGGTTTTTCTAGCAAAATAATCCTAAGCGATGAAGCACATTATCACCTCGATGGCTTTGTTAATCGCCAAAATTGTCGTGCTTGGGGTTCGGAGAACCCACGTGTGATTAGCGAAAAAAAAAATGCACCCACAACGTGTCACTGTTTGGTGTGGATTTGGGGCAGGAGGCATCATCGGACCATACCTTTTTGAGAATGAGGCTGGTCAAGCAGCAACTGTTAATGATGCTCGATATCGCGACGTGATAACACAGGTCTTTCTGCCAAAATTGGATGACATTGATGTGGCCAATATGTGGTTTCAACAAAACGGTGTCACATGCCATACAGCCAATGAAACAATTCAATTACTGCATGAGACATTTCCTGATCGTGTAAGTTCTCGTTTCGGTGATCAGAATTGGCTCCCTAGATCATGTGAGTTAACACTATTAGATTTCTTCTTTTGGGGTTATTTGAAGTCAAAGGTCTATGCCAACAATCCCACAACCACACGTGCATTACAAGAGGAAATTAAACGCTGCATGAACGAAATTAAGCAACAATTATCCACAAAGGTCATGAAAAATTTCGATGAAAGAGTGCATATGTGCCAGCAAAGGCGTGGAGGCCATTTGCCTGATGTGCTATTCCATAAATAACCCTATTCTATGTACTTTATGATTCACTTAAAAAATAAATATCTAAAGACTAAAAACTCTCTTTTATATTGAATTCAAATCTTGCGTTAATTTTGGGACACCATTTAGTTATTTTTAATTTTGAAACCCTTTTCTTTACTTTCTTCTTTCCCATTGTCGGAATGAGTTTTTAGTATCGCGTTTTATGTAAATGAGATCGAACTAGTATTTATAGAAGTGTTGGTCAATTCCGTAGAATAGTTCAGAAGTTCTCAGTAGAGCGTTTTCTGCCTTCTGCTTACATCGTTGATTTAAACTAATTTTACTACATTCGGCAATATTCTTATTTACTTATTAGTGGTCGTCGGTAAGATTTAAATAAGGGTCAACTCGGTTAGTTATTTGTGTACAGTTTTGGCTAAGTTTTAGTTAGTTAGAATAATTTAATTTCTTATTTTAAGCTCAAATGGAGGGTAACCTGTAAGCCTGAGAGGGGCAAGTGGGAAATATTCTTTGAGTTAAATAAAAGGGTATTTTAACCCTTCTTTGGACTTTGCTCTTGTAGTTTTCTGAAGATTAGCGAATAGTCGCTACACTCTTCTCAAGTTTCTAGTTGCCAAGGACACTCAATTTAACTAGAATCCTATAGTTCTATTTTCCAAAACTTACAGAAGAAAGAAAAGAACTTATTTCCCAGTTATATTCTTTAAACATTAAGTTTCTTCCCTTCTGTATGTGTTTCTTCAAGACAAAACAGCATTCTCTTTCTTCTGTAAATTTATTTCTTCCTTTTCATTTGTGAATTTGTAACTTTATTTTATTCTGTGTTGATGCATTTTTTTTGCTTACCTCTGTAATCGTTGCGTGACACTATGTGATGCACAAGCAGTTTTAAACCCACTTTATTTGATTGCAGACAGCCATCAAAATAGTACCTTAACACTTCTCATCTTGGGCTGTTATATCAATGCGGGGCACACTTCTCTCTTGTGTGCAGTGCTATTACTCATCACAACTGAGCATGAGTAGATTCTCAATTCTGTAATTTATTTTCTAATCACACGATTTAGGTATTCGTTTATTTATTTATTTTTTTGTCTCGCGTATTTTGTTTCATGTCAGACATCATAATCAAAGTGTTCTTTTTTTCTGTTTTGAAATGGTTTTGCTTTGATTATTAATAGTTCAAGTTTTTTAATCGTTATATTCTCCTACATAAGTATACACTACTTTAAGCAACTAAATACACTGTTGCTATGCTCACGTCATGTTTGTTTCAATTTTATCTATTCCTGACTGTTCACAACGTGGTTGGTGTATTTAAGACTTCTGCTAAGGATCTCATACTCGTTACCATGTTATGCATCAGAAAATCTACAGCATAGCTACTGCTGTCACATAGAAACCATCCGACAAACTTAGCATCAAAGTCCCGCATGGCTTACACTCGAGTGAAGGCTAACTCGGGACGGTATCTAGTGCAAGGCTATTTCTTGAACTTAACTTTTAACTAATTGTAAAACAGAACTTAAAACTAGGATCATATAATACTGAAAAACAAAGGGCGAGTTTCATCCTCAAAGAAAAATTTTGTTACTCAGTTTTCAATGTTTTAAATTTAAAAATAAAAAAATTAATGAAAGTTTTTCATTTTTTCGAATACTGTATGTTTATTGATGACGCAGTACCCTTATTGAGGTATAAATTTAGGTTCTGTTGGTGGCATAATTTGCAAATGAACAGAAGCTTTAATTCTATGTTTTCTAATGACATCCTCTGAAGAGATAATATATTCTGGATTTAGCTATTAGCTGATTTTGCTTATCCTAAATGAAAGAAAACCAAAATATTCACTGGATTTTTCCAAGTGATTTAAATAAAATTTCTAGAATGGCAAAATTTGCATTTTTCGTTATTCGTATCCATTACTCTTGGTACGAAGAGGCAAGTGCCAGAACCGGTGCATCCTGAGCGACTGCACCGGAGGCGTTCAGCGTAGCCAAACTTTTTACAGTTTAGAGAAACACTCAGCATCAAAATTTAGAAATTGGATTTTTTTTAGAATTTATTAAAGACAGTGAGCAACTGAATTTAGGGGTGGAAATATTTTCAAAATTTAGGAAGGTACCACGCAACAGAAATTAGGACTCGTTGAAATTGCACCGGGCAGCAAAATGCCAAGTTCTGGCCCTGAGTATAGATAAGTATACCCCACAAATATACAGAAGTTTTCAGCAAGAATCAGGGTATACGTACTTAAAACGATGACCAATGGTTACCGGAAAAGCATTATAAACCCGCAGATGTGATCTTACTACCATCTTTTACAACGAACAACACTGTTAGGGGTGAAAAATGTTCCACACAAATATGTCTTTCAGGGCTTTCCCTACTTATTAAGGGTTATCTTTTAATTGGATATCGATATAAGAACTTAGGCTACAGCTCTTTCATAGTATATTCTGAAGATGTTTCAGTGAAATTTCTGGAAGATAATTCTTTAATACTTATATTGACTGTTATGAATGAAACATGCAGTTATCAAGCAAGTCAGCCATTAGTTTGGTTACTGCATGACTTGAAACTGCCTTCATATGCATTCCATTTTCATATTAAATCATTGAAGAATCTTAAATTATGTTTCCATATTTTCAGCCAGTGGTTCTCCAGAATTGGCATTCAGCCACTTTTACTCACATTTCGAGAACCTGGAACTGAAAAACCTTATCTTAACCAGCCAGATCCTTTGTTTAAATATTATTTGCTGTGCATGCTATTTATCTTTGGAGGCATAACCGTCATACATCTGCTCATCATGTCCGAGTAAGTAGGAATTAAAATGTATTTTATAACTTCCCCAATTTAATGTCGTCACTGTATTGAAAGTATCTAATATAAAATGTCAACAAAAGTAGAAAAGGCTTGAATTTTCATCAAGAATTTGAAAAGCTGATAATAAGAAAACTAATTATAACATAATATTACTTTAATTACTTTGCTTATAACATAATATTAGCAAGATATTCGATTTTTGACGACGACTAAAATTAGGTCAAATATTTTTTTATTAATTTTGTGCCCGTAATTATAATTTTAGTAGCATAAACTGTATGATTAAATAAGTGTATGGGTATTTTATTAAAACATTGGTTCAAAATGCCCTTCTGTAACCTACACCTTGTTATATGCAGAGGTCTTAAAAATTACATTAAAATGATTCAAAGTTTATCGCTTTACTTCAAAGTCAAAATAAATCATGTTTACTTAGTTTTACTTTAAAATAAAGTATTTAGATTATTTAATTATTTCTTCTCTAGAACTTCTTTAACATACCAAACTCGTATACCAATTATTTTATTTTATTGTCTTATTTTATTGCAAAACTCTTTAAAGATCTGTTATAAATAAGGTCATCTTATATTCGATACAGTACAGCATTTATGTAATTAAGTATTTAATTTGGTAAAATTTCACATCTGAAGAATTTATTATTTTTATAGATTCGTTTTTTGCTGCCAACCCCAAGCGGCCAAACAGTAAAATCACTGAATAATAGTAGTTCGAACAGGGTTCGATTCCAGACGAAAGAGCTGGCTGTATGGTCATTGTGATGGCTTCCCTATGTGTATCGTGGATACGAAGCAATTTTCCTTAGAAAGTTCTGCACGAAGTCATCCCTTAAGTAGACAGCACTAGCGTTCTTTGCCATAATCAAATAAAACAAAACAAAATTAATTTTACTTTCTTAATAGCTTACTCAGAATCTTAAACGATAACAATGTTTTCGAAAATGAATTTTGATTTAAAATGCGACATCAAATTTTCATCTTACGATTTGCATATTTTATGCAGCATATATTCACGCACGTATAATTCATGCAGTGAGAACTAAATATGTAACCAACGTGGTTGGATACATGCAAATTTATAAAAGAAATATAGAAATAAAAATATGTGAATTATATCCACAAATTTATTGGCTAGAGTTGAAAATGCATTATTTTATATTTCGGATATGAGAATAAAAGAATACTTTCCTCTTTCTCAGATAGAACAATACATTATCTTAAGGATATAAACATAAGTAATATTTTCTCTCTATTTTTATTCATTAAAGTACCATTATTTCGTCTGTTATGGCGTAATTAGTTTTTAATTTTCTTTTTTGACAGAACCGTGGAATTCTGGGTCACTTACGGTGTCGCTTTACTGCTGATACTTGCAGCCTGCATTCCGTCATGGACCGGTTACATCTGGCTATGCTTGAAGGTGACATTTATTCATTTTTTTATTAAAAGCTTAGAAAAAAGTTTTTTAATATATATATATATATATATATATATAGTATTATGGATCAAATGTAAAGTACGAAAATGCATCTATACCGAGAAGCATTTATAAGTAAAATATACTGAGACTGTGCTGACTCAGACTATACTGAGAAGCATTTATATAAATATTTGAAATGTTAGTGCATTTGCTGGATTACGAGATATGATCTAGTAATTAGTGAGTTTAATAATAATATTTAAAAAAGACAGTATATAAATTATGAACTCTTTTTATTTTTCATATAAATTATAATCGAGAATTAAATTTTGTAATGTGTACTGTAGACCAGTGGCCTCAAACTCAAATAACACGCAGGCCGAAAGCACGGTCTAAAAACAGCTGACGGGCCAGAATTTTTGATTATTTTTTAAGAAAAAGAAAACTTTTTCTCAACACAGTAAAAACAGTTTTAAATTTGGCTTACAAAATATTTATGAAAACACACTTAAACAATAATAATAGTAATGCAAAAGGAAAAAATTCAAATTTATATTTATTTTCCATATAACAACTAAAGTTTGATATATGCGAGAAATTTTTGTAGGCTCTATTTTTTAATTTAAATATACTGATAGCTAAATATTAAATTTTCAAATTGAAATTTAAATTCAAGTATGTTAATATGTTTAATTAAGCTTTTAATATCTTAAAATAAATTATTAAATGGTTAATTAAGCATATTAAAATTATTTGAATAAAAGTGGACATTAAACTAAAAAGAAAAAAGTCATGACTCGTATCGGGGCTCTTGCCAACGGCAGGCGCAATCTTGTACACCTTGCCACGATGAATTTCGTAGCCTTGTTCTGATGTTATAGTCAGACATTTAAGACAAGTCAAAATATTATTGATTAACAACAGATTTAATTAGTTAAAACATTATTATTGCAATTAATAATTAGTAACATCATTAATTATTATTTTAATAATTATTAATCCAAAAGGTCTATTAGTCTCAATACGATTTTGCATTGTTTCACTTTCCATTCGGTAAAATGCCAGAAATTATTCTTCGTTAACAAACTTAACTATTTAAAAGCAACAAATACACTTCTTAAAAATATTATTTATTTCTGAATCGAATTGATTTAAATAAAAATGTATTTAATTCATCATATGTCTAAATAAAAACATTTAATATTTTTATACAATTGCATTATATATTTTTTCACTTTTTAAAATACATATCATATTTCGCTATTTCACCTGGGACATCTCTATCGATATTCTATACTGATAAACCATATTAGACTTTAAAAGAGCTGTTCTGGGTGGTCGTTAAAATCTGAACCCTTTCAGAGCCTTTTTCAGTCTTTTTAATATTTTATTATTTTATTTATTTGGTTTTGTTTCTCTTGCCTGGCATTTTTACATAGGGCTTTGCCTTTTCTAATTATATTAAATGTAAATATATAAGTAATGGGACTAGCCCGTGGTATAAAGATGTTTTATCAATAAACCGTTTGCGCCATGAAGGTTTAATTAAATACGCTGGAGATAGTAGTTCATAAGTTACTTAGTTATTATAAGTTATCTTTGTATGGAGACTTAACAGCTAGTTCGTAAGTACGGACATTTTTATATTTAATTACATAAATACAAACTATGAACTTCTGTGAAACTAATTCAGAAGTCAAACAACAAAAATCAGCGTTATATTTACAAAATTTTCACAGGACTAGTTTCGATGGTTTTACCGAACCACCATCATCAGCTGCAAAACCGCAAATGAAAACAGTTCTGTGAAACTGTTTAATAATGTATTTCCTATTTTTAGAAAGATGATACCGATCCTGTTCTGAATTCTACTGCTCTGAAGATATCCAGAAAGGTGTGGAAAACAACCTCCGTGCGAGTAGCTATATGGCTAGCGATCTCTAGTACTATACTGTTTTGTTCAATAGCAGGACTGGTAAGAAAAAGATTTTTAAGACATTCTCTTTTGAGCAAAGAACTTAATATGTTATTACATAATTCATTATAATACTAGAGAACCCCCAGTTCCCTGACGAATCGAATAGTGTTTAAAATGTTCAATCAAAATAATTAAAATATTCAATCAACGTACTTGTGTCCTGCCCAACATTCAACCCTTGTTTTCAATCCCTAATGATCCGTCTCGAATAATTTATTTAATCTATTAATATTTATGTTAAACTATTGAGAGCACGGAAATAACTAAAATTTTTGACTGCTCAATGATCTCTGTCAGACTTCTTTATTACTCTCATTTTCGAAAGTATTACTCGTAAACATTTTTTAGCTAAGTACGTCAACCCCCCTCCCACACACTCACACACCTTTTTTTCTCTTCTCCCTTCTTTTCCTTCGCTTTTTTAATCTTGAATCAAATTAACCAAGACGTTGATGTCGCTGCTGACGCTGAAATTAATAACTAAAATTACTATAAATAATAACTAAAATTGGCAACTCGTAACATAAAGATCATTTATCTCATTATATTAAGCATCAAAACATCAAATTAAAAATACAGAGGAAAAAATTATGCGAATCATTTAATTTCCGAAGGATGCGCTTATAGTAACAACATAACAAATGAAAAGTAGTCATGGATAAACTACTGGTACCTCTAACAATATTATTTCTATTAACCTATATTCCAATAAGAATATGTTAAGAATATGTTAATTGGTAATGTTAACATTACAATATCTGATGGATATATAGAAAATATATCTGACGGTAATTCACTGCGCAACTTCTCTGGCTCAATTATCTTGTAAAGCTCCAGGGGCGCGTCACATAAATAAGTCTTAACCGCATTTTCCAAGAAAGACATCGGAGGATTGAAGTCATGGGGTAGGAAGTAAGAGGACAGGCTCTAATCGGTTTTCCCCATTCACTGCTTTGAAGCAGTGACGACAAAGAATTTGTAGGGAATTTTGCTCCCTACAAATTCTTTGGTGGCGATCCCTTCGTGAAGACCAAAACGTTCAGTGACTTACCATAAGTCTTGACATTGTATATATCGAATGTAAATATTTTGTAATTACGTCGTAAATATACGTATAAATGTGTATTTTTTTTCCTTTTCTACAATAATTCAGAGTCCTAAGTATGTGACACGAATGCATTTTTAAACAACATTTCATTCCGAGCGGAATTAAGTGCTATACTTTTTCCAGAACAGTTTAATTTGAATGAAATAGTTTCACAAGTTTTCGTTAATTACATTAGAAAAAAATAAGGTAATTCGATTTTATTCGGTTAAGGGTTACAAAAATTAAGAACAGAGTTTATTGCATTATTAATATTAAAATTATGCATTATTTCTTTTCTATTTATACAGCTTATACAGCTTTCTCAAATATGACATGATTTTTTAGCTTCTGAGGCATCTTTTAAATCGAAAAATCTAAGTCAATTTATAATTAATGCTCTGTTTGGTCCATTCCAAATTAGAGCACCTTTTATTTTAATATTGAAATACGCTCAATATTGGTGCTATTTCCATGTATTTAACTTTCTGTTAATATTTTTGAAAGGGAATTAAAAAAAGGGATTTTTTTAATATTATTTAAAACGTGTAATTGAGTTATTATAAAATGTAACGGAATAATTCTTTTAGTACTTATCAGATCTTTTTCACCCTTAATTTCAACAATATATATTCTAAAACTTTTCTTTACTACTTCCTTAAGTAGGCTTCTCATAGAATTTGCTTTACAATACCTTTTAACAGATTGCTTTTTTAGTACGAAAAGTCTTGCTTAAACAGTTTTATAAACATATTTGTCGATAAAATTTCAAATTATGTTTATAATTAAATGTTAAATTTATTATATATTTAGATAATATTTATAATCATTATAAATTTAGATATATTTAATAACTAAATTTCTTCACAGTAACTTTCACGGAAGTTTATGAATGACTAAATCCTTCATTTCCAGATACATTTATAAATAATTTTATGTATTTTACGTATTTTGTTAACGCCAGATACATACTTTTTACAAGCATAAGCATAAATACCCATATATATTTAGTATTTTTCATTTTCGCCGTGTGCAAATCTTTAATTTCTATGCATTCACGTTCTTTTTTCGACTATAGTAATTTACAGTAATTTAGCATATACCATAAATTTTTACATAAGAAATATGTATAAATATAATTTGAATGAAAATTACATGCATTATTTTAATATCCATTCAAAGTCAATTTTCCTTCTAAATTCCTCCACGATGGCATCTCTCCCTTTAGGCAGACAGCCCTTGCATGCTTACCCTATTTAATAGAAACTTAACCTGACCTATGTGCCTAATTACAAATATTTTAGCATGCATAATTTTATATTTACGTCTAGCCAACAAGTTTCAAACTTTTGACTTAAAACACGTTTTAGGATACATTCATTATCAGATTCAAATATTCTAGTAAATATATTTTGGCAGAGGATTCAGGGATTCAGTAATGGGTACTTTTAGCTAATGGGTAGCTAGTTTTAACTACTGGGTACTTTTAGCGATTTAATATTTCTCTGATAATATAATAAACAATAACTATGCATTTCACATTTAAACATTAACCTTACTGTCATCAAATCGCAGTCTTTTTTACCTTAGTATGCATAATATTGCTTCATGTTTTAAAACAGTTAAAACAGCTAATTGATCTAAATACACAAATACCTCAAATTTTCCTATCTTTTTATTCTGATCTCCGTGATTGAAGTAGAAGGGGCGAATAAAAGACTCGGATTTCGAAATGTCGAGCACATCAGCAGTAGATAGGCTACAATTAGGCTGGAACATAAATGAGAGGAGTACAGTGAAATCACATGTTTGGAAAGTTTCTTAAGTGTGAGAACACCTGCCATGTCCAGGTGGCTTAACGAAGAATCTTCAGAAAATACGTGTCAGATAATAAATGTACAAAATTAAAATAGGTGAAATGTTAATACAAGTACAAAAATGTAAATACAAATTAACTACACTGAATAAAAATACAAATAAACAAGGGAACACAGTTTATTCTACAGAGAAAGAGGGAAATGGTGAGAATGTTTCTAAAATTTTCGGAACTTAGCAGTAAAACGTTAGGGAGTGATACACGAGGAAATACGGTGATATCGATTTTGGATATTAACTCATTCTAGAAATTTACGTGAAGCATTTTGATATATCACATTCAACATCTTCTTTTGTTACTAATCAAGAAGCTTTTATAATTTACTTAATAACAATTAATTATTATACTTAATTCAAAATTATTAAGGCTTTTAAAGATGGGAGACTTCTGAAGACTAAATATTAAGACTTCTAACTAATGGGTACTAAAAATACTAATGGGATTCTTTACAAAGGTACATCCTAATCATGGCAGAATTATGCTTTTATGAAAAAGGAACTTTCAATTAACTCAACTGAATCTGTGAAGAAGGAATTTTCAATCAACTCAACTGAATCAGTGAAGAAGGAGTTTTTAATGATTACTCAAAAATATTTTTTTTAAAATCTCTAATGAAACTAATATACCATAGTTACTCACGTTATCTCATTTTTACTCTTTTTTTCCACCCCTCCTTTTTACTATGCTTATCGTCTGAAATTCAAGAGCGGAAAATTAGGCGAATAATTTATTTTCCGAAGGACACAATTACAGTAAAAACATAACAAATGAAAAGTGATCCTAGATAAACTACAGATAACTATCAAATATCATTTCTTTAAAAGAAACCTATATCCCAATAAAAATAAGTATTAACATTAGAGTATCTAATAAGATATTTTCGTTTCCATTTCCTTGTAACTTCAATATCGCCTATCATTTCTGCACCTCCTTAGACCTCTAAATATGGATAAGTAATTATAGAAGGTGAATGTGTAGTTAATTCTGCGAAATCGCAAACCGAATATCAGTTCGTGTTTGTTCATTGTGATGAGTCGATGAGAAAGGTTCGGCGTGACCTTTGCAGTTAGTTTGTAAGGGTTTTTCTTTGTTAGTAAGACGAAAACGATGACTACGTCCACGAATCCATTTTTTTTTTTTTTTTTTTTTTTTTTTTTTTTTTTTTTTTTACAAATTATAGATGCTTTTTGTCTGAACGCACTGAGGACGGGAAAAATTCTGACAATATTTTAAAAAATTTCGAAACCTGGCGCTAAAAAGCTAGGGGGGGAATATGGGGAATATGCAAGGAAATACAGTATTGTTTTCGGTTCACTAATTTCATGCTATGATAGCCTCATGAGAGAATTATTTGCAAGTAAGATAAGTGTACACCTACATTTCAATAACAAAGTTTTTTCCTTTCTAAATAAGAACATAAATCTCCAACTTGCGTTAATTTACGATAAAATAATACTTTATAGTTTTTTTCGTGTCATTTCACATTATCATTTTGAACAGCTTATTTTAGCATAAAATTTTATATTTTATATCTTTGATTTCTGGGTAGATTAATTTATAAGCTAACAGGACATCCATAATTTCTTAACATAAAATGTTTTCAGGTGTTAAACTGAAGTCTGCATGTCAAGATGAGATTCCAGTTTCTTTTCAATTTCGTAATACTTATATCTTAATTTTGTTCTTATAATTTTTAATCGTTTTAAGATTTTAATGGTAAAGTCCTCGAGGTACTTGCGTGTTATGTGAACCACCTTAACATAAACTGCCAACTTTTCAGAATGTACCAAACTCTGTTAGCCTTAAGCTTAAACATTCTTCAGGCAACAATTCAATACATTTTTATTATTTATTTAATAAATGCCGGGCCATTGACCATCAGGTCATTAGGCAATGAGCTCGCCAGTACTTCTTTAGAATAGAGTCCAAACTCTTAAGTGTAGAGCACACGCCCAGATGAACAGCGTCCATGACTTGTCCAGAATCACCCAAAGCACATAAAAGCAATTAGATTAAAACGAAACAAATGAGCACCAAGATAGTCATATCCAGTCAATAGTCTAAGCAGTAGCACTCATTCACAGCAGTACCACGAGGAGAATCCGAAACACAGTCGGCTTTTAATATCACCCTCTATGGCTTATTTTTAGTTGCACTAAGAGCAACATTACGAAAGGATTTTTAAAAATCCTATTGATTTCAAGTTTAACACAATGAAAAGATAGGTCTCTGGAAGACCTTTGGAGAATATCCGTACCTTTTTTTTGCCAAAAGATTCGCCATCTCATTTCCCCAAAGGCCACAATGTGATGGCACTCACTGAAAAGCAACCTTTGTCTAAATTCTGCTCAACAGCTTTCTGCAGTTCTAGAATTATTACGGGCACTTTGTTTTCCTAGGTTACTTGCTTGGAGAGCAGAACTTGAGTCCGATAAAATTACAGCCTTATCAAGAGAAGAAAGACGGGCAGAAAGCTGTTGAAGGGCTAAATGGATGGCCTGGACTTCATCGTCAAAATGGGTTATATGATAGCCAACATGTAGATAAAAGGAAAACAGATCACAGAAGACGCCAGCACCAGTGCCCTGTGTGAAATCCAAAAGGGAACCATTAGTGTAAACATGAAGCCACTCACCAGGAGGATAGCGAGTATTAATAGTTTCCAAAGCGATGGCACGAAGAGCAGTTGTGCATAGGTCGTTTTACCTCGTATTCAACGTCAAGTCCAATCTGACATCGAGAACCATAAACTCCAGTGGATTTATATGAGTTCATACAATTCATAGACTTTGTCGTGGCAATATATTGAGCGTTCTCCTGGACTCATTGAATGGAGCCCTTCTGAGTCTTTAGATTACATACTGTGTTACTATCTTATTCACGCAAAAAAGAAATATTTAGGAGTCTAGTAAGTCTATTATAAAGGATAGCTGCATTCCTCCGAACTTAGTCATTGGCTGCAGGTCACAAAGCAAATGCATAGCAAGTACAGAAGTAGTTATTAAAAGCATAGCACCAAATAGCAAGATAATCTGAAAAAAGAGCAGCGTTATTCAAGCCATCAGAAGTCAATATACTCGGTAGGTCATCAATAAAGGTATTAAACAAAATAGGGCTGATCACAGTGCCCTGTGGTAAGCTAGTTTCACTTTGTTTAAAGTTGGACATGGAATCACCAAAACGAGTGGCGCAGAAACGTTGTGATAGAAAGTTCCTGATACAAGAGAGCATATTGCTGCACACACCCAGGTTTTGTAATTTCTGGACGCATTTGAATCACCAAACTTTATCAAAAGCAGCCTCAAAGTCCACAAGCAGAGCATCCCTGATCTAGAACGTCCTTTATGAACTGACTCAGCAAGATAACTTGTTAGTTTGTGGGTATCCATTTCCTAAATGTGGCCCGAGTTGGAGAATAAGGATATTAGCCTCGAGAAACCAACTCAGACGAGATGTAATCATTCTTTCCATGGACTTGGGTAAAACGCTGATTTAAGAAATGGGTCGATAGCTATTTAAAAAATTATAGAGGTTTATTTCTTTTAAGTATAAGAATTATCATTGTTTTTTCCCAAATCGCTGAAACACCAGTGTTCCAACTGTAGTTGTAGAGCTCCAGTAATACAGAAAGTGCATTTTTGTCAAAGTGCCTCAGAAAATCGGGGTGGAAATTACTGGATCAAGGTTCTTGCCACTCCTGACACGTCTAATAGCTTCTATAAGTTTTACCGTATTAAAGTCTTGATAAAACATCTCGTGTTCACAATTTAGGGAAGAGGCAGAGTGAAGAAGTTCCCGTCTAATAAACTTCTGTTGGATCTTGAGGCCTCTCCTCAAGCGGTGTCTAGAAGAATAAAAAGAATTAAAAGCGTTGAAAATAAAATATCTCTGTCGTCAGTTAAAACACAATTACCAATTTTCAACGGCTCTCTAGTAGATGCAAATCTTCTTATTCTGTAATTTGTTTACATAGTTGTAAACTCTTTTGCCATACTTCCTATAGTCAATTTTAGAAATGAAATCATTAAAACAGTTTCTTTTATCAGAAAGAATTTCTTTACGAAGGATAGCAGCATACTTTCTCCAGTATTGAATATCCTCAGGTCTCTTAGAATGTTCAGCAGCAGTACAAGCCATAGCAGGTTTATCTTCTTTAAGAATGGCAAGACTTTCATTCCAGACAGGTTTAGAGATAAATTGCTTGCCTCTCGGTATCCGCTTTAAGAACAATATTAGTAAGTCTAGAAAAGGCGCAATGAATACTCTCTCTCGCCTGCTCCACAGAAACTAGAATTAGATCCAAAAATAGATTCAAGATCTAGAGTAAAGGCATTCCAATTAGCGTTAGTAAAATTCTATCTATGTCTAATGGAATTCCTGATAATGGAATAGTGATTTCTTAGAGGTAAAATTGAAAGAAGTGACAGTCATGCGATGGCCAGAGCCACAGGATCATAAATTACTTCTCTCCCGGCAATATGGAAATGTCTGCAGAAGTCAAGTTTGGATTCGTTCCACTGTCACATAACTACGCCCCGGCACACACTATTACTATATCCTAAGGAAGCCACCTGCTCCACCAGTCAAGACCTTAAGGCTAAACTCAGCCAGGAATTCCCACTCCCCAAGATAGGAGTAAAGGTATCCACAGTCAGAAACATACAAAAAGGAGGGCTAGCCGTTGACTGTCACACGAAGGAGGACCTTGACAAGCTAAAAAATACGCTGAACAGTGCAAAGGGACAAGAACTGGTAGAGACCAAGCTTCCCGCCACAAGACTTCCAAGAGTTGCTATCCACAGCGTCCCACATGAAGTCCAGGAACACGAAATAGAACGAGCTTTGGCATCGGAGCACAATGCTACCAAATCAACAGTCAAGATCCTCTACCGCCTCCGAGATAGAAGAAACACAGTTAAATGGGTTCTTGACTGCCAACCTACAGTCTACCAGCGAATCATGCAGGCTCCCAGACTCTACCTCGGCTGGCGGGCATACCGAATTGCAGACTTCTACAACACCAAGCGATGCTACAGATGCCAGGAACTCGGCCACACTCAAAAGGAGTGCTCCAACAAACATTATTGTGCATACTGCACAGAAGAACACGACATCCGTGAATGCCGAGCGCAGCAGCCCGCGTGTATCAACTGCGCAGACTATAACTATAGGACAAACAGGAGCATCCCCTGCGATCATCCAGCCTATGATGTCAACTGCCCCTCGTACGGAAGATACATCGCTAATAACAGACGCAGTACCAGATACGAGTGATTTGCCACAGCCGCCCACTCAAATAATGCAAACACCAGACATCCAACGAGAAGTTATCAAATGCATCCAGATTAATTTACAAAGAGCAAAAGCCGCCGCGTCACAATTGATCCAACATACAATCAACCATCAACCTGATATACTATTGATTCAAGAACCTTACTGCAGAGCAGGGGAAGTCGCCTGTTTGCCACTCTGTTGGAAAATATTTCAGCGCAAAGCACAACAGAATGAGCCACCACCAAGAGCAGCAATCGCCTGCTGCAACCCGCTCTGGTCCCCGCTGATAATTACACAGAAGCGAGACCATGTAGCAATCCTCCTCAGCTTCTCAAATTCACAGATCATCATTTCCTCCATCTACAGTCCCCCACCGGATGATATCCACCAGACCATCATGAGCATCGAAGAAGTAAAGACAAAGTGCCCCACAACATCACATGTTATAGGCGGTGATTTTAATGCCCACAACATCATATGGGGTTACCCAGCTACCACTCCAAAAGGGCAAGTCTTGGAAGACTACATATTGGCCAGCAATCTGCAAATCATAAACACCCCCAACGCGCCACCCACATTTGACAACACGTACCACCACGGATGGCCAGATATTACAGTGACTACTAATGATATAGCCAATAACCTACAAGACTGGATGGTAGCAGATGAAGAGAGCTGCTCGGACCATCGCTACATACACTTCAATATTGCAAGCGACACAAGGATCAGCATCTTTAAAAGATACAAACTTCCGGGTAACAAATTGCGAATACTTAACAAAGCTTTCTCTCTAACATTACAGCAAGAAGAGCAGGAGCTAAGTCAATACAAGAGCCCCAATGATCTGAACACTTATACCGAGCGGCTGCTTGACACTCTACGGAGCATTTGCGATCAGCACCTGCCCACCAGAGCAGCAAAATGTTTGCAAGGAATTTCCTGGTGGACAAAGGAACTGCGACAGCAACGGCAAAAGTGCAGGGCTTTACGACGTCGCCTTCGCACCAACATTAACGAAACCACCAAGAATGCAATACTAACAACCTTTAGGGAGGAAAGAGCGCATTATAAAAATAATATCCTTAAAGCCAAAATAACCAGCTGGCGTAAGTTCTGCACAGAAAATAACAACCCATATGGAATTCTACACAAGCTTGCCACCAACAAGGTCTTTAAGCCGGATCAACTCTATGCCCAAATTGCCAACCAACCCATTACCACCAACATAGCAGAATCCACGGCAGCCACAACCTTAAACACAGTCTTCCCAGCAGAAGATCCGGACGATGACACGCCAGAGCAAAGGCACACAAGGGGAAACACCACTATCCCAGAGACTTCAGACGACGAACCATTTGAAATGGAAGAGATCAAGCAAATCTTTCGACAGCTTCCAGTCAAAAAGGCACCAGGTCCTGACGGCCTGGATTATGCAATAATCAAGGTCGCCTTCAACGCTCGACCCACTTACTTTAAAGTTCTGTTTAACAAGCTTCTACATTGTCAAATCTTCCCTACTGCATTCAAACAAGGACAGGTCGTCCTGTTTTTAAAAAAGCACAAATCCCCGGAAGATCCAAGATCCTTTAGGACCCATATGTCTGTTATCTGCATTGGGTAAGATCTACGAAAAACTGCTAGTCAACAGGCTGAAGCACCATCTATACCGACAAAACTTTCTTAGCCCACATCAATATGGATTCAGGACAGGCACATCTACCATCCATGCTCTAGAACACATTCGAAAACATATAAATGACAACAGAATCAACAATCTACATACTGCATTTATCTCTTTAGATCTTCAAAGTGCCTTTGATACTCTCTGGTGGCCTGCAATAAAGCAGGCCCTCAGGGAGGCAAAGTGTCCAAGGAACCTTTTTAATATCTTCACTGACTATCTCCACTCTAGAAGTCTAATTATAGTCAATAATAACGGTGTTGTCACTAAACAGCAGGAAAGAGGGTGCCCACAGGGGTCATGTGCCGGGATAATCACGTTTAATTCCTTATTACAAATCAAATGGCCTACCCATACCAGAGTGATAGCATATGCAGATGATGCGGCATTGCTAGTCTCTGGCCGCACAAGAGAAGAACTCGAACGAAATGGTACGGAAACCTGTTCCATATTTTCAGATAAATGCAGTAGACTTAAATTGATCATTTCCGCACAGAAGTCAACGGCAGTAGTCATCCCACGACCGAGAACTAATCCAACGCGACGGCCGTGTATAAAATTGATGGGACGAAATCTAAAGATCTCAAAAACCATAAAGTATCTCGGACTTA
The DNA here is from genome assembly GCF_044657685.1 of Stegodyphus dumicola. Lineage (NCBI taxonomy): Eukaryota > Metazoa > Arthropoda > Arachnida > Araneae > Eresidae > Stegodyphus > Stegodyphus dumicola. Next base: position 117,786,797 of record NC_140777.1, on the reverse strand, counting down.
CATGGGATCAGGGTCTCACATGGCTGCCCCACCTTCAAGACATCAGAGTCAAGACAGCAAATATAGCTAAGAAAGCCAGACAATTCCAGGGAAGAAACTGGGGGCAAAACCCTCACATCCAGAAACTGCTATATCTAACGGTAGCGGAGAGAATTGTTCTTTACGCATCTGCTATATGGGCGCAACCAATGAGCAGTCGCAAGATCAAACTCTTGACAACAATACAACGGCCATTTGCTCTAAACATAAGTAGGGCATATAGGACAACGGCATCAAGTGCAATAACGGTCCTTGCGGGACTAACACCCCTGCACATAAAGGCCAGCATAGAAGCTGCATATGAGCGCCTAATTAGGCTAAAACAAGATGCCAACTTTGCTGGCACCGCCTTCCATGCAACACAGTATGAATTACCAGGGAGTGTGCAGTATGTGCACCCGGCACACAAAAGTAAAGGCATCCATGTCGTGACAGCACAACACCCAACGCCTCTCAGAGAAACTCCACATGTGAGCTCACGATTCTACACCGATGGATCAAAGCATGACAATGGAGTGGGATGCGCCTTCGTTCACTTCAAAAATGACCGAGTGGAAAGCAAATGGAAAGGCCATCTCGCTACCCACAACAGCATTTTCCAGGCAGAAGCTGTGGCAATAGCAGCTGCAATTCAGTATGCTCAGGATATCAATCTAGCAGCAACCGAAATTCACACAGACAGCATGTCAGTGCTACAGGCAATCATGAATCACCACCATACCTCACCCACAATTATAGCAATCCAACAGCTCCTGCGTAACAATATGCAAACACACATCAAACTAATCTGGGTGAAAGGACATGATGGCATAGAGGGTAACGAGATGGCAGACCAGTTAGCAAACGAGGCGGCACTCAACAACGACGCGCAAGAAATGACAACTCCAATCCCGACTTCGTATTTAAAGCGAAAGCTAAGAGAACTAAGCAAAGAACAGTGGCAACAGGAGTGGGATAACTGTGATACAGGAAGAAGGACACACGGATTCTACCCAATAGTAGACAACGAACGTCTCCAGGCCATTGCACCCTTGACATACTATATCACGGGGCACGGCCCATTTCCATCCTATTTTCAAAGACATGCAATTTCGATGACAGATATATGCGTCTGCGGGGCAACTGGCTCCCCAGACCACTACATATTTGAATGCAGCCTTACATCCAACTTACACCTACCACTCCCAGCCACAAATATAGAATCATATAAACGATTCATCATTAAGTACCCACCAGCGGTCAAAAAGATCTGCCAAATAATTAGGCAGGTCAACGACCTAGGGCAAGATATCTGCCAACCAAACTAGCGTCAATTAAGGCGTCTCATAAAGCAACCACAGTCAGCTTTCACCAAATCATCAACAGAATTCTGACAGTCTCTTATACTGACAATCAGCTGAATGCAACTTACAATATGTTTAAATTATGTGCTGCGCTTATAACATAACTGCACTGCAACATAACTGCAGACATAGCTGCTTACTGCGTACAGTACTCACTTACGGCGTATAGAGCAAACTACTGACTATGAACAGACTGCTACCTGCATTGTGTCTCTGTAGTAGTTACAACGACTGAAATATCTATAGAAGTATTTCCTGGAATAACCACAGTTATTACAACAACTGCAAGTTATATATCAGTGTATAAGGTACTGTGCGCAGAGTAATTGGAACGCCCTGACAAATCGTGTACAGAACTCATCAACAGTGTACAGAGCTCAACACTGACTAATCACAGATTACTACTTGCATGTCCATGCTAGTCCATGCTTAACTGAACAGTGTAAAACAAATGTGTATCCGACTTTGCATTGTGTAACCATTCTGTAAGCATTGTGTATATAACAAGCATCATGTATCTATTACAATACTAATATGCACTGTGTATTCTACAACATAGTGTTTCTCCTACAGTCATTGCCAGTACTGTATTACACAAACGCGTTATACAAACTATCTGCAATAAATATGCACCTCATTCTGCACTGAATTTGTCAAATTCTGCACAGTATCTGCTGTATATAAAGCATATAATTACTATGCAACTATCCACATTGCGTGTGCACTACCTGCAATACCTTACAACCTGTTGTGTATCTGACTTTGCACTGTGCATTTGTTCTGTGAGCAATGTGTATATAAAAAGTACTGTGTACCTACTTTAATCTAATAAACACTGTGCATCTAATATAATATAAAATAAGCTCAGCGCATTCTATAACATAGTGTCTCCACTACAGTTATTGCCTGCACATCATATCTGTATTACTCAAACTATCTGTATTATATCTGCACTGTATATGACATATGCATAATGTATAATTCATCTATATCTATCAATATTGTATCTGCATTACCTGTATAATCTCATAGCTTCGCATAGAAATATATAGCTTGGCAACATAGCATGCATGGTGCTGCGTACTATAATTGTGTGTATACAATAGTAAATTTTTTTTTTTAATGTGTAAGTATAATTGTGTTTATATAATTGTGCACAATTGTGTTATATACCATAGTATAGTGTTTTATTCTGCGTTTTAATACGTTAGTATAATTGTGTTTGCATAATTGTACACCATAACTGTGTTGTATATAGTAGTATAGTGTCTTATTTCGTTTGTACAATTGTGCGCAGTATAAATTCTAATATCTAATGCTTTACAAGCATAGTGTATCTGTTTTTACATTGTGTATCAATTCTGTAAGCATTATGTATATAAAAAGCGCTGCATATCTATTCAAATTAAATAAGTATTGTGTACCTGATATAACGTATTGCATAATGTATTCTCCAGAGTAAAGTTTCATCTGTAATTACTATATCATCTAATAACAAAATTTAATATTCTACAGTGTGCCTGCATGCTTTATGTATGTTTATTTGCGCATTTTACATGTGATATGTGATCTAAATGTGTCTAAATGATCTAAATGTGTCTTTAGTGTAAGTGTATACTATATATTAGCTTAAATATGTTTCATTATAAGTATGTGTTTTACTTGTATAAGTGTGTGCAAACTAGTATCTAATTTCTATTTTTATATAATGTGCTTACATGTTTTATATGTGTTATATATGTGCTTTTATATGTGTTTTACAAGTGTTTTGTATGTATCTTTATATGTGCAATTATATGTACTTGTATGTGTATGTATATGCTGTAATTAGTGTCTAACAGTGTCTAAAAACCAAGATGTAACAAATCATCCGCCTATCGATCAAAACGAATGTATTCCTAAGACGCTTCTGTATGGCCATGTACAATTACGTAAAATTCTTCAATAAACTCCCAAGGTGGCCTCATGAGGCTCCTGGGAGTTGCTGCCACTAGATAGGGGAGGGCGCGGGACATATGCCTGTTTACCTCTGTTAAACATCAGGCGTCCCCGTCCTCCGTCACCTGTCACCTGCCATTATTGTGTAAATAAGTTGGGATGCCTGAATCATTATACAGAAGCTCCAATTTATCAGAATTCAAAAGATCTTCCTTCATTAATCCAGCAAAATTTGTGTCATTATAATTCCAGAGTTGACTATGGGCATTAAAATCTCCACAAAGAATTGTTTTACTGGAGAGAGTCAATGGGCTAAAGTCAAGTTTGTGTTACTGGGTGGGCTGTAACAACTATGAATTTTAAAGTGTTTCTTCCATTCCACACATCTAGTTTCACTATTTCAGCTCCGTTATATGAGCAGAGATCACTAACTTCATGAAAATCAGAAATCAGGCCACTCTTTACACGAACCAAAATACCACTAGCGATTCTTCTCGATTTGGGAAGAATTCTAAGATAATAAGGTCCAAAAGTGTGGAATTTCAGTGATTCATGAGACAAATTAGCCTCAACAATAATAAAAACATGTATATCATAAGAGTTTAGAATAGTCAGCAACTGAGTTTTTTTCGTGAGAAATACAACCAGCATTCCACCGGAGAACACTCAGTCGCTGCAAATCCTTAGAAGGATGGTTGGTACTAAAGTTTGAATGCATCCCAAAAGAAGATTCGAGGAAAGCGGCAGTCGCAGCAGCAGATTTTGCGTTACCCAGGTAGCACCACGTGGAGGCCTGCTATGTTACATCCCTCAATTCAATCCAATAATGTATAATAAATAATTCAATACAATAATGTATAATAAATAATTCAATCCAATAATGTATAATAAATAATTCAATACAATAATATATAATAAATAATTCAATACAATAATATATAATAAATAATTCAATACAATAATGTATAATAAATAATTCAATACAATAATGTATAATAAATAATTGAATCCAATAATGTATAATAAATAATTCAATACAATAATGTATAATAAATAATACATGAGTCAAAGGAAAATTTTCTTCAGTAAAATTTCAGCAAGAATTCCGAATTTTGCCACTTTCGATAGATAGCCCGTGTTTCCGAGGCTGTATCTTTGCGAGTCTAATTTTTTTAAGCGAAAACAGATCGCTGTGTACATGAGGAAAAGAAAAGCGCTAAAACTTACAGAAAAATTTGGAGATGAATGTGTTTATTTTTAATGTATCATGTAATTCTTAGTTAATAATTAAAATTTGTATTCAAATTGGTTCTTTTTTTATTTTGATAATGTTTTCCAATTTACAATAAATATCGATAATTTGGGAATCTTTTTAAAAGAAGTCCCGAAAACCACCAATTTGTCTCGATAACTAACTTTTACCTTTTCATCTGCAAAAAGTCGCCAGATTATACCAAGTGGTTTGCGTTAATACGTAAGTACATTCTACGAGACGTTAAACTGCATTTACAAGATCCCAGATTATAGTTTTCTTATTGTACTATGGTATTTTATTTAATACATGCTAAAAGTTGTAAATGAGTTTGAATTTTAATAACTAGCTACTGCGGAAGCCCATTACAGTAACAATGACGATGAATGATATTTATTACACAAAATTTTCAGATGATATTGCATGATGTTTTTATTTAATTTAAATGAAAAGAATAATTAGTTCTTTGAGTAACATTTTAATGAAACGTGAATGATTTTATAAATTTTGGCGTATATTAAAATGTTAGCTGTAGAAGATAGCTCAATATATTAAAATGTTAGCTGTAGAATGGGAAATACAAGAGCCTAAATTATTACAGAAAGTCATTCCAAAATTATCACTTTGCATTTATTGAGTACATTGAAATTTGTTATCTGTTATCATTCCAAATTTATTGTAACTAAGAGTATTTATATTGTTAAAATAATTACATGTTTCAGTTATATAATTTTATCTCATTAATAACTATCAAATATATTACAAAATTTTAGTGCGATAAAATAGACGAAAAAAAACTTAAGTAATAAAAATCCATATTTTCTAATTCTAAGATAGTAAATAAATAAAAATTTGGAAAATGTAATGTCTTTCAGAGATTTCGCTTGATTTTTACTAGTCTTAAAAACCTCCTGTTTTATTAGTTTCATCTCCATTCATAAATTGCACGCTTATTTTTATTTTCGGGGGGCGGTTAAAAAAATCTCATTTACATCGAAAATTCGAAATCAATAGTTTATTTAAATTTTACCCTTTATAAATTGGTCACCCAAGTGCAGGGTGTTTCAAAACTAATGGAATAGATTTTACGAGCGGGAAGATAGGTTAGATGGAAACAAATTGTTTTAATTACAGAACGCACGGTAAGCTGTTAGGCTTCTGGAAGGTTATTTCGTTTCTCCACACACTTCATTGTTTGTAATACAGATACAAATGAAGAAGTTCAGCTTTTCGTAATTAGTATATCCATATTTGAAGATTGCAAAAATCCTAAATATACAGTATAACTTTTGTGTATACGTATGAATAGTGATTTAGTTAGCTATTTTAAGCGAATTTAAAATCAATAAAGTCACAACTTCGTGAATTGCATCATTTTTGTTATTCTGTGCTTAATCTTTGGATAGCGGTATATTTCAAACACTTCATATCTTTATATTTATTTTGCAGAAACCTAGTATAGTAAGTAGTTGTACTGTTTAACAGCAGCTTTGCTATCTATCAGCTTATGTGCGGTGATGTATAGGCAGCAGTCATGTACGACTGCTCAACAGCAAATTTTGAAATGCTTCTCGTACCCATGACAATTTTTTTTTATAAAAAGGAAACGGTTTATACATTTCACAATGTAATTAAATTAATAGAATTCGTTATTTAGGCACCTCACTCTTTGATTATTCTGGAAGGTATGATTATGATGAATTTTTTAAGGTTTAATTAATTTAATTTAATTTTAGTAAATGAATTTTTTAAATAGCAATATTTAATTTATTATTCCCATTAAGTTATGTGATAAATCATTTTCCTTATTTTAGTGCATTAATCATATCCATTTTAAATGAAAATTTATTGTATAAGAACCATTTTTTAAATTGTATTTCATTTTCTGTTTTCAATCCCAGTTGCACGTTATCATTAAAAAAAGAAAACTTATAAAGAATCGAATATTACCAATTCGTTATTATATGCGCCAACAAGGAAAACACAAATGCAGTTTTGCCACGAGAAACGCTTTTTTTTTAGTCCAAAGGGATTTGAATCCCGAAGGACTATTAGTTTCGTTTTGGCATTTTGCGTCGGACTCATAAATGTCGGTTCACTTTTCAAACTGTTGCCACAAAATGTTAGAGTCCTGCATTATATTTGAAGAAATTAAATAATGAAAAATCTGCATATGTATGTATATTTCTCGTATTGTGATAAAACAACGGTACATAGAGTCATCGAATTTTGAATAACGTAATCCTCCAACGAATATGAGCATGTGGAAGACCAAATTTGAAATTTGAAATTTGTTTTATGATCGATTTCCTATTTTTTAAAACTTTGACGAATATTTGATTAACAAACTCAAGGATTTCAAAGCGAGCAATGGCAACGTTGTGCAGAAAAAACATTTTTATCTCCAGCGCGTGAGTCTCTGTATCGGAAATTCTAAAGATATGCTCGTTTTAAAACTATTTTGCGATATTGCTGTTGCACTGGATCTTATGGTTTAAGTGCGAGGAACATGATATTTAATAAAGAAAGGTAACACACAAAATGTTAAAAAAACGCCCCTTTGGACGTAATTTAAAATCTGAAACATTTCAGTTTTTTTTTTTTTTTTTTTTTTTTTTTTTTTCCGCGTCTGCTTCAGACTGCAACACGCTTAAAAAAAGGTAGGCTATAGTGTTCAAATTTTGTACATGCGCTATTTGTCGATGACAATGCAAAGTGTAAACGATGTTTTTAGTCCAAAGGGCCTTTGTCCCTGAAATACTATTGTTTTCGTTTTGCGATTTTGCGTCGGACTCATAAACGTCGGTTCACTTTTCAAACTGCTGCCACAAAATGTTAGAGTCCTGCATTATATTTGAAGAAATTAAATAATGAAAAATCTGCATAAATGATTGTCTATTTCTCGCATTGTGATAAAACAATGGTACATAGAGCCATCGAATTTTGAATGACGAAATCCTACTGCGAATATGGGCATCTGAAATCCCAAATTTGGAATTTGTTTTATTATAGATTTTATATTTTGTAAAACTTTAACGAATTTTTGATTTACAAACTCAATGCTTTAAAAGCGAGAAATGGCAACGTTATATAGAAAAAAAAATACTTTTATCTCCAGCTCGCGAGACTGTGTATATCGGAAATTCTAAAGATATGCTTAATTTAACATTATTTTGCGATATTGCTCTTGAACTGAATTTTATGGTTTAAGTGCAAAGAACTTGATATTTAATAAATAAAGGTAACACTCAAAACGTTAAAAAAACGCCTCTTTGGACGTAATTTAAAATCTGAAACATTTCAGATTTTTTTTTTCAAAATTCAATTAAATTTATTTAATTAATATTTTAACGAATATTCGTACATAACGAACAAACTAAGCATATCATAACATAGCGGTAAAGTGTCTTTTCAATAAACTTGTATGAAAAATGCAACTTAATTACTGAATTTTTGGCAATAGCTAGATTTTTTTAGACATTTTGGCATTTATGATTTTTAAATGTCAACGTCTAAAAATGTATTAAGTATAAAGTTGTGAAATTTTCAATTTTGAAACAATCTTTCGCTCTATTTTAAAACACGAATAATAAAAAAAATATATTAATTGAGTCAGTCTGAAATAGATTAAAATTTGAAGACCAAATTCTACTCACAGTGATGACTGAACTAAATAAAAACTCATAAAAACATCATGACTGAACTAAATAAAAACTCATCAAAATATCATTTTATAGGTATGGAAAGAGGGAAATGCTACAAAGAATTAAAAATTGTGCTCTGAATTAAAAATTTTAAAAAGAATTAAAAATTTTGTTTTAAATTTAACGTAAAATATTTCATTATTTTGTTTTACCTCCGGGCTTATCTAGATTCCTAGATTAATGAACTACATAAGTGCTTAGAAAAAAAGAAGCAAAAATGTAACCGTTAAACTTAATACCATTCTCCATTTTGTTATCCATACCGTTGCCATGCGAATGTGAACAAAAAAGAAAATTGGAGCAAAAGGATAGGACATCATGCCAGAAAGATATGCTAATCACAACGTCTGGTCGATAATTGGCTTTAATAAGTGCTTTTTAATGCTTTTAAAACATTAATGCATTTCCTCTTCATTAACTAGATACTTTTGCATGGCATAAAAAAGCTATTAACTATAGAATAAGGTTGACCACTTCATTTAAAATGTGGAAAAGTGTGCTTATAATGTTGATAAAGATACTATTATATTACGACTAAGCGAGTTGAAAGGTATTTGCTATAAGAGAGAACATTATGTCTCAAGTTTTCGCTCGTTATTTATCGTTTTCTTTAGTTTCCCGTAGCTATAACAGCAATTATAAATTCAGTTTTCTATAAATAAAAATTAATTTCATGTAAAATTTTCATTTACATAGCTAAAAGTATCATATTAGTTTTAGCTATGTAAATGAAAGATTCATAATTACTTGAAAGTCAGCAAGTTCTAGTGCAAAACGACTTAGATTAGACTGTAAAAATTAACAGTATTGCACGATTTTTCTTTCATAATTATATGAAATTTGTTCATTAAAAGTATCAGTAAAATTGAATAAAAGTATTATCGCATTTTCTCGCTAGCATTTTCAGCACTAAGTTCTGAAAATTTAAAAAATATTCTCATTATTTTCCTTTCTCTTTAAAGACTAGCCTTATTGGTAAATTTTTTCCCTTACTTAATTTTATTTTTATTCGGTGTATTTATTTTGTATTTACATTTTTGTAGTTGTTGCATTTCGTCCATTTTACTTTTTCTTGCATTTATTATTTGAAACAGAGTATTATGATTATGCAAATCCTCTTTAAGCTTCCCGAACTTGGCAGATGTTTTCACTCTTAAAAAACTATTTTCAGACGATAAAATTAGTTAAAAAAGGGGGGAAATACTAGAATAAATACTATATTTAATGAAAACAATCAAAGGTATTATATGTATTAATGTAACGTACATTAATGCAAATATATAATGCTTTACTGTTGAATAATGCACGTTCATTTTTTATTATTTGCAGCTTTTAAGTACCATTAAGCTTTTCTTTCTGGCATAATATCATCATTTTCTGAGTTCTACTGTGCAGTACTATAATTTATATTTTAAGGTTTCTTAAAAAAAATTATCCTTCACCTTTAATCTTTTGGCAGATCCGTACAAATTCCATCGGATGAAACTAAAAATGTGTGAATTTTGAGTTATATTTTAAATTTTAATTCTTTAAATAAGAGATAGGTTTTTCTATTTTTTTTGGGGGGGAGAAGGGGGGAGTAATTTTTCCTTTTCGTCAGCTAATTCATGTTTTCATTATACATAGTATATAGATAGACAGATAGATATCCCGTTTAAAATAAAATTCGAATTTCCTCATTTTTATCTATAATTATCATTCTGTGAATCGACTTTATATAGTTCAAGTATTTTTTCCATCAAATTCGTTGAATCGTGTTTTTCTTAGATCTTGTCGAGTAATTTCAAGATTTGTGTCATCAAAGCGGAATTATGTAAAAGTGAAAAAATAGAATTAAATGTAGTTCTATTTTTTTCACTTTTACATAATTTTACATAATTCATCCCACCCCCGTTCAAATTTTTGGATTGATTTAATTTTGGATACTTACTTTTTTTACTTCTTTGTACAAAGTAAAAATTATGTATTGTGATCGCGAAAAATTTCAGATACCATATTTCAACGAAGATATCCATTTTGGCTGCTATCGAAGGCAATTTAATGATGTATTTGCGTGACATCTGTACGTAAGGACAGAATAAAGGACACTTTCCCCCACAAAATTATAAAACTGACTTAAAATGGATTCTGAAGAGACTTTTTCATGGAGTCTGTTCGTACGTACTTATGTATGTAAGTATGTATCTCGCATGACTCAAAAACGAGTAGCCTCAGAACGTTGAAATTTGTATATAGGGCTGCTATAACATGCAGATGTGCACTTCCGATTTTGGTTGCCAATCGGCCGCACCAAAAGTATATAAAAACATGTATATATATATATGTTGGTATTTCTTTTTGGACATTCTTCACTACTTTTGGTTTTGACTTTTACCATTGCTTGCATGAATGACGAAACACGAATTGAATGATTGAAGAGTTTGCTTAGGAGGCAACTTCCCCTTGATAAGTCTGTCTCCTGCCTGCTCAACAGTCATTCACTTATGCATTTAAAAAAAAAAAAAAAATTTAGATTAATTTTAATTTGCTAAATTGGTGAATTTTTTTCATGTTTTGGTTTTGCACTTAATTTACTTATGCTATCTGAATTTAAATGATATTGTAAATTATTTCGAAAATTAAATCTTTTATATGTTTGCACATTATTTTAAATTTACTTTTTTACGTATATGCATGTTTGTTAAAATATATATATATCCACTCTGTTACTCGGCTCAGTAAGCTCAGTTTCTTTATTCTTATATGTTTGTAAATTGTGCATTTTTTGCTTTGAAATGAATGAATTATGCTGTCTATCTATTTATCTATATACCTGCATGTTATAATCAACAATTTAAAAGTTGTTTAAGTGCGGCTAAGCCTAATTTGTTTACGATAGCCACCATATTTGTTTGCATTTGAAACTTAGCAGAATAGTGTATTTGTTGCCAATCTAGAGAAATTAAGCTTCGCAGCAACAAAGTAACATCTTCTTTTATTATTGCGAATTAAATTATGCTTAATTCATTTTTTAACTATCATTTAAGTTATTAAATAATCTTATATATTGACTCAGCATAGCGTTCACAACAAATTAAGGCAGTTTAAGTGTCTTTTTTTGTGGAGTGTGCTTTCAGTGTCTTTTTGCAGAATGAGACCAAAAGTAAACTTTCAGTTTTGTGCACCGAAAAATCTACCTTCTTGCCCACTGGTCGAATTGCTTGTTTTTACGTAGAAACTGAAATTTTCTTTGCAAAAAATTTTTTTAAATTTGTTTTAACCGAACTTGGTGTTTCCAGGTTTTCCATATCTTTCAATTTTAAATGAAAATATTTTGAATTTTTACATATTTTTGCCTTGCCGCGAAGTGAGAACTGAATTAATTAGTAGCGCATGCGCATTAGGTAAGCGGCGCTGAATCGTCTGTGAAAAACTGTTCCTTTTTAGTCCAAAGAGGCTTTGTCCCTGAAGGACTATTGTTTCGTTTTGCGATTTTGCGTTGGTTCACTGTAAATGACCGTTTCACTTTTCAAACTGTTGCCACCAAATGTTAGACTCCTGGATTATATTTGAAGAAATTAAATAATGAAAAATCTGCATAAATGTATGTATAGTTCTCGCATAGTGATAAAACAGCGGTACATAGAGCCATCGAATTTTGAATGACGTAATCCAACTGCGAATATGGGCAAATTTGGAATTTTTTTATTATCGATTTCATATTTTGTAGAACTTTACCGAATTTTTGATTAACAAACTCAAGGATTTCAAAGTGAGCAGTGGCAACGCTGTGCAGAAAAAAATATTTTATCTCCAACGCGCGAGATACTGTATCGGAAATTTTAAAGATATGCTCAATTTAAAACTATTTTGCGATATTGCTCTTGAACTGAATTTAATGATTTAAGTGCGAAGAACATTACATTTAATAAATAAAGGTTTATAAATAAAGGAAATATGTTAAAAAAACCGCCCCTTTGGACGTAATTTAAAATCTGAAGCATTTCAGATTTTTTTTATTTGTTTAATTTCTTTAATACATCGTTTTAGATTCATTATAGTATTTTAATAGAACATGCTGCAGTTCTTCAGATGATATAATTTTTATGCACTCTGAGTTATAAAATCACTGAGATATAACGCTATTAAGTGAACCTAGCGCCAAAGTGTCGCTATGGTAAATGAATATAGTGAACTTTAAAGAGTGCATTTATTCTATTGCGGTTTATGAGCTATCGAGGAAGTAGACTTAATTCAAAATTCATTAACTATTAATTCAATATGCTTAAATGAAATGCAGGAAAATCGCGTATAAATTAATGTTCCGTACTAGAAAGTCATTTAGTGTACACATCAGATTTTTTATTTACTTGTTGGCCTTAGATAGCATAGTAACACAGTTCAAAAACTAAAAAGCATGTCTATGCCTTCAATCTCTTTCAATGAGTTTGTAGTCGAATTCTTCGATGGGAAATTACTTAATTTTATTTTCAATAGGCACTAACCTTCTTATGATGACCATCTCCGGCAAATAATCACCAGTATTCTAAAAATTCTAAAGATTCTAAAGATATGCTCGTTTTAAAATTATTTTGCGATGTTGCTGTTGAACTGAATTTTATAGTTTAAGTGCGAAGAACATGATATTTAATAAATAAAGGTAACCACAAAACGTTAAAAAAATTGCCCCTTTGGGCGTAATGTAAAATCTAAAAGCTTTCAGATATTTTGTTGTTTAGTTTTTAATTTACAAAACACATTTAAAAATGTTTAAATCTAAATATGTGTATATATATGTGTGTGTGTGTGTGTGTATGTGTTTGCATTTTTCGAGTTTTGAAAAGGAGGGGGGGGGGAGATCTTCTAGCGATGGTGAAAGGTGTGCATGGGGCAAAATAGATTGAGAACTACTGAAAATGAACAACTTTGAAGTTGCATACTAATGAGCATGAGACTCACGTTCGCAGAAAGAAATTCATAGTCTCTCTTGCTGATCACTTCTGGTTCAAAAAAGCAAATTTTCCATTTCTGTGCAGCTGAAAGCTGTCAAAAATGTTTTCTGTTGGCGAATTAAGGCGTTTCACATTTTTAAAAATTTTCGCATTTTGGTTATTGATCTTAGTTTTAATTCCTCTTTACCCTAAGCTTAAGAATTTTCTTGCTTGCTTTATTGTTAATCATGGATAAGCAGACAGCGTTAGGGACTTGGTCTTCCTCTTATTTAGCCACAATAATCTGGAATTTTTCTTTTTTGTTCTCATGTGGATATGTCTTTCTTTTTTGTCTATTTCATTCCCGTAGCTCAAGTTCGAATATTATAATCTTGAAAATTTACTGATGTTACGCTGATCCCAGTTGTTTATTTTTGAGCATTTTAACATTTAGTTTTCTAACAGACTTTTTTAGCTACATCTAAAGTGCATGTTGACTAGATGGCTGCGCCTAAGATCCATTGTTGTTAGCTTGTTGAAGAATTGGAAGCTAATAAGAAGTTATTTTCAAAACATCAGTATAGCACCTAAAGTTTAAAAAACTTTTTTAATGAAATACAGGGGGAAATATTTATATTTTTAGCATGTATAATATTTCTGTTACATCGATAAGTATTTTGCGGATTCATCAAAATAACTTGACATTTTATATGCAGTTATCCTGGAATCCTTTAATGGATTTAAAATATTAATAATTAAAATTGTGCTCAGAAGTAAATTTTGGGAGTAATACACGCAAAGACTTTTAATAGGATTGGATTGGATTGGATTGGATTATTTAATTATGGCAAAGCACACGAGGGTTATCTGCCTAAAGGGAGGGATGCCTTCGTGGAGGACTTTCTAAGGGAAACTGGCTTGTATACACGTTACACATGGGGAAAACCACGAAAACGCCTGTGATGCTTCTTTGGCGATATCTGTTACAATCGTTTGCATTTCTATGGCGCTCTCACTTTTGAATATGGATATTCAAAAGGTGAGATTCAATTCAAAAAGAATATGGATATTTCACTTATCATTATGAGATAAGTAAAATGTAGTAGCATAAGACAATATTCAATATTCTGTAGACTATTCAAAAGAGGGGTAAAGTGCAGAATCGCCCACTTATTTGTTTGGCGTTTGCTTGTCGCTTTTTACAAGCGTAATAAGAATTGGATTTTTGTCAATTTTCTTTGACATTTTAAGTGAAAATAGGTCGATGTGTACATGGATAAGGTCAAGGGAGTGCACGATGCCATTTTTGTGCAATTCTGGGATTTTTATTTTTAAAGTGAAAATAGGTCGATGTGTACATAGATACCGAGTTTGTGCAATTCTTAAAAACATGCCGAGCAGTGGGTGATTCTGTACTTTTCCCCAAAAGAGTACCGATCTCCGAAGGAATAAAAAATTTTACAACGGTAACTAACTGAATGAGCAATTTTGGTGACGAAAAAATGTTAGAGAAGGTATGAAAATATCCCAACTCTATTCCACTGATAGAAAACTTCAGCGAATTTATTTTGCTCTGTCTTGTTATTTGATGATATTTCCAGCAATATTTCCTTGAGTTAAACAATAAGTATTACTAAATGTCTAATATTGTTCCTCTCGAACGTATTTCAAGGATTTTGGACAAACTTATCCTTTAAAAAAATGTCAAAAGCTAAATATAACGTCTTTTGACAATTTATTTATAATGTCAAAAGATAAAGTTTGACTTCAGCCCTTTAGAAATACTAACATATTAATGTTATAAGAATCTTCTTTGTTTTTAAAAAAGATTGTTGATAAAATCCTTCAAGGTCAATCTGTTCCTTTGTCTCGCACCGAAAATAGCAAATAAATGTCATTGTTTTGCAGTTGCAAAAGAAAAATGACTATTTGTAGCATTGTTAAAATAGAGTTATACTTTTCAATAAATAAATCAGGTTTATTATAGAAATACTCTTCCAGGAGAAAAGTTCATGTGCGAGTTTCTTCATCATAATTTTTGTTGTAATTTTTGAATAAAATATGTTCGTTTCATGTCCTGTTTTATGTCCAAGTCTATTCCTGTTATCATTCTGAAGTTCAATCCAAGTAACATATTCACAAATACAATGCTTAAAATAACTCAACTGATTACATGCGTTACTTATTCTCCGATTTATTTCAGTGCTTTAAATTATTAATAAGCATAAAACAGACTCAAAGGGTTTTTTTTTTTTTTTTTCGAAAAATCATAGAATGACCGAAATATAGAGGGTGTTTGCACATTTTTAGAACGATTTCGGCGAAAAATTAAAAAAAAAACAAAAAAACTGTGGAATAAAACTTTCTGGCAACAGTTTACTATTCCAAATGAGAAACATCATCTGCTATATTTAAATTTCTTCTCTCAAAATGTCGCGTGTAAACAAGTTATGGATTGAAGGATATATTTTTGCGCTTTGCGAAGAGAAATATTCTTATTCCATAATTCAAAAATCTTATAAAATGCGTGGTGTTGAAATTTTTAAATGCAAAATAAGCAGCATTATCAGTCGAAAAGCGGAAATCATTAACCATTACTTCTGCATTGAAAGAAGATACCCAAAAATACCCTAAAAAGGTAAAAAATGTTTTTAATGTTAAATCATTAATGACATGAGAATATCCGCCGATGTAGAAAGCAGTTGCAAATTCTTGAAATATATCTGTAATAACAATAAATAAAATAATAAATCAAGATTTACGACTTAAAAGGCTAATAAATATAATGTTCACCAGCTTTTGCCGAGGCATATAACTCAACGCAAAGCAATGTGTAGAACCGTGGAAATTATTTAGGAGGAGACTATTTACGGAAACCGTTCAGCAGGAGATAATTGGCAATGCATTGTAGAATCTTGATGAAACATGGGTTTACCTAAATGACTGCGCTATTTACTACCGAAAACAAAGAGAAAAAAAGTATACAAGCTTGGTTCCGTCAATGTAAAAAAAATTTTAGTAAAGGATTTATGATTGTCGCAAGATCATAGAATGGAAATCCAAACGTATTTCAGATTTTAAAAATATTTCTGAATTAAAACGTTGCGAACAAACCGATACAACATTTACAAACATTATGGCTGTATTAAACATATAAAAAATTCGGGAACTAAAAATTTAAATAGCAATAGGTTGTTGGTAATGTTAAAGCCCCAACTTAATGAAACTCCAGCATCCTGTTGATTTAGTGATTAAAATTAGAGAAACTTTCCTTGAAACCAACTTCTAAACATTTCTTTCTTATTTCAGAATGAATGCCTGGACGAAGGCATCTTCCAGATTTCTAAACACCATAACGCTTCCATGAACGAAACCAGTAAAATCACACACCACGACCTGAGCTGCCAGTATCCATGGGTAAGAAATCTTATGTTAAATATGTCTGAAAATTTTCATAAATTAGATGAATGCCAGTACGCAGGTGTAAGAAAAATATATGTCAAAGATATCTAAAATTTATCTTAAAAATTAGATGAATAACTATAGAAAATTATGATTTCTGAATACGTAAATATGCGTAATCTTAGTGGCTTCAATATAAGACCGCCTTATTAGAAGGGGATTCTGCATCTTTTAAACTGTTTCTAAAAGTAAAAACAAAATATGAGTACAATTAAAGGAAGGTTTTTATGTGATAAGCTATTATTTAAACCATAACGCATCAAAAGAACGCATCAAAAGAATAAAAATAATGTATCATATTCTTTAACGGAAATAATAGATTAAATAATTCTATTTAACAGAATTCATGTGTAAATTGATATTGCATGTAATAAAAACATGGGGTACCCATGATAAATTTAAAAAGATTGCACATTATACATCTAAAAAAGCAATTAAATTAATAGACAGGTTAAAAAGATAATGGCAGTTAAATAAATAATAACAATTAATAATAATGGCAGTTAAATAAATAATAACAATTAATAATAATGGCAATTAAATAACATTTCACAATACAATTAAATTGATAAATTGCGTTATTGAAACAGTCAACGCTTCTAATTATTCGCGATATAAAACTATAGATGAATTCTATAAACATAATTATTTTATCTATTATTCCCATTAAACTATATGATAAAAAATTTTTCTCCTTTGAGTGCATTAATTATCATATTGTTACGAATTTTGTTACACATATAAATAATTTTAGAGAAATTCTATGATGTCTAAATTTTAGTAGCTTTAGTATAATAATTTAGCTCATAATCGGAGCATCGGCTAGAAAATATTGTTACAAGTCCATTTAACATTGAGGTAGATGAGATAGCTTCAAGCTGGCAATAGTTTACGGGACTACTTTTTGTCGCCAAACTTGGCGATAAATGCTCAGAAATCGCCAAGCCTGAAGATTGAGCTTGAAGACCGAGCTGAGCTTGAGAAGTTAGAATTATATGCGTTCAAACATATGAATTGTTACTTATGCCTCGACGAAAAATTACATAAATAAGAGAAAGGAATTAAACTGTTATATTTATTCTCAAGTTCTGTCCTTCTCCGAAAATTGTGTTTGAAAACTTAGAAAGTTTACATAACTTTTTATTTTTAGTGTAAATTGAAGTGATTTAATTTTTAGTTGAAAGTGTTAGAATTATTTAAAAGAAATACCAGTCTAAGATTGTAATATTTAGCAGTCAACTGGGCAAAGGTTGAAAATCAAAGTACTACGTGTACTAAATACGATTGCAGTCGACAAACTGGTTTGAATACCGTATTTTCTGTCGTAATTTTCTCCTTAGCCCAGAACGGCTATTAGTCTGAAAGCGGCATTTTGTGACGCTTCACTATAAACAACGAATCACTTTTTAAACTGTTGCCACCAAATATTATCGCCGTGAATTATATTTAAAGAAATTAAATAATGAAGAATCTGCATGAATGTATGTATGTCTCGTATTGTGAAAAAATGACGGTACCTAGAGCCATCAAATTTTGAATAACGTCATCCTCCACCCGAACATGGGCAAATGGAAGCACGAATTTTGAATTTCGAATCTGTTTTATTACCTATTTCATATTTTGTAAAAGTTAAATGAATTTTTGATTATCAATTTCGAAGCGAGCTATGGCAAGACTGAACAAATTTATCTCCAGCGCGCGAGACTGTCTATCGGAAATTCTAAAGATATTCGACTTTTAAATATTTTGTAATACTGTTGTTGAATTGAATGTTACGTGGTTTAAGTGAACATGCAATTTAATAAATAAAGTTAACACACGAAACGTTAAAAAAAAGTCCCTTTCAGCGTAATATAAAATCTGAAAGCTTTCGGATCATTCAAAAACCGATAAAGGGAAATTATGCGAATTTAATTTTCGAAGAAGACGGTTACAGTAAGAACACAAGTAAAAAAACTAGTCATGGATATAAACTATTAATAAATATTACAATACTATATCTTTGAAAGGAGTCTACTTTCTAACACGAATACATAGTAATGCTAACATTAAACTAGCTGATGGGTATGAAGGCGATATCTGACGGTAATTAAAGTCCCAGGCTCACCTCACATGAATGAGTTTTGACTGCAAATCCCAAGAGAGACATCGTAGGAACGAAGGAATACGAGGAGCCCAACAAAAGACCTATTTCGATAAATCGAACATATCAGCAGTTGATAAGGTTATAGTGAGCTAGAACATAAATAACAGAACTAATGAGAAATCACATGTTTTGAAGTTTCTTTGTGAAATCCCGTGTTTGGAAAAATTTTGAAATGTGAGAACACTTGCCACGTCCGGCTTGCTTAATGAAGAATCTTACAAAATACGTTTCAAACAATATATTCAAGAGAAGATAAAATGTATGAAATGCTAATACTAAAATGAAAATAGAATTTGAACCCATTGAATAAAAATAAAAATAATCAAGGGAATGCTATTTACGAATATGCTAGTCCTCGGACAGGAAAATAATATATGTAATAGAGGAAGGGGAAATTTTTTTGAATATTTTCTAAAATTTCAGAACCAAGAGTTAAAAAGCTAGGGGGGGGGAAATATGCAAGGAAAATACGGTAGATATATATCATTATGTTGATTGAGTACATTGTAGTGCTTTGCATGAAGTATGATTCTAGTGCTTTGCACAAGATGCATTATAATTTTCTCCTCTTTTCTTGTGTTTTTAGTTTTACACACTTTGTGCTGCTCTTGCCATGACAACTACGTCTGTTTTCTTACGAATTCATTTCTTGATGAAGCTTACATTAAATAGCATATCACTGGCTGCCTTCTGGTACATTATGGATATTCGAGGGGAAGAAGTCTTTCGGCAACGGACCGCAAAGCTCGCTGATTGGTCAGTGTCTCTTTAAATTTTATAATAAATTATTTATTTTTGAAAAATTCTTTATTAATATTAGATTTTCCCATTTAACGGCATCGAGTTAAATAAAAAAAAAGTCTGAAAGATTTCGGATTTTAACGATCGCAAAAAAGGATTAGTAAGATAGGCATTGAGTGACAATGGCGTAGCTAGATGAGCCGGGGCGATCCTTGATTTTGTCGCCTCTCTTGATTTAAAAACAAACAAAAAGTGCCAAAATAACGTATAGAAGAATAAATTAAACTCTCCCTTCGTTTTTGAAGAAAAACTGTAATTTCAGTAATGTAAATTGTAATGATATTATTATTTCTTTTTCTGTTACCAAAACCATCAGTGACATTGTACAGCTCTACTTGATTGCTCCATTTGCAATTATATAGAGGGTATATAAAGATTTTTTCAATTTTTTTCTTTCTTCTTAGATTTTTCTGCTTTCCTTAAATGCAGAATGAGCACTCGCAGTTCTTAAACGATGTTCTTCTTAAATTATTTTTAGTTAGAAAACGTTTCTCATAATTAGCAGCAGTTGCGAGGAAAGTTCGCAGTAATATTACAATGCTTGAAACTTTGTTCTAGAAATTGTATTTTAGAATAAACTGCGAAAATTTATAAGAACCGCTTTTCGACGTTTCTGTTATATTTTTCTTAGCAATAATGGAAAGAAAATTCTGAAATAATTCTCCCTTAAATTGCAATTCTTCCTTATTCATGTCACCGTCATCTAATTTAGTTAATATTCGTAATTTTCATTCAATATGGACGGAATAAAATAGGTGAAACAAAGGTATGCATCGTTTGAAACCTACGATGATTCCCTTAAATAGATTATCTAGAGTAAAAATTATTTTTCTTCTCAATATAATTCCATATGGCAGTTAAGAATCTCATTATTCTTCACCTATCTCGACTATCCATGTGAGTAAAGTTGCCGCTCGTAATATGTGACGCCAGGACGGACCGCCGCTCCTCCCCCTTCGAGCTACGCCACTGTTGAGGATCCATAAACGAGGCTCTGCGAAAAGCTTCAGGCTGCCTTAATCAGGTCCTGTTAATGCAACCATTTGTAAAAAAAAATATGACAGGAAATTTCAACTTCTCTTATTTGCAAAATTTTGTATTTTCCTAACGAAGAGTATTTGATTATTAACGGAAGAAAATCTTAGCAGCGAAATTCCTTATTTCTTTTAAATCTAATTTAAATATGCTGGATATATATGAAATTGACGATTTTTCATTTTTTGTTTAAAAGGAAGTGTAGTAGTATTTTTTCTGCTTTTATTTTTATTTGCACATCCAAATGTTTCCATTCGATCTTGTTTCTATTATATAAAATGTTCTCCACGAAGGCATCCTTGCCCTTACGAAGATAGTCCTAGAGGTGCTATGCCATAATCAGCTAAATTAAGCTAAACAAACTTTGTTTCTCTGATAATGATTTAGTTTTCTTCCTTGATTATAAAGGAGTTTAATTATCACTGTATATTTTTAAAAGCATGTTAATACATAAACATTTCACAATCTTATTGAAATTTTAAACATAAGCCTAGATATTACAGGGAATTTTTATGATTTAAATGGCTCAGTTAAGTATGTAGTAGATATTTGAGAAATGATCAGCTTTAAAGCTCTAATTTTCGGAAATTTTGCTACAATCGAAATTTCGCATGAATTTAATGAAACGCCATTCCTTAGTTTTCAGTGTTATTGTATTAAATATTTAAATCATTTATAACGTCTGTTTGACATTTGATTTTTATATTTTTCAAAGGGAAGAATTTGGCCTTCCGGCTGATCGCAGTCATTGTTATTATCTTACTTTTGTCCTGCTCATCTTGCACGTTTTGGACAGACAGGTATGTTTATCATAGCAAATGTTTAGTGAAATTTGATATCATATGCAAATTTTACATAACATTGTATTCGTATATTAGCTTTGTGAGATTGTGATTATTTTCTCTCAAAAATCTAAAAGGATGATATATATAACCTGTTATAAGTTATTTTAACTTAAGCTCAAATTAAAAGCTAAATCATTTGTTGCCTTATCTAGGGAAATAAAAATATCATTATTTGCTCTATTCTTTATTTTTTCAAATAACAAATAAAAACAAAATTTTGATAAACAAAAAACGTTCTTTTATGCTTATTTTAAAGTCTAAGAAAATAATTTAATTATTTTATTTTCCAAAATTCGAGAATCAGTTTCAAATACGTCACTAGTACTTTTATGTCTTACCCTATTGAAGTAAAGTAACAATCTCAGAAGTTTTGAAAATAATCTTAAGAGGATTAAAAATATATCCCCTGATCACGAAATTCCTCTCCCTCGGTTGCACTTACTCAGTCTAGTGAAAGCAGTTGAGGATTCGCAAACCGTAAGGGCAAGAATGCCGAAATATGAAATGTCTTTGCGTGGAAAAAAAAGCAGTAAAGTGTAATTGAGCTTACCATGTTGTAACAAGTAGATTAATTTTAATTTCTTAGTTTTTATATGAATTTTGTGTTTCATTTAATGAGAAAGGCACAAATTTCGTTTTACACAGCTTGTTTTTTTTTTTTTTTTTTTTTTTTTTTTCTTTACGTTTTTTGAATAAAATTTTTTAATGGCACTCTTTCATTATTTTTTCAACATAACATTCGTATTTTTGAGGAAAGAATGTCTTTTAAATAATAACCATGTAGAGACATTAGGTTATTTTGAAACAAGTATCGTGAAAAATGAGCAATGTCTTCGCCGGAACTCGAACCTGGATATCTGGAATATTCACCGAGTGTGCTAACCGTTACACCACGAAGGCATATTTGGAAGGAGGGAGAAAATATCTTATAACCTTATCACAACTTTTTTCATGTGTTACATTTTGTAATTGTACAGAATGCCTAGGTATTTTATGCAATGCCTAGAGAACGTATATAATAATTGTCATATTTCATACTTTGCCTAAAAAAGCCAGGTATTCTGTAGAATTTGTAGGAATTATATACGAAAACTAGGGAAAGTATATAATAATTCTAAGAATGCAAGTATACCATAATTCTCATATTTCATACTTTGCCTAAAATCGGCAGACATTCTATAAAATGCCCAGGTATTCTTTAGAATGCCAGCGTTTCATATATTGCCAGTAACATAATACGTTATTAAGAGCTGTATATATCACAGCTGAAATCAAAGAGACATTTCGCTTAAATTATACAATAGTCTGAAATTTATTCTTAAATTGCTTTGAAAAATTGAATACTGGACCACTTTCAATCAGTCAGCGCCTAAACTTTTATAACCTTATATTCAAATAATTGCAGGGTACCAACTCTTCAGAAAGGGTAATTATAAAAAGAAAAATTTGATCACTTTATTTATCTATCACCATTTCATAAACTCCATAGGTTGAATATGTGTGCCGCCTGGATTATCTCATGAAGGTGAAGCTAAAAGCGGAGCAAGAGGAAGCTCGAACAATGGAACTCGTCAACCGCATGTTGCTTTTCAACATTTTGCCGCCGCATGTATCACAATATTATCTTAGCAAGCAGCTTGAGGAAGAAAACTCACGAGTCGAGGTAAAAAAAAAAAATTGTGAATGAATATTTTTGTTTGCATAAAATTTATGAATTTACACCCACTTTTTATGATATTAAATATTTGCAATGTTTATTTATTTATTTGCAAAATTTGTAATACTTAGTTCAACAGCAATATTAGAAAATGAAGAATATAAATTTAAAAAACATGTGTTTTAATTAGCTTCCATTCTTGCCTGAAGTTACTATATCTATGTCTTCTTTTCCACCGATAATGGAGCAGTCATCCTCTTAGTTAACTTTTCGGCCAAAAGTCCCATTATCGAAGCTTTCTTATAACTTTTCTCTTATGCGATGACCTGTCTTTGGGATGCAATCCAAACGTGTGTCTAAAGATGGAAACTTGTCGTTCGGTTAATGGTTAGAGGTCTAGCAGGGAAGGAAAACATGCAGTGTGTTCAGATAACTCAATTCTATGCATTACATTATTTTCATGCACGAGAAGAAACAAAAAAAATAGTTAATACAATACACATAAATACACTATTATAAAGATACTAAAACTATTATAAGAACGGAAACTGTAGCAGAATACACAGTAGTAAAATGTAGATGTGATAATATTTGCATAAACTTGTCAGTCGGTTTTTGTACATTTGAATACAGTTAAAAATAAGGCATAAAGTTACCTATAAATTAATATAGTATTTGTGTATCAGAACAATGTATTAGTACAATATTAACATGAGATGTATGTTTAGAGATTTGTACAGTTTCAGACAGTTTATTGCAAGCATTTTATGTAAAGTTTCGCAGCTTTGTAAATTACAGTACAAGTTCCCTTCAGTTATGCTTGAAAGGGCTTTAATCATTAGTTGTCTGTGAGTGGAGTGTGTTGTTGCTGACATCTGACATACATTTTCATTGAACATTTTCCTATGAGAATATCAGTAACAGTAAGTAATAGCAGTAGACTTGAAATCCTTTTGTGTCTTTTTGAATTATTGTTACATTTTACTGCGTAATATTGATTCAGTAGAATATAAGCCTTTACTAAATAAACTAAGTTGCTCAAAAGAAGTCTCTTCGGTGATAAGTATTTCATTGAATATTAAACGTGTGTAAAACAGAGCCATCGAAACAGAATGCTGGATTATAAGAACGTATTACTTAAACTGTTAAACATATGGCATTTATGTTTAAGTTTTGCTAGCGGAACGTTACTTATTTTCTTTCCTTTCTGCCTCTTTTCGCCACAATACAAGTAGTAGAATTTTATGAACACGAGTGTGAGAGTCAGGCCTATTTTCGTTGCCCTGCCGAACGAGAATAAGACTGTTCTTGTCGGGATTTCTTTAGGCCATATTAGGTCCTGCTTGGTAAGTGTGTGTTCGAAATTCTGTCGCGGTATAGAAAATCTTGTGGTTTCTGCCTAGGTTAGATTAAAAATGTTGGACTTATTGCCATTTCTTGAAAGGAAGCTTTGTGTTGAAACCAGGCCGAGGTTGTCTTGTAATTTTATGTTTGTATATTTTAATTTAATCTCTCGCAAGTGGTGATGTAGCAAAAACTTAAAAGTGTTTTAACTCTGTTTATCTGTTTGTTTGATGCTTAGGTATTCGGGTGGGGATCATTCGCCATCGCACATGGAAGCGGTGTAGCACCAGGGTGCCTAGTCATCGCTACATATGTTGGAATCCACAGCAGGTGTTACAGACACATTGAGATGAATCAAGCGGTGAAATGGCAGCGAAACAAGGAACTATTTGCTGGATGTGGAGTGGATAAAATGTAAATAGGAAGTTATTCAATATTGGGTCGAGATAGGTGGATATGTACATTTTTGATGTTCTATATATTCTTGTTCTTTCGTAATACTGAAAAGAGCTTCAAAATGTTTCTGTCTTAAAAGCTTTTTTTTTGGCTCACTGTCGGAAAGACTAATAAAAAAGTGTAGAAAAAGCCATTAAGATATCAATATAGACAAAAACTAAGGCTTTTAAAAAATTATAAAATTATTCGATGCTCTTAGTCAATTTTTAAAACATGAAATTTTTTCTGTAGCTTGAAATTGGGAACTTATTTCAAGAAGAGGGAGTTAGCATAATGTATTACTGCGAGATATATGTATAGTGAGATATATGTATGCGAGATATATGTATTACTGCGAGATATATGTATAGTGAGAAAACTATTCAAATTTGAAAACATTAAAATTGTACTTCATGTTTACCGAGAATGGCGATGGCCTTGTCGTGCATCCGAGAAGCTTTGAAGAAAAGATTTCGTATTCTTTGGTTAAAATACCTTCAAATCCATCAATGATGTCCCTCCAAAAAACATCGGGTCTGGGATCGGTGAATGCTTAACATTTTTCGTCATTTCAAACAAGTCGACTTATATTTCTTCGTTCACCTATTTTTATCTGTGAGAACGGTTCTTAATTTCCAGCGAAGAGACTGGATTTCCAGCGAAGAGCCTTTCTCTGGGCTGCCTGGCAGTTTTGCTCGATTCTTCTCAATCCAGTGACTCTGACTGAGAACGATTCCTATTTGAAATCGGATTTTTCCATTAGCGATCCGACCTCTCCTGCTACAAAATTTACGTGGAATACATGAATCAGAATTTTGCTAGTTTGTCTTTTTTTTAACTGTATTTTTGTTTTAATCTGTGTTGGGTGTGCTTCTTTAACTATGAGGCCTATTATTATGGGCCAGGCGCGTTGCAGGACAGTCATATATTACATTACACTACATTGCATGAATCCACCGAGAAATTCATGAATTGGATACTCTAGTTCCACGAAAACGTCCAACGGACTTTGAGGGAATAAACCAAGAAGGATTGAAGAACTTCTTAATCTTCAACAAAGTTAAATAATTGTCATATCCATCACATATATAATCATCACATAATCAAACGCAAATGGAAAGAAATCAAACACAATTTCGATTTCAGAATTCGATAAATAAATCAAATATCGTAACGTAACTAATCAAAGTAAAAACTTCAAAATTTTTTAATAATTCAACCTTTGAATTGATTTTTGTATGCTGACCAGCTTTCGATTGATAGCGTTATTTCCTTACGTTATTTCTCCCCCTCTTTTTTGTCTTCCGAAAATTGAGAAGGGAATTTTATTCGAATAATTCAATTTTCGATGGACACTCATACAGTTTTTCAGAAAAAAAAAACTGCAAATTAAATTTAAATTTTGCTTAAATACTAAAAATAGCAGTACATATTCAGAATCAGTTAAATATTTTGTCATATGCCTTATAATAAACATAAA
Organism: Stegodyphus dumicola; assembly: GCF_044657685.1. Taxonomy (NCBI): domain Eukaryota; kingdom Metazoa; phylum Arthropoda; class Arachnida; order Araneae; family Eresidae; genus Stegodyphus; species Stegodyphus dumicola. The sequence goes on along the minus strand of NC_140777.1, from coordinate 117,760,406 downwards.
ATTTCGAAATTTCGAGTTTTCTTTGTTCTTTGTGTATTTGTAATATTAAATTTAAAAATTTCGAACAAATATTTTTAACAGCGAATACAGTTTTCTAGTTTCATAAAAAAATATCATAAATAATCTGAATGATACCCTTAAATCAACAATGTTTCTGGCACCTCTAATGTAAGTTTCTTAAAATATTTTGTAACCACGTAAGACGAAAATTTTGTGTTTATCATATTTCACTTTATTTTTCCTGTATCAGTAAAAGTCATTAATACCTCATACATATGTAACATACATTAAGATACTGATTATAAAGCAAAGTTTTCAGAATGGAATTTTTTCTCCCTCTGCTTCCCTTAAGTATACCACTTTTTTTAATGTAGATATTTGTCCCCTGTGTTTTGCTTTATTGATACTAGATGGCAGCACTACTATACAATCATCTTTTGCGTTTTATATTTAATAGATGGCAGCACTATAATGTTGTACAAAGTGATCTTATGAGGGATTTTCCCGCGATAAATCATCCTGTGTTTATTTCATATTCTGAGTTATTTATTGCCTTCTAACAAATTACAATTTTCGAGAAAAAAATGCGAAACCGAAACAAAAGTTAGTTTATTTGAAAATGGCAAAGTACACGAGGGCTTTCTGCTTATGGCTTAAGGGGAATGCTTAAAGAGTATTAGTCGTTAAGGCCTTCGTGAAAAACTTTCTAGGGGAAACTAGCTAAAATAATAACATAAATACTCTTTTATATATACGATATGAAGCTTGAATGAAATATTTTATGATCGTTTCTTTCATTTGGAATAGGGATAATCTGCAGGCCCTATACTTTTTTTTTTTTTTTTTGTGACAATAAATTTGTTAACACCAAAAGACTCAAGCAAAATAACATTCTTTATTTTTATATGTATCAAATACCATTCAAATCAAACTGTAACGAATTAAATTAACGCTTTTCGTCAAATTAAGGTTTCAATTAAACGTAAAATACTTCTTATTGTTAAAAAAAGAAAAGAAAAAGAAAGAAAAAAAATTATCATCGTTCTTAACTGAAGAGTGTTACAGAAGAATTCTCGAAAAGCTCTCGTGAGAGAAAAAGGAAGGAATGTAATCATTTTTTTTAAAATTTTAATAATTCAGCGAAATTATTTAAAAACTAAGTCGAAAGTTGTCTGCATACTTATACAACTACTAATCGATTTTTTTTTTTTTTTTTTTTTTTTAATTTGGTGTAATTTTAACTGTGAAATGTATGCAGTCAAAATAGCGCTGCTAAATATATTATGACTATAGCTGAAAATATTCACTAAGAGAAAACAAATGCTTACAGAATGGATCCATTGAGCGGCGAAGTCATCAGAAGGATCGCGTCTACAGGTGCAATACTTTCTTCACAAAAACCAAATCCCATTTTATTATTTCTGCAATCATCATATGTGAGTAAAGTAAAGAATTTGAAGCTTCTTGCTTGCAGTTTTTTCGATTTAAAAAATATTCAGGAATTCTGCTTACCGTTCATTCAGGAATGCTGAATTACCGTTTTTAATAGAAATGTTTACAGATTGAAGAAAAATTTCTGAGATAAAACTTTATTGCCCTTTAAAAAGCTGCCACATACCGTACTTTTCGCACACTTTTTTCCTTTTCCACTAACTTTATCGTCCGAAAATCCAGAGGAGAACACTATTCGACTAATATAATTTCCGAAGTAAGTATATGACAAATCAAAATGAATAAACTACTGGTAACTATCACAATATTATTTCTTTTAAAAAAATCTACATTCCAGTAAGAATACATGATAATATTAACATTATAATAGATGGTGGATACTGAGCCTGTAGCGATCACTTTAGTTGTAAGCTCCCTGGTGCTGGTCTGTATGTAGTTACTTGCTCGTGTCGCCATTTACTACCACAGATAAGAAGTGCAATAGCTCACGAGTTTTGTTTGTTATTCAGGATTACGATGATCTTGGGATTTGTTCCTAGGTCTGTTAGGTGGCAGTCGAATGTTATGCTGCTAATGCAAACGAACTCAAATGCGGAAAATTCTGGTATTCGCAGTGCTTTGTAATGCGAGCATTTGATTGGCTATCGAAATAGCTACAAGCCGATATTTGACAGCTCAATTACCTTGTAAAGTCCCAAGGACGCTTCACATGCATGAGTCACTTGACTGCAGTTCCCAAAAGGAATATCGGGGGAAAGAAGTAGAAGGGAAGGGAACAAAAAAAAAAAAAAAAAAAACCCCGCATTTTAACAGATCGACACATCACCAAGAGATAAGACTACGATCAGCTGGAACGTAAGCATTAGCAATAAGATGAAATCACATCTTTAAAAAGTTTCTTAAGTGTGATAACACCTGCCACCTCCGGATAGGTCAACGATGATTCTGCACAAATTATGTTTCAGATAATAACTGCAAGAGAAAATAAAATGGATGCAGTACTAATACAAGAATGAAAATATGCAAATTGAATATACTGAATAAAAATAATCAAGGGAACACAGTTTATCTATTTATGGATTATTAATCATCGCTTTTTGCATCTAAGAAATATAATAACATGATCTGATATACAAAACAATTTCCAAATTTTTTTAGGTACACTGCGAAAAAAAAAAATGGAATAGTTCTGTATCTGCCGTTTTACTGGGCCAATTCGCGAAATTCAAATTGCGTTTTTCATGCCTCGAAAGCACGACTTAGATATTTAGATACGTATTAGATTTATTCATCATTCTAACATAGGTATTTCGACACAAAATCGGACAATTTCTGAAATGACATCCATTTTATATTCGATTCTACGACTCAAATTATGCCTAAGTATTAAATTTTGTAAAATTTGGTGTGAAATTTACGGTGAAATTCAAAAATTTATCTTGGCATTTTTTTTCAGTTTTCGCCAAATATAATTTACTTGGCGAACTTCTTAATTTATGGCAACCTATTTTCCTTTTCTTTTTTTCATTGCAGGTGAGCGGAAAAAGTCATCGTTCATGCTTTCAAATTATTTTAACAACATGCGTAAACCACATTTGGCGTTATTATCGCTCAAAGGAAAGGTAGCAAAATTCAAAACGCTCCAATATGTAATTCATGTATATCTTAGAAAAATTTTGAATGAAAAACTCTAATTTTTTGCAGGTGTGCCTAGAAATACATTTACTTTAAGATGATGTTAAAACTTTTTATACGTTATACAAACACTTTTTCAAAAAATTTATAAAAATTATTTAAAAATACAAATTTAAAAATTAAATCATGGAAAATGTGCGAATTGTTTGGCTGAAGCCTAAATTTCAGATTCCGGAAGAAGTCCGATTTCGTGTCAAAATATCTACATTAGAATAACGCTATAAGTCTAATGTATATCCTAAGTCGCGCTTTCAAGACATGAAAAACACAAGTTGAATTTCGTTAATCGGCCCAGTAGAACGAGAGCTATAGAACTGTCGCAATTTTTTTTTTCGCAGTGTACATTGTTTGACATCCAAGTAAAGTAATTTACCGTATCTAGTATTGTTAATTTGTTTATATCAGTTTAATTGATATATTTGCAAAAGTTAATGGATAAATTAACTTAATTAAAAGTTAATTGACCAAGTTTAATTAGTTCCTTACCCAAGTTACTTAAGGTATAGGTGTTAGACTAGGTTATCAATGTTTGAATTTAATTGTCCGTTATTCTAATTTAAAAATATCCACAAGTAGTGGAAGTGTCGTCTGTAGTACAAGTTGTGCCTGTGTATTCAATTTAAGACTGAAAGGTTATTTAAACCTTCTTCAGTAATTTATGAGTTGTTTAAGACGTAGCGATAACTCGCTCTTCGTCTAGTAGGATATACAGAACATTTAATTCTAGCTACCAGTAACAATAGCAACCCTATAACCTTTATAGTTATCATATTTTTCAAGAAAATTTTACCGCAGGTACTAATTAGAGCATTCCGTTTTTATGTAATTATTTTAACAGTAAGTACCTTTGATGCTAAAAAATGAACATCTAATTAATACTTCACCACATATTTAATTATTTTTTGTGGGGAAAGGGAGGGAATAGTTCTTTCTGCGGACCAAATAGCCCGTACATTTGTAATTTATATGTATATTGATGTACCAAAAACTAAAATTTTGCAGCTAAGAAATAGAAAGCAGAAATTGCTAAAGTCGTTGTAATGTAGACAGTTTATTATTCCTTCATTTATACTGATAAAAATTTCTCCTTTTAAGCTGTCCTATCATGAAAATCACTCTGCTGTTGCAGTGTTGTTTGCATCCATTCCAAACTTTGCTGATTTTTACTACGAGGATGGAGAAAACGAGGAAGGATTACGTTGCATTCAACTCCTGAATGAAATTATATGCGATTTCGATCTCGTAAGTAAGCATGTAATGTATATGTATATACAGTATACTCTCGATTAACCAGGTACAGATGTTTTCCGTGAGTGGCAGTGCCGGCGCATGTATATTCAAAGCTATGCGCGAGAATGTATAGAAAACAAACGTATGCAAATCCATGCATGATCTAAAAACCGCTGAATTGCATCTTTATGTTTAGTAGCAACGATTACGCAATACAATTCGTTCTGCATGTGCAGATCGAAGGCATCGTTTTAGTTGATCACTGGAATTTTTATCTTGCGTGCGTATTTTCGTGTACATTTTCTTCTTATTCTTTTAAAAGTTTATTTAAAGTTTTAAAAATAAAAAATTGAATGAAGAACAAGTACTAAATGCAAGAAAGCTGTATGCCAAACGAGGCAATAACTAAAGTTATACACCAAACAATTGAAAATGTAAATATCGAAAACGTTGTGTGAGCAAACATCGGGGAATGGTTCGACGGCGATTTGACTGAGGTGAGCTTTCAATGCTTCAGTGACGCGGATATCGTTTCAAATGTCACAAGAATAGAAGAGGCAGTGAGTGATACTTAAAATGAAAACGAAGAAGATTGAAATAATTAATTTAGTCGTGAGACAGCAATGACTTTTGTCGAAACTCTGCTAGACTTAGTAGACCAAAGGGCATTCGAATAAAATGATTAAATAACACTTCGAAAAATGCGCAGTGAAATTCGACAAAACGCTATCAAAAACAAAATAAAACTACTATTTTTTTAAGAAATAAACACATACCATATCTAAGAACACTAATATTTTGGATTACACGTGTCTTTCAGTTTTCCTTGAGCTTCTCCGCCATTAGCCCGGTACATTGTAAATATAACAAGGCCAAAGTTCTGGAAGCCGTCGAGGCAATTTTATGCGGCGCGCGAAATTTAAATCATGTATTTGTTCCACATACGATGTTGCAAAGATTTCAAAACTGTAGTTATTTCAAAACCGAGTTATATTAATTTCATTTTAATTAAAAACGAACATAAATAACGCACCAGGAAACCTATAAAAGGCGCTAATTAATTTATAATATGGTATCAATCTTATTGAAAGATTCGACAATACAGATTTTAATAACTTTTACTAGTACTTCTCAAAAAAATTACTAAGCTTAATTACGAATTTTTTGTCTAATCGCTTTATTTTACAATACATTTATATGTAAACAGCTTTTTCCTTAAAGTTGAAAATTAATAACAAAAGGACCCGATTGACGAATGAGCTTCTACAATCCTTTAGGAAGATAATTTCTAGTAATTTCTTTGCAAGCCTACAAATTTTATCAGTACTGAAACGCCATCAGAGTCAAGGTGTAGTAAGAAGTAAAGAAGTTTATAATTATTTAACATAACATATGAATTTTCAATTATATGTCGACGAAGAATGTTATAAATAAGAGAAAGAGCTGTTATAATTTGTTCTCGGGTTTTGTTTCGCCTGGTAAATGCTATGTTTATTTTTAGTTTAAATTAATTTATTTAATGATTAGATAAGCATATTAGAATTATTTGAAAGCCATGGCAGTCTGAGAATTTAAAATTTATCTGGCAACATATTTCAGTTACAAAGTTTAACCAAGAAAAATGTCTTTCAGGTACCAAACTTTAGATTTCAGATAGGAAATAAAAATTAATTTGAATTTTTACCATTTATTCCTTATTAGTATTATTGTTTGAGATTTAAAATATTTTTTATTTTGTTAATGAAATTTTTGATAAAAAAATAAAAATTCTGACCCGTCAGCTGTTTTCAGATCGTACTTTCGTCCTACATGCAATTTGAGTCTGAGAGCACTGGCGTGAGATATCCTGAATTAAATATCAGTAGATCTGATTGAGCAATAAAATAATTCCAAAACTTCATTTCTTAAATTGTGCTTCCTCACGTTTGGGAATCCAATAAAATGTATTACTAATTTCATATATGTGTTGCCTCGATTATTCTGAAAAAAAAAACAGTATTCGTTATTTTATTGTGAATGATATTATAGGTATAAGGGAAAAATTTTATAACGAGAAAAGTAAGTGATTGTGTAGCGAAAATTTGCAAAACTTTCGCAGTCTGGGAATTATACTAACAACTTCAAGAAATATTTCGTAATTGTAGGCTTATGTTAACTTTTCGTAGACGACGTATAACAGAAGCTGGGCAATAACACGAATAACTAGTATGCAATTCAATAAAAATTATATTATATATTTGTAATTTAAGCTTACATTTTTAAACCAATGAGATTCTGGGAAAAAATTCAAGATTACCAATTAATTGAACAGTGCTTTTTTATTAACATATTTTTAATACTCTACTTATTCGACATGGAAATTGGTTGTCAGCGCGGGCAAAGGGAAGGTTCAAAAATATATACTTTAATGATACTTTGGGAAATAATATTTTCTCGTATTTGGAAGTCCAGGAAAACTTAGGACGATTCAGAATGTGTTCTTTTAGTCCAGATTTAGGAATACGGTTAATTACCAGTCTATTTTTTGGAAATTCTAACGAAATTTTGTATCAAAATTACTTTTATATAAAAATACGATTGCTTTCTTTCTTTTCGCTGACAGTAGAACAACAGCATAGCTAGAAGGAGGCGGATAAGACGGTCTACCCGGGCGGTAATTTTTTAACGACGTCGTTCTTCATTTAAAACATTATTTTATTAGGGATATTTATGGGGATTATCGAGGCAAAAAAAGAATAACGAGATCCTGATCTGCTATATGAAATTAAATGAAACGAAAAATGGTTTCTACACTAAGCAAAGTATCCAAACAAATTACTTAGAAATAAGTATCAGCTTTGAACATTGGATATGTCTGAAAATCTGGGTATATTTCTCTTTAATTTCAATAACATATAATGCAGTGCTACCAACTTTATAGGAAAATCATTAATTTTAATTAAAAGATTTTAAAATTAAATGTGAGTATATGAATTCTTGTTTTAATCATTTCTAATTCAATAACTTAGTTAATTTCCAGCATCGTTTCTTTCCAGTTATTATATGAGAGAGGATTTCATTCAGTAGAAAAAATCAAGACAATAGGTAGCACTTATATGGCTGCTTGTGGGCTTCGGAGCCAGGAAAAGGTAAAATTTTTAATCCAGTTTTCTCTTAAGCCTTTTACGTAAAACTCAAATAACGTTTCAAATACATCTCAAGTCTGAAAAAAAAGTGTTAACGGTTTAAAATATCTAAAATGCTCTCTTAAGTTTAATTTTACAAAGTGCATTTAGCTTTTCATTCACCGAAAGCAATCAAATGCAAGAAATAAGAAGCTGAAGTGAACAATGCTTTCTATCATAATCACTAATTCTTGATAATAAGTACAGTACCCAGATTAGAATTCTAAGAATTGGCTAATATGTCTAAGCGCGTGTCTAATATGTATATAATTTACAGGATACGAATAATACATAATATGTGTGCACGTAAGATTTTAATCCGATTTCAAAGAAATACACAAATTACTATTTCTTACCGTCATCTGAACTGTATGATCACAAAGCTACTCAGGTATTTAAAAGTCAGTAAATCCAAACATAAATTTTTTTATTAGTCTGATTACATAAATTTAAATATTTTAAGTGCATTTTATTAGAAGTAGTTTCTTAAAACTCTTTAGTTTAAAATTAGTTTATGTATAAAAGTATATGCCTGTAAAATATTTAAAGTACTTCACTAACGCTGTTTCACTAAGATGGTTAAACTACTTCAATAAGTAGAAATGGGATAATAGAAATTTTGGCTTTTATATATATTCTTAATAAAGCTATATGCCGAAAAAGTGTAAATGGAATTTGTAACAGAGTAACGTCACCTATTATCTTTCAAACGTCGTAACACTATTATAATTATACTGATTATGGGAAACTGTAAATACGTACTTAATGGAATATAGTAGAAATCTTCAGCTTAAAATTAACTTTTATATTAAAATAATTGTATTATTGTTTGTTATTGCTATTATAATATACCATGCCCACAAAATCCTTACCCGGCCTTTATTTTTGCAACCGGAGATAATAGATATATGCTACTAGTTATGTTGTTGTGTCCATGAGCCCATTCACCCTGAAAGAGTCCAGTACAAAAAGGGGATCTTGAACCAGATCCTGTCTGGTAAGCCCCAGACAAGATAAAATGTTTTCAGGATTGGCCTGTGCGGTAGAAAACTTAGTGCATATTTCAAAGTGTTTATTACCACCGACAAAAGTCATTGATAACAGATGACCACTAAGGAATCTAGTAAGTGCAGTTTGATCTCGTCTATTGCTGCTCTGAACCAAGGACCCACCAGGGCACTTACTCTGATACCATGGGTGCACTGGTGGAACCATCCAAATGGCCTTATTCTTTGCCTTACATTTAGAAAATAGTTCCATATAAGTAGGAGGAGCGGCAGGCGTTGTGGTCTCGCTAGCACCAGCCTTTAGCCAATCTCTCCGCAATTTCGTTTCCAGCAACGTCGACATGGGACGGAATCCACTAAAAGTGGATTCGATGAGAAAGGAAAAGTTGTTTTAGTTTCCTGAGGATGTCTGCACTTGTATTACATATTATGCCAATCAGCCAAGTGCTAGACGGCACTTCTACTATCCGAAAAGTTCCAGATATCTTTTAACTGAGGAAGCTACATGATGGAGTCCAGACCCTCCAGAAATGCAATAAGCTCGCTTCGAAATACCTATCAGAAGTCTGAATTTCTTCATTGAATTCTGATTTCTTGATCCCGAAATCTAATATAAATGCCACTGCCAGAACTGTCATTAACAAGTTCACTCGCTGTCCGTATACACGTGGACAGCGCCCGTAAGGCCATTATTAATTATTTCAAGAGCTAACTGTTTCAAGCAGCACGGCAGTTCCATTTGTTTGCTAACTTGGACAGAAAGGTTAACATGAAAGTAAATCCCATCGAGACCTTCAGAGGGGTCGATAATCTGAGAAAAACTGTGATGTTCTACAGAACTGGCGATGAGATGGTCAGAAACAACTGTCCAAAGGGACTACCACGTTTGAGCCTCTGGTTATTGCTTCATGACCCTAGAAATTTCGAGGTACGATTCTCTAGGCCAAGACTGGAGAGCTTATAGTAGTACTTCACTAAACATGCATTTCTCTTAAGGCTGCAGATTGCCTTCATAAAGCACAATATCTTTCGGGCATGAATTGCGAATGTCAGTTATAATCCTTGCAGCACTAAGCTGTACACGTTCAAGTTTCTGTAGGTTTGAATCAGAGGCACAACAGAAGTTGAAGAAGCCGTACTCCAAAATGGGTCGAATAAGTAAACATAGGTGTTTCTGGGGGTAATAGAATCGGCACTCCAATCACGTCCCGAGATGTACTTAAGGATAGGATATTAATGCGTTTCCTAGCTCTCAAAACAAGATATCCCAAGTGACTATTACCCAAAATTTCAGGATCCAATATGAAACCCAAACATTTTGGGTGTTTCTCCACTTCCAAAGGCTGACTGTTCAACAGGATTCTTGGTCGAAAATTATATAATTTTCTATTGGTTGTGAAGAAACTTACAGTTAGAAGAAGTTAATTGTGAAGAAACTCGCCAGTTGTGTAAATGCTTTAAATGATGCAAAGATTCACGTTTTTGTATTTTTAAATTTAAAGAAATTAATTTTATTTAAAATACGAAATATAACTTTTTACATGTGCCTTAGGTCTCTATACTTTTATTAAGGAACATAATTGCTAATTTTGCCGGTAATTTCTAGGATAGTCGATATATGTCTGAAAAACAAGAGCCGTCTTCGTTGTGATGCATTTATTATAGTTCCTGGTCGTTTATCTTGTAAATATCAAACATCGTTTCATGTAAATATTCTTGATCATCGCGATTTTAGTTTCTCCATGAGCTGCATACTTAATTTGTTTCTGCATTCACATTCCTTCGTAGTGTATTCCGAAAACCGTTACTTTTGCCATGTTCTATTACCCCTTAAAGCTGTAACCATACAGTATATATATGTCTTTCTATCGACAGGGATCTCTGTTTACGGAAGAAAATCCCACACAGAATGTAGTAACACTCGTCAAGTTCTCGGTTGCTATGATGTCTTCTTTGCAACAACTAAACAAAGATGCTATGCAAGATTTTCAACTTAGAGTAGGTGAGAAAACAGTTTTGTTTCATAATATGCCGATTTCAGGAGTAATTGTTATTACTTGGCGTTAATAAACATCATAAACTAGTTATTAAAAAATCGAATGGGAATAGGAACTGCTTATTAATTTTAAAAGATAACCAAAAACGTATATGCTGAAGATTAATCAATACGAGGCAATATTATTATGCAAAGGTTCTGCTATATATTAGTACCTTTTCGATATAAATTTTATTCTTTAATTTCGATTTGTAAGATGAATTAATTTGAAATAGTTTTCTGTAAACAACTTAAGTATAGAATTTTCTAATGAAGTACTAGGATTAAATTTAGAAATATACAATTTCAAATTCAATAAAGTGCACATTAAATGTGCTTCTGCAAGCTTTTGTGTACATGTGTACGAAATATAATTAAAGTCTTCTGTACACGAAACAATTAATATTCCTTTCGCTTACACAGAGATAAAAATTCCTGGAACAAAATTTGAAACAGAGAAGTAAACCAATACTGCACAAATTTTCAAATGAATACAATTTTACCGAAGAATTATCTGCCTTTAAGGATCGCAAGCACAAATAAATTTGCAGTTAGCAATCTTAATTGAATATGCATTTTTTTAAAATTACATATGCTAATATCAGTTATATTCAGCAGTTAGTATTTCTAAGTTTCATCTTTGATTTAAATCAGATTATTTGAACAAGGCGAAGGCTCTCTACTTAACAAAAAAAGAGACCTCTGGAGAGCTTTCTAAGAGAAACTGACTTCTATCCATGTTACGTATGGGAAAATATATGAAACCCAAACATACCGCCAGTCTAATTCCCAATCGAAGCTTGTGATCTTGTATCCCACAGTCTATGGGTAAGAATTGTAAGAATTGGAGGCTCCCTCCCTTCAGCCCACCTGGACACAAGTGTCCCCATAGCTCAAAAGAAGGGGCCCCGTATAGTCTATGGGTATCGAACTCCCAATACTTAACGGTCTGAACCAATCTACCGCTGAAGAGCGTTTCATTAGTACATTAATTTTCATTATTATTAAAACGGCACTAATTCAAGTATGAAAACGTAAACAATGTTATAAAAAATTTCGGTGATCCCTTAGATATTCCCGAGCCCGATGAGAGTCGGGATGCAAGAAGCTACAGCGGGGAAAAAGATAGCGATAATTAGAAATAAACTATTAATACTTTTGTTAGAAACCACTTTAAAAAACATTTTTTTTAAAGAATTAACCCTTTATAAGGCCATTTTAATCTAGTCCGGCTAAGTTTCTTCTCACATGGAGAATTTCCTTCACGTTTTCTTCAAAGGGACTCCCTCAGTGAACTAACTGCCAAGAGCAGGAAAAATCATTCTGCTAAACACCAGTATACCACTCAAAGTATTTAATATAGTGATTGTATATTAAAATATTTTTGGGATTTAGATTAATTTAAGAAAAGAAATTCATTTAACTTATTAGATCAAATAAATTTGATTTTTAGGACTCACTTTTTTTTGGTGGGACGTAAACCCATTATATGCAGGATTACCATCGCCCATTATATGCAGGATATTTTATATTTTTTATTTCCTTTTCCGTTTCATTACATGGAATTTATAAAACATATTTTGTAAATAACAGTCCGCAAAAGGAACTGTAAATTAGGCATATTTTATATTCATATATATTTCTTTCCTCAGTTGAAAATTTCTCATCTGTTCCATTATATTATGTGGACCTTTGTCTGAATCTTCAGGGCCATTTGCGAAGTAAAAAATAGTTCAGTAACTTCCATGTGCTGTGTATTTCTTGCGTTTTTTTAAATTCATTTACAAAGTAAGTGTAAAAAATAATTGAACTACACCTAATTCTAAACTAAGATTTCTAGTGAAGACAAATATAAAACATTGCCCAATATAATTAAGATTTTACTTACCGTAAAGAACTGGGCATAAACTTGAACTTCTGTGTTTATAAATTCTGTGCTTTATAACCACAAATAAAGCTACTTAGAAACGATCAAATGAATAAAGGGTCATGCAATGGAAAAAAACGGTTTTCTAGCGTTTTCCTCTGTTTGCCCCATGCTAACCTTTATTGTTAAACTCACGTTATATAATCAAGGCATTCATTGATATTGTTTTTGTATTTTCTGAAGTTATTACTAGATTGCAGCAACATTCAAAAGTAGCGAAAAGCTTACCATGGACATTTAAAAATTGATGAAGTTGGTGGTAAATATGCTTTCCACGGCCTTATAAGAGTTAAAGTAAGCGTAATCCAATAATTATACTAACTGCGTTTTATGAGATATTTGCTGTATGATATCCATAGAAGTATGTCATTGGGCGGACAACTTTTCCACTAGTAGTTTTATAGTATTTCTAACATTACCTTATGTTCCAGTCAATCGCTACAATATTTGATAATTATAACCCCCCTCCCTCAAAAATTTTTTTTTTCTTTTTTACTAGAGCTTATCATATTCCCCGTTCAATACTACTTTTAATTTGCATAGAATTTTCCGTGGGTGTTTTTTTTTTTTTATATATCTGTTTGAAATACCTACAATGGACATAGAATTAATATGGCTGCTAAAAAGATTTCATCAAGACTTTGGAAACTATTTATCAAACATTATTTACGTAGATTGTGTTACTGAAAAAAAAAATTGATTTTTTTGCACTAAAAGAAATAAAATTACTTTTGACAAATGATATTTAAGAAAGCAAATCAAACTTTGTTATATGATCGATTTGAAATATCCATGAAAAAATCATTTTTAGAAAATTTTAAAATGTATCTCAACTTGCAATACATAGGAAATTAAATTTGAAGCAAAACATATGAAAGTATAAGGTATTATTGGCATTTCTTATGAGTATAGTGAATATGCGTGGGTATAGTACTTAGCTGACCTCTGGAGTGTACTGAAGAAAATTATCAAATTCTCGAACGCTTTGCCAAGACAGATTGCTTGCTTTCAATTACCTCCCAGTTTCATATGTGTAATACTATAATCAAATACAATGTCTATAAACTGAATAGCAACAACAACAAAAACTGAGAGAGAAAGGAGAATTTCTCAACCTATTATATTGTAATTGAATTCATCTAATAATATTTTACATAAATGTTAAGATTATCATATAAATATTGACAGAAATGCAAGAACACACTCATAATATGTCTATTAGAAAAACCTTTAACATAAAAAATAATAAAAAGAAAAAAAATTACCTTAATATGAAAGGGTTTTTCTGTTATAAGCCAATAAAAAGTGCACGTTTCATTTTCTACGGAGAGACAGATTCTGGATTTATAAACACTTTCATAAAATTTATATTTAACACTTTTACCTTATTCTTGGGAAAATGTTCACATTATGATTGAGCTTCAGATCGTGTTTGAAATAAGAAATTAAGAAACAAAAATTAATTCTGAGATAATTTTTTTCTTTTAACAGGAATTTCAGTGGGGCCAGTTATGGCAGGAGTTGTAGGCACAGTGAAACCACAATATGACATTTGGGGAGATACTGTAAATGTTGCTAGTAGGATGGATACCACAGGCATTCCAGGAAGAATTCAAGTAATTATTTATTTCATTTAGAGTTATATGCCAATTCTAGTGTTTTTAATGGTAAAGGAATGTCCATGTATTCAGTCAGTAAGTTGGACATTACTTACGTACTACTACGTATAACTACAAGAGTATTTTAATATTTTTGGTAGTAACGCATTATCCCATCGACTGTGAAAGTTGTTTACCATCAAATCTGACGGAGATAAGGTCAAAGCTGCGCCAATCGTTTCCGCGGAATTTTGAAAAAAGTAACGCTTTCTTTTTAATAAACAATCAGTATTCGAGCCACTTCGTTTCTGAGCTTAGTAAAGAGGCTTTCGTCAATTTCTACTATTTTGTTAGGCCCTCCGATTTTTCCGGAAGCTCCGTTTAGAACGCTTATGATTGCAAACATCTCCCAGGTAATTGATCCAATTTATCACGGATTTGTCGACCATATTCAGCTTATAAAATAGTGTCCATTAATAGACACTTTTATGATGGTAATATCCCACAACTTTAAAACTGGTCACTATTCTGTAAAAGGCAGGCCGCAAATTTTAATTTTTTTTAATGTAAAGGTAAAATACAGCAATAACAGTTAATTTAAATCCTTATTAATTAAAATACTAATAGTAATAACGTAGCTTATCCAGAATCAATTGGGTTTACATCTAACAAAAGCGCAGATGTTGTCAATATATTGTTACATCACCCGCAATTGGTGCTAAATCATGACGACAGTTTGATGGTCGACAGGATACCCCCAAAGGAATGCATATTTTTATTTTTTTTAAAACAATTTTATTTATCCAAGAAAAAAATTCTTACAATGATTTGATTTAAAAATGTTCGCATTTCTTTTCCCTCCATATCAAGTCGTTAAAAATGTAATCAGAATCAATGGCTTTTTAGAATCGCAAATTTTTCCAATTACTAATTGATCTAAAGTAATTAATTTTCATAAATTATTCATTCAAACAAATATTTGTTACTTTTAATAGACCGAAGTAGATTATTCAAAAAGTTGACAAATATATTTTACAATTAAAGGCTACATTTTACAATTCACTGTATTAGAATTAAAAGTAATAGCGGTATTTGTCGTATCAAAGATACTAAGTTACTGAATTCCATATCTGAAGTTACTACATCCAGCTAACAATAGAGACAAATGACATAAATAGCTAAAGAAATGCAACTTGTCGAAGAACCTTTGAAAATGTTTAATATACGAATATACGAATAAAACAAATATACGAATAAAACAAAAACATTCATTTATAAATTTTTAGACATACGTTTACAGATATCCATTTATAGTTTTTTTTTTTTTTTTTCCGTATTTCCTAACTTATTTTTTTTTTCTAGATGTTTAGCAGCAGCTTTTTAATTTTCCCCTCTTTAAGTGCGTTCAGAGAACGAACTTCCCTAAATTTTAAAATAGATTCATGTACTGATTGTATTCATCGTTCGAAACAAATTCTCCCAAACTACCTGGGAACGTCACCCCGAATCATTTCCTTTTAACTGTTGAACTTTATGCCAGCTTAATAAAGGAACCGACGATTCATAGCGAAACAAACAAGAACTGACATTCAGTTTACGGTTTTACTAAGTCAGCTGTACTAAATCAACCTTCTCTAATTAGTTATGTATGATTTTAGACCTAAGAAGAAGTAGAGACAACACTGAAAACGGGTGAGATTCAAGTTACAGGAAAGTAGAAATGAAGATATTTTAATGGATATTGTAATGCTAATATTAATATGTTTTCCAGTTAGAATTTAAGTTTCTTTTAAAGAAATAATATTATGATAGTTACCTACACTTTATCCATGATCTCATCTTACTGTAATCGCGTCCTTCGGAAATTAAAATATTCGCATAATTTTTCTCTCTTGACTTTCAGACAGTAAAATTAGTAGAACAAAGGAGGGAATACTGGAGGAAAAACACTATATGCATTTTAGATGTATAAAATGTTTATATTATTTTAAATATCTCTATCTTCTTTGTAGGTCGTTCAAGAAGTTGCCGATTTGATAACAGCTTCAGACTGTCCCTATAAGTGTGAATGTCGAGGGGATATTTTCGTCAAAGGCAAAGGTAAACTGAAAACGTATTTAGTTCAGACACCCTATGATGAGCCCAATATCCAAGACACGCAGCTGTAAAGAGCATCGATCACTAGTTTCTCTTTTCTCCACCAACTGAACTTCATTAAGAGGATTTCATTTACAGATCACATCATGACATGGGAACATGTGAATTTTATTCAATATCAGCAGCATAAAAGAAACTTATGACAAAGTCAGAAAGCAATTGATATGAAAATATCTAAACTGCATCTAGACATGCATTTATTTTCATTATGCACTTTAAATACCATGAAACTTGATATACTTTCTTAAAATATGTAAATTGAGAAATAATAAGAAAAAACCTAAAATCAAGCAGTCAGTCATTAACGTTTTTAAGTGTCATATAATCATCAGTCATAATCTTAAAATTAATGAAAAAAAAACTGGAAAAAAATGCACGTGGAAAGCTATTGAAACAAAGATAGCTCCAAACAAGAAATGTTTTGATATCGCATCTCATTTTATTTCACAAAGTAATTTTTTTTATTAATAACATGAGAAAAGTACTGAAAAACTATCTCCTAAAAATTTAAAATATACTTCATTATGCATTTTCCTTCTGAGTTAAGATTCTTGAAAGTTCATTCACCTAAACACAAAAATTCTGAAAATTGATGCGTTTTTAAATATATGAGCAGCTTTTCATTACAAAAATCGGATAATCATAAAGAATTTCAATGAAGAATTAAAATTTTTATGATAAAACTGTTAATTAAGGAGATTTAGACTGCCCACCTGGCCATGAAGTAGCACTATGACCCATGATTCGGTCATCCCGAGCTTCAACAAAATAACCGATTAGCTGAGCTATTTCTTTTTCCAAAAAGCATCATTATCGAAAATTGTATTGAATGACTGAATTCAGTATATTGTTTCGCCTGCCAGCTAACAAACCACATCTTCATTTTCAGCAAGTGTTTGTATATGTGGAGGGGAGGGGGGGAGAACGAGCATCTTATTAGTTACAGTAAATGAAACCCGATAACCAATGTTTGTTGAAATGGAATGTTACGCAGACTGGTTTTCATTTGTTGGCAGTTGCAGAGAAGAGAGGAAGAATTAGACCTCGACTAACTTAAGTTCAGCTACCATTGCGAATTGCACTCCTTCTGATTTCATCCAGCTTATTATTTTATTAAGTCTATTATTATTGTTATCTTATCAAAAATAAACTTTTAGTAAAACATTGCATCTTTGTTTTACTTATTTCTTTAAAACTGTTCATCGATCAATCATCCAAAAGATACTAGCAGAAAATATCGCCATTTTGGGGCTTCAATAACATTTTTATTTTATGGGGGTGTTATTCAAATAGCACAAACTGTGCAGCAATAACTCTTTCTTAAAGAAACAAAATAGAGGCTTCTTCATCTCTCGGCAAATCTCAAATCGTCAAAATCCGTTTCAATTTAAAAAAAGAAAAAAAAAAAAAAAAAAAAAAAAGAAAATGAAAATTAACCAAAGTGGTGACATTTGCCGTCAAGGAAATACAGAAACAACAATAACAACAACACATAAAAAGACTGACAGAAAAGAAATGAGAAATTTACGACTAATATGTGAAGAAATGCTAAATGAAGGCGCTATAACTAAGTCTTTATTGCTATGACAACGTCCTTATCAGCACTTAACCAATTAACTGTGGCGGCCTCGTTTAAGAGTGCGCACCGTTTTGTGTCGCCAGAATCGAGCCATGACGAGTATACTCGTCAATCACAAAGCAAGTTGCGCTGGTAAAATATTGGATGAAAAAGATGGGTTTATTTTATACAATTGAAAATTTTATTACTAATATTTACTTATTTGGTTAACATAAGCATATATTACATACATATTAAACTAAAAACGCAATAAATTAAATTAACTATTATACATATGAAAGTAAGAATTTAAATTTCTGCTAAGGAGTGATATTCAGCGAAACTATACACAATGGGACTTTGCAAATCGAACACCAGTAACGCGATTTCTTCCTGATCTTACGTTTGTAGTAATGCGAACACCTTCGCGTAGGGTTTTTTTTTTTTTTTTTCGATGTTCCGGGTTATATAATCCGGAATATGATTCCCGCCTAATTGGCTTACATTAGGTCTAAATGGCCGAGTTTATGTCGATTTAGTTCTTTCAACAGGATACGTCGCAAAAGTGTCTTCAATAAATTTAAGTAAAAAGTTTATACACGATAATGTTCCATTATTATTATTTTTTTTTTTAAGTAATATGAATGCATTCAGACACATAACATCTAAGAAATAGAGAAATATCTTTTTGTAGTACTTTTTAGGTCGTTTTCTTGCTGTGAAGTACGCTATGATAATTCCATCGCTCATATCCACTCCGCCCATTTTTTTTATTATAATCAATCACTAGCTCCAGTTTCTTTGTTATTATTTTTCTTTTCTCTGTTTCTATTACATTGTCATTATGTACAGTACTTACTAAATAAATCTCCCTCTTATCTTTCCATTTCATATGCATGACGAGTATACTCGTCAATCACAGTTAACTGGTTAATTAACAAATGGCGAAATCTGTGATATGGTTTTAAATCCAGAAAATATTGCCACCGATTGTGATGAACGTGATAAAGGGGTTGTTCAGAATGGAAAAATTTTATTGACTATTTAGTGGGAATTTTCGAGACAGCGTTTATAAGACTTTAAAGAGAAGTAAATTTGTACCTAACAAAGAAATTGCGTCTCTCGATAAAATTTATGAGGACAGCAAACTTTGTACTTTAAATAAGGATTAATATATCTCTAAAAAATTAAAGAGACAGAGAGACACGTACCATAAAATTGCTTTAACAACTTTAGTTGAAAGAAATGTTAAATAAAACAAACGTCGACGTTTGTTATGATCGAAACGATGCTAACGACTTTTTCTTGTACATTTCATTAATAAACATTTTTTACAAATTTCGTTAACAAACAAAACTTTTTCTTAAAAGTTTTGGTTTCCTCAAGTGCTCAAATGCTTCATTATTTCATATTTTTAAAATTTTGTATTTTCCGCGTATCATTTAACTAGATTTAAATTGATAATCTACATTCCAGAAATTTCCGATATTCGGAATCCTCGAGCCAGTTTCTCTAAGAAAATCCTCCTTCCCCTTAAACATAACAGCCCTAGAATGTTTAGCCGTAATCAAATAAACCAAACCAGAATCTCCGAAGCCCTGACGATTTTCGATCTTGGACTTAGTACTACTGTATTTGCTAGTAAACACCACAGCCTTGATTCAACAATGTGATTAATGGTTTATTGCAGCAATGAAAGAATGCTACTACCGTGGCATGAGTACTAGAGTCCTTTACAACATGGATGCTATGGCTATATATGCAAATGAATTATTAGCGAAGAAAACTTGGAATCATGTCTCAGAAAAGTTAACAAAGAACTGTTTTAAACACAACAAACCTTTTTAATAGATGATCAAATAAAGAAAGCTGAAAATGACAAAGCAATATGTCCAAATTACATGAATTGTGAGGAATTTAATGCACGAGTGGACGGACGGGTACAGATGAAAAAATTTATGTTATAATATTGCTGACTGAAAAATATATCCACTTTCTGGAAAGCACATCACATGATAAACTATCTGAAAATGATTATGATGAAATCAGCGAATTCCCTACAAACTGAGATGAGGGATGCCCTATGATTATTAAGATTAGGGGTACAGCACATTGGTCAAATAATTTCCAGAAACATTATAAGTAATTTGCAAATGAATACTTGGAAAACACTTGCAGGCATTCCATCAGTAAGCACATTTTCTCCTTAATTAATTAAAATACTATGAAAGTACATATTTTTATGTATCTAGTTACATTTATATTAAATTAGTTAAATTCCATACCTGTTTTGAAGGACACCTTTTTTTCATCATTTAATATTATTATTTGGTTAATTTTATCAAAATAGTCGTGCACAAAGGAGATCACTCTAAGCAGAGCTTATTATATCTATAATAAAGATCTTTTATACATCTTGAAAGTATTAGATGACTTCAAAGTTCCATGCTCTATTTAAAAATAAAGCACAATGATATCTTAAAAGAAAACTGGTCCTTTTATGTATGACGCACCGAGTTTGGAACAGATGGAAAAGGAAACAGCGAGACGCCGGCCACGTGCATCTTAAATGAACCATTTCAAGCTACTTTCTACCTCCCCCTTACTCAAAAACTATTAGACCTACAAACTTGAAATTTTGTTTATTAAATAGAGATCCCTTGAACACTTGGAATCCCTAGTTTCATTAATCTATTTCTTATAGTTATGGAATTATTAAGGTCTGAAAATACCATTTTTATCACGACTCACTAATCAAAAACCTAGACTACTTTTAAATGACTTAAATACTTGAAATTTGCCACCATTAGGTATATACAAAGGAAAAAATCTAAAACTTCAAGAAACTGATTATTGAGATTAAATCAAATAATACTCATTATGAGCATTTGACATCACCAATAGATGGCTTTGCATCGATCACCAGTTTCCACGCCACCCAGATGCTAATTGACTTTGCGAAAGTGAAGAATGCAAAACCTATTTATAATAGATGAAATGATAGCATAGAGGTAGAGTGCAGGACTGGATTTTTTTAAAAATTTTGTTAGTGGGTTCAGGCCTACCTATAATGATAAACTAACTACAGTGACATCACGAAAAGAATGTAAACAGCTTTCAAACAATAAAAGTGTTGCTGTTCAGTAACTCATTTAAGTAATGAAACAGATGCCAGATAAAAATAAAAAACAGGAAACGTGAATCTATACCTTAAAATAAAATTTGAATATTTATATTGTTTGATAATTAAAAATACCTGTTTAAACTTATTGTTTATATTTTTACGTCTCATTAAAAATCCAGAACTTCAAAAAACTATCGAGGTTAAACCAATTATAGTCATGGGGAATGACAATTCAATAATTAAGAAATTGCTAATAAAAAAAACAATGCAGCATAAACACTACATTTTTACCATTACAGAAAATATAGAAATTGCTAATAAAAAGAAATCGATGAAGCGTAAATGCAAGGAAAAAACAAAATTGAATGGCACACATTTGTTTACACATTTTTTAATTTAACTGTCTAAATCAGAACATAAACTTTAATTTAGCTTTTTAAAAATTAATGATACCATAACAACATAAATGTGAAAAAGGAGCCAAGTTTGGGAGGAATGATGTTTTGTGTAGTCTGTGTCACCGATAAAAGAACTGAGATCTAAGGGATGGCAAATTTCACAGCAGTTTCTTTAATCACAGAGGAATGTACAAAGTTCTTCAGTTCATTTAAAAAACAATTGTTAGAAATCTGATATCAAAGAAAGTAATAAATTGTTTTTTTAAATGAAATGAAGAATGTTGTACACTCCTACAGCTATGATTAAAGGAAATGCTATGAAACTTGCCAACCATTAGATCTCAACTCTTTTGTAGGTGACACAGACTACACCAGACATCGTTTCTCCGCTCCTTTTTCACTTTTATTTTGTTGTTATGATTTCTTCTTCATAAAAAATACATGGTTTTTCTACAAAGAGAGATGTGAGATAGTTTTTGACAACTTCTGCAAAATCAAACTTCTTCAAATACTTCGCAGAGACTGGAACGTCATATGAATGTCTGGAGACTATGATGACTTCTGGAGGATTTTCCATTTTTACTCCTCCAATCAGATTTCTTGCTATTTTCGAACGTTTTGGTAGAAACTGTAACATCTAAAATTGTATAGCAAGAAGGTCTAAAAACTTTGGTGGTTTCTGTAGGGCTTTTCATTTTTATACCATTAACTGTACATGTGGTATGTATGGCATTGTCATGATAGATGACATGCCTTTCAAGAGGCTAAAACTAGATTTTTTTTTGAGAATTTCTACATTCAGTTTGGTAAGCAGCCATAACTGTTTCAGCCTATGTCAAAAAATGAAAGAAAATAATTCTCCTGTAATCCAACCAATCAGATAGCAATACCTCTTCATATTTCTGCAATTCTACCAATTAGCTATTGTCCTGAATTTGGCAATTTTATCCGTCTGTTTTCAGCACTTTCTCCATTAAATGTTCTCACTTTGGGTTCACTTTTCATCACCTCTTATGGCATGATCTAAGAATAGCTCTTTCATATGATGCTCATCAAAGAAATGGCCACAGAAAAATGTTCTAATCTATTCTTTTCCAGAAAAAAATACACACACACCTCAAGTTTTGAAGGAAATCGAAGTTTCTCTTAATTGTGAAAATAAATCAATATTCTAAATCCAAATTTCTCTTAATTGTGAAAATACATCAATCCCTGAGTTACTTTATATTAAAGCATGCAAAAAGGCTGTCCAAAGTGAGGTTTATCTTCCAAATTAAAATCACGATTTCAAAATCTATGAAATTAATTTTGTTATCACGCTAAGCAGAAGAAGCACATTCCAAATACATACCTCAGATGACTTTTGCTGCGATTTCAACTCTCGCTTCTTTTGAAAAATTGCATAACATAACACAAATGTAATTTTTCAGTCTTTCTTTTGATAAAGTTCCTATCATACACAAATCTTCTCACTTCCCTCAAAGATATCACATGGCCATGAAGTAAGTATCAGTGATGATCTGTGGTTCCCATTACTTATGAAAATTGGGATATAAAATTTTACAGTGATCCAATAAGCAAGAAAAAGTGTTAGAGCCCTATATAAATAATGTATTAGCCTCTCTATACTGATATCAACTGCATACTGATCATGCCTTATTTATTTATTTATTTATTTTTGTAAAAGTCACACAAAATCCAACTTCATGGGCAGCATGTATTTTATGAAAATAGTTATATATATTTATTTCAAAAGAATTTGAAACAGGCATCTTCAAATAGAATGAAGTTTTTTTCTGAAAATGCCAATTCATGGTTAAATTGTTTCAAATTTTACTAGTCTTTAATAATTTTTTTTCTAAACCTCTTCTCTTTATGTAAACATGTTAATTAAATAAACAAATAAAAACAGATTTAGTAAAATTTGAAGAATTTATTCAAAATGAACAAGAAACTAATAAATAACTCTGTCTTCAACACCTTCTACAGAAGGAAGATCATCCAATGAGTGTAGAAAATTGATACTATTAATTCTTATTAAAACATATGGTGTGCGAAACCCTGAAAAGAGAAAAATTGAAAGCATTACAAATCATAATTGCAACTAGAACAAAACATATCTTTATCACTAAAATATTATTAATTCTTTTAAAACCATTTACATTTTTAGTTGCATTTTCAACCAATAAAAAATTTACATAGCAACAGATAAAATACCATTTGCTCTAGATTTTTAAGATAGTATATATTTGGTTTAGTAGTATGGAATAAAATATTTATACAAATTAAACATGTAACACATTTTAAAATGCATAATACCTTCTATCAAAACTGATTCACCTTAAAAGGTAATGTTGTCCTTGATTTTGTTGATTTCTAAAATAGTCTATTAACATGTATGTTTTTTATCTACTTCCTAAATTATTGTAACCTTTGCATACAGAAATACATAAAAGCTATCATATATAACTTTTTGTTGAACCCAGTTTCAGTTATTCATATTCCAATAGAGAGTAATTTAATTTATAAAGCCTGTGAATGAAAAACTGTATTCTGTAGTATTGATACAAAACACCATAATTCTCTGATAATCTGATTTGACGTAAAGATATTTCAGCTAACATGAATAGAATGCTACACAAATGAAATGAAAAAAGCTGTGCTACAGCTAATTCTATAACAAGGGATATTTTATTACAAAATATTAATAAATGCTTACTTATTTGAACTATTAGTTCTCTACACATATAGGTTTTAAGATAGGTCATTTGGTTCACATAAGTATAATGTATACAACATAATTTCACAGAATATAAATATTTTCAAATATATATATATATATATATTTATTTATTTATGACAGTTAACTTGCCTTCCTTCCAGGCTGTTAGCCATGCAGAGTTTACATGCTAGCTTATCTGAAGATTCTAAGGCTAAGAGGTACTAGGACAGTGATATGAGTCCTTGGTATTTGACAGCACATAGCATAGTAACAGGTTCATTGTGAGAGCATACAACGATTGGCAGAAGTCATCACCATACACTACCTGCATGGTACTAGGACAGTGATATGAGTTCTTGGGATTTGACAGCACGTAGCTTAGTAACAGGCTCATAATGAGAGCATACAATGATTAGCTGAAGTCATCACCATGCACTACCTTCAGCAATCAGGCAAAGACAAAATCATGACAGCACAACACGAACACAGCAAAATTCCAGCTGCTCAAGTTAATGTATAACTATGTAGAAGGATATAATACACTTATCATGATAAGCAAACGTAATGAAAATATACAAAACAATAGCCCAATGATAATGATAATTAAAACAATATCTTTGCCATACATATATTTGCTTTTGGTACATATCTTTGCCACCTCTGGGAAAAAACAAGAATGTCATGGGATCCATAGTGACTATCAGCCATCTCTCGTGTCACTTCCTGAGCATATGCTCCTGAGTGTCGCACTTAAGATGTGAGTGGGGAAGAGTTAAGATTTCTTTCATCATAAAACATTGTTTGTTGCCTATTTAGTTAACTTGTCAGCCAGATCATTTCCAGTTATTTCTTTAGCAGGAAGATTAGTAAAAAGAAATTTCCAACATTAGGTGACAAAAGGCATGCATGCATGAATTTCTGTGCGTATGCCTAAACAGAAGGCTAGCCACTGAGACATGAAAAATCATGGCATTTGGTACATGGTTGAATTCACAGTAGACTGAAGCATAGAGCTGCGAATTCCACCCAAAAAAATTATTTAAGCTGAACCTGCATGTACACTGTTCTGAATGATGTTGCTCTGTAGGTAGCAAAAGGCATTGCAAGCACAATTTTTCATCTTGGATCCATCCATTTGAATGGCTTCGGCAACAGCAGTACACTGCAGTAGGTCCACACACATGTTCTGTGTCATACCTTAATGTATAAGGTGGCGATGCAAAGTGACCTTGTGTTTTTAAGTACGTAAACATGTCTGGCCTGAGAGATCATATGTTCTATGAAAACACTGAAGCAATCACATAGTGATAACTGCACCAGGTGATTCCTCATTCTACAGCTAAGCCTAACCACAGTTATACAGTCAAAAGTCGTTAATTCGGACACCCATAATCCGGAATGATCTATAATCCGGACCTCAAAGCTAAAATCTTTCTGTGCATGCGCCGCGTTGACGCATGCTCATAGGCGTTTTACGCGTGCTCGCAAGACCTTTACGACTGCGCAAGCGCAGAATACGTTTTCGCGTGCGCGTTTAATGTATAACGGACGGTATAAGCTAAAATTATCTAATTATCTATTTCAGTTAATGTTGATGATTGCATTGTTCCTTAATCTTCGAATTGGATCCGGCTTATTATTTTTTGCAGACTGTAAGAGCAATTTTATAAAGGTAAGCTTGAACTTTCGATTATGTCAAATAGAATTTCCGATGCTGGAGCTCCCAAAGGATCTAGAAAACGAAAGTATGATTCCATGTCCATCAAACAAAAAACGAATTGCTACAAAAAATGGATAAAGGTATATCCTTTGTTTATCTAACTGTTCCGAAATATGTTTACTAATTTCACGCTGCTCTGCGCGATGGGGGGGGGGGCGTTGCGTCGCGCAATGAACTGGAAGTTGATCTGTCAGCACTATCGTTATCTTCAGGGCAGATGTTTTTATTTTATTCGGCTTATAATTCCTTACTAAATGTAGTATTTAATCTCGATGTACTCCGTCTTTGATATGATTTAAATCAAATTCCTCGTCATTATAAATATCACAAATACAAATCAAATAGTTTTCTGGTTGCAATTTTCTAATTTCGGCTATGTGTAAGATATGCTTTACGCATGCGCGCATTGAAAGAAATGTTTAATAAAGTAAACAAATAAATATTAAGCTTCTTTTTTTGTAAATTTTGATACCCTTTAGATCATAATTGCTCATTATTTTATAAATCACGGTTTCATATTTTTAATTTTATAATTTCTGCATGCCATCTTACCAGATTTAAACTGATGATCTATTATCGGGAAAAATCGATAATCCGGAATTGCCGAAGTCCTGACGAGTCCAGATTAAAGACTTTTGACTGTAGTACCAAAATCGAAGTGTTGCTATTGACATTGTTGTGATATGCTCTGCAGATGATGAGAAGTTCCTGTGAAGAATTGAAGTTTTGTCTCATGCAAAGGCTGAAGCCCCATAAAACACAATGTGTTGCATTACTGTCCATTGCCATAACCAAAAGAGTCAATGGTATTTCCCATTTCATAGCATCTGCACAGAGTATTGAATTGGAAAGATGGAATACATTTTGCTTTGTGTAGTGAATATGGGGAAGCCATGTATGTTCTAGCATTTTTCTGAGCTATTTAATTTGTGAGACAAATCTGATGATTTTATCATGGAGTTTCATACTGGGGTTATATTTTAAAATGCCAAAGTGTCCAATTATAAATAGCAGAGCTTTAGCTGCTAAAATTGTGAACTTCTGCTCTTTTGTCCAAGTTATGAAGGTGTCCATGCTTTCTTGAAGGATATTTTGAATGATGGTTTTGCTGGCGACTATCAAAACAAAATCATTGGCATAGATAATTACTCGTGTGCTTTGTTATAGGGTTGAAGAAGAGTATTAGCAGCTAGTAGAAAGTTAATCAAATTAACAGATATGATGCATCAAAAGAGATCTTTTATATATTTCATATTAAATAGTTGAACAATGTGATAATTTGATTCATCAAAATTAGTAACACATATTGCAATTATATTACTATGAATTTCAATTTTTTGCCACTTAACCAATAAATTTGTTAAAACATAAAGTACTTAATTCATATTAATTGTAGTAGCATGCAATTATTAATATTATTTATTTTCATACATTAAAATACTGGAGAGTTACAAAAGAAAGATCTGAAATGAAAGCAACAGTATGCATTCTTAATGAATCACACTGTTCAGACATGAAATTATCGAAGAATAATGAATTTTGTTTTCCTACCAAACTTGCAGAGTCCCATCTGTCGCGCAACATATGTAATCCTGAGTCTAATTTATCCTACTACCGACATAACAGTAGTGACAACCATGTCAATGTGCCTCTTCAGATCATCTTATAACTGTAAAAATGAAAGAAATAGAACATCCTTTTTCCACCTATACCCATATAAAAATGTCACTGGTGTCAGAACTGTAGAATACAGAAATTAAGAAACAACATAACCATCTGTAGTACTTTCACAGGCAAACTCAATCTGGCTCATTAGATAAATACATCTATAGCTTTTTGCATCTGTGGTATTAGTATATGCTATGGGATCTCACCCTCTTTGCTATCATAAAATAGATCTCATTAAGGAAACCTGGCAACTTTTCGCACTGGCATGAATAATACCAGCACAGAAGAAGGGTAAAATAACCCTTCATTATTATCCAACTCTTAACACAAATGCACATGCTTCGTGCCTCTAAACATGTTCTTACAATAACATCGATGACTTGCAGTGAAACTTGAGAATAATTTCTCAATAAAATTCAAAAATAAAGATGTAGTGCTGGACTAACAATCTAATTTAAGGCTAACTAGGCTGACTCAACAACCTATCTGGCAATATACTTATTAAATGGCCAAAAGAGCATATCAGCAACTCAGCATCAGGCCCGTGCCAAGCCTAATCTGAACCGTCATGCAAATGTCTAGCGAGCGCTTTTATGCAGTGACGATATTAAAGAGAAACTGCTTATGGTTAACACTTGTTTTGCATTACTGTCATTACTGTCTTACATAACACTAACTAAGTGATGTATTATTAACATAACAATAAAAAAAATTGCATTTTCTCTTTTAATTTTTCTAAATGTGTAAACATTTTGTGCTTTCTTAAAACCCACACTCAAACATATTTATTGAAGAATTATACCAAAAAATAACATTGCAAGTGAAGCAAATAATATACTAAACACATTGGATAGCAAATATACTGCTTAACACTATTTATTTTCTTAAACTTAAAAAACATTAATTTACATAACTAATAAGTTTGCACTGAATAAGTTATTGTCTGCAGGGTTGTTTCTGACAAGGTCCGAAATGTGATTACAGTAGGGCCCAAAAAAATGCTCTAGGGTTGATGTTCAAAATTCTTTTCTGCCCACCTCTATGTTGTTGACAACGATATAGAGTTTCAACCTGTGATGCTACATATTTCCCAAAAATTTGCAAAAACTGCAGTTCATGCACAAGATGTATACTATTTATATCACTTTCATTTTTATTAGTTAATGCTTTTTGCATTTTTTGACATACGTTGAGCTGATCTTGTACTATACATAAATAAAACTTAGCCTTTCGTTGTTTCAATAACAAATAATTCAAAAGAAATGATGATTTTTTTAAAGTGAAAATAGAACAACAAGCAATCAGCAATAGAAAATCACAAAAAAAGATAAAAGTTGTACAAATTATTACGATTGCAACAGTAGGCACAGAATAAAGATTAAGCAATTTATCAAACGTGTCTACCCTTATATACGCATCGACACCCCGTATTTTCACGTCCATTAAGACATAAGAGAACACCAGAAACAAACTTATGCCCTAGTTATAACATTCGTTCAAATAAGGCAGTGCATTAGGAAAAAAGGGCATCCAGACCTGACCAGTTAGAGGCTGCCTTATAAACGCCCCAACCCGTAGAGGAGATCCAAGGGCCACTAACCTATCGATCGAGCCGACGAACCAAGACTAAGCGAGCCGACAAGAATACTCAGCAACTCAGATTCCACGTCCCCGTTCTGGAGGGAAAGTAAAAACATCTGCCACCAAAAGGGGCCCCAACCCCAGACAGCAGAACGAAGTCACTTAAACACTATCAGATAGATCGGGCCTGCTAACCCTACGTCATGGTGTATAGACGTCGGTTCCAGGCAACCCCAGGGTGAACCAAGGGAGAATATAAATATGCAGTTTTGAGGCTTCATGCACTCCCTGAAAACCTCAAGCAGTCTAAAAATACCAGACTCTGCCGAGCCTGAACCAGCCATCGCCAGCGATGATGCTAGTCCTGTGAAGACCAATTTTATACCTCTGTGGCCGAGACTGCCTAGGTATAGATTATAACCAGTATTCCAGACAATGCACCAGAAGAATGGGACATCTAGACCTGGCTACACTGTTAAATCGCCCCAGCCCCTGGAGGCTATCTGAGGAGGTGCCATCCCTCTCCTCCTCCCCCGGGCCAAGCAGGCTGCCTTAAATATTTCACACAGAACATGGTCATAGTTATGACATCAACCGTCCCCCAGTTTTGACCAATGGGAGCCTATTCCCCAAGGGCAACTTTCGATATCTGATCATGTAATCCTCCACAACAAAAGGAAGGGCAGACAAGACAGCAACAGTCCGATCCCTGCCGAGCCTGAACCTACCACGGAATAACCGATGGTTCTAGTCACTGTAAAGACAATTTATTTACCCCAGAAGTCGAAGCTCTCTAGATATTGATCTAGCCAGTATGCTGGGATTGCCATTCCCAATCGACCCCAGGAGTGGTTATCCGAACATAGTTGGCACAGGCGAATCTGGTTACCAGAGTGGCCACTAGGAGGCCCATTTTGGATTAGGTCAGCGAGAGGATAGAAATTTCTTGTTTTAATGACTGCCCGGCAGCTTTTTAACACACCGCCGTCGTGCGCCGCTCGACCCTGCACCTATTGTCGGTGCGGGCCTGCTCAGCATAGCATAACAGCAAGGACAAACTAGTAACATATGCTGGCAGCAAAATCACGCTCTGAATAAACTACAAGATTCATCTGTTTAAATACTCTTTTCACCTGACTTTAAATTTGCTTCCTGGCGAGGAAATATGAAGGGAAAATGACAGGTTCAGGAAAGGTACCAAACTTAAAATAATTTATTATGTAAAATAAGGAAAACCCCAAAATCAATGTATGTATAAGCACATCCATGCATGATATTCCTAAAACTCTATGCAGGGAGAAGGCAAATGGACTGTAAAACATCTCCCCAGTCCCCCCCCCTTTCCACAGACATGTTCTATAATTTCATGAAGATTTTGTATTCCAAAAAAACAGCACTAGTTGACAAATTCAGTAATAATCTTTTGCATAATTTTTATTCTCTGTGTGAATTTCAGAGTAGCTGTAGTTATGCATTTTTAGGACTCCTCTGGCATAATTATCTAATTTGATTTGCAATGTCTTCAGACACAGACAGTTAACCTGGTGATTTTCCTTTGATATGTAGCCTATTTCATTAGACTGAGAATGCAACTTGTGAATATGCTTCTCTCTTAGTGCAGATTTAAGTTATTGAATTCAAAATGATCAACATATAGAAATAACCGACTTTTTAAAACAAAAGCTTCACAATGCAAAATACCTTCCCTTTCGTAGTTGCTCTCACTTACAAAATAAACAAAGAAATAAAGGATTTAATTAGAAGAGCCAAAATTGTTATAATAAATGATGCATAAACAAAGATCAATGACATGGAACAATGTTTATACACTTTTAAACAAAAGATTAAACATTTTGACAGCAGAACTGGTTTTTTTCTTACAATGAGTTCTTGCAGCAAAACCCTAATTGAAAACTACCAAAGCACAAAATCTCCAGTTCCTCTTTTCTGCTACACTGATAACGCAAAGTGCCAAAATTTACTGAATTATTGCTACTTCTTTTTTCTTTTTTTTCAAAATTCTAGTCCATCTTTTTGACTAAGTCCATATAATGCTAATCAGTCATGTAATAAATATATATAAAAATAAATAAAAAATACTTTCATTCCAAGAAGTACTTAATAAATTAATTACCCATTTGTTCATTGCATAAATTATTTTAAAAATAACTAATTATAAAGATAGTAGTCATTAAAACAGTTCTAATACTTACAATGAAGTCTTTGATAATGGATTCCCATTCTAAATAATGGTCTTGGTACAATGTATGTTTTCTCTATTACAGTAGCATCAATACGAATTAAATCTTTGCTAAAAGACAAATATACATATTATTTTATGACAATTGAGTAAACATTATTAAAATACAAACCACATGTGATGCATAAGAAAGAATTATTTATTATTATCATGTACTAATAACTATAAACAGATTCAAGAAACATTTCTAAATTGAAAATTAAAAGTTTATTAAAATTGAACTTCAGTACTTTTTTTTTTTTTTTTTTTTTTTTTAAGGAGTATAAATCCCCTTCCTGCCCTGATGTTCACCAAAATGCACTAAGCCTTTGACACTTTTTTGCATTAAAAGTAACTCCATGTCAGAATAAATATTTTGCCAGCTATTATATTTCAGATTAATGTATAACTCTTGCAACTGTTATTTTAGCTTCTTATATTGCTTTTGTTTACTCTTTTTCTGATTTTAATCCAATTCCTTTCTTTACGAGCTTGACATTTTAATAGTTACTTGGATTGTGCAAGTTCTTTTTACCTTATTTATTTATTTATTTTTTAAACTTTGTTGCATTTTTCACCATCGAATCATTGATATAAATTACATCAATTTCCATAAAAAAAAATAATAAATAAAAAATAAAAAAATTTAGATCTCAGCAAAGAAATAAAACAAACAATTTTAAAAAAAGAAAAGATAGAAAATATTTTTAAGAAATCTACAGAAAATATTAATTTTATCATGAATTTTAAAGAAGGTCTGCCTAAAAATTGGGTCATACTGCTATATAAAAAGTACTTAAATGTGAAACTGGTCATCTTACAATAATTCAGGATGAATAGTGATGTCACCTGTCAATTCTGATAAATAATTCAGAAGAAAATTTCATTCATTATTCTTTTAAAGCAGAAGCTTCTCATTGGTACAATCACAGTTCCCTAAAGAAAGCCATACATACTCAACCATATTTAAATCTATAAACCTAGTTGGCCAATCCCTCCCAGGTTTGACAAAAATGACTTTCCTTTGTTGACCCTCTGAGTGACACAGGTTTTTGGATCTGTCATGAAGGCCTGTATTTATGCAGCAATTATTAGCTAAATTTCTGTAATTACTTATTTTAGACTATTTTCACAAATTTATATTCATTAAGAATACACTTACATTATTAAAGAAAGTAAGAAAAGCAAAATATCTTAAGCTTAATATGTATCAAGTGACAAAAAATCTCATGACCGGATAAAGCCGGTCATGCCACTCAGAGTGTTAAGCTCACAGTGATTACATGACAGTTATCTTTTGACATAAATGTTTTCCCTGTTGGATAAATATAAAAACATTCATAAAAGTTCAGAATATCGTCTTTGCATTTTCAAGCACTGAAGCTTTCACCTGCTAGTAAACAGACTTCTATATGCTCATTCAGAGAAATGCTACTAGAAATACAAATGTAGCTTCTGATAAAATGGTTTTGTTACTGGGATAATAATGGATGCCTCATCATAATAAACAACATCTGGTAATGTTCTTCAGCCAATATCTGAATGCATCTGCAAAGATTGCAGAACTTCATCAGTTCTCAGTTCACTTAAAATAAAGAGACTAAATAAATAGAGAGACTTCTTAAAATAAAGAGCATCTCTTCTGAAAAGATGGTTAAAATCAGGCAGTAGTTTAACATTATATGCTAATTCGTATGCTTCATTTAAAGTACAACAGATCCAAATTATCAAATGTATGGAGGAAAAATTCTAAAACATTACTCCATGACCTAAACACATATTTTGTGCCTTACATCATAGCTTTACACACAAAATTAGATCTTTTTTCTAACACATACAGTACAAAGTCTTTAATCCAGACCTCAAAGCTACAAACTTTTTGCGCATGCGCATTTGTGCATATGCATTTACGCATGCGCATAATACCTTTACGCATGCACATATTACATTTATGCATGCACATTTAATGTATAACGAACGGTATAAGCTAGGCTAAAATTATCTAATTATCTATTTCAGTTAATGTTGCAGATTGCGCTGTTACTTAATCTTCTAATTGGATCCGGCTTATTATTTTTTGCAGACTGTTAGAGCAATTTTATAAAAAATAAACTTGAACTTTCGATTATGTCAAAAAGAGTTTCCGATTCTGGAGCTGCCAAAGGATCTACAAAGCGAAAGCATGTTTCGATGTACTGCTTCCGATAGTGAAGAAAGTGACAGAAAGTTTATTAAAAACGAAAAAATTTCAATTGACAAGTTAGTCGGTATTCTCGACACAGCAATTACATGACTTGAACAGTGGAACTGAACAAGAAATTATGTCTGTTTATAGAATTAAAAAAAAAAAAAAAGTATTAGCACAAAAAATGAAGCAACATAAACAACTTACATTGAAAGAAATGTTTAATAAAGTAAACAAATAAATATCAAAAATTTTTTTCTAAATTTTGATACCCTTTAGATCATAATTGCTCTTTATTTCATAAATTACGGTTTCATATTTTTAATTTTATAATTTCTGCATGCCATCTTACCAGATTTAAATTGATGATCTATAATCCGGAATCGCCGAAGTCCCGACAAGTCCAGATTAAAGACTTTGTATCGTATTTCTTTAACAAAGTCTTACAAAATGTTTCAGCATGCATACAGTCTACGTTGAAGACAATGTAAATGAAGAATGACTAATCTTAATTGTACAGCGATGACACTACCTGCAAACACTACTAAGTTTCACTCTCCAACTTTTCATTTATTTGAAACAATTTTTTTTTTTTTTTTTTAATCCTTTAAGGTTTGAAACTGCAGTGAAAGTGAACTTCTTCTTACTTTATGGTAAAAGTCAAAAAGAGCTTGAGTGGCGAATCTGCTGTTGTGTGACTTTTGATTAAACACTGTATATGTTTTGGTTGAATTTGTTCAATTTTAAAATACATGTACAGTCAAAAGTCGTTAATTCGGACCTCAAAGCTAAAAACTTTCTGCCCATGCGTCGCTTTGACGGCTGCAAATTGCGTTTGCGCATGCACATAATACGTTTACGCATGCGCGTTTAATGTATAACGGACGGTATAAGCTAAGCTAAAATTATCAAATCCAGTTAATGTTGCAGATTGCGTTGTTCTTTAATCTTCGAATTGGATCCGGCTTATTATTTTTTGAAGACTTGGAGCAATTTTTTAAAAGTAAGCTTGAACTTTCGATTATGTCAAATAGAATTTCCAATATATATTTACTAATATGTAAAGGATCTACAAAGCGAAAGTATGTTTCGAAGTCCATTAAACAAAAAGTGGAATAGCTGCAAAAAAAATGGATAAAGGCATATCCTTCGTTTCTCTAACCATTCTGAAATATGTTTATCAATTTCAGGCTGCCCTGTGGCAGCGGGGGGAGGGGGGCATGCACTGAATTGGAAGTTGATCTGTCAGCACTATCCTTATCTTCAGGGCAGATGTTTTTATTTTATTTGGCTTATGATTCCTTACTAAATGTAGTATTTCATCTCGATGTACTCCGTCTTTGATATGATTTAAATCAAATTCCTCGTCATTATAATTCGCTTCCGATAGTGAAGAAAGTGACACAGAGGTTATTGAAAACGAAAAAATTCCGATTGACGAATTAGTCGGTATTCTCGACACAGCAATTATAGGACTTGAACAGCGGAAATTTGTAACTGAAGAAGAAATTATGTCTGTTTATAGAATTAAAGAGAAAGTATTATCACATAAAATGAAGCAACTTAAACCATTTACATTGAAAGAAATGTTTAATAAAGTAAACAAATAAATAATAAGCTTTTTTTTTTTTTTTTTTTTTTGTAAATTTTAATACTCTTTAGATCATAATGGTTCTTTATTTCATAAATTATGGTTTCATATTTTTAATTTTATAATTTCTGCATGCCATCTTACCAGATTTAAATTGATGATCTATAATCCGTAAAAATCGATAATCCGGAATCGACGAAGTCCCGACGAATCCGGATTAACGACTTTTGACTGTATATGTTTTGGTTGAATTTGTTCAGTTTTAAAATACATGTATATGTTTTGGTTGAATTTGTTCAATTTAAAAAACTCTGCACTACACTATGATGGATTTTAGCAAAAATTTGCCAGCTGTGCTGATGTTGAATTTCATCATCAAGATATTGTGTGAGAGCTCAGTAAGATTTCTTTCTATTAAGTAAATTCAGAAAATTTTTAAATCACTTTTTAACTTAACTTTAGAAGTAATTTCACTTAATATACAAACTCTTCCATCAGTTCCATGAACATGCTACAATATAGGTTAGAGTATTATGTGATGGAATCAGAAAACATTTAGTATTAGTTCTAATGAGAATAATAATCTATTGAAAACGCTGAGGTACTTAGGCATATAAATATTAAATATTAATTTTAAGATAATGATATTGTTCAAATTTCAAGGGATTATCTTTTTTCAATTATTAAATTATCAATCTTTTATCACAAGCACCTTAAAATAATAGCATTTTGTCTTTGCAGAGACACAGCAAAATAAAAGCTATGCATTAACAGAATTTATTCTGAAATTATTGCCTGCTTTTTCAAACCATATGTTGTTCCAATCAATATGGTGTTTATCAGAAGTGGGCTGTTATTGATGGGATTGAATTCAAATCCTAATTAATGCATTTTGCAACTGCAGTGTCTCTGTAAAATGTTATCCCTTAAATTCTGTCACTGTTTAAGTCCTCTTAAGAAGACACTATTAACAGGGCAATTGGTACAGAACTCTGAATTCTATTATAATATTGGCTGTAATATTTTCTTATTTATATTTCTCATTTTTATACAAATTTATGTCTTGTAATATTGGTTGTAGTATTTTCCCATTTATATTTCTCTTTTTTATCCACATTTATGTCCTTAATATTGGAGTGGCAATGCTACATTTGATATTGTTTGTATTTTGTATCTTGTAACCATTGCTAAGAAATGTCAGAATTGTTTTTGTTGAGAGTTATAAATTTGAAGTTAAAAAAAGATAAAAATAAAGAGGATAAATGGTAGCAGTGAGTTGGATTAGCAAAGTTAATTTCGTTCTTCAAAAATATTACACTATCTTTAGGGGTACTAGTGATTTTTCTTTTTCCTTGTCACACAGAACCTGATATAGCATATTAAAATTGTCAATGTATTTTGTTTCATTTTGTGCCATCAAAAGAATGAAAGACATAGGAGTTTTTCAATGTGCTGCATGTAACAATTTTTCCCTTATATATCAATTTATTCATATATTTATAAACAAACTGAATTTTACTGTCTTTTAAAAAGACAAGAAGCAGTAAAATTTGACATGAATTAATAACAAATAACATGTTTAGTTAAAAAAAACAGATATAATACCTTAATAAAGGCCTCCCTAAGAGGGTAAAATCAGTGCTCCCAACAGCCAATACCTGTAACATTATGGTTGGAAAAAATTATAGCACTTAACCATACACAATTATATTACATACTGAAATAAAATAACTTAATTTGTTTAAACATATGCCTCCCACACATTATTAAATTAAAATATAACCAGGATATCTTAAAATTGGAAAGTTCAAATTATTTATCAATACCAAAAAATTTATTTCTCAATATACTGAACTCTTAGTTATCTATATAATAACATAAAGATAATTTGAGATCATGAAAATATTCTGTATATCGTAAAAAAAAAAAAAAAAAAAAAAAAAAAAAAAAGAATACTGCAATTTTAACCATTTGAAATCCCTCAATACAGATAAGGTTTTAACAGAATTTTACTCTATTACCTCTTTATCAGCAAAAAACTTCCTTTTTTATAATGTTAAGGGATAGTCCCCTCCAAATATCAATTTCTGTTTACTTCTTTAACTCCTCTCTAGGAAATCCTTTATTCAATGAAATTCACTGTATCAAAATAACATAAAATTCTTCAAATATCAGTCTTAAGAACTTATTCTAAACTTCTTTTTATTTAATTATTATTTACCTACAGATGGCTGATTCAGACATAAATAATCAGAAGTTCGGAATATACAGAATATATATTGCATCACAACAGAAAACCATTTGGGAGGATTATCTGCATATTACTTGTATTTCATGCAGTCAAATCTACACTAGCATTTAAATAAATATATGAAAATGAAATGGATAGTAAGAATAGAAAATAATCTTTAAAAATTCATGAATAAATTTAACATTTTAAAGGTCATACTTTCTCCAGACGAATTTTGTCTCCAACACCGGCAGGAAAAAATGATCCAACAGCAATAATATCTTCATCAGTTATTTTAAATTTTCTTTCACAAAGCTGAATAACTGCAAAAAGGCGACTATGGGTTTTGTTCTTTATTTGGTCATTGATTTTTGATATCACCTCTAAAAAAAATTACAAATAAAAAT
Organism: Stegodyphus dumicola; assembly: GCF_044657685.1. Lineage (NCBI taxonomy): Eukaryota > Metazoa > Arthropoda > Arachnida > Araneae > Eresidae > Stegodyphus > Stegodyphus dumicola. The sequence goes on along the minus strand of NC_140777.1, from coordinate 117,722,718 downwards.
ATCATCAAATATCTATTTTTAAAAAAGCTAAGAATAGAATTCACCAAAATAAGGAAAAACTAAATGGTTTAAATAAGTATATCAGATAATTAAATAGCCCCTCGTACACTAAAATAGCATATTTTCACATCTGGGATGCAAGAGTCTAAAAAATGTAATAAGATATTCAATTATCAGATATCTTATTACATTATATATTATTGATAAGAATGAAAAATGATTATATATTATTGATAAGAATGAAAAATTGGTACTTTTCCATTTTGCTGGCGCAAGCGATAAAGTCACCAAAAATGGTACAACCGATGCCAAATGGAATATCCTCACTGGTAACCTTTTATGCCTCATTTTCAAAACAAGTCACAGCCTTTTCTTATCAGACTGATTGATTGTTTCTTTCAATACTGGCATACAATTACATAGAATTTTTACCAGATAGTTCAATTTTATATCCTAAGCCCATTCGCAATAATTAAGTCAATTAGGATGTAACCCAAAGGCAAAAACTCAGAAAAGTCAAGGGTTAAATTCATCACTTCTAATGAGAATGCACTAGCAAAGTAAAGCACTGAGGTTTTATATAATTTCTGAGTAAGCTATTCGTACGAATTGAAATAATTCTTGTACTTGTATTCCAAATTAAGATTTAACTTGAAATTAATGTAGATAATTACTAACAGAATTAGATTTTTGTAGTGTAGTTTACCTGAGATGAGATCACTTGGGATCACGTGATATGAAATGGCGAATATTGTACCATGAAAGCATAGTAAATTCTTAAATTAATGTCTTTTTACAAAATTTTGAATTATATTAAAATGTTTATGCCTTCAAAATAAAAATTTCACAGAACTAACATTTGTTAACATAATTTATGTGTATACTGTGTGTTGTCGTCAATAAAGTCTGCTTGGCGAGACTTGCGCTGGCAAAATGGAAAAGTACCAAAAAATTTAATATCTGTTTTACACCAGCTTTATCCAGTCTCTTCTTACGCATGAGTTACTTTGTTTCCCAATGGGCCATACCATGATCTATTAACATGCGAGGAAAGTATCAAATAATAAAGTAATATATATATAAAAACCCACAATCTAAAGCACAGCATCATTTTCTGGTAATTTCAAATTTGTATTATGATTGTAGTTTTGCAGATAAAAGCAAAAAATATTAGAAAAACCTCCAAAATGTTTAGCTATAATGACTGTTCCTACAATAAATGCAAGTAATTTAAAATAATAGTTTCGCTAGGCAAACACAAAAAATAAAAAAATACACATAGAATCATCCAATGTTTGTCCTTTACTTTACACTACTAAAGCAAAACAAAATCAAATGATTCTGCATCAAGATACACCATATACAGTATCTCTTATTTATGAGAATAATGGTATAAATGCTCATAAAAGTTATTAGGATGTATAATTAAAAATAAAATATTCTTTTAAATTATTAAGAAATGTGCTAATTACTTTCAAATAACTCAATTTATTAAGTAATAAAATTATAATTTGAAAGATAAATTAAAGGAGATAAGTCATGTCAAAAGGCAAAATTGTAGAAATTGGCAATTTGGTAATTCACACGTACAATGAAATATTGATCTTATCACCACAGCAACTACAGTCAAAAGTCTTTAATCCAGACCTCAAAGCTACAAACTTTCTGCGCATGCGTAAATGCATATGCGTTTACGCATGCGCGTTTAATGTATAACGGACGGTATAAACTAAGCTAGGCTAAAATTATCTAATTATCTATTTCAGTGAACGTTGCGGATTGCGTTGTTCCTTAATCTTCTAATTGGATCCGGCTTATTATTTTTTGCAGACTGTTAGAGCAATTTTATAAAAAGTAAGCTTGCACTTTCGATTATGTCGAAAAGAGTTTCCAATTCTGGAGCTGCCGAAGGATCTAGAAAATGAAAGCATGTTTCGATGTCCATCAAACAAAAAGTGGAATTGTTGCAAAAAATGAATAAAGGCATGAAGAAAGTGACAGAGAGGTTAGTGAAAACGAAAAAATTTCAATTGACAAGTTAGTCAGTATTCTCAGCACAGCAATTACCGGACTTGAACAGTGGAACTTTGTAACTGAACAAGAAATTATGTCTGTTTATAGAATTAAAGAGAAGGTATTAGGACATAAAACGAAGCAACTTAAACAACTTACATTGAAAAAAATGTTTAATAAAGTAAAAAAATAAATATTAAGCTTTTTTTTTTTTCTAAATTTTTGATACCTTTTAGATCATAATTGCTCTTAATTTCATAAATTACGGTTTCATATTTTTAATTTTATAATTTCTGCATGCCATCTTACCAGATTTAAATTGAAGATCTATAATCTGGAGAAACCCCTAATCCGGAATCACCTAAGTCCCGACGAGTCTAGATTAAAGACTTTGTACTGTATATGGTATGGTGTGATAAATACAAAACTGAATTTTTGGTCTCACATGGCGGAAAAAATGATATTACTAAACATCTAGGGGGCACAGAAGATTTTTGAATAATGCCGATTCCTCCTCTAAAATGGAGCAGTTTTTTTCGCAGAGCTTTGACAACACAGAGGAACAGCTAACATTAGCTGAAGGACTATTTGCTTTCTGCACCATAAACCACAATCAAAGTTTCAGATCAATGGATTGTATGTCGCAAATGATCAAAACATCGTACAACAAAAAATTTGCATGTGCAAGGATGAAAACAGAAGCAATTATTTGAAATGTGTTTTCACCATATTCGTTTTCACAACTGCAGAAAGAATTAGATAAATTCACATTTATTTCCATATATTCTGATGCTTCCAATTACAAAAGTTTAAAATTATTTCCCATAATTGTTAGATTTTTTTTTTATTCAGAAACAGGAATTAAAATTACATTATTACATTTTGTTTTATTGCCGGGTGAAACTTCATAAATAATTTTTGATTCAATAAGTACTATTCTAATAAAGAATAATTTGAACAATAAAATTATTGCCTATTATGCGGATAACAGTAACGCAAATTTTGGTGGAAAAGCTAGAAGAGGCATCAATAACGTTTTTACGAAACTTAACATTTCCACCAAAAAATTATTGGAGTAGGTTGTGCAGCATACATTCTACACAATACTATTCAAACAGCATCTGACTTACTTCCAGTTGATGTTGAGAATATTATTGCAAAAATTTATTCGTATTTATATACAGTACAAAGTCTGTAATCTGGATGTCCATTATCCGGAATGATCTATAATCCGGATCTCAAAGCCACAAACTTTATGCATGCGCGTAGAGAATGCGCATACATTATGCATGCTGGTAAAGAATGCACATACATTGCGTAATGTATGCTTTACGCATGCGCGTGTTGAAAGAAATGTTTAATAAAGTAAACAAATAAATATTAAGCTTTTCTTTTGTAAAATTTGATACCCTTTAGATCATAATTGCTCTTTATTTCAAAAATTATGGTTTCATATTTTTAACTGTATAATTTCTGCATGCCATCTTTAAACTGATGAGCTATAATCTGGAAAAACCCCTAATCCGGAATCGCTGAAGTCCTGACGAGTCCGGATCACGGACTTTGTACTGTATATATATGTGTTACAGTGAAACACCGAAATCTGGAGCACGTCGACTTTTACCAGTGAATGTCAACATTCACATAGTTGCTTAATGTATGTCTGAAATATTTTCCAAATCCTCTTATTTCTGACTTACACCGGTAAATATCGACATTCACCATGTAATAATGGTGAATGTTGAATATATAAGAATATTATATATTCTTCTCCATAATTCAGTCGCGAAAAAACGCACTTCAGACTTAAAATAAGAACTTAAGTACTTAAAACACACATTACATTCAAAATGAGAAAGGAAAATAATAGAAGTTAAAAACTTACTAAATTAGGTGATTCAAATCTTATTTATTACAACAACTTAAGCTATTATGACACTTTGAATTGCACAAGAGGCCCTTGCTTTTAAAACTGCATTTATTTGTGGAACACTTCCTTTTGCAATGACAGTGTGTACATGTACTCCTCTCTTTTCAACCTACACCAGAGCATATCTGTGATTGTCGACATACACCAATGACGGTCCGAATGTAATGCAATATTCGATTTTTCACCGACATATTTGGTCAATGTTGACATTCTTCAGTGAAAGTCGACAATCTCCAATTTCGGTCTTTCACTGTAACATATGTTCTGTGAGTGTTGAAAGTTTGAAGGAATTTTGTGAACATGATGGCTAGCTCTATTAACAGCTGTAGAAAATATTTTTAAATTATACAAACTATTAAAATCATACTTTTTATCACAAGATAAATGTCTAAGAATATTGCAGCTCTTTTTTTGAAAATGACATAACACAAATTTGGCTTCAGTTCATCCACAACCAAGCAGTTTTATTTCGCAATGCTGTGAAAATTTTTAAAGGGGACAAAATTTCAATTACATGGAAGTGTCAAATGAAATCAATAATTTAAAAACAAAATTGCGAGACAGAATTGATAACGATTACATTTCTTTATTTATTCGAAAGGACATGACTAGGTTGGAAGAAAAAAGTGCCATTAAACGACAAGTTGATTTTCTGAAAGAAGTCAGAAATTTTTATAATAACTGCTTGAAATATCTTGAAGAATGGACAGTTCATTTCAGGGATATTCAAAATTTTCACTGGGTGACATTAAAAAAGGGAGATTTTATGGGAATATGTGGAAAAATCTTTTGAATATACTAGTAACCATTTTCCGAAAAGTAATATTTGCGAAAATGATCTTTTTGATGAGGTGTCATTGGTAAGAAAATACGTTACTAATGAAAACATTAAATGTTGGTTGTCTGCAAATGTGCAAACAGACAAAAAATGGACAGAGTTATTCCTTCATTTTAAACAGAATAATATTCCTTATCAAAATATTTTGTAAACTGTAGAATACACGCTCTCTCTTCCAGGAACAAATGCAACAACAGAAAGTGTTTTTCTAGTACCATTAAAATATGGACAACTGAAAAAATGCAGTTGAACATTAAAACTTTAAAATCTATATTAATCGATTTGACCAATTCATGTGAGAAATTTCACAACATTTCAATAAATGATCTGAATATATTGCACTTGGCTCAAAAATATGACCATGAAAGAAAATCATAGCTTTTTAAATAAAAAATGTTAATTAATTAAAATTCATAATGTTCAAATTATTGTTTTTTACAAATATTTTTATAGTTACAAATAATTAATAATAAATACATTTTTGTATATTTATAGACAAATATATGAATGTATACAATAAAATATACTTTTTTGAATTATTGGTCTGCTTTCATAACTAAATTATATTTCTCGCCTTGTCCCGCTTTTTCTCAGTGAAAATGTGGTCACTTTACTCGTGTTAAGAAAGATTTTCTAGCCACTAATGCAAAATAAAAATGGAATCTTGTCAATTATTGAAGTTCAAGTTTGCATATAATCATCAAATCTAAAATTTACTATTTATAATTTACATGAAATTAAAGTTTTTGAATTTATTTAAGCTCACTGACGAGCACAATGTAGTCATCTTACTAGCATGTGATGAATTACTGTGTTCATAATTTTAAATTTTTCCTTATATGGTATGGTGGATACAGTAAGCAACTGCCAGACTGAAATTGAATTTGCTGATTTAGTTCTCATGTAATGTGTGATTACTTATATGTTGTTAGCTGTCTCCTCGGTGAATATTCTGTGGGATACCTTGAACAGCATTCTCGATATGACACAGGTAAAAGATATATAAGTTGAACCTTATTTCTCAATGAATACCTAACTGCAAGGTTGATCATTAAATATATGTGTGCATATACAGAGGGTGTTTACACATTTTAGAACAATTTCAATATAGAATTTTAAAAAAGCAAACATCTTTTAATAAAAATCTTGGGCAACAGCTTATTATTTAAAATAAGAAATATTATCTGCTACTTTTAAATTTATTCTTCTTTCAAAATGTCTCATGTAAATGAGTTGTGGACTGAAGGATAAATTTTGCCCTTTCTGAAGAGAAATATTCCTATTCCATTTTTCAAAAATGTGAAATGTAAGGTATTAAAATTTTGAAAGGCAAAATAAGCAACATTATTGATTGGAAGGAGACAAATCATCAGTCATTAATTTTACATGGAAAGATGACTCCAAACGAATACCCAAAAAAGATACAAAATTTGTTTTAAAAACTAATTGATAGCAAGTAAGAACCCACCAATGCAGAAATCAGTTGCAAAGTCTTTAAATACATCTGTAGCAACAAACCAAGATTTGTTACTTAAGCATTATGTTCACCGAGTTTCACCAAGTCATATAGCTCAATGGAAAATAATTTGTAAAACCCTGTATGAAAAACATACAGGGTATGAGATAAATGAAAACACACAATGACTTTTGCTGAAGCATGGGCTTACCAAAAAGACTACAACAAAAAAAGTCTATTTATTATTAAAAATAAAGAAAAAAATGTACAAACATGGTTTCGTCAATGCAAAGATAGTTTCAGTAAAGGTTTTATAATCATCGCTTGATTCTCTAACAACGGTAAATTAAAAATAAGAAGAAAATGTTAAAATCAACTTAATGTTTCACCAAGAGAAATATTTACATCCAATATGTGTATAGAAGGGTAAAAATATATTTACAGGTACCCCTTGGCAAAAAAATTGGCAATTTTTGGCGGTACATAGATACCGAGTTTGTGCAAGGTCTTGTTATTTTGGCTTGTGTAGCGGCACAAAACAACACGACAAAGAATTGCACAAACTCAGTATCCATGTAAAAAAAACATCAGAGAATTGTACAAACTTGGCATTGTGCACTCTCTTGACTTTATCCATGTACACATCAATCTATTTTCACTTAAAAAATCAAAGGAGCAGCCAACAAAAAAATATATAATCTCAATAAACTAAATTTTAAATCAAACAAAGAAATAACATGAAAAAGGACATTCATCTTTGCACTACACAGAGGAAATATCCACTTAACTTATTTACAAATTAACATGTCTTCAGTCAAACAAGATTCCGTAACAGCATCCAAAAACTTCCGAAAATTATCTGAACTAGAATCTGTATACTGGCATCGCTACATAAATTCACAAAATAAGAGTAAAAAATATCCTCCGTAGCACCGTTATTATTGATCATATGCATTTCCTTCCTACAAACAAGACACTTAATAATGACTACTAAATAAACATTTATTTACACACCAGTCAAGCAATGCTCTTTTCTCCTTTCTTTCCAAACCATACAGAAACTTCAAATTAATCTTACCACATTCAGGCATTTTACCATCTAAACCACAAAACAAACACTATACTTCCTAACCAACACAACACACAAGCCCTTACAAATTTACCACAATCATGCAACTGATTACATCATAACAAGATTTCCATAACATTCAACTACTCAGGCTACCATAAACGAAATAACAATTTAACGATAAATGAAAAAACAACTTCCCGATAATACAAAGGATACCCTTCTCTCTAACCATCTAGAAGAAATTCCACTTCTTTATCCCAATGACTTTCAAAGACTGAAACTTAAATAAGAAAAAGCAACTTTGAAAGTCATGCCTTGCAAAGCAAAGTCATACTTTGAAAAGAACTACTGCATTCCTTTGAAAAAATTAACACTGATACATATATTGCATATACAGTCAAAAGTCGTTAATCCGGACTCGTCGGGACTTCGGCAATTCTGGATTATCGATTTTTCCAGATTATAGATCATCAGTTTAAATCTGGTAAGATGGCATGCAGAAATTATAAAATTAAAAATACGAAACCGTAATTTATGAAATAAAGAACAATTATGATCTAAAGGGTATCAAAATTTACAAAAAGAAAAAGCTTAATATTTATTTGTTTATTTTATTAAACATTTCTTTCAATGTAAGTTGTTTAAGTTGCTTCGATTCATGTGATAATACTTTCTCTTTAATTCTATTAAACAGACATAATTTCTTGTTTAGTTACAAAGTTCTGCTGTTCAAGTCCTATAATTGCTGTGTTGAGAATACCGACTAATTTGTCAATCGAAATTTTTTCGTTTTCAATAACCTCTGTGTCACTTTCTTCACTATCGGAAGCGAATTATAATGACAAGGAACTTAATTTAAATCATATCAAAGACGGAGTGCATCGAGATGAAATACTACACTTAGTAAGGAATTATAAGGCAAATAAAATAAAAACATCTGCCCTGAAGATAAGGATAGTGCTGACAGACAGATCAACTTCCAATTCATTGCATGCCGCGTCGTTTCCCTCCCCCTGCAGAGCAGCGTGAAATTGATAAACATATTTCGGAATGATTAGATAATCAAAGGATATGCCTTTATCCATTTTTTGCAGCAATTCCACTTTCTGTTTAATGGACTTCGAAACATACTTTCGCTTTGTAGATCCTTTACATAGTAGCAAATATATATTGGAAATTCTATTTGACATAATCGCGTTCAAGCTTACTTTTATAAAATTGCTCTAAGAGTCTGCAAAAAATAATAAGCCGGATCCAATTCGAAGATTAAGGAACAACGCAATCTGCAACATTAACTGAATTAGATCATTTTAGCTTAGCTTATACTGTCCGTTATACACTAAACATGCAATTGTAAACGTATTATGCGCATGCGCACACGCATATTCGCAGCCGTAAAGGTCTTACGCGTGCGCTTAAACGCCTATGCGCAGCGTCAACGCGACGCATGCGCAGAAAGTTTGTACCTTTGAGGTCTGGATTATAGATCATTCCAGATTATGGGTGTCCGAATTAACGACTTTTGACTGTATATATTTTAAAAATATATTCCTGTGAAATCCCAAGATGTTTCATTTATAGACTATGTGGCTTTGGTATCTTGAAAAGAGCTTTTTTTTTAACTCTGGGAAGTAATACCACAGAAATGGAAATCAACCCTCCTGGAGATTTTACAAAAAGTCCTTTTATCGTGGAAATAATTGAATGGAACTAATCTATCATGGAAATCAGGAGTCCAGAGAAAAGACTATCAGAGTGAGCCTTTAAAAAAAAAACTCTTTAGATTTTAAACATTTATTAAACAGCCCTGAAATCGCTCCAAAAATGTGTGAACCCCCTCTGCATATAATTTTAAATTCAGAATCATATTCATCATATAAATCATACAGAAAAGCACTAATAGGCAATATTGCACATGGGCTGGATATTTTTTTTTTAATATAGCAATAACCTAGCCAGCTTCTTAAAATATGGCTCTAATTTATTTCATCAAGTTTGCTCAATTCACTACAGGAAAAAGCACGATGTGTTCTACAATCATATACCTTATAAGAAATAAATTAAGTGAGTTTTCTCACTCATTTGCAATGGGGTATCAGAGGGAACTCTTGTGATCCCAACTACTGAAGATGGCATGATTCGGGGAATTTTATTATGACTTGCAATTTTCATCTTATAAGGCTGATTCTGCTATTAAAATCTAAACCAATAAAGTGAAATACAGTAGAAAGTCTATAATCCGGACTCGTCATGACTTCGGCGATTCCGGATTACGGAAACTGTAATTTATGAAATAAAGAGCAATTATGATCTAAAGGGTATCAAATTTTACAAAAAAAAAGCTTAATATTTATTTGTTTACTTTATTAAACATTTCGTTCAGTTGTTGTATTAGAATATAAACAGTATAAAATATAAAAGAGAGTCAAAGGAAAACATACCAACATATTTGTCTGATATTAAAAACATAAAATGCCAAAACATTAAAACAAATCATGACTTCTATAGACTTTTTGCCAACTGTAAAATTCATTAATACATCCTTTAATAGAAGATTGATACAACACATTTCTAATGATAATCTTTGAATTAAAGAAGAAACATAGTTTAATCTTCACTTTCTGCACCTTCATAAATTCTGTTCAATAATATTAATATGATGTAAAACCTCTTTTTTCTCAAATAACAAAAAAAAAAAAAAAAAAAAAAAAAAAAAAAAAAAAAAAGAAAGAAAGAAATTTGAATACATTTTACCTTTTGAAATTTTTTCCTCTTCCTCAGACTGGACATCATCTAGAATTATACTCTGCGCACTATTAGGGATATAACTTGACTGTTTTCGATAAAAATTTTCATTAGAAAATGTTGAACAAACAGCTGCTGGACTTCTCAATAGTACATGTGCATATTTTGAAGGATTCTTAATATCTGAAATGAATAATTATTTTTTTTTCAATGTGCATTGGGAAAAAAAAAAAAAAAAAAAAAAAAAAAAAAAAAAACACACCTGTTGAAAAATATACAGAAAAGATATTAGTAATAAAAACAATTTATAAAGTTTTATTCATTAAGTTGTAAGGATTATGTTAATTTTATTAACAGTTAAAGTTCCTTTCCTGTCAAATTCTTAACTTCAACTTACTACTTACGGCCGGAACGTAGTTTTAGAATCACTCTGAATACATAATGAGGAAGAGCGGTATTTAACCGCGAAGTTCTACTTGCTGAGTTAGAGAGAATAGTTTCTGATTTGTGTGCACCTGCTTTCTTGGCTACTCTCTCCCAAAGCTGTTATTACGCTTGGCCGTACTCAGGCCCTTGATAGCTTCGCAGTCAATTAGCGTTAAGGGGATGACTCGGTTAGAATCTTGATAGCTTCGGCTTTATCTCTTTAGTTTAGATTAGTTTTAGTTTATTTCTTAGCCTCTTAAGTTCAAGCCCAAGTGTCGGCTTTTATTGTACACTCCAAGACAGAGTTCTGTTAAATCTTATTTGAATAATAAAGGGTTAGTTATTCTTCCATCTTGTTGTTTCTTGTCACACGAACTTAAGCGATTATTCGCTTAGCAGTTCTTAAGATACTTCATGTTCAACTGTAACTTAGCATTTACAAAGTGAGGAACCCTATAAAGTTGCTACATAAAATTACCCAACTGCTAACAAAATTTTCCTGAAAGAATAAAATAAAAAATATTACACTTTGACTAAAAAACTCGAAGGTAGAAACATGTTTGAACCAAAAGTAAGAAAACAGTAAAATACTCAAGGAAAAGAATACAAGGTCAATTTGGCTTAGAAAGCAAGTTTTTGAAGAATCTTTCAAAACAAAAAGTTTTCACTAGAATATTTATCCCAAGATGTTTGTTTGCATAATTAAAATACCTGTCTCAAGAACTATGTTATGAAATGGAGAAAAACTATAAAATTAAAATTCACCCTTGTAACATGTGTTTGTGCACAAAATTATTATGCAAAGATCAAAGGCCAGGTGAGTGTTTACACTGACCTGGCTTTTAGTTAGCTATTAGATATTTTTGATAATTTAAAATAGATCATAGATTAATGGATGATCCTCCTGCAAAGATAAAGAGATAAATGATGCAAAGAGATAGGTGTCATAATACAAAAGCAAACTGCGGCATACATACAAAAGAGTCAATATTTCCTTTTAATAATCCCTACAGCTCGCTACACTGCACAGACTAAGTTAAATATTTTAATCCCTACAGCTAGCTACACCGCACAGACTAAGTTAAAATATTTTCTAACAAAATTTATTAAGCACAATATTATCCCAGATGTTTTGCAAGTAGCTAATTGTAACTCTTTGTCATTTCGCAATTACAAAACTGCAAAATCTATATTGATCCTTTTCATTAAAAAAAAAAAAAAAAAAAAAACTGAAAATATTACAAAGAAAAAATAACAGAACAATGATCATTCTTCTTGCTTATTCATAATATCAAGATACAGGTGTGCTAATGGAGAAAAAACTAAAATTCACCAAAAAAGAACAATTAGTTACCAACTTTGGAATCACAACACAAATTAATTGCTGTTAAAATCATACGATGTCACTAAGTTTTAAGAATGTCCATAAGCTATAGTTTTAAGAACGGAGTTTCATATTGGGTTTTAACGAAAGTTTTCCACCACAGCAAATATCGTCTGCACTAACAGTTCACATTGGCATGTTTAATCCTATTTTGTCAAATGATTTTTGCCGTTTGAAAGAAACACACTTGCTTCGAACATTGTGTACTGAAATAAATATATATTGGTATAAGTACAATGTGTATGAAATGAAACTATCATGCTACCAGATACTTCCAGTTCTGCTGCAAAAAGTCAGCACAGAATGTCACCAAATCATGTGTATAGCTTTAGGTACTAATGTTGTATTATACGAAGCTGAAGGTTTCGTACTGAAAATTCAAAAACAAGGACTATAATATTCAAGAAGCCGAGCACTCTAGCCATTCTACTGATGGTGGCGAGCCCACCTGTGAGAACTTGTGGAAGAAGATCAGTATGCAACCACTTGAGAACTTGCTAAAGAGTTAAGACGTTTGTTCCATGTCTATTAGTCGTGCTATGCATCACATAAACTTGACATACAAGTTTAATCCCTGTGTGCCGCAAGAGCTGACTCAAGTTGATAAAGACACACATGTTCGGGCCTGTACTAATCTGCTCAAATATCAACGCAAAAGCAACACCCACCATATAGCCCCAAGATCGTTCCTTCGGATTTCTACCTTTTTTCCCACCTGTAGCTATATCTTGCTGGTATGATCTTCCATTCTGCACAGGATGTCTAAAATGAGGTTGATCTGTTTTTGGACTTGCTTCCACTAAGTTTCTGGGCCAAAGGCTTTGAAAAACTACCAAAACATTTTCAGAAAATCATCAATTTTGGTGGTTATTTACTACCTGCACTAAAGGTACTGTTTTCATGTTTTTTTTCCCTAACTTTATTAAGAATGTTTTCTAATGGAAAACTTTCATTACAACCAGATAGTTCGATCATGGGTCTCTGGGATCTAACAAACAGTAAACATGATGCTATTAATTTCTTACAGTGATGCTTACTTTCTTCTTTCCATATGGTACAATATAATGACAGGTTTCTGCCATGTATATACAATATACCACCATATTAACACAAGATAAAGTTTTATATAAGTCAATCGAAGAGTGCATGGTGATATTCAAAAGACAGGAATTGGTGGAAATGAAAGTCGACAACTGGTTTGCAGCAAGTAGATTGGCATTTGTTAACTGTTATCATATTCATCTATTGCTGTCTGAGAAAATGACATCAATAAAATTCTGCAAGGAAGTATTCAACATAGCTGATATAGCCTTAAACAATTATATGAGAAAAATATGGATCTATGAGATGCAGATTAATGAAAATAAAAAAATAGGTAGTGAAGACTTAATCATAGAGATTGATGAAAGCCTGTTCTTAAAAAGAAATATAATGCTAGCCACGTTCTGTCACCTAGATGTACTTTTCATGGTATCAGCCAGATAACAAAAGAGAACTTTCTTGTTGCAGTGCCCAACTGAAAAACCACACCTTTATTCAGTGCAATCACAGAAAATAGAGGGGGAAAAAAAAAAAAAAAAAAAAAAAAAAAAAAAAAAGACAACTTATTCTGAATGCTGAACTGCCTATAAAACAGAAGAATTCCAAAAATCTGATTGATGAAAACTCTGTTTTTACTAAGTGAGTACCAGGTATAGGAATTCCGAAGTTGTACTTACGTTGACTCTGAAATGACACTTATCTATCTTACCTTTTCCAATTCGTCTTATAGGCTAATAAGAAAAATTTATGCTCAATTCCAATAGCCATATGGATAGCCATAGAATAGCCATAGAATTTTGCCTCCAGAAAAAATTGAAAAAAAAAAAAAAAAAAAAAAAAACTTGGATTTCTTTGTAAATTCCATTGAAACTGTAACCCTGCATGGCTAATCTTTGGAATATGGTACAGTCAAAAGTCATTAATTCGGACAACCATAATCCGGAATGATCTATAATCCGGACCTCAAAGCTACAAACATTCCGACGCTTTGATGCATGCGCGTAAGACCCTTACGGCTGCGAATACGCGTGCGCAAAATACGTTTACGAATGCGCGTTTAATGTATAATGGACGGTATAAGCTAAGTTAAAATTATCAAATTCAGTTAATGTTGCAGATTGTGTTGTTCCTTAATCTTCGAATTGGATTCCACTTATTATGTTTTGCAGACTGTTAGAGCAATTTTATAAAAGTAAGCTTGAACTTTCGATTATGTCAAATAGAATTTCTGATATATATTTACTAATATGTAAAGGATCTACAAAGCGAAAGTATGTTTTGAAATCCATTAAACAAAAAGTGGAATTGCTGCAAAAAATGGATAAAGGCATATCCTTTGTTTATCTAAACTTTAACGTTTGTTTATCTTTAACGGCGCGGTACGCAATGAATTGGAAGTTGATCTGTCAGCACTATCCTTATCTTCAGGGCAGATGTTTTTATTTCATTTGGCTTATAATTCCTTACTAAATGTAGTACTTCATCTCGATGTACTCCGTCTTTGATATGATTTAAATCAAGTTCCTCGTCATTATAATTCGCTTCTGATAGTGAAGAAAGTGACACAGAGGTTATTGAAAACGAAAAAATTTCGATTGACAAATTAGTCGGTATTCTCGACACAGCAATTATAGGACTTGAACAGCGGAACTTTGTAACTGAACAAGAAATTATGTCTGTTTATAGAATTAAAGAGAATGTATTATCACATAAAAAATGAAGCAACTTAAACAACTTACATTGAAAGAAATGTTTAATAAAGTAAACAAATAAATATTAAGCTTTTTTTTTTGTAAATTTTGATACCCTTTAGATCATAATTGTTCTTTATTTCATAAATTACGGTTTCATATTTTTAATTTTATAATTTCTGCATGCCATCTTACCAGATTTAAACTGATGATCTATAATTCGTAAAAATCGATAATCCGGAATCGCTGAAGTCCCGACGAGTCCGGATTAACGACTTTTGACTGTAACAGTTAGTTTGGCGACATTTTGGTAAGGCAATAAATGTTACTAGCTAGGACTTTAGGGAACTACTCTGATATGCGCCCTCAAGTCGCCAAATATTTTTGGCGAGAAACTTCACGATGCCATATTACTATCTAAATTTTTTGTCTACATTTTGAACTTTTAGCCTAAAATGTCTCCAAAAACGCGTTTTTCGCACATGCAAAAACTACGTTTTGAACACACAATTTAGCTAAAAATCTGAAACAAAAACAAAAAATTTATAGATAGCAAAAACGTAAAGTTTCTAACCAAAAATATTTGACAAGAATCCATGTACACAGCGACATGTTTTAACTTTAAAAGAATCTACAAATTGCACAATGTAGGCAACGAACGAATCTACAAACTACGCACACCTCGCTTTAATAAATTAACATAACAACAACAAATTTCAAAGAATACCATGTACACAGCATCCTGTTTAAACTTATAAAAAATTCTACAAATTGCACAATTTAGGCAAGGAAGGAATCTACGATCTACGCACTCCTCGCTTTAATAAAATAACATAACAACAACAAATTTCAAAGAATACCATGTACACAGCATCCTGTTTAAACTTATAAAAAATTCTACAAATTGCACAATTTAGGCAAGGAAGGAATCTACGATCTACGCACTCCTCGCTTTAATAAAATAACATAACAACAATAAATTTCAAATAATACCATGTACACACCGTTCTGTTTCAACTTTAAAAAACATCTACGAATTGTACAGTCTAGACACTAAACAACAAAATAAACTAAAATAAATTTCAAACAATTTAAAAAAAACAACAATAAGGACAGAAATTCATACTAAAGAACCAATGAACATAGCATTCTACAAAATAAGAACAAGGATAAAATAAAATGCACTTACCATGAATTAATGCGTTTTCGAATAGCAGAAATATAAATTTCATACCGCCTTTAACATGCCGCCACGTAATCACTATCGTATTTACATGACAGCCAGACACACTATCCAGAAAATTTATACTATGGTTCACAAATAAATAAAATTACAAATCCCTACTTCTATCATGCACTGCCATTAAAAATAATCTCCCAGACCCTCTTTCCACACTTCCAAATACCCACTACCTCTCAAAAGGATAGCCACAATCATATTTCCTTTTGCCGAACTTCAATTCAACAACTACCAATTTATCTTTCCCTCCCATCTTCTCAGACACAGAGGCGAACCAACGAGCTCCAGCGAAAGATTTTTCAACGTCAACAGGGTTGCCATAGAACACGCAATCGCGCCAAAAACCAGCGCAGAACACATATAGCCACATTTGGTGAAATTAGGGCGTATATTAGAGTTGTACCGACTTTAGCAGTGTACATGGATAAAGTGAAAAGTGTGCGCAATGCCATTTTTGTGCAATTCTGCGACATTTTTTAAGTGAAAATAGGTTGACGTGTACATGGTTACCGTGTACGTGCAATTCTTAAAAACGCGGCAAGCAGTTTGCGATTTTGCATTTTTTCCCAATTTCGCACCTAATCTCCGTCATGATTAAGCACTTGGCTGATCTTTAGAATATGGTAACTGGTAGTTTGGCAACATTTTGGAGGCGATAAAGGTTACTACCTGGGACTTTGGTAATAATGTGAGCGGTACTCAGTTCCGATTACGCATTATTTTGTGTGAGGGAAATGAGAGATCATGGGATATGTCATGTGATATTAATGGACGAATTACGGTTCTTTAATCGGAAAAGGGGGGAAATCTGGAAATTTTGTATTTAGCTTTATTCTGTGTTGTGTGAAACAGTGTTGGTTAATTTTTGGATCCCATGGCCCTAACTAAAGTGAACTCGAAATGGGTATTTAGTGGGATTGAAAGGGGTAGTAATAGGTGTTTTTTTAAGGTTGTGCGATATAGAAGTAAAGATGTTTTATTAAGTTATTTATTTTACCTGGTACCTTGCTGTGAACAACTATAAGTATGATTTTAAAGATCCTGAAACAGGTGCACATACACTTGCTTTTTATTTAGCGGAAGAAATAAGAAAAGTTTATCGGCCACGTAATCAAGATCCTGAAGAAGATTAGGTAAGTTAGTATTTTTAATTATTTGAGGATATTATTTTTATGGTATTATTGGAAAATTGTTATTAGCAATGATTTAGTTTAAAGTAATTAGGATTGTGAGCTAATTTTTATTAATTTCATGTATGTGCTTATTTATATTTAAGTAGTGTTTGTGAATTTAATTATATTTTAATTAAATGATAGTCATTTTGTGAATTATATGTTTGTAGGAATTTGGTATGCGTTTCAGTGGAAGTAAAGGTGCATGGAAATAATTTAAATATTTGACACTAAGTATTTGTAACCATTTGTAATGTTTGAGGTATGAATTCGTTGGTGACGTTTATAATATAATAGATAATTTAGAGGTAAAAGTTTTTGGATATTTTATTTATTTTATACGTGGAAATGTTCATATTTGGAAAGGGTATATACTTTTTCGTTATTAGGTAGTTTCATATATGTTCTTTTTAATGGGTTTAAAGATTCAGAAAATTGTCATGCATTTTTGTGAAATTTTCTAATTTATGAGAAAAAAGCAGTGTACATGGATATGGTGAAGAGTGTGCGCAATGCCATTTTTATGCAATTCTGGGATTTTTTTTTTAAGTAAAAATAAGTCGACGTGTACATGGTTTAGCGATATTTTAATGAAATGATAGTTATTTTGTGAATTTTATGTTTGTAGGAATTTGGTATACGTTTTAGTTGAAGTAAACGTGCATGGAAATAATTTAAATATTTGACACGTAAGTATTTGTAATGCTTGCGGTATGAATTCATTGGTGACGTTTATAATATAATAGATGATTTAGAGGTAAAAGTTTTTGGATATTTTATATGTGGAAATGTTCATATTTGGAAAGGGTATATACTTTTTCGCGATCAGGTGATTTCATATATGTTCTTTTTACCTGGTTTAAAGGTTCAGAAAATTGTCATGTATTTTCGTGAAATTTTTCTAATTTATGAGAAAAAAGCAGTGTACATGAATATAGTGAAGAGTGTGCGCAATGCCATTTTTGTGTAATTCTGGGATGTTTTTTTAAGTAAAAATAAGTCGACGTGTACATGGTTTATGTGTATGTGTTATTTTGAAAAACACGTAAGGAGTATAGTATTGTGCACTTTTTCCCAATTTTGCAGTGAATACTTGTCATGATTAAGCAGTTTTGTTAGATAAAATTTCTAGCATAAGTGTAATTCGGCTAGTAGATTGTTGTAAGAAGTGTTCAGTAGATAAAAAGAAAAGAAACATGTCTTTACTTCGTGAAGACAAAATGGCGGCGGGGAAAAAAAAAAAAATAGAGGGTTGCTGTAGGAGAGTTAACCATTATTATGGCATAACCATACTAATGCTTAACAATGGATGAACAGACTTCAGCTTATCTCTAAAATTCTATATCAATCACCTATTTTTTCTCAAGATTCTTTCATTTGCATTACAAAAAAACAATTTTATTAGCTTATGAATTACAAGGACAATTTCATTGTCATATTTTTGCACACATTTTGCTGCATGGCACATTCTCTAATGGAAGTGAATTCTTCTGCCAAGAAGAAATATTAAAATTAAAAACCGCCAGATCGATTTCACTTTTTTTTTTTAACATTAATCCAGATGAATCACCCTTTTTTTTTTAACTACTTATATTTTATCCAGATATTCCTTAAGAACATATAATTGCATTATGGTAATTTTCATATACTCTCTGATAATAATTTTTAAAAAAATTTCTTTCTTCGGAAAAAATGCCACCTCATCTCTGCAATGATTGGTCAACTAAATACTGTCAACAAATTTCAGAAACGCACTTTCCTATGAAGACAAATTATCCTAAAGTCAAACTTAACTTCTAGTTACAAATATATTGCTTGACATAACTTCAAGAGAGAAAAGTAAATTCAAATTTGACCACCAAAATTCAATGCAGGTAAATTTTGTGAAGTAGAAAGATCAGCGACTAATCCTTCTTAAGTGTAACTGCACGAGAAATTACAGTAAGGAAATACTGCACTTTAACCCCGATTTTGTCCATCTACACATCGATACGAACCATTAAGTGGGCGATTCTGCAAGTAAATGATAAATAATGTAAAGAAATAGCTTTATATTATTTATCATTTACTTCTGATTAACAAAAAACTGTTTTGAAATTTTAATACTGCTATCCACAAGACATGAACCTAATAACAGTAAAATGAACATAATAGTCTCGAATTTCAGAAACTTTTTTTCTTGTTCTATTATTCTTTGGCTCTTTTTTCAGAAGTTATAAGGTGCATTTTTAAAATGGGTATTATTATTATCTTTTTTTCACCATCCCTTAAAAAAAAAAAAAAAAAAAAAAAACGACATACATGGACATCTATAAAATCGTTTACACGAGATTATTTTCTCAGATTTCCTAAGCTTTTTTTTTTTTTTTTTTCTGATGTTTAAAAAAAGTTAGAAAAAATATTTCACAATATCCTGGTAAACAGAAAAACAGACAACAGCAAAACTGCACAAACTAAAGTTAGGGTACGTAGCAAAATTAATGGATTAGGATCTACTTCAAATATATGTGTAAAGATAATCATGAACTTTGTACGAATAACTTACATTTTAATGCCAATTTTCGCATGTAATTCATTTTTATATGTTATACATAACAAGCCACCTAAAAGATCAAATTAACTCAAGAAAATATAAATAATGAACGGCCATTTAGTATTTTCTTAGTTACTAGTCTTTCTGCCCCAAAATACAGAATTATTGTTTTCAAGGAAACTGTGAAGCTGCTGATATCAAGTGTTTAATAAAATTTTTATTCGTCAAGAAGCATGTCCAGAATCCAAGTAGATAAAATTTATTTCTTTTTCTATAAATATTGAAAGTATAAACAGATCCTCTAATAGTAGACTCATTGTGTCTAATTATTACTAATACGTATATTAAGAGCCTGTTCATAACAACCGTTGACGGGTAGTCTCGGCGTAGTTCTGTCTGACAAAGTGAGGGACTGGCGCTGCGATCACGAAAGTAGTGTCTAAACATAGCTCCGAAATTTTTTAAATAAAAGTTTCTGTAAATGTTTTCAACTCTCTAAAAAAGTTTAATGCACCTTTCCTATGCAATGTCTCATTCATCAAATTGAAAAAGGAAACTTCGCTTCTTCGAAACTTCAGGTGTTTTGTTAGCTGTTCACTATCAACACGAGAAATCCAAAATAGGCCCTGACACGGAATATTCAGATAAGTAACATTCTGTTATCTATACAATATCTGTTTCTCTATCACTAGAGTGCCATTAAATTTCTTTATTTATTATTTTCATAAGATTCTAGCATTATACAATAGTTGTTAATAGTAGCAGGTCATGTGGTTTTTTTCTTCGTAACTATTCCGTCGAGACGCCACATTCCTTATCAGTAGTCCGTTCTTATCAGCAACTCACACCCTTCGGAGCCCCCCCCCTTTTCGTGCTTAGGAATTTCTTGAGAGAGAAAAATGGGTATCTCTTGACCATCGATGAGTATAGATTGTGATTTTTGTAACTAAGATCCCCGACTTTTTTTTTCAGGTCTCAGACTTAGAATTATGAGCAAATAAAAATACAGTGTGACGGAATTTGTTAAACTTGTACTATAATAAATTACAACGGTTAAATTAATAAATTAATTTTATATTTAACTAATATTTAAGAAAAATAAACTGTATAATTTATTTTTGCTGAAATGCTCTCACACTGTGTATGGATTTATGATTTTGTCAGTTACTTTTATTATGAAATATACATGAATTTTTTGAGAACGGTAATATTTAATGTTACTTAAATTAAAATATTATGTACATCTCTGTGATGATATATGTCTTTTCTAGTTAGGTCTCAAGATAAGGGCATACACATTACCATGTAGGAATTCATTCATTTATTTATTTTTTTTTAAACTTAGCTAAAGTTTGCTTCTTAAAGACACGAATTTTTGCAGATGAACTCCTTAACTACACTCATGGACACAATCGTATATTAGGGTATTTTCTACTTCTTTTCCTTTTCCTTCTAAAGGCCCTTTCCCCCCCTCTATTATTTTCGGACCATTTATTTTAAATTTTATTTTGTCCCATCTTTTCTTTCTGGCCTTTTGAACTCGTACAAAATGTACGAAGTTCCTTTTTACTCTCCTCAAATACGATGCAGAAAGACTTAGCAGAAACATGAGAAATCCAAAAGAGGCGCTGACACGGAATATTCAGATAAGTAACATTCTGTTCTCTATACAATATCTGTTTCTCTATCACTAGAGTGCCATTAAATTTCTTTATTTATTATTTTCATAAGATTCTAGCATTATACAATAGTTGTTAATAGTAGCAGGTCATGTGGTTTTTTTCTTCGTAACTATTCCGTCGAGACGCCACATTCCTTATCAGTAGTCCGTTCTTATCAGCAACTCACACCCTTCGGAGGACCCTCCCTTTTCGTGCTTAGGAATTTCTTGAGAGGGAAAAATGGGTATCTCTTGACCATCGATGAGTATAGATTGTAATTTTTGTAACTAAGATCTCCGACTTTTTTTTTCAGGTCTCAGACTTAGAATTATGAGCAAATAAAAATACAGTGTGACGGAATTCGGTAAAGTTGTACTATAATAAATCACAACGGTTAAATTAATAAATTAATTTTATATTTAACTAATATTTAAGAAAAATAAACTGTATAATTTATTTTTGCTGGAATGCTCTCACACTGTGTATGGATTTATGATTTTGTCAGTTACTTTTTTTATGAAATATACATGAATTTTTTGGGAACGGTAATATTTAATGTTACTTTAGTTAAAATATTATGTACATCCCTTTGATGATATATGTCTTTTCTAGTTAGGTCTCAAGATAAGGGCATACACATTACCATGTAGAAATTCATTCATTTATTTATTTTTTTTTAAACTTAGCTAAAGTTTGCTTCTTAAAGACACGAATTTTCGCAGATGAACTCCTTAACTACACTCATGGACACAATCGTATATTAGGGTATTTTCTACTTCTTTTCCTTTTCTTTCTATAGGCCCTTTTTTTCCCCTCTATTATTTTTGGGTCATTTATTTTAAATTTTATTTTGTCCCATCTTTTCTCTCTGGCCTTTTGAACTCGTACAAAATGTACGAAGTTCCTTTTTACTCTCCTCAAATACGAAATTGACCTCTTTCTATATACCTTTCCTTCGCACCTATGCTTCATTTTTCGCCCATCGGTGTAGAAAGACTTAGCGGGTGCAAAACAAGACATCTATCTTATTTGTCTGTCTGTGACAAAGTGAATTCTGCTTAGGCGACAGCCAATATGTCAGAAGCTACTGAAGATTCTTCAGTTTCGATTACATGTGTAATACCATGAGTATTCTTATCCAGAAGCACTTTTAAAACATCTTCAAAGATAAAATCATATAAAGACATAATCATTAAATAAGCATTTAATATATTTAACGGTTGTAAAATTTGAATTTTGGGTACAATAACTCGGCATATTTTCCCAAATGACGTAACGTTAATCATACTGTCAATTAATTTTCTGGATTTCAAATTTACAACAATACCTTAATTACTTAAAATGTATGTGCCCAAAATTGGGCGTCAGACATTAGCAGTAGTAAAAGTCCATGGAAAATTCTGTTTAGACCTATTTCTAAATGTACTAGTCATTTCACATGGAAATAAATTTTTGTACTGTTTACTGCAACTAAACTGAACAAAGATATTGATTCAAAATAGCCTTGTGAATTAGCAGTCCAGACAGACAAATCAGCTCCTGCGGACAACCAAAAAATGAGTTCTTAAAATTTGTTTTATAATGCAAGGAGTCGACAATTATTTTGGCCTATAGCGTTTGTCGCCACACACGCTTGGCTTTCTAGTTTTCCGATTTAAAATTGCAAGTGTTGTTGCATTTAAAGGCTTTATCATCAAACTTGACGTGGTACAAACACATGGATGATTTTACGATTTTTTTATTCGCGGGCACGAATCTAGATCTAGAATTAGGACGGTCATGGGAGCGAAATCGAATACGAGAATAAAACCTAAAAAGTTTATATACTGTTTTATATAAATCAGATATTTGTTGCTACAAAATATAAAAAGCACCACTTATATCAGTAGAATTAGTTACTTTCGAGTTGACTTTTATGTCATGAAGCTAAGCAAGCATTGTGATGTAAGAGCTTTTGTCAGCCATAGCTGCTAATTTTCTAAGTTCGATACCAGAAGGGACCAATATGGCTTGCATCTGGGCTGGAAGGCGTTGAAGCCACAAAGATTTTAATAATTCAGTTCCGACAATAGGTCCAGTCAGTTCCTGTATTTGTTGCCTAAAACGATATCTCTCAAATTTTTTTAAAATTTTCTTCTCCAGAGTAAAAACAAAAACTACTCAATTCAACATTTTTTTATCTCGAACAATTTTACCGCTTGGCTGCTGAGGGCCTCCTTTGCATTGGAGCTGATACAGTTAGCAGCAAAAATGACTAACTAGATTTATAAACAGTCTCAGTTAAAAATACCGGACAAATTCCCTAACGCAGTTATGTATCACGGAATTATGAATCACGCAGTTATAAATAACTTGCAAATAAAAACTACAATTTAGGTCCTTTATATTTTCGTAGGATAATATGCTTAAGTTACCCCAGAATCATTATTTCGGAATGTTTTTATAATATTACTACAAGGACCGTGAAAAAAATAGCCACATATTTTCTGTCCTTTATTGATAATCATAACAAACCATCAAACTCTGTTCCCTCCAAAGTACTTTCCTCTAGTGTCAATTCACCATTCCCATTGTTTGTTTACACTTTTGAGATTCTTGCTGCCATTATTTTAACTTTTGGAGTTCTTGCTTTTCAATGGCTTGCATTTTTTTCACCTCATTTTCCTAAAATTTCTCTATGGACTGGAAACGGCGTCCTTTCAAAGGGACTTAAGTTTTTGAAACAGAAAAAACTCTACTGGAACTAAATCCAAAAATCAGGGTGGGTAATATACAACGGAAGTGAAGTGTGAATTTTTCTCAGGTAGTTGGTAAAAAAGAGCTATGCGTAAGCTAGAGCATTATTATGATATCCACAACACCCTGCACTTCAGGTCTCTTTCATCTAGTTATAGGGTATGTCAATCGTGTTAGAATTATCTAGTAGACTTCTCTGTCTACTGTCTAACAGTGTGGTATAAATTCATTGTGCACTCTGAACATGTTAATCGTTTGTTAACGTGGAAGGCCCTCCAGTCCTTGGATCTTCGGCAAGAGCTTTTTCTCCTTAGTATGTTGAAACCAATTAGCACTGCGAACGATTTATATAATCATCATTAGATTGTTGCTTGCGTAAGGTCTAGTAATGGATTGAATGCACACACAACCGATGGTAGCTTGATAAAATTAATTTTACCAAAAGAAACACTTTACAGTTCTGAAACTTTCCTCGTGCAGTTCTTCTCAATATCCCAGAGCACAACCAGTAGTTACACTTCAAACTACAAATAATGTTAAATGCAACGCAGTGCAAAGAACACCTAAACAGCGAATCTCACACTGAGATAGCCTGGTTATCTGAAGTTGGCACTGACTGAGAATCTAAGAGCGTATGCTCTCTTCTGTGTTATATATAGTTTTATCCCGACCGCCGAGAAATCTCTAGTACCTTCCATGTCTCGAAATTACTGGAAGGTATATACGGCTAAAGTCACAAATAAGGACAAGATATGATTGCAGTTACATATAGAAATCAATTACAGTAATTCAATTACAGTACAATACAGGGACCGGACTCAAATGTCACCAAATAGTCGTCAAGTGTGGCGATTTCTCGCCAAGTTTGGGGATAAAATTTAGTCCCCTTAACCATCGCCAGCTTGGCGATATCTGGCGAGTTTATCGAAATAGACATTTACCTCAATGTTAAATAGACTTGCCCCTGGAATCATATTTTCCCGGAAGAACTTCGTCCCTTTCAAGCATTTCATATTACATTACACAAAAAATACTACAATTTCACATATAATTTCGCTAAAATTCGTTACAATATGCTTTGTTCAGTGTTTAGAATGTTTCCTTGAACGTTTTTGCGAGTTTTATGTGCCATTTTATACAGACGCGGTGTTCCTACAACTCTAAAATTTTTGCCATTTTTCCCCTTTAAAGCAGTTCTCATAATGTGCCATAAAAATATAAGACCTGATCCTATCTGAGTGAACACTGTTAGTTATTTCAATACCGAAAAAGGTTGTTAACATAAAAACAGTTCTTAACATCAAACGCAATTTTCTGGTTTATCTATCTTTCAAGTTTTGCCACCTTTGTATTCTTAATAATCTCTTTATGCAGAGCAGTTATTTTAAAATATTCTGTTCAGTGCTGCTTTTAAAACGAAATAAGACTCTGTCTTCTTCAGAACAATATTCACACAAAAATTTTACAACATAATATAAGAAGTCGAAGATACACTGCTGGCCATTAAATTTCAACACCATAAAGAAAAGCAAATACAAAAAATATATTTATTGTACTTAAACAGTATGGTATGAAGACAAAATGATTAAATTTGTAAGCAGTTTGGGGGTTTACAGGGGGGAATTAAAAGAAACAGCTACCAAACCTGGCAGCTTAAACGACTCTTAGCCGATTAGGCAGGGAGTCGAACTATACAGAAATGGGCACCTCATTCCATGCTGCTTCAAGCTAATACACTTCATCAACCGTATTAGCTGCAGAGAGATGGCGGACCAGTCTCTCGGCAACCCATGACTAGATGCTTTCAATGGGAGATAAATCTGGATACCGTGCAGGCCAAGACAGCAGCCGAATACCCAGTGTATCGAGGAAGGTCAGAACAAGACTGCAATATGTGGTCATGCATTTTGTTTGAACATGACGTTTGGCAGGCCTCAAAAATAGGGCACAACCACTGGACGTAAGATGTTAGAATATACCGAAACGCGTTCATATTACCTTCAATCCGAAGTAGAGATGTGCGTGTTGTGTACCCAATAGCTGCCCAAACTATCACATCAGGTGTAGGGTCCCTGTGCTCATATCAAATGTAAGCAGGCAACGTGCGATCTCCTAGGAGCCTCCAGACACATATACGGGCATCAGAATACTTCACACAGAACAGGGACTCGTCTGAAAAGACGACATTGTGCCACTCCATCTTATATCCAGCTTTGTCGTTCGACGCACAGTCTTCGGTTCTCTCTGTGCAGGATTGTCAAGGGAAGTCGAATTAACGGATACTGGACGCTCTACAAACATGCCCTAATGATCCGTGATATGGTTGTAGGGTTTTGCAGGGATGACCTCACACTATGTCTGTCCTCTCGTGCTTTAATCATCGAGGGCGTTGAGATCGTACATGCCGTTCTGTATGACTTTCATCAACCCATTGATTCCATATTCTCATGACAGTGGTTGGATGTCGACGAATGCGAAGGCCGATATCAAAGAACGGCAAACCACATTCTCGATATGCAACGCTCCTACCTCTATCGAATTCCGAGACTTGCTGGCAAACATTTCTTAGTATTATTCGAGGCATAATCCGATATTCTGGCCAAACTCAGATCTTGCAAAGCGCTTTCCGAATGAGAAATCCACCACACAACTTTTCCTTTATGCAGTGCTGAAGATGTCGTTTCTCCCTCGCGCGTCGTCTAAATGCACTGAATTTCTAACAATTTGCGAATCCCTTTCAAGTGATTTTGACGTTTATCAAATCATTCCTTCCTGCTGTTGCAATCTTAATGACCAAAAGTGTTTATAAATAAATAAATTTTACCCTGTAAAAGTGAAAATCTTTTTATAATCGATAGAAACAGAGCTTACAAATAATCTAAAATTGAGTCAAAAATCAAGTGAGTTTCTATCGATGAATAATAATTAAGTCAAAGAAAAAGCTTCTAATGTAGATTTAAAATTAACAACAGCCTTAAATTTTAAATTAAACAGCTTTAAATTTAAAATTAAACAGCTGTAAATTTTAGATGTTATAGGGTCCAAATTATATAACATTAATTAAATATCCTTCTCACAACATTAGAATCATAAGTGAGTTATCTTTCGGTCTGTAACATTAAGACAGATTCCTACGATGGTTAAAATTAATTTTTTTTTATTAATTTTTTTAAACTGAACAGAAAGCGAAGCTTCTGCGTACAAATAAACTCCACCATTTTCGAATACTTAAAATAATGTAAGTTGAAATTTCAAAATCAAGGTGTCGTAGTCGGAGACTACAGAAAACTGGTTTACTTAAGCTCGTTCCAAATTTTAATGGTGCGTTTTAATATCGTCTTGCGAAAAGGCTGGAGCCGGAATATTCACTGACAATAGCTGGGTGATAGAAAGTAAACTACAGGCGAAGCTGCCAAAAGCTCTATACGTAAAACATTTAGCTAAACTATATCTAAAACGATTAAAACATTCCACTCTACCAACTAATTTGTATTCTGAAGAAGACAACAGAAAAGGAGAAGTTACAGTAAAAGTTTAATTTATAATAATGGATTATTTAACACAAAGTACTCTACAATATAAATCTTTTTTCTTCGGGAGAAAAAAAATGTTTCTGAAGAGAAGAGATCTATGCCTGATTACAATCGAAATCAATTAGGTTTTATTCAAAATATACGCCAGACTAAGGTTTTCTTTCTGTCTAACTTAATATAAAAGTTGTTTAATTCTATTTATAAGGTTTCACTAATTCTTTCACGTTTAATGTCAATAAATATTAAAAGGGAAAAATTCAAGACATACTCAACAGATGACTTTAATTTTACCTTAACATTTTATAAATTGAAAAGATAATTGACACCAATCACTAGATTTTTTTTTTTTTTTTTTGTTTTTGTTTAAAATGAGAATTGAGTAATTCTAGTACGATTATTGAATAATTGTAATTGAAATATATTATTATGACGAATTTCTAGCTGGATAATTGTTATAGAGTGTATTTAGGCTTTAGAAGCAGAAAATGAGATATCAGGTGATGCCTTCGCCGTGATTTGAACTTCCGATCTACTGATTGCTAGTTCGGCGTGCTTTACAGACATTTTACAGGCGTGCTTCACAGGCTTAAGGAAGGAGAAAATTTCTTATATTTTTATCCACTTAAGGGGGAAGAGAGGATCCAGTTATCAAATTATGGTGGTGACAAATTATCGTTCACTATGTTCGAGTTCCAGTTTTAGAGTTTTATTAGGCTTTCGAAAGCGAAAATATGAGAAACAAGCAATATTTTCTCCCAGATTTGAACTCTAGACCTCCCGACTGCTAGCCTGGCCTGCTTTCTAATTACAACACACTGGCCCTCTGTAAAGAAGAAGAAAATTCATTATAAAATGGTCAGCAAAGTGCAAAAACAGGTCACAACCATGTCCTTCAATGTTAAAAATCTGAATCCAAAAATTCGAAAAACAGGCTTGGTTCTCGATCGACTGAAAAGGCATATCAATACACCATCTTCATACCTACGAAAGAAATGTTAATTATTCCTGTACCAGCAGTCATTTTGAAGTAAACATCTCCATCATAATCCTGGATCAATGACTTCACCTAACTTGAATTCTTCAAATATTTTTGGAGAGATACACTATTGAAGACGTCTACTCCTATCAAGTCTACATTCTTAAATACATTCGAAAATGCATTTCAAAATAGCACAAAAGTACAATGTTAATTAGTGTAATAGCGATCTGGACAATGGATAGACGTCATTTTATTGCCCAGCAATGTCAATTCGAAAATATTCGAGAAATTTATCATTTGGTTATGTTTTGCATACTATTTTCAACAAAGCCAATAAAATTCATTTATCCTGGGCAATTTCTGAGCTGTTCATGCGTAAATTGACTATACATTAAGTTGACCTTACAGATGATTGTTCAACTTGAAATTGATAATCTCCATTTCAAGCGTCATTCATGGATGAAATGTGGTTCTTGGTTAAAATCAATGAATATAAAATCCATTTTACATTCTTTGGTGTCAGTGGCGTAGCTAGGATTACAGCACCCGGGGACAACTGAAGAATTTGCGCCCCTTTCTGTATGCCATGAATGGAAAACGTTTTTCATTAAAAAATTTCGTAGCATCAATTTGGCGCCGCCTGGATGCTGCGTCTTGGGACAGATGTTTCCCCTTGCCCCACCTTAGCTACGCCACTGTTTGGTGTCAGTCATGACAGAGAATACAAATGATTCATGGGTCATATATAAGTAGATAGTAGTTTAAAGTTAACTTCCAGTGACCTCAGTAAACTGTGCTTATAATTCTCCTGTACTTCTGGATGCCGTATAAACTCATTTGAAGATTATCATAGTGAATTAAAATCAATTCCAACAAATAGAAAATTTAATGAAACAGTTGGTTTTATGAATTAAATATGCATTCTACAGTAAGTCTTACGGATTATGCATTGAGGCATTTTTAAGTATCTGTAATGCAAGGAATGCATTTTCATTGTAATAAGTTCAAACTTCAGCTTTGTTAATGAATATATTTTTTATTATACCTGAAACAGTTTATGTAGAGACCATCAGGCATTTTATTTTGGAGCAGGTTACATGAAAAATATGCAATGCCCTTGCCAGGATTCAAAATTCTGACCTTCCGATTGCTTGCCGGATGTGCTTTCCAATTACACCCCGAAGACATGCGGTAAGGCATGAAAGTCACATGAAGTAGAAACCTATTATCCCATACGAAAACAAATACCTTGCTTTTACAAAATACGAAGATATTGATTAATCATCAGAGTATAAAATATCTGATTAACATTTAACACAGAAACTTTCATTTTTTTATAACGGATGAATGCTAAAAATTTCTATTGCAGTGTACCGTTTTTGAGCCTAGCCAGTCACACTTAAGGAAGTGATAAAAGCTTTGTAAGATTTTCTACTGAAACAGCAAGGAAATTTATACATTCTAATGGAAGTACATTAATTAAGTACATAATTCTATTTAAAGTCATTTTCTTCCTCCTTTTGGCGTGTCTTTGGGCTGTAACTGGAAGCCCTTTGGACACGTTGTTTGGTAGGTCCGGAGTTCGAATTCCAGCGTGGACATTGCAATAATACAATATACTTTTAATAACTTAGGATTTTACAATTGCTTGGTACCAGGTACTCTTTTAAAATGTCTTTGTATTAACTACAATTTACATATAATATTTCTAAAATAAAGAAATAATCAGTGTTTGTATTCTATTGCCTCCGTTATGAAATATATGATGTTATGATGTTATGAAAAAAAAAAACAAATGTTACGGAATGATGAATGTGTGCAAATGACGTAATGTAATGATATATGATGTTAAGAAGTAACCAAATGTTATGCCCATATGATGTTATGAAATAAACAAATATTCATATTCCGAAAGATTAATTAGGTTTTATATGCTCAGGGAATAAATAACCTGCATCAAAATTTTAGAAGTTTATAGTGCATACTTCATGACGTACATACTATATATTTTTTTCAAATAAATTAGTTTAAATTTGTTCAACTGGTTAAATTTTTTTTAAATTTAGTCAATATAGTTTGTATTAAAATTCTAGACTGTGTTTCGCAGATCTTTCAAACGGAAACAGTATTTCTTACTAAATTGTAAGTCATCTAAATTTTATAAAACTATAAACGGGCTTACTGATAATACATTTTGTATATTATTTAAACTGTAATACTCGTGAGAATGTCATGCTCAGCTAATCAAAAACAATTATCATAGTAATAAGAAAATAAACCCGATGGAGAGATGTCAAGGCGAATGATGAAATTTTCTCCTCCGAATTATTTTACAAAATTTTTCTCCAATGCTCCTAATGTTCTTAAACATACACCATACTTCCACGCATATTTTTCCTCTTTTTTAAATAAATTTTATCACTCGAAAATTAAGAGGGGAAAATTATACAAGTAATTAAATTTCCGAAGAACGCGGTTACTGTAAGACCATAACGAACGAAAAGTATTCATGGATAAAACTACTGGTAGTTATCACAATATGATTTCTTTAAAAGAGATCTACATTCCAATAAGAACACAATATATTAATATTACAATATCTGACGGATATTTAGCTAATATCTGACGGTAACTGATTGCTCCGGCTCATTTACTTTTTAAAATCCCAGGGGCATCTTGACCGCAGCTACCAAGTGAATATGTATGAATGAGCATGAATAGTACAAGTATGAATATGATATATATGCTATGTATGAATGAGTATAAATAGTATAATTATGAATAATATGAGTATAAAAGAGGCTCGACCGCAGCTACCAAGACGGACATCGGAGAAACGTAGATGTAGGGAAGTGAACAAGAAACAAAGAATTCGAAAGATCGAATACACCATCAGTAAATAGGGGTGCAATGAGTTGGGATGTAAATAATAGAAGTAAGGGGAAATCACATGTTCGGAAAAAATTTTAACTGTGACTACACCTACCATGTCCGGATAATTTAGCGAAGATTATCACAAAATATGTTTCAAATAATAAATACAAGGGAAAATAAAATAGATGAAGTGCAAATACGAACTGAATACCCTAAATAAAAATGATTGAACAAATTTTCATAGAACGGCTTAATAAATTTTTTATTATCTATTTCATATTTTGTAAAACTTTTAATGAATTTTTAATTAGCAAACTCAACGACTTGAAAAGTAGCAGTGGCAAATTTGTACCGAATAAAACATTTCTATCTCCAGCACACGAGATTGTTTATCGGAAGTTCTTTAAAGATATGCTGCTTTTAAACGTTTTGTGATTGTACTGTTGAATTGAACTTTATGTGGCGTAAGTGTGAAGAAAGAGGTATTTAATAGCTAAAGTTAACACATATAAAGTTAATAATAGAAAGAAAAAATATTTTTTGTTAGCCATCTTTCTAAGAAAAGTGACAGTTGATGTGATAGACTGAGAAACAACTGAAAAAAATAGAAAATTGTACTCCAGCATTTAACATGAGTTCATGCTACTAACCCGCTTTTAAAATTTTTGGTATTTTTCTGTTGAATTGTATATTTTGCAAGTGCGAAGTAAGAGATGTTCATTAGCAGAACTAAAAGTACTGTTGCGTTTTTCTTTTTCTTCTGACACCAGTTGTTACGTTATTTTCTTCCTTCACGTTCGTACGGTGTTCGTAGATTTGGAGTGAATATCTACGACACTTGATGAAGTATCGAAACACACTTTATTTAGCCAGTATTAATCAGATAGATCCAAAATCACTTTTATAGTCGTCGATGAACTACTTAACCAGGCTGACACGATCAGCGATACAGCCTTCACACTGTCAAGCAATAACGGTGGATACAGCTTCACTGCAAAGCACCCGAGTACAGCTCCCAACTCTGCCTGGTTGTTCTCGGAATTTCACGTACTCTCGAGACTCTCCACGCGATGCACTCGACGATACACAAGAGTATAGGTCTCGACTCAGAACAGTCTAAGACAAAACTCGACGATGCACTAAAAGACTCTCTCGATGCACTCGACGACCACCTCGGCGCTAGACTTCGAGACACTCGCTCAATGACTGACTATCAGCTCGCTAGACGAGGCACACACACACACACACTAACTGACTGCGGACCAGCAGGGTTTATATAGCTTTCGGCTTGTGTTCGAGAACATTCTGGGCTAAACAGAATTCGTTCCAGAAGGTTCTCCATCCGTCCAAGGCATATCGCCAATTTTGTCGCCAAATGGGCGATTACTCGCCAAATGTGGCAACTTTGCCTTCTTTTGCCATTTTATGGCAACTCTAAAACTGCTTTGCGGGGAAGCCATCTTACCGCGCCTGTACATTTCTTAACAGTACTAAAAAATAATATGACGTAAAAAATTTTAAAAAAAGCGTATTTGTGCAAGAGTGGCCGGGGAACTCAGCGAGAGCGTCAAAAGTCTTCACAGACACTTTCAGGTAACCACTAAAATCGGAAACCTTTTAGACTTTTTCCTCTTAGTTTTATTCTATTTTCATTTGAATTTTTTTTAGCTTTTC
Organism: Stegodyphus dumicola; assembly: GCF_044657685.1. Taxonomy (NCBI): domain Eukaryota; kingdom Metazoa; phylum Arthropoda; class Arachnida; order Araneae; family Eresidae; genus Stegodyphus; species Stegodyphus dumicola. The sequence goes on along the minus strand of NC_140777.1, from coordinate 117,689,720 downwards.
AGAAATGAAACAGATGGAATTTCTTTCTACCACTCATTTGAGACGTATAAAGAGCTAATTAAACAAATACGATTTGTTAAAAAAAAGTTGCAAAGTCTATGGAACATGATTAAGTTTCGCTTAAGCTTTAACAGAAAACTAACACATTAACAAAAATGTCTACCCTAAATATACTACCAATTCATATCTTTAGAGTTTTCTTAAGCAGGGAATGAGTCGGAATTTGTATTTCTATGTGCTGTTTGTCATAAAACTCTTTCCAAAAATTGAATGTAGCAAGTTTTTCCTAAAGTTCGTTCCCATACGAAATATAGCAAACTAGAAAGTAAGGGAATAGGTTTTTTAAAAAGAAAGTAAAGTTAGATAATATCTAGCAAACAGTAAACTAAAAATCAAAATTATTAATTCAAGTAATAATTATACATTTCTAATTATATTTATTAAAACTGAAAAACCTTATCGAATTCTGAAAATGTATATAAAATGAACTTATGTGCTTCTTAATCATCTAGTATTCATTAATCAAGAAGAGGAGCCTATTGCTGATCCCTTATATGGAAGTATATTGCTGATAAACATATTTAGCCACTGACTGCTTTTTTATATAAAACAATATGAGAAAGCAAATAGGAATGAAAGTAATTCTTTCCATTTGGGAAGCAAAATTTTACATGACCTGTTTTGACATTTAAGTCTCAGTATTTGTCCGACACATAAATAATATTAATGAAAATTTTAAAACGTAACTAAATGCATGCATGAAGAACAACGGATGAATAACAATCACGTTATTATTACGTATATAATCATTACTAGGATCCGGATTTTGATGACTTCAAAATTACTTACTGAAAATTTTTCTTAAAACGGCCAGAAAATGCACTTAAAATGGTTGCAAGAGTTATCCTAAGTTGTTAACAGTTAATTTTTAGTTAAAGTCACTTTCCTATCATTCTTAATTTCAGCTTACAATTTCCTACCAGAATGCGTTTTCAGAATCGTGGTTAAATGCAAAGGAAGGAAGAGCAGTATTTAAAGGCGAAGTTCCACTGACTTAGAGAGCCAGAGATTCTGACTAGCGCGCGTTCGCCTTTTAGCTACGCTCTCTATAGCTATTACTACGCTCGGCCGTAATTCAGGCCCTTGATAGCTTCGCCGTTTAGTTAGCGTTTAAGGGGCCAACTCCTGTAGAATTTTGATAGCTTCGCCTATATCTTTTTAGTTAAACATTAGTAAAGTTTTTACTTCTTAGTATTTCTGAGTTCAAGCCCAAGTAAAGGCTCTTATGTACGTTCTGAGAAAGCGCCATCTGTGAACTTTACTTTGAACAATAAAGGGTAATTAACCCTTCTCAAGTTTACGTGTCTGTCTCCTGAACTAAAGCGATTTTTCGCTTACCAGTTCTCAAGGTTACACACTTTTAGCTACAAATTCTAGGTTGGAAACCCATGTGGTCATAAACAGAAAAATATCCCCTGAAATTAAAAAATAAAAATTAGACAATTGACAATCATTGAATCAAATGAATTAAAACCCAAGCAAAATTACATATGAGTCACTTGAATTTTATTTGTTTCTTCTGCATTTTCAATCTTACATAAATATATTACAATTGGACCGAATGAATGAGTGCTCCTTGATGTTTACAAAAGTAAAAGATCTGTTGTTAGTACTTAAATTTTTATACCATGAGAAGCTTTTCTCGGCATCTACTGTAATGACTAATCTTTAACTCTTTTTCTAGTTTGAAAAGAGTCTGCTCTCATCGAGATAAGAATATTTTGCGCATAGATCGTAAGGCGCAGTTTTTAGTCTAACATGCGTTGAATTTAGCAAATACAGTATTTGAAACGTTGCCTTTGGCCTTTTTTTTTTTTTTAAATATCGCCTAATTTATCAATGAGATTTATTGCACCGAAAAATTTAATATCTTACATTCGCAAGGATTTAATAGTGGAAATTATCAAGGTAGAAATATAAATCAATATTAGAAAAACATATTGCGCACGTATTACGTAAAACGTATCACGTGAGTGAGTAATTCTCGGAATGTGTCTGTGGAATAACTTTTCCGCCTCTGCATGTAATACCATATGTGGAAATTATTTTGATTAATTGATAGATGGCGCTAGCGTAGCGTGTTAAGGCGACGCGACGTGCCTTCTGAATTTCCATAGACTCTCCACCGGCAGCTCGATAGATGGATGTCTGGTGGTTCGCACACTATTTGATTAGGAACACTTCGGTTCCTATTTGATTTCGATTTTCGATTATGAAAGCATATAGATTTATTTGTCAACTGAACCACCATGTTTGATCTATGATCTGTAAATATTGTACATATTAAAAGTTACACTTTAAAAGTGATTGATGTCGATTTATAGATCTTAGAATATTTTGAAACAGCTGGTGCATTAGGCCGTCAAGAATTGGATTTAGCACGTTGCAAGTGTGCGAAGTCGTCAAAAAAGGTAAGGCTAAACTTTCTGATTTGTAGAGTAACTATGGCGGAAGAGACCGTTGTTAAATTAAAATCGAAACGCAAAGTTATCAGGACCACCGTGTCCAAGATTCTAAAAAAAATCGAATCGGAGTTGAAAAAAGAAGAAATTGATACAAGTACATTAGAAGAAAATTTAGATCAATTAATCACGAAATCAAAAGCTCTGAGTGAGTTAGATGCTCAGATAGAGCGTGACTTGAAATCAGAGGCAGAAGAGTTTGAAACAGAAATTCTATCTTGTATCGAATACGAAGAGAAAATTCAGTTATGGCAATTCAGAGCAAATAAAAAATTGAAAGAATTGAATAAAGTAACAAATTCGGATAATGAAAACTCTCTTAACGAAACTAATTCTAAAATCCAAAGCAATAAATGTACGCGTCTGCCAAAGTTAACCATCGCTAAATTCTATGGAGATTACACCCAGTGGACAAGTTTTTGGAACTCTTTCAAGGTAGCAATCCACGATAATGAATCTTTAACAAAGATCGAAAAATTTAATTATTTAAAATCGTACTTATGCGGCAACGCCGCAAACGCGATAGAAGGCTTTTGCATTTCGGAACCAAATTACGATGAAGTTGTCGAAATACTTAAAAACAGGTTTGGCAGAAAAGATATAATTATAAACTCACACATGCAAAAACTCCTGAATCTTACCCCAGTAACCAAATCCAGTGACACTTTAAAACTTCGCAAACTTTGTGACACTATCGAAACTCAAATACGCAGCTTGAAATCATTAGAAGTTACACCGGATAAATACAGTTATATGTTGATTCCAGCCATAATGAAAACTCTGCCGTCTGATATAACCTTAGAATTCAATCGTAAAACGGATTCGTCATCCTTTTTTAATGTTGACGAATTATTGCACTTTGTTCGTTTAGAATTGGAAAGTCGCGAGAGAAGCCATCTTTTGCTCTCCACTCATAAATCAGAAAGCATTTCCTGTGTTTATAAAGAGAAGGGTGGGAAGGAGAGTATCGTCCATTCCACTCAGCAGCTGCTGGCGCCGGTTAAAGAAAACAAAACTACTAATTGCTGTCTGTTTTGTAATACATCCAAACATGTTACTGAAGGCTGTGAATCACTGACAGTTGATGAGAAGAGAAATTTATTACGTAAACATTCCCGATGTTACCTTTGCCTGAAATTAAACCACCGCCTAAAGCAGTGTCGAAGCGATCTCGTCTGCTCCAAGTGCAAAGGTCGACATAACCGTTCAATATGCTTTCGCGCTGAGAAAGAACGAAATGAAAAAAATAAAAGTATAGAAGATTCGCATGTTCTTTCAGCATTCTCACGCAGAAAAATTAAAACTATTTCACTTCAAACGTGTTGCGTAACACTTCGAACAACTACGCAGTCGGTTTTAATTAGAGCTCTACTGGATTCAGGTAGTATGCGTTCCTTCCTAAGAAAAGAAATCGCGGATAAATTGAAGCTTCCTGTTATTCGAACAGAGACTCTTTCGGTATTTACGTTTGGAAATAAAACACCCATTAGAAAAACATTTGACGTTGTTAAGATAAAATTACAGAACAAGGAAACACCGAATTTGAAATTCGAAATTGAAGCTCTCGTGACTGAACAAATTTCAAGTTCTGATTTACCACCTCCTAATCTGGATAGACACATTTTAGGCAAACAGTTAGAAGGTTTACAACTCGCAGATTCTTGGGATTGCAAAGAAAAAATTACTCTTTTGATAGGAGCTGATCATTATTATGATGTAGTAACTGGGAAACTTAAGCGTTTAAACAAACATTTAGTAGCTGCTGAAACGTTATTCGGTTGGTCTCTGCTAGGTTACACTAAAGGTACAACACACACTTCCACAGCCTTTAATATCGTAGTTGAAGAAGATATAATATCTGATCAGATAAAGAAATTTTGGGAGCTTGAAAGTTTAGGAATTAAACCTGAAAATGAATTATCCGACCCATTAGACAATACCATAATGGAAAAATTCGAATCGGAAATTTTATACAGAAATTCTCGTTACAAGGTTAGGCTGCCATGGAAGTCTGATAGAAAATATGAGTTACATGACAATAAAGCGATTGCGCTGAAACGATTTGAGAAACTTGTAAAGCGATTTCAGAATAACCCTGAACTCTTTTATTCGTATCAAACAGTTCTACAAGATTATTTACAACAAAACATCATTGAACCAGTTCCAGACACTGTTGATAGTGAATCTCAAATCACGTTTTATTTGCCTCACAGAGAAATCGTTCGTAGTGATCGAACTACTAGTAAACTACGTATCGTATTCGACGCGTCTTCACATGGACCTGGTGAAATCTCGTTAAATGACTGCTTGCATATTGGTCCAAATTTGTATCCTGACATTCTTGAACTTCTGTTGGCCATCAGGCTTCATCCTGTAGCATTTACAAGTGACATAAAGCAGGCTTTTCTTCAGATAGAAGTAGATGAGAAGGACAGAGATGTAACGCGTTTTCTGTTTACTAAAAACCCATTCGATGATCCACAAAATTTTATAACTTATCGGTTCACACGTGTGTTATTTGGCGTAAATAGCAGTCCATTTTTACTGGCTGCAACCATTAAACACCATTTGAAACAATATGAGAAAACCTACCCTGCCACTTGCGAATTTCTAAATGATCACATTTATGTAGATGACATCATTGGAGGACACCAAAACGTTGAACTTGCTTTCAATACCAGTTTAGAATGCGTTAGCATTTTTAGAGATGCTAGTATGATTCTACATAAATGGCACACCAATTCTCAAGAACTGCGCGAATTATGGATTAAAGAAGGTATTGAATCCAAGGAATCTAGTCATGTTTCGGAAGCTGGAAATCCTCCATTGAAAGTGTTAGGAGTCGCTTGGGACAACCAAAGTGACATAATTTACTTTGATGTAAAAAATTTGATAACATTTCTCTCAAAACAAGTTAATACTAAACGTTTCGTCCTACAAGCAATAGGACGAATTTTTGATCCTGTAGGTCTATTATCACCGTTTGTACTTAGAGTCAAAATCATATTGCAGCAAATTTGGACACTTGCTTTAGATTGGGATGATGAACTACCAGAAAATTTATGTTCTGTTTGGAAAACATGGTGCAAAGAAGTTTCCAATTTGGACGAAATCGGTATTCCACGATATTATTTTTCTGCAATCGGTAATAGTGATGTGGAAAGAATTGAACTGCATTGTTTTTCTGACGCTAGTAAAAAGGCGTATGGTACAGTAGCGTATCTGCGTATAATTTCTAGCAATGAACAAATATTTACGGTTTTTGTTGCTTCAAAGACTAGAGTAGCGCCTTTAAAACCGCTCACCTTACCTAGGTTGGAACTAATGGGAGCTCTTTTGTCAGCCAAATTAGGCACTAGCATCAATAAAGTTTTGAAGTTACAACCTTCTTGTTTTTTCTGGACTGATTCGAAAATCACACTTTTCTGGATAAAAGACTGTGCAAAGAAATTTAAGCTTTTCGTTAAAAATCGTATTCAGGAAATTCAAAATTTGACATCCCCAGAAGATTGGCATTATTGCCCCGGTAAATGTAATCCCGCTGATTTGGCTTCGAGAGGAGCTAAACTTCCAGATTTGAAAAACAATCCTATCTGGTTTCAAGGACCACAATGGCTTAGAATGTCGTCTGAGTTGTGGCCTCGACAGAATGAAGTGAAACCTGTCACTGAAGAAGAATTAGAATACCGCAAAAATATTAATGATATTTATGAATTTGTATGCACGGCAGTTGAAGAAAGGGTAATAGACATCTCAAAATATAGTCATTTAAGAAAATTGTTGAGAATAACTGGTTGGATGAAACGATTCATCGGTAAAATTAGGAAAACAAACCATTTGACAGGTCCATTAACGACTGAAGAAATAGTAGATGCCGAAAATTATTGGATTCGATCTGAACAAGAACGTTTCTATCCCGAAGAAATTGAGTCTCTGAAGAAAGCGAATAAAGTCGAAAAGAAATCATCCTTATATCTTTTTAACCCATTTTTAGACCAGAACGGGATACTGAGAGCAGGTGGAAGATTAGAACATTCTAGTTTGTCACATGATGAAAAACATCCGGCAATTCTTTCAAGAGACTCCTGGCTAACAAATTTGATAGTAGAAAGTGCACATGTTAAAATGATGCATGGAGGAGTAGCAACGACCTTAGCTGAAATTCGAAGTCGCTTTTGGATCCCAAAAGGACGTCAATTTATCAAGAAAATAATAAACAAGTGTCTTATTTGTAAAAGATATTCATTGAAGTCTGCTGACCAAACCACTTCTCAACTTCCAGAAGACAGAATCAATGAGACACCACCATTCTACGTATCTGGCATAGATTTTGCTGGACGAATTTACGTAAAAAACATTGAAGGAAGTCAAAAAGCCTATGTAACATTATTTACATGCGCTATCACTAGAGCCATACATCTGGAACTTGTACCGAATCTCTCTACAGATTCTTTCTTGATGGCATTCAAAAGATTCACATCTAGGAGAGGCAATTGTCGAGTAATTTATTCGGACAACGCGAAAACTTTTAAAAAGGGAAAAAAAGAACTCGAACATTTCTCTAAACTATTGTCGAATGAGAAATTCCAAGATTTTCTGTCGAATGAAAGAATCAGTTGGAAGTTTATAATAGAACGAGGGGCTTGGTGGGGAGGCTTCTACGAGAGATTAGTAAAATCAGTGAAAGAGTGCTTACGAAAAATTCTCGGCAAAGCTTTACTAACGTTTGAAGAATTGTCAACAGTTTTAGCACAAGTGGAAGCTGTTTTGAATTCTCGTCCTTTGACATATGTGTACAATGACCACAAGGAACCGTTGCCACTGAAGCCAGTCAATTTTTTGATTTTTGGAAACAAAGATTCTACATTACCTATCAACTTTAATTCCATTGTTAAAGATGGCTCTACCAAGTTCTCTCTGACTAAAAGAAAGATTTATCAAGATTTATTGGTTAAGCAATTGTGGACTAAATGGAAAAAACAATATTTGATGGATCTTCGGACAGCTCATCAATTAAAAAATCCTAACGTTTATGATGATCTAAAAGTTGATGATCTTGTATTAATTGAAGGCAACAATAAGTGCAAACTTTTGTGGAATTGTGGTAGAGTGATAAACGTTTTTCGTGGTCGTGACAACAAAGTTCGTTCTTGTGAACTAAAAACTGCTGATGGAACAATAATAAAACGACCAGTTCAATTATTATATCCTTTGGAACTTTAAAAACATTTTTTTTATTGTTTAATAATATGAATATGTTTGAATATGTTTTATGCAATTGTTTATTTTACTAGTTTAATTTCATATGCTTAGATTAAGAATCGTTTAAATTTACTGAGTGTCAAATTATATTTGATGATAACATACCTTTTTTTAGAATTTAGTATAGTGATTATAATTTGAAAATATTTTCTATTCATTTAATATACTTATCAATTGTTTTATAATTATATGTTAAAATACTTATTGCTATAAATTTGATTGTTGTTAGATTGATGTGAACTCTTGACAGAGTTCAGGTGGGGAGTGTGTGGAAATTATTTTGATTAATTGATAGATGGCGCTAGCGTAGCGTGTTAAGGCGACGCGACGTGCCTTCTGAATTTCCATAGACTTTCCACCGGCAGCTCGAGAGATGGATGTCTGATGGTTCGCACACTATTTGATTAGGAACATTTCGGTTCCTATTTGATTTCGATTTTCGATTATGAAAGCATATAGATTTATTTGTCAACTGAACCACCATGTTTGATCTATGATCTGTAAATATTGTACATATTAAAAGTTACACTTTAAAAGTGATTGATGTCGATTTATAGATCTTAGAATATTTTGAAACACCATAGAAGTGAACATGCACGAACGGCTTAAGGAGGTAAGAAATGCCAGTGTGGAAAAGTTCTTAGAGGTGACATTCATCCATCGTGGAAATAGCCTGCCGTAATAGATAAGATTAACACATTTACATAATCAGTTTTCTGTGCATAAGGCATTCCTGCACAGTAAAAATAAGTTGAGGCAGTGTTATTTCAAGTGTAACTTTATTTTTCTTTTAATTACTGTAATATGCCTCAAAATGTTCTAAAATGCTCCCAAATCCGGACTTTGGTCATTACATACCAAATGGATCTTAGCAATTAATTAAAAAAAAAAAAAGGAAAGCTGTTTTAAAAATTGTGAAACATTTTTTTTTCCGGTTTTTTCTCTTATAGCAAAGAATAAGAATGTGGGTTAAAAGAAAAAGACGAGAAATAATAAGAACAACAATAAATAGATACTTTTATTCATTCGCAATGCTTCACTGTTCTTTTAAATAGATCATAATTCTTTTACTATTTACAGCATAAAGAAGAGATTATTTATCACTGAAGAATGCATTCGTATGCATACATCCATACATATTGCTTATTCTTTTATGCACGTTTACAAATGTTCTAGGACAAAGGCTTCCTTTTGTGTCACTTGGCTTCAAAGAAATGTCACTTTATTTTGATCCTCAGCGCTTAAGCCTGTGCCACTTGCAGGATTATAAATGTTGCGACCGCCGCGAAAAGCAGCCATGTGTGAAGCTCCGCTTTTTTCAAACCTAAATGAAAAAAGGAAGAGCAACAAAACAGGGATTAACAGTATTCTATGAAATGTTTTAGTAAAAGAGCTACAAAAGAGATAAAACTGACATTTTAAGGAAACTTTCTGTTGTAGTTTCTTTTGAACTCTTTGACATCTGTTTAGTGAGCTCGACTGCGCTGGGGATTAACTCCTCCCATTTATAATGATTCGAATGATTGCGGAAAATGCAGTGCGTTGCCATGAATGAATACTTATATTTCTTTAAAATGATTTTAATACAAATTAACAAGCATTAATTTTTTTTAGTTTCATGAGCTGGCATTCAGAAATATGCCATGAACTTACATGCAATATGGCTAATATGTTACAAAGATTTGTAATTTAAGATAAATATAATTTGAAATAAAACGTCTATAAATTCTAATAAACTTCAAATATTTTAATATTTTTTCATGTATTAAATATTTTATTATTTCATATATTTATTTTATATTCATTAGTATTTTTTTTTTCAGATGGAACTTTCGATATTTTTCCTCTTTAATCTTCGCGTTATCCATTCTTTTTGCCAAAACCTCAGAGCAATATTGCAGAATCATTAAGACTTAACTTCTAAGAGTTGTAGGAGGGATGCTATTGATAACTAGAGCTAAAACCTGAATCCTAAAGACCCTACTATGTCTACTATTAGACTACTACTCTACAGATATGAATAGCGAGTTATTGCTACGTCTCAACAAACCACAAATACAGGTGACAGGTGACGGAGGACGGGGACGCCTGGTGTTTAACAGAGGTAAACAGGTATATATTCCGCGCCCTCCCCTATCTAGTCGCAGCAACTCCCTAGAGCCTCATGAGGCCACCTCGGGAGCTTATTGAAGAATTTCACGTAATTGTGCATGGGAATACAGGGGCGTCTTAAGAATACATTAGTTTTGATCGATAGGCGAATTATTTGTTACATGTTGGTTTGTTAAACACAAATTACATCATATACAAACACATACACTAGACGCATACAAAATACGTGTAAAACACATATAAGAAACCACAAATACAGGAGAAGATTTAAAATAACCTTTTTTCTTTAGTCGAAAATGAACATAAGGACAAAACTTGTGCTACGTATGAAGCAACACTTGTGACTATCTAAATTAAGCAATAACAGATGATTAAATTCAAACGCGAGCAACGTAATCTAAGACTACGCATTCAACAGAATAAGAAATAAGCCAGCTCAGTTATTTTAACGGCGCTAAGTTTAACGCATCGGCTAGCGAAAATGCCAACACCGGAATATCTTAAATAGATCTGGCGAAAAACTAACAAAAAACGCAGGTGTCAGAAGCTCTCTCCCTCTAAGATTCAAAGCCCTCAACTTAAATTCACACAAAACTAATTTGCATTCTGGTGAGGAATACGGAAAGAAGAAATTGGAATAAAGATCAAAATCATAATAACTGGTTGATTAACATAGAAAAACCTTGCACAGTGTTTTAAAATATATGCTCACAGAATGCAAGGCTAGAAAAGTATGCACAAAACTCAGTCAATCGGTAACTTAATAAAAAACCACCGGGGCGAATTTTTTCTTACACAGAGCTATAGTTTTTGGCATGAAACTGCTTAAATCACATCGTTCAAAAATATTTAACTTATTTCCTGTTTTCCATTCTAATTTTGCGTGCTTCATATATATATATATATATATATATATATATATATATATAAAACACAGTCAAAAACAATATATATATATATATATATATATATATATATATATATATATTGTTTTTGACTGTGTTTTCTTGCGTTTTACTTTCATATATTCCATTTATTACATAAAAATTTATTTATTTAAAAAATATTATTTATTTAAAAATATTTTGAGTAATTTTAGTATGTTTTTATTAAAATTTTTATTATAGATATATATTTTATATCACTTCTCTCTTAATACGCCATACAGCTTTATATCAATAAAAAATAAATTATCAGTATTATTGATACGTTTTTCTGTAATCAATGGAATCTTGATTATGTGTATCAATTGTCTGTGCACGTTTGGCTGTCGACACTTTGATCATCATCACTCTCCTATAAAATCTCATCGACCTCTAGGGAGGTAAACTCCGACACCGTTGGGAATGTCAGCTAGAAAGCTGTATAGCTTTAAGTTCCAGATTACGCTGATTTTAGAAGTTGAAAAATAAAATACCAGTAAAAAAGTCCGAATAGGAGGTATCCAGCAGCAGTTGATTGAGGGGGGGATCTAATTTGAAACTGCTACATTTTGAGATGCGAAACATTTTTCAAGTTTAAATTACCTGAATTAGTAATTAGGCTATTAGATCGATATAAAACTTTAAATAGGAAAATGAACTCTTTTTCAAGCATCGATGAGTTCATTTAAATTTTTGAGAAATTTTCGAAAGATGCTATTTTTTTCGTCTTGGTAAACATTTCTTTAATTTTTTTTAGTACAGTGCCTTCTTCTCGCTTCTTTATTGTTTAAATATATAATTTTGAGTCGGTTACTAGTATCAAGTTTCTTTGCCTAATTGGGTACTGAGACAAGAAAGGTCTACATTTACAGTGAAAATATATCCAACTTCAGAGTTGATAATTCGTGAGACAACCTCGTTATTTCATAACATTTGCCGTAATTGTCTATTTTTTTTCATCTTTACAATATAACATTCGTTTGTGCTCAGTTTGTTTAAGTAGTTCACGCATCTATGAATGGGGCATCCAACTATACAATTACATCCAACTTTTCGCTTCCTTTGTTCGTATATGCATCCTTCATATATAATTTACTATACACACTTTATATACAATTTCCTATTAAATATTTAATGCACACACACACACACACACACATATATATATATATATATATATTATAAGTATACTACAATTTACTTTTGTGACTAACGTGGTACATGCTGTTATAACTTACACATTATCTCGCATCTGTGTCACGAAGCCGGTGAAGTATATGGATTTATGAGAAAAAGTTATATATACATCTGTTTAGTTCATTAGATTTTTGCATCACTAATTTTATATTATATTGAAAATGTTGCACATGATACCAGTTCTTCCTGAATTCATTAGTTCTAATGTTATTCTTAATTATAATGAAACTATATGCAAATCTGTTTTATCATTTTAACCATGTCACTAGTAAAAAATGTTTAAAAGGTAATTTTAGAAATATGTAGACTAGCTTGAAATGCTTTGAAAAAAAAATTGCGTACGCAAAGCAAGAAAATTTTTATTTCAATTTTCCCTTCATTTTTTTTTTCCTATAGCAAATATTCATTGAAAATTGTTTTAATTACCATATTTTGATACTGTGAATTCCAAAACAAACCTATATTCACTTTTATTCTCAGTTTATTTTTTTTTGTCACATATAATCATTAAAAATTTTAATAATTATCATATTTTGATAGGGTGATACTGATATAAATTACAAAACTAAAGATTAAATTATAAACTGATTTTAAATTGATAATAAAAAAACATTCGACTTTCTAAAAGTTAATTCAAGTAAATTCTTTTCCTGTATGAAATTATACGTAATAAAGTTAAGCGAAGCAAACGTAAAATGCACATTTGAAAAGGGGAAAAAAAATACAAACTCGTTTTACATATCAGATTTAAGAAAGGACGATACCATTTGAAGTGAATTTAAAGTTTATTTATTTTAAAGACCATTATTCTCGAATGATGATTTTATGTTAAACTTTGCCTCAGATTCCATTTATACTTTTCATTTGCTTACCTGCAGTTCTGATCTCTTTGACAGTGGCGGCATGTATGTGTTTAATTGTGGCCACGCACTTCACAATAACTCTTCCATTATGAAGAACATCTGGTTTTAGACGAAATCTGAGAGCTAAGCTTGAACTTTCCATTTGATCCGGATAAACAACTGTCTCTTGATCGGTTAAATCAGACTGAGCCTGAAATGCAATATTTTTAATTATGTACTGAATAGAGTACATAATTAGAATAGAGTTTTTAACATGTACTGAATTTTGATCACATAATCAAAAGTGAGCATTACTTCCTTATAATTCTAGGTAGAGCCATGTCTAATTATTTTGTACCAAGGCAAAAAGGTATGCCGACGCGCAATACGAATTGAATACGTACGCTTACTTTTACGGTCGATACATTTTAAGGTAATATGTTCAAATAATAATATCATAACTATTACAGTAATATATAACAATAGCTTTTTATTTACACTAAATTAATGTGTATAATTGTTTATAAATGGCAGAAATAAGAAAAAAGTCCTCAGTTTCTTTGAATTTAAATAGTTTTTGAGTTTCAAAATTACATTAAATTATATTATTAATTATTATTAATTAACATAAAAAATATTTCACAAATTTTCATGCTTTTCATAATCTGTTATTTAGTTCAATCATGATGTTTCAGTCTGAGTGGAATTTTGTCATCGATTTTTAACCGACTTTCTGATAAGCAGATATTCAAATTTAGTACATACACTGAATCCAAAAATTGAACCTGTGAAATTCTCAACGGTAAGAATTGCATGCAAATGAGAATGAGAAAACTAAAGTTTATAGAATAAATCCACTTGTATATGCATTTTGAGACTCGGCAACAGGATCAAACGGAATTAAATAATAAATAAGTAATTTTAAATAAAGATTAAACGAAGATAGAATAATTATTTTAATGTTTTATTTTACAGCATAACTCAAACTTTGGTCAACAATGAGTAATATAATATAATAAAATAATTCAACTCATAAAATTAATCAAAAACTTCACTGTACAGAGTGTTTCAGTTAAACGCATTGTTAAACAATAATTATGATGTTTAACGATGTAATTAAATGTTAATTATTATCAAACAGTGTTAGGTATTAATAACCATTACAGGGAAAAATGAGAAACGATGAATAAGTATAATATTAAACATTAGCATTCAATGAAAGCGGTGATAACAAAAAATATAAAGCGCCTTTTAATTCACAAGAATTTAAACGAATTGTTAAAGAAGGCACAGGAATTGTCTGATTTGGCCATGGAGATTGATCCATATGAAAAAAGTAGATAGAAAGAAACTTTTTGAAGGACACTGAAAAACCTTTCGCTGCGTACAGCGAAACTACTAAAAAGTTACTTCATTTATTGTCTCAATTAATTACCAGCTTTTAAAAAAATAATTTTATGATGTACTTATTATGCAATAATAGTGACACTTTCAAATAACATTTGTTTCGTTTCTTCATTTTTAAACAGAACAATATTTAGGCTTGTTTAAATTATTTACACTTTCTCAGTCTGATTTGTACCTAATACATTTTTAACACAATTTAACGTCACGGAAAGATATTTTGCCATACGCGCAATGAATTATTGACATAACCCTCGCGTTCGGCAAGAGTTTTCTCTATAAGTTTCTATATATTCTTCCATTTTAACTATAAGTTAAATGAAAAAATTATACAACTTACAGAACAATAATATTAACTATTTGCCATCTATCTGTGTTACTGTAATGCAAATCGATTCAGGTGCCTTTACGGGCAGCCAAATCTGTCTTGTTCAATAGGCGTGGTTCACAAGATGAAAGAAATAACAATTGAGTCTTCGGAGACTAACTGCTGAATTTTCTTACGTTTCTAAATTGCAGAAAGAATAAAGGTCCCTTGTTATCTCATCAATCACCAGAACTTCGATTTCATCAACTCGTTCCGATATTCTGCAAGAAATTCGATATTTTCTCAAAAGGGGTAGAAATTTCCTGCGGGATCATTTATTTCCCTTTCATTCTTGACTGCGTTTAAGGTCATTACCAATTCTTCGGTTTCACTGGTCGACGTTTTGTTCAAGTTGCGATTGTTTCCATCGACCGAAGAAGTCAATAAGTTTTTACTCTCTTCTGGAGTTGTACCATATAAATTTTCGGAAAGGCAATTTATAGAATGTATACTTTCTGGCTTTCTATGTTTCTAATTTAATTCTGTTTTTTATTGTGTTACTATCTTACACATAAGTTTGTACACTTAAGTATCCGAATAAGTACATTTGCATCGATTTGCCTAAATATACTGCGAATCATGGTGACGTGTAAATGTTAAAAAAATTATGTTTGAATGTTTTATAAAAAAAAAAGAATATTTTGCAAGAAAATGGACAATTATATAATGATTCTTTCGTTATTATCAAGCAAATTCTGATGACCTTAAAATTCATCGAAAATGTCCTTAAAAATTGGTCGGGAAATGCATAGAATGGAAAAAATGCCTGTAAGGAATAAACGTTCACCCCCAAATAAAAAGTAATAACATAAAAAATGACACAATTGATAAACATTGAAAAGAGATTAAAAGCCAAACAACTGCATGTACCTGTCACTTGAATTTTATTTTTTTTTTTACGAAGGAACGGTACCAAGCGTCTTTGCATTCATAGCATTCCTAATACCATAGTACCGTTTTAAAAATATAAAGATCCAAGTCCATTTTCCTACTTACCGCCGATGGACTATACCAGCTGAGCAAAAAAATATTAAAAAATAAAGGGGACTTCATGGAGACAGAAAAAATATCGGTCACAGATATGAATGTATAATTCCAAGAATATGTCTATTAAATAGCTTTTTTTCAATCTGCTATGGAGCTTAACAACCTCAAAAAATCTCAAAGAGCTAAGGAATGCCGGTATGGAAAAATTCTGAGAAGTGACATTCATACCTTGCGGAAAAAAAACCTTTCGTGATAGTTAAGATTAATAGTTAATTAATCAGATTTCTGTGGATAGGACGTGCCTGCCTCTTTTAGACAATATTATAAGATGACGTTGCAGATGACTGAATATGGAACAAATGCCGAATAAAACAAGGATTTTGATTTAGAGGTTAAGAAAGAGTATAATAACAGTTCTTTGAGCATTGTTATAAAAATGCGAGAATTGAAACGTGGTGTCTGAATACTATATACAGATGTGCGCTTCATCGTTACACGTGCGTGACGTATGGAGCTAGCTATTCATATGTAGCCACCAGGTTTACATAGTAACGAAGGGAAGTATCTCACAGATTCGTAATGCCAAAAATAAATTGACATCGATAATTAAAGTAATAAGAAAAATCTTATTAAAAATGTTTGCAACCTGAAAATTTCAGGCTAAGAAATAATCATAAAAAAAATAAATAAGACTAACGGAAAAGAACTAAAAATGTAAAAATCATATAAATATTTCATTTTTCCTCTTAAATAAAGATAATACCCACTTTTACAAAGTTAAGGAATGTTTTTCGATTGATTGAAGAAAGTTCACAAAGTTAAGGAATGTTTTTCGATTGAATAAAATTACTAAACTAATAAAGTTTTAGTGGTGAAGAGAATTCAAGTTCAACTGAAAAAGAAATTTAACTTCAAAATGTCCAGCGCTTGTTTATGAATTTCTCTTTTGAACATAAAGTAGTAAAACAGAGGAGAAAAGTCAAAATATGAAAATACGTATGCAACAGATTCAAGAAAATTAGGGAAGAAAAGAAATACGATGCATTGGTTCGCAATAATCATCAAGGTTATTATACAATAAGATTTGCTTTTGTATGACGTCACTGCCTCCTAGTCTGTTAAAAACCAACTTTTTTTCCTTCTCCTTTTGCGTCTTAGATTTTCCACTTCTGTAACTTAGCTACCTCAGTATTGGAAAGAGCATAACCTTGTTTGTCTAATGACCTTGGTAATCATAAAAGAAAAATAAAGAACATAGAAAGGAGGTGGGCACCTGTGAAAGTGCATTTCTGAGAATGTGAAAGCATTTTTTGAGAATATAAACAATCATCGGTATTGAGCATCACTTCTCAAAGACACACCTCTCCACAAGTGACCAAAGTCATCTGGATCCGTGGATAGCCGTTTTGGAGAAGAAAATATCGTGGTTATATACACTGGTGTGCAAAACTTAAGCAACGGGTGTTCTTTTTGGCATAACTCCACGAGAAAACATCTGAGAGACATGAAATTCAGAATTAAGAGACAGCATTTTGTATTTAAACGATGACGAAATCATAATTGCTCTAAAAAGTAATACAATGCATACAATATGGAATCAAAGAAAAACGGGCTTTATTGAACTCATAGTATCGTTACACATGATTGTCTGTACAAGAGGAAGAACACCAAGCAGGTGTTCCTTAGTATGGGATATGCCCTTCCCTTATTGCAATGGCTGCTTCGAACGGTCTCTCCAGACTCAGCACCAGATTGTCCAACAGATCTTGAGGTAAGAGTGCCCATTCCTCAATCAGCATCTGTTTCAGTTGCTGAGTGTTCCCCGGAGAATGCAATCGTAACACAAGCGTCCCCCATAGCATCCCACACATGTTCTATGGGGTTTAAATCAGGGGAGCACGCTGACCAATCCCTTCGAGTGATATCTTTAGTTTTTAGTAGCTTCTGAACAGCAAGAGTCCGGCGTGGCCGTGCATTGTCATCCATAAAAACGAAGTCTGCTCCAATGGCATCTCGCAACAGACGCACATGGGGAAGAATCACCTCCTGACGATAGGGATCTCTGGTTATAGAACTTCTGTCGAAAACCAGGAGCTCTGTCCGCCCGTTCAGCATAATGCCTCTCAAGACAAGATCTTCAGAACACCGTAACGGTCTCTTTCCCTAATGTTACTGAGATTAAACGTGTCCCGACCTCTCTCAAAATCAATTTATGTTGAGAATCGCTTGTGGCACTAAACGATTCTCATCCGTGAGGAGGATACGATTCCATTGGTGAGATGCCCAGTTTTTGCGCTCCTTGCACCACTGTAAACGGTGATGCCGATGGCCAGCTTTCAAAGAGATGCAGCGTTCAGGACGGCAAGCGCATAGACCCCCTTTGTGAAGGTATTTGGACACAGTAAACCACGACAATTGTCGCCCGTTGCTGTTCACAGTTGTTGAGCTGCGGCGCTTGCTGACTGGTTTCGGGCTCTTTTCGTCTGCAGGACTATATATCAGTTATTTGCTGCAGTTGTTTTCCTGGGATGGACACCACCAACCTTTCTAATAGCTGCACCTATGGTTTGGAAAGCTTTCTAAACGCGCGAAACGCCACTTTTGTTGATTCCGAACTCTTCAGCTATATGGTCACACTTCGCCCCTACTCCAGATTTTCGATCATTCTTCCACGTGTGAAGTCACCCAGATCATTTCTTTTAGCCAATATTTCACGAAAGAACTCCTTGAACTTGCAGCGAATGTCTTTAATTGCATCTCCATCCTTCCTTTTATGGTAATCTTGAGTTGAGCGCGTCGACCGTACGCGTTTTGCGTACGTCCACGTAGCCTGTGACGTTTTTCTCTTGACATTTGCATACGCATGACCTTTCTACTGAATTGCGTGTTCATTGTACTGAACGCAAGAACCCCTTTTCTACAATTTTATGGCTATCTGATTAAAATTTACATTGTTGCTTAAGTTTTGCACACCAGTGTAGAATATATAGTACTGTAAAACTTGAACATAACCAATATACTATATTTTAGATTCAGAGTATAGTATATAGAAATCGTACAAATTTTTCTATTGACTTGTTAAAAGAAAGCATAAACCTATTTTTATTAATAAATAAATTTAAAAGAATACTTATCAATTAACTCACAAAATTTATTTTTAAATGATTGAGTTTCTTATGCTGATAAAACCATTTTTAAAGTAATGAAGATAAACGAAAGATCATTCTTTTTTTGTCAAATTCGCTACAACGTCTGTTTATGACAAACAAAAATTAATGGCTAATGAAAATAATTAAGAAATCGTCAAATGTAAAAAATAGAATTATTAGAATGATGAGCTTACTTATCAGATTAACACAAATTACTCCAAACAGAATGTTTTAAATTATAGTTTCTACCTACTATTATATCTACTATTATTATACTACAGCCAGCCTACATTATTAAAATTCCTGCCTAGAAGAAAAATGCGTAAGGGTAGTCTACAAATTAGGGCTGTCTGTAACAAAGAATTCTTAAACATTCATTATATTTTCAAGTCTATAACTTTGTAAGTTCAGTAACTAGCGAAAGCTTCCATCCATGTTATTTTCTTGAAGAGATGGCTGGGATAGCTATACAAGAAATTTCGATTGAAAGAGGACTTTTCACTGTTCTGGCCCAACTGCGGCGCTTAGGAAAAACAACTTAGAAAACTTTCATCAAAGTGTTAATCACTTCATTGTCTTAAAAACACAAATATTTGCTACCTTTTTTCATTCAACCTTTTGCCTCTGAAACTGGCCTCAGTTTACGACAGAAATGTTTCTTTTCCCCTTTCAGAAACTGTGAAGACCTATTTAGAGATTCAAAGTAAAATCAACTTGAACCGTCTGCTTGTCATACTCGAGGACGTTGGATAGCGTCACCCTATCCATGATAAAAAAATTCTTTTGTATTCCCTAGTCTCTTTCCTGAAAATTAACAAAGACGATACCTTAGGCAATCTTTCAAACAAGCAGTAGTTTCCATTGCAAAGCCAGCTGAAAATGAGGAAGTGCTTTCCTGTTTCCCGCCTTTTTAAGTCATCTTTGCTTTATGTAGTTCTGATAAAGCTTCCGATCTACAGAGAGCATGACCAATTAGGCAATAATTTTCTTTTCAGTTTCGTCGCATTCTGGAGGAGGGGGGTGGAAGACATGAAATGATGAATATCTCTCCGGGGGCCATATTTAATCTCGACGAATGCGTCTCGTTGCTGATGCCTGATGACACTTTTAGAATCGACGTGTTTTTCTTGGGCAAAACGACGATTTGAAATCTTTATATACAGATGAAGTCGATGCTGGCATTTCAAACAGAATACTGCAGGCTGGTGATACTAAGCAGTGACTACTTAAATCCTAAGCAGGGACTGCTGGATTCAGTAGTCCTAAGCAGAAATGATCAGTCTTTCTAGTTCTGCACATTGTTTCTCGACGAAAGTTAAAACTTGATCTTACAGGTAAAAGCCATATTAGAATCAATTCACTGTTTGGGAAAAGCCAATCGACACTTGTGTCTACGAACTTTGGAGACTGAATTCGTATGATATTGTAGTTTAGATTCTCCTTACATTTTAGATAACTGTATTTATCTATTCATCTAGATATCTATTTCTCTATATACTAAAATTATTATCTCATAGTAAATACTGAAGAGGTTTTTATGATATATTTAGCAATTTATTAAAGAATTCAAGCAATATTGCTGCTGATTCCTGTTGCCTACTAATTGTTATTCGTTGTAATTTTTTTTTAAATTTAGCAACTTCTTTTATTAGTTCTTGTAGTTCTCTTGATAATTCTATTCTCAGACACTTTTCTGAATCGGAATTCTTTTTTTCTTATTTTATTTATTTATTTCTGAAGTTCTTTGATTTTTCCATTTGTTACTTTCACGGATCATATTCCGGCTGATACGGAGATAATAATTTATTTTGCTATTTGTCTAATCTACTCCTATATAAAACATTAGATTAAATCATACACACATAAAGACACCTGCTTAAAAAATAAGCAATAAAGCCAAAACACGGAATAAAACAAAAACTATTTAATGAATATGCGTGAAACTGATCCAGGAGGTTGGTGTGGTATTAGTAGACCACAGTGCGAACAGTAAAACAAAGCCATAGAAAAATATATATATTATGGCCATCATATCGTGAAAGACCAAATGGATCAGCAGAATATGCAATGGAAACATTACGCTAATAGTTGGTATGATACCCTCTACCTGAAATACATGCTTCGCAACGGTCAGGCAAGCAGGCAATGGTGCCGTTTATCGCTTGTTGTAGCAATAGTGTCCATTCTTGTAGTAATGCATGTCGGAGCTCGTGGAAGGTCCCTAGCGGCACATTGAGACGTACTGTTCGTCCTCCTAATATGTTCCACACATGTTCTATGGGATTCAGGTTCGGGGATTTAGCAGGCCACGGCAGATGTGGAATGGTTTCACTCTCCAGATAACTCCGCACCACTTGAACTCTATACGGGCGGGTGTTATCGACCATAAATATTACCACGATATTCGTTGCAGCAATAAAAGGACACACAAGAATAGAATTTCTTCGCGATATCGGACGGCTGTGACGGAGCCAGCAGGCAGAGGTCGGTGAAGCCGTTCGTTGCTATCCCAGCCCATACAAGTAAATCTTGTCCTGTGTAATGGTCTCTTTCGACAACGTTTGGTGCTCGATAGCGCCTTCCTGGATCTCGCAAAATCATTGCCCTTCGTGAATCGTTCTAAATATTAAATCGAGACTCCCCCTTAAAAGTACATGGCCTCAATGCGCTAGTGTTCAACAGTGATATTTACGGGCCCACTTCAACCGCGCTCTGACATGCTATGGAGACAAAGGATCACAAACCACAGGCTGTCGAATGTACAGTCTACCTTCAAGCAGTCGACGCGACACAGTTTTGCAACTGTAGACAGCTGTTGTTCTGCTATGCGACGTCAGCTGTTGTTCTGCTTGTGATCTACGGCTTCTTGCACATAGCAACAGAAAGCGATCGTCTGCCTTTGTGGTAATGTAAATTAGTACTATCCAGGATGTCTTTATTTAAACAAAAAGACAAAAAATATATAAAAAAGCTACAGATATCTTTAAAATAATAGCTAAAAAATGTTTTAAATATTTAACATTTTTAAAATGTAACATTAATGCGAGAACTTTAAAAACTGCTAAAATGCTT
Organism: Stegodyphus dumicola; assembly: GCF_044657685.1. Classification (NCBI taxonomy): domain Eukaryota; kingdom Metazoa; phylum Arthropoda; class Arachnida; order Araneae; family Eresidae; genus Stegodyphus; species Stegodyphus dumicola. Next base: position 117,667,883 of record NC_140777.1, on the reverse strand, counting down.
TAATCAAAAATTTTGTTGTTGGAGTGTTGAACACAAGCACTAAAGAAAGCTAAATTAACAAGTAAAACAATAAATATTAATAAAGGAATAAAGAAAATAGGGTAGTCTTGTGTGTTTGTGAGTATGGCAAAGCCTCGAGGGCTATCTGCCTAAGAGGAGGGATGCCTTCGTGGAGGACTTTCTAACGGAAACTGGCTCGTATACACGTTACACATGGGGAAAACCACGAAAACGCCCATGCAGCCAACCCGTTTGCGGGATTCGAACCTCGGACCGAACTACCAGTGTTCAGCGACTTTACCGCTCGGCCGCTGGTGGGCAAAATAGGGTAGTCAATTGAGTAAATTCGAATTAGACTTCATCTAGGTATATTAATCTGAAGTTATTTCTTTAACTAACACCAGATGTCCCTAAAAAAATCCTGTTTTCCTTGATAATCTAAAACAGTTTTATTTATTACCTTAAGTAACAAGAACAACACCCGCACCTTTTTTCCTTTTTTTTTTTTTTAGAAACCTTAAATTAGGGAGTAAAAATTAAAGTCTGAATAATAGTTGTAACAAATTAATTAGTAATATATATATTATAAAATTTATGAAAAGATTTTCATGATACTGGTTCTCATTTCGGGCGAATAATTAGACAACATATTTTGTTTCTGAAGTAATGACATTATTGAACTTTATCTGCTCTAAATGATATAACAAACTTACCAACTGGTCATTTATGTACCATTTTAATTCTGGGGCAGGTTTGGACTTTCCTGAGTTGCATAAGATGGAGACATTATCGCCTAATTCATAATCAGACTTTTCTTCCATAAGCACTGGTCCGTCTGAAGGTGGCACTGAAAAAATTTTAAATAGCATAGTTCTTTAATTCAAACTGTTTAATCTACAAAAGACAGTTCTTTTTAATTTGTTGCAATGTAATACGAAAACAGCTAAAGTTACAAAAATGCATATTTTGTCAGAATTACTAACCGACAACTTCCAATTGCCGAGTAGACTGAACGCATCTGAAAAAGGGTTTATCTGTGGAAACTTGACATGTATAGTTACCATGGCTTTCCAGGATAAGATTACGTAAGACGACAGTATTTTTATTTGATTTCGATATCTAAAACGAGAAGTAAAAATTTATATTAATTCTTTGAAGTATGATGAAGTCACTATTAACGTAACAATAAATCGGTTATACATTAAATTATTCAAATATAGTTTAAAAAGGAAAGAAAAAAAATTCAATTTATATTACAGATTAATTCCAGGCTGAAAACATTTGCTTTATTGCTTTTTACAGAGTTATGCAGAACCTACGATTTCAAATCTTTAAGACGTTATTTCTAAGCAAGTATATTATACAGTACTGATAGAATAAAACAAATAATAAAATGTTTAAAAAACTTGAAAGCTTTCAGATTTTATATCACCCCCAAAGGGGCGTTTTTTAACGTTTTGTGTGTTATCTTTATTTATTAAATATTAGCAGCTTGGCTGCCAGCCTTCGTCTGGCTTTTAAATGTACCGGAAAAATGGCTGAAAGGAACACCAAACGTTAAATTTAAAAACTGCGTAGAATTTTACTCTGCAGAACAACTTCATAAACGTTATTACGTGAAATAAAATTACAATGAAATAAGCAATACCTCTTAATACAAATATTAATTATCCTAATAAATAAATTAACCAACTTCCCTTTGCAAAATCTTAAGAACTCAAATGGTATTAAGAAGGTTTAAAAACTTTGTTTCCTAAAAAAATCACTCAAAACTTTTCAATATCTTAAAAACAGTGAAATGAGCAATAAATAACATAAAAGAATAGAAAAAACGGCTAAATCGCAGAATAGGCTGCATCAGTCGATGCTGTGTTTACTTCTCTTATGCTTGGACACGCCTTTTTATGACGTAATATTGGTTACGCCTCTTCTTAAAAACAAGTTATAAATATGCTATAGCTTCGTATTTAAAGAAAACTTAAATTATATTTTAACTGAGTTGAAATGGTAGGTTTATAATGTTCTGCGCGAGATTTTTTTAATTATAAATCTACTTTTCTGTGTTGTGTGGTAGTGTTAGCATTTAACGCAACGAATTATCTCTCACAAATGTATTATTAAGATACCAAACGATTGAAAACGATCATTAGGAAACGACTGAAAATATTAAATGCATGAATTAAAAATTATAACCGTAACTTCTGAAAATATAGAAAATAATTCTTTTGCTTAAGGAATGTTTTGATTATTGATGAGTGTGTTAAAATCGGTGCTTACTGCAGAATGGATGAGTATCTGAATCTGGATTTTTTTAATCAGTTGGAGCGAAGAGGCAATAAGAGCGTTATTGAGCGGTGAGAAAAGTTTGATTGCAATATCGTATAAGTGCCCAATTTGTGGAACAAATATGAAACTAGTAGAGAGACGGTTTTGAAACGTATAGACGATTTTGAGTGGTGCGCAGCGCCGAGTTTGTGCAACTCTGAGATGTTTTTAAGTGAAAATTTATCAATGTGCACATGGGCAAAGCCAATGCTGTGCGCGATGCCGAGTTTGTGCAATTCTGGGATGTTTTTTTTAAAGTGAAAATAGATCGATGTGCACATGGGCAAAGCCAGTGTGGTGCGCAATGCCGAGTTTGTGCAATTCTGGGATTTTTTTAAGTGAAAATAGATCGATATGTACATGGGCAAAGCCAATGTGGTGCGCAATGCCGAGGTTGTGCGCGATGCCGAGTTTGTGCAATTCTGGGATGTTTTTTTAAGTGAAAATAAATCGATGTGCACATGGGCAAGCCAATGTGGTGCGCAATGCCGAGGTTGTGCGCGATGCCGAGTTTGTGCAATTCTGGGATGTTTTTTAAGTGAAAATAGATCGATGTGCGCATGGTCAAAGTCAATATGGTGCGCAATGCCGAGTTTGAGCAATTCTCTGATTTTCCTTTTAATTTAAAATAGATGGATGAGCACATGGACACCGAGTTTGTGGAATTCTTTGATGTTTTTCGAGTGAATACTGATCGTTGTGTAGAAGAGAAAACGAGGTTGTGTGTGATGCCGAGCAGTAATGAAACTTTATTTATGTGCAATGTTTAACATATCGTTAGTGTATTTTAAATTTGTATTGTTGTTTTAATTGTGAATTATATTTAAGACGTCATTTTTCATTTAAATTGTATTTTTAATTTTTTGGCTTTGATATGTTTATAACGCTTTCCGTCTTATGACATATATCGATAGCCCGACAATCTGCTCAACAGTAGCAAAATTGTTAACTTTAACTCTTGACGTAACGTTTACCTCATATTTTAATACGTAGTGTTTGGTATCGTAATTGCACTTGATAATATGAGTTCATTGATAATATGTATGTGTGTGTGCGTATGTGAAGCATTGCTTAGTGTTCCAAGTTTGTAGTATTTATTTTATTATATTATTTTCTTTCATTCTGAGAAATTAGATTTTTTTATTTATTAATGCGTAGAATTCTAGCATGCCTACACAGAATATGGCGTGATTTAGGAATTTTAGAAAGTAATATGAAATCTGTGTAATGATGTTCATATGCAATAAAAATATTCTTCTTTTTTTATTAATGTAAAATTTAAAATTTTTAGAAATAATGAAAATTGTCTAATTATTGGTATGTAAGAAATTATGTCGTTACGTAGCAAGAAGGTAATTTGTAAAATTGATAAAATTGAAATGTTCCACAATATGAATTTAAATTTTAAAAAAATATTTTATTTGTATAAATAAAAAAAAATAATAAAAATAATAAAAATAATAATAATAATTTAATAAAAATCTTTGAAAATATTGAAGCTCTACAAGTATTAGAGACTCCGACATTATTTATCGTTTTAATAATTGGTAGAATTCGCTCACTGTATCATGGTAATTTTAAATATAAACAATTTATTATACTTATTATCAGTAACGCCTATGCTTAAATGTTATAAATGTAAATTAAAAGTAAAGAATTTGATATTAATTTACAATAATAAACAATTTATTATTGTTATTTTTAAGAGAAAGTAGTAGAAAGTACACGTAGTGTAAATGCGAGACTACATTGTGACGTCATAAGCTTAGTCCCACCCATTTATGGACGTCACACAGCTCCTCCTACTGAACTTTGTTGGTGCAGCCTATTCTGCGCTTTTACCCAAAAAACAAAACATTCTGAAAAGCAAAGCATAATTAATGATATTTTATCTTATATTTTCAAGAGAAAAAATTACAATGATATAAGCTATATCCCTTAATACAAATATTAATTATTATAATAAAAAAAATTAACCAACTTTTCGTTGAAGGAAACAAATCATGCAAAACTTTTCAATATCTACAAACAGTGAAAAAAGCAAAAAATAACATTAAAGCAACTCAAAAAACAAAAAATTCCGCGCACAATTTTACTCTGCAGAACAACTTTATCAAAAACAAAAAAAAAAAAAAAAAAAAAAAAAAAAAAATCAATAAAATTGTATTATGTATATATAAAAATGACAATGAAATATGCGAATCTCTTAAAAACAGTGACATAAAAAATACGATGAAAAATTGTTGCCAAATCCATATTTCTAAAAGAATGAAATTATGAAACTATTCAAAATGATGCGATTTCATCAAAAATCTATCAACAACAATAAGAAAGGAAAATTGTTGCCAAAATCACATTTTTAAGGATGTGAGATGTGAGAAGTTTACTCGGAAGCTTCATTTAATTTTTTTTTTTAAATACAAAATATTATCATTTTTTCAAAATTCTTTTTGTAAAAGCAGTCACAAAGATGAAAGTTTAACGTGTCCAAAAATCAAAGAAAAATAAACTGTACATTTTTAAAAATAAACTTTTTTAGAAAAAATCCCGTTGAAAAGGTGTTAAGCTCACTTTGTTAAATAAATTCGCATTTAATCGATTTATTGAAACACGAAATTTATTCTAAGTTCGTAAAATAGCTAAGTGCCTACGTTTCATGACGATGTTAAAATGGAGTGTGTGGAGTAAAATCTCGCTTTCCTATAGCCCATTATGTATCAAAATGACGCGATTTCGTCACAAAACATAAAATAAAAAAAATTCTAATTCGAATTTCGAAAAAATCGCTTCGAGGTGCACTGGCGCTTGTCTAGATGCACCTATGTACCAAATTTCGTAGCCGTGGGTCAATTAGCTTACGCGCAAAGCGAACGAAAGACACACACACAAACTCTTTCTTTTATTATATGTAGAGATCATGTTCTTCTCATTTAAACCATAAAATTCAATTCAACAGCAATATCGCAAAAGAATTTTAAAATCGCATATCTTTAGAATTCCTGATGCACAGTCTTGCGCGCTGGAGATTTTTTTTTTTTTCCCGTACAGTGTTGCCATTGCTCGTTTTGAAATCATTGAGCTTCTTAATCAAAATATCAAATAGATAATGAAACAAATTCCAATTTTGGTTTTCAAGATGCCCACATTGGGTGAAGACGAACGTTATTCAAAATTTGATGGCACCGTTGTTTTATAACAGTGCCAGAAACATATATACGTTTATACGGATTCTTCATTATTTAGTTAGTTTAAATATAATACAGGGCGATAATATTTGGTGGCAACAATTTGAAGAAAGAAACGGGCATTTAAGGTTGCCAGAACGAAGTTAATAGCCCTCCTAACGCCCTTTGGGCTAATAATTTTGTTAACATGTTAAAAAAATTTTCCTCTTTTGCTCTTTGGTTTGCTGCTAATGCTTCATATTAAATAATACATTCAATTATATTCTTTATCAGAATTTCTAAATAATATTAAGTCTTCTCAATGTTCTAGTCCGTCAGAATATAAATAAAGATTTTTTTTCCTTTCTGAATAAACGCTAAACTGAAGAAATTTTTTACCACAAAACGATTTAACAAGGTATTTCATTTCACGCCCATATATTCTTGGTTGATCAGACCGTCGTACTTATCTCACCAGCGGCCGAGCTGTGCAGTCGCTGAACAGTAGCAGTTCGACCTGGATTACAATTCCGGGAAACGGGTTACTGCATGGTTGGATTTCCTCATTTTCCCCATGTTTAACATGAGCACGCTCAAATTCCATTTATAGAGTTCTCTACGAAGGTATCACTCCCGATAGGCAGACAGCCCTCGAATTGCTTTCCTATAACCCGTTAATCTAATCTAACCTAACCTAACATAACATAATATTACTGTCGCTCCGCAGCAGAAGCACAGTTTGCCAAACTTTGATGGACTGAAGAAGAGAATGTGAATCGTTATAGAGCAGTGGTTTTCAACCCGTTTTGCCACCTGCATTCCCTACACTATGGTCAGAAGGACATTCCCCACTTACTTTCCCAAACACGAAAATTGCATATGCATTTATTTAGATTTAGATTATTTTTTAATATGTTTTACAAATTAAGCAAAAAAGTACAGTAAATATTGATAAATACCAAAACTTAAAAAAGTAGTTTTATATATTTATAAACTAAAACTAAATACTTCACACCTAGATAAACGGCTGCCCGCATTCTCTTCTCCTTGAAACTGTGAAATTCCCTTAAAGTCATCTTAATTAAATCTTAAAGTCAAGCGGTAGTTTCCCCACAATCCACTACAGTTGACATTCTACAAATTCTGAGGAAGCTTTGAATTCTGCAGTATCAGCAGAACAATTTCCAGAATATAATCCGAAAGTTGCTTGCTGTCAACCCGTAGTTACGAAGACAGCTCACCGATGCGAAAATTTGAATAATATCGAGACAGAGCCTCTTAGTGTCATAAATGGTATAGTTTAACGATGAATATATATGTCTACTTTGCGAATAAGAGTCTGCGGAGAGGGCACATGGAGATAATTTGTAACATGAAGACAGTCGTAATGTAGCTGCTAAGCGCCATATTGTTCAACAGAGTGTCATTAACATCTATAATCGGTCACCTACTTCGCATAAGGAGTATAACAACGATAAGCTATGGTTGGATAAGATGCTGCAGTCGATCGCATTGTCTACATTTAAAGGTTGCAAAATGCTGTTTTTCACTAAGATACCGCTGGCCACACGTATCAGCCTAATTCTCTGGCTTTAAAACATTCAAACCCTCAGCTTAAGTACAAGATAACCAACTTTCATTCTGATGAGAACTATGGAAAGAAAAAGTTAAAGTAAAGATTCAACTCCATAACTGGTTAATTAACATAAAATCATACACATCGAAAAATTTTGAAATGGTGCAGTTCAGTGCGATTTATCATAAGTAGTTACTGTTTTAGGACGAAAAGGGGTAAATAACCAAATTGAAATGGAGAGCTAACAGACTTTGTCAAATTAGTAGTAGTAACAAAGTAAAATTTTGATTTACATACTTTTTATCTTATATGCATGCACATGTGTGCGTACATCTAATTATGAATTATATTAATTTATTTTTACTTCATTATTACATTATTTTCTTCTAAGAATCTTCTTTTCCCGTTTTCTCTCTTTCAAAAAAACTAAGTGCATACGCGTTGTGATAAATCGCTGCTAGACGCAAGTGAGTTGCAAACTAAAGAGTTTGGGAAGTTGTGTTCTTTGCCATTAAAATTATGAGCTACGTAACTTTCTTTTTGAAATTTATAGTCGTTTAATTCTCTATTCCCTAAGTTTCTCTCTCTCTCTCTCTCTATATATATATATATGTATGCATATACAGAAATAAAGATATAAATGTAGATGCATGAAAAAGAAGAAAAATTCAAGTTAAATAATTGCAACAGAATTTACTTTATCAGGAGGGAAGATTAATCGCAAATCACAAATAGCTCTCTCTGAAGCCGCAGAGATTTGTGTAACAGGAAGCAAATACAGTCTTTGCATTCAGGCAAACGGGCACTACTGTGAATAGCGACGTCAAAATGATTTATGAAGCAATTTTATTAGCAAAATAAAGTTTTCTTCTTCATTCTCCTCCTATTTTCTCTTTGTAGCATCCTTTCAGAAACCTTGTCACTTTGCTCGTTCAATGAAAAACGGAAATGTAAAATAAGCTCAACGAATGAAAAACTAGGCCTGGAACAGTTATAAAAAATTTCAGAATGAAATTTCGGAAACAAAAATTATTCTCATGTTTTTACTGTACTTTTTATTACGTTATTATGCTTGGTAAGTTCAAGAATGAAAGATGTATTTTTACATCTATAATGAAATTAATGAGATCCTGAAATAGAAAATAAAAAGGAAGTATTTGGATTTTTTCATTTTCTTTGGTTATAATTTGGAAATTGAAAAAAACTAAAATGTACTGCTATTCAAGAGCTTTTCTTAACAACATGGTTCCAATATAAATGTATATTTTTGGGCATATAAATTTAATATAGGTCCCCTTCCCCACGAACAAACCTGTATTTCTGAAGGTAATTATGGTGTTCTTTTAAAATACACTTTTTTTTCTATATACAGTTTTATAATAAATATAACGCTGGAAATAATGCTATGCAAATTTTTATCACATTGAACATTATTTTATATATTAAGGATTTCGATGTAGAATAAACAAATATAAAAGATAAAAAGTACTGAAAGGCTTGAATTAAAATTTAAGCAGAAGACTGATAAAATAACTAAAATGATTTAAAACAAATCAAGACAAATACTTTACGGACCATCTAAACATTTCCTGAGGTAAGCAATGGAAGTTCCTGCTTTACTTTGGAATGCTGTTGTTATGCAAAATAAACAAACAGATTCAAAAAATGAAAGCAACTAACTTCAGTATTCAGTAAAATAATGATCAAATGTCAACGAATTGAAAATCTTCTTCTGAATAGAAGAGTCATTTTTAAATCAGCATATTATGTTTATGCCGAGACTTCTATTTTAAATAAAAACATAAGACGAAACTGTGGCTACACAGGAAGAGTTATACGCGAGTATATATGGTAATTTCTTCAGAGTAAATATGTTTTGTTAACTTGTAATGCTCCAGCCTATAACTTACAGCTAAATGTGCGGAATCTTAAGAACTGGCAAGCGATTAATCGCTTAGTTCAGAAAGATAGAAACATAAACGTACGAAAGGTTAATTATCCTTCATTATTCAAAATAAATTTAACAGTTGACTCCTTCTTGGAGTTTACAGCAAAGCCTCCACTTGGGCTTGAACTCAGAGATACTAAAAATAAAACTAAATTTAACTAAAGAGAAATAGCAGAAGCTATCTGAACTGCACCATGCGGATGTAAAGCTATCAAGATTCTACAAGAGTTGGCCCCTTAACGCTAACTAACAAAGTCAGTAGAACATGAACTTTAAGTACTTGCTCTTCCTTCATTTTCATTTAACCACAATTCTGAAAACACGTTCAGGAAATTGTAAGCTGAAATTAAGAATGATAGAAAAGTGACTTAACTCGCAATTAACTGTTAGAAACTTAGGATAAACCCTACAAGTTAATATTCATTATATTGTGATGAATTAAAAAAACACAATATGGGTAAGATTCAGTTTTTTTTATCTAGAATAAAATGTGGCTAGATCTATCTAAGTGTTACTTCTTGTGAATTTAAGCACACTTTTGAAGATGAACACGACCAGGGAAAGGGTACAAACCAGGGGAACCTATTGAGTACTATATAATATACAAACAGCACAGACTTACGTGCTTACGAACACCGACCATTTGCAGTGAGAACTTAAAAGATACGTAATACTAAATTTGAAGGTAGGAGTAGTACAAGATTACACAGTTCAATTTAAAGCTAGAAAGTGGACTCAACCTACACTGGCAGAATAGTAATTCGTCGGCGACAATGCTAACTGATATTTAAGGTTAACAGGGGGCAGAATTAGCAGCGTGCACTCACAATAGCTAAATCACGCTCAGTTGCTAGTCCAGCAGCACTCTTTGTCTTTTGAATTTATTGTGTAACGATTCTTAACTTCCACCGCACGTTGTCGGTGTAATTGTAAGCACGAAGTACGTGACTTTTCTGTTCAGAGTTTTGTGAATAATGAAGGGTTATTTTTACCATTTTTCTGTGCTGGTTTTCTTTACGCCAGTGCAAGAAGTCGGCGGGTTACTTAGTAGTTTCTAGCAGAGTTTTATCTCACCAAAGAGAGTACGAGCCTACAGGTGTTTAAGAATGAATAGCGTTAGAGTTATAACAACCACCTTCGTAGAAGTTGCAAAATTTTAGAAGTGTGCCAAAAAATTTTCAGGAAATCTCGGAACCATGCTCATAACAATCCTTCAGTCAAACAACTTCGCCATTTTCATAAGAGTTCTGTTTGTTGTATTTTAAGTTACAACGGTTTATATAAACAAACTATGATACTTTTTGCTTTAAACTTAATTTTAAAATATGGGTTTGTTAAACTACGGGAAGATGCGTTTAGTAGATACCCACTATTGGGGATGGTTTGCCTGATGCTAAGTCTTTGCAGTTTTTTGACAATTTTTTAACTGAAAACAGATCACTCCACACTTGGAGAGAAGTATATCTTTTCATCTGTAAAAAATCGCTAAATTTCCGCATCGTGGATGCGTTAATACGTAAGTACCGAACGAACTTACCGATTTAGGTATTTTTTCCTGAGTATCAATGACTTAAATTCAAAATGTTTTAAACAGTTTTAGGAAGAAGATATAAAATGAAAGTTTGAAGAGGCATTATTGATTCTGCTTTAAAATAAAAAAATATTAAATTCTTATTTCATTTGTAGCCAATCCTTGAAAAGCATACAATCCATATACCTCTGAGAGTCTGTAGAAGGATGTAAAGCTTTGTACTTAGCTAATTAAAATACAATGAATAATTTAATAATCAGGAATTTTGTTATAGAAAGATTATATAATAGTTAAAAAGCCTTCCACTCTACCGAAGCTACCTCGTAAAATTATCTACCATATTCTGAGAAACTTCCGGACTGTAAATGGACATTTGAATTCAATGTTTAAGGAAATAAAGTCTATAGCTTCGTTCTCGAACACTCTCTTAATAATTTCACATAACCGTGCATGACAAGGATAACCATATCCATTAATCTCTATGTATAATAAAACAAAGAGTCTGTCTGCGTGTGTGTGTGTGTGTATGTCTTTCGTTCGCGCTGCGCGTAAGCTAATAGACCCACGGCTACGAAATTTGGTTACATAGGTGCATCTAAACAAGAGCCAGTGCACCTCGAAGCGATTTTTTCCAGATTCGAATTAGAATTTTTTTTTTTTATTTTATGTTGTGTGATGAAATTACGTCATTTTGAGACATAATGGGTTATAAGCGAGATTTTACTCTACACACTCCATTTTCACATTGTCATGAAACGTAAGCACTTAGCTATTTTACGAACTTCAAATAAATTTCGTGTTTCAATAAATCGATCAAATACGAATTTATTTAACAAAGTGAGCTTAACAGCTTTCCAACGGGATTTTTTCTAAAAAAGTTTATTTTTAAAAATGTACCGTTTATTTTTCTTTAATTTTTGGACACGTTAAACTTTCACCCTTGCGACTGCTTTTACAAAAAGAATTTTGGAAAAATGATAATATTTTGTATTTTTAAAAAATTTTTTAAATGAAGCTTCCGAGTACACTTCTCACATCTTTACAAATGTGATTTTGGCAACAATTTTCATTTCTTATTGTTGTTGATAGATTTTTGATGAAATCGTATCATTTTTAATAGTTTCATTCTTTTAGAAATATGGGTTTGGCAACAATTTTTCATCGTATTTCATATGTCACTGTTTTTAATCGTATTTTTTATGTGACTATTTTTAAGAGATTAGCATATTTCATTGTCATTTTTATATATACATAATACAATTTTATTGATTTTTTTGATAAAGTTGTTCTACAGAGTAAAATTCTGCGCAGAATTTTTTGTTTTTTGAGTTGCTTTCATGTTATTTTTTGCTTTTTTCACTGTTTGTAAGATATTGAAAAGTTTTGCATGCTTTTTTTTTCCTTCAACGAAAAGTTGGTTAATTTTTTTTATTATGATAATTAATATTTGTATTAAGGGATATAGCTTATTTCATTGCAATTTTTTTCTCTTGAAAATATAAGATAAAATATCATTAATTATGCTTTGCTTTTCAGAATTTTTTGTTTTTTGCATTCCTTTATTTTATTTATTGCTCATTTCACTGTTTTTAAGATATTGAAAAGTTTTAAGTGATTTTTTTAGGAAACAAAGTTCTTAACCTCCTTTATACCATTTGAGTTCTTAAGATTTTGCAAAGGGAAGTTGGTTAATTTATTTATTATGATAATTAATATTTGTATTATGGGATATTGCTTATTTCATTGTAATTTTGTTATACGTAATAACTTTTTTTATGAAGTTGTTCTGCAGAGTAAACTTCTACGCAGCTTTTAAATTTAATGTTTGGTTTTCCTTCAGCCATTTTTCGGGTACATTTAAAACCCAGACGAAGGCTGGCAGCGAAGCTGTAAGTATCTTATATAACCGTATCCATATTGCCTCTCCCTCATTTGGTCATGGTATTTCTTTCTTAATATCAAAGGAGGATAAGATTTATTGAGTTGTTAAGTGTTATGTTAAAATTAAGATTATTGTTTACAAATCAAAACGAGTTAATCGATATGCAAAACTTACATCAATGTCAATGCCATGCAGAGGAAAAGCCTTCAGAGATGGTTCCGATCCAGGCACGAACCTGAAAAATTCTCTCATATTCTTATACCACTTGACAGCATAGAGCGTCTCGTTGCCAAGATCATAACCACATCGAAGTAAAACAGTGTCTCCAGTGACTGCTGGTGTTGGGATGTGTAATAAATGAATTCTCAACGGAACTTGAGAAGCAAATGCTGAAATAACAAAATTATCATTAAGTTGCTTGAAAATTAGAAATTGAAATTTTGCGCTGATGTTTCCATTATCACTAGTACTTGCACTAACTAAAATAATTCATATGGTAAAAATAAAGTATTGTATGTAGAGATAAAAATTACGACTCTCCTGTAATGTTTGCGTTTTTTGCACACAGAAGCATAAGCTTGTTTTACATAAAATACCCTTTTTTTTAATGAAAAAAAAAAAAAAAAAAAAAAAAAACACGCAAGCTGTAATAAACATTTTACCTAGCTTTACATTTCGTCTTTATTATACGTTCAGAAATTTCAGCCATAACTTAATATTTCAACTTAATATGGTCTATTTGAAAAAAAAAAAAAAAAAAAAAAAAAAAAAAAAAAAAAAAAAGAACGGCTCAAGAAGGATATTTTTTTGTATATCATAAAACAAGGAATGAACGAAAATTAAAACATGCAAATTAAAATATAATTTAAAAGCTATTTCATATGTTTTCAGTGATAAGATCATAAAACTTTATTAATTTGTAATAAAGTTTCATTAAGTGAAACGTTTAATAAATGCCATACAGTGTAACAGAAAGAAAGCAGATGTTTCACTATATATTCAACAGCAAAAAGGGAAAAAAAGAACCTACAGACCTGTAACATCACGTAATGTCATATCCCTGATGTCATCTAGTAACAAGAAAAGTAAATTAAATAATACGTGATAGTAAAAAAACTAAATTTTGGAAGTGAGATACCCGTACCAAAGCAGATGTTTTACTGCATCTTCAATAAAGAAGGAGAAAAAGTCTACGGACGCGTAACATCAGGTAAAGTCATCTAGCAACGAGAAAAGTAAACTAATATAAATAATAAGGGATGGTAAAAAAAACTATATTTTGGAAAAGAGATGCCCGTAACACACACGGGCAAATGAAGTTACGTGTAAAAGGGTTGCTCGTATGACGTACGGGCTGAATTGTCAAGTGGTTAAGTGGTGGTTTATCTATTTCACATTAGACTGGGGAATTCTTCAATGTGTTTTCTTTGTGACTCTGGACAATCCACGGACAGAGAATATTTAAACACATGCTCTGCACCTGATTGTTTTTATTCAGTAAAGATATTTAGAGTCAAGGCAGCTAGTGGCATAAGCACCCTAAGCCAAGTATTTTTAAAAAATAAATGATCAAATTCTAATTCTTTCTTTATTCTTATTCTCTATTCATGGGTTGCAATACATCGATTCGGCTCTTTATTATTCAATATTACTTGTTCGAGATTCACGATTTTGTAGAGCCCTAAAAATTAAAAAGATAGATTTGCTTTAAGGTAAATCGCTTGTTATTACCTTTTCTCTTTGAAGAAAATATTTGATATTAGAGAAAGCATATTTTATGAATGTCTGGAAAACTTGCAAAAGCGTTTTCATTTAACTCGGAGGTAACTCAAAATTTAATAAAATAAAAGCTGACTGAATGCCCGTAATATTAATGTTGAAACAGTAGAATTAGCAAGTCTTGTAAGAAAGGATACAGATATTCACGTTTTATAACAATTGTGAAAATTCGCCATTTTAAACTTTCGCATTCTACTAAAATATTTCGAAATACTTCTACTTGTTAAAAGCCATATGTCACATTCTTCACGTTTTATAATTTAAATGTGTATTATTTCAGTATAAATCAAAACAAATCTTATACTTTTATTTTTTGTTCATTAAATCGTAATTTCATCGCAAAAACAGAAAGTTTTACATAATAGTATTTTATAATCTTAGATGTTTTAAAAATTAATATATATTTAAAAAATTCTTACTTATGGAAGAAAAAACTTAAATGTTCACGTTAGATATTTCTGAAAAGTTATGTTCATTTAACTTTATTTCAAGGTTTCATAAGAAAGAAATTCGGAAAACATTCATTTACAATTAATCATAGGTAACGTCAACATGTAAATGGCGATAAGTAAAACTTTTAAAATGAATAATAATATATTGACACTTACTGATTACTATCAGTGACGGCAGTACGAACACGGGAAGGTTTCCAGAAGCATACGACTTAGCCCGAAGGTCTTGTATCATTTCTCATTCAAATGGCTGTTGGCAACATATATAAATTTCTTTGCATTTACGTTATCTTCATGAACGTTTCTGGCATGATTTCTGAAAGAAAATTATCATGAAAAAGCGATTTTTGTTTCTTCAAGTAGAAAACTCGATCATCTATCTTTTGTATTTAAAGTAACGTTTTATATTCAAGTATAATGTTTTAGATCGTTAATAGAAGAAGAAAATGTTTTTTGGATGATATACATAGTACTATGATAAATTAACTTGCTTGAAAAGCATTTGATGGATTCGTTGTTAGCGATAACCTTTCATTGTATGACCAAAGCAAAGCTTTTAAGCAAAATATGCGAATTAAGAAAGACTTGAAAATTTTATGAATGAAATATTTCTTTATGAATTTTTAATTCGCTCTTAGTAGTGTGGAAAATATGATACGTTAGCAAATTTTGAGTAACACTAATAAATTCTAGTTCTGGTGAAGTTTCACGTAAGTCGGAAGTTTTGAAATTACTTAATATAGTTCCAAAGTATTGTATAAATGATTTTAAGCCATATTTAAGTGGCAGTGTCATGTTCAGATGTTCAAAGTAAGCTTAAAGAATAACAGAATAATAAAAAAGTGCTAGTAAAACCAATTATACGCAAATATTAGATAGGTAATAAATAAATCCTTAACTGCGTAAATGCCGTATTTCTCCCACCTTTTCTGAACTAATTTTAATGCTCGAAAATCGATAAGCAAAAATTATATGAGTAATTTAATTTCCGAAGAATACGGTTGCAGTAAGAACATAACAAATGGAAAGTAATCACTGATAAACTACTGATAACTATCCCAATATTATTTCTTTAAAAGAAACCCATGTTCAAATAAAGAAATATATTCCAATTAACAATACAATAGCTGACAGATATTGAGCCAATATCTAATGGTTTGCGTCAGACACTCCTTAGGACCCTAGTATGGATAGATCTAGACTGCAATTCCTGGGAGGAACATCAGAAGAACGAAAGAAGAGGAGTGAACAAAAGACCCGGATTTTGAAAGATTGAACACTTCGGAAATAGATAAGGTTACTATGAGACATAACATAAACAAGAGAAGTAAGGTGAAGTGACGTGTTTTGAGAGTTTCTTAAGTGTAAGAACATCCATCACGGTCTGGTAGTTGAACAAAGAATCTGCATAAAATAAGTTTCAAATAATAAAAGCAAGAGAAAATAAAATGGATGAAATGCTAATATAATGTTGAAAATTGAATATGGTGAGTAAAAATAATCATTTGAATACAATTTATCTTGGGGGAAATTCATGCAAGGGAGAAAAAAGCATTTTGACACATAAGTGGTTACGAAAAGTTTATGTTAAAATAAAATACACTATAAGTTTCTAAAATTAAACGAAAATAAATTTCAGTTCTAAATTGATTTCCTGGTATTTTAGTAGAGGTATAGATACGAGAGATAAGACTATTTGTTTCCTCCATTCTTCAAATGTACACAGGATATTGGAAATCGATAAAATAAAAAAGAGAACGAAAAAAGAAGTAAACCGCATTAAGTGTTGATTTCATCGTCCTGAAAAATCATGCTTTGTAAAAAAGAAGACTTAAGTTTATAAAAAATTATTTTCAAATAAATGTTATATTCTACATTGAGAAATCTTTATATTCGTTTTCATATTTAAAAATTAACTTTTGACAGATCAGTTTTGATCACTTTTGACAGAAGCTAAAGCGTGATGCAAATTAGAATAATTCGTTCGATAAATTAAAACTAAATTGTCACCCATTTACTGCAGGTCCAAGCTAACTTACGAATATGAACATTAATCATATGCCAAAATATAAATCTCATCAAGGCGTCTAGGTATATGATATCATAATTGGCTTGTTATGTTTACAGTAACCTAAATCTTTGGTAATTGTAAAGGTTTTCTGAGAAATAAAAGCTTATTTCACGGATGATGATTTCTAATTAACATTTAATTTCACGAATGAAGAGAACGATATCGACGTTTCTCACTTCAGTACTACAGAAATAATTTTTACACTTATTTTATTTGTTCATAAAATAACAATATTTTTTAATGAAGTGAACCAAGTAATTGTCGGAACATAAGAAATTATTAAGATTTCTTAAGAACTGCATTTACAATTCAGTTCTCTCTCTCTCTCTCTCTTTGAAAATCTAATTTGTTAAATTTGCAGTATAAAAATAATTAATTAGTCTAAGATCATTAAGTAACTTTTATAGAAAATTTATATCAGAATATGTAGAAGCTTAACATGCTTTATTATCAAAATGCTTTTCTTGATAGTAAAAATATTCATATACTATGGCTGAACAAAAGATAATCAAAATTATAATTTTCAAGAATAATATTTTTTATTTCGATTACACTAAGTAAACTTCAAAATATTGCATAAAAATAATTCGACGCATAAAAATAAAAATTAAAAACGACATTGAATAAGGTTGAAGAATAAGTCTTCAGCCTTTTTTGTACTACTTTTATTGTCTGAAAATTGAGAGGGGAAAATTATGAGAATAATTCAATTTCTAAAGGATGCGACTGCAGACAAACTATAACAAATTAAAAGTAGTTATGGACAAATGAAAAGTAACTATCACAATATTATTTCTTGAAAACAAACCTACTTTTCAATAAGAATACATAATAATATTAACATTATAATAGCTGATAAGATATCTTCCGTTCTACTTCTCTGTAACTTGAACCTCGCTCTTTCTTATTTGTTGTCTCTGTTACACGTTAAGCCTCAAATCATCCATAAATATTTGGAGAAGGCGATCGTGCAGCCGACTCGGCGAAATGATATACTGAACGTCAGTTTGTGTTTGCTTTGTTGCGATGTGTCTGTGTCTGTATTAGGCTGGTATAAAGGCTGGGAGGGGGTAAAATGTTAGCAAGGAAAATACGCGAGGATATGCAGTAGTTTTATTTTGTTGCGATATTCACAGAACTAAAGCATTAAAATGCCCACCAGCGGCCGAGCGGTAAAGTCGCTGAACACTGGTAGTTCGGTCCGAGGTTCGAATCCCGCGAACGGGCCGGCTGCATGGGTGTTTTCGTGGTTTTCCCCATGTGTAACGTGTATACGAGCCAGTTTCCCTTAGAAAGTCCTCCACGAAAGGCATCCCTCCCCTTCGGCAGATAGCCCTCGTGTGCTTTGCCATAATTAAATACACCAACTAAAGCATTAAAACGATTGACAAAAGGGAGAGTGAATATATATTACTTTTCTGCTAATTTTTTCAGAATTAATAATATTTTCTAACATAAATAAAATTGTTTCACATAATTAAAAAATCCCACGTATATCGCTTTTCATCATGCTTAGAAAACAAGATTCTATTATGATTCCATATGCCATATTTGTAACCACACACGAGTAATCTAAATTGATAGTAAATTTATATCATATTAATGTAAAAATATAATAATCACGAAACGCAACTAAATAGTACCTAGATGTTGCATTATTAAAAATGTATATTAATCTTCTGTCACTAACTAGCGATATGCGATTTTCTTAAAATATCGTTAACTCGTAGCCTAACTGGATTGTGTTACCGGAAAGTATTTCTTTGAGTAGAATTTTATTTACACTGTGACCAGTGAGAGGAACGCAATTCTATTAACTATTTTTCGCTATTCTATTAACTAATTCAATTTAACTATTTTCTTAAAATTATTACATACAATATCTTTCTAACTGGGCTGTGTTACCGAGAAGTATTTCTTTGAGTAGAATTTTATTTGCACTGTGATCAGTGAGACGAACGCAATCCTATTAACTATTTTCGCTATTCTATTAACTAATTCAATTTAACTATTTTCTTAATATTATTACATATAATACTAAATAGAAAAAATAGATAAATAGAGATAGAAATTTCAAGAGGGGGAGATTATAAATTTCGAGGAAGTTTGGCACAAAAGATGTCCTTTTAAAGAGTTCTCAAAGGAAACGCTTTGCTTAAATCTAGGTATTTTGAGAAACTTTTAAACCTAAATTGTGATTTTTAAGTTTCAAATTTTGAAATGCAAACAAATGCGAAAAAGAATTCTAAATTCTGCAGTGCGTCTGAAAATATAGCATTCTAGAAATAAATCAAAATTCATGTGAATTCTGACGGAAAATCGATCGTATTGGTCTGTCCAAAAGTAATTAAAAAAGCTATTTTCCTTTCTATTTTTTCAAAAGCAAATTAAATGTCTTGCTTTTAATCTAAAAACCTTTATTTTTTTCATAAACAACATCCTTTGATTAAATACTGAATAAGAAACTGATTAAATATTGAATAACGGGCTTTGATTAAATATTGAATAAAGGGTTTGATGAAATTTAACTATTAAACAGTTTGTGCATTCTTTTAAATTTCAGTGCTGAAAAAGATTCGCTTTTCTATTTCGGAAGAAAATTAATGTAGTTTCTATCGGAAAGATTTTCCTGAAAACGTGCTTAAGGGTGATCTAACTACAGTAGGCATTGCTTAATGTGATCACGTTTGTCCACTACTATTTTGATAGAATACACCGAAGAGTAGCATTAAAAAATGAGAAAAAATATCCCCTAAACTTTCTAGATTAAGATGCATTTTACTTAACTATTATTTAATTTCCTATTAATTTCTCCAGTAATCCTCAACATTTTACTTACTATTAATTAAAAAAAATATTATTGCTTATTTTGGCTAATTTATAACAATATTCGCAACTTCATAATACGTTTCACATGGGGTAGAGATTTGTTGCTCTAGCACCCTGGTGTTCTGACACCGTTCCACTGAGAGACAGGAAAAAATATCTTCCACAATAGCAAAAGAATTTAATCAATTTAATACAAAAGTATCAAGAAATATATAACTATTTTTACAGCATTTTAATTAAAAAAATGCAAAAATTTGTTTATGAACTGAATTGTTCAGAATACCTTTAATGCAGAACATTTATGAACTGTTGGTAACGTCCTTAGATATTATTTGACTGATGCCTGTAGCTTTAGTTTATCTTAGGTGCTTTCTGAGAAACTGTTTTTTGGCAGAATACATTTTGCTTCTGAAGAAGAAAGACCTGTGTTTGATCGATCTAAGAATGGAAAGAGCTGTTCAAAATCTACGTAAAAGAAAGGTTGCTTTTTAGCTTAATTTTAAATGATTGACTGAAATCGAAAGCACGCTGTTTGACGACTTAAATAATCTCTTGGCGACATTTCCCTGTCGCTTAAAAATGTTTATAATCTATTTTGACTTCATTTGATGAATTTATCTTTTATTTGGCGAAAATGTTTCCTGTAATATTAAGACCCAAATTGTGCAAATTATTGATTACAATAAGCGATGTTTTTCCAATTTTTGTGTACAAACGAACGAGACTTCAGCAAATTGATAACAATATTCGAATGATAACATTACCCGAAATCACATTAAGCTATGTCCACTATAATAAAATTAGCGCATGATCTTAAATTTCTACTTCAGTAAAAACGTGATAATACCTCTTCTTTGTTCTCATCTGCACAGGCCTTATAGTCTCAAAATAGTTTATTTTAATTTATTCCCCTTTAAACAATTTATAATTACTTTCCTTTTAAATCTCTGTTAAAGCAGTTGCATGAACCATATGTTTTTTATAAGTGTTTACGGTTTGACACAAAGTAACCACTAGAACTGTAAAACTGGGATAAAGCAGCGTACCCAACTGATATGCTACGAAATCTAATAAGTTACATTTAAAGACTCATTTTTTTATTCTTTGAATTAGAAATTTATTTTCACTACCTTGTTGGCTTAGAAGTAAACATGAAAGATATATAGATATCTCTCCTGTAACACGTAGATAGATTACTATAAAATACCGTACTGTGTGAAACTGTGTTATACTGCAAAATAAAGAGATGCATTTCCCAAAACTTTTGAGAAAAAAATATTTTTTCAGTGCTTTCCCCTGTTGCCTCATTTAAATTTTTATTTTTTGCAACGTGAGTGGACTCTTTTTCCTTTTAACAAAAAATTAAAAATTCATCTCTAAAGGAATAAATTTTCTTCTATGCGTCTACTTTCAGGCATAGTCTGGGATAAAAATATAATTTTGCAATAATTACTCCTAAAAACTATAAAGATAATTAGTAACACATACCTAAATGTTTTTAAAAACGTTTCTTTCTTAATCACAGTTACCTAACTTATGCGATCTATCAATTGAACAGCGGGTTATTTGATTTTTGTGTGTGTAAATAAATAGGTTGTTTTTGCCTACTACACACGAGAGCATAGAACATTGTGAATCTTTAGATTAAGAATCGTGTTATCGAAATATATGCATACATAAAGGGTTAATAAAGGGTTATAAGAGAGTTTATTCATATTCATTAACGTATTAGAAAGAAACCGCGTTGTCGTGCTATACTAGATTTTCTACAATTTTCTTGTCGTATAAAAGCGAAACCGTGTGATAAGAGGAATACCTATAGTAGATAAAACTAAGAAGGAAAGTTTATGCATAGATTTTCAAATTTATTTTATTAGGCAGTAATGAAAAAGAAAACTCAGAGTGTTAAATTGATATACTTCATATGCAAGCCTGCAACTGTTATTCCTTAAAGTTAAGTTGATCGATTATTAGGCGTTTTTGCTTTCTTTATCACCAAAAGTTTCATTTTATGCATTCCAGGTATATTTGCATAACACACAACTATAAAGCGCTCTTTTACATAATTTTTGCTGTGGAGTGTTCTGGATGTCAGAATGTATGATTGTGTGATTTAATCTGCTTAGATTTTCATGCTCTTTCAATTTGAAAGACCTGCCTCACTGTCACAGTCTCTTGCGAGGGTTTGTAACTTTTGTTTTAACAATACCATGAATCTGTGAGCCAATTCCATATTCTTCGGCGAGCTATATTGGCAATTCAACATGTTCAACTTTTCCAACTAATGTAAGTTTTTGTTTTAATGTGAAAAAAACTTTCTTGTGCTTAGTACTTGTAGCGTGTTCTTTATTCAGTTTTTAGTTCTAAAATATTAAATGAATTTTTAAAAGAATAAGAAGAAAATATTGCCAGTAAAGCTAGTCGAAGCTCGCCAATAAAGCTCGCCGCTTTGTCCGAAAGATTTTTTTTTTCTTCGTACGAAAATACCTACGATAGAAAAAAATCCTAGTGATTTACAAAAGCGATGCCTTCAACTATGCATGCAGAAGGAATTGTGCGAGAGAATTGTTGAAACTAAACCTAAAGACGCAATTCAGTGGTTTCCAGAGCGTGCTCGGACTTGCATGTGTTTATTTCTTACACACACTTTCGCCTAGCGTTGAGTGTATATGCGTAGGCACCAACATTTTCGGATAAACTACAAACTGGATATTCTGCACTCGAATAATCGAAAGTACACTCTATTTTATGAAACATACAAGTACACGGAAAAGGATTCATTTTCTACTCTCAATTAGAACGCGGATCTTCTCTTGTTATGCAGTGTGTTTAAATGTATTACCATCAGTTTGATAAAATCTTTTGTATTTATTTTATTTACCATTTCAATTTTATCCATTTTCAAGAATGAGACTTGTTTTTAGAGATTAGACTTATTTTGTTTTAAGAATTGGACTTATTCAAGTCATTGTGTTTTGAAAAAGTAGCTTTTCGATTAAGGATTCGGATCTTTTTTATTCAGCAGTGTTCTAAGCTGATTCGTAAAACTGGTATAGGTGGGTATATAAACAAAAGAAATTTCTAACCTGCAGAAAACGTTAATCAAATATTTGCCAGCAGAATGTAAGATGAAGCATTATACATCAAAAAAAGCATAATTACAATAAAAGTAATGTTTCTGTAACTTACTTTTCTTTTACTTTTTACAGAATATGTGAAGTCGTTTTCATTTTTCCAAAGAAAATTGAATTCTTTGAGACAGATCTTGAAGAACAAAAAGCTGATTTGCAGAGCGTAAACACATTAGAAATCAAATATCATAAATAAAAATGACTATTTTTTATATTCTTAATAATTAGTTTTAAGTTTGAATCCATTCTGAAAAGAATCCTCTTTCGAATGCTTTTCTTTTATTGTGATTATTCTTAAAAAAAAAACGAAAAGGAAATAATGCACATTTAATGAGCTTTAGTTTTTACAGCTTTTCAATTTTATATGGTTATTTCTGATTGCCTTACTATGTTTTTAAATAATTATAGCAAAGGCGTATGATCTCAATTATCTGATTTGCTTTTTACGATGATTAGTTCGGTTTATTGTTTGACAAAAAGAAACTCTTTATTATGAGCTCATTTAATTAGAAAATAAAGAATAAGTCGTTCACTAAAGCTCGAAATTTTATGCCATTTTCTAAAGCCTATCTTCCCCGAGGAATGAAAGAAAACAAAAAAGAAACACATTTTTTACACCAGTATAAATATATTCCTAAGAAAAAACAGCCCTCACTATGCTCAAAGCATTGAATAAGAAATTCATTTGCATGAAGATTTCTCGTCCATTTCTCCTTACTACCAAGCTCTTGAGGCAACATTGTTCCGTAGTGTAATCTCATTTTCTTATGTTAATTTGATTCTTCCATGTTAGTTTCAAAATCCTAACCTTACCTATGCATGATGTTCCTTTGTTTTAATTTTCCACTTGTGTATCAGAAAGTAACTTTAAAAGCTTTTCATCTGATATGAAAACTTGAGCAGTAGCTTAGAACGGGTAAGTCTTTATAGCAATTTACACCTGTCATTTACTCTTAGAAATATTTCCATGGAAGATTTTTGAAGTTGATGCTTTTGTTAAGAAATAAGAAAAAATTATAAAAAAAAAATCTTAAAGCATTTAGATTTTAATTTTGTTAAAGTTCCGTAAGTTCTCACTGGCTCTCAGTTTATTTAATCTGTTAACACCACTTACGCCTGCTAATGCAA
Organism: Stegodyphus dumicola; assembly: GCF_044657685.1. Lineage (NCBI taxonomy): Eukaryota > Metazoa > Arthropoda > Arachnida > Araneae > Eresidae > Stegodyphus > Stegodyphus dumicola. The sequence goes on along the minus strand of NC_140777.1, from coordinate 117,644,067 downwards.
ATTTTTAATCTTTTTAACTTAAAAACATTACTTTCTTTTCAATCATACTGCATAAAATTCAACAGAAAAATCACAAAGTTTTTAAAAACAGCGTATTTTTTTACAATTCCCGACAAAGTGTTAAGCGTTTTTAACCACAAAAGTCTGGAAATGCGATTTTACATTGTTTCACTTTTCATTGGAATCTGTTGCCATTCGGAAAAATGTACTGTAAAATGTCGATAACTATCTTTCAAATTTAATCTTTCTGATGTCGATGAATAAATTAAGCTATTTAAAAGCAAAAGACGCAGTTTTTGAGCATACATTTTTTAAAAATTTTGAATCCAATTAAGTTAACTATTTAAAAAAAATCCGAAAGATTTCAGTTTTTATATTACGTCCAAAGGGGCATTTTTTTCAATTACACACATACACGTTTCTAGAGCATTTGGGCTAACTCCCTTTTTGGCTAAAAATATTTAAATACAGCGTAGCTTTAGAATTTTCGATAAAGTCTCGCGCCTTGGAGATAAAAATATTTTATTCTGCACAGTGGGTTGCTACTGCTCGCTTCGAAATCGTTGAGTTGCTTGATAAAAAATTCGCTAAAGTTTAAAAAATATGGAATAGATAATAAAACAAATTCGCAATTCCAGATTCGGGCTTCCAGGTGCCCATATTCGGGTCGAAGTCGGACTTGATGAGGCTCTAAGCAATTTGAGATATGGGGGCCCTTCGTAAGTCCGTTATACTATATTTTAATACTATATTTATACAATATTTTAATTTCTGGGAGGGGCACCCAAGAAATTGGGGGGGGGCTAAGCTATAGCATGTATAGCTTATACGTAAATTCGGGTGGAGGAGTACGCTATGCAAAATTTGTTCACTCTAGGTATCGTTGTTTCTTCACAGTGCAAGAAGCATACATACGTTCATGCAGATTCTTCATTATTTAAATTCCTTTAATTATAATACAGTGCGATAATATTTGGTGGCAACAATTTGAAAAATGATACAGACGTTTAATTGATTACACGCAAAATTTCATTATGAGACTAACAGCCCTTCTGGGCTAACGCCTTTTTGGGCTAAAAATGCATTTATTTCATGATACAGCTTGTTAAAAAAATTAAATATTTTTACAGAATTACGTTGCACATTTTTTACGCTTTTCAATTATATACAAGATACATTACGTTTTCATGTTAAACTAAATGTACATTCATCTAGCCTGCTTTAAAATGTTTTGCTATTGATTAGCTACGCTGGTAAACCTTATTAAACTTTAAAAGAACCCTTTAGGGAAAATCTCCTCAAAGTCCCTTTCAGATTTAAAAAAAAAAAAAAAAAAAAAAAAAAAAAAAAAACATCTATTTATTTACTTTATTTTTTCACTATTTTCTGAGATTATCATATCATTGTTTAGTTTTCTTTTCAAGATAACCTACACAACGTTTTTCGTCTCTTTAACATTTTTGTTAAACATCGCTTTCATCGCAATTATTTCACATAAACTTCAACAGTAAAACCACAAAACGTTTAAAAGCAACCATACGTTTAGAATTCCCAGTACAGCGTAAATATTGCTTTTAACATATTATTCAGTCTTTCAGTTAGTTCATCATACTAATGTTCAGTTTTCTTAGCAAGATGACTTAAACAATTTTTTTGTCTTTTTATTACAAACTTCTAGTTTTTTTTAACTTTATTTATTAAACACTACTAACCTTTCACTTACGGCGCATAAAATGTAACAGAAAAACCACAAAATATTTAGAAACAGCGTGATTTTTAAATTCCCGATAGAATGTTATATGTTGCCATATCTTCTTTTAATATCTGCTATGTCATTTCTTTAAAAACAATACACAGCGATAACATTTAGTAGCATAATCCATTTATATGAAAAATAATACAGATATAAATATGATATGGACAATAAAAAAAGAGGCTGGAAGCTAGTAGAACATCTGGTGCCAAATGTGCTAAAAAAGGGGGGGAGAGAAAAAACACTTATTAAAACGCCATAGAACCAGCATGTTTAGCAGCGGTTACTCACTTCAGAGAGATCCAATAACTTTGATGTTATCAGTTGACCTCTAATGTACGAATCTCAGGTAGCGAATGAAGAGAATGTGGGTTTAAAAAACTTAAGCAAATACGAAGATTAATGACTTTAATCGCGGCATGATAGAGAACTGATCTTTGAGTCGTCACCTTTTCCCGGTTCGATTCTAGATCTAGAGAAAACGGGCATAAAGGACAAATTTAGAGTCCTCTAATCACTGTTGAGCCTACTAGACAAATATAGAGTTATCGCTACGCATTATTAAACTACGCAAAAATACGGAAGAAGCTTGAAATAACCGTCTTGATGTTCAACTGTTGCAATTAGTACTTAAAACAATAGGTAATGTGTTAACTACAAATGCTTAATACAACAGGCACAACTGGTGCTACAGACGAAATTTTGAAGCTATTAAAATTAACATAACAGACTATTAAATTCAAATATTGATAACGTAATCTAAGACTACACATTAAATAGAATTAAAATAAGCTGATTCAGCGCATTTTAAAGCATCGGCTACCGAGAATACTAAAGCCGGAATAGAACTTTTAATAAGAGTTGGCGAAGAATACCAACAGCAAGATCGCAAATAATAAAAGTGTGAGGCGCCTAAATAACGAAATCTATTAGGCTAATTGCATTTTGAAACGTACGAGCCATTATCATTTTAATTAACAATGGGCGCCCCATGCTTTTATAATTTCTATAAAACTTGTCATTGTATTCTGTAAATAAAATTATTTAATCTATTATTACCATTAAACTATGTAATTATGTTTTTGCTTCTTTTTCGTACATTAATTATCACATCCATATTAAATAAACCTTTACTGAACAATTCTTTTCTTCTTTTGGTTTATTAGATAACGGCAAAGCATTCGAGGGCTGTCTGCCTTAAGGGAGGGATGCCTTCGTGGAGGACTTTTTTAAGGGAAACTGGCTCATATACACGTTACACGTGGGGAAAACCACGAAAACACCCATGCAGCCAGCCCTTTCGCGGGATTCGAACCTCGGACCGAACTACCAGTGTTCAGCGACATTACCGCTCGGCCGCTGGTGGGCCCCTTTACTGAACAAAAACCTTTCCCAGTTGCATCTTTTTCTCTCTTTTTCTTAGTCATTAATAATATACAGTCTTTCTCGCTTGTGATTATTAATTGTGAGGCCTGCTATCCTAAATCTTGAATAAGGTATTAACATTTATATCTTTTCTTATTTAATTAATGCTTTCGCTGGTCTATTGTAGCTTGGATATAGCTTTCGATAATAAGATGCTGAAATTACTATGTATAAAGCCATTCCTAAATTTTCATTCATAAATACGCTATTTTACGAGAATTAAATGCTTCTAAAATTACAAGAAATTATTTGGGTTGTTACTATTAATGATTAAACTAATCTTGTAAAATATGATAACATGATGGGAGAAAAATATGATCACACCAAACGTATTATGCAAGGGAAAAAAGTCGAAGGGATAAGAAAAAACGCAACAGAGAAAACTTTCATTGTTATTTCCCTGATTGATTTTATGTAAGAGAAGAAGAAGAATCATTTATCTTCCTGTTACAAGGACATGCGAACATATTTTGAATATCAAACATGCAGCAGAGAAATAAATGGAAGTACATACTCCTTTTAAAAACTGTAAAAAGAATTTTTCTTAAAATAACATAGAAAGATATACTTTCTGAAAACCAAATGTATGCTGAGTGTAAGAAAAGTAAAGAAATTTTTTAACGTCTTTCCAGAAAATATACGAAGTATATTTGCTTAAAAAGCTTGGAAATTTCTTTTTCTAAAAGATTTATTTTCTGAAGAAGGTTTCGAACTAATTTTATAACCGGTTGAATTGAAGATGAAATTATTTTCAAAGCAAATTTATTCCTTTGCGAAAAAAAGCTAATTTATATAGAGTTAGATTGGCTATAATAAAGATAGTGTGTATGGAAACACTAGCGGCACTGAAAAATTCTGAATAAAAAAAATAAATAATAAAATAAAATTCTGAAAGGTTTCAGATTTTAAATTACATCCAAAGGAGCGTTTTTTAAACATTTTGTGTGTTACCTTTATTTATTAAATATCATGTTCTTTGCACTTAAACCGTAAAATTCAGTTCAACAGCAATGTCACAAAATAATTTTAAAATGAGTATATCTTTAGAATTTGCGATACCCAGTCTCACGCTCTGGAGATAAAAATGTTTTTTCTGTAGAACGTTGCCATTGCTCGCTTTGAAATCCTTCAGTTTGTTAATCAAAAATTCGTTAAAGTTTTACAAAATATGAAATTGATAATGAAACAAATTTCAGATTTCAAATTTGGGCTTGCAGATTCGCAGTAGGTTTATTTCATTCAAAATTGGATGGCTCTGGGTACCGTTGTTTTATCACAATGCTAGAAACATACATACATTTATGCAAATTCTTCATTATTTAATTTCTTCAAATATAATACAGGGCGATAATATTTGGTAAGAACAGTTTGAAAAGTGAAACGAACATTTATAGTGAAATCGCAAACAAAAACGAAACAACGCAAAATCGCAAACAAAAAGAATAGTCCTTCAGTGACAAAGCCCCTTGGGACTAAAAAGGCAAAAGGTAATATTTCCCATTTTAACTAGCCGAAAACAAGAAATTTGAGCGTAAAAAGCGATTAAAACTTTTGTTACATATTTTAAGCTTTTTATTTTATTTTAATAAAACAAGAATTTTACAAAAACTATTCAGATGCAATTTTGATTAGTTTGAAATACAACTCCATACGGTTTACCACATGAAGAAAGAAATTAAATTTTTGTACAACTCTTGCTTTAAAAATCAAATATCATTCTGATTGTGGGATTACTGAAATATCAAAACTAATGAGATATTTTTAATCTTGCCGTTTGACATGACACCGAGCTGTGATACTGCAGAAAATGTATAAAATTAAGAAATATCTTTCGATTTTGTTGTAGTATATTATTTGAATGAATTACATCGCATATAGAAAATTAAAACTTAAATTAATTTTCTAAATCTGAAATTCAAAACGACTTTTTTTCCCCAAAAGGCTTTCAAATTTAATTAAACTGACATAACTTAATTAAATAATGGAATCTGTTTCTTATTTAATATGTCAGATCAGTTAATTTTCTCAAACAGTAAATTAATTTGAATGAGAAATAACAATTCCTTTGCAGTTTAAAATTCGTTATTTTTTACTTTTACATTTAGGATTGTAGCATGAGCATAGTTCGTTAAACTATTAATAATTTATTTTTGATATTATGTATTATTAAAATTAAACTAAATTAAAGTATCTTTTAACAAAATATATTAAAAGGCTTTGTTTAAATTATACCGAAAATTTTATTTTACTGAGAATTCTTCAAAGTTTGTTTTGTTTTTAATCCCTGCGCGATAGTTTGTTTTGAATTTCTAAAGGAGGTTGTAGTAGGTAAGACATTTCGTAATATAATTTTCCATTTATATGGTTGAAGAAGAAAGAGATAAATTGAATGATTTCCTTCATTAATTATTCCTAGACAAACTATCAGATCATATTACCAGTCTATTTCTAACATATTACCAGTCTGAAATGTGTTAACAAAATAAAAAATATATTAAATAAATTCTACGTTTCACTTACCAAATACTTATCAAAGCAGACATAAAGAATAAAAATAATATTGCGAAAGAATAAATTCAAATTTACATCTATTTCTATCTGAAGTCTAAAGTTTGGTACCCGTAAAACATTTCTGTTGGTTACACTTTGTATTTCAAATATACGGACAATTAAATATTAAGTTCTTAGATCTAGATTTCTTGCACACATTTCTAACATGTTTAATTAATTATTAAATATTTTACTCTAGTTTAAATTAAAATAAAAAAATTTTGAAACAGTTTTAAAAAATTTTACCATGTGATACAAAACTTGAGATTAAAAGATGACCCCTTAGTCTTTTTTCCTTATTTGTTAAATTGTTCTTCGACGCATAGTAAAGAATGCAAATGTTTGTACGTAAATAATTATAAATTTCTTAATGTCTTCCTGTAGATTGATGCATGATAGCGTTTCTATTCTGATAAAGTTTGTAGCCTTTTCGAGAAATAGTTAAAAATTATATTCATTATAGATTGTAGATGCTCATCGGTCAATCGGTTTCTTTTGTTATTAATTTTCAATTTTGAGAAAATAGCTGTTAACGTATAAACGCACTGTCGAACAAAGCGATTATTCTTTGCAAAAATTCGTAATTGAGCTTATTTGTTTTTGACTAGTATGAGTAAAAATTATTAAAATCTTTATCTTCAAATCTGTTAGTAATATTGATATCACATTTTAAATTACTTATCTTTTTCTATAGGTTTTTTGGTGCGTTATTTATGTTCGTTTTTATCAAAAATAAAATTAATATAAACTCGGTTTTCAAATAACTAAAGTTTTGAAATCATTGCAATATCTTATGCGCAGCAAATACTTAATTGAAATGTTTTCGAGTGCCACATAAAATTGCTTCGTGTGCCTCCAGAATTTTGGCCTTGTTATATCTTTAGTGTACCGGGTTAATGGCGGGGAAGAAGGTCACGGATAATCGACACTTTTAGTTTTCATGCCTATTGTATGAGTTTGTTTCTTAAGAGGTAATTTTACTTTATTTTTGAGAATGTTTATGTGTGTGTCAGATTTCATTGCGTATTTTTCGAAGTTCTATTTTATCATTCTATTAATTACACCCTTCGGTTTACTAAATCAAACAGATTTCCGACAGAAATTATTGCTGTTTCGAAACTAATGTAATTAGTTAATTAATATAAAATAAATCAAATGGTTATGAAAAATGCCTATGTAAAATTAATCGCAATGTGTATATATGCGAATTTATGAAATTAGATATGCGAGGCAAGATGGATGATTATCCGACAGCTCCAAACTGGCCCAACGGCATCATTATCCGTTGTCCAATGTGCTACAGTCTCTTCCATACCGCCCCTGGAACCTACCACCATTCCACGGTGCTTAGCTGAGGTGACGTTGCGTTCACAGTGCCGGCCTTTAAGACGTCTACCTTTAAGCTCCCAAGATGAACAGAATCTGAAGTCGTATCATAGCCGATCATCATGGATATTAGCCGATTGGCATCACGCATTGTTCAACGATGAATCCAAGCCCCAATCATCTTTTGTTTCACAGAGGCATACAGCCATTACCCCTGATGTGATGATGTGGAGTGCTATCCCTTACGACAGAAGATCGACCCTAGCCATTCTGCATACAACTTTAACAGCTCAACGGTTTGTTGATGAGAGTCTACGGCCGTTTGCATTACCTTTCATTGCATGCCATTCTTGGGCCATTTTCCAGCAAAATAATACTAGATCCCATACTGCTCCCATATCTCTGAGCTGTTGATAATATTCAGGCCCAGCACGGTCACTAGACCTTTCGTCAATCAAGCATGTATGAGATATGGTAGGCTCCAGATTCGGGCACCTTACAACGTCGAAGGTCTGGAGAAACAATGGAGAAATACCCGAGGACTGCAGAATGTATAGCAGGATTAGATGAGGAGTTTTATCACTCCTCAGCTTTACGAACACATTGCCGCCAGACGCGGTTTAACCAGTTACTGATTTGAAGATTCAATGTGCAGTTGGCAGCCACTGGCGGATCCTACGACCTTAAACGTTTCATCATTTAATTAGTGCTTACAGAACCTTCTTTTTCAGCTGCAGAAATTCAAATGACGGAAGAGAAGCTTGTGTTCAGGCAATAACAATGAGATGAATGATATTGAGCTACTGGCGCCATCGCTTGATGAGAAGTTAAAGCAACTACAGTTAACGATCCTAATTCCAATCCGCCTTTATCCTCAGCTTTTAATGAAATTGTTTCATCGTTGCTTTCATTTTCAATCAGTAGAGGACGCAAGTAGCTTCACTTCCTTTCTCTCATTGTTTTCTCTCTAACACAGGTTTCTTTATCGTCAGTTCCACCACTGAAGTTGAAGAAGATTTTATATTTAAATATTCGAAACTAGTCCTGAAAATTTATAAATATCACTCTGATTCTTGTTGTTTTAGCACTTCCAATTACTCGGCGTATCATTTTAATTCTTACAAGTTTGCTTATGCAATGATAAAGAATATTATGCGCAATTTTAAAATAATCCCTTAACAAAACAATGAAAAACAAAAAGAAAAATCAAAGGAAGGATTTAAATGTCACCCATAGTGCAAAGTAAAATATAAATAATTAAAATTGCTAAGCAATTTTTTAAAATTTTTGATGGGAAAAGGGCTGAAAGTAATTATTCTTATCAACTTTAAAGAAAGCTTTCAGTTTTAACAGGGATTAAAAATGGTAAGTTATTATGAATGTTGAAGGCTTCAAGAGATATATTTTCTAATAAAAAGTAAATTTTGGAAAAGGAGCAACGGTGATTAGTGGAATGTTCATTATTTTGTTAATATCATTAGCTAAAAAATAATTAAATGAAAATCCATTTTTAAATTTTGAAAAGCAGTTATAATTCAGTCAGTTAATTTTTTTATGTCTATGTTTTTCCTCCAAAAACATATTTATTTGAATTGTACCATTTGGACCATGTGTTTGAGTTGAAGTAGCCTTCATCAGACTTTGCATTTTTAAATTTAAATATTTGTCAATTTCATCGATCTCTGGTTCGCACTAAAGAGAAGTATTTAAAAGTGTAATGCAGGTTATTCCGATAAAAGTACCGAAACTATTTTTAACACTTACAACAGGTAAGTGTTCCAATTTAAGAGTGAAAAATAATGTATGGCTCATGTCTTCTAACACTTCTAACTGCATTCTATCGATAAAATTCGCAATCACTTTTTCACGTATATGCCTATTTTAAGTTTTCTTGTTGTTTCTCTTTAAATTTAGACGTTTTGGAAATTGCAGTAACACTGTCAAGCCAATTAGCAATGATTTTAACAGAGAGGTTAGTCTGTTAAAACTATTGCTAATTTTCCAGACAGGTTAGATCGAGGTCATGGGGATTTAATGTCTGCTGTCAAACCTGTGTCGTAAGATGTTTTAATTAATCTGCGAACTAGCTTTCCAATATATGCACATTTACGTCCAAAGATTGCACGAAGCTTTCTAATAGTCTGTGATTAACACTCGTCATTCTCGTAATCAATTTTCACTCGCTATTTCTTCACATAGCGCTGCATGCCGACTAAGTTACAACGAAGGTATAAATGAACATGAAATGATAAAATGGCAGTGCTACTAAGTCAAATCAAACACTGCATTTTTAAATCGGAACATTTACCTGTTGTAAATATGCAAAAATACTTCCCATTTTTTAAGGATAAAATATTCTGTTGGTCATTTTAAATCTAGCACTTCTCTTGGGATACCTACGTTATATTAAAAAGGGATGTAAATGAGCTATTACTTGAAAAGCTTTACTTAACAAACTTACTTCATAAATTTCTTCTTTTATGAATAAAAAGTCTTAAATCATGAATACGAAAAGAATGATTAAGTAAATATATTAAATTCATGTTAGTTTTACTTATATCATGTTAAAATACTATCCGAAAAAGGAATTTTTAGAATAAAACATCTTTTAATTAGAATAATTCATTCCATTAAGTATACACTATCCTTATGTTTTAATTAGTTTCAAATGGCATTTTATAGTCTTTTATGCGTTGGCTTTTACTAGTTTGGAACCATTATATAATACAAGATGTTAATGCATCTGCTGATTTGGGATAACAGCAGAACTCTACGATAAAATTGATTAAATTATCACTAACAATTGATTAAGTTACTACAGAGGTAATCGAATATACCTTCTTAAGTCAAGAACTAAATAGTAATTTGGTCGAATATTTGAATGTCAATTATCAGTTATGCATAACATAAACTTTCCTAATAACTCATTATCCACAGTTTAATAATTCATCTTCTATAATGCTTTAAAAGAATATCTTAAACAAACGTGTAAAAGAACTAGTTGTTATCAAGCCAAAAATCTACATTATTGGACAAGCAACCATGTTTGGCATTAGAAGATGATAAAATCAGAAAGTAATTTGCAACTCACATCAAACTTGACTTTCAGATAATGAAAATAAATTATGCAATAACGAAATAACACAAAAGTTAGTGGGAATTTTTATTAAAGGTTTGCGCGCTCTTAAATCGATATTAATATCTGTTTTAAGTCGAATGTGGTCTGGTTGGTATTTGATATAAAATTAAGAAGCCTTTCTAACTGGCGTTAGCAGGACTGGAGTAGACGCAAACGTCATAGTGATCTCTACTCATGAAAGTAGTTTCCGTAGGATTAAATCTATAGCCGATGCTTACTGTAATGACAGTTTGTTATAGCGATCTTTTCCTTAACAACGGCTATTTCATTGAGTCCCCAAATTACAAAAATGAGTTAAAAATTGATTTTCGTTATAGCGACCACTCGTTCTAATATTCTATCTGTTTATTAAAGCTTGAAGGCTCGTCACAGCGAATGTAATCTGCATATTTAAGTTTTTAGGTTACTCGAACTTTTATTAAACAACTTATTTTCTTTCACACTCAGCTTAACTACTGGTATTTTCTACTATTGATAGGTAAAGTTCATTGTAAATAAATCAAAGCATACAAAAATTTTAGTCAAAATTTATTCTACTCGAATTACAGAAAAATGCATGTTTGGTATTTAAAATGAAGCTAGAGGTAATTATTTTTTCAAACTTAAAATTCGTTCTCTTAAGTTTTTTAAAGCTATCTTAACAAACTCTAGCCCATTTAATATAGTTTATATTAAAATAGTGTCCAGCCTTTGAAAATAATTGAACGTGCGGATTACATGCGGAAGGGAAGTATTTTTCCACAAGTGCATTCTTGGAATTACACCACAATTACAGTTGTATGCAATATGATTTTCTGTCTCGACAAAGTCCGAAACAGGCTTTTACTGTTTCGGAAGGCAAATGATTTGCATAAAAAATTAAATAATATTTTCCTCTTATCACTTCTGTCAGTAATATCATTTCTTACACCTTGCATAAAATAAATTTTCAGATTTTATTTTTGAAGTTTTCACTTAAATGAAATAACAGAAACAAAATTTATCAATAATTATAAAGGATGTATTAAATTGTTATTAAATATTTCAAAAAATGTGCTTCTTTTTTCAGTCAATACATTTCGCATTTTGATAAAATTAAAAATATTTCTACTTGAAGGAAATGTTTGTTGCAAGCCTCGCGTGCTAGAGAATCCATTTAAGTAAACATAAAGCAGCGACTTAAAATTAAATCTTTTTTGTTGTTAAATAAGAGCATTAATTTCTATGTAGCAGTTATTTATGATGAATTAATAGCATGGCAAGTGTCGTCCTTACATTAAACATAAAAAATACAGTAGCTCGTTTTGAATACATGTTTTCTGCATCTTGAGCTTTTGGGAAATTAAGTTTTAATTCAGCTGGCTAATCATGATAGTTTAGTTTTAAACTATTTTAAGAGATACAGAAGAATTAGAACACGAATATTAGATTCCAGTTTCTAAAATTTTATGATTTTTATATTTTAAAATTGTAACAATAACTACTTTGACACCAGTCCCAATAATACAACTTCATCATCGAGAATAAGTCTGTGAACTGAAATTTCTAGACTGCAATTTTTGTAGAATTTATCCTTCTTAATTGTACCGTCTTCCATACGTGAGAAACATTAATATTTTTCCTGTTTAAACGAATCCATATTTTCAATAATTAAGTACATAAAAGAAGATAATATAGCAATAGTAGTAATAATATTGTAATTCATGGAATAAGCATCTGTCAAATAACCGTAACTTTTCAGTTTCAGAAAGTACTACAGTCTGGTCAGCAATGGACGGCAACCAAAGACCGTCGATTACAAATCCGAGAAACCAGTGCCCACGGTTAAAAACTATTGATCTCTACCTCAGAAACGTATAGAATACAACACATTTAAACGAAATTAAAATGAAGAACTTTTCAGAAGGCACATGACGGAGAAGTTAACATTGACGAATTTAGAACAGTGCTCCTGGTTAAAAACTGTAAATCTCTGCATCAGAAAAGTATGGAATACGTAACGTTTAAACGAAATTAAAGTGAAGTCCCTTTTAAGAAGACAAATGAGTGAGAAGGTAAAAGTGACAAATTTTCATCAGAAGGGAAAAAGTGTATTTGGAATATCATTGCAGAAATTTTTAAAATTTTCAGTTTTTCACTATTTATTGAAATCTTTCGTAAATATGTTTTTTGGTATTTTAATAATTTTCAGAGAATCCTTTTGAATACCGCAAACTTTGTTGGTATACTAGTCAATGATAAAGTAAATATTTAAAATTAAACTTCGAACTATTGTTCCGAACTAAAGACTTTTCACTTTTTCTGTAGTGAAAAGCACTACAGAAGTATTGATTAGCACAGAGTCTAAGGCAAACAAATGATTTATTTTTTTTTTTTCAAAATAAAATTAACCTCCACTTCTCACGTAAGTTTTCATTCATATTTAAAATGAACTCTGCGCCAAAAAAAGGGGGGACAGTTCTGTATCTCTCGTTCTACTGAGCCGATTGACGAAATTCAACTTGCGTCCTTCATGTCTCGAAAGCGCGACTTAGGATATGTATTAGATTTATATATAGCATTGTTCTAATATAGGTATTTTGACATAAAATCGGAAATTTTTCTGAAATAACATTCCAATTTTCCCTGTATTGATTCTACGACTCAAATTATGCCAAACTGTCAAGTTTTGTAAAAATCGCACGAGTAGTTTTTAAAAAATAAGCTCTCCAATGTTAATTGAATTTGATATATATTTATTAATATCTCCTTTTTCATTACATTTACTTGATTCCTTATCTCACAGTTCGAAGTTTAGGTTCATTCCAAATAAAATTCACCCATTTTTACTTCCTTGTAAAGTAAAAAGGAAGTATTGTAATCGCGAAAAGTTTCAGGCATCATATTCGAATGCAAATATCCATTCTCACCGCAATATAATGCAATTTAACGATGTTTTTGCGTGACATCTATACGTAATGACAGAATAAAGGACTCTTTCCCCCCCCCAAAAAAAAAAAATTGTAAAGCTAATTTAAAATGAATTCTGAAAGAATTTTTCGTGGCGTCTGTGCGTACGTAGCACAGACGCCACGAAAAATTCTTACGTACTTACGTACGCACATACATATGCATCTCGCATAACTCAAGAACGAGTAGCCTCAGAACGTTGAAATTTTGCATACAGGACTGCTAAAACAGATAGGTAGATGTGCACCTCGTATTTTGGTCACACCGAGAGTTTATAAATATATATATATATCTACTCTGTTACTCGGATCAATGGTCTCAGTTTCTTTATTCTGATATGTTTGTAAATTGTGCATTTTTTGGTTTAACAATTATTGAATTATGTTGTTCTTATCTTCCAGTTAAGATTTTTATGCCTTTAGTAAATCTGTAGGCAATATTTTTAAAATTATCAACAATTTAAAAGTTGTTTAAGCCTAATAATTTTTTCCATGGCGGCCATTGCTTGTTTACATTTGAAACAACAGAATAGTAGATTTGTTGCCAATCTAGAGAAATTAAGCTTCGCAATAACAAAGATAACGCCTTCATTTATTATTGCGAATTAAATCCTGCTTAATCCTTTCTGGAATTTTTTCGAGGAAGTAAGTGTTTAAGATTTACTTCGTAAGTTTTAATACAAATATTTTGAGATTTATGCATTTTTCCCTTGTCGCGAAGTAAGAATTGAGTTAATTGAATGAGAAATAGTAAATCGTCTGTGAAAAACTGTTTCTTTTTTGTTTTGTTTGCTTAATTTCTTTTATACATCGGTTTAGATTTATTATAGTGTTTGAATAGGACATGTGGCAACGATTAGATAATTCTTAAGATGCTATAAATTTTCTGCATTCTGAGTTAAAAAAATGAATGAAATGTAACTCTGTTAAGTGAAGCTAGGACCAAAGTGTCGCTATGGTAAACAAATATAGTGAATTTTAAAAGAGTGCATTTATTCTATTGTGTTTTATGTGCTATCGACGAAGTAGATTTAATTCAATAAAAAGTTTAAATGAAATGCAAGAAAAAATGCGTATAATTTAATATTCCGTACAAGAAAGTCATGTGGTGCACACATCAGATTTTTTATTATTTATTTTTAAAATTTATATTTTAAAATAATTTTTATAAATTTTTCAAAAAAAATTTTGAATTTTAACCTATAAAAGTTTTACCATCATCTGAAAGTAGACGTATTTCTAAGCATACCTGCAAAAATTTACAATTTTTTTATTCAAAATGTTCGAAGATATACGTGAATTTATATAATGGCGCGTTTTAAAATTTAGCATATTTGTTGAAAGCGGTAAAACATCAGATGTGGTTTAAACACTTTGCAAAAATTATGTAGAAACGATGTGGCTTTTTTTCCGTTCATGCACAATGTAAAAAAGGTAGGAACGAGGTGCCTTTTTTTCCGCTTCGGTATGATGGAAGGGAAAGGAAAATGGGTTGCTATATATTAAGAAGTTCGTGAATTTAATTATTCTTGGCCAAACTGAAAACATTTCGCCAAGATAAATTTTTGAATTTCTCCGTAAAGTTATATAAAATATCCAGGCATAATTTGAGTCGTAGAGTCGAAACATGGAAAAAAAAATTGGTATGTTATTTCAGAAAAAGTCCGATTTTGTGTCAAAATAACTATGTTAGAAAAGAGCCATATATAAATCTAATATATATATTAAGTCGCGCTTTCGAGACATGAAAAACGTAATTTGAATTTCGTCAATCGGCCCAGTAGAACGGGAGATATAGAACTGTCCCATTTTTTTCCCCCGCAGTGTATATCTCAGTGCTTTCTTGCGTACTCGTATCTTGATGTAAAACAGTCAATCAATTAATGTTCAATAAATACAAACATTTTTCAAACCTATCATTTTGTATGAGATAATATTTGAATCTTTGTGTAGTGTTTGCATACAAACAGTAACAGATTGAAGAATGAGTCGTAAATAAATATTTATTAGTAAGCAAAATAACAATTATTTTGATTCCAGAAAGTATTTCTAATTTAACAGTCTCTGAGATAGCAAACGAAGCTGTAATTCGATAAAATTCTCTAGTCTGAAAACGTAATTATGAACAAAGAACGAAATCAGAACATTGAAATAAAACAAATTATAAAAACGAAAAAGAACTGTAGTAATTAATTAAAATCTGCGTTTGAGGCTATGTCAGTAAGCTCAGATGCACATTTTAATTAGTTATTGTGATGATTACTAAAAATCGAAAGCTATTAAAATATTTCAATAAAGTTATTCCTTCTGTTTCTGCTAATACCTTTCTAAGCAATTAAATATAAAAGCTACTAAAAGCGCTGAGTTTTCAAAAAGAAAGTACAAAAAGTAATTACCTCAGACCGGTAATATGCGATGTTGCTCAATATTTTTTTGGAATAAGTTAATATTTCCCAATGAAAATGAATTTAAGACACCTTTATTTGTAGATCACACATTAAAACTATTGATAGAAAAAGGAAGATATTTAAAACCTAAAGTATATTTATTTAAAAATATCGCCAGAAAATATAAAATCAAATTCTACTCACATCTTGAAAACTATAGTATACTCTTTCTTATTTGGGTGCGGATTATCCGGTTTTCGGATTATCTTATTGAGCATTATCTTTCGGATTATCTTATCTTGAGTTTTTCTCATAATTTTTCCTACCTTTTTTGTTTCGGAAGATTTTGTTCCTATCTTTTTTTTTTTTTTGTTTCGGAAGATGAAGATTTAATGAAGTTCCGGGAAACGTTGACTGTATTGGATGCCATATACAGTAGCAATTGCTTGTGAAAAGTAAAACCAATGAAACTGGTTTGATCAGGAAGAAAGATTCTTTCTTTCTAATATAGAACTAAATCAGAGATTTAGCTAATTGTGGCAGTAGACGAAATTGCATTCCAAAAAATTGAAAATGTAATATTCTTTGAAAATGCCAATCGAGAAAATATCGATGAAAGATTCAACGGTGGTTTGACTGAGCTAGGCTTTCAGTGTTTGAGTAATGCGAATGTCGTTTCAAATGTCACAAGAATAGAAGAAGGAGAGATTGATTGTGAAAATACAAGCCAAGAAGGTATTGACAATTACATTAATCTCGAAACAGCAATGACTTCTGTTGAAACTCTACTGGACTTCATCAACCGAACGGGATTCGAATACAGTGATGAAATAAGGACTTCGAAACATACATAGCGAAATTCCACAAAAAGTATTTAAACGTTCTCAGAAACAAAGAAAAATTATTGAACGTTTGTTTTAGAAATAGACACATAAAATATGTATGAAAATTGATAGCTTTGATCGTCCGTGTTTTCCATTATCCGTAACCTATTTACCCCATATTAGCCAGTATAATCGAAAGTATTAATTACATTGTGTACTGTATTAATTACATTGTGTATGCTCGAAAAACGCTAGCTACAGGATTTATTTCATTAAAAACACTTTTATAAGTCTTTGTATATCTGTCACAGTCTGCAGTGATCCTCATCTTATCATAATCTTCCTCAAAGCCCCAAAATTAACTTATGACTTCACGGAAAAACAGACTGAAACCTTGAAAATGT
Source organism: Stegodyphus dumicola (assembly GCF_044657685.1). Classification (NCBI taxonomy): domain Eukaryota; kingdom Metazoa; phylum Arthropoda; class Arachnida; order Araneae; family Eresidae; genus Stegodyphus; species Stegodyphus dumicola. The sequence goes on along the minus strand of NC_140777.1, from coordinate 117,627,332 downwards.
GAAATAAAAACAGCACTTACGACTCAAAGAATAAAATATTCAATGACAAAAAAGCATAAAATAAGTTAAAATAAATTATATCTTTGCGTAGAAGTTGCATGTTTAATAAAAAAACAATTTAGAAATTGCAATAGGAAAATGCTTACATATAAATAAAATGTAATATTAAAATTTCTTAAAATGTACTGTAATATTTTTAACATTTTATAACCATCAAGTAAAACTCTTTTCTGTTTTAAATTTTCTTATCTTAAGGTGTAGGGACTGTCAAGTTTCCAAAACAAGAAATGTCAAAAATTATATACGCTTTCTCCAAAATTCGAAACAGGGATTTACTGGACATTCAAACCACTTACATCACGAGAAAACATAAGGGAAACTGCAATAATTCCTTATATTCATACCTTCCCTTCTCAAACAAGGATTGGGGAAAGTCACAACAGCCAGATGACCAAATCTCGGTGGAGAGGAATTATTGTCCACCCCATTTTACTTCGAGCATTTCTGTAAAGACTATTACGCTTTTTCGGAATAGGGAAACACGAGAAGCCAAATATTCGATCTTCGTGATTCGAGCCAGGAATCTTCCTATGGAAAGGTAGAAAGGCTAATCATTTACTCCATAAGAATATGCAGGGGAGAATACGATAGTTCTTAATAAAAACAATAATTAGTTCTTTATAAAAATATAAAACTATGCATTTAAAAAAAATATTATTTCATTTTTAAAACCAAAATAAAGATGTAAATGTTATTTTCTCATAAATAAATATTCAGCAAAAAAACTGCTATATTTTAGGAACTAAGTTACATTCTCAATTGGTTCCTTTTTCCTTAAAATTCATAATTATATTGCATTGTTTACAAGCGTATTGAATTGTTCTTAACACGTTCGCGATTATATTAATTTATTATTAAGCCTCTTGGAAAATATGAAACTAATGGTTATATTGAAATGAATAATGTAAGCTGAAAAATTGAATCTTGTACGAATCGTTTTTTCCGTAGATCTTTCGCTTCTTTCCTAAATTGTTTGCTACAGGTTTGAATTCAATATCTCATATACAATAAAAAATCGAATATCCGGCATTCAACTAACCGGAAATCTCAAGTAACCAGAATAGTTTCGAATTTATAAAAATTCTTAACATAAAATGGAGCAAATAATAGATGTGTCATTCCGGTATAAAACACTAATAGAACTACGATTCGAATAAAACAAAAATTATCGCCAATTAGTGCGATTTATAGCGCCAGTGATGAACTGGCGTGATGTAACGCTTTGGATTTATAAAACCCCATTTAATTCTCAATAAGTCATTTAAAGTTTTGTAAAAAAAAAACGATATAAAGTACTTACATATTATCCTGTTGGTCAGGAAAGTTGGCTGTCTTGGAATCATGAAAGTTGACGAAAATCCCACCAAAGCTACGAAAGTCGTTCTTGCAGAATTGAATTCTGAAATAACTTACGCGTCTTCATTTATTCAGCAATCAATATTTAACCCTCTCCTTTTTTTGAGGCTTCGTAGAAAGGCTTTTGTAGGTTTGTGTTATTTTGTTCGCCCCTCCGATTTTACCGGATACTCTACTTATAATGTTCAGAACGTAATCTTCCTTCAGACAATTGTTCCAAACTGTTACCGTTTTGTCGGCCAAACGCAGTTGACTAGTTTAGGTTTGAAGTAATAAACGGTTGTAAATTATCTCGCGAAAAGACGGCGAAGACGACGCGAAGTAATAGACGGCTGAGAGATGTAAATTAAGACGCACACGCCTCTTTTTTAAAAAGACAATTTTTAAGAAATGTCTCTTAAGTAGTTTTTTAACTGATACATGTCAATATTTTTTTCTGATTATTATTCTCTATGTTAACAGTATTATGCATAAGCATTTCTATTCAGAATTACATGTACTAGCAAGAAAAGTACTTTTAAGAAAAGTGAGTGTTTGAAGAATCTTTAACTTGGGCATAACTTGGGCAGTCTTTAACTAGGGCTGGGTTTTTTAATTACCACTAAGAACGTATAGAAAGGGATGCCTTCGTGGAGGTCTTCCTAAGAGAAACTGCCTCATACGCACGTTACACATGGGGAAAATCACGAAAACACCCATGCAGCCAGACCGTTCGCCTGGAATAGAACACAAACTGGAAATACCAGTGTTCAGCAACTACACCGCTCGACCGATGGTGGGAATGCATATGCATAGATATAGATGATGAATCAAAGGTTTTAAAAATAGGGTTTGAGGTTTGTTAGCGTAAAATCAAAATTATTAAGACCTGGAAAGGAGGATGTTTTGGGAAACTTATAATTTGGAACCGTAGAGCTGAAATTTCAAAGATTAATGTACAGTAATACATATAAGGGAATTCAAAAGTTTGAAAAGATTCATTAAGTCGAAGCAATGATTTATAAAATCTTTAAAAGAAAAAAAAAAGAAAATGGGAAGCGGCACAACCATCATTAAAACATGATTGGGGGTAAGAAAATGTAGATAGAATGATTTTTTGTTCAAAATTAATTTTTTAAATATTTAAGCACATTTTTCTAACATTCTATCTGTAAAATAAACCTTGAATTTTTATTTCACAATGTTACTGTCCTAAATGTGTTGAATGAAACTGTTTATGTTCATATCGAGTAAAAAGTGAACTACACAGACCCTGATTTTGCTTAAAAATGTGCTACATATTTTAAGAATTAAAATTTTCTTGAATTAAAACATTTTTCTAAATTTGACTCTGCGTGTTAAAATAAAAATAGGTTCATTTAAATTTCTGAACATATCTGCAAAATATCAATCCAAATTCGAAGTGATTATATGCCTAAGAAAAATTTTTATATGTACCTAAATGCCATCATGTATCTGAAATCTGTCATCTCAAGGACCTGTCAAGATTTCTTTCCCAAAAATATAATACTTGGCATAAAAATAAAAGTTTTACTTTAACATAATAATAATGTATAGTTTCTACAAATAAAATATTTTGAATCTCGCAATTAATTTAATTGCGATAGTAATAAGGTTATTTAATAAGGAAAATTTTCCCGTTTTTAGCTGTTGAAATGGTCTCACTTCTTTTAAATAGAATTTTGGAAATAATGCTTTTAATCGAAAAGAAAAAGAAATTAATCTTTTAAAAATATTTTTGTCATTCAAGCTATTTTTTCAGCTATATAATTATACTTTTTCCAACGCTGAGTTGATGACGGAAAGCAATTAAATAGCTCAATAAAATGCAAAAAAGAAGTCTTGCGTTTAAAATCCTATTTCAAAACGCTTCGAATTTGTTATTTAAAAAAATTCCCTTTATAAAAGTTATCGATTGCGTTAGCTAATTTCCTTTAAAACTGCATTTTAACGCAGAATGAAAATTACTAATTGCTAAATATTATTGAAAACAACAAAAAGCTGCACTTTGCTAAGAATTTTACGTAATTTGAAGGCTGGAAAAAGCCGTTCTGACTTTCTCCTTTACATTATTTTATTTAATAAAAAAGTGATTTTTATTTAACTAGGTAATTGTATAACTAATAACATACTCATTCATAGCATCTTCATTTTACGAAACTATGAAAAGCCAAACAAAATTATAAAAATTCATTTTCCTGAAAATTCTGTTGAATAACTTCTTAATTAATCATCACGAATAATTAACTAAATATTTTACTGCCTATATTAAAAACCAGTTAGAATTGATACTTAATCACTAATTGTTTTACACTTAAATGGATGTGTTGAGCATTTTATAGAATACACTAGGTAAAAATTTGCAGAAAATTATTTAATCATCTCAATAAAGACTTTCAGCATCAACGTTTCCTCAGTTAGGCTTTTTGAAGTTAACTAACAGAAAAATTTACTAAATTTGTTTTAAAAAACTAATCTGACAATTCCCACAAATTGACATCATAGAAAAATATTATGTTTAACTAATATGAACCTCCAAATTTAAAATTTTGTTAATATTCCATTCTTCTACATTCTTTAAAAAACTTTAATATATTCCAGCTTAAGAACATGCTAATACACTTGCCATCTGCATTCGTAAGGTGTAAAAATATTAAGATATTACATTATGTCTGAAATATTTTGGACAAAACAATGTAATGTTTTCCTAAAATCTTTTTTCTTTCGTTCACGACTCGCATATATAATAGCACTCTTATAATTAATTAGAACATAACAAAGCACACAAAGTTTACCTGCTAAAGGAAACAAAGGATGCTTTTGGGGGTGATAATTTAATGAAAGACGAAAATTGAATGCATAGAATGTGTTTTCTTCGAAAACTACGAACTAAGAAAAATTTACCTTTGTGCTCGATGTTTAATTTTAGCCAATAAAAAATTATAAACGTAACATAGGCATGACTTAATGAATAGGTTTTTACACTTATATTCTCAATATTTATAGAGTAGTTTATTTTCAGTCTTCTCCTAAAATGTCAAATTTAATCATGTAACGAAGCTGAGAGAAATAGTGTATAATTCTGCCTCAAAGCCAAAGTTTTTTTTAAGCAGAAATAAAATACAGAACTCTATATTTAATTTAAAATTTTATTTATTTAATTCAGCTACGGGGCTTTTCATTACATGAATATATGTATATGGACATAAAATATTAAGAACAAAGTTTGTTATTACGTTTGTAATACAGCAATATTCTCACATGTGAGATCTCAAATTTGAAGGAAAATTGAATTGGGCACCATGGAATGACAAATTTCTTCTGCGCATGTGTGAACTACCCTGATATTAACAAAATACAGTATCTAAAAGGACTAAATTACTGCAATATGCTTCTACATATACTATGTATTATAGCTTTTGATTATAAAAACGTTTTGAGGAAGATAGATGATGTCATCATGTAGCACTATTCATCATGTAGCATCATGTAGCACTGTTTCTTTTTCTTTTCATGGTCCGAAACTATTATTTCAGTGGCTGGTAGTCTACATTAAACTTTTTATAAAGAGGTCCTCCACGAAAGTATTACTTCTTTCCAATAACGTAATAAATAATTAATCATCAGAGTGCCTTCCGGAAAGAAGAGGATATCAAAATTTTATATGTTTCTTGTAGAAAACCGCGAGCACCTCGTATAATAACGGTGTACAGCATATGACACACTAGATGAAATAGCTCAAAATGAAACCGTGTCATTTAAAATGTCGTATGAAAAAATATTCATATCTATTAACAATAATTAAAAGTCCTATTAAGTACGTTCAAACTAACTTTATATCATGAATCGAAGGCAATGCCAGCATATTTTTCCCAAATTCTGTTTTTCAGTTTATCATTTTTATAGGGTTGCTCTCTTAGGCAAGCCCTGTATCACTATATATTTTGCACATTAAATCCCTTAAAAAAGGTGTTCCCGCTACAGTCTGTTTATCATAAGAAAAGCTCTAGCCAGTTGGTCTGCAGCTGCCTGTTGCCATAGAAACGAGCCTTGACCCATTTTCGGTAGGGGTGTCTTGAAAATTTACTTTTCAATTTGCCTTCTTGGCGCATTTAAAGATGAATTGACAACCCTTGGTTTGCCCCTATTTGAAATATACTAGCCCTGTTGCTATAGCTACCGCCACCCTCCAGACACTGTGGCGGGACTGTTCTTCTCGTAGACAGACAGTACGCTGTTCTCTACGTATTTCATACTTTCTTCAGCAAACGCTGCATCTAGAATTCTTTTCAGAATTTCTTTTAGGTTTGCGGCCGTTTTCGTGTTTTTGAGCTTGTGTAACTGTGGATACGAGCCAATTTTCCTTAGAAAGTCCTAGTGCTTTGCTATAATCCAATAAACTAAACCATCCTTTAGCGTTGTTTGGGTAAGAAAGATGAAAACAAAAATAGATAAGAAAGCCTTATGCCCTTACACTGTGAAGTATGCTTCTGCAAATTAAAAGTATATTGGGTGTCTTCCATTGAGCATTATACATTGGTACTACTTTGAAGAAATATATATGTGCAGACGCGTAGTCTAGAGAAGTACTTTTTGTCATACTGTTGACGATATGATATGCAGTAGGGGAGAAATGTATGTACATATATTTCTCCTTCCTTTTTCTATTATTAGCACAAAGTTTCCCAGCCGTAGGTGGGATAATACATTGTAAGAGCGAACAATGTTAATTATCAGATTTAAGCGAAAATATCTATTCCGATCGCTTCCGAATCCATATTCACCATGATTTGTATAATTTCTGAACGTAAAGGTAGAACTAAGGACTTTTTTATTCCAGAAAGGATTTTAAAATAATTTTTTGTGACGTCTATACGTATGTACATATGTATCTCGCATAGCTCAAAAACGATTAGACAAAGAACATTGAAATTTTTTATAAGGAACTGCTATAACATCTAGTTGTGTACCTTCCCTGTTTTATTGCAATCCTTGGTACCAAAAGTGAATATATATACCCCAACCCTCTTACCGTTCTTAACATTCATTACTCAGTCTTTATTTTGGCAATCGTTGGTGGTAGTCATATACTTCCAGTTACAGATGTAATTTTAAACGAAGAAAATATTCATGTTTTGTCAATATATTTTTTTTTAAATTAAATTTCCGGACAAATAACGGAATCTAGCATTTAATGCGTTGTCTCGCTCCTGTACTTATATTCCGGAAATTTATATACCCTGTTATGAAAATATAAAAATACAAGATTTTTGGCTTATGTACGAACAAAAATTGACCGGTATATTTAATTTCGAAATACGCAGTTTTTGATTTATTTTCAACTTACCTTGAGGGAATGGTTAATTGAGTTAGAATTATTCAAGTAAATAAATTTTAATTTAAGTGCAGCAGAAAATGTGTGATAATTTAATAAACAACAAGGAAAATTCATAAAATGTCCATATCAGACCATTTTTGTTTTAAATAAATCAAATAATCGTTTAGAATTTTATAGGCGACGCTAGTGCAACTGCAGAACATGTATTCTACGCTTGCGAGGATAAAATATTTGCCTCGCATATTTTAACGTTAGTGACTGACATGTATGTGAAGTATATGAAGAAATTGTGGAATTGGAAAAGTCATTTGATGTGTACTTCAAAGAAGAACTGAAAACTTGGGAAACATGGATTATAAACCCATACTTTTTTCAACTATGGGTAATAGGTCCGCATGGTGAAAAACTTATGGAGAACTTAAGGAAGGTATTTTTAGAACTGAGCACAGATCACGTTCTTGAAACGCAGTTCGAAAGCAATGCTTTGGAACAATGTTAGTATTCGGCAATGAATTTGTTTCTAAAACTTAGCGAAAAGGCACTAACTATGTTTATCTCATTTGCGACAAATACGAGTACTTATGCGAGTTTGGACAAACCAAAATGCAGATATTGCTTGGATGCACAAGCAAATATACGAATAAGCTAATTACCAACAAAAGTGTTACGATTTGTAAATCTCTTATCCAATTAAAAGGAACAAAAAGTCATTAATTCTTTTTTGAAAGATTTATGCAAATGTTGAATTATATTTTCTTTCCATGTTTCCTTTCCGTTTTATTATTAAAATTAGAGTCACAACTTTATTTATTTAAAAAAAACCGCTTTAGGAGGTACGAGAACACATTAAAAAATTTTAGGGATGCGAGACATTAAAAAGGTTGGGAACTCATGTATTAGCATTGCTGAATTATAGGAATGTTTGTGTTTGAAATAAAATTATGCAAAAAATTGTTCTTCCTGCCTCAATTGTAAAAAATATGGTTGTAGTTTGCTTTATTTTTCAATAATATTTTTCTAATTTTTATTGTAGAACAAGCCTTTCTTTTACCTTCTTATTTCCCACCTACGTTTCCGTGATACAGTCGTACCACTACGTGCCTGTAAGTATACGTCGGTGATCTTGAATGAGGGCCAACTCTTAGTTGTTTCTGTGCAGCTTCGGCTGGTTTATTTTAGTTAGTATTAAATTAGTTTTAGATTTTCTATCTAGAGTGAAGCCCAAGTGGAGGCTTATTGTAAGCCCGAGAAGGTGCCATTTGTTAACTTATTTTGAGTTGCAATAAAGGGTAAATGTAACCCTTCTTTAGACTTATAAAAATTCAGCGAATAGTCGCTACACATTTCTTTCAGTATTCAAGCTCACAAAATATATCGAATTTAGCTAAGATATTAAGTGACAAATAAAATATGAAATTCACTAAACTTTGAATTAAAATGCATTTTCTTTTCGCGAGATAATACTCCTTCATCATAAATGTGAGTATTATTTCTAATTCCTGTTTCATGTTTCCCAAATTCAGAGAGTACATGGAAAAAAATAAAGATTTAAATTAACTGGATGCTAGTTATTTTATTTCATTAAGTATTCAAAATGTAACAAATTTGCAGTGCCACCAAATCATAGTTATGTCAAATATCTTTTTTTTTTTTTTTTTTTTTTTTTTTTTTTTGCGAACTTTTAAAAAGAGTTGTTACATATTATGTTCCGAGTTGGTTACCCCTCTCCCCCAAGAAAATCTCTTATATCATTAGTCCGAAGGAACAAAATTTGTTAAGAACCATAGGCTTTCCAAAAACGTGCAAATATTAATGCAAAGAAGCTAAATTCCTTCTCTTTTTTACTGCACGTAAAATTTCTATATTGTGATTCAGTATAAAATAAATCCGTACGCTCTAAGACTCTTTTCTTAGCCTCAACAAATATTTAGTGCCGAGTTATCTATTAACATGCAGCCATTCCCTGAGGAACTCTTTCAAGAAAAATTTACTCCACTCTTTAGTAAGAATTATGTGTCTAGAATCTTCCGCCCAAAACTAGGTTCTTATATTACTTTTTTTATTAAATTAGTCATGTCATCTCTCACTAAAAAGAACGAAATAAGCTTAAGAGCATTTTGTCTTTTCTTCTCATGGAATGTTACAGATTAGAAAAATGGTAAATACGCGTGCATCAAGATACGGCAAAATTATACTTCTAATGACGAATAAATTATTTTAACATTCTATATTAACAATACTGCTTTTGCAAACGCTCAGTGACCATTTCAGTGAAAATACTAAAAGCAGCACATTACTTTTGGAGCACTTTCATAACAGAAGCGTACTCTTTTGAAGGATAAGCTTTTTGATTTGTGATTAGAGTAGCATTAGTAAAGCAAGGAATTCATGCCTTATGTTAAAAAACTTCTTATTATGAACTATTTTCTCGTCTCTAAAAGCATTATGATTATATTATTTGCAATATAATTATTGAATTAGTCTCTTAATCTAAGATTTAATGTTAGATTAATTAGAAAAGTAAGAATTAAAAAAGAATTAATTTTTAATTTTTAATTTGACTTACTTTTTTAATTCGAATTAAAAAAGTAACTCAAAGAAAGAAAATCTGGAAGCATTCGGTTTTAACGTCGCACCAGAGGATTTGCTATAGTATTTTATACTTCTTCTTAGCTCACAGTTCATGAGTCAATTCTTGGTCTCACTCCTGCTATCACAACTTTTGTCTTTTTAACTTTACTACTTAGCATCGCTTTCTTCGCACTTACGCCATGTGAAATTCAACTGTAAAATTACAAAACCTTTAAAAGAAGCATATTTTCATAATTTTTTAATAGAATGCTAAGTGTAGCTACATACTTTTTTTCCAGTCTTAGTTCATAATAGCAATGTTCAGTTTTCTTAACAAGATGACTTATACAACTTTTTTGTCTTTTTAACTTTATTATTTAACAAAACTTTCTTCAGAATTACGCCACATAAAACTCAACAGTAAAATCGCAAAATTTTTTAAAGCAGCATATTTTTAAACACATAAGCTGCTTAATTCAATACAGTGTTAAACGTTAATCTTAACTCGATGCAACACTGAGGCAACAACGATGAGGCAACACTTAATCCGACACAGTGTTAAGTGTTACCAATAATTTTTTATCTTTTCTCAGTTCCTCATATCAACGTTTAATTTTCTTAGTAAGATGATTTATACAACTTTTATTGTGTTTTCATTATAAATCTTTTTCTTACTTTATTTTTAACGGGTTGATTGCTATAGCAATGTCGGATAAAATACTCTGCAGGATTCTTTTTAAATTCTAGTGTTTTTCTTATTCCATTTATCTTAAAAATCAGTTCAGTGCCTAATTTTACTTCTAAAATAATAATTACAGAAGTTACATAATTAAAATTCCATAAATAATAATTACACAGTTAGGGCAGCAAATATATATATATATCACAATCATATAACAATTTATAGAAAAAAGCTTTTAAAAGCCGGAAACCAAGAATACGGAGCAACTCTCTGAGGTCATAGAAATAATTTTAACCGTGTAAATCTGTGTGACAGTGAAGCACTGGTGATTCACACGGCTTTAAACAGTGTAGAAACCTGTGAATCGCATTCGATGTACATAGCTCCGAAAGGTAAAGCTGCTGTGAATCATCGGTGATGCACATGGCAGTCAAGGTGTAAAATAATCACTTTCTTTGCAAGTAAGCTACATAAAATTCAACACTAAATTTACAAAATATTTTAAAACGGCATATCTTCAGAGTTCTGGCAAAAGTAATAAATGTTATAATGCATTTTGTTTTATTTTCATTATATTATGTCTTTAAAAAAAATATATGGCGGCTATACCTGTGCAACAACCTTTTACATAAAAATTGATAAGAATAAAAAATGAAGATCAAGGCAGATGGCCCCTCTGGCTGTAAAAACAGGCAAATGTTTTTGTGTTTGATAAATATGCAATAGTTTCCGCCTTAGAAATTCCTGAAACTTTGCTATGGGTAGAGGAACTTATTTCTGATTTCCATGGAGTTTAAATTACAGTGCTTATAATTAGCCATTTCAGTCAAAGGGCAATCATTAATACGTTTTGTGATTTTATCCATTCAGTTACTAGATTGCCTTTGGTTCTTAAATGATAAATAATTTGAATGATGTCTATTCAAAGAAGGATGTTTTCGCTTAGAACATTGTAGAAACATTAGGCATTTTCTTGGAAGCAGGAGACATGAAAAATTAGCAACGCTTTCGCCGGGAATCGAACCACGGAGCTCTGGAATACCGGCCCAGTGTGCAGATCCACTACACCACGAAGGCACGCTAGGAAGGCGGGAGAAATACCTTATAACATTTTAAAGAAAATGGCTCTTACTATGTTAAATGAGGGAAACCTCAACCAGTCATTGGGATCACAAATAATCGAAATTACATTAATTCCCTAGTATTCTTTCCCTTTAACCTGGTTATCGAATAGACTTATTAAAGCATTAAACTTACTTCTAGGGCTAATGATTCATGGCCCAGTAAAATACAGAGGGTGTTTCATTTTTTAGAAAGGTTTCGAGGCCGTTTAATTAATGTTTAAAACGTAAAGAGTATTTTTTAAATGTTCTATCTGATAAAGCTTTTTTTTTTTTTTTTTTTTCTGTACTAGAAGTCTTCATCGTAATTTCCATGTTAGAAGGTCATTTTATAACATTTACATACCTTTTTCCCTCTTTCCAGAGTCCATCCATCGTGGTCAATCCATTTTTGCGCTAAGAAAGAGCTCTTTTCAAGAGACCAAAGGCGCAATAGTCCAGAGTTGAAATGTCACAAGTTTTGCAGAAATACTTTAAAAAGATATATATGCAACACCTCCATCGGTCTTCATTTTTTTAAAGAAATTCAGTGTTACTTTTTGAAGTATGACTTATTGCTTTGTCTTGATGAAGTTCTATTCTTTGAAAGTCATAGGGATAAAGAAATAGAACTTTTTCTTTAAACAGGGGACGTAAACCTGTCTCTTGATAGTATGTTGAGATTTTTATATTTTCCCTCTCTTCTTGTTTTTTTAATTTATCACTGTAAGAGAATTCTGCGACAGTCTTAAACCCATTACTAAAATTTTCTTTGCATTGACAGAACCAGATTTGTATATTTGTTTCTCTTCGTTTTCTGTAATTAAATGGACTTTCGTTTTTGTTGCAGTCATTTAGATAAATAAATTTTTAAGGGTCACAATATATTTCCATTGAGCTCTCGCTAAATAACTTTCATACAGAGTTCTTCCAAATTGTTCTGCGTTGAGCCATATGCTTCCGCGAATGCTGGTAATGATTATGTTTTTTCACTTTTTAATTTGTAAATCTCGGTTTTTTTATTTTATTTAGTGTTGTTACAAATTTATTTAAATATTCAGCAACTGATTCGTGCGTCGGCGAATTTTCTGTTATTACCAATGATTTAACTTTATACGCATTAGGAACAGTAGGTACCTTCGAGTATGCGTTTGGAGTCTTCTTTTCGTATAGATGTAATGGTTTTTCCCTTTCCGATCAAACATGTTGCATATGTTTCACTCAGAAATTTTAATACCATGCATTTTCCAATGTTTGCGAATTATGGAATGGAAATACTTCCCTTCGGAAACGGCAAAAACATGTCGTTCAATCCACAGTTTTTTTTTACGTGCAAAGTTTAAACAGAAAAATTAATTTAAAAGTAGCAGACGATATTTCTCATTTAAAATAATAAGCTTCTAGAAAATTTCATTCCAAAAATTTTTTTTTCCATTTCTTTGTCGAAATCGGTCTAAAAATGCGTAAACACCATTTGTACGCATAACTTTCCTAAAACTCACCTGCTGCAAAATCCAAGACCATTTTCTTTAAATGAACATTTTTTTGAAATGTTTATTTACGACTGAGTTCTTTCTGTTATTGAAACCGGAGATTTAAAGCGCAGGTTAAGCCACAGATTAATTGCCAATAACATCCTTTCGTTGAAAAATTTTGCGACTGAGGAAAACTCTTTCAGTTTAAAAATTCAGTTGCGGAAAGTCAAATGCAGACTGAATTAGTAAACTTATTCAAATTTAATCACTCTGCAGTTTTTAATGCCATCATTCGTTCTATATATTTAAATGAATAGGAAGTTGGTATATTGGGATATGAAAAAAATCTGTTTCTAAAAATATTTATAAAAATGGAGTAATAGTTTGAAATCATTAATAATATATAAAACAATTTATCTCTCTCTCTCTCTTTTTTTTTTTTTTTTTTTTTTGAAAAAAGAATTTTTAGCTCAGCCTGTAAAATTTGGATATAAATACCAAATTTTCTAATTTCATTCCTAAACAAAAACATCAATCCATTTGTCAGTGTTGAAATCACTTATAATAAAGATAACAGTATTTATTGTTACTTCATTTGCATCTTTTAGATTCAATTTACTTTTGCATGCGTAAATTGGTTACCTATCAATGAAATGATAAAATGTATTTGTATTGAACTGCAGTAGTATAACATTTTTATTGCTGAATGAATCTGTCTAACTTTGTACTTCAACAATATCGTTTTTTTCAACGTCCCATGTGCAGAGCAGGGCAATACTATAGATTCCAACAAAATAAGAAAACTGACAAATAGGTTTCTCAGCGATGAAAAATCGAGAAACAGCTCTAAAGATTGGCCTCCGGCAGCTGCATAGAATCTTCAAACAAAAAAGGCGAAGGATAGCTTCGCATCATCGATTGACAATTGAATTCCTTTTTCACAGTTATCATGTACTTGTACGCATTTGAAAAGGATGACGACACAGCAGTCCAATGCAGTATTTCTATAAGACTGAACAAATATCACAGATGATAAAACATAACGATCTAGAAACTGCAAAATATCAGTGAGGCAAAGTGCAGATCGGTGAAATACTTGAGGTGTATCTTTTTAAGCTACTGAGACTTTTTTGTGTTATAATTGAATCTAGACGTTTATCGAAGATTTCTTATTCTTGAACCTTAAACTCATGTTAAGAATTTCATTTCTAACATATGAATTTGTTTCTAATTATGGAACTCAAGCAAATAAAATGAATTTGTTCATGAGCTAGTAATTCAGATGTTAGATTTTCTGCAAAACAAATTTCATGTTAATTGCTGAGAGAGTAGTTAAGAACAACACGACTTTGGTAATTTATAATGCCAAAGTATACGAAGATTACCTTTCTTAAGGCGGGTTCTTTAGTAAAAAAGTTTCTAGGAGAAATAACTCAGATGATGCACGGGGGAAAATCTTGAGCAAGTCTATTCGACCAGTGGAATTCAATTCACGATGACCTGTTAGTTTTCAAATATTAGCGTCCCCTCAGCCACTGATGGCCTCTAAGGCGTATATACAGAGTGTCTTAGAATAAGTGCGATATCATAAAATTGCGTATTTGAGAGGTTAGAAGAGAAAAAATATGGTTAACTTGATTTCTGTACACTGCTTCTTTCCTATCTATGCGACTTCAAAGTAGTGTGATATCACTTCTGGCTATACTAATAAACAGATACGATGGTGTCTAATGTAATAAAAGATGTCTGATGAATAATGTAAATGATTGTAATGAATGTTGTCGAAAACTAAGTGAATGTGCATAATGACTCTGTAGTCTTCAAGTGCTCCTCGTAAGCAGTTAATTTCATCCAACCTCTTAATTTGAAACAGATAGACTTTAAGTTTAATGATCTACTAATAGAAAGAACATCAACAGGAATCATGGGCCATATATCGAACCATGATTCATGCTACATATCACCTTTATAAAGATATATACCAAACCTATTCTATAAACATCTTGTTTTCCCCATACGTTATATAACAATGTCACATTTTCTCTTGAACAAACTATATAACGGTATCAAAATAAATTTTAAATGTAATACTGGTGTGTTTCTATAAAGTAAGGTGGATATTTGAATTAAGGTAAAAAATATAACTTCAGCTTTTTTAAAGTTATAGTAAACACCCGATTCTCTAACGTATTGATTAAGAGAATGCATGAAACTCTGGCAAAATGTTGATGTTACTGCTAACGCTGATAATAATTATTAAAGTAACAATAAAAATATTAAAAAATCTGAAAGGTTGCAGATTTTAAATTACGTCCAAAGGGGCATTTTTTAACGTTTTGTGTGTTACCTTTATTTATTAAATATCATGTTTTTGTCACTTAAACCAGTTCAGTAGCAATGTCGCAAAATAATTTTAAAATGAGTATATCTTTAGAATTTCCTACACACAATTCCACGCACTGGAGATAAAAAGGTCCCCCCCCCCGTAGAGTGTTGCCATTGTTCGCTTTGGAATCCTTGAGTTCGTTAATTAAAAATTCGCTAAAGTTTTACAAAATATGAAATTGATAATAAAACAAATTCCAAATTTCAAATTTGGTTTTCCACATGCCCATATTCGTAGGAGGATTACGTCATTCAGATATCGATGGCTCTATGTACCGTTGTTTTATCACAATGCGAAAAATACACATACATTTAAGCAGATTTTCTTTATTTAATTTCTTCAAATATAATGCAGGCATTTGGTGGCAACAGTTTGAAAAGTGAAACGGACATTTATAGTGATTCAACTCAAAATCGCAAAACGAAAACAATAATTCTTCAGGAGCAAAGCCCCTTTGGACTAATAATAACTAAAGAAATGAATAATTAAAGTAACTCATGCCTTAAAGCTCATTCATCTCATAATATATAAAGATAACTTCTTATATGTTTTCCAAAATAAATGCCTTAAAACTTAAGATTCCATTTTAAATTACATTGCAAATCATTGCCAGTTTGAGCTTGAAAACAAAGAATGATTAAATTAAACATTTTGATATTTTCTAAGATTTTCAAATACTGAGTTAGTATTTTTGTGTGCTAACCCTCCGTAAAATTTTATTATTGAAAAACATTAAATTATTATTTTATAATTTATTTATTAACTTTCCGTTAGTATTTTTTTCTTTTTGTGTGTGTGTGTGTGTGTTAACAGTACTCTGTGAATAAACATGCCCGAAGATTACCAAAAGTTTTTTAACCTTTTTTACAACTTAAAGCAGTTACAAGTTTTACAGGTGAATATATTCAGGATATCTTCATCATCCAGATATTTTCAGCAATTAACATCCCAAATATAAATATTACTACAGATATTAAAAATACGCTAACACTAAATAGTCTATAAACGTAAACATGATGAGCTAAATGCTCCATGCCACAAATATTTTTCTCTCTTCGACTTTCCTTAAATAAGAATGTGCTGCAGCAAATTTTATGCAAAATATAACTTTATAAAAGAAACTCGATCATATATGGAGATGCTGCATTTAAAACTTCATGAGATTTTTTTTAAAAAAAGTTCGCGAGGTAAACTGTTTAATTGTTTTTAAATACTTTTAGACTTCAAAGCTGCAAAACGTCCGTATGTAAGGATCATTTCCCAAAATCTTTTGACAATTATACCCTAGAATTTTTAAAAATAGTCAAGGCCATTCTAAAATGTACTTATTTCGTGTACCTTCTCACTCTTACTTTCCCCTAAAGTTGAAAGAGATATAAATTTTTATCGTTAAATATAGTTATCCTGATTTCTTTCCTGACTATCGACAGATCAGCATGCGTATTTTCGTATTGGGATAGGAATCGTTATCTATTTACAGTTTCGATATTAATCTAGTTGCCCACAGTAATTGCTTATTGTTTATTTAATCTTTTTACACTAGATTTTAGAAAATTAGAAACCACTTTCGGTGCTTACCTGGAGTTATAATCGGAAAAATGCATGGCAAACATTCGAAAGACGCGTTGGTTTTTAGTTTTATTGAAAAGGTACCGATATGCTTGATAGAGGTGCTGAGGCAACAATAACCGATCTAATATTCATCAATTTGAAGCTTCCCTTCTTGTGTTTCAATACTTCTGTGCATTAAATATAGAACCTACTTCTTCAGTTGCAAAAGTTGAAGTGACGTAAGAGAAGTCTGTGGTAAGGCGATAACAAAGAAGGAAGGATATCACGTTATTGACTCCATTTATTGATGAAAAACGATGTAAAGACGGGTTGTGATACCTCCTAGAAATACCCCTAAAAAATCTAATTCACCAACGGAAGTTGTTTCTTGAATAATTTTGGCTTCAAAAAATAGAAAATGGGGAGTTTTTGACGAACAGTTTGGGCAACAAAGGATATCTGTATTTCGTTTTCCAAACAAATGCCTTATGTTTCGTAGCACGAATGTTTCTCTTTTAGTTTGACCAATATAAATTAAATTATTTGAAAAAGAATCCTGTGTATATAGCCCAGGAATTTATATCCGGAATGAGCCCTTTAAGTATGGAAATACGAAATTTATTGGTAGAAGAGAAAACGATGAAACAAATTAAATGTAATTAAAAACTGTCCACTAGTGTTTCAAAAATTCTCGTAAGTCGTAAATTAATCGTGCGCATAATAGTCTGCTAAATTATAATCCCGAAATTCCGAATTATAATCCATTACAATGTGGTAAAGAAGCAGCATGTTTGCAGCTGAAGGATTCTTGGTGTCTTTTTAGAATCTCCAATAGTCGTTATTCGTCGTGTTATTTTAGTTCCTAGTGATATGAATAAGTTTAAATTATTGTGAAGCGGTTGCATTAGTTTTAAGGCCAGAGTAAATAAAAATTTATTTTATTACATTATTTTATTTGAAACACAAGTTGGTTGCGTATTTAGAAGGGGAATTATTATTTAGTTATATCAAATGTGAGGAAGACAGGCAAATTGTTCGGCTTTCTCGACTACTTGGATGGACATTGGACTCAATCAGTTCGGATGTATGGTAACTACATGTATACGATTCTCATATTCTCGCGTAGTTTGACTGCAGCCTGCATTGCTAGAGTTCAGCTTGAAAGACCAAGTTGACTTTAAAGAAAAAGTTCTGTGACAAACTGTGTTTTGCAACAGACATAAACTGTACTTGTACTCGAGATGCATTTTGAGCTATTCGAGATATATGAGAGTTATGAATTTCATTGGTATTTAAAAGATCGTTCATTGAGAACCGAACTTTGCAAACGGATTTCAAAAGTGAACAGGACTTGAGTTCGCTAACCAAATCTACGAAAGTGTGATCCCGAAAAGTGTTGTGGAATGAGACAGATAGTAAAAATGTACTAATACAGCTTATCTTCTATTTCATTAGGTTTGGAAGGTGCTCGAGATTATCAGAAGGTGGAAATCTAAGAATCTAGTAATCGTTCTTCATTAACAGCCAATTTCTCGACAAGATCTTTGAAAAGAGGTATTTTATTCACAACTTCAAAAAAGCCTTAAGTTATATAGGTGATTTCTTACCTCGTAGGGTTCTGCTTTATCTATAAACTTGTATTGAAAAATCCCGCAAACGATTTTTTATATCGCTGTTAGAGAGCGCTTCTCTTTTTTTTTTACAAAATAGTGTTTAGTTTTGTTTACGACGTAAAAGTGTAAATAAGAACCCGATGAATTCCGGGTTTACTTTGAAATAAAATTATTATTTTCTAAAGTGTTGAAGTATTGGCTTCTATTAGTATACTACGTATGATCAGCTATCTCTCATGAAGTAATTAAAATATTTTTTTCTATATTTGCCATCAGGTCGGAAATATGTAATACTGAAAGATTTATATACAGTTCGTAGTGTTATCAACCTATTTTCCAACGAATAAAGAATATGGTAATGTAAAAGTCTTACTTGCCTTTGGCTTAAATATGTACTGCTCGCTTTGGATACCTTTGGCATAAAGAAGTAAGATTAATAATCTGCGAGATAACTCAAGGTAGGATTTAATGTTCTTTTTTTGTTAAGAAATAAATCTTTAAATAGCAAATTACTTCTAACTCCTTTTCTTTATGTACTAGTTAAATGAAGATATCAAGTTAATTTGAAAGAACTGTTAGAACTTGATTTGAGAATGGAAATAACGAAGGCTAGCGAACTACTACTTAAATCGTAACTACTCCATACAACAAAATTAATTTCTAAAATCGAAACTAACATTCTAGAAAATGAAACAAGAGAAGAAGACTTGGAAGAACTTTCAGAGCAGATAAATTTGAAATTTAAACAGTTAAAAGGACATAGATTCTCAAATTCAAATTTGAATGATGAATGGAGTCAAATTATGGAAATTTGAATTTTGAATGAAGTCAAATTATGGAAATTATTCGTGAAACTAATTCATAAAAGAACACCGTCAGCAACAGTATTCAATAGGACGCAGTCTACCTACATTTTCTGTTCTGAACCACATGATTCATTTAAATGTAAATTTCACCACAAAATAAACTAGAAATTCTAAAGAAAACGTTGTTTCGAATGTTTCAAAATGTATCACATTAGAAAAACTGTTGTTCAAATAATCTTTCTTGCTTCAAGTGAAAAATTATCATAGTGCCATTTGTCTGGGTAATAATCGAAATAATAATTCTGCATTAATAAATCAAATGAATAATACTGAGGACAAATGTAAAGAATCATTGAATTTAAATTTTAATGTTAAGGTAATTAAAGTGTTAAATAATTCTATTAATTCTGAAATTGTCAGTTCACTTTCATAGTGTAATGCAAGCATGACACATTCCAAAAAAATTTATTTACAAACATGTACAGTTTTAATTTAGAAGTCAAACAACAAAAATCAGCGTTGTGTTTTCAAATTTTCGCAGGACTAGTTTCGATGGTTTTACCGAACCATTATCCTCAGCTGCAAAAGCACAAATGAACGAGATAAGATATAGTGATTAGACAAGATAAGATAAGAAAGACTGGACAGGAGTCACGCTACTGGCGCCATCTGTTGCTGAAACCAGAACTAAAACATAATTTCTTTAAAAGCTAAAGGCAAAGAAGGATTGGAATTAGGGTCGTTAACTAGAATAGAAAGATTGTTTTGAATGTGAAATGCCTCTAAAAAATCCAGTTCGCCAATGGTAGATGTTTTTTGAATAATTTTGGCTGCAGAAAAATTGAAAGTGTGATTTTCGGAGCAACAATGCTGAGCAACAGAAGACTTCTGTGTTTCCTTTTTTTTAATATATGCCTCATGTTCCTTAACGCGACATTTTAAGGCTCTCTTAGTTTGAACAATATAAATTAAACCACACCGGCAAGGAATCGTGTAAATACCCCAGGAATTCATATCCGAAATGGAGTCCTCGAGTATGAACTCGGAACTTCATTGATGGGAGAATAAACGACCCGAAAGTTAAATTTCTGTAAAATACGTGCAACTTTATAGCTAATTGATGGAAAGAAAGGAATGAGAACAGAATTTTTATAATCTCCTAAAACAAGAGTGTGCCTTTTGGTGTGTTGAGATGAGAATTTTTTAACTGCTTGATTAATAATGTTGGGTGAAAAGCCCCTATCAATAGCTACTGCTTTTAAATAATTTAGTTCTTCATCAAGGGATAGTTTGGATGAGCAAACTTGAAGAATACGGCAAACAGAGGGATAAAATGAAGCTAACTTTTTTTTATTCGAATGATATGATTTGAAGTGTGGTGGAAGGCAAACTAATGAAGATTTACGGTAAACCGTAGTACTGAAGTTGGATGTGTTACGTGTGACCAAAATCTCGAGGAACGGAAGAGAATTGCATGTCTCAAGTTCAAAAATGAACTGTATAACAGGATCAATGGAATTCATTGTTGAAAGAACTTTATTTAAATCATCTTTATTACCTTCAAACAAAGTATCGTCTACGTAGAGGGAAATTTAAAGTTTCAAACAATTTTAATTCATAATAATGCATGTAGCCAGGATGGGACTGACGGGGCTTCCCATGGTTAATCCCTCAATTTGCTTGTAATATTTATTTTGAAAAACAAAATGCGCTTGTTTCAAACAGAGTACATTTGTTGCAAATTCAGAATTTAATTCTAAAGTGCCATTTACTCGATGATGGAAGTCGAAGAAATTTTTGCAGTGACCATTAAGCGAAAATTCTTCAGTTAAAACCTATTCGCTATGAAATACTTTCAGATCATTTCTTGGGAATGCAACACGCAATAGAAAAGAAGTACCCAGTCATAGAATTTGAAATCCAAGCTAGAAATAAAGCAATATTAAATTAAAATACAAACTTTTGTCGCAAACATTATTGGAGCTATAATTTCACCTCCAGATAAACAATTGTCAGAATTCATGGCTAATTATAAATTACAGCTCGTTGACTCATGTTGCGGAGATAAATATTTGGGATCTTGAAATCCTAATAGGACGATGTATTTTGCAAATTCATCTTAGATGAAAACATTACTGTTCTGGATGGGTAATTACAGGTTCAAAATTTGGAAAAGAGAAAGCTTGTTTACAAAATATTGCCGTTATGAACAATGCGATAATGAATGACCTAAAAGTATTCTGGCAATTAGACTTGATTGGTATTTCAGAAGGAAGCGTATAATTGCCTGTTAAAGATAAACAAATAATTAACCAATCTGAAAAATCTTTATTCTTCAATAAGGGTAAATATCAAACTAAATTACTTTGGAAATCTAACCCTGATGAATTAAATAATAATCTCCATATTGCAAAAAAGCGTTTTAAGATTTTGAGAGATAGATTGGATGAGGATGTAGAAATGCGTAAAGAATATACAAAAATAATTGAAGAACAGCTCAATGACGGAATTGTTGAAGTATATCAAAATAAATATCTGGAATAAAGGTTGTTATATGCCCCAGAGAACAGTGATAAGACCAGATTGAGAAACGTCTCGTGTTAGAATTGGTTTCGATGCGTCATGTAAAGAAGAGAATTCTAAATCCTTAAATGATTTGTTACCGGCTGGACCTAATTTAAAGCCTAACATATTAGATGTCATTCTTAAATTTCGAGAACACAATAGGGCGTTTTGTGCTGATATAGAAAAAGCATTTCTAATGATAAGAATTACCGAAGAAGATCGTAAATATTTAAAATTTCTGTGGTTTCAGAATGACAACACTGAATCCTTCAAAATTATAAACATGACACGCTTACCATTTGGTATTACTACTAGTCCATTTATTTTAGCAGTTACAATAAAGTATCCTATTAAAAAATTCATCATTAAAAAACCTGAAAGTTATGAAATGTTGAATTCGCCTTTATATGTCGATGATTTGTATTATGGATAAAATTCAGTAAAAACGGCATATCAACTGCCATCTGATGCAGTTATCATTTTAAAGCATGCGACTATGAATCCTTGTAATTTTAATTCAAATTCTAAGGAATTAAAAGACATGTAATTAAAAATGGGTTATCAATGAATGATTTCTTTGCACACGCTCAAATTCTGATTTGTCATTTTCTGAATACCTTGATTGGGATACAGAAAATGACATAAATCATGAAATGAAAATGACATAGATTAAAAATGTTAAGAATCATCTTTAACTAGCTGTGTGTTATACACTAAAAGAACAGTATAACAAATTACTGCTAAAATTTATGATCCAAATAAATTTATATCTCCATTCGTGATTTCAATTAAAATCCTGCTGTAGCAGATACGGACAAAAGGTGTCTTGGTTGGAACAAACAGCTTTCAAATGATATTGGAACTGAAGAAATGGCTAGCAGAAATAATTCATTTACAAGAAATATCGATAGATAGAAAATACTTTCAAACTGCTGATAAGCAAAATAGTGACATTTTCTTATGCATATTCTGTGATGCCAGTAATAACGCCTATGGATGTGTAGCATATTTCAAATATACAAATAAGTTTGGTGAAATCAAATCGAGTTTCATTTTATCGACGACAAAAGTAGCTTCTCTTAAAAGTATATCATTACCCCGATTAGAATTGCTGTGAGCAGACACGGCAGCTAGAATTGCAAAATATATAACTAAATTATTTAATCATATTTGTCAACAGATATACACTGGTGTGCAAAAATTAAGGAAAAGACGGTATTTTCAATATAACTTTGTACAAAAGCTTTCCAAATCAACACATTTAATACCGTAAGATCCCCAATACGTAAGGACATGAGTAATGTAAGCAACACTTACTAAAAGAGAAGTCAGAGGGATAAAAAGAAGCTTTATTGAAAAAGTATCATGGAGCGCAATGCGACTGAAGGCCGAAACATCCCTGTAATGGGTGTCCAGCAAGAAACATCCGGTCTTTAATAGGGGATATGATCTCCCCTGACTGCTAGGCAGGTTTCACAGCGTCTGCCCATGCTGAAAATGAGGGTGTCAAGGAGTTGTTGAGGCATTGCTGCCCATTCGTCTTGCAGCGTCAATCGAAGCTCCGGAATCGTTACTGGTGGTAAGGTACGAGCTGCCAAGCGTCTGCCTAGAAAATCCCATACATGCTCGATGGAATTGACATCCGGAGATCGTGCCGGCCAATCCATACGTTCAATATTCTCACTCTCTAAGAGCTGTTCGGCAGCTACTGTGCGATGACATGGTGCATTGTCGTCCATGAAAAGGAACTGCGGACCCATAGCGCCTCTAAAAACACGCACATATGGAAGAAGAATCTCGTTACAATAACGGGTCCCGTTGACTGAACCTGCGTCGAAGATGTGAAGGTCTGTACGATTACCAAGCATGATGCCTCCCCAAACGAGAACACCGCCACCTCCATACCTATCCCTTTCAATGATGTTTGAGGGATGATTGCGGCTTCCCCCTCTCTCCAGATGAGTATGCGATGAGAATCGCTACTCAGACTGAATCTGCTCTCATCTGTAAAGAGTACTCGTCCCCATTCATTGTCTCTCCAATTCTGGTGTTCCCGGCACCACAGAGAACGCCTTCTCCGATGGGTAGGCGTTAGAGGTACACACCGTACAGGGCGTCGTGCAAACAGACCACCACCGTGCAGTCTTCTGGCCACGGTAAAACGCGATATCGGTCGTCCAGTCGCCTGTGTCGTGTGTCTAGTGATTTCTCCCGCTGTCTGCCGCCTGTTTCTTCTGGCCTGTAAGGCAATATACCGGTCATCTGCGGGTGTGGTTCCTCGTGGACGACCACTACTAAACCCCCGGATAGCTGTTCCTGTAGTTTGAAATTGTCTCCAAAGTCGTGAAACGATGCTGTGAGCAATTCCGAACTCTGCAGCCACACTTGTCACACTGCGGCCTTCCTCCAACTTCCCAATGATTCGACCTCGGCTAAAAGCATCCACATGTCGTCTAACAGATTGATTATTCGCCATTTCTCGCTGAGGCAGCAACTCGGTGTGATTTTAACTGCTATACGGCGTGCAATCTCTTTGCCAGAAATACTGATCATACACCGACAACATGCTTTATACTACTCAGACACTCCCCCATTACGTCTACCTGCATATCTGCGCATGTGCTACCGTACATCACCTTACTTAACCTCCTGATTGGTCTTTCTGTCCGCTCTGCCTCTTCGTTCAGCTGATATGCTAATTTTTTGACTTCGTCCTTAATTTTTGCACACCAGTGTATTTATGGACAGATTCGCAGATCGTATTACACTGAATCAAAGGATCTTCTGGCAACTGGAAACCTTTTGTATCTAATAGAGTTGCAAAAAAGTTCAAGCAAAACCCAATAACCAGAAACATTGTAACGGTAAAGGCAAATTCCGCAGATTTATTAACCAGAGGTTTAACCATAAATTCTGTGAAGACTTGTTCAGTTTGGTGGTTTGGTCCAGAATGGTTGCAAAACCACTGCATAAATTGGCCAGTTCAACAGAATTTTGACATGGAAAGCGATGAACATCTAGAACGCCATAGTAAAATACATGTTATGATAGTGTTGTGAAAAGAGACGATCAACTATTAAATGTAACAAAACTCAGTAATGTGTTGAAATTTCTTGGAATTGTGGCATGGATTAAACGAGTCGTTGTTAGGGTAAGAAAACTGCCTGCTAATAGTGGCACATTAAACACTTCTGAATTTCAAGACGCTGAAATAATTTGTGTTCATAAGCTCAGATGGATTTCTTCACACTTGGAATTAAGGCCCTTCAGCCTAACAAGTCAATTTCTCCAAGCTCTAATGTATTCAGCTTGGACCCACGCTCACCGGATTTATTCAGCCTTGATTTCTTTTCGTGGGAGCCATCAAACGTGCAGTGTATCATGATTCTGTTGTGTCTGAAATGGATCTCGTGGCAAAACTCGCCCGCACAGCTTCTACAATCAAAGAAACTCCCGGAGTGTATAAACATGTCCGACAATTAATGGTCCGTCGGTGTCAGGTATGTTTGTCGTCTGATGGTGAAAATTTCAAACACCTGTTGTAACATTCAAGCTGCCTTACACCATTTGTATTCATGTCCAATAAACGTTTCAAATTAATCACATTCTTGTTTCCATTTCCATCTTCTACCTTTGCTACCACTTACCCCTGACATTTCCGGGCATGGGTTCTTATACATTTCTTAATCCCTATGATGTGTTCTGCCTTCCCCAGAAGTTTATCACAACATTTAAGGGACACCCTGCATACAAAATTTCAACGTTCTGAGGCTACTAGTTTTTGAGTCATGCGAGATACATACGTACGTAACTACAAGCGCCACAAAAAATCTCTTCTGAATCCATCTCAAATCCGTTTTAAAAACCGTTTTGTGAAAAAAGAGTCCTTTATTCTCTCCTTACTTACAGATGTCACGCAAAAAATCGTTAAATTGCATTGGATAGCGGTAAAAATGGATATTTTCGTTGTAATATGGTACCCGGAAATTTTACTAGTACCCGGAATTACAATACTTCCTTTATTTCGTTTAAGAAAGTAAAAATTGCTCAGCTGAGTGCGTCCACGACACGCGCAGTTTTTGCTCTTCGCCCTTCATTTTTAATTCACCCTTTTTTTCTCGTCGTCTTTCTGAATAATGTTAACCAAAATTCAAATGTCACCACTAAAACTGAAAATGATAACTAAAGTAACAATAAATAATAGAAAAAGCAAACACAAACTAAAGTAAACAACGAGCTCTTTAAAGCTCATTCATCTCAATACGTAAAACCTAACATCAAAACACTTCATAGAATACAAATCATAATAATAAGGTTTATAACATTCCATTCACTGCGTTATTGAAATCTTGATATTCACAATTTTATATGTATAAAAAGAAACATCTTACCTGTTTTCCAAAATAAAATCTTAAGATTTCATTTGAAATTGCTTTACAAATCATTGTCATCCTCAGCTTCAAAATAAATAAATAAATAAAAAATCAGCATTTTGATATTTTTTAGTGTTTTCAAATACTGAGTTAGCATTCTTGTGTATTAGCAGTTTAACAGTTCATATAAACTTTACGGACAAAAAAAAAAAAAAAAAAGAAAAAAAAAAAAAAAAAAAAAAAAAGTACCGAACCAAAAATTTTGAACCCTTTTTTACAATTTCAAGCAGTAACAATCTTTACAGGCGGTCTTCATCAGTTTGCATCCCAATTATAAATAGTATAGCGAATACAAAATCAAAATTGTCGGACAACACTTTAATACTGGATAAGGTGTTTCTCACGCCTTCATAACGTGCCTTCGTGGCGTAGTGGTTCTGCACACTGGGCCGGTATTCCAGAGGTCCGCGGTACGATTCCCGAAGAAGGCGTTTGCTAATTTTTCATCTTGCCCTGCATTCAAAAAATATCTAATGTCTCCGCAGCTGTCTAACCATAAACTTTGATCAGCTAACTGCGTCGACAATACACATATTTTTTCTCTCTGCCTTTTCTAATACATAATAATTTATGTTTAGAACAGCATCCGCTCTTTTACTAAGTCTTCTTTCTCCTTTTTTAGATGTGCAAAGAAAGAAATACGGACATACAGCATCAGCATAAATGTTGCTGATGAACTGTTCAGCATAACTCCATAAAGTGTGATTTTAAAACTTCGACTATATCTCCGAAAATTTTATATATTTAGTTTCATCTAATGAAAAAGATACTAAATTTTTAGTTCAAAATATTTTTAATATGTTTTGAAGCTCAATTATTAAAATAAGAATGCTTTATACAAACACGTTTCCATGTTGTATTCTATTAGCCACGCGGCATTTTACTACACTAAGTATTTTAGAATTGCAAATGTCATTTTTGTAGTTTATAATATCCCCTTAATTGCTTCGTTAAAAGTTTTTAAAGAGGAAAAACAAACAAGCACTTATTATCTTGCCTCGCCAAACTAATCTCTCAAGATAAAAGACGATAAAAAAGAAAGAAAGAAAAGAAATCTAAGAAAGCAAACTCTACTCTATATTTCATGTTTGTCATTCAAGTTTTTAATGAGATTCTATAAAATTTAAGAAAGTATTCAGTGAAAAAATTCTTTTACGGAAGAGGACGCTAAAAAATAGTTTGGAGCATAGAAAAGTTTAAAGTAATATTCCCGGAATCAAATCATATTTTGATGGTTGATCGAAATAGCCCTTTTAAAAGGGATTAATTACTTTTTTAAGTATTTTTATTTTATATAACGGAAAGGAATTTTTATCGTGAATAAAAAGTATATTTCGATATATATGTATACATTCACCAATCTTCCTTTATTTTTTTCTTTATAATGTTTTCATTCTCGAAGATAAGACTAAATCAAAATAATCCTAAAATTAGAATCTTAAAATCGTAATACACTGATGAAGATTTCGTCGTAAATTAGATGCATACATACAAAAGTACATGCTGTTCTTATAGCTGTTCTGATAAGTAAGCTATACTAAGGAAATATTCAGATGCATAAATACTGATAATTTTTAATCCACTTTTGTTTAAGTACAGATATATTTACTTGAAATATTGTAAAGACTTGGGCTTCAGTTTGAATTTGAACTCCCATATTTCTGTTCCCAATGGTGAGGTTGTTCTTACCTGTAGCACAGTAAGAAAGCGCAAATAAATTTCTGCTACCGGTTTTGGATAATTTCTACTTAATGAAAAAACTTAATTAGTGAACTTTCACAATATGAACTGAAGAACATTAGTAGTTTAATTGCATCAGTCTATGATATTAAAAATATTACTATGGAGTCTATTTATAAATTTTTTCCATTGGAAACTAGTTATAAATTTTTTTTTTTAAGGAACTTCAAGTTAATATGTGAGGTTTAGTTGATGTGAAGTCTCATAAAAATTTAACGAGAATTAAAAAGGGAGAGTGAGACGCAGCATTATTCATATAGAAGCGGTGAAAAGAACCTTATGTAAGATTAACTTGTGGTGTTGCGCGGCCCCAACCTGCACGCAACAATAGTAGTGACTGCTATGAACTGGAAAGTACACAAACTCTTAAGAAGGGTTTAACTCCCTTTTTATTCAACTTTAGAAGTTACAGATGCGTGCACTTGACGCTCACAAACTACGCCGACCCGGCGGTAAAATAAAAATAAGAAACTAAAAATGAATAATAACAAGTTACTACCTACGAGGCTCTCTAAAACGTAACTAACTTAACCGCGTTCTAAGATACAGCTGATATTTCAGCAAACTTTCTGAATATTAAGTTGAAAGATTCAACTATCTGCCGAGGCAAGCACACAGGCCGAAACGCGCGGTTCTTAAACTTCTACCTAGCAACCTTCACGCTCGTGAATCAAGAAAGCACACCTACAAACTCGTTTCCCTTCTATTTAACTCAAAATTACTTCTGCTAAAGATTTGAATACTTTGCGCGTTCTACTAAAATTTACATACTCTGGCATTGGCAATTCCAGGGGAAAGTAAGGCTTGACAGGAAAGATAGCTTAAACTTAGAATAAATGTTAGTTAAAATAAATATAAACCCTACAAACTGATGCGTCAAAAATCTGAAAATTTCATTGAGAGCTAATAAGAAAAACGTGGTTCATCATTCCAGCAAGAGCCATGATTTGTGACGTAAAGATACAAGCCAAGAAGATATTATTTGATAAATATGAGACTAAGCAACAAAGACATTTTGTGCACTTTAAAATAAAGGTCAAAAAGGTACCTAAAAGGTAAGATACATCACAAAGATACATAAGAGAACAGTAAATATGTAAAAAGTATTCAAAATATTAAAAAAGAAAGAGTAGTCAGGTAGCAGTTGTCAGGTAGCAAATGGAGATTCTGGGAAGAATAAATACTACAAAGGCAACCAAGATAGAATATAAGTTCAAACAATGTGACATTAACAGATAATTTAAAAACAATTGGATCTTAAAATTCCTAATAGAAAGACACATTTATTTACAATATTAATTTTACAGTAAAATTATAAATATAACGAATTCTAATAGACCGACAACTCTCGTATATGAAGTTCTCATGGTAGTGAACTTCCTAAAACGAGGTAGCATCACAGTAGAATCTGTCATTGAAGTTTGTGGTCGTAGTTCATAATATAAAGAATTTGCTTTGTTACGAATAAACCAAGGAAAGTCCAGTAACGCTTACAAATTTTGTTGTAAAGCTGTTGTAGCGTCTTGAAATCATTACCAGAAACAGTGCACCAACTAAGCAGGTGGTACGTAACTCATAATGGGTCTGATGATCAGTCCAAGAAAAGATGAAAAAGTATAGTAATCCTGCTGGCTTTATTTACAACCCAGGTAACAGAAAAAATTAGGTGTGCTTGGAATTCCTTTTTATACCAAAACAATGAGCAGAAAGAATTCAGCATTATCTTCTCCGAAGTAAAACATGTTCTCAAATACACTACGTTTCTAAGACTTTTAATTAAAAGTTTTCACAATTTGGTCCCTCAACTGAAATCCTTCAAACAGAGTACTATATTCAATGCAGCGAATCTTTTACTGTAGCTTTGCCAAGGCGTGATCTGGATTCATAAAAGCAGATATTAACGCTGTGCCATGTACGTAAGCAGTCACATGGCTGTGGACGTCATGAAAAGTGGTAAAGACGTGTATCGAATATATATAGAAATATGGACAGGCGAGGCATTATAGCATGCATGTTAACTTTGATTAAAAAAGCGTTCTTGTATTTCACGCTAAATGATAGAAAGAATATATAGTATATTATTTTGGTGCAGATGATTCTGTTTGAGGATTATTCGTGTGTAATTTAACGCTATAAAAACAAACAATAAAAGACAAACACGCGATAGTCTGAGCATTTTTATGTAAACCAATTACACTCATTCGATCATGGAGAAAGATTATTCTTAATATAGAAATCGCAGATTTATCTAATTGGGAAGAATTCAAGGCAATAACTAAAGTTGCGAGCCAATAATTGAAAGTGTAAAATTCTTTTAAAGTGTGGGCTGGGAAAATATCGACGAAAGATATGACGGTTATTGACTGAGCCAGGCTTTTAGGCTTGGCTCAACAACGTAACAAGGATATCGTTTCAATTGTCACAAGAAAAAAGGAGGTAGAGAATGATTGTGAAAATACAAGCCAAGAAGATTCTGACACAAACTATTAGACGTAAGTCACAGAGATGCGTATCTTAAATAACCATCAAACGGTCTTTTTCTTTGCAAACTATAGAAAGGCTTCTAAATATAATTTTAATCGATATTTCGATTCGTTATGTGAGTACCCTAAAGTATATTTCAGATTTTAATAAACAGATAGTAGCACTATTGCTTTTATCACTTGTATTAAAGATCAGTTTAATGGAATCTCGAACATCAGCATTCACAAAATCTTTAACTTCGCTTTGCGAAAGCAGAAATTTAAGGTTTATTCTGCTTGCTTGCATTCTAAGACAAACAATCAAAGACAATCATTCTTCTAAAGTTGAAAAGGACATTATTCTGTTTCTTGAAAGGAATAGAAATTTGCTTGACGATTGTCAGACAGCTTTCTTGATAATATGACATTGCTGTTACGGTCCATTCATTCACCAACGTAACAACAACTCTTTGATAAAGTTCGACTAAGCTCAAATGAAACTACAATCAATACTCCAATGCAACTGCAATCAGCAATATTATTTTTTTACTTAATTATGACGTTGAACTTCTTAATGCTTTACAATTAAATTCCATAAATTTATCTTACTTTTGTAAGAAGTAAAACTTTAAACTTTAAAAGCGGTAAAAGTTTAGAAAACGGATTTCATTTTCAACATACATTTAATAAACACCAGGGTAGCCTTTCAAGCCATAGCAACCTTTTAAATCTTGAAAAATGCATCTCAAAAACTTCAATTCCTGTTAGCCATAACAGAAAAGGTAAAGCGTTTATTCTGTTAAAACTGAGCTAGCTCTCTTTATTTACTAAGGGAAGAGAAATAAAATTCTTCTTCGTAAATGATAATGCCGTTAACGTTAACAAAAGGCTTTGCGCAACTTTTTTTTTCTGCAGTAACCGTGGTCAAATTTAGATAATATGTTTCCTCTCTAGCGAAGCGATCTATTATTAATCGAAAAATAATCAAGAAGAAAAATGATCAAGAAGCGTTTTTCACTTTTAGAATAGAAACGAATGAGATACCTGAAGGTGATTAATGATTGAGAAGAAGCGAAATTGCTTTGAGAAAAAGGGAGGAAAGATTAAAGAATAAAAATTTTTAAAAGAAAACGCCCTTTTGAAATGAAAAACTAACTGTTTAAAAATTAAACTGTAAAAGCACTATCTGCATTCTTGCTTAAACAAGTATGAATTACTAAATTTAGACATATATGCATTTAGTATTCTGAACAGAATTTTATTTCATGACCAGATCCATGATCTTGATGACACAACAGAAACTGAATAAAATGTGAAATGATCCAAAATGTAATAAAAATTCATTTCTTAATATGCATATCCATTTTCATTTGATAATTATTATATGTGATTATGAAAAGAATAATTCTGAAAGGCTAACTTAATTATTTTGATAAATTATGAAAGGAATACTTTTAAAATAGTAAAGGGATAAACTCTCCATGGTATATACACTTTCATCAGACATTTCTTTTTTGTACATATTGTCTCCTTTGTTAAAATATTTTGTTCAGCTATTTCTTTCATGATATAGAAACTATCTGAATGATTTTATGATTAGGGAAAAGACAGTAGAATAAATTACTATGCAAATTAAAATAAGTTTTTATGTAATAAGAATTCATAACGGCATCCAAATTTTTAATGTCTGTATGCTTAATATGTAACTAACAAACATAAAATGCATCTACGGATTTCTAGGGAAAAACATGTGAGCAAATAAGTCATATGCTCTGTAAATAAATGTGAATAAGAGTTTTAAAGTACTGTTAAGCGGTGAGTAGAGGAAAAGCGTACGAATTCCGTCCTTTGGGAGACTCTCAGTAAAAACTGAGAAGCTCTAAGGAAAACCCTCGCGTGCTTTGCCTAAGTCAATTAATACAATTAACATAAGTAATTCAAAAAAATGTTATGATTTAACATGAAATTATATTCAATATAAAGCCTTTCATTTTGAAAGAATTTAAATTATCTTTTTTTTTCGTCTGTAACAAACCATGCTATACATCATATCAATCGTATTTGACAGGTTAAAAAAATCGTAGCACAAAGCAGATAATAAAATGAACTTTAAATGTATTATTAAGTTACATATCGACAAACCAGGGGCAAGTGCCTCACTTGCCTCAGGTAAACGGCTGGGAGTAAAGCCAAATAGCATTTCAAATTTTAGAAATGCATTTAAAAAAAGAAAATGGAATTAATTACTAATAGTTTAATATTTAAAAGGGGAAAAAAACATCATTATCATATATATCAAATTTCGACTCATGACTTCATATTTATACAAAATTCAAACTTACCTAAAGCATCCAATGATAAATCCTTACAATGAATTGAACACAATAACCTCTTTATGCAAATCAATTTAAAATTTTATATGTATGACTTCTTGGAATTTAATGCAAGAAAATGAAACGTAAAATAGAGGCTTGCAATCAAAAACGTACCCAATATTTCGTTGAGATGTGGATTTAGTATTATAAATGTACATAAATCTGAACAGTTAACAGAGGGATTAACCTAACATTTATTGTCGGCAAATGGTTTGGTTTCATAAGTGTTTCAGTTATTTTCCTTACTTAAAAAGTAAATATGAACCTGTTTCCCTTAAAAAAACAGGCATACCTCTCGTTAGGAAAATAGGTCTCGAACTTTTGCCATATTGAATGAAACAAACAAAAAAAGTAGAAGGATTATCTCTTTCTTTAAGAAAAATGAGAGAAAATATTCTTGAGAAATGGGAAAATTTAGCTTTAGAGATAACTATATCAACAAAATATAACAAAAAGTTAAAAAAACAGGTTACTAAATCAGACTGTCAAAAATCAATTGATAAACAAACAACTTGTTTCAAAAATACGTAAATATTTTTTCACAGTAGTATAAGGTATTTCTTCCTCCTTTCAGCATACCTTCGTGGTGTAATGCTTAACAATATCGGCACGTATTTGAGAGGTCCAGGTTCGAGTCCCGGCGAGGGCATTGCTCATTTTTCACGTCTCTCGGCAAAATAATATAATGTTTCTACAGTGGCGCCCGAACTAAAAAGGTGGTGGATGAAGATTCTTCACCACCAGGATTTGCGATTAGGTCCCCTAATCCCCAGTCGTTGTTTAAAAGGGGATTACTCCCTCTTTTCAGCATGCGCTTCATGGTGCAATCATAAGCACACTCGGCGCGTATTCCAGAGGTCCAGATTCGAGTCTCGGCGAGGGCATTTTCACGTCTCCCAGCATCAAAAATAACTCTACAGTAGAAATGATCTATATTTTGATCGCACAACTAAAATGAATATATCGAAAATTATACGAATAAGCCTCCGATTTCCACTTTTTATAATTGGTGAAAAGTTAATGCCAGTGGATTTAGATATTTTAAAGGTTAGGTTAGGCTGAGTTTGACAAAGCACACGAGGACCATCTGCGTAAGGAGAGGGATGCTTGGGTATTTTAAAACTTGGACCTTCTAAATTAGCATTTAAATATCCCAATGATATAAATGCTAGAGATATTTTATCAGAAATATCTGATTTTCGAAACTACGTTATTTCGATAATTCTAATCGCTAAAACAAAATCCAGTCCTTAGATTACTCAGAAGTGCAGTTTCATTTAATTATATCTGAATACGGAAACAGAGTTCAAAACATGCTTAACCTTGATTATTACTATTGTTAAGGTGAAAAAAGCTTTAGAAAATTTTAAATAGCAATAATAATTTTTAAAAAGAGTTAAATCTTTTTTTCGCCTTAAAAAACTTTGAAATATCACTATTTTCTCTATAGAACACAAATTACATAACGAAGTAGATTTTGAAATAAATCATTGAAGGTTTTATTTGGTAAAAACAAGAAAAATTAATAAAGAAAGAGTTTGAATATTAACGCAGTACTTTCTATGTTATTTCAGTGTTATTAGTTTTTATAAAAACAGTACATTTTAACGTTTTTATTTTTAAATTATAAATTACCACAAATATGCTGTATTGAACAACTTTATGTCGGTGTTACAGCAACA
This sequence comes from Stegodyphus dumicola, assembly GCF_044657685.1. Taxonomy (NCBI): domain Eukaryota; kingdom Metazoa; phylum Arthropoda; class Arachnida; order Araneae; family Eresidae; genus Stegodyphus; species Stegodyphus dumicola. Next base: position 117,593,137 of record NC_140777.1, on the reverse strand, counting down.
TACCAATAGCATTTGCTATCTACAGAGTTAAGCGAAACATAAGCCGAGTTCTCTGTACTATAATCAAAGGGCAAAAGATCCTCATTACATGCTTTCCACATGACATGAATAGAACTTTTATGTCGTGAAGTATACTTATTTTAAAAGCAGTATTATCCATAGTATGTTCAAGAAATTTCAAAATGCTTGATGCATTTAAGATTTGAAAAAGACGTGTAAATCTTAGAAAAATGAACAGGTCGAGCTATGATACAGTGCGAATTTTTATGCGTTTTTCGTAAAGTTCATAAGAAATAAAAATGATTAGAACTTTTAATAATTTTTACAATTTTAATAATTAAGGTACCGATAGACTGATAAATATTGGTATCAACAGTGCTTCATGAATCTCAGCAAAAAATTTGATTAAAATCCCAGAAGTCCAGACTTCCGAGAAACCTAGACCAACCGATAAATCCGAGAAACCTAGATTAACGTGACGCTTTGTTGATTCAGTTTTCATTGAAAACGAAAGGACTTGAATCTGCAAAGCGTCTTCAACTTTGAACTACTACCCTAAAGTGGAACTTTTTTCCTGACGAACTAACATTATATTCATTTTATAATTGCAGATTTATAATATGTGAAGTACATTTTGATTAGATATTTGACAATAAATGTGTATGCTACGTTTAACTCCGTGACGTTTAACTACAAATCAGAGGACATGAAATGCTGTGTTAGTTTTGGGATTGTTTTCTTGCATATTTTGATGACAGCTGTAATTCTTGTTATAAAAGAAGAAGATAATCTAAAGTAGAAAAACGTACACAAAGAAGAGATAAATAGCTGTGCTTTGACGCGTCAAATAACAATCCTGACATCAATTTTAGTGATAATCCTAGAACCATTTTAAAATAAAATACTGCAGTAAAAGAATGGAGAGATTCTCAATTCTGTCTGTTGCAATAAACTTAGTGAACTTTCAAGAAATTTCAAGAGACTGCTGTAGATCTCTGAATGACAGTGCACCATATCGTAGTTTGGCTTCCACCAATAATAAAAATGTGCATAGAAAAGGATTAATTATAGTCTTTTTATTAGAAAGAATTAAAATATTATTAGTAATTTCAGTTTTCGAATTCCTTGTTTTTAAAAAATTATTTCATTTCAATAAAACGTTAAGCAGTTTTAAACTTTGACAAATAACCATACTTAACTTAATTGTTACTATAAGCGAAATTAGCAAACAAAGTTGAGCAATTTCAAATACTTAATAAATGAAAATTTCTTTTACTTGACTCTCTGTATTTTTTATGTTTTTTCTTTCCTAATTATGGTGAGTGCGCTTGGAAACACAAGCATAAAGTATACGTAATTTAAATTAGAGTTGCATGCATTAAATTGAAAAATCTGTAAAGTAACTGTTGTTTATCCTTTTGATTTTGGATTTAATTTGAATTCAGTCTCTAAACAGTTTTTATGAAACTTGAATGACAGTTTGCTCTCTGAGTTGATGAAAAAGTGATTGCTTCGAAAATATGTATCGAATAATGTCAATTTCGTCGGTGGGAGAACTAAAAGTTTTTTGGAGAGTTTAAAAATGTAAATACACTAGAGTTTCTTAAAATGGAATTCACATTATTCATTACTTGTAGTCATTCTCACGTTCTACGTTTAATAACAGATGTTAACACACAAATCAAGAAATTTTCAATCTGAAGTTTATTTTCCATTGCAACCAATTTTGAGTAATTTTAGTAACAGCTGCTGGTAGAAATTTAAAGAAGTTCTGCATCACAATTTATCAAAAACATTTTTATTAAGAAGCAGTTTACAAAATTAAAAGATAAAATATATAATTCCTAAGTTTATGTATAAGGTAATTCTCCCACTTTCTTGGCATGCCTTCGTGAAGTGGTAGTCTGCACACTGGGCGCGTATTCCAGACGTCCGCGGTTCGATTCCCAGCGAAGGCGTTGCTAATTTTTCATCTTGCCTGCTTCCAAAAAAATACGTAATACCTCTACAGTGGCGCCAGAACTAAAACGGTTGTGGATGATCATTAATTGTGTTGTGGGAATCCTGGGTGAGGAGAATTCCTCACCCAGGATTTGGCTGTTGGGTCTCCTAAATCCCCAGTCGCCAATTAAAAGCGAGAATATATAAGGTATTTCTCCCACCTTCTTGGCATGCCTTCGTGGTGTGGTGGTCTGCACGCTGGGCGCGTATTCCAGATGTCCTCGGTTCGATTCCCGGTGAAGGCGTTGCTAATTTTTCATTTTGCCTGCTTCCAAAAAATACCTAATGTCTCTACATATGTATGCATTAAATCAAGTGAATATATTGAAAGTGCTTTTGGTTAAACTTTATACAGCATATTTCGGTGAAAACATAACATCAATTTACTTTGTATAAAAGCGATCTAATATCACGTTTAATATTCCATATTTCAGACCACTATATAATTTTGGGAACATTAAATAATAGACAGATACTTAGCTCTATTTTAATATTATGCATTGAAAATTATATAGTTTCTAACTCCTAAATTGGAACTTAACTTTCACCCCAATATTTTAAATATTAACTGCCGTAAGTCCATTTTTAGCTTACATTTTCGAAAAACAACTTAAAAGTATAAACAAGGTTAATTCTCATTTCTGTATAAAAATATTCACTCACAATAACGTCATTCTGTTTAAGAGATAAACACTATTATTTATTCTAGCTTCTTTGAAGATCACAGCTTTTAGAAGTAGGAAAAAACTATAAACTTTTAAGTTTTAAAAGTGCATTAGGGAAACATCCAATTATGATTCAAGAATAAGTTTTCGTAACCTTTCAAAGCTGTAATTTCAAAATAAATAAAAGGATTTTCTCTATTGAAAGATCTTTAGACACTTTTACTCATTTTGTTAACCAGGTACGTGTGATTTTGAATTTAGACAGTTTGATACTGCTCTAAAGATAATAAAAAAGCAGATGAAATATTTTTATTATAGAGTTTGTGTAATATTATTTGCACATCTTCTTCTTTTATGTCAGTCCTATGTTACTTTTAAATCTGTCTATAAAATGTGCACTGCACAAAAAATCCCTTAATCTGTTAAGCTGTTTAAACGCTGTAAAATTTTAGAATATATGCTGTTATATGTACAATTATGCAAAGAAGGTAATGGGGAATAATTTCTTACTTATGTGTTTTATTGCCGGAGTTTTATTACAGCATTCATAATTTATTCAGATCGCTATTACTTTGTCATTTTGCATATCAAAACAGCCTTAAAGAAGTAGATAGAAAACGAGTTTTTTAATTCCTGTATCTAGCAGCTAGAAATCTGCTTGCAGTTTTGTTTCGGTTGATTTTCTACAAGATGCACTATAAAAGAAACATAATTGAAAACTTCAGAGTATTTTCTCAAAATAACTCTTTTTTTTTAAATTAATTGGTGTTATCATTTTAATAAAAACTGCTAGATTTTAGTTAGATCATTATAAAGTCAAGAATTTAGTACTTTAGCCATTACACTAATCTTCTTGGTGTAAATCGTATACATAAGCAACTCTCAACTAAAAGGCTAGCAATACCAGCTCTAAGCTTGACGGAACATTTCAACATTCTCTAGATGACCTAACCAATATCCTGGAAGCCTACGATAACTTCTATGATACTGGATTTATGGGATTTCTTGTATCGCGTCATACACTTACTGATGGGCTTATACCAGCATAGTTATATAACTATCAAGTATAGAACGCAGTGAAAAATACAGAAATGGATTAAATGTATCCTTTCTTAATAAAAAAATATACAGGAGACTCAAATAGTTAGAACACAATTTTTCAATTATGTTAGTTTCTCGAATGTTTGTTTTTTGTGCATTTCATACTAAAAATAAATTCTCTAAATTCAATTAAATTTCCTTCTAAACTCAAATTTCAAAATCTCAGACTGAAATATTCTGAAGAAGTTAATTTTTATTAACCAATTCAAATTGATTTAAGACACAATATTCAAGACACAATTCAAATTGACTTAATAGAAGTTAAACATTAAATATGCATTGCCGCTTTTATGGAGATGATGTCAGTTGTTTGTTCGCGGTGTCCTTTTTCTTGCCAAGCGATTGACAGCTATCGCAATGAACAGCCATTCTTGTCTTACAGCGGCGGATATATCTTGTTTCTGATTTCTGGCATGTCTTTCTTCAAGATATGGGCATGGTTAGCTTTAAGCTAAATATTTTGTTTAGGAATTCCAGTGGTTTTACTGCTGATAAAATTCTCCGAACTCATACTTAATATTTCAAATCATAATATTGACAGTTCAAGCACAATGCAGAGTTGTGAATTTGTGTGAAATTTTAATTTTTATCGTATTCGGGGATTTCAAGCCTTCTGTTCTGAAACACTCTAATCTGCATTAATCTGGCTATATTCTCAATGTTAGAAATACTTTTTGGCAAGCATGAGACATAAAAAAAATGACTGAAAATATTTGACTGGAGGATTCAAAGGTATTTTTACATTTTTTAATAATTGCATCCCTAATCATTGCCCAAACCTTGAAGTTTATTGGAACAGTCGCTTGGTTACATTAGATGATTTCCCTTATTTTCTGAAATGTGCTTATGGTAATACTAAACCCAGTTGGCCATATCTTTGAGAACGTCATTGACTCTATTCAGGTGCAGTTTGTTGTGAATATACAGACTTTCAATTTTACTTTCTTATAGGGTGGTCACTTCTTCTGAGCTTTTGATGATGCATACTAATTTTTGAATTATACCTCTCATGTTCTTTTACCTGCTTGTGGTGGAGCAGGGAACATACTGCTCTTGACCTCATTATATGTTAGAGGAGAAAATGTATAGAACTGAGATTCTACTGGAATTTAAGAAAAGCTAATCGGCTCCATTTTTGAAGGGACGAACTGTAATACCCTAAAGAAAAATGAGATGAAATTCTACTTAAAGCGAAATCTACTTGTCTAATGTCTGATTGCATTGAGCTTCATTAAAGGCAACGAATGTTTAAATGGGCTATTTAAAAGGCAAAAAGCTACTCTTTTCTATCTTTTAGGGATGACATGAATTGCCGAAGGAGGCGTTGAAAGCACATCGTTTCCTTTCCAAATTCAATTATTAGGCTAAGAAATAAGCTTATTAAACTGAAAGATGGCCTTCAAATTGCTTTGAAAAGAGAGATTACTGGGACTTTCAATAAATATTATGCTGGCATCAGTAACTGTAAGCCATCTGGTAAGCTACATAAAAAAGAAATAAAACTTCTGCAGACTTGTTTAACCCTTGAAGGACAAGGGATTTCAAAAAAAATTCGAAATACCTTGGAACAAATAGCCAGACTTACCCAATTAATTAAAGATGTCTTTAATGCAAACGGAGGCCTGTAACTAATCTGCCTTTTATAAGGTGCGTAGAAAAAGGTCTTCTTAAGGAATTGTCAATTTAGGAAAATGTAGAAATATTTAAAGTTGATTAAATCTTTCCTAGATCAACGTTTTATTAGGGCCAGGCTCCGTGGCTTTTTATCTCTTTTCATATCACTTCGGCAAGTCATGTTTCATACAAATTCCCAGGTTTAAATGTTTTAGTCCGATCCTGTTCAACGTTAAGGTCAGTGATGTGGTTCACATGATTATGAGCATGAATAACGCAGTTGAACCTCTTGTGTTCTCGTATGATATAGTAATATAATCCACTGACAAGAATATAAAAAAATTCTAGGACTTCTTTAAAAAGATAGATGACAGTCTTTCATTATTGTGAAGAGAAATAAATAAATGATTATAAATAATACTTAGAAATATCAAGTTCTTATTTCGAGTACAAAACTTAAATGTGTTATTTTTTTATATACATTGCATCAACTAAACAAAGCTAAAAATGGTTTGTTCTTGGAATCACTTTGGGTTCCAGACCGACCTGGAACGAATATTCTCGTAATACTGTGGAGATTGATACCTCCAGAAATTCACTGTTAAATACACTAGTGTGCAAAATTTAAGGACGAGACGCTTTTTTTAATATAACGTTGTGCAAAAGCTTTCCAAATCAACAAAAATAATACCATAAGATCCCCAAGATGCAAGAACATGGATAATGTAAGCAAAACTTCCCAAAAAAGAAATCCAAATGATAGAAAGTAACTTTATTGAAAAGGCAGCAGGAAGCACAATGCAACAGAAGGCTGAAAATTCCATGTGATAGGTGTCCAGCAAGAAAACTCCAGTCTTTAGTAGGAGATATGATCTTCCCTGAGTGCTGTGCAGGTTTCACATCATTTGTCCATACTGAATGTGAGGTTGTCAATGCGTTGTTGAGGCACTGCTGCCCATTCCTCTTGTAGCACCAATATCATCTCCGGAATCGTTGCTGGTGATACGTTACACGCTGCCACGCGTCTCCCTAGAAAGTTCCATACATGCTCGATGGGATTTAGATCCAGAGACGTTGCCGGTCAATCCATGTGTTCAATATCCTCACTCTTCAAAAGCTCTTCGACAGCAACTGTGCTATGAGGCGGAGCGTTATCATCCAAGAAGAGAAACTGAGAACTTGTAGCAACTCTGAAAAGAATCAGGTAAAGAAGGAACCTCGTAACAATAGCAGTTCTCGGTAGCTGAAAGTCCTTGTAAGATGTGAAGGTCGGTACGGTTACCAAGCTTTATTCTCCTCAAACGAGAACTCTGCGACCTCCAAACGGGTCCCTTTTGATGATGTTAAAAGGGTTGTTGAGTATTCCCCGCTCGCCTGTTCCATGTATCTTGAGATTTTTCTCACTATTTGCTGACTGTTTCTTCTTTCCTACATTGCAATGTACTGGTTGTCCGCTGCTGTGGTTGCTTGTGAAAGACCACTGATGAACCGTCAGACAGCTGTTCTTGTAGTTTGAATTGCTCTCCAAAGTCGTGAAACAATGCTGTAGGCAATCCTGAACTTCACAGTCACATTTGTCACATTTCAACCTTCCTCAGTCTTTCCAATGATTTGACTTCGGGAGAAAACATCCAGATGTCGTCTAACAGATTTATTCTTTGACATTTTACACTGATGCAGCACTTCGACGTCGTGTAAACTGATATATGTCATGAAATAGCTTTCCCAAAATGCTGAGTTTAAACCTCCAGCTATCTTTACATTCCTCCATTATGTCTAGCTGCATATATACGCATGTGCTAATGTCCTAGTCAATCTCCTAATTAGTCTTTCAGTCCGCTCGGCTTCTTAGTTCCACTGATAAGCAAATTTTTCAACTTCGTCCTTAATTTTTGCACACCAGTGTATATTATCAAGGGCAAAGTGGGATACTTCACAAAACTTTTTTTGCAGCTTCAAGATATACATCAAACCTGCTACTGAATATGAAGCTGCGCTGTTGTTTACTGCGTCTGAAACCACCCAGAAAAAGTTGGAAATAATTCAAAACAATGCATTTAGAATAATCACAGGTAAGGTTCACTTTATCCTTAATGCAACTACGGACTGGTCTGGAACAAATAGTTGACAGGAGGCAAGGATCTTCTTTGAAACTATTTAAAAAGTTTAAAATCGGATAGCTTCTGGCCTATAGATAGGTCAGCTATATATATAAAAAGAAAGAAAACTTTCTTAGAAAAGAATTAGCAGTCAATTTTGACTTTCCTGTGTTTAATACAAGTAGCTCTACTTAAACCAACCATTTATAGGAGACACATCAATATAATCAACTATAGTCTGGACACTATTCTTCCCATAAGGGAGAAATATCCTACAGATACAAAATGTAAGATGGCTACATTGGCTAAAACTTACAAAAGATACCCTTCCGCAAACTGGCAGCATGTTTAAGCGAATGGTTCCATTAGGGATTTCATTAAAACATTTTACCTGTGGGACAACACTTTAAACATTTCAATGTGATCAGAGTTATTGGCAAATTCTACAATAACTTTGATGGCGAAAGAACTGTCGCTTCATGAGTTCTTGAGTTCTTAAGGAAATTATAAATAAAATAAAGTCAAATATTATTATCTGTATTGTCTACCCATGCTACCATTTGATCACCTTTGTTCTGTGTACCTTAGGGGTCAAAAATCGCTTTGTAATTACCAGACTTTCCTTAATTCTTACATCATTCCAAAATTTCAAATGCAAGGATTTTTTTATATAAACACACAGAAATGACTTGGCTGACAGGTTTGGCTATCACTTCTAAAATTACTATAAACTCAAGACGTTGCAAATAGTAATTCCTCAGAAGTTGTAAACATTTTACTTGTTTGAACACTTTACTGGGATGCTAGGCAGAAAATAATATCTAAAATGCCGAGTTCCAGTGTAAGGTAAAAAATATACCAATTTAACTGCATTATATAAGAATAAGTTTAAAAATATTTTTATCTATAATAAAAGAGAAACAATAGTTAAAATTTTGAATTCACAAAAATAAATTATTTTACATCCATATGAATACATTATTTCATATCATTTCCAACATGCATTTTTCTTAAACATAAAAGTAAATTTTAGGGTCCAAAATATTACCGCAATGCTGCTGTTGTGTAGCATATACTCTCATGGCGAGCATTTATTTGCTCAATGCAGAATATAAATATGGTATTATAAACCAATTTATGCAGGGAAAACAACGTTAATAGTGCATCAGTAACACAATGATGCTGGGAAATGCATTCAATGTGAAAGAAGTCAGACTAAATAATTGCTTTAACAATAAGAAAATTCAAGTTATACCAAAATCACGAATTCAAGAACCTACCAGCGGTTAATAAGTATATAAGGTTCTGTATATAAGTATATAAGGTTCTGTATATAAGTATATAAGGTTCTGCACGCTGAGTTTTACTGTGTTTAGATATCACAATACAATAGGCGACGCTTTTATAAGTATGTTTCAGTGGAGATCTTCATAACTTTATATCTTTGTAATCTCATATAGCTTCCTATTCTCATGAAGATTTTGATCAAATTAGCTATAAATTCTTTAAAGGAAGGCGAAATATAGTGCAGAGGATAAGTAGAATATTGAAGGAGAGGGAAGTAATTTATAAGAAATATATTTTTGTAAATAATAGCAACTGGTTTTATCCCAGATATACCTCTCCAGGGTCTGAAAGCCACTTACGTAGTATAATAAACTCTCCCGTGTCCAACCCTCCACCGAAGGGTTTATTGTACTGCGTGAGATCTCTAGACTGAAAGTCTCAACTATAGGAGCATACTGTATATGAATTGAGTTCCTAGTGATTTTCCTACCGGCGGACAAGTTTTTCTGTGTTCGGATATCACAATACAGTAGGCGACGCTTAATGTGATCACTGTCCATGACCATTAATAAAACATTAAAAGATGAGAAAAATATCCTTCAAACTATAAATGTACTTTTCTTTAACATAACTGGAAACGCATAAATACTTAGTTTTACAGTATTTTAATTAGGAAAGATATCATTAATAGTTTATGATCTGTAAGCATTACCCAAAAGTCCATTTATGTTGCAAAAGTCCATTCGCATTCATAATGTTTCAAGCATAATTTTAGAAGGTAACAAGCAGATACCTTCTTTCATTAGCCCTACAACTTGAGTTTTTGTTACCATCTGCCCAAGCATTAAATTCTTCACAATTCATGTCGATTGATGGTGTTTATAGTCACTCAGCTTCCTTTGTTTCACCCTTTATTAAAAGTCTGGCCTGTCTAAAACAGTTCTTTACTTTTCTGAGATGCGATTTCAAGACTTAAAATATTGCTCGAAATCAAAATCAAGATTCTTGGTGAGTTGTTCCTTTCTGGGCGACATGTTTCTGTCATTTTATAATTTCTTTACTATATTTGGACCTTATTCGAAAATTTTATTTTTTATTTGATTGCAGTTTTTCAGCTTAAAAGATTCATTCTATAGAATTTTAATAACATTAACCGAACTGTTGATCACAAGAAGCGATGGAATTTATAAATTTTCTTTTACGAATGGGCGAGACTTCAACATTTCGATAACAATATCCGAATGATAATATTAACCGTAATCACGTTAAGCAGCGCTTACTGAACTCTATTTATCTATGGCTACGCTGAGATGTCAAAGGGTTCTCTTCGTATGACGGGTTGAGGCTGAACTGTTTTCCGTGGGTGTATGCAGAGTGGAGCTGTAGTGCTGATATAAATTATTTTCTGGCTTTAAATCAACAAAAATTTGACAATTAAATTTTCGTAACATTTTGCAATTACTTTTCTTATTACAAATACATTTTTATCATATTTTTATATTTTATGCAAAACGATAACGACTTTTCTAGAGTTCATGGAAATGCTCTTAAGTATTAAATTCTATTTTGTTGATATATTTGCAGTCACACTACGTCTTAGAGATAACGCTACCTTGTGATAATAACATGTCTCATCATAGAGTTATTCCATAAATAATGATAAGGTATTTCTCCCGCTATCCTAGCGTGCCTTCCTGTAGTGGTCATCACACTGAGCCGGTATTTCAGGGGTCCGTGGTTCGATTCCTGGTGAAGGCATTTGCTCATTTTTCATCTCTCCAGCTTTTCCAATATACCTAACGGTTCTACAGTGGCGCCCGAACTAAAAGAGATGTGGATGATGATTCTCCACACCCAAGATTTGGCGACTAGGTCCCCTAAAAGCCTAGTCGTCCTTTAAAAAGGGGAGTATATAAGGTATTCTCCCGCTTTCCTAGCGTGCCTTCGTGGTGTATTGGTTCTGCACGCTGAGCCGGTATTCCAGAGGTCCGCGGTTCGATTCCCGGCGAAGGCGTTCGCTCATTTTTTATCTCTCTTGCTTCCAAAAAAAAAATCCTAATGTCTCTACATAATAATCAAAATGATAATCTGTTTAAAAAAATCTGGGGTTAAATATTTTAAGTTGTTTAAAATAGTTTCACGACGATAACGAGATTTCTTATACACACTTTCGAATGAGTATCTCAGTTGTCCGCTAACTTTTAAAATTAAATTGCAACCAAAGCATTGAATTATATTAGGTATTGGCTTCATTAAAAAACTGGTGGCTATTATCTGAGAAAGATTTACTTGTTCTTTCAATAATAATATATTAATGTATTTTCAGTTTGAGGAACACTTTAACAAACCTTAAAAACTCTTATAACAGAAGAAGCTTGATAATATTTGAAATAATGCGGAAACTCTCATGAATTTTTACATTCATAGGTCTTATTTTCTTTGTGTCTTACTTTTCATTCATTTCGTTTAAACGTCTTCGGAATAAATTTGCAGTTATCTCAAAGGGATTGAAACTGTTCTGTAACTGCCTTTATTTATTGTTTCGAACATTAGCTTGGCATAAGAATTCTTTTCCCTCTTGAGGCAGTTTTCACAAATTGATGCAAAGACCAGTTTTCTTGCAGCTTGTTCTTTCGATCTTCATTTCTTTCCGTTGTTCTAGTAAAAATAACATAAGCATTCTCCGTTTTTCAAGGAGCAGAAATGAAACATTCTTTCGCAATGATTTGTTTTCATGGATAAAAGATGCAAATACAGCGAAAGAAATCGAAAGGGAATTCTCAACCTTGAGAATAAAGAATGGATTTAGAAATGTAGAAAGTCTTAGGGAATGCAACAATTTTGCAGCATTACGTTTTCGAAGTGAAAATTTTTAATGTAAACATTTTACTAACATTTTTAAGACTTTTTTTAAATCAAACTGCTTATTAATAATTAAATAAATTTATTTGAAAATAAAAGTTCGTTGTTTAGCAGATATATGATACTTCTTCAATCAGTTTAGAAGACTTCTTTTATTTTCAATTTCATTATCTGCCAAACGTTCATACAACAGGTTTCTTTATCAAACTGAAATTTTCAAAACAAGCAAAATTCCAAGACAGAATATAAAACTCGTCAAAGTGACACCAAAATCCGTAACTTAAATCATAGTAAAGGAAGTATGTCGTTTCAAATACTGGAATAACACATTTGATTTGATGTATGAATAAAAGGAAATTAATATAAATGAGTATATTTGTGTGACATATGGCAAATCTTGTTCAAGTTAGCCGTCTTCAAAAGTATTAATGTATGAACCGATCCATAATTATATATTAGCAAAATCCTAAACTTGTAGAGTTATCAGGTGATTCTTGAGCATTTATTCTGGGAGTAAAAATGCCTCAGTTTATAAAGTATTTCTCCCGTCGTTCTAGCGTGCTTTCGTGGTGCAGTGGTTCTGCACACTGGGCCGGTTTTCCAGAGGTCCGTGGTTCAATTCCCGGCAAAGGCGGTTGCTAATTTTTTATATCTCCGGCTTTTCCAATTAACTTAATGTCTCTACAAGTTGTGAATTGCACTCGAGATCATGCAACTGCTAGCTGAGTGTGGACACGAGATCACATAGATACGCTAGAGAAATTCATTTAATTAAACATAAATCAAGAAACAACTAGTTACTTCTAAACAACTATATGTTTCAAGTGTTTAAGTATGTTCAAACCTTCAAATAAAACAATGATCGTCTTTTCCTTATAAATTTATTACACTATTTAAATTTCTTATATGAGATAAACATAAATATTATAACTCTTAGTCAAAATCTATATAGAAAGCTTTGAAATAAGGTATGCAAGAAGAATTATGCAGCAATTTTAACGAACAAATTAAAACTTTATAGATCTTTGAATATGATAGAAATGTATAAACAACCATTCTTAGCGTATGGTATAAAACAAATAAACGACACTTCATACTATAGAGACATTAGGATTTTTTGGAAGCAGGCAAGATGAAAAATTAGCAAACGCCTTCGCCGGGAATCGAATGAAAGACCTCTGGACACCGGCCCAGCGTGCAGAACCACTACACAACGAAGGCACGCTAGGAAAGGGGGATAAATACCTTATATACTCCCCTTTTTAAAGAGCGATTGGGGTTTTCAGGGAACCCAATCGCCAAATTCTGGGTGTGAAGAGTCATCATCCTCAACCCTTTTAGTTCGGGTGTCACTGTAGAGACATTAGGATTTTTTGGAAGCAGGCAAGATGAAAAATTTGCGAACGCCTTCGCCGGGCCCCATGCAATGCTGCGCGCGACGAGTTTTAAGAGAAAGCTACACCGAAAACGTAAAAATACAGGAGCACGCACATTTAATATTTAATAATATTTAATAAATAGAAATCTTGTAATTCTACTCTTTTGCTTTCCAGAAACTTCGAGAAACTACCAAATGTTCCCGTGCATGATTAAAAAGCTTATAAAAGCCGTTCAGTGAATCTCAGTTCAGTTGTTTGTTCTTTTTGATTGTAGCGAATTCGCGGTGAGATCGTTTTAGCTTTCTCTGCTTTGAATTGTGTTCTATTTAACGTTTTAGTAATTTAAAATATAAATACTGTGAGATATTGTGATTTTGTAAGAATATCTCCGAGGAAATTTCTTGGGATATGAATAAATATTACTTACTTTTTATCGACTTATGCATTACGAACCCGTACTTTTGTGAATTGTTCAAAATTAAAATAGAATTTTTTTCTTATATACACTGCTGAAAAATTAAATCCAAATACCAACAAGAAATCAGGTTAAAAAAATGAAATTTAGTCAAGGCAGTGTTTCAGGTAGCATATTTATTTAACATAGATTTCAGGGTCCCAGGTTAAAGTACTCGCGTGAAAAGCCATTTCAAATGGAAAATGATAGTGCATTAATAACCGGTGTAGTCGCCATAATATTGAATGCAAGCGCGCATGCATTGTGCCATACATCATTGTGTAGGATGGAGTTCCATACCAGTTGCACTTGGTCAGTCAAATTGTCAACTGTTCGTGCTGGATGTGGATTATCCTAAATTTGTTGTCCGATTACGTCTCATATTTACTCAATTGGAGAAAGAACAGGTGATTTCGGAGGCCAAGCCATTTGTCGACACTCTAAAGTATGATGGGTGATAGCAGCGGTATGGGAAATAGCGTTATCCTGTTTGAAGATGCCCCCTGGAATATTGCTCAAAAAAGGTAGCACAACTGGTAACATCACCAGTCTGACGTATAGATTTGTTGTCAATGTATATGGTAAACGACGAGAGTACTCCTGCTGTCATTGGAAATTGCTCCGCAGACCATCCATAACTCGTGGTGCAGGCCCAACGTATCTACCCAGTGCAAAGCTCGGTTCAAGCGCTCACCTGGCCACTTTCTAAACAACATATGGGCATCGCTGGTACCAAGACAAAAACGGCTGCCATCGGAGAACACAAGAGATCTCCACTCCTCCCTCGATTGAGTTCCACAGGTGTCACAGGTGGCGGTGATTTACAGGTAGGGGTATAGCAGCTACAGGACGTCTGGCTTAGAGCTATTGTTCAAGCAATCGAAATGTTACAGTGCACACTCTAGTGCCAACAAAAGCTTGAATGTCTACTGCAAATGTTTTACTATATTCCACACACCTGCGGGGAATAGGGTGGTCTTCCCTTTGAGTGGTGGTAGGTATGGGGCAGACCTCGACCTCCTTGAGAGAGTAGCTTCCCGTAACCACTGCTGTCAGCACTCATAAATAGTGGATATATCTCTCCTTAGTCTTCCTGAAATATCGTGAAAAGAAATTTCTCCTTCTCGTAGCTCTATTACACGGGTAGTTCGGGTAAGTACTCAGTAAAATGCTGATACTGCCTTCTTCTTCTCCTTTAAGGCATTCTTAACTCAAACCTCGCTCGCATTTCCCAATGCAAAAGATAAGTAAAGCACACGAAATTTACATCACGTATTTAAATCAAACGTGATTTCCATGCCCACCTTGGCGCTAGCGCTCAAATTTCGTTTATCTATCATCACTTCTTCTTCTTGTTGAGATTTCATTTTCCTCTAGTGTGTTCATGTGTGTGTATAATATAAAAATATGAAGGAAACCTTGCTATCTTCATTTGCAATAGCCATTAAGGTTCCTTATTTCAATTTAAATATAGCCTCCTTCAAGGCACGTACAATGACATCATCCTTTCCCTACAGCATTCCACATTGTGAAAGCACTTTTCAAATCTCTGTGCAGGATTAAAACAAGGGAGCTGAGTTTATTTATAGGTCTTGCTGCTTACTGCGCATCACTTTCACGCCTGCTATCTCCTAGCTAGCATTCTATTAGCTCTTCTGAAGTTTTTATCCGTCGTTTTAAAATGTTACTGCGTATATAAAAATGAGGGCGCATCTAGCTCCTCTAGTGTTGCATTAATCAAGAATTTTTCCTGCTCAGAAGTAAAAATGGATATTTAATCGCATTGACGGGTAAAGCTGATTGCAGCTGAGTCGTTGTACATTGTAACGCTGTCACCGTTCCACTCACAACTGCTGAATTCATTCGGGAATTTTTTTCATTGTACAGTTTCATTGTCAAGATCGTGCCTTCTTAGCTATCATAAAGTAAAAATGATCTTACTAAATAACCTGGCAACTTCTCGCACAGGTGTAAAAGAATACCAGCACAAAAGAAGAGTAAAATAGCCTTTTATTATTCGTCAAACTCTTAACATAAAATGAACGCATTTCGTGCTTACAAAAACACCTACGACTTGCGGTGGAACTTAAGAATAGTTCACAATAAATTCAAAGATAAAACGTAGTGCTGGACTAACAATTTAATTTGAGTATAACGAGGCTGACTCAACAATCTACCAGACGATATACTTTTTAAATGGCCAAAAGGTGTATCAGCAATTCCGCTTAACAGCAAGGACAGACTCGTAACGTGTGCTAGCTAGCAAAATCACGCTCTGAATAAATTAAAAGATTCGTCTGTTTACTCACTTCTCTAAACCTTAAATTTGCATCCTGGTGAGGACATATGAGGAGAAAATGACAGGTTCAGGAAAGGTAGCAAGACTTAAAATAATTTGTTATGCAAAATAAGGGAAGCCCTACAGTATCATCTAAAATATCACATATGGCGATGGGCGATATATATATATATATATATCGTTGATTGGTTGTACTGTCAGCTCTGGCCACAGAAAGTTCAGTAACACAGTGAGCCAGTCATTACTGATATTCCGTATTGTGCAAACACGTCATGTCAACCGTGGTTCTTCTGTGCTTACATGTCTTTCCTATCTTATCCACTTTGCGTCTTTTGGCGGAGTTGAAGGGAATTATTTCTTATATAAGTAAAGAAATTTTGTTACTTTTGCCACAATCTAATGGTCTTCATTAGACAGTGGGCGATCATAATTATTTGCTTATTTACTATCTTTACCAGGAAGGGCCCGCCAACGGCCGAGCGGTAAAGTCGCTGAACACTGGTAGTTCGGTCTGGGTTTCGATTCCTTCGGCGAACAGGCTGGCTACCTGGCCGTTTCCTAGTTTTTTCAATGTGTTACGTGCATTACATGTCAGCTTCCCTTAGAAAGTCTTCCACAAAGTCATCCCTCCTCTTAGGTAAATAGTCATCGAATGCTTTGCAGTAATTAAATAAACCAAACCAAAACAAACTTAACCAAGAAGAGAAATGTTGAAATTTCCCTACTGAGCCATGTTATTTCTAGGACTATGCAAAAGAGTGAATCGTTGAATTTTAATGGTGGTGTATATCATAGGGGATGGCTTAATTAAACTTTAGAGCAGA
Organism: Stegodyphus dumicola; assembly: GCF_044657685.1. Taxonomy (NCBI): domain Eukaryota; kingdom Metazoa; phylum Arthropoda; class Arachnida; order Araneae; family Eresidae; genus Stegodyphus; species Stegodyphus dumicola. Next base: position 117,576,552 of record NC_140777.1, on the reverse strand, counting down.
AAGTAGGTACAAGTGTTTCTAATTTCAGATATCACAAAATTATGTAAGACAGTACTGATTCGGTTCTTATTCTAAAGGCCATACTTTTAATAGAATTCTGTTCACACTGAGAATACGTTTTTGCATAAAATAACATTTTTCTTGCCCATTTGCATCATCGTGTAGATATGCGGTACCAAACAGGTAATATTGTAATAAATTTTCTAAAAAATAATCTTTCCTTGCATTCCGATTTGAATACTACAGCTTGAAACATTTTTTTCTTTTCATCTTCTGTTCAAAATACTTCACATTGCTATTGAATCCTACTACTTAAGCGGAGAAAATCTTTAAGACTATTCGAAGTGAAATACTTCATTTTCCTGCTTCGCATACAGAAATTGTCAAACGTTCTACTATATATTTTTTTATGTTGCAATTACGTTTACTCTATATAAAAATATTTCCTTACGTATACTAAATATTTTTATTTCATTCATAGAAACTGAAATAAATTATTCATCACAGAGATGCATGTAATAAAATTTCCTAGACTCCTTTTAAATGCTGTTTTAAGATTAAAAATACAGTTTATTCATACATTTGACCTTTTCTTCTGCAATAAAACACTCATAATGCGTTTATTACCTCTGAATCCATAAAGTATTAAACCTATCAAAATATTTCATCCAGAAGTATTTCTATCTGACACAGTTTAAGACACGGAATATTTAAGATAAAAAAAAAATCCATTTCTTAGTTTTACGGAAGAAAGCTCGAGATTTACACTACAGAAAGGCTGCATAAAGTGAAATCGCTTAGAAGCAAAATTTAACAACCGATAATCATTGTGTTTTATATCTGGCCATTCCCTCTCTTGAGAATGCAGTTAGAAATAAAATGGGCTGTTCTGATTTTAGAACTGAGCTTAATGCATTCATGTTACTATCACATAAAGGTTCTTCGTTGCATAAAAGGCGAAAATTTCTTACCTTAGCATGTAACATAATTCCTATTGTTTAACTAAGATCATTGTATCTGAGACATCTTTTAATAACCTTGGCATTAGACTAATGGATATTACGATATTTCATTCCCGAAATTATATTTTAGTAAATTTCCTTTCAATCTAATGTAGTGATTCTTTTTCTTCAAATTATTAAGAAGACTCTTTTCAAACCGGATAAATCTTAAGAGAAAATTCCACTTTTTTTCTACGAATAAATTTCTTAATTAAAGATAAGCTTGTTAAAGTATGCAAGTACATTAAAATCAACAATTTTAGATTCAATCCAAATATTATTTGAGAAAATCTGGTGAAATCACGTGAAAGGAAAACCGTAATGTAGAACATGTTTCTCTCTTTCTTAAGGCAGTCACTTTAATAATTTGTGTTACCAAAACTGTAAAACAATAATTAACATTTTTGTGATTACGTACTGGTTTATGTTTCTTTGGCTTCGGATTGTCATATAGGAACTTCGATTCGAAATCTGAATTCTTTTCTCTGAGGACGCTAGTAAATTCGGTAGAGTACCTTTGATAAAAGGTACAGTGGTTACGAGAGCTGACTACGATACCGAAGGGTACGGGTGCAAATCCCGGAGAAGGCATGGATATAAATTGTCTGCCTCCTCATAAGTGGTAAGGTGGCTGCCTACTAGCTGCCTCCATAATAAAATGGCCACCACTTTTGCTCTTAGTGGTTGCGAAAGGGTAAAAATTATTAGAGCCTGCCATTAACAAACAAAAAAGAACTCTTGATAATAGTTGTTTGTACTTCAAAATATTTAGTTAATACCCTAACTTTAGATCCGAATAACACATAAAATTCAGAACTTACTGTACAACGGATATTTATTTTTCAACTAAATCACTAGATGTTCATTTAACATGGCTGATCCAATGGAGCAGTGAATGCAACAACAAATGATGTTAGTTCATCCGGAAATCCGTGTCCAGCGACTGAATGAGCTTGTTGCATGGTCTTTCGTAGTTTCACACATACGTAGTATGAATATAAGTTTATTCACTTAAATTAACGTTTTTAGAAGATGTTCTAACTCAGACCTAATCTAATTTCATTTCGAATGCAATGCACGAAGATTTCTTTCCTAAAACACATAGTTCTCTGTGTTTCACAATAATAAACAACATTAAAATAAAGAATATTTTGACTGATGATTTTTTATCATATTTGTGGGGGAGCATTTTTTGTCATCCTTTAAACAGATAAATGATCCATGAATTACTGCCTTTTATTTAACTATGTTTATGTCTGCTTATTTCTGTCTTGAGCAGAACGCAGATAAATACGAAAACGAAAGTTTAAGAAGAAACGAACTTTGTAAAATTGCTGACAGAATATTCTTCTATACTCAATTCAAGTGATTCCAGATTCGAAGAATGGCCCGCTAAAAAGTTCCGCCTAGCAATACTTTATAACCGAGAGTTAGAAGGAGCGATTTCTCCGTTATGCAGTTAGACGCAGTAGGTTTGCTCTTGAGGCAAGACATACTGCCGATAAAATTAAGATATGTTGCAAATTGGAAGAAATAAACAATAATAAAAGGGAAAATATAGATAAAAAAATTGAAAGCTTTCAGATTTTATATTACGTCCAAAACGGCGTTTTTTTAACGTTTTGTGCGTTACCTTTATTTATTAAATATCATGTTCTTCGCACTTAAACCATAAAATTCAATTCAACAGCAATATCACAGAATATTTAAAAGAACATATCTTTAGAATTTCCGATACACAGTCTCGCGCTGGAGATAAAAATGCTGTTTTGTTTTTTCGTAGTGTTGCCATTGCTCACTTTGAAATCGTTGAGTTTCTTAATCAAAAAACTCATAAATGCTGCACAAAATATGAAATAGATAATAAAGCAAATTCAAAATTCAAAATTTGAGCTTCTAGATGCCCATATTCGAGTGGAGACGTGCGTTATTCAAAATTGGATGGCTGTAGGTACCGTTAGTTTATCACAATGCGAGAAAGATACATGCATTTATACAGATTCTTCATTACGTAATTTCTTTAAATATATTACAGGGCTCTAATACTTGGTGGCAACAATTTAAAAAGTGATTCGTCGTTTATAGTGAATAGACGCAAAATGCCAAAACTAAATTAATAGCCCTTCTGAGCAGATGGCCCCTTTGAGCTACAAAAGTCTCCTTGTTATGAAAAAAGGACTTGAATAAAGCACTTTAGTGTTCAATCAGCAGAATACTTGAACACATATATTTCTAAATATCCAGTCGAAGCAAAGATTTTAATCCTAGTTTGCACAGTCATTTCTTATGAAAAAATATACTAAGGTATAATAAAAAGTATTATTCTTATAATTGTGCTTTTCTGAGTATCCGAAAGATATTTAATTTTCAACGAAACAGCTTATTACATTCGCTTATTACATACATGAAGTATGCATTGTAGAAAGCGAATAAATAGACAGATTCTGATTTTTTTTTTTTTTTTTTTTTTTTTTTTTTTGAAGTCACACGTTATCTAGAAAGCAGATAAAAGTAAAAGAGCCCTGTTGATCAGGTGTATTTTTTAGAAAATTTAAATGCGAAAGAGTAAATCTACAAATGTTAACTTTTCATCATATCTCATAAACACTATCGCATTGTTTTTGTCCTGGGAACGTTTACATAAATATTAGATGAAAGCCTCAAAATGATAAATTTTGCGTCAGAATTTGGAATCACTCAGGGTATTGTTTCCAGATGAACTGCTAAAGAACCTTATTTAGAGAAAATAGCTAAGCTCAGTGGACGATATATGGCCAACCAACTTCCAGATTACCTCTGTTTCAATATAGAAACGAATATATTTCACCAAAACTGTGGCCAATTCTTAGAATTACATATAGGTGTACGCTCAAAAAGCTATCATCTGTATACAGCAGTCTCCAGAAATCAACTTAAAAGGAGTTTACAATGGTTTTTCCATCATAGTTAGACAAGACAGCAACGCTGTTGCTTTCTAATGCGGGTTACTTCAGTCTACAATAGAATGCCGGATGCCAATTCACTTGACATAATGAAGTTACAAGAAATATCTGGTGCCTGTGTGATGATATGGGGCGGCATGATGTTTCGTAGACATAATGACCTGCAAGTGCTAGATAGTGGAAATTTGATAAACGATTGCTACTACAAATAGGCTATCGTCTTGTTTATTTTTTTTCTTACGAGTCTTGTTTATTTTGTCCTTACGACTACTGGAGAAACATTTCTATGTATGGGTATCAGACCTCACGAACCATAGCAGTGAACATTCTCCTAAGGAATATAATTATCCATTGAATTGATTGATTTTAATTCCATTGGGCAAATTTGAGATATTATAGGAAATCAAACTGTCCAATGCTGGAAAGCAAGTAAGCTCCAGAGGAGTCAAATTGTTTATGCGTTGGTAGGAGCATTTGCCTGTCAATTCTATGTTCAGTATCTATATATAACTTTCTGGGAAATGTTTACCACATTTCTTTTTATTTCAAAAAAGATATTTTTAACTGATATAGAATTTCTTAATATGTATTATAATTTTTAGGTGAATGTTTTCCACACACATTTCACTTTGAAATTGCTCACTTTGAAGTCCTTTAGTAATCAAAAATTCGATAAAGTTCTACAAAATATGAAATAGATAATAAAACAAATTCCAAATTTCAAATTTGTGCTTCCACATGCCCATATTCGTTGTAGGATTACTTCATTCAAAATTCGATGGCTCTATGTACCGTTGTTTTATCACAACCGTTGTACCGTTGTTAGAAATATACATACATTTATGCAGATTTTTTATTATTTAATTTCTTCATATATAATGCAGGACTCTAACATTTGGTGGCAACAGTTTAAAAAGTGAAACGGACATTTATAGTGAACCAACACAAAATCGCAAAACGAAAACAATAGTCCTTCAAGCACAAAGCCGCTTTGGACTAAAAAGATAGATTTTAACTTGAAACTAGCAGGTTTCTTTTGAAGTTGCAAACGTAATATATCAGCTATACCCTTGCCAGGACTCAAGCCATACATCTTTTGGTGCTAGTTGGACGTACTACCAGTTACACTGCTAAAACTTGCAAGGGTGGTAGGCGATAATTCTTTACAAACTAATCATATTTATTTCAGATATACAGAGTGTTCGAAAAAAGGTGGCTATGGGCTTTATGCACTTAAATATGGATCTTATACTTTGATTTCCAAATGTTTTTAATTTTTTATACATATACTTTCATTTAAAGTTTAAATAAAGGATATACAAAATTGTATGGGAAAATCTCCAAATCGCGGAAGAAAGTACTGTAAAAATAAAATCTAAACTAATAGACGATCTTTCAAAAAGTAAAAATTTACTCCTGGACAATTTTTTATGTTTTAATTAGTAAAAAGCAAATAATTCCACTTACCTATAAAATTTACAGTGAATTTTCCGCAATGCAGTTGAGTTAACTGATGTAATTGGGGAATTTAAATAAAAATTGTAAAGAAGCATCTACGAAACAAAATTTGTTGGTTTTGACGACTGAACATTTCGATTGAACATTTGTCATTAACCTTTTAACTGATTCTTTCAAAATGTGTACTAAGATTACCGCGGCAAATTTTGCCTAAGTATTATATTTCACTAATTGATATTTTTACTCTGCGCAAGTTGCATAAAACATAGGGTTTTTTTTCCCCATAGTCATGTAAAGGCAACCGTTATAAAATTACTTGTTTTATAATAAGAAAATTAGTAACTTAAAAAAAAGTTTTTTAAATAAAAAATTAAGTAATTTGAAAGTTACACATTCAAGTTCACAGCTGAAGGAAACAAAGAACGCAGACATCTTTTTCGAAAGCTCTGTAAATCTTACCATTTTGATCAAATATTTGACAGTGTGTGACATTTATTTCCCATAGGAAATAAATGATACTGAAAGTGACAGGATAAGGATTTATGAAATAAGAAACTGCTTCACAAAGTGTTTATAGTTTGGCTTTGGAAGCATAAACAAGTTCAAAACTACTAACAGACGTATAAGAGAATTATCGCTGTGTTTGAAGTAACTACAGATACTTGAAAGTTTTAAACAACTTTTGAACTTTTTTATTGAAACAGAACTTTTGAACATAAAACCCATTTCTTGTGTTAACAGAATAAATCACCACTTGTTGCGATTTAAATAAAATAACAGACACTTTCAAATTTCAAACGTATACTAACAGTCAGAGACTACACAATTAAATTTAAATCTATGCTGGCTCAGAGCTCTAACCAGAGTTTTCAACTAGCAATAGTCACGCCTCGGTAGTACCTCATTGGCTATGACACTGCCTCATCAAATTTAAATGTCGGCAGGAATAACGTAAAGCAGAACAATTATAAACTTATTAGAGCTGCTAGAAACTACGTAACATGCCCGCGAGAGGCAGAAACACGGTGTCTGAAAATCTGAAACCTCAGCTTTAATGCTCTCCACCTTCGTTTACATTCTGGTGAGGAAACGGAAAGGAGAAGTTATAGCAAAGGCTAAAATTATAAATAACTGGTTGATTTAAATAGTTAATCTTACAAATTATTAATTCAAATTAGTTTTTATAAATTAAAGGCCTCTAAAGCACTTGTAAAAATTATCAATGAAACCTCACGCCAGGTTTATTTTTAATCTAAATTTAGAAATAATGTTAACTTGTTATTGCAGATATAATTTAACACTGAAAAATAAATTTAAAAAGCTGTTATTACTATATATATATCTGCGCGTGTCTCTGTGTGTGTAAGATATCAAAATATGAAGAAAAACTCATTACCATATTAAATTTAATTGGGACGGTCCTTTAAATTCTTAATTTTAATTGCATACAACCGCTCTTTAAGCCTCCACATAGCACCATGTTACATGACGCTTTCTATGCAGTAACTGAAAGCGAAATCTTTTGCCCAATCGCTGCGATCCTATGAATAATATTGCAATTAATTACGAATTTTCTTTTGCTATTTTGCTTTTCTGCTCGCAACGTATCGCTTAGCCTCTGCTAGCTATTCTCCTTTATGCAAGATGTAATTACATTTCTAAAATTGTAGGGCGCGTTTAGCACTTCTAGTGTTCTACCAACTAAGAAGATGTGTTAAGAAATTCGTCAACCAGAACTAAATGGTGTTTTAACTGGCAAGCTGGTCGTGCTTCTTTCAAAATTGCATCCGGTTATCCCCTACACCTTAGTTTCCAGCCATCTAAGCAGCAGCAGCTTTCTCAGTCATGGTTAAGAAGTGAATATATATATATATATATATATATATATATTGATATAATCAGATAATAGTTTATATTATGAAAAGCTCTTTTTAAAGGGCTCTTTAGTATCGGAAAGAAGTTAGATGCTACATCTCATTAAAATTGAAAAAGTTATGAAATTTAAAATATTCTCCAAATATAAAAATTTCAGTTTCATAGCTCAAATTCAAATTTAATATTAAATTTATATGTTTTACATTAAATCACATTTTACTAAAACTTAATATATTATTGCATTATTTTATTACAATTTAACTTCATAAAACACCTAATTATTACTTATATACCCTTTTAGAATTAAATCCTATTTTAAGCGAGTTAATAAAACATAAAAACATAAAGCCTGGCATAATATAGTTGGATTTCTTTTCTTCTCTTTCCCCTTCAATACAAAATTTTCTTGTACCGAAGACAGGAGCTAAAATAAACAAAAATCGGGTATAATGTTATGTTATTAGTTTTCGATTTTTACTTTTCTATTTGAAGAATTCAATAGAATTTGTATGAGGAAAATAAACAGTATATGCACGAGGAAAATAAAATACTTTTGTCATATGTAAATTTGAACGCATTTGAGTTATACTTATGTCTGTTGCTTAGACATTAGATTTAATAATTAGCACTCACTAGCATGCAGGACAAAATAAAAAAATGTATGCTTTAAGAAATCAAATAAAAACCGAGATACATTTTTCTTATAGTGTTATGGTAAGTAAAACAATTATTCATCCTAAGCAAAATTAAGCTAAGTGAAGTTTATTTTATGTGTTACGGTCAACTCCTTTTTATTTGGAGGAGAAATCATCAGAAGCTGTTAAAAAAGTCTGGAAGGTTTCAGATTTTAGCGGTTGCCCAGAAGGGTTTGCTAAGATTTTTACGCTCCCGCAGATGTCGCAATCTACCAGTCTGCTCTTGCAACTCGCTCCTGCTAACTATTTTTTCTTTTCTTTTTTTGTCTTATTAACTTCATTATTAAGCATCGTTTTCTTAGCTTCTTTGCATTTATACAATTCAACAACAAAGCCACAAAGTAAATCAAGGTACCCAGATAAATCAAGAATTGACTACTTTTTACTTTCTTCAAGTATTTTAACTTTTAAGCATAAATAAGCATAAATTTTATCTCACCATATTATATTTTAGCTCTTTAAATTGGAAAAATGTTTTTCGGAAAATTTTCTTAGATGTCTATTCGCCAGTAACTAAATTCTAAAAAACAAAGATAACAATCGTTCTTTAAATGGAGATAGGTCTGTAATGTTCAACAAAATATTTCATAATAATTATTTCTTAAGCGCGTTAATTACATCAGCCAGTATGTCTTTGTTACGTTTTAACATTTAATTCTCTAAATAAAGGAAAGAGGTTTGATATAAAGGTCAAGAAAATTTAAAATAGTATATAAACATTTTTTATTGCAAATGATATATTCTCCTACTAAATTTTCTGCAACATTTAATTCGGTTTTCAATGTCTGCAAAACACTAATTAGCTTTAGATTTGCTTACTTCAAAACATTTACTGGATACTTTGTTTAGTGTTTACAGTAAATCAAGTCCGTATGCTTCAAAACAAAAATGCGCAACAAAAATGGTAAAAGCTTCAAATAAAATATAAACTCCTATGAAACTTAAAAGAATAATTTTCCACATTTTAATTAATTTTTTTATAAAAGCAAAAGTTTCTTTGAGTTTTTTTCCACTTTTGCTGAAACATTATACGCGCAGAAACGTAAGTATGACTGAACTATTTTGTACGAATACGAATGAAATATATTATACAAGTATGATAAACTATAATGAAGAAGCTCGTAAAATCTTTAGGGTCTCATTAGTCTTTCGGGAAGCGAGCTTTTGTACTATCAATATAGTCATCAACACCAACATTTGAATCTTTTCCAAGTATTATTCCCAAAGAAGAAACCTGCTGCAGTTAAATTTCGATTTGATTGAAACAGTTTTGGTCTTAAGTAGTTCAAATATATCCCATACTGACCATAAAATTCTTTCCACTATATGCATTTTTTTAAATTTTAGCAGAAAATATTTACAAATATTTACAATTATATTTTGTACATAAATAATTTCTCTCACAATGTTACATAATGATATAAATAAAATCCAAATAGACCCAAAACTTATGAATGCTTACATAATATTTTGGAAAATAATAAAACTATTACGAATCTTACCAAAATTCTCTTCGGAAAAATGATGAATTCTCAGCTAAGCACGTGTTAAGTCTGAAAAGTTCTGCAACAAATGTAAGCTGAAATATATCGTTGGATATTAAAATATTTTAAGCTAATTCAGACTATCATTAAATGCATGTTAAGATAATTGCAAAAGACGTAAAATAACTCTACAGAATGGTAACAATTTACCAAAAGCATCGAATTCGATAACCATTTTCTTCCAGCGAACTCGCGAAAAGCTTTTAAGTGAACTTCCTGAACTGAAATTCGAAGAACTGTGCGCTGGTTCAAATAGTTGCATCACAGGGATGAAAATGCCCATCGATTTGACTCAAACGTCCAAAATGCTCTTGCCTGCATTCGCTACGCCACCTTTTCCCGCTCTTTTATGATTGTGAACGCTTATCAGTTTTTTTTTTTTTTTTTTTCACTTACATTACTTTTGTTAATTTTAATTATTCCTGTTAGAACGTTTCATTCTTGCATTCAATTGCGTACCATTTTATTTAATTTGGCATATAAAAATTTTACAAAAAATTGATCGATTGAAAATTCTTCAGCTTGAAACATTCCTGAGCATTATATTTTGTTTCTTCGGCTTTCATTAAATTAAAACGTTTTACTTTCGAAAATCATCACTTTCATCTGATCCTGATTTAAAAAATATTTTGCGTTGAAACTGTTTCTATATGGATTTTGTGTACCCATTTAGCTAACTGTGAACATGTCGCAAAAAATGTTTTAATTCGGATAGCATATAAAACGTTTTATATGATTTTAAATTCTCGTTAAATTTTTATCAAAATAGCAGATTTCGAAATTTAATTTTTATGGTTATGTATCTGTAGTTGATCATTGTACTCATTAATAAGCAACATGGTTAATCGCTGGTAAGTTTCTCTGGATTTGTTTCTCAGAAAAAAGTCTATCATTATGGAAATTTGCTTTTCTTCGAATATAATATAGTATAAGCTAGCCTTTATTAAAAAGTTCTTTGTTTACAAAGTTCTTCATTCACTTTCGGTAGATAATCCCCTTATGCTTTATTATAATCAATAACAGAATCCAATAATTTATTGAAGTTGCAGATAAAAACTGCACAACTCCATTCATACGAGTTGTTTATTTTGCAGCAAAAACAATAGATACTATTTTAAAGATTTGGGACAGATTAAAAACGTTAAAGAGCAGAAGAACAGTGAAACATTGAAGACATTCTAAAAATTTCCGACATATCAAAGAACCATAAAATATGTATCGATATTTTTTCTTGTTTATTTTATCATTTGCTAACATAAAACACAAACGAATTTATCTTTTTTTTTTATTTCTAATGGTAGCAATACATGTAACACGTGCAGCATATTATGTCACAAAAAACAATATTAATAGTATAGGTACAGACTACATTATCTATATATATATAAGCGAAATACCACTGACTCTTCACGAGATCTTCGAAACTAGACATCCGATTGACTTGAAATTTTGCATACTTACTCATTCTACGATGTAAACGCGCACTAAGAACGGATTTTACATAAATCCTGTCCAAACTGGATTTTTGTTATACAATAGAAGTTTCTCATACATTTGGTTTTCAAATCCATATTCAGAATTTTCTTTTATTGTTGCCAAAAATAGATATGAAATACAATGTTGCCAATGAATGCATTTTCCTTTAAAATTATTAAATTGGTAAATAACTTACATCTATCCAATGAATGCAAATAACATTTAAATGATAAGGTTAATAATAACATTTATATTTAACGGTTATCATAGGTTTCATGAAAATAAATGTTATTATTAAGAGAAATAAATTATTGTGATGAAAAGTAAAAATGTTGTTATTTATAAAAATTGCCATACTTTAAAAATCAAGGACAAATAATTATAATTGATTAAAAAATTTGATAACAAACATGATAACATTTATTTTTATGAAACTTATGATAACAGTTAAATATATATGTTACCGGCAAAGTATGAAGCGCCCGGCATTATATACAATCGGACGATTTTAGGCAAAGTATGAAATATGAGAATTATTACATATTTTCCCTAGGCATTGTACATAATACCTAGGCATTCTATAGAATAACAAATGTTCTTCAAAGTATGAAAGTATGAAAACGTATGAAAAAAGGTTATAATAAGACTGTTATTTAAAAGACGTCCGTTCCTCAAAAGTACAAATGTTATTTTGAAAAATTAATGAAAGAGTGCCACTAAAAAACTGTTATTCGAAATATGTAAAAACAAGGAGCGAGAGATGATCTTGATACAAAATAATAATTTTGTATTTTCTATCTGGTTGAGACTGGGACTGAGTAAGATCTACCTGATAACGGAAATTAAATTAAGGAACAATCGTAAGTTTCACAACAATGGCCTTTTTTAATACATTTTTTTTTTCTGGCGGGGCTCACAAAGGTTGTTCTACAGTTCAATATCATTACGTGTAACGTTTTTGTATTTAGTTGACAATTCTTTCGACATTCTGTCACGTCATCATCCGTATCCTATACTCAAATGAGTTTTCATTAGGTACGGGAAATAACCCAGCGTCTGTGACGTAATACTGTATAGTACCGACGCCTTCTTTAACAGGATAAATGAATACAATTTTACACTCTTTTGCAAAAAAGCGAAGCACCAAGAAGGACTTTTGCGATCGTGACTAAATTTGGTATGCAGAAACATCTCGATTGAACATGCCAAATGATCAAAGTTCAGTGGCGTAGCTAGGGTGGGGCAATAGGGAACATCTGTCCCCGGGTGCAGCATCCAAGGGGCGACAAATTGATGCTACGAATTTTTTTAATGAAATGTTTTCCATTCTTGGCACACAGAAAGAGGCGCATATTCTTCAGTTGTCCCCGGGCGCTGGAAACTCTAGCTACAACACTGTCAAAGTTTAAAGGCATATGAACAGGAATTGCGATCACAGTGCGCATTTCTAGTGCGCAATTCGCAAAGCATAAAAACAGTAACAGAGGCGTAAAATTTATCTTTTTTGTTGCTGCCATTGTAATTCCCTAAAGAAGCAACTAAAGATGCCATTACGACGATATCGAAGACCTTACACATAACTAAACGACTTCGAATGCGGTCGCGTTTCAGAGAAGCTGGGTGGACATACCGAGCAATAGGCCTCCTCCACCTGCAGCGTACAGACACTGCTGTGCAAAGATGTTGACAGCAATGGTTGCTACAAGGAAATTGCCGACGAAATGAAGGCTTTGGAAGGCCAAGGAACACAAATGACTGGCAAGATAGGATGATTGTTCACCAGGCCTGAACCCCCCGAACGGTATCATTGTTGACTATTCAACGCACTACAGCCACGGCTATACCTCTCATTGTTTACTGCACGTCTATACCTCTCATTGTTTACTGCACGTCTATACCTCTCATTGTTTACTGAACGTCTATACCTCTCATTGTTTACTGCACGTCTATACCTCTCATTGTTTACTGCACGTCTATACCTCTCATTGTTTACTGTGCTTGTCTGAGGCGGGGTTACGCTCACAGAGGCCTTTAAGACCCCACAACATCGGCGGAGTCATCTGGAGCGGTGTTGCAGCCGATCATCATGGCTGCCATCAGACTGCATCGTATAGTATTCAGTGATGAATCCCGCTTCACTATTGAAGCAGATGACCACCGTGTTCGTGTCTGGAGAGGACAGGGTCAGCGATCCCAATCAGCCTTTGTTTTACAAAGGCATACAGCCATAACCCCTGGTGTGATGGTGGGGGGGGGAGCTATTTCTTATGACAGCAGGTCGTCTTTAGTCCTCCTCCGTGCATCTTTAACAGCTCAACGACATGTTGATACCATCCTATCGCCGGTTGCATTACCCTTCATGACACGTCATCCTGGGGCTATTTTCCAAAAGATAACATACAGTTGTGCAACTCGTTTCTTGGTTGCAATCAGCCATACCAAACATATATAAATACATACAAAGTCTCACAAAAATGATTGCCCACTATATTTCTTTTTATTTTTTAAGTAATAAGAGAAAAGCTTTGAAATAAAATAATAAAGAATACTTTTCCTTTGAATATATATTTTCTGTCTCTTTGTTCTAAATAAATTTGAAACAATTAAATAGTAAATTTAAAAAATAACTTTTTAGTCTGAAATAGAAAAAAAAAAAAAAAAAAAGCTACCACAAAATTAATCAGACTTTTTAATAATTTCTGATTAAAATCGTCTGCAGTGAATTGAAAACGAAATTTTATGAGATTAGTTTGGATAAAGAAGCTAGACAAAAATCTAAAAATCGTTTGCTTTTATAATTCGAATTGATCTAAAAATCTTTTGCTTTTATAACTCGAATTTGCTTTTTAGAAAATATTCGTTATTTTAACGTTTTCTTGCAATGGTTCGGTCAGGAAAGGGAAAATGGTTATGAACACGCAGATAAGTTATTAATTTGCATCAAAAGAAAGTGAAACCTATCAGAAGAATTGTCTATTTAACTTAATTTAAGTAATTCTATACTTTTTACGTTATTAAGCGTTATAAGAAACAGAATCTTTTTCAAAACAAAAGAAGAGCTAGAAGACCATCTAAGTTATCTGATGGAATGAAACGCTTTATTCTGAAGAACATTAAAAAAAATCAAAAACTGAGTGCTCCTGAACTTGTTGCAGAACTTCGATAATTATATACAATATGTGTAAACACAGAAACTATAAGAAGAATAATGCAATTTGCAAGATATCATGGGTATCAAGAAGAAAATTTTATGTCAGTACAAAATATCGAAAACTCCGAATCGCTTTCGCAAAAACAATGAAACAAAAGACACTCGATTACTGGAGAAAAGCGTTGTTTGCTGATGAAAGCAAATTTAACATTTCCAGCTCAGATAGATGCGTGCTGATGTATACAAAACCCAAAGAAGAATTTCGGAAGAAAAACTCAGTAAGGGTTAAACACTGTCGAGGAGGAGTTATGGTATGGGGATCTATGGCAGATTCCAGTGTTCGTAATATAGAGTTTGTAGATGGCATTATGGATCAGTATAAGTAGCTTGACATCTTGAAGCGAAATTTGGCATCATCAGCACAAAATATTTATACACAAAATAGTTTTCGATTCTACTAGGACAATGATCCAAAGCGTATTACGCACAATATTAAAATCTGGCTGTTATATAAGTTTCCAGAAGTAATTAAGGCACCAACCCAATCCTATTGAACATATTTGGCAGGAACTAGAATCGAAAATTTGAAAACAGATTATATCTTCGTGGCAGCAACTGAAAGCAGTGATAAAAGAGGAGCGGCATAAAATAAGTCCAAAAATAACAAAAAAATCATAATCAATGCCCAAAAGATTAAATTAAGTCATCGAGTTTAAAGTTAATCCCACAAGATATTAAGAAGCAAAACCAATGTTGTACGTTTTTGTAATTTGGGGCTGCTACTAAAAGTGTTCGATTACCTTTGTGAGAATATTTTTCCTCCTAGGGCAGGGATGGGCAAACGTTTTATGTCGCAGGCCAAAAATCGAAAAAAAAAAAAAAAAAAGTTTGGCGGGCCAACATAAATTTTTCTAAAATTTAAAAAACAATATATAAGTGTTACAATTTAAATATGTTAATGAGATTAATTGCTATTTCATTTTTAAAAGTTCCTTATATTGAGGTTCGAAGTGAGATAAGGAAGGAGGCTAAATGCTCATCTGTCAGTCTACTTCTGAAGTAATTCTTTAAGTTTCATAGTTGAAAACGCTTGTTCACATGTATAAGGAGCAAACATAGCACTGATTTTCTGGGCGTGAGATATTAAATTTGAGAAACTTACTTTCGATAATGATTTGTAAAACTTTGGCATATTTAGAAACAACTGCTTGATATATTTGCTAGATTGCAACTCAGTTAATTCAAGCTGCAAATCTGACCTCACTGCTTCACAATTTACGTTGAAAGCCATGGTAAAAATATCCAATTCTGTTTGAATGTCACTGAAATCTTGAAATCTGCGTTCGAAATCAAAATGCAGTTTTTTCAAGCTATCTTCATAATTCTTAAGTTTCTCTTCATTTACTGAGGGTATTGAATTTAACCTCGTGAAACGAGGCAAGTCGTTCTTAGCTAGCTGCCTAGCAAACAGATTAAGTTTTAATTTAAAAGCTTTCAGATGGGCCCAGATATCGTCAATAAATTGATTTTTCCTTTGCATCTTGGCACTCAAGTTGCTCGTATGACAAAGAAGATCTATGAAAAATGCAAAGTCCGAAAGCAATTTTGTATCTTCTAACATTTCGCACTCCGCAGAACACTGTTTCTCGTGGAAGAATGA
This sequence comes from Stegodyphus dumicola, assembly GCF_044657685.1. NCBI lineage: Eukaryota > Metazoa > Arthropoda > Arachnida > Araneae > Eresidae > Stegodyphus > Stegodyphus dumicola. The sequence goes on along the minus strand of NC_140777.1, from coordinate 117,560,750 downwards.
CACTATGTCGTCTTTCAGCTGCCAAACTCGCTCGAAAACGCATCCTGCACTAAGCCACCTTACTTTCGTGTAATACAGTATCTCAGAGTATTCAGATTACACGTACTGAAGAAAATCTCGAAAGTGTCTGTGAATAAGCCCACGAGATCAAATGGTATTTATAAGCTTCCCGACTGCATCAAGCACGGATTTCATATTCAATGCAGATTTACACAGAGACTCTTGATGTATAACACAATGTAGAAAAACAACATTGTTCCCGGGATAGTTTTGATGAAAGAGTCCAAGACATCCAGATTTTTTTACTGTTATATTTGGTGCTCCAACGGTCGTAATATTACATATATTTATTATAGGGACTTTCAAAGTTAAGAGCCTTCCTGAAATTTATGAAAAATATCACATCCCGTTGCAGTTCTCTTTAAAGAACGCATGCACACCAGTTGGACATTGCTCCGTAATTGGAATTCTTATACTTAGATGTGAAATGACGAGAAATGTTATATTCTTTGAAGACTGCTACAGCTTCCTTGCAGATGAGACACACTGATTTATCTTTTACAACTGTAAAAAAATATTTCCAGGTCCGTTCCTCATTAAAAGCACGGCACTCTGAATCAACTTTACGTTTTTAGTAGCCATTTTGGGTTTGAAGTATTTTACCAATAACCCAAACAAGCACTAGCTACGCTAAACTTTTAATAATTTCACCACTATTCATAATGATTGCTATATGTTCGCAATCTTTCCATACGCAATCAATAATATTAGAACTCGCGCCAAAAGAAAAAGCCACTGTCTGGATGTTAAAAAAAATGCGCAGTCTGCCACATGTGAGGTCTAATTCACCTATATTGGATTCCCATATGTCTGCCCCCCGAGAAAGATAATGCTTGTTTGCCCCAATATACAGCTATAACTAACAAAGAACTTCGCTTTTAACACTTTACTGATTTGTCTGTGCTTGCTATTTCCGTCGATTTATGTTTTGTAGAACGAAAGTAAAAAGATCATCAGTCCTTTGAAAAAAAAGGAAGAAGAAAATAATATTTAAACAAAGTAGAAAAGAAGATAGATATATAATATATAAATATATATTTATTTTAATTTGCCTCGGACCGGCAAATTAAAATTCTATCCGCGAGCCGGATAGAACTTTCCGACAGGCCGGAGTTGGCCCGCGGGCCGCAGTTGGCCCATCCCTGTCCTAGGATAAACAATATTGATTTTCGAATTTAATTTTTCATCTTTTCGAAAATGTATTTATTATAAAAAATGTTGAAGTTATATATAATCTTTTGATGATATTGAAAAGTTATTTGAAAAGTTCTTTTTGTTTTAATTTATTTTAGTTTTTATGCTTATTAAATAATAAAAATATTCAAAGTGTCCGATCATTTTTGTAAGCCACTGTATATATAAATACATATACCACTCTACCCGGTTCGGTGAGTTCAGTTTTCTTATTCTTATATACTGATAAATTGTGCTTTTTTTGTTTTAAAAGTGATTGAATCACGTTGATCTTATGTTCCAGTTAAGGTTTTTATGCCTTTAATTAGTTTGTATACAATAGCTGCAGAATTATTAACAATTTAAAAATTTAAGTGATAGTACTAAGGCTAATGAAGCCGTCAATTGTTTACATATGAAACTCTTAGCAGAACAGCAAGTTAAGTAAGTTTGTGTACCAGCTTTCAATGTCTTTTTCTGGGGCCAAAATCAAATTTTCAGTTTTGTGGACTAAAAAATTTGTCTTCCTGCCCGCTGACCAAATTGTTTGTTGTTGCGTAGAAACTCTTAATTTTAATTTTAAAAACTGTTTTTTTTAACTGCTTTTAACTGTATTGATGTTTTATGTTTTCTGTATTTTACAATTTTTAATGAAGATGCTGAGTTCTTACATATTTTTGCTTTGCCGAAAAGTGAGAACTGAATTAATTGAATGAGAATTATATCTCTAATGAAATTCGATGAAATAAGTTTAAATGAAATGCATAAAAGTGTGTATAATTAAATAGGCCGTACAAGGCAGTTATGTGTTGTCCACATCAGATATTTCTTGTGTTATATAGTCATCAATAAAACTAATTTGCTGCAAGAAAGACATTTGAATGTGATTTTAAAAGTTTTCAAATGAAGTATTGATATTTTAATTAAAAATTCTCATATCATTCGAAAAAAAAAATTTCATTCATTCATAATTCGCCCTTGGTTCGAATCCCATTGAATGGGTTGGCTAATTAGGAATTTTTAAGGTTTTCTTTATGAGCGATGAGAAAACAGGTTTCTGTTAGCAAGTTTTTGTGAAAATATCCCTTACTTTAAACAGATAGTCCTCGAATGCTTTGCCAGCTTCAAATAAGCAAACAACAAATTAATACGACTAAATTAGATAATGGTGCAAATTAAAAGATTGAAAACAGGTCTTGATAAACATGTTCCATCCAAATAAAACGTTCCTCCGCCCAGACGGGAAAGTGGCTAGTGATTCTGACTCCGTACCGAAGGACCAGGGTTCGAATATCGGAGAAGGCATAAATGCAAATTGTCTGTCCCTTCATAGGAGGTAATGACAATCGTTATTGCGTGCTTGCGTAATAAAATGACTGCCGCTTCTGCCCTTACTAGTAGCCAAAGCCTAATATGTCTAGTGCTGGCCATTAAAAAACGTTTTACTTATTTATCTTAAAAATGCAATCCAACTCGGATTACCCGATCTCCGAATAATTGAGTTTTCGAATTGTCCGAAACGATTCTGCATGTTTTTATGCTATTTGTACTTATAATTTTTTAAAGTTTTACTATGAACACTGTTCCAAACATTTTCCTTGTTAAAATACAGTTAGAACAATGCTCTTGCTTGCTGAACTCATGAAGGATAAAGAACTCATGAAGTCTTGCTGAATTTATGAAGAATATTTTCTAGAACGGTTACAAACAGATTTTGTTTTTGAGAATACTGTCTCTGAGGAAATTCGGTATGTCTCATTCAATGTTTTTTGTTGATCGATGTTCATAATATGTAATCCTTGTGTATTTATCGAGCAGATTTCCATTAAAATCTAATTCATATGCAATGAAGGAAGATTCATCAACATTTCCAACTAATTCGACATCAACGTTTGTGACTATTAAATAAACACAAAAAAATAATTTGTACAATAAGAAGAACGGTATGGGATAGTCGAAAATTAAAACCTTGGAATGAGATACCGGTACCAGATATGAGAAAATCAGGCTGCGACGAATGACGCACAGAAAAAAATGTTAAGGGTTGTAAATGTTAAGGGTAAAAATATTAAGAAAAAAATGTAAATGTTAATCGAAATACTTTGTATTTTTTGTTAAAAATGAATTCGACATAACTGACTTTAACCACTGCGAAGGCCCAAAATTTCACAAGTTTCATGATAGATGTCCCATTCACATGCAAATCCCTAACTTTTACGACTAAAGGCACAGAAAACTTAAAAACTCAAATTATTTTGTTTTGACCACGTTTTTATTCATAAATCGAGCTAAACAAGTCGTGGAGAACATTATTTATTATTCATTCTTAAATGAAAATATTTACCTCCTGTGAGTATATAAAAATATTTTCCATTTTCCAAAAATGAAGTACAATATTTTACTGGGCATGATAAATCCGATGCTTCTGGAACATGCTTCGGTATGCTTAGCAATAGGTTGACTCAAAAAACTTTGCACTTTGAAATTGCGCATGGTTTTTAAAAACAGATTTTGATATAAATAACTATGAATTCAATTTTTAGAATTTGTTCTATGCGACGGCATTTGAATTTACAGAAAAACAATCTTTAATAACACTCTTCCGAGAAAACAGTCTTATAGAAACAGCTACTACTATATACATTATCCGGCTAACTTTGTTTCGATTGCTTTTTTACCCACTTCCCTGAATGCGGCTGTCAGCTTTAACTTTCTCTTAAACTTTTATTTATAAAGTTTCTCAGTCATTGTATTATTTTTTAACTATTTTTTCTCATAGACATGGCTTAGATGTTGAGAATTTACCACAAAGCAAACTTTCTCAAAAAAATTAAATTCTTTTTCCTGACATAATAAGAAATTTATTCATATTGGGAAAATAGAGTTTAAAAAAAGGTTGCAGAGCTCATTACTTTTATGCACTATTCTGTATTTTCAAAATTTAAGTAATATCGAAATTTTCACAAATATTCTATACGATGTAACGATTCCTTTCATCAAAATAGTTTAGTTAGAAATGTATAAAACATAAATTAAAAGTTTCATTCCAGGTTTATGTTAAACATGTCAACAAAAATTAATTATGGAATAGTATTTATGAATCTGCTTCAAAATGGTTGGAAAATATTCCATTACTAGGTTTACAGAGGTTGCACCCTTAGTCTTGATAGAAATTAATTCCTTCCAAACACTGCCCGTAAATAAATACCTTAAGCCATAAAGAAAACATGTCCATCTGTACATGAAACAATGATCTTGGGTGATACGAAGCATTACAGGGGTTGCTACAAGTATTGCTGGCATAAGGCATAAAACCTTTTTAAAAATGAGCAATAAGATTTTGCATATACAAGAAAATACCGCTTGATTAAACTCTCAAATAACATGCTGTTAGCAAATACAACGAAGAATGATTTTAAGTCATTCATCAATTAATATAAATTTCAGTAAAAAAATTAATTTAACCTACACTAAAGGATTAAAGTCCTCAAATTTAATAAAAACCGGCTTCTTAAATTTTATACAAGAAAATACCGCTTAATTAAACTATCAAATAACGTCCTGTTAGCAAATACAACAAAGAATGATTTTAAGTCATTCACCAGTTAATATAAACTTCAGTAAAAAAAATTAATTTAACCTACACTAAAGGATTAAAGTCCTCAAATTTAATAAAAACCCGTTTCTTAAATTTTTTATCTAACATCCAGACGTTTGATTGGCTTACCTATATTTCACAAAAGTTTAATAAAGGTGTCTGAATAGTGCTTAACATGGTCAACTTGCTATAAAAGTTTCGATACTTAGCTTTTACATTATCAGGTTTTCGGCACTCTTCGAATCTTCATTCCCCATTAAAGTCATTATCGAACAAAATTTCTTTAATATGTTGGACATGTTTAAGACTTTTCACAAGTTCTTTTAAAATTAGCTTCTTATTCTGAAATCTAATTTCAAAATTAAATTGTAAAAATTTAGATACACACAACACACACATATATATATATGATGGCAAAGCTAACCAGAACTATCTGCCTAAGGGGAAGGATACCTTTGTAAACGAATTTTAGGGAAAACTGGCTTGTATTCACTGTTAACCAGAGAACTGGGGCTCCATTACATAGCTGACATGATGTCTGCCTTATCGCTAAAATTTTAGCATCTACCAGAATTTTTAGATCAAGAAATATGAGAAAGTAACTGGCCCATTACCAGCACTCGAACCACAGATCTTCCAAATAGCAGCTGGACATGCTAACTATTTAAATCGTACTGAGCATCTTATGAGACCATGCAATAAACCATTAAAAATTCAGTCAATATCACAGTGAGAATAGTTTTTCTCTTAAATAATAAGTATGTAGTCTTTTTAGTTTCTTCAAACAATAGCTCTTATTAAACACAATGGAACCTCGACCCATTGTTTTCCCTTTAAAACTATCTTTGTTCATAGGTCAACTGCAATTTTTTACAGATACACAAAACAATTACTGAATTGATATATTCGATAAACCATCAAATAATATGGAAACTATGAAGAATTTACACACACATAAAAAGAAAGACTTTATTGACTTCGCTGTATTCCTGCAAATTCTTTTCCAGATCAATTAGGCTTGTCAAATATTTCAAGGCATGTTACGGGATCTCAGATATTTTGAAATTAAACTTCGAATGCTACAGACCCATAACCAAGACCTGAAGATAAATTTTCTACGACACGGAACACATAATCATAAACACCACGAAACCAAATTATCTGATTAAAACGAATCCAAAAGGGTCATAAAGTAGTTGGTTGGAAAAGGCGTCTTTGTTTAGTTGACTGGTGCCTCAATATTCATACTAATATCGTACCACATTACATAATTAAAAACATTTATTCGATGTAGAAAATGAAAGGGTAAAGCGCAGGCAGCTGCTGCCATAGTAATGTGAGCAATAAATTTTAAGTATTGCTCGAACAGCAGCGAATTATTTCTCTTTGTTAGTTCTTTTCTAATGCAAAGAATTCCGCATTTGAAATAAAGTGCTCAAAGCGAAATATTGTAACTTTTTAATTAAAAGCTTTTGGAAATTTCAAAGACCTGGTTCTAATAAAATTTTTCATTCAATTAAATGTGCCAATTTTTCTAAGTTAAAATAGTTATATTATTATTATTTTAACTAACTATTTGGATGTTTAATTCAAAATTTTAATACTTAAGAGAAAGCAAAGACAGAAACTAATCTTGAGTTTTCGTTACGCTTCATTATTTCTCTGTTCCAATACTTACTTCTTGATTGAAATGAAGTAACTTTCAACGAAAGCTAGTTCGCCCAAATTATATCTGCTTGGTGAGAGTGAAGGACAAACTTAATAACATCGCATTCAAAGTTAATAAAACAGGGTTACTTTTACTTCGAAGATTATATAAATGTTACATAGCATATTGTCTGTGATTTTGGTGAGATTGCAAAAAAATACGGATTTATTCAAAATGACTGATCCTCTTAGACTTAAGGACAATTTATACATGCATATATACGAATAAATACAAAGCTGTTGAAAAACCTCATCCATAGTAAAGTTCGTTTAAAATTCCTGTCATATTCAACTCGAATGCAATAACCAAAAAAAAAACATATTCTGTTACCAAGATAGTAAACCAGCGTTGTTTAACGCGAAATGGAGCAAAAGCTGCTGTCACTCTGCCAATCCCACCCTGAGGGATTTAGAGTATACATTTTAATCTCCCTTATTACACCATTTTCAAGCAATGTTACAGCACATTTGCACAATGCGCGCCGCGAGATTCTTTGAAAAAATTCCCTAACATTTGCTTACATGGTACGTATGCAAATCATACGTTATTATGGTAAGCTAAAAAATTATATTTTACTTTTTAACGCATTTAGTTAAAACCGTGTTAATAAATATTTTAATATGTTTTATGTAATTTATACATACTGTCGCTTATATTAAAATAAAAAAGAATCTTTTATTTACTTTTATCATATCTGAAATATTCTTGATGAGTTCTTACCTTCGCATGAGTATATGTAATAAATGTAAAACGAATATTGCATTACTAATGTAAATACTAATTACTAATGTAATCTTTAACTGAAGCATCTTTTAATTTTTTAACCATTTTATTATTCCGGAAATTCTCATCTTTAACCGTACAATGCTTTTATAAACAACGAATTGTTAAAATAAGAAATCACTAAATTATAATTTCTTGTTTTATATTGTTTCCATATAAATTTAAGATTGTTATAACATAAGTTTTCTTTTTTTCTACAAATTGGTAACACTCCTTCCAGTTTTAGTATTTGTACTTTACAAATGAACATGTGATGGTTATTTTACAACATTCCATTCCGCGCTTTTGTTATTTAAGAAAGCAAATATTTCCTCTGTAATAAATGAAAATTCTGTAATACTACAAAGGAAATATTTTGTCTATGTTTAATGTAGCTGCAGATTAATGTTAGACAGCATTTGTTCATCCATGATACAGTAACAATAAATGTTTGCCCAAAGAATTTGCTTGATCAGTTTGTTAGCTCTCTCGGCCATTACTCTCGAAAGCGTTATTCAATCCTTGTCCTTAAATGTAGGATATTATCTTACATACAAAGCTCTCAAACCGTTGTGCCATTACCCTTCCATTATCAGAGCAGATGAAAGTTTGCGAACAAGTAAAGAACAGAGAAGCGATTTCTCTTTGGAGTACAGAAGAGATTCAAAGAATGTGAAAATTGTGCACTTTGATTAAGTGAAAGTCACCACAGTTAAATAATTGCCCCTTGAGGGAAAACTTCTAAGGTACGCCCTCTCAAAGTAAAAGCCATGATTCATTTCTGACAGTACTCTTTTCTTCCTAAAGCAAATTAAGAATGAATTTCTTGAGACAGTTAATAGATCCAAGTTAATTATTCTTGTCTTAACAATTATGCTATCTTAATGGTAGGATAGGTTTCGTGTTCATCATAAATATACTCTTATAACATCTTTTATACATTGTTGTAGGACTAGGAAAAAATATTGTAAGTGAAAACTTTCTGAACTGGGTAAAACTATTATAAGTGAAATGTATGCATTATCAGCGAAATTCAAGTTGAATCAACGAAAAATTGTTATTGAATGATATTTCTGTACAAATGCGTAAAGAAATACAGATAAAAGAGCTACTTACCTTTGAAGAAGTGTATTCTAATTTTATTCATTTATTGCTTAAAATTTTAAATGAAATTGGAATAAAACATTCTAAAAACTTGATTAAACATGTGTATAAACTATTCTTAATGTTGAGACTGAAAATCTGAAAAATTTGGAAGATCTCTGTCTATTAAGTGCTCGAATAATTTATTATCTTTGTTTACTGGGAATTTGCATTTCTGATTGCTATTATTAGAGCCAATTTTTGTTCTCATTTAAATAATTTATAATATTTGCTATATTTCGCAATCATCAATTAATGACCATCTGTTGGTAGACGTTAAGCGAATTATCAGTAAGATAACAACCGAGCCTATAAGCGAATTATCAGTAAGATAACAACAAGGATGTAAAAGATCCTTTATTTAAACTAACGAAGAACAGAAGAAACAACTTGTGCTTACTCAGCCAGCACTTATGGCGAGATAACTTAAAGTAACAGTTAAATGTAAAGTTTAAATTCAAGTAAACTAGTACCTAAAGGCTACATAAATCTATTTAACGCTAAGATGGTTCACAAATTAACCAGGATATATGTTCAAACATCGCCAATCATAATATAAGGTTGAAGACTATAAATCTTATCTGAACTAGTAGCAATTCAGTAATATGGCCTCTAGAGACAATACATTCTCTGTCTTACAGTCTAAAAATTTCAGTTTAAATACACGCGAGTTAATTTGCATCTTGACGTCGAGACGTAAAGAAACGACAGTAAAGGTCTAAATGATAATAATTGGTTAATTAACATAATAGAACTTTTTCCCCCACCCCCAGAATTTAAGTAATCTCAACGAAGGTCTTTTAAGACATTGAAAATATTTTAAATTTTAAATCTAAGTGAAGCCAACTTTTTACAATCAACAGCTTACAAACTAATTGCATTACAGACGAATTTCCGCAGGATAATTCTTCCATAATGCATTTATTCTTTAATATAATCATCTGCTCTCCTTCCAGTCATCTGGAAGGAGAAATACTTTAGCACAAAACATTCATTTTCGTTTTAGCTTTACAAGGAGAACTCAAGCATTCTTTCTGGGATTTAATTCTTCCCCGGTCCTCCAGCAAAATATACTGAGCGTTGGAGTGTGAGGTATTGTATAAATATTCAACCCTACCACCTGACCGAAATCCTACATGTTAAATAACTTAGACGCACTAGACCTCAAGAACACCTTAAATTCGAAACTACTTCTAATGTTCTAAGCAAACTAGTTCATTAGCCTTCAGTGTTGGCTGGAGAGCCTAACTTTTAATTACTTCCATGCCGCTAGCTTTTACTTTTAGTTCATTTTATCTCAGCTTGCTAGGTTACACTTAAACCACACACATCAAGATGCACACATCAAGAATTCAGCTTTTAAGAAGTATGCAAGAAATTGCTTTTGCACTTGATACATAGACTAACAGAAACATTTACATTTATAAAACCAATTTATCAAATTTACTTCATGAAACATTTAAACTTCGTTTAATTTTAAAAACAATTATGTAGTCTGTACTTCACACTACAAAGTACAAAAGTTGCTTAAAATTATTCTCAAATACGCCAAATTTCTTCTAAATAGTCTCTTGGACTAAAATTAGGAATTTTATTTTTACACTAAACCTAAAATCATTGCCATAAATGCATAATTTAGTTAAAAGGTTCTTGCTATGTAACAAAACTGAAATGTCCTCGCTTGAGGCAAAATCTGCTAAAAAAAAATAAATAGCAACTGCTGGATGTTAGGCATAAATTAAAACTGAATACTTGAAGAAATTTCACTTTTGTTTTGCTGCTAGTTGCTCATCCGTTTGGGGACGAAGTCACTGCAAGAAGGATATGCAGCAACATGGTGGATCCTCAGTCGTCGACGAGGCTTCTATTTACTTTCCACATGCTCTGGCTATTTCCGTTTCTTAGGTCCTTTTCGGAATCTTGTACAATCCGTCTGGCACTCGGAGAATTCTGGAATCGCTCCTTGCTCCTTCTTGCCTGAACTCCTCGTTGCGAGTGCTTGTTTATCGCGGAAACTACTCAGTTGATTTTTCGGAATTATCCTCTGGTTCTTGTTAACTTTCCTCCTTTTCGATGGTTCTGCCTCCATTGACCTCTTTCAGCGTAGATATTGCTTTGAAGGTTCGTTGCTGGTATTCTTTCTCAGCAACTGAGATCTTGTTCGCTGTCCTATAAGCTGGGGTTGAATCTCTTTCGATAGTTCACTGAATCTGGTGGATCGCTGAACTTTCCTTCTCTTTCTTGAAGCTTTGCTATTCCTTAGTCCTGGTCTTCTTTTCTCCATCAGCTCCTTTCTTTTGATGAGTCAAACCTTGGTTTTTCTATTTCTTCTCTATTGTTTGTTATACCCCTTATTTTCTTTTTCGGGACTTGAATTCTGGAATTAGATGGAAGTTCTATAAACCTTGTCGCTTGCACTGCATTTCTCTCAGCATGGGATTGAAGCAAAATATCTTTTAGAAAAGGCATATTAGCGCTATCTTAGTATCTCTTAATTTGGTATACATTTGTTTTACAGAGATCACCATTATTTGCTCTTAAATATATGACTACTTTCAATTATATATATATAATTATATATTTAAATTTCTTTAAAAACTTCTTCACATTATCTTCAGGAGCACCTAAAAAAGAATGTTTTATTTTAAGCATTTTATCCCCACCTTAAAATTGAAATTGCGCCGTTTCTTATAATTATATAAATTCTGTTTCTGTCTTGCGATATTTGAATTATAGATAGCTCCTGTACTTTTTAATTACGCAGCTCTTCTTTGACCTAAAAATAGTTTAGGGGGGAATTGACTTTCTGGCAAGAAATAATTCAGCTTTCCAGTAGTATGATATTTAGCGTTAATATGTCTTTCCAGTAGTATCATATTTAGCTGTTATCAAGGCAAATGCAAGTTCATTGACTCAGCTATCCCAGCGCTTATGATAATTCTTTATGTAAATAATCTTAACTATATATTTTTCAGTTCCGTTCCTGCGATATTCAACTGTGGTTGGTAAGAGACCATTTTTAAATGTCGTGTGCCAAGCCCTGCACATAGTTCCTGAAAGATTTGACTAAAAATTACTTCCCATTTTCCGAAATTACCTTTAGTGTGCTCCCATATTTTAAAATAAATTTATTTAGGAAAGAATTTAAAACAATTTTAGCGGAGTAGTTTTTTTTTTTTTTTAGGAGGGGAACTATTTCTACCCACTCTGAAAAATGATGTGCGATAAAGAGTAAATATCCGTTTTCGTTAACCCCACTACGTGAGTATGCGCCTAATAAATCAATTTCTATTAATGTTTTCAAAAAAGTAGCTTTTATGCTGTTTAGATACCCAGCCAGGCTACAATTAACATCGTTAACTAATTGGCAAATATAGCAAGACCTGATATATTATGTAAAAAATTTTTGTAATTGTGAGAAATAATTAATTTATATCTTTTATACCAGGATACCTCAAATTGGCGAATTATGAAATTCCTTTCAAACACTAAATCTTAAACTGTCGGTGAAAACCGGTTTTACTTGGTTATTTTCATTTGTTGCTTTTGCATGAAACAAAAGTGTGTCAATAATCTTATAATTTGAGGCTCTGTTTCTGATAAGCCCTTACATCCTGGTGTTCGAACTTGTAAGGATCTTTAAAACAAACACAAATATTTTAAAACTGGGTCTGTTTGTGATTCAGAAGTAATAATCTCACCAGGATTCAAAATTTTTTAAGTTAGCATTTTACCCTTAAGTTCTTTACCCTCCTCATTTAATTTTTTTTTTTTTTTTTCGATAGAGACACTTTCTTTTCTTGGAGTATGATTAATTATTAAGGCTGTCCGTTTTGCATCAACATGGCACCAACAGCATAATCTGAAGCATCTGTGGAAATGTCTAAGTTCCCACAGCTTCAGGAAATTTCAAATTAACGCTGCTTTAATTTAATTCTGCAGTTTCAAATTATGAATTAATACTTTACGTTTTCGAACGCTGTGTTTGCTTCGGCTGACCAAGTAAATTTTGCTTCATTTCTTCTTAATTTTAACACTATCTGCAGAAATTCTTTTATAAAAGTCCTTATAATAAGAACACAGGCCAAAAAATAAAAACAAGTTTTTTTTGCTGTATTTGATGACGGGTAATTTTTTGTAGCAACTATTTCGGAATACTTTGTCTCAATTCCTCTCTGAGATAAGCATAAATATCGAAATTCCTTGACCTCAAATTAACATTTTGATGCATTTATTTTTAATCCTGCTTCACTTAGAAGCGAGAATACTTCATGTAAATCCCTAATATGTTCATTTATAGTCTCGTTAGTTATATCATTTAGGTAAATAAAGGCACCCTTTTTCAAAGACAGGACTTAGCATTGTGTCCATCGCCCTCTGAAACACGGTGGGTGCTCAACATAAACCAAATGGCATTTTTAGAAAAGCATAAGCGACTGATTTTGTAATAAATGTGATTTTAATTACATACTCTGTTTTTACACATACTTGAAAATATGCAGAGGCAATAAGTTTAATTCTTATTGCGTTTTTCTTCTGTTTTCCCTTTTGAAAGTTTTCTTGGCGTTCATCACTCGCTATGCAAAATTTCTATCTTTAAAGCGTTTATTACGACCAACCGTGGCCTTCTTTCTATATTACAGGCTATGAAACTGTCCGTTCGACCTCTGGCCATATCTTGATGTACGCTAACTTTCTGAAACCCTTCTACTTCAAAGCGAGCTCAGCTAGTTGCTCAAGTGTGTTCGGGTTTCTTAACTGAAGCCCTGAATTTGCGATAACAGCATAGGCAAGATAATTTGTTTGAATTCTGTATCAGATCTTTTCTCATACTGCAAGTTAACAACTTGTATTTTTCTTAATACAAATTCGGTCAATTCATCGACCGTCATCTGGTATCTACTAAACAGTTCTGCCTCTAGCTTCACCATCACCCTATCCTTCACCACGAGGAATGCGTTTACCAGAGAGGTTTTAAACACTTCGAGTGTAAAATTTTCACCGCCTGATTCATCCAAGAAAAATTTATCAATTCCTTTGTACCAGTTCGGTGCCTGTCGTAGCAGCGCCGCAGCTGCTATGGTGATTTTTTTTTCTTTCCCCTCCCAGAAAGCAAGAAATGCGGATTTAATTGTTCAAGGAAGATCAGTACCGAACTTTTTCCATAGAACGCAGTTTGTGGATTCATTGTAGCGCGCATCGTATCTACGATAAATCCAAATTTCTCCTTGGAACTTACTGATGCCGGTGGAACCTGCGATGTTGAAGGGGCGTTGAATTTTCTTGAACCAAGGTTCTTACTTTTGTTCTGTGTCCACTCTTAAGTTTCGTACGTTTCGCAATCATCAATTAATGTCCAAAATCTTGGTAGACGTTAAACGAATTATCGCTAAATCTAAGACAACAACTCACCCTTGGGAAGGGTGTAAAAGGCATTTTATTTTAAACTAAAGAAGAACAGAAAGCACACCTGGTGTTTACAACTCAACCAGCATTATAACTTCAAGTAACAATCAAATTTAAAATTTAAATTCAAGTAAACTAGTATCCGAAGGTTACACAAATCAATTTAACGCAAAATTAGCTCACAAACATAACCAAGGTAGATAATCAAACGTCAGCAATTATAATGCAAGGCCTAAGACTGCAAATCTTATCTGAGCTAGCAGCAACTCAGTAACGTGTCTTCTAGAGGCAGAACATGTTCTAAAAACATCAAACTAAATACACGCGAGCTACTTTGCATTCTGGGGGTGGAAACGGAAAGAAAAAGTGACAGTGAAGTTCTAAATCATAATACCTGGTTAATTAACGTAATAGAATGTTACAAGTTTCTACTTAAGAGCAATTTTTCAATGAAGGCATAACTGTGAATTTAGAAAACATTAAATATGCGTATAGCACTTCCTGAAGGTTCCAGACCCCACTTTTGGCAAAATGGTTTTGACTATTGTTTTCATGTATTCTCATGACAGAAGAAATTTTACTCAGAGACAATCTTCTCAACTCAAAGTTCAAATACCTTGGTTTCTGCAAAAAAATATCACACTTGTCCTCGTTTGGTTCCTCTTTCAAATGCATATAAAATGCAAGTTAAAACAAAAGTATGAATCGAAAGGCTAATACAAAAGCTGTTAATAAAATATTTATCAAAGTAAAAATGCTAATAAAGTTTTATTAAAAAATAAATGAAAAATGATGATATTGTTGCGTGTGTACGGGTTCGCTACGAAATGAATGCACAAGTCCAATGAAAAATGAACAAAAATTTATTATCATCACAACAAATATTCTTAAATTTCCTAAAATATTCGTGCAGTATTACAATATCTCACAGTAGTTATCTTTTAACTACTCAAACGTTCAAGAGAACTTAATTCAAAACAGCTACAGAAAGCTAATCCGCGATTTCGCTACAGTCAACAAGAGCAGTTTTCTAAACAAACTCTTAAAACAACAAGAGCTAAGTAACTACAACGAACTGAGAGGTTTTCCTCCTTTTATAAGATTTTAAAATCGCGCGCGAGAATTTTCTAGTACTTTCTCGAAATCAAAAAGAGATATTTATTAAATGTTACATGCACGCGCTCTTGTATTTTCAATTTTCCGGCTTAGCTTCCTTTTAATATTCGTCACGCGCTGCACTGCGCGGGAAATAAAACCATTTAATTTACAATTCAACTAACATAAGTTATTTAAATACTAAATCCGTAACACTGCCCCCTTCCCAAGGACTGCACGTCCCGGCCAGTACAATCCGTGAACAAAAAGCCAAACTTACAACCGTGGCATAAATGAAATAATAAGCATTACATTACAATAATAAACAACAGGAACAATAAATGCAATAAATAAAACAAATCAAATGCTATGAAATACAAATGAAACACAAAATACAAATCAAATACTAAATACAAATCAAATACTACACATTTAGAAACAAAAAGGACCATGGTCTTACACTATTCACAATTATTTGCATTACGTACTATGGCCATAGTAATGAGCTAACCTGTCGTAATGAACGACTTTAGGTTTAGAGTTCGAAGACTTACGAATCCGAACCACGACGTCATTCAGTCTGTTCAGCATTCAGTCCATTGATTGTGGAGTCATTCAGTCCATTGATTGTGATTCAGTCCATTCAGTCCATTGATTGTGATTCAGTCCATTGATTGTCCATTCAGTCCATTGATTCAATCCATTGATTGGACGTCATTCAGTCCATTGATTGTGAAGCAACGTTCGTTTGAGCTCCGTATTTTTTGGCTTTTTTAAGTGTGATTAAAAGGTGAATCAATGAAAATTTTTATTATGATGTGTTTATGAGGTGTCCATTTCCCTGTGGAAGCAAAATTTCTGGTGTGAATCTAGCTTTTAACAAGCAGTGGATATTTTAATATCTTGAGTGTCGGTAAGCACTGAGTTTCAAAATGGCAGCTTAATAAAACCGAAATTGTTCTATCGTCAAACTACTGTATGTGCAGGAAGACGCACCCTGTGGAGCAACCACGTAATAATTGTATATGATCAAAGCGTAATGTTCTTCCGCAACTTGGTTCTACTGTGAGTAAAGCAATTGTTTAATTGCATTGGTTATCCTAGGAAATAACTTTTAAATTTATTTTCTTCTAAGTGTTAATGGTGTGGATTAATTATTCTTTTTTTTTATTATAATTTAACTTGGCTCCCAGTTTGTTTATCAAGTATATTTCTTTTTTTTTAACTGAATAAGATTTTGTATCTAATAATTTTTTTCTTTTGTAATGTTTTTCATTCCATAAAATAAGTTGGTTCCCTTAATAGCAATTATATGAGACAGTCCCAGTCTTTATCCTAGTAAATATTTACTTTTAAATTATGTTTTTTCCCCCTCCCATAACTGGGGTTTTGTAATACTATTGATTTCTAATTACCTTTTTTGTAATTTTGATTTTTTTAATAGTTTAAAAAATAATAATGATAATAATTGTTTAAAATTCATACCACTAGTTCGATTCTGCGTAACAGCAATCACTTTCCCATTGAATAGTGTTTTATTATTACTATGCTAAATTCATTCTGCTTATTGATTCTGTATTGACTGTAAATGATTTACTGTAAGGGAGGTATTAATGCTGGTAAGCTATTTTCAATAGAAGCGTAGTGCTTAAAGTATTCAGATACTTGATGTTTACATTGTTCATTGTACTTATATACATTTTTACTGTTACTGATGGCTCAAATTTCGGCTTCAGCTCCTCCATCGGTAACTTCTGAAGCTCAAAGTGTCCCTCCTTGTGATTCATCTCTTACTCGCGCACATAATTTCCTAGTCCAAAGTTCAGATGTGTTCAAGCTTATTGGAGCAGAGAGCTCTAAACATAGGTTAAATAAGGGACACCAAAAACCTCTTTTCGACGCCTTTCAACTTGCTTTAAATATAATTTCTGATCAATTGCAATTAATTGCAAATCAACGTGGACAAATTGATTCTCTGCAAAAGGTGGTTGCGGTTCTGGAGCCTACAGTCCCACCAGTTAGAGGATCATTCTAAAATTGATTCAGATCCTTCTTTTACCTTAGTTCAACGTAAAGAGAAAAAAGCCTCTCGTCCACAACAATTGACTGATCACGTACTCTTACTAGCTCCAACTGACCAATCTATTACTCCAAAGATTCTACAAGATAAATTGGCCTCTTCAATTAAACCTTCTAAGTTAGGTATTCCAATTAAACAAATCCGTCCAACTCGCAGTAACGAGTTGCTGATCAGGTGTGAGACAATCGAACATTTACTAAAACTTAAAGAGATAATTTTGAGTGAAGAAAATCCATCTCGATCAGTTAAACTGCGAGAGCCAAAACCATTCTGTGACTCGATTATATTATTTGGAGTCCCTTCGGACTTTACTGCGGACGATTTAATTTCAGCATTGAATTCACATCTCCCAGCCATTAGAGAAAACTCAATTAAACCAAGAACCCCTCTTTCAAGACCTGATTCCAGGAAAAATTGGATTATTAGTCTAGATCGTGATTACTCTAATAGATTGGGTCATCAAGGTAGGATTTTTCTTAGCTTCACGTCCTGTCCCTATCGGCGTTACGTGCGTATAACACGTTGCTATAATTGTCAGGAGATAGGTCATATTAGCCGAGGGTGCCAGAATAAACCAAAGTGTGCCCAGTGTGCTGGATCTCACGACGCTCCAATAACAGATTGCAAAGAACAACCATCCTGTGTAAATTGTCTAATTTCAAACGAGCATAAGGGAACAACATTTGATTGCACTCACACGGCATTTTCAACAAAATGCCCGACCTATCGACAGAAATTGAAGCAGCAAATCAGCCAAATGGACCGGGAATAGAGATATTAGGCCCTTTAAGTAGAACTTCGTTGAAATTTATACAATGTAATTTACAGAGATCTATAGCGGCAACGAGCAACATTCATCAAATACAGCTTGAACTGGGGTGTACAGTGGGTCTTTATCAGGAGCCGTATATTACGTCCAAAAATTTACTAATTGGCTCTTTATCTTCTAACAAAACATTTCTTTCCTTAAACCATCTGGCTGCAATCGTGTACAATGGACCTTTGTCACCACTTTTGTGGAAAGAAACTGAGCACAGCGTTTCGATTCTGATTGATACCCTTGAAGGAAAATTGCTAATTATTTCAGCTTATTTTCCGCCTAGTAAGGACATAGATGCATTATTACACGAATTAGATTATCTAAAGGAAAACCCAATTGGAAATGTTATATTAGGTGGAGATTTTAATGCTGCCAGCACCCTTTGGGGATATCCCCATGAAAATTCTAGATCCTTTCCGCTTTTGGACTTTATAGATTCTCAAAATCTGATTCTTCTTAATAAATCAGATACTCCTCCAACCTTCGATACTTTAAATGCCAAGAGTTGGCCAGATTTGACTCCTTCCATTTCTCCTTTTATAGAAGATTGGACAGTAAGTGATAGCATTACATTGAGCGATCACCGAGCTATTACTTTCAGTTTATCTCCAACTCTAAGATCCCTAGGCAAATTAAGATTTAAAACGTTCTTTGGAAGAAAAGATAAATTTCGTAGCTGTTTTTCTCCTCATATTTCATCATTAATCCGTTCTTTTCAAGATTGTAGCTCAACTTCAGATCTGGATAACACTTACAATAAAATGACTGCACTTTGCATACAAGCTTGTAAAAATGCTTTTAAAATGAAAAGATTTTGTCCGCGTACAGCAACTTCCTGGTGGACTGAAGAACTTACAATTGAGCGAAGGAAGTTACGGAAATTGCGAAAATGAGCACAAGCCACCTATGAAGTTATAAATCGTGCTTCATTATCTCAAGAGTATAAGAAATCTCAGGCCTTGTACAAAAAAAAATTAGGGAAACCAAATTATCGTCTTGGAGAACGTTTTGTACCAACACCCAACAAAAGTATGGCTCAGCTTTCCAAATTGCTTTCGATAAAGTTTTCCAGCCTTGTTCTCTTCCAATACAAATTTTTCCTCCGGCTACAAGTTCACAGCAAGTGGTAGCACATGTATTAAGATCGCTTTTCCAAGAAGATTTACCAGAAGAAGATGATTCAACGCAGCGAGAGTTACGTTTTAAATTTAATAACCATGCTTCATCGTTCTCTTTCCCAGAATCTCTACCAAATTTTTTGGAATTAGAACGCATTATTAATCACCTAAATTTAAAGAAGGCTCCCGGACCAGACGGCCTAGATAATGTTGTTGTTCGACTGTTGTTCAATATTGCACCGGACTTGATCATCGCATACGTCCAAACCTGCTGGCGACTCCGATACATTCCGAAAGAATCGAAAAGAGCAGAAGTCGTACTTTTCTTAAAAAAGCACAAAGATCCACTTAGACTGCAATCCTACCGGCCAATTTGTTTAATACCAGCTTTAGGTAAGCTCTTGGAGAGGGTAATTTTAGGGCGTCTGCAGTATTATTTACAGAAAAATAGTATACTACATCCATCACAATATGGATTTCAAAAAGGGCGCTCTACAGAGCATGCAATCTACGACCTGCTTTCGTCACTACAATCGAATAGGAACGAGCATTTGCACTCGATTTTGATCAGCATCGATATACAAGGAGCTTTTGACTCCCTGTGGTGGCCGGACATAATAGACGCTCTGGTCACCATGGGGTGTCCAGTAGATATCATTGACCTCATTCGAAGTTATCTGCAAGATCGTCATATCCAGGTGACTTTAGATTCAGGACAATATGATCAAGAATTACAAAAAGGGTGTCCTCAGGGATCTTGTCTCGGTCCCATTTTGTGGACGATAGTAGCTGACTCTCTTTTGCGACAGTTTGATGGAAAGTCAGACTGTAAACTCATAGCTTTTGAAGATGATTTTATGCCCTAATTGTTAAAGGTAAATCGGGTATTTCTTCTGCGGCTCAAGCTTATCTGGATATTATAGCAAACTGGGCACGAAGGCACAAAGTGGTTATTTCTACAAGTAAAACTCAAGCAGTGTTGATAGGGGCATCTAAACCCCTCAAACGCAAACCACCTTTAAAATTGCAAGGCAAATCTATTAAATTTGTAGGAAGCTTGAGATACCTAGGTCTTATTATTGACTCCAATCTTTCTTGGACGACTCACTTGAAGGCAATCAGAACAAAAGTAATGTCACTGACAATTCACATGAAACGAACAGCTAGTAAGAATTGGGGAATCTCATCGCGGATTTTAAAAATATGGTACTTGACTGTAATAGAAAGAATAATCTTATATTTTTCAGCAATATGGGCTTACTCTCTTAAGACACATGAGAAACGACTCTTAATTTCTATTCAAAGATCTTTTCTTCTAATGATCAGTCGAAGTTACAGAACAACTTCCAATGATGCTTTGCCGGTCTTGTCCGGCATTCCTCCGTTGGACTTAACAGCAGAAAGGGAAGCGGTGCTGGCTCGAGTTTTGCGTCTTCGTCTAGAGAGTAAACTGTGGAATATTTTATACGATCCTTTTAGTTATGAAACTAGGAGCACAGAACTTCTGTGTCATCCAGCACAAAATGACATTTCATGTGCAATAAGGACAACCTTCTCAAATGAGTCAAAAAGTCAATTCCAGATTTACACAGATGGATCTCATTCGGAACAAGGAACAGGATGTGGACTACGTGTAATTCAAAATTTCAAGCCAATGCATTCATGGCGTCGCAGACTGAGGCCAGCGAACTCTATCTTTCAAGCTGAACTACTTTCATTAAAAAAAGCAGTACATCTTTCAAGTCAATTTCCATCACAAGTGGAAATTTACAGTGATTCACTTTCTAGTCTGGAGGCCATAAAGGGGGAAAATTCAAGAAATACAATAGTAGCAGAGATAAAAATCCTTATTCTTAACCATCCTGCCTCTTCTAGACCCTCATTGAGCTGGGTTCCCGCTCATAGGGGGATTTATGGCAATGAGTTGGCAGACCAGTTGGCAAAAGAAGCGGTAAGAGGGAATAATCTTCCTCAATATTCATTGCCTTTACCATTTTCTTATATTAAGAGATATACAAAAGAGAACATACTCCAGGAATGGCAAAAAAGTGGGAACACTCCACAACGGGCAGAAGAACTTTTAAATTTTTGCCAAAGGTCTCGGAAACATTTTTGGTTTCATCTGCAGCGCAGTCAACGTTTCTCACGGGACACGGTCCCTTTCCGTCGTTTTTATTCCGATTTCATCTTAAGAAAGATGACATATGTCACTGTGGAAGTATTGGGTCTTCAGACCATTTTGCTTTTTCTTGCCCACTCACCGCTGAATTTCATCTGCAAAGACCATCAGACTTATATTGGAGTGAATGGACTAAAACACTATTTCGACTGATCATTAAAACGACAAATTCTTCAGCACAGATTAACTCAAATTTTTAATATTTGCAATGAGATGTATACGTTTCCAACAACCTTCGCATAATATTTGCACTATGGGTAGCCTTTTAATTTTTTTTCCCATCTGAAATGTTATAATGATAATTGTGTGTTTAACTCCAATGCATAGAATATTTAGCACTATTAAGTACTGGATGTGCTCTGCACTTCCACATGGGAATAAGTTCTGCATTTGTGAATTGTCTGTTTGTCTGTTAATATTATAGCCTTTAATTCTGAATTTTTTTGTTATTTTATAGTTATTATTTTGTTCCTTTTATTATTTTTTTTGCCATTTTGTTATTATTGTATTATTTTTGCATTTTTTGTAAGTTAATTACAATTATTGTTAGCTGGTAAACTAGAATATTCTGACTGTGTAAAAAAAAATTTAAAAAAAAAAAAAGTTCATTACAGTTCTTAGAATATCTGCATCTTCAGTAAGAACAGGAATTTAGAGCTGTATCTAATTATTTTGTATGTATATCGTGTACATCACAATTGGGTATAAGTTTCTGTTTTCCGGTAGATTAACTATTTTAAGCATTGTGAACTATTACAGCTAATTCAACTTAGAGCGGATTTATTTTATTAGCTTGCAAATTGGAATATACTAACTGTAATGAAAAATTGGTTGCAGTATTTGAAACATGTGCATTTATATAGTATGATGGATTGATAACTATACTAACTGCAATGAAAAATTAGTTGCAGCATTTGAAACATGTGCATTTATATGGTATAATTGATTGGTATATAATATGTACTAATTAATTTTGTATATTTCATGTTTGGTACAATTGGGAATTGGCTCCTGTTTTTCTGTAGATGTTTTTAATGATTTGAAGAAATTGGGCACTATTATAGCCATTTTACAAGAATGATTAGCTATATTTGAATATGTGTTCTTATGTTGTAGGAATACCTGCCAATTTGTATAGATTGAAATTGTTTATTTGTGCTATTTATAATTGTATAATAGAAATTTATTATTTTAACTGCCATGAAAAAATTAGTTGCAGTTTTTTTTTTTTTTTTTACATGTACATTTGTAGTATGTTTGATTGGTAAATATTCTAACTGTAATAAAAAATTAGTTGCAGCATTTGAAACATGTATATTTTTATGGTATGATGATTGGTATATAATATGTGCTGAATAATTATGTATTTTATGTCTATTTTAATTGGGAATTAGTTCCTGTTTTCCATTAGACGTTTTATTTTAGAATATGTGCTTTATATTGTTGGAATACCGGTCAATTTGTATTGACTGGAACTGTTTAACAAATCTTTAGTTTTGCACAATTTAGAATTGTATTGAAAAATTTAAGAATTAGTTTCCTTTTTTTTTCATCATCTGGGAGCCAAGTCATTATTTACAAAACATTTGCTTCTGTGGATAATAGTAAAATAGTGTACATATTACAATGAAATTCCCAATTGCAATTTCATGTTTGTCTTGTGGATAATTGCGACACAGTGTGCAAATTGCTATGGACGCACATAATGAGGTGTGCTAACTGTTAAGGACACGAAGTTATGATGTATCAAAGTGGACAAGTAGTATTTACTTGAACGATGAATTTAACAAAAGTGAACATAGAATAGCCTACACAACATCATATACTTTGGGCTATGGAACTATCAATTGCCTGAACTGGTGTGACTGGCTTACTCTGTGGATAACTGCAAAAATAATACGGACACACATCATTAGGTGTGTAACTGATAAGAACATGAAGTTATGATGTATTGAAGAAGACATAGGTTTAAAAACTGGTTAATATATAAGTTCCACTCTCCACAACATAGATCCTATTCATGACAATGTAATTATTAATTGATCGTATATTTATTTTCATACGGATTATTATGTAACAATTATTGTATAGATAACACTGTCAATTTAGCATAGTAATATTACTATCATTGATTCAGTGAATGCCGCTGGCGGTGGATTGTAGATTCTTTTCCATCGCATGGACATATAACTCTGATTGGTGTAGAACCTTAGGTCGGAGGTCCATGCGACTGCGTATCAGTCTGTTCAGCACTGTATATGGATCATCCGAAGGTGACTGTAATTTGGGACTGAGTCCTTTTCGTTGAATCGGGTTCCACAACCACACCTTGTCTCCTCTCTTGAATCGATGTCCAGTAGTCTCGTGTTGTATCTGGTCTTTACTTTCTGCGTCGCCAAGTTCACTCGCTTTCGTGCGGAACGGTGCATCACTTCAAAACGGGCCTGGAAATCTTGGATGTTTTCCTCAGGCGATGAAGGCACATCCGTACGGCGATCAAACAAGCGGTCACAAGGCAAACGAAGGTCTCGACCTAAGAGCATCTGGGATGGAGAATAGCTGGTAGTCTTGCGTTTCTTTTCGACCCTAGTATGATTTTGGCAGCTTACCGAACTAACTGTATTGTAGTAAAAACTGTATTTCCTTAAAAAGTCCAATCCGAGTATGCATGGATCTGTAATATCCGCCAAATATGCCGTGTGATGGTAGGTGGCACTTCCAAACATGATGTTCACTTTTAACTTCCCAGCTATGTCGATCTTATCATCAGATGCAGTCTGAAGGGTAACACAGGATGGCGTCCAAATAAGTTTATCTTTAATCCGTTGAGCTAAATCTCTCCGAATGATGGTAACATTAGCTCCTGTGTTAATGATCGTATTGCAAGGAACTCCATCGATGTGCCCATTGATGGACAGTCCATTACTGTTGCCACTCACTGTAGAAATCTTGAGTGCTTTAAAACAAGGTTTTTCATTCTCTGGCAACCTCCGTTCCTCGATATGGCCATTAATTTGTTTCCTGCATCGTTGCTGGGAAATGATCTTATTTTCCGTAACATGGGGTGTTATCCAGCACTTTGGTCCACAGTACCAGCACTTTGGTTTCCTGTCACACCTTTTCCGTCCCATGGCATTTAGTTGTCTGTTTAACCCGCCTCTTTTATTTTCCGTACTCTGAGGTGTTTTGCAGTTCCTTCGTATGTGGCCTTCAACACTGCAGTTCCAGCACTTTAGGGTTGGTTTCTTCTCACCAGTATTCCGTCTTAAGGCATTCACTGGTCTTATCAAATCAACCGCTTTATTATCTGTGCCCTGGGGTGTTCTGCAATGCCGTCGTATGTGCCCTTCAATACCACATTTCCAACATCTTATAGCCATTTTATTCTCACTCCCACTCCCTATCAAAGCGTTGACTTCTCTGGCTAATTCGTCTAAACGAGCCATCAGTTGATCCCCTGGCTCGTGGAATCGCACAGCTCTGACTGGATAGCGATCTCTACGAGTTGCTTGCTGGGCTGCCTCCAATTTCACGGCGTACAACAGAGCGCTTTTTACATCTTTAACATCTGCCATTCGCAGAGCTTTCTGTATTTCGGGATCCCGGATGCCATCGATAAAATATTGCAGCGACAGGATTTCCCTTGTTTCTGTCGGGCATTTCGAAAAGGCGAGATGGGACAGCCTTTCAACATCCGTGGCGAGCTCCTGAAGTGTTTCGGTAAGCTTCTGTTGACGAGATTTTAATTGGAGCCTGCTGTAGTCTTTTAGACACTTCTCCCGAAAGCGCAGCTCCAAGGCGCCGGACAGAGCTTCGAAATCTAACCTTTTGTTATCGGGAAGAGTCTCAAGGATATCCGCCGCGTCTGCTCTTAAAGAAGCGGCGACATGACAGACCTTAGCTTGGGAATCCCATCCATTCGCATCCGCCACGATAGAAAATTGTGTCTTATACACCTGCCAGGAAGTCTTCCCATCATATGTGGATAGCTTCAGAAATGGACGAGCAAGCATAGGTAAGAATTTAAAACCCTCAGAATTGCTTCCTTCTGTCGCTATGCTCTTCTTTAAAGTGTCAACTTCTTTGGCAACAGCAGCAGAAACCCTTTCCTCAATTTGTTGTTGGACGGCAGAAACTCTTTGTTCAATTTGTTGCGCTACCGCAGAAACTCTTTCTTGAATTTCTCCAACTTTGTCTTCAACTGTATCAATTATACTGAATGAAAAACCTTAACCTGTTATATTTTCATAATCATTTACACATACAGATAATTTGTTACGTATTTCGCTTGTTAGTTTGTTAGCTTCAGATCAGTATTTAAACATTTTTCTATTGCAGCTTGGATATAAAAATAGTAATAGTAATAAGAATGATGATCAAGAAACGTAGCATTTTACTATTCAATTTGAAACATCACTGCGTTTCCGTTCTTCAAACTGTTTTCTCCGTAGTCTTTCTTCTCTCTCTTTTTTTTCCTTCCCTTTCTTTCGTGTGTAATAATGTTCAACGATTGATTAATACAATCCCCGTCATACACTTGCTCTCCAAAATTATTTTCCTCAAGTCCTCATTTTATTATTATCCCCGATCTTTGTGCTAAAAAATTTTGAAATCACACTTTTTTGTTTTGTTCAAACATAGCCATGTGAATGTCTTATCTTAATTTTCTCTAAAATAGATAAATATTGACGTTTGAGATTCTTATATTTGCTATAGCAACTTGCAAGACAGGCTATTTTCTGAATAACATTACTCTTGAGCTCTATCTGAGTAATTCTGAATGTTTATGTACGCACTAATGTACACTATTCGAATCACGAATGTCGCTGCCTACGCATCTAACTATCTAACGACGTATCCAAATGCCACATCTAAAATTTCTGCAAGCGATGGTTCAGCTATAATTCTATCAAATACTCAATCTAGTTTTAAAAGATTTATTAAAATACTAAAATTAATCTAATCTAGAATCTAGAATCGAATCTAATGTTACATCTCAGGAGCAGCGTTCTAGCTGCGTCATAACAAATCCGTAGTCAAGTTCTCACTGCTGCCATTCTGAAGCAGAGAAAAGTTTGTTTCTAATCAAACCGGAACATCGGCAGAGGGAAAGTTTCTAGTCAAACCGGAACATCCCGGCCCCCGTTGGACAATTGTCCAACATCATTTGGAAATGGGAGTGGACTGATATTGGAGACGGCTCGGCGAAAGATTCCATCTGAACTTCTGACGTCTACGACTCGTACTAGTCCATCTGGACCACGAAAGGTTTCCTCGATGCGAGCTAGTGTCCACTTCATGGGTGTCTTGTTTTTATCCTTTAACAAGACTAGTTGTCCTGCCTTGAGATTGGATCTCACTTGATTCCATTTTGAGTGGTTCTGCAAATGATTAAGATATTCCACGCTCCAACGGTTCCAGAAATTAGCTCTAAGTTTTTGAATTAAAGTCCATCTAGAATACAAGGTCAAAGAATCTACAGAATCATTCGGTTCTGGTATCGACAAAAGTGGAGCTCCTATTAGGAAATGACCTGGAGTCAAAGGCTGAAGATCTGTTGGATCAGCCGAAATAGGTGACAGAGGTCGAGAGTTCAAGCAGTCTTCTATTTGTGTAATTAATGTATACAGCTCTTCAAAGTTTAAAATTGTCGTTTTCGCGACCTTTGTCAAAATTCTCTTCATTGATTTTATATTAGCCTCCCATAACCCGCCAAAATGCGGAGAAGAAGAAGGAATAAATCTCCATGTTATACTTTCTTCGGAACTAAAGCGCTGAATAGGATCCGATCTACAAATTCTAAAGAGTTTATCAAGAACATTCTTCGCTCCCTTGAAGTTCGTAGCGTTATCACTCCAAACAATGGATGGAGTTCGTCTGGCAATAAACCTTCTAAGACATGCTAGAAAGGCTTCAGTAGACAAATCTGATACTACTTCTAGATGAATAGCATTTGTACTAAAGAAAATAAATATCGCGATGTGTAATTTTAACGTAACCCTAGATCTTTTCAAATTAGGCTTGGTAATAACTGGACCTGCAAAGTCCAGTCCTATTTTTTCGAATGGTCTAGTTATTACAACTTTATCTCTAGGTAAGTCTCCCATCATTTGGTTTATGGTTTGGATCCTTGTTCGAAAGCATGTATCTTGTCGATTTGATCTGTCTAATAATTTCCTCTATAACCAGCAAAGGGTAAACTGGGAATTTAGTAATACTATTTAGTTTTCTGTAATCAATAGCAAACCTCCAAGCCCTTTTATCCGAAGGAGGAAACTCGTTCTTTTTCCTACGTAGTAAGACTGGACTCGCGTACTCACTATTTATGGGCGTTATTATTTTATTCTTTAACATCTCCTGAATATGTTCTTCGATGATTACGTCTTTTTGTTTGTCGTACCGATAAGGTTTAGTCCTACAAGGTTTTTCGGCAGTTAATTGTATCTTATGCGTAACTATTTGACAATTTCCCGGCTTTTCTGAAAACAAGTTACAAAAATTACTCACCACTTGCTGGATAGCTTGCCTTTCATGGTCATTCAGATGGCTAAGGTCCACTTGCGGTTTCTCCACAGGTTCCACCACCCTCTGGTCCATCTCCAGCACCACGGAACTGTCTTGAAAATTCAATTTGGCCCTCGCGGCCCTTACAAACTCCATACCTAAAATAAGAGGATTTTGCAGATTCTTCACTACAAAAATTAATACTTTGAGGCTTTCCTCTTTTACCTGTATGTTTAATGATAATTTCCCGATGCAGTGACATGTTTTTCCTTGCGCCGCTATAATTTCCGTATTTTTGGTTTTAAATAATCGTGCCCTATAAAAATTTTTTTGAAGAATGTTTCGCTCATAAAATTTCCTTCTGCTCCTATATCGATGAGGGCTTCTACTGGTACATCGCCAACCAGGACTTGTATAATTGGTAGATGTGAGTTTTTTACGATGACCGTATTTAAATGTCTTTTTGAGGGTTTTTTTAAAACTTCCGGGGTCTGGACCCTCCCTTTCACAGGCCCCTCTACTCGTTTAAAGCTTTCCTTTCAATTTGTGCCTTCTGGGTACGCGGATGTTTATTTTCGAATTTTCTCTTTGGGCCTTGACCTTCGAGTTTCGATGAGTTAGCTTGATAGCTCTTTCCCCCATAAGAGCGATTTCCATTTCTGGTTTCCTCATTTGAAGATTTCCTTCGGGTACTTTGAGAATACGTTTCCCCTCTAGCTTTTTCCGCTATTCTGCGATTTTGAAACTTCACCGCCAATTCGAAGAGCTCCTGCAATATGCTTGGGTTTCTAATTTCGAAGTAGTCTTGAACAGCGGGTAACAATCTTGGTAAGATTATTTCAATAATCTCCTCGTCGTATTTCTTCCCATACAGCATATCCGTCAGCTTAATGTTTCGCAGAATAAAGTCCGTCAATTCTTCTATATCCCGTTGATAGAAACTATATAGTTCGGCTTCCAGCCTTTCTCGATCTTTCACTATGGGGAAGGCCTTTACTAACGATTTTTTGAAATTTTCAAATGTATATGTCTGGCTTCCAAATTCCCCTAATAAAAATTTGCCAATATTCTTCCACCATAGCGCGGCCTGTCCTCTTAGTGCGGATGTGGCGATGGCAACTTTTTGTCTTTCAGGCACAGGGTAGAGCTGAAAGTGATTTTCTAGGCCTTCTAGAAATATCGCCACCGAATTTTTTCCGTCGAAATTGACGTTTGGCTTGATTGACACTCTCAAAGTCTGGACCAGGTATCCAAATCCTTCCAATTGGCTTGTTATTTCTTGGTGTTGTCCAGCGGCTTCCATCCGATTTTCGGCCATTTCAGTTCGATAAGTGCTCGGGCGCCAATGTAGCGTTGCGCGCCTCCAACTTGCACGCAACCAAGAGGTGACTGTTGAAACTGGATAAATGACAGAGTCTTGTTAAGGGTTTAAGTCCCTTTTTATTCAACGTAATAAATTACAAGTGCGTGCTCTTGACGCTCACAAACTACGCCAACTCGGCGGTAAAATAAAAATAATAACCTGAAAAGAAACTAAAGACAAGACTCTAACTACGAGGCTCTCTTAAAGTAACTAACCTCACCGCGTTTTACAATGCCGCTGCTAATTCAGCAAACTTGAAGATCACGTTGAACGATTAACAATACTTCAAGGCAAGCACACAGGCCGAAACGCGGGGTTCTTCAATTTCTGGCTAACTACCTCCGCGCTCGTGAAGTAAGAACAGCACACCTCGAACTCGTTTCCTTTCTGTTTAACTCAGAATACTTCCGCTGATAATTTGAATCCTTGCGAGTTCTACTAAAATTTACATACTCTGGCATTGGCAGCTCCAGGGGAAAGTAAGGCTTGACAGGAAAGATAGTTTAAACTTAAAATAAATGTTAGTTAAAATAAATATAAACCCTACAGGTGAATGGACTTATAAATCCAATGGGATCGTAAAGCTTTCCAATGGTTTTAAGAACTTCTCTTTTTGTCATTAGATTTGTTTTCGCTTGATTAGTTAGATTTTGTGATTCTATCTTCAGAAGGTCTTCCTTGTAATTCCATTTATATCCCAATACCTTCTGTTCCAGAACTTTCTGGATTTCACCATTTTCTTATTCGTCAAAAACTTCCTGCAGATTCCCACAATTTGTTTTCCATTTTCGCATGTTGAAACCAGCAGCCTTCAAAATATATCTAATATCTTCATATAGGAGTTTAGCTTCATTTTCGTCTTCATCCCCGCCTATTAAATCGTCTACATATAAACATTCGTTTAATAGTTTAACTGCTTTCTGATTTGTTTCTTTAAAGGTATTTATGTGATGTTTGATAGTAGCGGCAAGCAAAAATGGGCTGGATGTAGCTCTAAACAAAACGCGAGTCATTCTAAGTATTTTCGTGTTAGGTTTCCCATCCTTATCTGTAAGGTTATTTGCCCACAAAAATCTTACAGCATCCCTATCTTCAGGTGACAGAGAAATCTGGAGAAAGGCTTGTTCAATGTCGGCAGTAAATGCTGTGCTATGTGTGCAAAATTGTATTAATATCTCTAACAATGGTGAATTTAAATTAGGACCGGAATAGAGACAATCGTTTAAAGAGTATTCATTTTTCGAATGGCTGGATGCATCAAATACAACTCTCACGGGTTTATGAGGTCGAATAACTGGCTGGTGATGCATGTAATAAATTCTTCCTGTTTCTTCAGAACTTGGATCAATTTCCTCAGCTATACCCATTTTTAAATGCTGTTCTATAACTGAGTGATAATGCTGATGAAGCAGTGGATCATTTCTCAACCTTTTAACCAGTTTATTAAAGCGAACTTCTGCATTTACGTAATTCGTTTTTAATTCAGACGAATGTTTATTCCAAGGGAGTTTAACCTCATATCGGTTTTCTTTAAATTTGATAGTTCTGTTAAAATTCTCTAAAATGTCATTATCTATTTTACTAATTTCCTTCCCTTGTTCAATTCCCAATGTTTCTAATTCCCAAAACTGCTTTAACTGTGTTGAGACCAATTTGTCGTCAACAATAATGTCCATGTTTAACAATTCACCGTTAGAATCAGTCCGGCCTTGAAGGCACCATCCAAATTTTGTTTCGGAAGCTATAAGTTTATTTTTAAAACGTTTAAGTCTACCAGTTATTACTTCATGATAGTAAGCTGCTCCGATCAAAACAGCAATATTTTTTGTCACTGAATTCATAAGAATCAGATAACAGTAATCCTATTAACTCTTTGTTAATTTTGGAAACCGGGATACCAGGGAAACGTAAATTAGTTGCACATATTTGGTTAGTTTCTAAAGCTTCAATTTCTATATTTAGGGATGGTTCACTTCTGTTTTCTAGTTTAACAACATTGTAAGTTTGTTCTGTTGCCTGGTTAACACCGAAGGCAAATACGGACAAAGTTTCCTTTCGAATAACAGGTAATTTACACTTCTCTGAAATGTCCCGAATTATAAAACTTCTCATCGATCCATTGCCTAATAGAATACGAACTGGTTCTAAATTATCTTTCTCAGAAAATGGACGTATCATCACAGAACACGTTTGTAGCAATGCACTGCGGAAAGTTTCGGTTTTTAATTGACTAATCTGAACATCTTCTTTACTGGATGGAATTGTCGACACGACCTCTTTTTTCTCCGATTTGGTTTCGAGTTGGAAACAAATAGACCTATTGTGTTTTTTATTACATATTTCGCACATTTTTCTTTCCTTACACTATCAGGTTCAATGTTCCTTCTAATCTTCTTCGGGAACATACAAGGACCTGACTAGGAACAGAGAGCTTACTAAAGCTATGTTCACTAATTGTAGTAAGTAGACAGGATACAGACGAAGGGTATACAAAACCCTTTATTTTTCTCTATATACAATAACTTCCGTACTTCGGAATACACTGACCCTCCACTCGGGGTCTAACGTAAAAAAAGTATAAAAATAAAACTAAACTCTAATTTAACTTTAGAATAACACACGTGGAAGATTGGCCTTATAATAACAGGAAGCGTATGTAGCACAGAGACTGTGAACACTACAATACGTTTAATTTATCAAGAGGATTAAAACCTCTGGCCTGGAAGGCGAACAGCAACTGCGTAACTTCTAAGGTAAGCGGCCTGCTTCGAACTCACTGCTTCCTCTCTGTCTTGCTTGGCAAAAAGCCACAACTTAAGTACTTGGCGTTCGCCAGACAAACTTTGCATAAAATCCTTCACGCTTATAATCTTGGCCGGAAGTAGAAAATAAGAAGTGATAGTAAAGATTTAAAATAAAATAAACGTTAGTAAAACTTAAGATCCTTACATACTTCCCGCTAGAGTTAATTAGTTTGAAACTGAGGTCTAAAACGACCTTGTTGAAAACTTTTAGCTCTAGAATCTAACGCGAGGCCAACCTTTTACAAACATAACTTCGTTAGAAACTAGAAAATTTAAAAGAAAGAAATTTGTTACAATAGCAGCTCCCAGGATATACAACAATCTTTTTTTTCATCTGTACTGCATCTAACCAGGAGCTTTTATTCAATTCTGGTTCCTTCCAGAGATCTGGAAGGAAAACTAGTTTAATGAAATGTTACACAATGACATGGCAAGTAACATATAGAATTATACTGCTCTTAACATTCTTATTTCATTCATGACTATTTTAATTATCTCTCCCCGTGCTCTCTGACATGTGTTGTAAAAGAACACCAAACACGAATGTGTTTCTGTCTACGTGTGCCACACTTCCTCCTACAATCAAAACACTAACGTGTTAAAATTCAACATAACGAGACCTCTTAACACACCCTAATTTCAACTCTAAACCCTGAGGTACTATTCTAAAAGTGGCTAACTCTAAAGTGTAGCGTCAGAGAGCCTAACTACATCATTCAACCTTTACCACATATTCGCCATGATTTAATCTTTACAGTCACACGAATAACAAATTTTTAACATTACTTTCACTTTTACCATATCACGGTATTTCTTAACATTTAAAATAACAGAACATATCAACATGCCGTTAATTTTACAGATTTGAAAACATACATTAGTAGTACATTGTTAACTTCTATTCTTTTCAAAGCAAGTGCCAATTCTTTCTACATTGAAATAATACTACATTTCAAAAAGTCTTTCAGACTAAAACTTCTCTCTTGCTAGAATGTTTTAAATAAAATTTATACAATAACTTTTTACAATATTTAAGTTTTTACACAACGCTATTATACATCAACTTTAGTTTTACGCGCGAGTAATTGAAAAACATAATAAGAAAATCGGTCACAACTCATTTCTCGCCCTTTTGGCGATAAAGGTAGACCTCGCATGAGGTAAAACTTCTTGAAATCTGCCATTTGCAGTAAGAATGAAAGATTAACTTAAGTTTGCAAAGTAACATAAAATTTTACTTATCTTTGTAATATTCGGACATCCTTTTCTGGGCCCAGTCTTTAAAGGTACTGCAGATAGTAGCTTGGTTTATCCTCCTTCTTGTACGGGCTCGCCCTTCAGTGCTTTCCTCTGGAAGCTTCCTTTTTTCACCAGTACGGCCACCCTTGAATACTTTCCTTTTCTCCTCTGCTTGTGGTCTTTGCCGTTTGATGGCAGCTGGTCTTGGCGGAACCGGGAAATTTCTTCCGTGTTCTTGCTTGGACCTCGTTGCTGGCCGTTCAAACTTTCCTTGAACTTTTTCCTCCGCCGCTGATGGCCCTTCCGCAGTTCGGCGACTTTTGCTGCGGAGAGTTCTGTCGGATGAGTAGATCTTCCGTTTTAAAGCCGGGTTATAGTTGCCGTCATTTCTCCTGGTCCTCTTCACATACGTCGTCCTTCTCCCTTCTTCATTCTGGGGGTGTTCGTGAACTCTGTTTTCTGGACGGTGGAACGGCTTCTTTTTCTTGTTACATTCAATTTTTCCGCGAGGCAATTTTCTTTTCACTTGCTTCTGTCTCTCATTGGCTTGCCCTTGTACTTTCTTGTACTTGTCGTTTTCCCACCTCTGGAACTTGTACCTGCGGTGTCTGCCGTGCCGGATCCTGCAAAAGATCTGAAAAGATTTGCATTTTATTACGATCGAAGTAGGGCTTAATTTGATCAATGTTTGCGGAACAGGTTTCACCATTTCTGGCTTTTAACACTACAACAGCGTGAGTTATTTTTTCTATAACATATGGTCCTTCAAATCGTGGAAAAATTTGGAACACTTCATCCCCTACTTTATAAGTTACTCCCCGTCGTTTCAAATCATAATATAACTTCTGTTTTCTTTGTGCTACTTCCGTATTCTTTTTTGCTTCTTTTATTAGTTTTTCTATATCACCCATTTTAAATTCTGGGGCTCTTTGTTGCACATAAAATAATTTATCTAACGGTGTTATAATCTTTCTGCCTAGAAATAACTCAGCAGGAGTTTTGCCCGTTGTATCATGTTTTGCGGTCCTAAGGGCGAAAGCAAATTCATTGACATAGTTATCCCAGCTTTTATGAGAATTTTTAACATAACTACGGATAATTTTCACTATATTTCTGTTGACCCGTTCCGCTATATTTGATTGCGGCCGATACGGGACCATTTTTAAATGATGTATGCCCAGTTTTTGGCACACGTCTTCAAATATATTACTTACAAATTGAGGACCATTATCCGATATAACTTTTAGGGGCGCCCCGTATTTTAAAATATATTTATTTAAAATAGAATCAGTAACTAATTTCGCGGAGGCTCGTTTTAAGGGAACAATTTCGGTCCATTTACTAAAATGATCAACCATAACAAGGAGATAGCGACTTTTATTTAACTGACTTTTTGGGAAAGGGCCCAATAAATCGATGCCAATTATTTCATTTGGAAATTCGGATTTAATACTATTTAGAAACCCGGCCGGGCGGAAATTAATATAATTAACTGCTTGACATGTTGGGCAGGACTGGACATACGCCCTTGTTAACTTTTGCAGTTCAGGAAAGTAGACTGCCTCGCGTACGCGTTGGATAGTTTTTCGAATACCAGCATGAGAAGCTAAAGGGCTGTCATGGAGCTCCTGCAGGATATTTAATCTAAGACTAGCTGGGATAACAGGTCGAAATTCGTTGTTGGAATTCGTAGTTTTTGTAAA
Source organism: Stegodyphus dumicola (assembly GCF_044657685.1). Lineage (NCBI taxonomy): Eukaryota > Metazoa > Arthropoda > Arachnida > Araneae > Eresidae > Stegodyphus > Stegodyphus dumicola. Next base: position 117,525,995 of record NC_140777.1, on the reverse strand, counting down.
GAATAATAGACCATCTATTAGTTCGTAATGGGCCGCCCTATTTCTTATCGCCACAATATCTTGGTGGCTAAAATTTTCAGGATCCTTCAAATACTCATAAATACTTCCAAACTCAGGATCCTTACCCAGTTCGGTTATTACAGTTTCTCGGGAATTTATTGTACACGCTGTAAGCATTGCAACTTTTACGGTATTACCCTGTTCGTCTAATTTAATTCGTGATAGGGCATCTGCTACGATATTTTCCTTTCCGGGGGTATGCTTGATTACCAGATTATATTCTTGCAGCTTGAGTGCCCATCTTATTAACCTTGGGGATAAATTTTTTCCAGAGTACAATCTAGTTACCGCCGCATGATCAGAATATACTGTTATCGGCGCCTTTCCAAAATAGACTCGGAACTTTAGCACTGCTAACAGAACTGCAAGTGCCTCTCTCTCGGTCGCGGAATAGTTTCTTTGTGTTTGATTTAAAGTTCGGCTAAAAAATGCCACTGGCTGCTGATTTTGCGAAAGTACCGCTCCTACCGCATAATCCGAAGCATCCGCTGAAATTTCTAAATTTTCATCCTTTTCAGGAAATTTCAACACAGGGGCTTGAGTTAATGCTTGTTTTAATTTTTCGAAAGCACTATTGGCTTCGGCCGTCCACGAGAATCTTGCCTTTTTCCTTTTTAATTTTAACAATGGCTCAGCGATAGCCGCAAAATCTTTTATAAAGGACCTATAATATGAACAAAGTCCTAGAAAAGAAGAGAGCTTCTTTGCCGTGTTTGGAGTCGGATACTTTTGTACACCGATTATTTTTGATTCATCTGTCTCGATCCCTTTTTGAGATATTTTGTAACCTAAATATTTTAATTCAGGGGCTGCAAATTTGCACTTTTCGACATTAACTTTTAGACCGGCCTCATTTAATAAAGAAAACACCTGTCTTAAATCCTGTACATGTTGATCTAGATTATCACTAGTAATAATGATATCGTCTAAATAGATAAAAGTGGACTTTCCAAGAACAGGTCTTAACACAATGTCCATGCATCGCTGAAATGTTGCCGGGGCGCCTGAAAGGCCAAACGGCATACGCAAAAATGCATAAGTGCCAGACTTGGTTATAAAAGCAGTCTTAGGCACGTCCTCAGGCCTCACCCCTATTTGAAAATAACCAGTCGTTAAGTCTAAAGTCGTCATAAATTTGGTTGATTTTATTTTCCTTAAAATTTCTTCTATGATCGGTAACGGATATACCGGATATTTCGTTATGGAATTTAATTTACGGTAATCAATAGCGAATCTCCACCTTTTTGGATGCTCCAAAGGATAATCATTATTTTTCTTACATAAAACCACCGGGCTAGCATAACTACTTGAGATGGGCGTTATGATCTTTTTACGTAGCATATCGGTAATATGCCATTCTATAATTTTTTCCTTATTCTTATCATACTGGTATGGTTTTTGATGAACTGGCAATGCATCTCCGGTGTCAATACTATGGTTAGTAACCTGAGTAAATCCTGGAATATCACTAAATAACGAAGCAAATTCACTTACCACTTGTCGGATTCTATCTTGCTCGTCATTAGGCAGGTGGTCAAGATTTAACCTTGGCGGTTCAACCTTTTCTACACGCACTGGTTTCATTGTCAGCTTAAGGGACGCTTCATTAAAATCCAGTGTAGCTTGTGCGTCTGAAAGAAAGTCTATTCCTAAGATTAAATGTGCTTGCAGATTCTTTACTATAAAAAACATCACCTTTACTTGTTCGTCCTTGATACGGATATACAAAGGTACTTTACCTACATTTTTTTCCTTGCGCCGCTAACACTGTTGTATTATCTGCATTATATATGCGGTATTTGCGAAAATACTTTCTAAAAAACTCCTCTGCCACACAGGAAGACTGCGCGCCGGTATCCAGGAGTGCGGTGGCCGGGATATTATTCACCAAGACTTCAATCTTCGGAAGAGTCAAATTTTTCACCATTACTGTATTTAACTTGTAGGAAAAGGGGTTTTCGTGGCCTTCGGATTTCCGCACCCTCTCGTCAGCAGAAATCCGTTTTAGTTTAAATTATTTTTCCTTTCCGTGCTTTCCTTCTTTTTCCCCTGGCCTTGAGGCTTTTTTCCTGAGTTGCTATTGAACTGTCGACGTTCGCCGGCTGTTTTTGAATGCTCGGATTTCCTTGCCTACTGATTCGCTTTTTCTCCGTAGCCGTATGCTTGAGTTTGCTGTAGTCTTGGCGTACCAAATTGGTTTCGCTGTTGATATTGGCGTCTTCTTTCGACGTCCGCCGTTCTTCTACTTTCAAACTGGATTGCTAGCTCAAATAACTTTTCCAGTGTAGTCGGATTTCTTAATTCAATAAAGTCTTGCACTTGGGGCAGTAACCTCGGCAAAATCACTTGAATTATTTCAGGATCCGGACGGTTTCCATACAAGAGCTTGAAAACGTGAATTTTTCTTAAAATAAAGCTCGAGAGGTTTTCGATTCTTTGTTGATATATACTAAAAAGTTCCGTTTCTAATTTCGCACGATCCCTTACAACAGGGAAGGCTTTTAGTAGGGCAGTCTTGAAATTTTCGTAAGTATAGGTGGGACTTCCTGCTTGACCCAAGAGACTTCTGCCGATACATTTGAACCAGTTAAGCGCTTGGCCCCTCAAAGCGCTGGTAGCTAAGGTAACTTTTTGAAACTCGTGCACGGGGTAGAGCATGAAGTGGTCATCCAATTTTTCCAAAAAACTGGTTACCGGTGAGTTTCCGTTAAATGTTGCTTCTGGTTTCATCGAAGTGCGCATGGTCTGGACGATGTAACCGAATCCTTCCAGGGCGGCAGCTGGCATTTCTGGATTCTGAGCCGTTTCTGCAGGCAGCACAGGTTCTTCTTGAAACTCGGCCATGGTTATTCTTCTTCGTTGGGCGCCACTATCAGGTTCAATGTTCCTTCTAATCTTCTTCGGGAACATACAAGGACCTGACTAGGAACAGAGAGCTTACTAAAGCTATGTTCACTAATTGTAGTAAGTAGACAGGATACAGACGAAGGGTATACAAAACCCTTTATTTTACTCTATATACAATAACTTCCGTACTTCGGAATACACTGACCCTCCACTCGGGGTCTAACGTAAAAAAAGTATAAAAATAAAACTAAACTCTAATTTAACTTTAGAATAACACACGTGGAAGATTGGCCTTATAATAACAGGAAGCGTATGTAGCACAGAGACTGTGAACACTACAATACGTTTAATTTATTAAGAGGATTAAAACCTCTGGCCTGGAAGGCGAACAGCAACTGCGTAACTTCTAAGGTAAGCGGCCTGCTTCGAACTCACTGCTTCCTCTCTGTCTTGCTTGGCAAAAAGCCACAACTTAAGTACTTGGCGTTCGCCAGACAAACTTTGCATAAAATCCTTCACGCTTATAATCTTGGCCGGAAGTAGAAAATAAGAAGTGATAGTAAAGATTTAAAATAAAATAAACGTTAGTAAAACTTAAGATCCTTACAACACTGCTTAATTTTATGCTGAGATTTAAGACACAAAAAAACATCGGGCTTGATATTTTAAAATATTTCTTTTCTCCTCCACGGTTTTAATTTCGAAGCGCTCCGAATCGTGTAGTTCGTCACAATATATGCATTTACTGCTAGCGACTGGAGCAACATATTCATACGTTTTAGGCGAATTTTCTTCAAACTGTTTACTGCGCTTGTTGTTTACATTATCGTGAGCGGAGTGGAGACGATCGTTTGATTTATGCCTCCAGTTATGAATCATTTCCGCTCGGTGTTTTGTTTTTGTTTCTCTACTCTCATTTAACTGCGTAGCTCTTTCACGGCTTTCTATTTCTTTACGAATAAATTCCATTAATTTGTTAACCTTCCATGTTCGGTCACTGTTTCTACTGCGACTGTATTCTAATGTTATCTCTGATGGAATTAATTTTAACAATATTGGGCAAAGTAAACTACCGTAAGTTTCTGATACGACGTTCATTAAGTATCTAATTTGAGTTTCACACTGATCATATAAATTCCTAAGATTTTCTATATCCCTTACATTTCTAACAGGGGAAAGATTTAACAGTTTATTCATATGAGCATTTATTACCAAATCTTTTCTCCCAAACCTGTTAATTAACAGTTCTATAGCTGAATAGTAGTTCTCATTTGTAATCGAAAGTCCGGAAACGGCATTATAAGCTACCCCACCTAGTAATGACTTTCAGTAACTGAATTTATTTACTTTCGATAATGAGTCATTGTTATGAATAGCTGCCTCGAATTGACTCCAAAATTCCTGCCAATTGCTAGAATCACCAAAAAATTTAGCGATAGTCAATTTTGGAAGGCGAATAAATTTATTAGTTTCAAGTTTGTAATCTATAGCGGTTTCATTAGGATCTGAATTTTCGAATTTGTGTAATTCCCTCAATTTTTTTCTTGCTCTAAGTTGCCACAGTTGGATTTTTTCTTCATATTCTAGAGCGGATGAAACTTCAAGTTCAAATTCATCCTCTGGGACCTTCAAATCCTGTTCTATTTGAGTGTTTAAATCACTCAGAGTTTTTGCATTTTCGTTTAATATGTCTAAATTTTCTTCTATTACATTTATACTAACGTCATCTTTGCTTAATTCTGTCTCAATTTTTAGTGCCTTGGACACTGCGGTCCTTAATACTTTGAGTTTCGATTTAAGCTTAGCGACAGAATCTTCCATAATTACACTTTAAAATAGAAAACTTATCCTACCTTTTGCAGGCTTCGCACACTTCACACCGTGCTATCCATACTTACGAATCCATATTGTCGAATATTAGCCGGCCTCCCGGCATGTAGCACCAAAAAATGTTTATGTACGCACTAATGTACACTATTCGAATCACGAATGTCGCTGCCTACGCATTCTAACTATCTAACGACGTATCCAAATGCCACATCTAAAATTTCTGAAAGCGATGGTTCAGCTATAATTCTATGATCAAATACTCAATCTAGTTTTAAAAGATTTATTAAAATACTAAAATTAATCTAATCTAGAATCTAGAGTCGAATCTAATGTTACATCTCAGGAGCAGCGTTCTAGCTGCGTCATAACAAATCGAAAGTCAAGTTCTCACTGCTGCCATTCTGAAGCAGAGAAAAGTTTGTTTCTAATCAAACCGGAACATCGGCAGAGTGAAAGTTTCTAGTCAAACCGGAATACCGAAAATACCTTCGTTCAATTTTCAGGAATAATAAAATATAATCATTACACATATAAAAAGGTAATTTTCAACTACTTCTACGCACCTGAAACTTTTAAAATTGATTTAGTCAAACTTCGACATGGAATAAATGTCTGTTTCCGTATTTTAATGTAGACCCACTGTTATCCCTCTTCTGATTTCAATTAGCTTCTTCTGTATTAAACTTAATCATTCATAATGCGTTTTTGAAAAGAAATAAACATTTACTAAAAGACAAAGATAAAATGTATTCGTAACTTATTAGGCCTACGTGTAACGTAGTCTTAAACGTACGTATCATGATATACGTTCTCTCTGCACTGTGCATGCTTATATCTTTTAGGATGAAAAATAACGACAACCAGAACTAGCTGCTGCCGTTTCTCAGTAAGTAGTCTGTCTAATAACAACAGATAATTTACGATCATGCTTACATTATCTTAATTCCATAGTAATTGTCTTAAAACAATCTCATATTCTTCCTTTTCATTATGGATTAATATGAAAAATGCACTTTAATTGCAGATATTTACAAAGCAATTATTCTTACAGAAACGATAGAGGTTATTTTTAAAACATAAAAAACTTAAACAGAGTTGTAGGTGGTATTACTCAAACAACCTCCCACCTTGCAATGTAGGATACCTATAAATTGCAACAAAAGTTATAAATCAAGTCTATTGGGAATTTTAACACGTCGTCCAGCTCTAGTAACAAAATCTGGGACTTTGGGTGATGATTCATCATCTTCACTGGAATCTGAATCATTAGCCTGCAGAGCGTAGAGGCACTTTCATCCCTTTGAGCATTTTGGGCAATGAATGGTAACTTTTCCGAACAGTTGATTTCTAAAGGATAAAGTCTTTGGAATGGTCTCAACTTCTCTCTACCAGCTGTTCTCACTCTGGCAACTCTTGAGTGCCCATCTGCTCCAGAAAAAACTTCAATGACAATTCCTAAAGGCCAGTTGATACGCTTGCCATCAGTTTCTAAAAGAACGACCCCCCCCCAACTTTTAAAGATTCTTCCAGGCTCTTAACTTTATGAATCAACATTGCTAAATACTCATTCCGAAATCTCATTATTAAATCCTGTTTCAAATTTTGCACGAAACACAATCTTATATTTAGGCTTCTACTGTCGATTTTGTCTAAATCAGTTTGTTTCACTGCTAGGAATACTTTGTAAGAAACAAGCGGGAGTTAATGGCTTCAGACCTTCCAAATTGTCTTCAATATATGTAAGAGGCCTAGAGTTTATTGTGGCTTCGCAGTCAAATAGAATAGTTTCCAACTCTTCAGAGTCAAGACTTTTCCTGCCCAAAATTATTTTTAGCATCTCTTTCAACATTCTAACCATGCGCTCCCACCATCCTCCCCACCAGGCGGCAGTTGGAGGGTTAAAATTCGATTTAATTTTTTTGATAGTGGAAAACGACACGGTCTTCTCCCGATCTAAATTTCTTAGAGCATTGCTTGAACCAATGAAGTTTGTACGTTGTCAGTGTAAATTATATTTACTCTACCTCTTCGAGCAAAGAATCTTCTTAAAGCCATATTAAAAACTTCTGTAATACAGTTGTCCACATAAAAAGATTCTTTGAGTCGACAAGCTGTTTGCATACTTTCATCCGAAGTGTTCTTTAGATGGTAAGCTATAGTTGCTTCTAGTAAAAATGGACCAGGAGAAGCACCAAACACCACTCTACAATGTCGGAGAGGGATTATTTCTTCTCGTCTTGATAAGTCTTTCCACCGTAAAAATTTTAAATATTCCCTATCCTCTGGATTCAAACTGATTTGTAAAAATACTTTTTTTATGTCTGATGTTACGCCAATTGCATTATCAATTTGGGTACTAACTCTAATAAATTTGGCCCTTTTAATAAATAATTAGTCAAGGAATTTCCTTTGGAATCTTTCGTCGACGCATCAAAAACCGGACGAATTTTTGTTGTTACACTAGTTTTTATCACAGGATGATGTGGTAAATAGTGTCCCTTTTTCTCCTCTTTATCTACAATTTCAATAATTCCATCCCGAATCCACTCATTAAACACATTATCATATTTTCTTAAATGTCCAGATCGTATGAGATTTTTGGTGGTTGACATTAACCGTTTAGTGGCTAATTCTTTATTCGTTTCTAATTCTGTACGTCCACTTTTCCATGGCAAACATACTTCATATATTTTGTCTTCGTTTCTTTTAATAGTTGTACGGAAAAAACCTTCATCGGTTACCTGCCTTGACTTTACTTCTGCAGGACATCTTATACCGATGACATCCAGGCTCCATAATTCCGTCAAATCTAAATCATTAGCACATACAATACTCTCCAAAGATTTTGAGTAGTTTCTTTGTTTATCTTGAAGCGCCCATCCAAGTTCTGTTTTAATAGCTACCAATTATTATCAATGGGCTCAATTCTCCCAGTCAATAATGCGCCAAGATAATCCGCTCCTATTAATAAACCTATTTCAGGCACATATTCTCCGATATCACTTAAACGTATATTTTTCTTTTTCAAAATTGGATAGATATCAGGATCCTCTACACGGGGAGTAATTGCACCACATATCTTCTTTCCGTCCAAAACTGAAATAGTGTACTTGATGTTTGAACAAAAGCTTTGTAATGTAATACTGTAGACATTATGGGACTCTTGTTTAGTTTCACTGCCCCCCAAAAGTCCATTACTCATCCTTTCTTGATCTACAGGTTTCAATCCTAGTTTCTCCGCAATATCTTTTCGTATGAAAGATCTCTGAGCAACAGCATTAAATAATCCGAGAACGATTCCGGACTTGTCATCATTGATGATTTTTACCAATACAGTTAACAATAACGTTGGAGAATTTTTTGGTGACAAAAAAAACCTGTGCATCCGATTCAGATTGTTTGGCTTGTTTTGATTGATTTATATTTGGACACATAATGCTATGGTGTTTTTTCTTGCATATAATACACTTTAAATAAGCTTTGCAGATCTTAGAATTGCGTCCTGGTTTTAAACAGACGAAACAAGCTCCCATTTTCTCCAATGTTTTCCTTTTCGCTCCAATGATATCTCGGCAGCTTTAAAACACTGAGGTATTATGAAACGACTTATTAAAAATATACAATGTTTGCAATTTTTCTCAGCTCTTTGCTTTTCATTAGATACAATACAAGCTGCAGTGGGAATTTTTTCTTTCGTTTTCAATTTTTCAAATTGATCATTCGCAAACCCTGATCGAGCAAATTGTAACCGCTCTTCACTTTCGACTTTCAAACGAAGAAATTCTAATAAATTTCCTAACATGTTCATCTTGTCTTTATTTTCTACACGGTTATGTGTGCGTTCCCACTCCTTGATAAGAACTTCTGCAGAGCAGATTCTATACTAAAGGATATAACATTGCTTCATATTTTTCAGCGTTACCCCTAAAGTCTCTAATGCTCGCAGCTGAGTCTCCAATTTATCATAAAGAATCCGCAAAGTAAAAATTTCGCCACTTTTCGCTTGTGTTAAAACTAGATTTAAAAGTTCACGAACATAAATTTGAATTAATAGTTCATCTTTAGCAAAACGAGATTTCAGCTGTTCAATAGCATTATAATAGTTTTCGCCAAATGGTGGAAAACTTGCAACTAAATCTCTAGCCAATGAACCTTCTTCAGTTGCTTGTAAAAGATACTGAAATTTATCATCTGCATCAGTGCTATCATCATCATGAATCTTTTTAAATTGTCCCCAGAATACTAGCCAGTTTTTAATATTACCATCAAAACGTTTCAATTCTAATTTAGGAAGACGGAAATTTCGCTTGGTTCCATTTACTACACTGGAAATATCGCCCTTTCTTTCAGTGGTTGATAACATTAAATCAACTTTCGTTTTCATAGCAACCCACTGATTTCGATAACTTTCTGTTAAATCCATATCATTAGAAAATTCATCTTCATTAAAATTTTCCATTTCTAGCCATTTTACTTTAACTTTTTCATCTAACTGAAATAATCTGTCAGCTTTATCATTAAATATATTAAATACAGATATCAAATCAATCTTACTTACTGCTTCATCTTTTAGAACAGTGTCCACTTCTTTCAAAGAAGTAATGAAATATCTCCGTAATTGTGTTCTTTCCCGTTTTAAATTATCCATAGTCCTGCTGCATGGACGCCAGTATTTTAAAGGATTCGAAAATAACTATGTATTTAATATGAAAAAACACTTTAATTGCAGATATTTACAAAGCAGTTATTCTTACAGAAACGATAGAGCTTATTTTTAAAACGTAAAAATCTTAAACAGAGTTGAGTTGTAGGTGGAATTACTCAAACAATTACATTAATTTTAATCAGCATGTCTTTCCTTCATCAAATGTAAATAATAACCAAACATAGTAGATCTGCGCTTTCCCACAGAAATAATAGCTTCAGAAATTATTTCATTTTCCTTTTAGTTTTTTTATATACTATAATTTGGCAACACTTGCTCATTTTCTGACTCGTTCAAAATATTGAGAAGATTTTATCAGCTGCTTTAATAGTATCCTAATTTAATAGATATTTAAAATAACCTCTACAGAATATATTACGCAGTTTCAGGTAGGCATTATATTATGTTTTTTTATTCAAACGCTTTTGATATGTTACTTAGATAAATAGCTGTGCATGTAAAAATAATTTAAGATTTGCTATTAATGAAAATACTTATCTAAAACTTTGAAAGATATTCAGTATACTCAAAATAAATCATAATTAAAAATAAATCATTTATGATGCTGAAAATTGTTAATTACTTCTGTATAATGATTAAAGTAAGATGTATTTGAGCAAAAATACTTCGGACTAATAATTCTAAATAATAAATAACACCTATGAAATAACGATTCATGAAAACTGTGCTAGCTTTATGTAGAGCGAGATTTTTGAATATTTCAAGTGCAAGCAGATAGTCTTAGAAATCAATTTCAAGCTTAATATTCCATTAATTTTATGTTCATTTATAAGAATACTATCAATTTGCGCTTAAAATGCTATCAAAATTATACTTAAAACCATAAGCTACAATTTTTATAAGTAATACTATGAATTAATCATGCTCACTCCATTGTTTACTTAAATTATTACTTTTATGCATTTGATGTATCATTATGCTTTTACATTATTTTACAAAATTTTTATTTTTTTAGCTTTCTTTCTTATTCAAAAATAACTTAAGCTCATTCTAAATATTTTGAAAATATGCGATGTTCAAACAATTTTTTTAATAAATATTTTGCAATGTAAAACAAGTTAGTTTTCTCTTGCATTTAATTAAATTTTGAACAATCTACATTTTACGACTTAATAATGATGAATTAATCTATGAACGCTTATCATTTGTTGATACAAGTATTTTTTTTTTTTTATCTAAAAGGTAATTACAAGCAGTCAGTATTTAATGATGAACGAAGGCCTGCTAATGACCATTATTGATTGTCTTATAGAATTTGAATAGAATCAGTTAAGAGTTTTTAAGAGCTCGTGACATCTGATCTGTGCCACTAATGGTCTTATAGCACTCCAGCACATTAGATATTCTCTCTCTCGCTCTTACTAGGAAGTAAAGTTTTATATTTGTGTTATCAAATACATAGCCAATAGCCTCATATTGCTAGTAAAAACTGGAAATGCGAGTAAAGAAAAATTGTTAATTTTAAATTTTAATTAGTACCAACAAAACAGATGAAAGAAAGAAATTTTTGTCATCATATATTCATAAGTGCGATGTTCGAATAGTTTGTTTATTGCTCACAAATGGGCTCTCTCTCTCTCTGATCACCAAATGGGTTCTTTCACTTTCTCTTCTGTGCACTAAATCAACAGTAATTATGCTGAAATCGAAAAATCGACGTTTCCTGATGTCCTTAAGGGAGTCTTTCTAACATTTTTGGACCTTTATGTCATCTTACATTACATTATCCTGCTATGGACATACCATATACTAGCCTAGGCTGTTGTTTCCACTACGCGAAATATAAGATGTTTATTTACCTTCCTTACCTTTCGTCAGCTTTCAGATAATGTCAATCGGCAAAATGTTAACAATTGTAATTTGTCCTTCAAATTTTCTACAGTTGTTTCAGAAACCGAGAGATATCTAAATCAATGAACAAACTGTTTAATTATTTAAATTTTTATTTTGTTTTAATGATATTAGGATTTTTGAAGAGGGAGAGTTGAAATTTGTGCAATACCCTCGTCACCTGGATATCTCGAATACGCGCCGAGTGTGCTAACGTTACACCACGAAGGCATGCAGAAAGGATCCATAACTAAATTTTTGGTATACGCGTGTCAAATGTCGTTATATTTCATTGAGTTTTCGGTGAGCGAGGATTTTGTTGAGCAAGGATTTAGCAATATAGTATATAGTATATATATATATGTGTGTATACATATATATATATATATATTGTAATAATAAAATTCCATAGTCAAAAATACACTTAAAATTCTAACTGTATGTTCTTTTCATTTTTAATGGCGACGGTCTCTTATTTGAAAGTACGTGGATTTAAATTCACAGCCCCATAGTCAAGTTGTTTTTCCCGCCTTTTCTACACGTACAGTTATTGAATGTTCTGGAGATATTTAAAGCGAATTGGAATGGCTGACGAGGCTGACGTCATTTCTTGGAAGCTCCGCCTTTCCAGAGGCTATAAAAGGAATATCGGCGTCTTTTCTTTAATGTAACGATGCAGTAAACTTCACACAAAAAGTTATTAGTAATTCTTTTTTATTTACTCCGGAAATATGATTTTTGTAACTGCTATTTCTTCTGACCAATAATAAATGGATCCTGTTTTTTAAACTTATCGTCTGATAATTTAAGCTACGACTACATCTATTTTTCTTCACCAATCTATTTATTCCGGACAAAAGCTAGTGCATCACACACACACATATATATATCTATATCAGGTAAAGAAAAAATTAATTAAAATTAGCTAAATAATCCTGCGCTTGAGCTGCAGATGATTGAATTTTAAAGAAATTGTGATATTCTTCTGTTATCAGAAACGGATGTATATGTATATACCCGTTTCTGTATCAGATATGTATATATACATGTATGTATGTATGTATATAATACAGGTATGTATGCGCACATGTATGTATGTATATATGTACGCATGTATATGTATATAATACAGGTATGTATGCGCACATGTATGTATGTATATATGTACGCACGTATATATATATGTGTGTGTATACACGCACACATATATGCACGTACATACACATGTGCACACATGCACACATTTCTCAGTCCGGTCCCTATAACAGAAGAGTGCCGAAATTATTATAAGAGACTTTATATACATATATATATATATATGTGTGTAATGATTCCAAATGCGTAGATGAAAGCAGTGGACCTCCCAACAGCTTACGATACTGCGTAGATGACCGAGAAATCAAATCATCCTTTTTCAGACAAGATGTTTCCTAATTATATTTGAATACATAAATTTCAGTTTGAATTAGAACGTCATCTTAAGTAAGTAAGCAGCAGCATGGTTTAAAACCGTCTTGCCAGCAGGATAGCTATGCGAAAAAGGGCAGAGTATCATAGAACTTCAGAGGAAGAATGGTGGGAGTCGGAAAAGTTTCAGTTCACAGTTCTGGTTTACAATTAATTTGATTGGATAAGAGGCATCTGCATTAAAACGTTACATAAGATAGAAAAGTCTGGAACCTGTGAGAAGAGATGAATTTAGGGGCAGATTACCAAATTTAGAATGTTAATTTTGAGGTCGTCAATTATTTTTTTTTTAAACAGCTATCATATTTTGTTATATCTTAGATGTAAAATATAAAAAAAAAATACGATAGCTTTGCTCTTTGCGAACCAGCAACCTTTAATTAATTTTCTGCAATTCAGAATCTTCCCCTAGACCAGTATCTTCTAGAACATTCGCGCCTATTACATAACCTCATATAAATGCTGCGTCATAAGTTCTCCTACACAGATGCCTTCTCGCCTTCGTTCTGCTAACGCCTCCGCTATGCTCCTCTTTCTTTGTTAGAACGTTATAACTTATTACAGTCGTATCTAATAATTCAATTACTGGATAAGTTATTTGAGTAACTTCATCTGGAAAAAACCATCTGCCAAAACGTGAAATGGAATAGCCTCACCATTCACCCACGATGTGGTGGAATAACTGAAATCATTACATATATATATGAGACATCGCTTACGTCTCTCTTAAGTTAATTCTTCTATATGGTTATTAGAAATTCGACTAGCATGATATTTCTATCCTCAAAGGTGTTCTACAATATCTGCTAAAATATTACGAGCACTTAAAATTTTACAAGAATCCAGATTGCGGTAATATCCTCCTTGTATCTTGTTTGTCTTTCCTATTATGTTCTTCAAATTGAATCTATAAATTTCAGAGCAAATATTAATTGCGATGATTTGCAAAACAAATGGGAAAATAAAAGTTCAAGCAAACCTTTCGGCCCAAAGAAAAGGACAGAAGATCAACAGCATGTCTGAGAATGAAATCGGAACACAATAGAGTAAGATTTTATTATCTTTCAGATTATTTTAAATGTATGCCTTTTGCAATAATAAACGTATCCCCTTATTTCATCTAAAAGAAGTAAGACACATTTGAAAGTTTAATTTTTGAAATGAATGAAGTTTCTGTTAGAAGTTTACAACTTTTCTTCACTAAATAATATGTGGTTATACCAATTTATTAAATCCATTTTTTCGTTTAGTTTTCGTTATTCGAAGTTTAAGAGAACACCAATTAATTTTATACCGCTGTATATTTTAGTCAATTATCACAATAATAGAAAACTAAAATACTGAATTATGTATAGTAAACTTTTAAAGGAAATTGAATGAATAAAAACATTCATTGTAGGTAATTAAAATAAGTTTTAGTTTCCTGTACATAGACTGGTTTTAGTAGAAACAGATTGTTGTTGTGACTTATCTCACTTGTCTAACAGTGTCATCAGAAGAAGGGCACAAAGTTATGTCTCATGTTGACATGAGCTTTGAGTATCCTACAGATGACAGGACCACTTTGCCTAATTTCTTCCCTTCTTTCTCTACCAATAAGCCATTCGAGAGGATTTTTAGTAGTCTTATATTTACGTGCTTCTATGCTACACAAACACGATATATATTTACAAATATCCAAGCCATCCTCTAGATTTGAAACCCGGACGAACAATACAGCAGCCAACACTAACCACTATACCGATCAGGATGGCAACACAGATTTAAAAGCAAACTTAACATCTACATAGTTGGGTATAAATGAAGTGGAGAAATATTTAGTTTGTTTCTTCTTAACTTTACTAAAATATCATAAAGCATATTCGATAGTTTCTGGCTATCCGCACCTTCACGAAAAGTTACCAACTATTGTCAACTTTATAAATTGGAGAAATCGCTTGCTTGGTTATCATTACGCTTCAGAATATTTTTCTGTTCGTAAATAAGGTACTTTCTGTTATGCATCTGCCACACATTTTGGAATATGGGCGCTTAATGGAAAAGTACAGTATGTGTGTGTTTGTGCTTGACGGAAAAGTACGTTTTGTCGGGGGGGGGAGGAATCTTTAAACTATCCTTATAATTAAAGTTATTCACGCGTAAAAACTCGCCAAAATGCGTGACAAGCGCATTACAAAAAAGTACCGCAAATAATAATAAAAAGAAGCCTTTTATAAGAAGCAAAAAATTTTATGATAAAAACAAAATTCTGTTTGGCCATCATTTACATCTTTACAGACAGTGGATACTGCTCGGTTGAACATAAAGTGGGTAAATTCACTTTTACACAAACAGGTGTATGTAACGTGCAGGCATGCATATGTGTTACGTTTCCGTGCATACTTACGTGTATGTTATGTGAGGCGAGAACACAGTCACCAAGCCCTGATGGGGACGAATTGGCGTCTGCCATATTTTAATTCAATCGCCACTGTAGAGTTTACAAGAGTTTTAAAGCAAGAAACATGAAAAATGAACAATGCCATTGTCAGAATTCGACCATCAGACTTCCTGAGTTGTTAGACGGACGCGTCTTCGTATCGCACCACGAGAGCTCGCGGTAAAAAGAGAGAATATACCTTATATTCTCCCTCAGTTAAAGGATGACTACGGTGGCGGAAACACAGTCGCCGAAACCCGGTGGTAACGAATTATCGACCACCATAGGTTATCTCGGGTGCCACTTTAGAGTAATTAGATATTTGTCGGAGCAGAAAACAAAATCTGCGATGCTTCTGGCATGAATTCTAATTCTGAACTTCCCTACCGCTAGAGGACCTACTTCCATTTATATCCCAAAGATGGTGTACCCAATTTGTAATTGCCTGTATCCAAAATGTAAGGTAGAGTCCCAAAGATGGTGAATGTACCTTACAAATTGACGAATTAATTTAATAATATACTATAAAACCGTGAGTGCATATTTTGCTAGGTGAGTTATGTTCCTGCACATTGTGTAACTTTCATAAATTTATGTCGTGAATGTGAAGACGTTAATGAAATTATATGGTACAGAACGAGATCTTTGCAATTTCATTAAGCAGGTTTTAGAAATGGAAGTCACATCATCTTTAGAAATGGAATAATAATCACCTCTCATTTTCTGACAATGTGGCTCTTTACGTTAATGTGCTATCCACGTTGTTGCAAAATGGGAACTGATTATTCTTCTGCTTCTGAAGACTTGGGTGACGTCTTCACGGAAGCCAGGCATTTGTGCGTGAACCCTATCCTACGTTTAGCGACTTTTGAGTAAAATGCCATAACATTCTTTTGGCTAATATAGGAGAGGGATAACGGAGAAGAGGCTAAGCCTAATCTTGTGCGGCGTAGAAAGTCTTTCGGATTTCGAGTTAAGTCTGTCTAAACTGTAGACGTATAACAATAGGGAGAACTACTGTTCAGATGAAGATGGTAAGGAAAGATGGAGAACATAAGCAGTTAACGGTTAGTAGAGGTATTACTCGTAAGAAAGTCGTGGTGCTACATCAGAGCGAGCGAGCAGCGTTGAGTTTCAGGCTCCAAAATTGTCAGAAACAAGATAGAGACATGGAGAGGTGATATGATAAGGCGGAGCTTTCGCCCAAATCAGCTCTTAGCCAGTAGGAAGATTGGAAGTAAAGTGTAACTTCTTACATATCAAGCATTTGTTAGTAGGTGTGACGCTTTCAAAACCATATATTAATTTTGAATAATTAGCCGAAACAGACAGGGGCAGGTTTCGAATCCCGAAGAAGGCATGGATGTTTATAATGTCTGTGCGGCATGTAGGCACTCTAAATATGCAGTAAGCCAGAAGGCTGCCCTCCTTCAAAATTGGGGACGGAACTGAGCAAAGTTGTACTGTCACCTGTATGGTGCTCCATGCTCTTGACAGCGACATGCGCGATCTTGACCCCTTGGCGCTATGAATTTCGTGAGCTTGCTCTGATATCAGAGACCTGATCTGAGGTTACTGTCGATCGGGTGGGATAACCCACAAACAGAAGAATTAAGATCGATATTCCTTGAGAGTAATGGAAGGGCACCCACCAACAATCAACTCTGGCACAGAAAGCAAACCCGCACCCTGGAGTTTGGACTAGCAGTGGATCGCATCTTATATATGTTGATTGTCGAGTACTTCACGTCATTTCAACTTTTAATATTCTTTTAAGCAAACTATTTTCAGACATCTGGCAGGTTTTTTAAGTGCATTAGTAGTCCGAGCTACCTCAGAACTCTTAATGCACATTGTCACTCTGATAAAATAGCTTTGCAGGAAACGCCTGATCTCATGGCAACAAGATTATAACTATTGAAAATCTAAATTCTCATAGTAAGAAATACACTGAATACATTTCTGCTTTTGCTACTTCAGTTTTATTTTCCTTTTCTGCGTTTGTGAGTATGTCTCTTTGTTTGTGTACGTGTGCGCATAAAATTCTCTTCAAGCATGTGCAAAATTCAGATATTTCGAAAAAGGAACGCGTACCACTGCAGAAAGCTATATAATTCCCACATGGAAACTAGTTTCTTCCCCTCTATAAACAAAATCGTATTACCTTCAAAATACCCCACACAAATGAAGCTATTTTAGGTAAAGATTTTATGCTACGCAGTCTTTTAAAATTTGAACATGATTACTTACACCTACTATATTAGCCAATAACAAATTCATAATGGTTTTTGTTTTATGCTCCGACAAATATCTAATTACTCTCAAGTGGCACCCGAGATAAACTATGGTGGTCGATAATTCGTTACCACCAGGTTTCGGAGATTGTGTTCCCACCACCGTAGTCTTCCTTTAACTGGGGGAGAATATAAGGTATATTCTCTCTTTTTACCGCGAGCTCTCGTGGTGCGATACGAAGACGCGTCCGTCTAAACACTCAGGAAGTCTGATGGTCGAATTCTGACAATGGCATTGTTCATTTTTCATGTTTCTTGCTTTTAAAACTCTTGTAAACTCTACAGTGGCGATTGAATTAAAATATGGCAGACGCCAATTCGTCACCATCAGGGCTTGGCGACTGTGTTCTCGCTTCACATAACACACACGTAAGTATGCACGGGAACGCAACACGTATGCATGTCTGCACGTTACACACACCTATTTGTGTAAACGTGGATTTACCCACTTTAAATTCAACCGAGCAGTATCCACTGTCTGTAAAGATGTAAATGTTGGCCAAACAGAATTTTGTTTTTATCATAAAATTTTTTGCTTCTTATAAAAGGCTTCTTTTTATATTTGCGGTACTATTTTGTAATGCGCTTGTCACGCAATTTGACGAGTTTTTACGCGTGAATAACTTTAATTATAAGGATAGTTTAAAGATTCCTCCCCCCCGACAAAACGTACTTTTCCGTCAAGCACAAACACACACACACACACACACTGTACTTTTCCATTAAGCGCCCATATTCCAAAATATGGGGCACATGCATAACATTATATTAGCCAATAACAAATTCATTTTTTCGATTTTGTGGTGTACTCTTTTTCGAGTTTTTATTTGCTTGATTTTTCATCAATTATTTCAAATTTTAGAGAGAAATAAAATTCCTCTCCTCCATGCTGTATACTAAAACGAGCAGTAAATTCTTAATTTAGATTCATTTTTGTTAAGAGGTTACATATATTCGTTTATTTTTAATAAGTCACATTTTTCTTAAAATGTATATCTTTTCTCCACCGTTCGAAAAATTTGGTTTTGGATTATTTTTAATCGAACTCGCAAATTCCGCTAGAGCTAATATGAACATTATGTGATCACGACAGCGTTAACCAAAACTAATGATTATATTACTTTAAGCGTATCCTCATGCAGTTCAGAGCATTATTTTCTTTTATTAAATCGTAAGATTAAAAAAAAAGTATTGAAAAAAAATTTTGTTTGACTTCTATAATAGTGATAACTAAGCTGCATCATTATTAAGCATTGTAGGGGAAAATTGCTATCGATGGGCCACTTTTACAAAATGATCCTTAAAATCATCAAATTCGGTAGTTTTACAGATTTTACATGTTAATGTAAATATTAACTTTCCGTACTACCCATATCTAGGAACAGACGTTATAATTATAAACTGTTCAGTAAATATTATAAAATAAAAATAGGTGCCACTGGTCCAGTGAAAGAACTCTGTTGCCTTCATTGAACCGGAAAGTTTCTAAGAATGGCCGGTAGTTTATTTCTTTTTAATGCAATATTATATTAATATAAGTCTATAAAATGTTTGAAACTATTTTGAGCATGATTCGTAAATTTAAAATGCTGGTTAGAAACCAACACAGATCACTGAAAATACATTGAAACGTATTGATAGGTTCGCATTATTCACAAGGAATCAAGAGTTAGATT